>NC_059157.1:123349446-124599446 GCF_019923935.1 Bubalus bubalis | reverse complement strand
CTCTGCGTCAGCTCTTCTGTTACCAAGGAAGCCCTCTCACCATGCTTCTGATCTAGATACTCATTTATTCCTCATAACTATCCTATGAAGTTTGGAGCAGCCTTATCCCCGCATGAAGTACAGAGAGGTTAAGTCACTTAAGCTCAAGGTCATATTCCTTATACATAGTACAGCCAGCAGTCTAGGTTATAAAGAGTGGACAAAACAGGAGATGAGTTCAGGTCTTCCATCCCAAGGAGGCCCCTGCTTTCTCACATTCATCCCATCTTCTCAGGAGGTAACATCGCTAATTTCCAAACTCTTCTTTCTTGAGTACCTTAGGGGAAACTGATTCTTATCCTAAGGAGCCACTTCCTAGGGCAATTAGATGTGGGACAGGCAGGTTTTCTGATTTTGGAAATTTTTTCCCGCTAAAAATGGCAAGCGCAGTCATGATTTAAAAAGAGAAAAGTCTGTAAATGGGATATTCACATTTCCTCACCAGAAAAATTCACCTTTAGGGTAGAGTACTCGATGGAAAATTCCAGTGGAGAAAGGAAAATTTCTCAAAGAGCAGTGAGCAATCACAAATAGAAATTTTGAAACAGGCCAGGCATTTGGTAACCTCTGGTATTTGTGACAGCAAACGCTAGACCTTGCAGAGATAATAACTTCAGAACAAATGAGTGTGCTAGTCAGACTTAAGAGGGATTTTGCACTGGCTTTGGGTATAGACTTTCACAAAGAAGAGTGTCTGATGGCCCAGTTCTTTAGAGTTGTACTCTTAGACAGGCCAAGAAGCTGAAAGGCAGAATAAAGCATCCTTAAATTAGAGCGGTATGTACCAGCTCTTCAAAGCGAGGACACTCGTTCAACTGACAAGCACCTGCAGCCCTGAGTTGGAAAATTCAGGAGGAAAGGAAGAAAGGAAGGAAGGAGGGGAGGGAAGGAGAAAAAAAAAAATAGCCAAATGTTGTTTCTCTCCTCAGTCCATTAAAAAATCCTCAACTATTATAATGATAAATTCTATTCTACACTAAATTCTATTTTCTACTCAAAATACTAACTCTAGTCTCCAACACACACACACACATAAAACTAACCTGAGGACAGATTAATAAGCAGAATTACCCAGAAGAATGTTTAGTCTGTTTTGTCTTGTTTTTAAACCTCTGTGATGTGAGCTACAGGTGATAGAACACTGACATTTTGCTTCATGCTTGAAGAACCCTGCTTGCCGCCATGGTGGGGTTGTACATCTTCCCGAGGCTTGGCTTGCAGTGAAGATGGCGTGTCCAGCCTCTGTCCATCCTACAGCAGAGGCTACTGTCCCCAGTGGGAAAGAAAGAAAGGATTCCCAGGGAGAGACAGGAGGTGATGTGTGGAATGAACGAGAACACTGTGCTGAGAGGCTGGGCTACAGCCTCAGCCTCATTATCATTCAGCCTGTGAGGGTGGGCAAGCACTCCCCTTCTCAGGTCACAGGGAGATGAAGGGCATGGCCAGAGGGTCCTAAGATTCTCTTCCAAGATGTAATGGTGTTGGTGATTCACATATTTCACTGTCTGTTTTCTCGCTTTTAATGTGGCCAGGTTGAACCCAATGACCTCTAAGTGCCCTCTAGCTCTGGGAATCTGTGGTTCTATGACTAAACCAGGTCTCACTAAACAGAAAAGGAGAGAAGCATAAGGGATATATGGATGCTCCCAATGCTCTAGCTCAGCTTAAGGTATGAGATTCTCCCGCAAGAGGTCAGAGGGCAAGAGGTGAGACTCTCCTCCACTTGGGCAGAGTGGGAGCCTCCCACATCTAAAGTCACCATTCTCTGCCACTTTCCTTGCCTCCAGACCTGCTGTTTCAGCAGCCCTGACCATCAGAAGATTGGCTGAGCCTGGGTTTCACAACCCAGAGTTCTTTCTAGGACCTCTGAGAGGTCTCTAGGTCTCTGATTGTTGAGAGCTCAACAATCCCAAATTTATTCCTTGTGCATTCCTAGTAAACCGTTTTCCAGCCTCTGCCTGGAGGCAATTGGTTCCATTTTTAAAGAGCTCTGACCACAGAAAAATATCTTGGGTCAAGGCATGGGTCAATATCTGCTTCCCTATAATTTCTGCCATTGATCAGATCTGTCTTCTGAGATCTCCATGGCAATCTATCCTCTCTCCCCATGAAAACCCACCAGGCCATGGGAGACAATACACAAGGCCTTATTACATCTTCTCCAAGATAAGAAACTCTAGTTCTTCTGATGGCATGGTTTTCAGCTGTATTATTCCTCTGGTCTGTGCATATGTGCTTAGTTGCTCAGTCATGTTTGACAGTTTGCAATCCCATGGACTGTAGCCTGTCACGCTCCTCTGTCCATGAGACTTTCCAGGCAAGAGTTCTAGAGTTGGTTGCCATTTCCTATGTGAGGGGATCTTCCTGACCCAGGGATTGAACCCGAGTCTCCTGTGTCTTCTGCATTGGCAGGTGGATATTTTTTTTTTACCAATGAGCTCCCTGGGAAGCCCCCTCTGGTCTGTAAATTCCCCCAAACTGTTTGAATTGTACGTCTATCAGTGGGCCATATTCCATCCTCACAACTGAACTTAAGTTTTTATGTAGGGTAAAAGAATGTTGGACGCAGAAAGCTTGTAAATGATAAAGTGCTTCATAAAAAAAATCATTACTGCTACTGGATATTACTACTGAAAATAACAATTACTACTATTAAATCAAGAATATAGTCCAGTTGTGTTCTAAGAGTACAGACTAGAAAATGGAGATCCCTTTCCCTGCTCTGGATATGACACGCATATGCATTTAGCCTAACACCGCCCCAGCTATTTGGGAGGCTGAGTCTCAGAACTTTTTCATCCAGAGTTCACAGAAAATGAAATACGGCAGATTTATTACACATGCGGCTGTCAGTCTAGGTTCCTCCAGCTCTTATTACTGTAAAATTGAGGAATTTATGCTTGTCTCTGACATTTTATCTTGTTTGTTCAACTTTTTCAGACACTTCTGGACTATGATTCAGCCATCAGAAACTGTGCTTTCCAATCCTCACTTCACAACAGAATCATTGTGGAAACTTTTCAAGCCTAAGATTTTGATTCACTTGTTCTAAGGAAGGACCCAGGAAGCTATACCCAAAACAAGCATCTTACACTGTCATCAGTCAATGCACCAGGACCCATCAGCCCACATTCGGAAATCCAGGGCATATTGCAACCTTGTCTGGGCATTTTCACTTGTTGCCTGTATTGTCTCTCAGCCAAAAGATATCTGCATCTGGGACCTTTAACTGTTATTCAAAATGAAAGAGAAACATGATTTTTCAAACACAATAACCATGATTTTTCTAGGAAACTGCCTAGAGGGTAAGAAGCTATCTACATGGAAGGGCAGGCAATGACTCCCCTATACCTTTTGCATTCTCTTAATATTCTTTTGAGCTTCCCTGTTGGCTCCGAGGTAAAGTATCTGCCTGCAATGCAGGAGACACAGGAGATATGGGTTTGATCCCTGGGTCAGGAATATCCCCCGGAGGAGGGTATGGCAACCCACTCCAGTATTCTTGCCTGAAAAATAATGGGCAGAGGAGCCTAGGGTACAGTCCATGGGATCACAAAGACTGAAGCGACTAAGCACGGACGCATGCAATGACCTTTTACAAATCATTTACTTCGTCGTGCTATAAAACAATGTAGATACAAGAGCCTAGAGGTGAGCAGGACATATGGATGATCAGATGCACAGAATATCCTGTTTCTTTTCCATCAAGCAGCATTCTGCCAGCCCATACCAGAAATATGCAGTCTGGGCAAAGAGAGATTTCCAAGAGCCAGAGAAGCTGACCATCTCCTTGGTCTATCTCTATCTTTTCTTCATCTTCTCTTTTTAATTGTTTTTAATTTATTTATTTAATTTTGGCTGCACTAGATCTTCATTGTGCACCTGGACGTTCTCTATTTGCGGCAAGGGGAGGCTGCTCTCCAGATGCAGGACGCCCGTTTCTCATTATGGTGGCTTCCCTTGTTGCACAGGCTTTAGAGCAGGCAGGCTAAGCAGGTGTCATCCTCAGGCTTAGTTGCCCCATGGCATGTGGAATCTTCCTTGACCAGGGATCAAATCCGTGTCCTATACACTGACAGGCAGATTCTTGACTACTGGACAACCAGGGAAGTCCCAGTCCATCTCCATTTTATTTTCCCACTGAAGCTCTCACTGTGAGTAACAGTTAAAGGTCCTAGATGCAGGTATCTTCTGGCTGAGAGATGACATATGCAGCCACTTACTGCTCCAATGCCTATGCCAGACATGGCTAATCAATCACAATCCTCTTTCTAAGCCCCTAGATGTGACCTCCAAATCCTTCCCAAACTAGAGCTCTTATATGCCAAGCATTCTTCCTGAACTCCAAGGAGCCTTAAACAATGACCCAAGGTGGGTGGAGATGGATGCCAAAGAAACTCAAAGCAACCAAGAATCACAAGATAATCATTTTAAGGAAAAGTGTTGGTCTCAGCTTTCATTAAAAAAAAAAAAAAAAGAATTTACCACAATAAAAAAACATGCTATACTAAGTTCATGTCTATGTCCCTGTGACCCCTTCAAATCTCTTGCAAGGTAGAGATTTCGTTGTCTCTATCATCTCAAATACACTTAGCATCATATCATGTCCACCCAGAATTTTGCCTCTACCCTCAGCCAAATCTTCCTATATGTAAGTTCTGGGCATATAAGAGCACAGTTGTGTTACTTAGCTCTGTGACTACTGGATTTCTTCATCAGTATCTATGTTAAAAGGCTTTTCCCCACATTACTAAGGCTGTGGTCTGCTTCTTCTATACCTCTTAGACAAGAGTCTCCTTGTTCCGTAAATCCAGAGATCACTTCTCTGGTCTGTTCAGGCCCCCAGAGCCCTACTCTAAGCCCCTGAATTCATTGTTCTCAGAAATAGGCATTTCTGAAAACAAGATGCCATTTTGTTTCCGGGATCACAGCGCAAATCTTTCTTATTGCCTCTGGTGAGATGATACCCTGTTCTCCTTTCTCCTTTCAAGTATAAAACATGCCCTAAAGTATGTGCTAATTAATACATCTGTTTGTCTTACAAAGTAGTTGAAAAGCATCTATTTAAACTGTGATTCACATTTTCCCTTTCAGCCTGTCTGCAGATTTCTGGGCATGAATCAAATGAGGAGCCTGATTGCACTACTATTTTAAAGAGCCAATTAAAAAGTTCATTAAGTGATACTGGTGTGTTTTAGTGCAGGTATAGAAGTGTAAAGTTATACTTGGCATTAACAAGCTGAAAGGTACAACTGGATTTGATGACAAAATTCATTTCTTTTCATTTCTAAAATACCCTCCTGAAGGAGTACTGTGTTTCTCTGCCAGAGACAGACAGTGGGCATTTAGTCTGTATAGGGCATAATTAGGGTACAAAGAAGTAAGCCATGTGGATATACTTGGAGAGCTCAATGATTAAGGCTTTATGGTCACTCCTTTGTACGTTCTCCAAGTCTAAACCACATGCCTTGAGCTTTAACCAATCATCCACTTGCTCCTAGGACTTGGAATCTTTAGTGAATGAGTATAGATCGAGGAAACACTTGCAGGTTAGACAGTCAGAGCACCTAAACATGAACCAGACTGTTACTGAAATACGATCTTGACTGCGCATCTTGCCTGTTGCCCAGCCTCATTCCTTAGTCTCCCTTTTATTTTGTGAGCCCTAATATCTCTTCAGGATAGTGCCTTTTTACATGATATCAACCAGAGTCTGTTTCTGTTTCTTGTAGCCAACAATCCTGATAGACTCTAAAGGAGACAGTTCCTCCCCTAGAAAGCTTGATACAAGTGAATGATAGAAAGACATCCTTTACTCGGTTATAGAGAGAATGCTATCATGGTATAACTTGGGAACTAATTGCTGTACAAGAATGGGCTGTCACATCAAAGCAGTGTATTTCTGTTTGCTGTAAAGGTTGAAACAAAGAACAACCATTGGTCAGGGATGCTTTGGAAAGGTTTCTTGGATTTGTCAGGAGCATGGACTAGCATCTAGTTAACAGGTTTAATGAAAATGCTTTCCAAGTGCTAAAGACCTATGGTCCATTTCAAGCCAGGCCTCTCAGCTGGCTCACTAAAGGTTCTCAGCCTAGAAGACTTGGAACTTGGTCTGAGCACTGTGGGAAGAGCTGAGCTTAGTATCTTTCTTTGGTCTTCTTGAGACTGGGTTCTTAAATCTAGACCAGTTAACTTGATTGTCTGGAAGGGGTAGCGAACCCTATTTTCAGTAACATGCAGATAATTTCCACAAAGCTGTTTTTGTTTAATTCAAGGAATTTTTCAGTAGGCTCTCTGCACCTTCCCAAGTAACACCCTTCTGCTCAAAAATCTATTCTTCCCTGGGGTTAACCATGGGATTAGAATCTTGGATTGGATAATCCATAAGGTAGTTTATTCATAGACACATAGTTTACAAGATGAACTAGAATAGCCCAAGATGATTTATGAGGCTGAAAGAAGGTCCAAAGGGCACACATTTAAATCTAGCCATAAACAACTGAAGTCCATGACCAATGAGCCAAGTTACACGATCATCCACAAGCCATCTTATTAGGTTCCCTGGTCATCTGTGTGCCCAAATGTGTCCTTTCAGAGCTAAGAAATTAGAGGCTGGAAGAGCCGCATCTTACCCACCATCACACTCTGAAGCTGGGGTCCACACTAACCAGCATCTTGTGACACTGCTCTTCTAGCTGTCTCCCACCACGTTCCCTGTCACCTCCCGCCCCTGTCACCTCCTGCCCCTGTCACCTCCCGCCCCGCCTGGCAGGCTGCTATCTTCTCAGCAAAGGCTGAGCGGGGCTCTGCTCACACCCTCACAGGGAGGCGTCTGTGATGCTCCTGTGTTGGGGAAGCTCTCACCCAGTTCCTATTTATGCAAAAGACACCCTGGGAATAAAGGTCCTCACTCTCACACCTTCTACTCCTACCAAATATGCACATGAAAAAAAAATTGAAAATAAAACTCACAGAGGTGGGGATTCTCTGCTATTGAAAGAAAGTCCTTAACACATTACTCAGGTAATCATTTCCATGAATGATTCCATGCACATTTTTTTATTTTTCTATTGATTTACAATGTTGTGTCAGTCTACAACAAAGTGACTCATACTTTAGACATACATATAGACTTTCTTTTTTCATATTTTTTTCCATTATGGTTTATCACAGGATACTGAGTATAGTTTCCTGTGCTATACAGGAGAACCTTGTTTAACCATCCTATATATAATAGTTTCCAGGGGACCTTCCCAACCCAGGGATCAAACCTGCATCTCCTGCGTCTCCTACACTGCAGGCAGATTCTTTACCACTGAGCCATTGGGGAAGCCCATATATAATAGTTTACATCTGCTAATCACAAACTCCCACAGTCTTTCCCTCTCCTCCTTCCCCTTGACAAACACAAGTCTGTTCTCTATCTGTGGGCATCTTTAAGAGCTAGAAATAAGGCCTAAGAAAGCAACTAGTCCAACGCCCCTTATTTACAAGTGGGCAAACTGGAATTCAGAGCAGAGAAGGGCATTTGGTCAGCCCAGTGGGCTTCCTGCTGAATTAGAGCACTGTTTTCCGTTCCTCCGGGGCCTCCTGAGGTGGCTAGGGTGTGCGTGTATGACACAGCCTACGTGGCTTAAGAATACTGATATGTGATTCTTTTGGACTCTGGGAGAGAGACTGAGCTACTTACTTCCAGCGGGGCTGGTGGAGAGAGAGGGAGGTGGGGGCTTTAGAGCCAGCTAACCCCTTTTAGCAATGGGACCCAGGCAGCTTAACCTCTCAGAGCTTCCATGTACCTGTCTGCAAAGTAAGGAGAATTGAACTAGCTTTGGTTGTCTGGAAGACTGAAGATTAGCTTTGGCAAAATGCTTAGCTCAGTGCCTGGCATCTCCCCAAGGGCCAGTACCTCTTCCTTTCTTTCCCACCCTCCCCCACCTTACTTCTTACTTTGACATAAGTGAGAAAACTGAAATGGACAAAACCCGCAGGAGGCTTTTGCTCTTGTAGAAGCCTGTCTCCCCAACACTGAAGACATTTGGCCAAGGATGTTTGAGACCCCTAAAGACCCTACCACAATATCTTTGGTACTGTAATGTACACATATGAAGGACTGGTGATTGCAGTTGCCAGATTACCTAGTCAAAATAAGTGTTCTTTATGTTCTAAAAGGGTTTTAAAGGAACAAATGTTTGGGGTGTTTGGGGAACAAATACAACAGGTTTTCCCTTTGGGGATAAGATTTTTCAGAGTCAATAAAAGCAGTAATCCTCACTTAAGTCCAAGGACCTCAGCTTTTATAAACTTCCTTATAGAAATCTGGGATGTCAGATGACACAGCCTCTTTTATTTATTTATTTATTTTATAACTGCAGCCTCTTGACCAGTCTTGGAGTCCCATCTGTGAGATTCTGGACACCTTAGGACAGGGGGTGCCAATTTTGTGACAGAAATTAGGTTAACAACAACAACAAAAACATTAAAAATGTATAAGCTACACTCTACCCCCTGCCATGTCCAACTTTTGAGTCTAACTTCGGTACCTCTGGAACCACAAGGGCAAATTCATTCCTTTTCTGGGGGTTGCTGAAGAAAGAAAGCTGTTGTTTTTCTAATGTTTGAGTGTAGGAGTTTCTAAAAGAATGTTAAAACATGGGCGATTTCACTTGTTAAAAATTAATCCTGAATCTTACTTTACGGTGACTGTAAATGGGCAATGACATACCTGTAGTGTGGAGAATCCCAGGGGTGATGGAGCCTGGTGGGCTGCCGTCTATGGGGTCGCACAGAGTCAGACACGACTGAAGCGACTTAGCAGTAGAAGTAGCAGTGTGTAATTTTCCTGTGGTTGAGCTTTAACTCAACAGAGTTACCAGTTCCCAAACATCACTGGCAAGGGTGAATGATCCGGATTTAGATTCAGTAAACATCCGGTTAGAGTCTTGCTCAGTCTACATGATCTCAAGCAAATTTCTGAAACCCAGTCTCTCCCTTGTAGAAGATGGAGATAACAAAGGAGTAGGGTCCATGTCTGGAAAAGATGTCTGGAAATCTGAGTGTAAGAATTCACGTTCCTTTCTGTCTGTGAATGAGCTATTTGAGCTATACAAGTGTCTTTACTCACATTTGTAGCTGCTGAATCTGTTCTTCTTATTTTTAAATTTGGGAATTTCATTTATATTTTAAAAATGTTTACTGAAGTATAGTTGTCCACAATGGTGTGTGCTTTTTAGCTAGGTTGTGTTCCTACAGCATCTAGCAAGCCAGTTCAGGCTTATTCCCATGCAGTGTGAAGTTGTACATGCTGCAGAGAGGGTAAGAGCCGAAGCTATAAGGCTTCTTGAAGTCCAGGCTCAGAAGCTGCCAAATATTACTGCCGCTGTATTCTTTTATCAGGCCAAGTCATCAGGCCAGCCTAGATTCAAAGGATGGATAAGTAGACTCCACCTCTTTGTGGGAGAAATAGCAGAGTCCCATAGCAAAGAGATTACTGTGGCCATCTTTGCAAAGAGCTATTGCCCTAGCTAACGCTGATTTTTGCTTAAAGATACTACCGTTGGTTGTCTTACTCCCTGATAATTAAACAAGGTGTAGCATATGAAAAACCCAGTTTGGGACCAAAATATACAAGTTGTAGGAAAAGTAAAAATAAATCTGAATCCTTCACCCATCTGTGTTAATGTGAAGCCTAATCTCCTGTCCGTGGCATCCTCAGGTCTGGTCTGTGCACCCTCTGGTCTCAGTCACCTGAGGCTTCTGTTAAGGCTCCAGTTTGTCACACGTCACTGAGAAATAAACCGTGAAAGTTCCTCTGCTCAGGGACTCTCAACCTTGAATCAGTGAAGTCTTTAGAAATGCCCAGTGCTTGCTGCTCACTGACAACAATTACATGTCCCTGAGTGAACTTTCCCACAGAGAGAAAAAAGTGGTCAATTATTGTAAAAACATAAAAATAAAATAATGCAGGTACTCCATCCAGTATTCTTACCTGGGAAATTCCATGCACAGAGGAGCTTAGCAGGCTACAATCCATGGGGTCTCAAAAGAGTCAGAAACGACAATTTAAGGACTAAAGGACAACATTACTATATAGGCTTTGTAAGGGTCACAGAAGAGGGGGTCAGAGGGTGAGATGGCTGGATGACATCGCTGATGCAATGGACATGAACTTGGGCAAACTCCAGGAGATGGTGAGACATAGGGAGGCCTGGCATGCTGCAGTGCATGGGTTGCTAAAAGTTGGACACGACAACTTAGGGACTAAGCAACATTAGTATATAGGCTTTGTAAGGACTACAGAGGGCTCTGGTTTATGAATCTAAATCAGTTAGTCCTCTAAGTCCCTTGAGAAATAAGTGATAAAATTCTATGCATGTGGTTGTGCTTCACAGTAATGGAATTGTATCTTTATGGTTTCTTTTTAACATTTATTTTTATTTATTTAATTTATTTATTTGGCTGAACCAGGTCTCAGTTGCAGCAGGTAGGATCTTTAGTTGGGGCATGTGGGATCTATTTCCCTGACTAGAGATCAAAGCCAGATCCCCGGTATTGGGAGCATGGAGTCTTAGCCACTGGACCACCAGGGAAGTTCCAGTATGTATATTTTTTTTAATATTTAATTAGAAAGCAGCTCCTGGACACAGGCTGCCATAAGAGGACACTATGTTCTATTATTAATATCTCCTCATTCATGCATTAAGTTCACAATGGTTGAGTGACTTGCCCAAGGCCTACCTTGTAAGTGTCAGACTTGGGCTATGAGTCCGGGTGGCCCAGCACACCAGCATCTGGTTTCTTCACTGCTGTGTCTACTGTTCCTCAGGGGACACGTGACTTACATGTATGATTCCTGCCTTTCACACAGGTGGCCTGGCACCACATATGGACCCTAAGGCTTTCTATAACTACAGATGCCCCTTAGACTCTGGTTCAATGGGTCTAGAGTGGTAGAGGAAATGAAATGTGAACAAGGAGGGAACGTGTCATAATTTTTTTTAAATAATAAAAATATGATTGATGAGATATAGGAAAAGTGCTATGGGTATTCAGAAAAAGGATGAGATATGGGAGGAGAGATGGAAATCTAGGAAGATTTAGGAGAAAGAAAATTTTGATTTGAACTTGGGCAGTTGATATATGTATATACTGAGTGATTATCTCAGGTTGAAGGAACAAAATAGAACATCCCCATCCATCTCTCTTGACCTGGAAGTGTTGATGATTGGACTCCACTCTGTGTTGACCATAACAAAGTGTGGGGAATAGGCCTCTCTTGGTACTTCTTAATGACAACACATTTGAAAATTAACCCAACAATCATTGATATGAATTCTAAGAGATAATATGGCACACATACATGTGGAAACCACCTGTAAATGGTAAAATTGGAAATAAATGTTACTTATTTGTGTTATGGTAGATTATGTGTTACATATCATCCACAGTTTATAAGGCGTAACTATGTACTTAATAGATTATCAATAAAATTCCTATGGGATGAATTAAAAGTTGGCGACTTAATTGGATCTGGAGATTTATATTGAGAAGAAAGTTGTACTTGCCTCACTCAGAACTACTGTGCAAGAAAGCTAATGGTTGATGGTTTGTCGTGATGACGGACTCTTCCAGAGGCTGGGATTGCTGAGTCATGGGGGCTCGTGCCCTTTTGGTGAGGAGACAGGTTAACTGGGGATGGCTGTGGCTGCAGAAGGCATGTCTGCACTTGAGAAGCCAAACAGAGAGGAAGCCTTTGACTTTAGGTTCTTCTAGAAAGAAAAAAATACTAAAGCAGAGACCAGATCATGGAGAATCAAGAAAGAATCAGGCTGCACATTCTTGTAAATGCTAAACATTATTAATAGTTATGGTACTTTGACACAATATTTAGAACACAGCAATCGAAGTCTCTAAAAGTCAGACTTGGCTTTACCATCATTTTTAGGATCATAGAAGGCTAGATTTGGAAGGGGCCTTAGAGAGCTCTTAATCCAAACTCATTTCTTCTAATTTTAGAGCCAACAGTTCCTCTGGAACCCAGGAAGCTACTTGCCCAAGGCAGGATAGTAAGTTGTTCTAAATAAAGAAAGATACAACATGTTCTTTTGGTGTTTTTAAAAAAGAAACACAAGCATTTTCTTGTGTTTTTCTATTTATCAAGCCTAAAAAGCGACTGTTACTAAAACCACTTAGTTGCTATACTAACGAAATTCAAAGCAATGCTACACAGCTGGAAAAAGGAAAAGAAAGAAGACATGGCACGATTTTCCAGTCTTTTAGATCTGACTCAAATTCTAGGACAAATTCACTCATTTATCAATCACCTGTGTTTACTGTATGGCTTTCCTGGTGGCTCAGACGGTAAAGCGTCTGTCTGCAATGCAGGAGACCTGGGTTCGATCCCTGGGTTGGGAAGATCACCTGGAGAAGGAAATGGCAGCCCACTCCAGTATTCTTACATGGAAAATCCCATGGACTGCGGAGCCTGGTAGGCTACTGTCCATGGGGTCGCAAAGAGTCGGACATGACTGAGCGACTTCACTTCTCTTTCACTTTTCTGTTTACTGTAATCAAGGTATTTTCAAAATTCCTAAAGGCCTTGAAGAGTTCATAGTATAGCAAAGGCATTACATTATTACTGCTAATACTATTACTTTTAATAACATGATATATAAAGCATGAAAGACCTGAAGAGACATACAAGCAGTTGAAGGCAGTTAGAATACCCGTGGTTCTAATTATCATGGAGCTTTTCATGGACAAGGTGCCAACTAAAGTGGCTTTGCAGGACCATAGGATTTGTCTCCACAGACACTTTTGGTAGACAAGGAGATGTGGATTTCCCGGTTAGCGAAGACTCTAAGGTGACAAAGTATGAGGTAGGTTTGTTAGAACAGAGAGCAGGAAGGGGACAGTGAGAGAAAATGCTGGAAAGGAAGGCATAAGGAAAATTTCCTATAGAAGTTATGATTTGCTTCCTGGGTTAGGTCTTCTCATAATGTCAGAAAATACTTATTTTTAAATGCATTTTTATAATCTATGACAATCAGTTCATTCAAGAAAATGTAAAAACTACAAAGATTTAGAAAGAAATAAATTTTATTATTTAGTAATTTGCTTTGTTTCCTTCCAATATATTTTTTTAACAGACAAAAGTGTTCTGATTTCTTGTAACATTATTTTGGGCTTCCCTGGTAGCTCAGTCGGTAAAGAATCTGCCTGCAATGCAGGAGACCTGAGTTCATTTCCTGGGTTGGGAAGATTGCCTGGAGAAGGATTTAATCACACTTAACTGTTTTTCTCAAGAATGTTAAGCCTTACTTGAGTGATGGGTCCTGGAAGAGAAATTTGTGTTCAATGACAGCATTTGTCTCAAAAAGATAAAATGTCATAAGGAAAGGGATAAAAAGGAACTTTGACCCAGACACAGCTACAAGAGAGCACCACACTTTTTCTATTTTTGCAGATGCTGCGGCCCATCTGTTTGGTAATGAGTGATCCTGACAGTGCTCCTCAGAGGGCATGCACTCCTGAGTACCCAGGCTCAGTAGTTGCCAGACTGTGGGCTTAGGTGCTCCTTGGCATATGGGATCTTAGTTCTCCAACCAGGGATGGTACCTGCGTGCCCTGCATTGCAAGATGGATTCTTAACCACTGGACACCAGGGATGTCCCCTGGTTTCCATTTCTTAAATGAGTGGTCATCTGCTTTTCAGTTCAGTGCAGTTCAGTCGCTCAGTCATGTCCGACTCTTTGAGACCCCATGAACTGCAGCACGCCAGGCCTCCCTGTCCATCACCAATTCCCGGAGTCCTTTTATAACACAGTAAATCCTTGACTCCTCTCTATCCACTTGGGTCCAGGTGGAACCCATTTTCAGAGAAAGCCATGTCATACTCTATTTTTGGCTCTATTTCTGATGTCTTTGGGTTTTCATTCTGTACAGGTCTGTTGGTTGGGTCTGGGGGTTCATAGCTCTGAGAAAGTAGAAATAGAGTTCTGATGGAGAAAGAGGTAGCTACCTAGGACACTATCAGGTACAGATCTTCCCACAGGAACAGTTTCCTTATCTATTAAAGCAGAGGAGGATGGGATTCAGTGATTTCTAAAGGCCACGCGGCCTGTATATGCATGTAAGTTGACCCACGAATGATGAGTCAGGCTAAGAGGGACCAGAAACAGGAGCCAAGCTCACATACTCTCAGTCCTTCTGCTTAGAACCATTGGCCTGAGCATAATGCTGGGCAGCCCATCTCTTGCTCAAAACTTCTCCATGAACTTTGGTTGAAGTCATCAACCAGGATAGATTGCTGGCTGTTCTACCATGCTATAATGCCTCTCCCTGTTGCTTTCTCTGAATTGCATCCCCTCTCCATCTTGGTCCAGATTTTTGTAGCTTTACTGCTTTCTCCCTCATAAGTTCTTCTTTTCTTAGTCTCCCCATATTCTATGCTCAATCTATAATGAACTGTTTTTAACTCCTTGATCGTACCATGATTTCACAATCTTCATTTGTGCTATATCCTTTGCCTGGAGTACTTCTCCTTGTACTGCATTTCTTCAGCTAACTGATGCTTCCTCTTCTCTTGTGTATCATTTTATCAATTGTTTCTTTTAACAAATCTCTGCCCTCCCTCTCTCCCCAAGACCCAGGTGCACCTCCCATAGGCTCTCATGACACTCTGAGACACACCCTAATCTTAACACAAATCACTCTCTCTAGTAATTGTATGTGTGTGTCTATTTATAACCCCGACTAACGTCCAGCAAACCCTTTGGGTATGTCATTCTCTGTTGTATCCCTAATATTTATTTAGTCAAGTGCCTGTCTTGTAGGAGGTACCTGAAAACATTTGTGAAAGAATATAAGAATAATTAGAAGTAATTCCTCCCCAACCCTGAACATGCATCAGTTCAGTTCAGTCGCTCAGTCGTGTCCCTGTGACCCCATGAATTGCAGCACCCCAGGCCACCCTGTCCATCAACAACTCCCGGAGTTCACTCAAACTCATGTCCATCGAGTCAGTGATGCCATCCAGCCATCTCATCCTCTGTCGTCCCCTTGTCCTCCTGCCCCCAATCCCTCCCAGAATCAGGGTCTTTTCCAATGAGTCAACTCTTCGCATGAGGTGGCCAAAGTATTGGAGCTTCAGCTTTAGCATCAGTCCTTCCAAAGAACACCCAGGACTGATCTCCTTTAGAATAGACTGGTTAGATCTCCTTGCAATCCAAGGGACTCTCAAGAGTCTTCTCCAACACCACAGTTCAAAAGCATCAATTCTTCAGTGCTCAGCTTTCTTCACAGTCCAACTCTCACATCCATATATGACCACTGGAAAAATCATAGCCTTGATTAGACGAACCTTTGTTGGCAAAGTAATGTCTCTGCTTTTGAATATGCTATCTAGGTTGGTCATAACTTTTCTTCCAAGGAGTAAGCATCTTTTAATTTCATGGCTGCAATCACCATCTGCAGTGATTCTGGAGCCCCAAAATATAAAGTCTGACACTTTTTCCACTGTTTCCCCATCTATTTGCCATGAAGTGATGGGACCAGATGCCCTGATATTAGTTTTCTGAATGTTGAGCTTTAAGCCAACTTTTTCACTCTCCTCTTTCACTTTAATCGAGGCTTTTTAGTTCCTGTTCACTTCCTGCCATAAGGGTGGTGTCATCTGCATATTTGAGGTTATTGATATTTCTCCCAGCAATTTTGATTCTAGCATGTGCTTCCTCCAGCCCAGCGTTTCTCTTGATGTACTCTGCATATAAGTTAAATAAGCAGGGTGACAATATACAGCCTTGACATAATCCTTTTCCTATTAACCAGTCTGTTGTTCCATGTCCAGTTCTAACTGCTGCTTCCTGACCTGGATATAGGTTTCTCAAGAGGCAGGTCAGGTGGTCTGGTATTCCCATCTCTTTCAGAATTTTCCACAGTTTATTGTGATCCACACAGTCAAAAGCTTTGGCATAGTCAATAAAGCAGAAATAGATGTTTTTCTGGAACTCTCTTGCTTTTTCGATGATCCAGCGGATGTTGGCAATTTGATCTCTGGTTCCTCTGCCTTTTCTAAAACCAGCTTGAACATCTGGAAGTACACGGTTCACGTATTGCTGAAGCCTGGCTTGGAGAATTGTGAGCAGTACTTTACTAGTGTGTGAGGTGAGTGCAATTGTGTGGTAGTTTGAGCATTCTTTGGCATTGCCTTTCTTTGGGATTGGAATGAAAACTGACCTTTTCCAGTCCTGTGGCCACTGCTGAGTTTTCCAAATTGTGATTATCTGGGTCGTGAAGATCTTTTTTGTACAGTTCTTCTGTGTATTCTTGCCACCTCTTCTTAATATCTTCTGCTTCTGTTAGGTCCATACCATTTCTGTCCTTTATCAAGCCCATCGTTGCATGAAATGTTCCCTTGGTATCTCTAATTTTCTTGAAGAGATCTCTAGTCTTTCCCATTCTGTTGTTTTCCTCTATTTCTTTGCATTGATTGCTGAGGAAGGCTTTCTTATCTCTCCTTGCTATTCTTTGGAACTCTGCATTCAGATGCTTATATCTTTACTTTTTGTCTTTGCTTTTCACTTCTCTTCTTTTCACAGCTATTTGTAAGGCCTCCTCAAATAGCCATTTTGCTTTTTTGCATTTCTTTTCCATGGGGATGGTCTTGATCCCTGTCTCCTGTACAGTGTCACGAACCTCCGTCCATAGTTCATCAGGCACTCAATCTATCAGATCTAGTCCCTTAAATCTATTTCTCACTTCCACTGTATAATCATAAGGGATTTGATTTAGGTCATACCTGAATGGTCTAGTGGTTTTCCCTACTTTCTTCAATTTAAGTCTGAATTTGGCAATCAGGAGTTCATGATCTGAGCCACAATCAGCTCCCGGTCTTGTTTTTGCTGACTGTATGCAGCTTCTCCATCTTTGGCTGCAAAGAATATAATCAATCTGATTTCGGTGTTGACCATCTGGTGATGTCCATGTGTAGAGTCTTCTCTTGTGTTGTTGGAAGAGGGTGTTTGCTATGACCAGTGCATTCTCTTGGCAAAACTCTATTAGCCTTTGCCCTGCTTCATTCTGTATTCCAAGGCCAAATTTGCCTGTTACCCCAGGTGTTTCTTGACTTCATACTTTTGCATTCCAGTCCTTATAATGAAAAGGACATCTTTTTTGGGTGTTCTAGAAGGTCTTGTAGGTCTTCATAGAACCTTTCAACTTCAGCTTCTTCAGCATTACTGGTTGGGGCATAGACTTGGATTACTGTGATAAGTAAGAGAAACTTACTTACCCAAGTAAGATGGTAGGTGTTGCGAGAGGGCATCAGAGGGCAGACACACCAAAACCATAATCACAGAAAACTAGTCAATCTGATCACACAGACCACAGCCTTGTCTAACTCAATGAAACTAAGTCATGCCGTGTGGGGCCACCCAAGACGGGCGGGTCATGGTGGAGAGGTCTGACAGAATGTGGTCCACTGGAGAAGGGAATGGCAAACCACTTCAGTATTCTTGCCTTGAGAACCCCATGGACAGTATGAAAAGGCAAAATGATAGGATACTGAAAGAGGAACTCCCCAGGTCAGTAGGTGCCCAATTTGTTACTGGAGATCAATGGAGAAAAAACTCCAGAAAGGATGAAGGGATGGAGCCAAAGCAAAAACAATACCCAGTTGTGGATGTGACTGGTGATAGAAGCAAGGTCCGATGCTATAAAGTGCAATATTGCATAGGAACCTCGAATGTTAGGTCCATGAATCAAGGCAAATTGGAAGTGGTCAAACAGGAGATGGCAAGAGTGAACGTTGACATTCTAGAAATCAGCGAACTAAAATGGACTGGAATGGGTGAATTTAACTGAGATGACCATTATATCTACTACTATGGGCAGGAATCCCTTAGAAGAAATGGAGTAGCCATCATGGTCAACAAAAGAAGATGCATAGCACTTTAAAACTCAATGACTCTTTTCTTTGCATAAAGTACTTACATACAGCTTATTAAGATGAAATTCATGACTGGATTATCAGCTGTCCAAATTGGACCAGTTTTGAGAGAGAAAGGCAGTGGTATTAGTAATTACCTGGAGACAAGAGGTATTGTGTTGGGATTGTGGGATTGTCTGGGGCTAGTGGGACATATGGTCACCTTATTTAGCTAGCAACACCCCTTTGCCAGGTCATTAACTGTGGTTTTATAGGCTTTGATTTAAGCCAGAAGGTGCTGGGTGAGGGAGAACTTCTGGCATTACACTCATTCTCTGAAAGAACAAATTGAGTATGAAAGGGTATCATCTCATAATCAAACTATAAGCAGGGGGTTAGTAACAGGATCAGAGAAAGTGTCCAGGATTCTTGATTCTCTTTATTTTTACCCCCAACGAATCCTACTTCCCTTTGGATTAAGTGTGGAACATGCAATGGGAAACATTGCAATTTTGACACTTTTTGAACTGTAATAATTAGTCTTTATAAAACAGAAGGAAAAAGATCTGTTCTTCTATCTCTGTCTTGGTGATCAAGCATAATCCTCTCATTGTAATCAGAGGTAGGAATAAAATCTCAAAGCCCTGTGCTTTAAAGAATTTAATTGGTGACTCACCATCATCCCATTGCAACAACCACTTTTTTTTTTTAAGAAAAGCACTTAGAACATTTAGACATCAGTTCAGTCACCCTCCAGTCACCCTCCATCACTTCATGGCATAGATGGGGACACAATGGGAACAGTGACAGACTTTATTTTCTTGGGCTCCAAAATCACTGCAGATGGTGACTGCAGCCATGAAATTAAAAAACACTTGCTCTTTGGAAGAAAAGTTATGACCAACCTAGAAAGCATATTAAAAAGCAGAGACATTACCAACAAAGGTCTGTATAGTCAAAGCTAGGGTTTTTCCAGTAGTCATGTATGGATGTGAGCGTTGGACTGTGAAGAAAGCTGAGCGCTGAAGAATTGATGCTTTTGGACTGTGCTGTTGGAGATGACTTTTGAGAGTCCCTTGGACTGCAAGGAGATAAAACCAGTCAACTGTAAGGGAAATCAACCCTGAATATTCATTAGAATGACTGATGCTGAAGTTGAAGTTCCAATACTTTGACGACCTGATGGGAAGAACTGACTCGTTAGAAAAGACCCTGATGCTGGGAAAGATTGAAGGTGGGAGGAGAAGGGGATGACAGAGGATGAGATGGTTGGATGGCATCACTGGCTCAATGGACATGAGTTTGGGCAAGCTCCAGGAGTTGGTGATGGACAGGGAGGCCTGTCATGCTGCAGTCCATGAAGTCGCAAAGAGTCGGACACGATTGAACAACAGAACTGAACTCAGTCACCCTCCATCTAAGAGCTTGATCCCCTAGAAAGTCTTCTTATCTACATTCTCTTTGGGGAAATCAAGGCTCAATATATACTGCATTCGGATCAGATTGTGGTTTAGTAGATCTATTGTTATAGGTTGACAAATTAGAGTCACATTGGGCTTCCCCCATAGCTCAGTTGGTAAAGAATCTGCCTGCAGTGTGGAATACCTGGGTTCGATGCCTGGGTTGGGAAGATCCCCTGGAGAAGGGAAAGGCTACCCATGCCAGTATTCTGGCCCAGAGAATTCCATGGACTATATAGTCCATGGGGTTGCAAAGAGTTGGACACAACTGAGCAACTTTCACTTTCACTAGGCCATGAGAGAACACTGGAGGCTAATTTTGAGAACAGTGTTGGAAAGGTTCAGTGGAGACAAGAAAAGTAGTTCTAGGAATCATGGAAACCAATACTAATTGTTTCATACATTTGCACGGTGTTTATAGTTTGCTGTGTGCTTTCACATTCATTATTTATCATTAACAGAGTTGAGACTGGAATCTAAGTCTCTCCATTCTTCTCCTGGGCATCCTCCCCACCATCAGTTATATGGTTGAGTGCTTCATCAATACACAGTATAAGAGACCTAAAAACTGTGACCTGTCCTACTCAGGATTTGCAAGTTTCACCAGAAAACATTCACACTGCTTACCTTTCTGCTAAGGAAAACCTGAAGTGTTCTGATTCTTTCCCTGTTTGTTAAAACATATGTTGTGAGCACAGAGAAAACTTATATATATACACACACACACACACACAAAGTCTGCTGCGGACTGCCCTGGTGGTCTAGTGGTTAAGAATCCACAGTCCAAAGCAAGGGACGTGAGTTTGATCTGCAGTCTAGGAAGATTCCACATTCCACAGGGCAACTAAGCCTGTGGATCACAACTACTGAGCCCCTGTGCCTAGAGCCTGTGCTCCACAACACAAGAAGCTACACAATGAGAAGTCCACGTACGACAACAAAGAGTAGCTTCCGCTCACTGCAGCTAGAGATAGCCCACACCCAGTAACGAAGAAACAGCGTAGCCAAAAACATAGATGAATACATAAATAAATAACAACAACGACAGCACCTGCCGAAAGGAAGCTAGATCTTATAGCCAGAGCTTTCTCAGTGCCCTGCAAGTGTTTGACCCTCAAGTTACACAGTTGCAGCCGCCTGAGTGATCTGGAGGTAGAAGGATCAGGATCTAAAGATGAGGTATTAAGGTAGTGTGGTAATCCACGCATCAATCTGACAAATGAAATAATACTGTGTCAGACTGGGAATTTGAAAGGTTCATGCAAGGTGAAAACACCAAACTTCCTTGGTTAAAAAAAATCATTTTAAGATGTAAACATGAATTGCTGATCTACTCTTCTCTATGGATATCTATTTTTATTCTTTTTGTTTTTTTGGTAGGATTGTGATAATATTGTGTACTCAAAGGGCCTTTGAATTTTCCTAGTGACCATACAGTGGAACCCCATCTAATGTTAGTGTTCATGATTGAAAGGAAAGCATGTAGTGAAAATTTTTGCTTGAATTTATCTTTGAAAAATACTTAGGAAGGTGCCATGTTGCAGCCCAACCCAGGCTGTTTAATCTCCAGTTGCAGGATTAATTGCTATTTATTGGTTCAGCCCCAGGAGCAGTGGTTGGCTTTTAACTAAGGATCATGCTGAATAAAAATGGTTATCATTGAACAACAAAATCATAGATGTGGGAGAGCTGACAATGAAAGGCAGACCAAGGCTGGAGGCTCAATAGGGACAACAGGTTCACATCTCACACCTCTTGCTCACAAGAGCCCTGGTGCAGAGGACCAATAGCAGAATTTCCATGGTTACCTCTCGCCTCACTCTGCTTTCAGGCTGAATTCATGGATGCTACAGGCATCAATGATGGGACCTGACCTCACAGAAGGGGACAAGTAGGAGAGAATTTTGGGGGGCAGAATTGGTCACACTTGACAGCACATTGAAGAGAGGAGTTAGGGGGAGAGAGAGGTTAGGAATGATTCGGGGTTCTGACTGCTGTGGTTAGACGCAGGGAGGCATGGTGTAAGGAGGACTGAGGGAGTTGGATCTAGAGCCGTGTTGAGTCTGAGGATTCTCAAAGAAAGATTGAATAAGATACTAAACTTACAACTCAAACGAGAGAAATAAAACTCAAAAGGGCACAACTTAAAGGTGAGAAATAAAAATTTGAAAATTATCTATAATTGGAAACTTCTAATTAAAATTAAATTTTTTATTCATCAAAGTAGAAGAAACCTAATCTCATTTAATTTGAGGTCTACCCTTTCTCTGGGAATGTACTAACACAAAATATCTTAAGCTAACTGGTTGAGTGAAGAGCTAATGGTTAGAAATATGGGTAAGAAAACTCATTAAATATTTTAAAATAATATCTCACTACAAACCATCTGGTATGGATTCCCAAGAAGATTCAGTTGTCAAAAGAGGGATTGAAACTTTGCAAATATTTGTTGATATTTTTGCCCTTAAAAAGAAGAGCTTTGTTGGCTTTGTCTTATTACAAACACACAGGAAAAGTTAAAATAATACAAGCTTATTGAAAGAAAATTTAGATAAGTAAGAAGAAGAAATCTTCTTACCACCTAATGATAATCACTTTGGAAACTATGGTCATATCCTTTCAGATTCCATTTTGCTTATCTATCCTTTTCTTTTCCACTTTAAAACATCGTGTACTCAAGATAAATGAAAATACATGACCAAACAGAGAGTTTTACATGATACAATCATGGTAGTGTCATTCATAATAGCCCCAAAGTTGAAATAACCCAAATCTTCAACAACTGATAATGGATAAACAGAATGTGGTATATCCATCCAATAGACTATTATTAAGCCATACAAAAGAACAAAAACCATTAATACATGCTAGAACATAAATGAACCTTGAAAGTATTGTGCTAAGTGAAAGAAACCAAATGCAAAGCTACACATTGTATTATTCCATTTACATGAAATGTCCAGAATATGCAAATTATAGAGACAGAAAGTAGGTAAGTAGTTGCTTGAGGCTACAGGTGGAAGTGGGGAATGACTGTAAAGGGGTGCAAGGTTTCTTTCGGGGATGATGGAACTGTTCTAATATTGCTGCTGCTGCTGCTGCTAAGTCGCTTCAGTCGTGTCTGACTCTGTGCAACCCCATAGACGGCAGCCCACCAGGCTCCCCTGTCCCTGGGATTCTCCAGGCAAGAACATTGGAGTGGCTTGCCATTTCCTTCTCCAATGCGTGAAAGTGAAGTCGCTCAGTCGTGTCTGACTCTTAGCTATCCCATGGACTGCAGCCTACCAGGCTCCTCCATCCATGGGATTTTCCAGGCAAGAGTACTGGAGTGGGTTGCCATTGCCTTCTTCATTCTAATATTAGCTCAATAAAGGACAGAAATGGTATGGACCTAACAGAAGCAGAAGATATTAAGAAGAGGTGGCAAGAATACATAGAAGAACTGTACAAAAAAGATCTTCATGACCCAGATAATCACGATGATGTGATCACTGACCTAGAGCCAGACAACCTGGAATGTGAAGTCAAGTGGGCCTTAGAAAGCATCACTATGAACAAAGCTAGTGGAGGTGATGGAATTCCAGTTGAACTATTTCAACTGCTGAAAGATGATGCTGTAAAAGTGCTGCACTCAATATGCCAGCAAATTCGGACACTCAGCAGTGGCCACAGACTGGAAAAGGTCAGTTTTCATTCCAATCCCAAAGAAAGGCAATGCCAAAGAATGCTCAAACTACCGCACAATTGCACTCATCTCACATGCTAGTGAAGTAATGCTCAAAATTCTCCAAGCCAGGCTTCAGCAATATGTGAACCGTGAACTTCCTGATGTTCAAGCTGGTTTTAGAAAAGGCAGAGGAACCAGAGATCAAATTCCAATATCCGCTGGATCATGGAAAAAGCAAAAGAGTTCCAGAAAAACATCTATTTCTGCTTTATTGACTATGCCAAAGCCTTTGACTCTGTGGATCACAACAAACTGTGGAAAATTCTGAAAGAGATGGGAATACCAGACCACCTGACCTGCCTCTTGAGAAACCTGTATGCAGGTCAGGAAGCAACAGTTAGAACTGGACATGGAACAACAGACTGGTTCCAAATAGGAAAAGGAGTATGTCAAGGCCGTATATTGTCACCCTGCTTATTTAACTTATATGCAGAGTACATCATGAGAAACGCTGGACTGAAGGAAACACAAGCTGGAATCAAGATTGCTGGGAGAAATATCAATAACCTCAGATATGCAGATGACACCACCCTTTCGGAAGAAAGTAAAGAGGAACTAAAAAGCCTCTTGATGAAAGTGAAAGTGGAGAGTGAAAAAGTTGGCTCAACATTCAGAAAACGAAGATCATGGCATCCGGTCCCATCACTTCATGGGAAATAGATGGGGAAACAGTGGAAACAGTGTCAGACTTTCTTTTTTGGGGCTCCAAAATCACTGCAGATGGTGACTGCAGCCATGAAATTAAAAGACGCGTACTCCTTGGAAGGAAAGTTATGGCCAACCTAGATAGTATATTCAAAAGCAGAGACATTACTTTGCCAACAAAGGTCCGTCTAGTCAAGGCTATGGTTTTTCCAGTGGTCATGTATGGATGTGAGAGTTGGACTGTGAAGAAAGCTGAGCACCGTAGAATTGATGCTTTTGAACTGTGGTGTTGGAGAAGACTCTTGAGAGTCCCTTGGACTGCAAGGAGATCCAACCAGTCCATTCTGAAGGAGATCAACCCTGGGATTTCTTTGGAGGGAATGATGCTAAAGCTGAAACTCCAGTACTTTGGCCACCTCATGCGAAGAGTTGACTCATTGGAAAAAACTCTGATGCTGGGAGGGATTGGGGGCAGGAGGAGGAGAAGGGGACGACAGAGGATGAGATGGCTGGATGGCATCACTGACTCGATGGACGTGAGTCTGACTGAACTCCGGGAGTTGTTGATGGACAGGGAGGCCTGGCGTGCTGCGATTCATGGGGTGGCAGGGAGTCAGACACGACTGAGCAACTGAACTGAACTGAACTGAATGTTTATACAGTTCCATAAAGTTATGTAAAATCACTTATATGTGTAAAATGAATAAATTTTATGGTATAGCTGTATATATACAATAGGGATTTAATTTCGATTTCTATTTCCAACTACAGTTTTAGGTGAATGGAAAGAGGTCCATGATATATATATATGTGTGTGTGTATATATATATGTGTGTGTGTATATATATATATATATATATATCATGGGTGTGTGCGTATATATATATATATTTATATCCATCATGGATATATATATATATATCATGATGTGTATATATATATACATTATATATGATGTATATATATATTTATCATGGACCTCTTTTCATTCACCTAAAACTGTAGTTGGAAATAGAAATCTAAATTAAATCCTTATTGTTGGGCCCAAATGCTATCTCCAGCCTTGATATCTGCTGTGATTCTCTAAGGGTAGGTGAGGCTGTGTATCGCAGCCACAAATGAGGCAAACTACATCCTAAAGCATATCCCCAGAAACCCAGATCATCAAGAATTAGCAGACCCTCTTCCGAAGTCTCACAGCTCTACACAGCTTCCTAAAGGAAGCAGAGAGGCCACCAAGACCAAGGCTGAAGGCATCAAACCCTTGGACACCATCCTTTACCTCTTGCTGTATTATGAAGACAAAAATGTGTGCTCCATGTTTGTATTCCTCCAGCAGGTCCTGGGGGATATCTCCTGGCTCATCTTTGCCTGCTCCATTACTCCATCACTATCAAAAGAGACTTCTGGCTGAAGTAACAGGTCCAGTCCATCCAGTGGTCTATTGGGAAATCTTAGCCGAGCTATCTCACCCACTCCTTCCCTTGCAGTTGCTATCTTGTTTTATCTTTGTGGCTTCCCCCATGGTTCAGTGGGTAAAGAATCTGCTTGCAATTCAGGAGACACAGGAGACGTGGTTTTGATCCCTGGGTTGGGAAGATCCCGTGGAGGAGGAAATGACAACCCACTCCAGTATTCTTGCCTGGAAAATCCCATGGACAGAGGAGCCTGGCAGACTACAGTCCACGGGTCCTAAAGGGTTGGACATGATTGAGCATCTAACACACACACTTCTATCTTTCTTTTAATATGTAGAACTAGCACTATGTCTATTTTTCTCAACATTATTCCTAGGTCTAGTAGAGTTAGCCGGAGAAGGGAATGGCACTCCACTCCAGTACTCTCGCCTGGAGAATCCCATGGACGGAGGAGCCTGGTAGGCTGCAGTCCATGGGGTTGCTAAGAGTTGGACACGATTGAGCGACTTCACTTTCACTTTTCACTTTCATGCATTGGAGAAGGAAATGGCAAGCCACTCCGGTATTCTTGCCTGGAGAATCCTAGGGATGGCGGAGCCTGGTGGGCTGCCATCTATGGGATCGCACAAAGTTGGACACGACTGATGCGACTTAGCAGCAGCAGCAGCAGTAGAGTTAACAAAGTGTATATTATATACTTGTTAAGACAAAAATATGGCATAAACTGCCTCCTTTTGTGTTTGAGTCTCTATGAAACTTTGCATTGGTAGTGGACCTAACAGAGATTAAAGCTCCATCCATCAATATTTCTACCACCACAGACTGGCCCACTGTCTGACTGGACTGCCTGACTTCTGAAGTGTTATTGGTTTCCAAGCGTGGTCACAGCTCTCCTATGTTCTGGGCTTACTGAGGTCAAAAGTCAGCTGAGTTGTGTAAGGTGCTGAGTTGGGGTGGGCCAGAATGCATTCAGATAATCTGATCCTGCAATTTGATAAAAATGCAAACAATGATGATAGCCTCTGGCTTGAAAACCGGACTACAAGGCTAGGTAAAATAGTGCAGAAATTCATGGGCAGATACAAACTATCATTTGTCTACATTGGTTTGATTCCTCAAAATCAATAAAGAAAGAGCTATGACACCATTTTTCTCTCAAGAAAATACCAAGGGTTTTCTCACACAATAGGGAGTAAGTATTTATTTAGGAAGTGGGATAATCTTTTTTTTTTTCACATGGAGATCATTTTTTTCCCCACTGTACAATGAGGTATGAAGAATAGAGAGTAAACAGTATGTCTTCATTTGTAATATGCCTTCATTATCCTTAATAGTGCATTTACTAAAAGCCTACCACAACTGTTTACCATGTCAAGTTTTCACCTCTTTACAAAAGGCTGATGCTGATCTGACCTGGTTGATCAGGACACATCAAATATTTAAACTGTCACTTGTGCTTGGTTCTTTCTGGAAAAATATGACCTTTAGCATTTTTTTTTCAAGAATTTATTTGAAATGAAGTTGCAAAGCAACCATTGCTTTAAGGTGGCACAGTGGTAAAAGAATCTGTCTGCCAATGCAGGAGATGCGAGAGCCACAAGCTTGATCCTTGGATCAGGAAGATCTCCTAGAGTAGGAAATGGCAACCCACTCTAGTATTCTTGCCTGAAAAATGCCACGGACAGAGGAACCTGGAGGGTTGTAGCCCATGGGGTTGAAAAAAGTTGGACACAACTGAGCACTCCTAGAGCAGAACTATATCCTTAGATAATTTATAAAATTGATGTTAAATGTTGAGAAAGCCTAGAACAGTGCACACAGGGAACAATGTAACAAATGACAAATCCTCTCCCTTCCCTCATCCCTCCTTGTACCTGCTAGAGTCATGGTCTAAGATAATATGACCAGTCTTCCAGAAAGATAACATTAATTGTAAAGCCTTTGACTGGATCACAGCAAACTGTGAAAAATTCTTAAAGAAATGGGAATACCAGACCAGTTTACCTGCCTCCTGAGAAACCTGTGTTTGAGTCAAGAAGCAAAACTTAGAACCAGATATAGAACAAAGCACTGGTTCAAAACTGGGAAAGGAGTGCATCAAGGATGTATATTATCACCCTATTTATTTAACTTACATGCAGAGTACATGCGAAATGCTGGGCTGGATGAAGTACAATCTGGAATTAAGATTGCTGGGAGAAATAACAATAACCTCAGATATGCAGATAACATCTTATGGCAGAAAGCAGAGAGGAACTAAAGAACCTCTTGATGAAAGTGAAAGAGGAGAGTGAAAAAGCTGGCTTAAAACTCAATATTCAAAAAACTAAGATCATGGCATCTGGTCTCATCATTTCATGGCAAATAGATGGGAAAACAATGGGAAGAGTGACAGACTTTATTTTCTTGGGCTCCAAAATCACTGTGGATGGTGACTGCAGCCATGAAATTAAAAGACACTTGCTCTTTGGAAGAAAAGCTATGACGAAACTAGACAGCATATTAAAAAACAGAGACATTATTTTGCCGACAAAGGTCCCTATAGTTAAAACTATGGCTTTTCCAGTAGTCATGTATGGATGTGAGAGTTGGACCATAAAGAAGGCTGAGTGCTGAAGAATTGATGCTTTTGAATTGTGGTGTTGGAGAAGACTCTTGAGAGTTCCTTGGACTGCAAGGAGATTAAACCAGTAACCTTAAAGGAAATGAACTCTGAATATTCACTGGAAAGACTGATGCTGAAGCTCCAATACTTTGGCAACCTGATGGAAGATCCGACTCACTGGAAAAGAGCCTGATGCTGGTAAAAGACTGAAGGCAGGAGGAGAAGGGGACAACAGAGGATGAAATGGTTGGATGCCATCATGGACTCAATGGACATGAGTTTGAGCAAACTCCAGGAGATGGTGAAAGACAGGGAAGCCTGGCATGCTGCAGTCCATAGGATCGCAAAGAGTTGGACACTACTGAGCGACTGAACAACTGCTTTTCTAGCCAAGATGAAGTATACGTATTCATTAATTCACTCACTGGATAACATTTGGTCATAAGTCCATAGCTGCTGAGGAGGAGAAATGAAGACATGAAGCCCACTGTGAAGAGTTGCATTAACAGGAACAGATCAAACACACTTGGGAAAATTACAGTGCAATGGGACAATCCAGTGTGTACATTTTTCAGAAGGTAGAGAAATTATTTTCATATCCTTGAAGGGGATTTGGAGGAAATGAACAACAGGGAAGAGGTTTCTTGAGAGGATGCTGTTAGGACAGGAAAAATCTGCATTCGTTGGGGTGGGCCTGGGAAAGTATTTCCGGAAGAGAAACTAAATGAGAAAAAGTCCAGAGGCAGGAAGTGCAGGAAGCTGTGTGTGTGTGTGTGTGTGTGTGTGTGTGTGTGTGTGGTGGTGTTGGTGGTAATGGTGGAAGGCTGGAGGTATGATCTATAGTTGAAAAGCTCATCATAAAACCAGGGAGGGACAGCTGAAGAGCATGAATTTAATGTGTTTGATATACCAAGTATATTTCAAATTATCATGTGGCATGTTAAGTTTGGGAAGAGGACTTCAGTCAGCAGGCTGAAAGTAGCATCAAATTGAAGAGCGTGTTGTCGAGCATAAAGTCTGAGAATCTAACTGTGTGTGTGGATAAAGAAACTGAGACCAAAGATGAAGTGTCTTGCCAGTTTCAGGGCAAGGAAAGGACTACAAACTTTCCTTTCTTGTACCTCCCCTTGTCCATCCTACTTCTATTTCCAGGTGGGCAGGCCCTTCTGACTCTTCCTCTCTCTTCCCACTGGTCTGCTTACATCCAGTCTCCATCTCTTGAGGAAGTTATCTGGTTTCATCTAAATGCCCAGGCCCTACACCTGCTGTATCTTCCTCTGCCTTTGACCAGGAACAAGAAGGGAAAAAACAAAACAAAGCAGTTGAATACCTGCAATGACAAAGGCGGTCACTTTGTTAAAGACTCAGTGACACATTAAGACTCTCAGTCCAGTAGCAGAGGAAGACAAGGTGACCAATGACATTATGCATTTATAGGGACTAAGCACAGAGTGACAGATGTACTCTGTAGGGGCAACACATCCCCTGGAGGTAGTGGGAGGGGCAAAATGACCTCTGAGAGGGACTTTCCTGGTGGTCCAGAGGCTGACTCTGTGCTCCCAAAGCAGGGTGTCTGGGTTTGATCCCTGGTCAGGGAACTAGATCCCACTGCTGCAACTAAAGACCCTGCATGCTGCAAGGAAGAATGAAGATCCAGTGTGCTGCAGCCAGGATCATGCTGAATCCCGTCAGAGGTGTCTGACTGTTTGCGACCCTGTGGACCATAGCCTGCCAGGCTCCTCTGTCCATGGGGTTCTCCAGGCAAGAATTCTGGAGTCGGTTGCTATGCCCGCCTCCAGGCAACCAAGATCAACATAGCCTAAATAAATAAATAAATAATATATTTTTAAAAAGGAGTCTCAGAGGTGATGTTTAAGGGGAGTCTAAAGAAGCTAGGTAAGGGTGACCACGTGTATGGAGAAGAGAGAAAAACCTGTACCAGGCAGGTAAGTGGGGCAGTTAAGGTGTCTGAGAAACCACCTGACCTCAAATTGGCTGGAGGGCTAAGGACTGGCAGGCAAAACCCTGAAGGGCTATGCAAACCACATGAAGGAGCTTGGCCCGATGGGTTTTAAACTAAGGAGAGGCCACACCAAGTTGGTTTTTATCGTCTATCTTTAATGCCCCTGTTCTTATTATTTCTCCAGTAGCTTCTTCATACCCTCTTGGTCAGCTGTGACAGATTATGAGTTCTGCACACTGGAATGTTCAAACTGAGACCAGATGGTCACTCAGCAGTGGGTGAGTAGTCAGGCTGCCTGGGCTCAGAGGGGCATTTCAGCTTACCATGTACTTGCTCTGTGTTAAGAGCAGGCTACTTCACCTTCCTGGGCTAGAGAAAATACCGCTGCCAAGCTCAAAAGGGTTCTGGGAGGGTTAAATGAAATATGGATGAAAAAATCCTTAGAATATTGCCAGGCATATGTAAGGTCAGAGAAAGGACTGGCATGAGCTACACAATGGCCTCTGGGAAAGGGATGGTCCTGGATGCAAGAAAATGGGGGCACCACAGCCTAGCCTTGTTCAGTCTTTTGTGCCATCACTGGACCTACGAGACTGCATCTGTAGGGCTTCAGGCCACCAGTGTGCAATCCTCTGGTCACTTATCCTCCACCCCATCTGAAATTCTGTGCTTCTTTTAGTCTCTGAATTCGTAAACCTGTATTTCTCTAGAATTGTGTCTGTAGCTTTACACAGCCTTCCTTTCTTTCCCAAGTCCCTGCACGCAGCAGGTTTTAATAGGGTTGTTGAGAGAAGTGTGAATACAAAAGAAATCAGATCAGCACACGAAAATGAGGCTTTTGATTTGAGTTTGCACTGATGACAAGACTGCACGCAGTTCGCCAAGCATCCAATTTATGACTTTGCCTCTTACACTCCTGGTGAGTGCCTCCTGAGTAGAAATTATCTTTTGTGATTAACTTTATATAATACTTGTGCTAACATCAGGCCCACCTGAGCATTCCATAAATATTTCAGGAGGGGTGACACAGTGATCTTCCCCAACACACTCATACAACAGTTTCAACATAATTAGGAGCATTTCTGGATCTAACACAGCACTCTTACAATGTGTATGATGAAGGAAATGAATGGCTCTAATTACACCTTATTAAATCTTATTAATCCTCATTAGAACCCTATTATTCTTTATAAGTGGGTTACTGGGGAAGGAAAAAAAAAAATGCTGGTCAAGTCCCGTTATATCCGATGGGGAATGGTTGAATCCATTCTTACTTTGCATGATACCAGGAATTTTTCATATTATACAGTACCACTTAGAATGTCGGTTTGCTGAAATACTGAGGATAGAATAAGTGAATTGTGGTGTAAGAGAATAATCTTTTTAAGCCCCAGAACAAAATGTCGTTAGGAGCTCACATTTCCTATTTCAAACTATACCAGTTGCAAAGAGAAAAATATTTCATTACTGAACTTCTCTATTTTCATATTTTTGTATGAATAGATGAGAAACTGAGAGCAAGAGAGATTAATTTGGAAGCAGAAATGTGTGAAGTCAAAGACTTTGCACCAAGAATATGCTTGATAAATGGTTAAGTGCAAAAATATGTGTTTCTGCATTTGTTTAATTCTTGGTTAAAAAAAAAAAGAAGTCACACCAAATCCCAAAAGAACCAAGTTTTGGAGATTTCATGAATTACTAACTCATGGTGTACTCTCAACATTTATTAATATGAATTAGGAGATGAGGGCCTCCTCCTTGGGTGGAAAAAATCATGGGATCAGTCAGGTGACCTAGACACCAGAGGTGGGTTCAAGTTGCTTGCTGTTTTTGTGTTGGTTATTTTGCCTGACTTTTTACCTCAAATGTCAACGATGGACTACAATTTGTTTTATGAAGACCTTATAAACCTGGGAGAATGTGCTTTTACGATGTGCTGGGGTGAGGAATGATTAGTTTAGACATCAGGAAGCAGGACATAAGTACAAAGAAACGAGTCTCCAGCCTTGGCGTGCCTTGCAGGCAATGGCTGATGCACATGATAGGCCCCTCACATGGTGCTCACATTTACAAATATTAGAGCAAAAAGTCCTACACAAACCTTCCAAGAACACTCTTGCCTTTATTCAAACTAATTCACCCAGTTCGCAGATTTTTTTTGAAGCTATAAGCACGAAGTCTGGGTTTCTGGATAGGGCTGTTAAGTAAATTCCAGGGGTTCGTTTATTTGAGCACTGGATGGAAGGAGTTGCCTTGAAGCAACTGATCAGCATGGCTATGCAGGGCTCATTGGCAATCAGAACCTTCCAGGAACTGACCGCCTACGGGGCCCGGGGAAGCTCCAAATCTCTTCCCAGGGTGGCCCGCGTTGCCCTCTGACATCCAGCCAGGCCGACTGGTCCGCGGGAAGGAGGCAGTCGGGCTCCTGCCTGCAGACAGGAACATAGGCTGGGAGACTGAGCATCTGGCTCCCGCGCCGGGATCTGTGGCGGGCATGACCTTGTACGAGTCTTTTCTCTTCCGAGAGCTTCAGATTTCCCGTGTGAAGTGGAAGGGCTGGAAGTTGGTCGGGGCCAGTTCCGACATCCAGTACGTTTGAACCTTGCTGGGAATCCGGGGCGGGGCTCACGAGCAAGATCTCGCAGGGGGATTCCACGGCAGAGCTCGTCTACCCGGACTCAACCCCCTAGTCTGGCGCCCTAACAGTGGACGCAGGTTCCCTCATTTTTTTCAGTAGCCCCTCGCCCCGGCCGCTTCCTCCTTCCACGTCTCCTTCCTCTTCCTCCAGGGCAGGCAAAGGCTCCACACCTCCCTCTTTCCCTTCCTCCTCTGCAAGCTCCCCGCATTCCCCGCGTCGTCTTCTCTTCCTCCCAGGAAATCCACCGCCCTCGGTGCACCCACCTTGGGCCCGGGCCACGGCCCCGAGGTGGGCGCCCCCTCCCCCGTAGGCGAGCGCCGCGGCCCCGCGGGCACCCGCCTTCCCATACCTTACATGGACAAATGCGTGCAGGCAAAGTCAGGAATTCAGGCCCGTCCTGACGTCAGCCTCCAGCTCTCAGGGCACCGCACGGGAGACCGAGGGGAGGGGGTGGGGACGGTGGGAGGAAGGAGGGGGAAAGGCACCAACCAGCAGCCGCTCCAGCCTTGCCGAAGTTTCACTTTTTGTCTGTGGGTTCGCTCCCGGGCCCCGCGCGAGCTTTCCCGGGATAAGTAGCTTTAGCGAGCGGGGGAGAGCTGGTCGCTGCAAGGTAAGGGCTGGCTGCGCGGCCCGGGGCGCGGGGCGCGGGGCGCGGTGCGGGGCGCGGGGCCGGGCCTGGCCGGGTCTGGGGACAATGGGAGGGGGAGTGCCTGGGCACCTCCTCCTTCGCCGCTGCCTCCGCCTCCAGCCGCCGCCGCCGCCGCCGCTGCCCCGGCCGCCTCCTCCCCGAGGTATTGTTGCAAATCCTCCTTCCTTCCCCTCACCCTCCGCCCGCGGGCGCCTCGGGAACCCCCAGCCCTCCCCGGCGAGAGCGCCTCCGGGGTGGCAGGAGAGCCGGGCGCAGGGCACCCAGCGCGCGCCCGGCCCGGGCCGCAGGGCCCGCGGTGCGGAAGTGCCGGCCGCGGCGCGATCACGGGGTGCACGCGTGGGGGAGGGGGACCCCGAGTTTTTTGGGAAGCCTCGAACGGGGGCTGGGCGGGCTTGGAGGCCTTCCCTGCGCGCCCCCTGCCCGGGCTTTTCAGGACTCCCAGGGGGCGGGGCCACACCCAGCAGCTCTGCGCTTTCGCGGAATCACAGTTGTCACTGGGGAAGGGGCCTAGGAACACAGGCATCAAGTTCCCCCATTTCCCAGCTGGGGCAACTGAGGCCTAGAGAGCTGAGTCTCCCCAAAGTCTCTCACTAGAGGCAGAGCCGTAACTAAAATAAATGGCTCCCGACTCCTGGCTCCTTTTCTCCAAGCAGTTCTCCGGCACTCACTGTGTGCCGCCCTGTGCTGGGTTATTGGGTCCAGAGGCTTTTAGGGCTCAGACTCTGCCCTCAGGAAGCGCTCAGTCAACCGAAGAACCAAACCTGACCCCAGACAGAAGGTGCTAAGTCCTGGGGAAAAGGCACGGGGCGGGGCTTGGAGACAGGAGTTTGGTCTCCTGGTCCTTCATGAGGGATCAGAGGCTTCTGAAGGATGGGGGTTTTTTCTGAAGTTAATGACTAGGGACAAGGAATGAGGGCATGTGCTGGAGGGAACTGCAGAGGCAGAGAAGACTCAAGTGTGGAGAGTGGAGATGAAGCTGTAACTGTTACTGTGCTGGGGGCACGGGGTGGGGCAGCGTGGGTACATAAGATGGGATAGTCAGCAGAATTGTGCTTGAGTGCACTGGGACAGAGGGGTGTCTTTGGGACTTTGGGGTGCTGGAGGAGCTGAAGGATGTTTCTGGCTTCCTTTCCCTTCTCAGTGATCCACCGCCTGCTCACCCTGAACCCAAAATGCAAAAATTTAGCTTCACCTTTGAGCTTCTTTTCTAGTCCCAGACTCATTTAACTTTGTATCCAATCCCCTCTTTCTGTCTCCTACCCCCCTTTCTAAATTGCTTGCTTCCCAATAAGCCTCATTTTTACTAAGGTGTTAGTGACTTAATGGCCTACCTCTTTGAACACAAGAGCATTTTAAGAAAGTTAAGTGGGAAGAGAAAAAGCAGCTAACACCCTCTTCCCTCCAACTCCCCTCCCCTCCTTCCTCACCCCCACCTTGCTCTTACAGATAGGGAAATATAAATAAAGGCCCAGAGAAGGTGGGTGCCAGTTCTAAAGTCTACAGTAAATTTTGGTAGCTGGTGGAAGGCCAGAACTCTCAGTAGGGTTCTCTGTATCCCATGACCAGCCTTCTTCCTTCAGGGTCTTTGTCTGCACCAGGGTCAGTCAAAAGGTTGCAAGGCAGACTTCCAACCTCAGCACTCAGGCTTTAGAACCTAGAGTATAGATTCTAGGTAAGAAATACGTAATTGGGGTTAGCTGTCTGAATAGTGAGGGTGCAAACCTGGAGCCCTTGGGTCAGGCAGCCACCCAGGGTCATGCTCCTCCTACACAGTGGGTGGGCCTGGACCTGGCTTTGAGGATTGGCAGGAGGAGAAACTGCTATTGAGCTGGTTACTATGATTGGGACTGACGGAGTAGGACCCTTCTTGGCGGGACATATTCCAGTGAACAGTCAGTTCCAGACAGTGGTTGATGGGACAGGAGGCTTCATTATGAAGGTCCCTAAAAATGCCAGGCATGGATATGACTTGAAGTCATCATTTGAGGGTTTTGAGCAGGCTGGGACATGAGCGAGAAGGGAGGAACTGGCACTGGGTAATCCTCTGCCGCCCATTCCAGTGAGAGAGGCAATAATCTGGCCTAAGAATTATCAGTGAGTGTTTGCTCATTTACTCCACATATATTTCTGCTTACTACATGCTGTTGGCAAATGTGAAAATTTTATGGCAGATTCTTTATTTTATTGAGACAGATAACTTGTGTTTCATCAGAAAAAATATACTTTTTCACATTTTATATCAGTGACATTGGGTTGTCTTATAATCACAGATGTGTCATAGTTGAGATCTTTGGTAACGATGTATTTTACCATTGATAGCTTAGAGCTGATAAAATTTGTTAATCATACCCTTTATGAATGTACAGTGCTTTGCACTTTATAAAAGTTTTCCATCAAATATTCCATTTGAATCTCAAAAATCCCCTGAGAATTGGGCCTGGTGACCCTGTCATCTCAATTTTATCTCTTGCCTGAGGTCATCCAGTTAATTAGAAATGAACTCAAAATAACAGCCCAGAACTTTGACTCTGGGTGTTAACATGTGACTACCCTGTGGTGGAACTAGCATGGGTTAATTGGGAATAGAAAGAGTCAGATGGAATTTAATTTCAGAACTATTTTGGGGAGTTTTGACCAAGGGCAGAGTGTAACTCACAATGACTGGGAAGCTCTGTTAGCCCAGAGATTTAATGCATTAAATAGAAAATGGGCAGGGGGATAGAAGATGCCAGGTAACATAATAAAAACAGAGGATGGAGCACGCTGCTATTACACCGAAAGAGAGGAGCAATGGATGAGGCACATGGGTTCTGGAGCCTACCTGCTGTGAAGCAGGAACTGGCTGGTCCTACGAATATAAAGATTAGGAGGACATGGTCGGTCCCTGTTCTGGGGCAGCACCTGTGTGTGTGTGTGTGTGTGTGTGTGTGTGTGAGAGAGTGTGTGTGTGTGTGGTGCTATTCTAGGGCTATGTTTTGGTTGCACTGAAGTGGTTCAACCTCAGGGAAGCTACCAGAAGGAGTGGTGCCTAAAGAGAGCCTTTAGGGCCAAATATGAGTTGCCTAAGTGGAAAAAAGACAGATAGAGATGAACCTGTTAGGCGTATGCCAACAGATGTAGGGAAGAAGGCCTAAGTTTGAAAGGCCAGCAGGAATGGAGTGGTGGGAAATGGAGAAATGGGAGGACTTTCATTTTCTGGTAAGCAGATATAAATTTATCTTGTGGGTTGTAGGGGCCATTAAGGGGTCTTGAGAGATTCGCATGAAAACAAGGCCCAGTAAGGGCTCTGGAAGTATCTGTGGGATTAGGTATTGGCATGGTAACCACAGGAAGAAGAGTAGTAACACATTTAGTAACTGGTTGAGTGGAGCTGGTGCGCTTCCTGGTGGCTCAGATGGTAAAGAATTTGCCTGTAATGCAGGAGACCCAGGTTCGATTCTTGGGTCAGGAAGATCCCCTGGAGAAGGGAATGGCACACCATTCCAGCATTCTTGCTTGGAGAATTCCGTGGACAGAGAAGCCTGGCAGGCTACAGTCCATGAGCGACTTTTACTGCTACCACTGAGTGGAGCTGAGACTTTGACCCGGGGCAGTATTTAGGAGTCCTAGCTCAGCTTGTGCATCGGTGGGTGGGGACTTTTCTTGGAATTCCGCATTGGAAGGCTGCACCCAGGCTGCAAGAAGTGAGTTGGTCCGATCTGGGTGGAGATTCACGGTCTTAAAGGTGTGTGTGAAGCAGAGGTGGAGAAGGGAAGAAGAAACAGAAGTGTGGTGTGGGAGTCTGTTGTAGATGGCTTAGATGCATGGAGGAAAATGGTAGTGGCTTCTTAAGACAAGTCACACAAATGGGAAAGGACACTGATAAATTGATGAGGACTTCACCTCTCCTGACTTTCTACAAATAGGGTGGGTGGCTGGCCATGGGTTAATGGGATTCATGCTTGGAAACTGGTAAACCACAGAACTGAGGCTAGAAAACACGTGTTTTTTTTATCTTTCTTTCTTAATAATATATAAAATTTTTGCCTATTTACTGTGTACTGACATAATTCTCATATCGATTCATCAAAGTAGGTTTTATGATTATCAGTCTCATTTTGCAGATGAGTAAATGAGTGTGGTCAAATAAGATTTGTTATTGTTTAGTTGCTAAGTCATGTCTGACTCTTGCGACCCCATGGACTGTAGACCACCAGGCTCCTCTGTCCATGGGGTTTCCCAGGCAAGAATATTGGAGGGGGTTGCCATTTCCTTCTCCAGGGGATCTTCCAAACCCTGGAGAAGTTCAACCTGGAGAGTTCCACCCTGGATTGAAGTCGCTTTTTCTGCATCTCTTGCATTAGCAGGCTGATTCTTTACCAGTGAGCCACCAGGGAAGCCATGAGTAAGGTTGAAGTGAAAGTGAAAGTGAAGTCGCTCAGTCATGTCCGACTCTTTGCGACTCCGTGGACTGTAGCCCACCAGGCTCCTCCGTCCATGGGATTCTCCAGGCAAGAATACTGGAGTGGGTTGCCATTTCCTTCTCCAGGGGATCTTCCTGACCCAGGGATCGAACCCAGGTCCCCCGCATTGCGGGCAGACGCTTTAACCTCTGAGCCACCGGGGAAGCCCTGATGGCTTATGTAAGTAAGGTTACATAACCACTAAGTGAAATGGCCAAGTTTTGAACCTTTGCCTGATCTACAGCCTCTTCACCACTTTCTTCTTTTTCCACAGAAGGAAAAGTGCAAATTGTGGATGAAAAATTAATCAGTCGATCTAAGAAAGGATTGGAAAATTTTATTTGAGCCAAATTTGATGATTATAACTTGAAAGAGCATCTCAGAAAGTTCTGAGAACTGTTTCGCCTGTTAGAAATCCTCTGTCCACGGAATTCTCCAGGCAACAATACTGGAGTGGGTTTCCATTTCCTTCTCCAATTAGAAATCAAGGCTCAGTTTTCTAAGTTTTTTGAGACAGAGGGCTGTACGTCACATGATGTATTATGGACAGCTAATCCAGATCTAAGCATCATCCTGGTGGGTCATGTGAAACCTTACCAGATCAAGAAGGAATGTTATCTTGTAAGGAGTTGTCTCCTTGGTGCTAGGAGAATGTTGCTCTTTATGGTTGAGCAGGTATTCCTGCCAGTGGGGGAGGTCTGGTTGAGCCACAGTGCAGAAGCATGGTGCACGTGGAGGGGAGAGAGAAGGCCAAAGGGCAGAGAAGAATTTCTATGTTTACATTTCTCTTGTATAAAATATGAATTGTTTCACAGAATCACCACCGTCAGGGTTCTTTGTCAGATTTTCTCTCAGTACTCACTTTCATGGGGCCTCAGTGGGTTCATAATCGAGGGTTTCCCAGGGCCAGCAGACTTTTCACTTCTGTGCTGATGCTGCCCCAGCCAGGGAGGAGTAGAGGGTAAGGGGCTGGGATGATGGGCTAAAGATGATGGCAGTGGTGGTGGTGGTGGGTGGGCATCAGGAGGGCTTTTGTTACTCTTTGAGCAAAGGAGGGTGTTGTCAGATCTGTGTTTCAGAGAACCCTGGTTGCAGAGTCACAGCAGGTCAGGGCCAGAGATGGGGACACCACTTAGGAGGCTGCTGAAATGTTCCTGGTCGGTAAATGCCGAGCCTGCATCAGGTCAGCAGAGAGGGAAAAAGTTGTTTGCTGTTAGAATCTTATCAGGGAGCTTAGTTCCTATTCTTGTTCTTCTAATTATTTGCCAGCTTATCAGCCTTGACTGAAACAACTGTGTTATGGACACCAAAGCTTGTAGGCAGCAGAAGTGGCAGGCCGGCACGCAGCTTATGCCTTAGAAGTTGAGGACTGGGGTCTTGATGGCCAGAGGGACACTATTCCTCCTTTTGTGAGTGAGGAAACTGAGGCCCCAGGGAAAGGACGGAAGTGCTCAGTCACACCCTTGTCAGCTGAGCTGGAGCTGGGCGTGGCCCTTACTGTCTTTCCTGTGTTCTTTCTTTCAAGGGTGTTTTTGATTCTCTTTTTGCTGAGCCTGGCTGGACACATTCCTTCTTCATTCCACCCCCACCCCACTCCCAGCCCCAGGGGCTTTGCTTGGGAGAATTTGGGAGGGACTATAACTTGGAGATCCTTGTTACTGGGCTTGAACTTTGTTCTTTGCCCTTAGAAAACAAAGTGATTCAGAGAGTTCAGTTTCAGTGTCCTTGTGGTTTGGGGATTTATTTCTTTTTCTGCCACTTAGGCCCGTCACTTGTTTGCAAGAACTGAGCTTCTGACTCCATGATAACTTCAAGGTTCCTTGTCTGTGACTGTCCGCACTCTCATTTCTTTTCTAGTTCTACTTATTTTTGCTTGCCTAAAGGTTTTCAGGCTGCCAGTATTAGATCCCTTACAGGGTAGATCCTGCTCTTTTTTCTTTCTGTCTTAAATCTGTCCGTCACAACCCATCTCATAGAACCCATTAGCATTTCACAGCCTTCGGAGCACTTTTTATGTGGTGAATGTGTTTTATGGTTGTTTTTATTACTTAGCTCCCAATTGCCATCCAAGAGATGGGTCGGCAGGATCAATCTTGTCTCCCAGAGCGTGAGCAAAAGTTCAGTGGTGAAGAACCTCCGCTGGGATGCTTAAGTGGTAGTGTGAGAATCAGATCCCCAGCTAAAGCTCCTGTCCTGCTCTTTACTTCACTTTTGCTGGTGAGCAGGAGATAATTGATGTGAAAGTCCTGAGTAAGCCCTATGCTCAGGTGAGAAACTGTTGTTATTTCATAATGCGCTAATTAGTAACAGTAGCTGCAACTGAGAATCTGGTTGGAGGCCCTAGAGGGGTCTGAGGGTTGGGCTTCAGATGCTATCATTTCAGGAGTACCATCACCAACTTGGTTTTGGGGGTAAGAAAACCAAGACCTGTGTTTGAGCCACCCATTAGCCCTGTGATCTTAAGGAAGTTCCAGAACATCCCTGAGCCTCAGTTACCTTTGATTATAGATCGTATGATCTACCCCAATGCGAAATGGTTGTGTAGTGTGTAATGTGACTGTGAAGTGGTTGCATGGTCAGTCACTCAGTCGTGTACAACTCTTTGTGATCCCCTTGACTGTACCAGTCTCCTCTGTCCATGGAACTTTTCAGGCAAGAATTCTGGAGCGGGTTGCCATTTTATACTCCAGGGGATCTTCCCAACCCAGGGATCGAGCCCAAGTCTCTTCTGTCTCCTGCATTGGTAGGTGGATTCTTGATACATGTGGCTAATTTTTGGTGCCCAGTGAAGTGTCTAGCCCACAGGAATGGCACCTTGTCCTCCTAGAGCAGACTATGGGATTTAGACTTGGGAGGCTGCAAGTTCAAGTCTTAGCTGTGTTACTTAATGGAGGGTGCTCCCTGGGGAAGTGACAGGAGATTTGGTGTACTGACTTACTCAGTTTTAGACATCTTGTTCAAGAGGGTACCACTGTTGACAAATGTCAGGTTGCAAAGTGGGGTGAGTGCCGCAGACATTCACAGGCACTTCCAGGCTGCACAGAGAGATGGTTTGTCACCAGTGAATGGTTGTCCAGTGTTTCTTCTTCTCCACTGTGACCATCCCAGTCTCTCTTGGTTTTTAAAACTATTTTTATTTAATATTTTTAATTTGAGAAAAATCAGGGGCTTTCCTGATGGCTCATCAGGTAAAGAACCCTCCTGCAATGCAGGAGACTCAGGAGACTCCAGTTGGATTCCTGGTTTGGGAAGATCCCCTGGAGAAGGAAATGGCAACTGGGTGCCATTTCCTTGCCTGGGAAATCCTGTGGACAGAGGAGCCTGGTGGGCTACAGTCCAGAGGATCACAAAGACACAACTGAGCATGCACGAGTATCATAAGGTGATATCTATTGGTTGGTGGAAGGGGATCACTTAGGAGCTCTTAGTGGGGCAGGTCCACTTTGTCTTCCCCATCACAGACTTCTGGCAGCATGGTATGGCGGTCTCTTTGCAAATCTGGGCGGTACTTGTTCTTTCGGATCCCGTCCCAGATGCTGCTGAGGATGACCCAGGCGTTCTCCTTGATGGTGGTCCACGCATAGGTGGCCTGCTTTCCCGGGCCGTATCTTGCTTCATCGCCGCCGCGACCCCTTGGCCGTCTGCTGCCGGCTTCACATCCACAGTCTTGGTGAAAGAGTCTGTTACTGTGGAAGCAGTTGCGGGCCTGTAGGTTCCTGGGTTTGGCGCTGTGTGTCTATTTGTTCCTCTCCAGGGCGAAGCTGGAACATGACCAGCTCCTGATCAACCATTGCATATGTGCGGCAGCTCCTTTTGTTGTGGAGACGGAGACCAAGGCCCTGCCGGGGTCTGGACCTCTGTTGGGTTTGGTTTGTGCAGTGTTTGTGCTCTGTTCCTCCTGCAGTCATTGCTCTTGTCCGTCTTCTCATCAAAGCCCCCTGTAGTTCACAGGGAAGGCTGGTACTCAGGGGCTGTTTCAGGCCCTCCTCAGAAACTTGTGTGGGAACCTTTCATGGGGCAGGTAAGCATGAGGGGCACGACAGGGCAGGGTTGTTTCACTCAGGTTCACCTGAATCCAGAAGTTTGCTTTGGCCTCCTTCCATCCCCACTGTGGGCAGTTTTCCCGACATAGCCATGGTCAGCATTCCTTAGTCACTCAGGCCATCAACCAGCAGCTCTGTTGCCATGGTGCAGGGAGCTCCAGGAGGGAGAGGTACCTACCCCATTCAGAGATGGTTGTGGGCATGTGTATTGCCAGTTCCTTGGCATTTTTGGGAGCCTGTTTTATTGTTTGTTTAACATATTTATTTGGCTGCACTGGTTCTTAGTTTTGGCAGGCAGGATCTTTGATCTTCATCACAGCATGTGGAATCTTTAGTTTTGACATGCAAACTCTTAATCGCAGCATGTGGGATCTAGTTCCCTGACCAGGGATCTAACCCGGGTACCCTGCATTGGGAATGCTGACTCTTAGCCACTGGACCACCAAGGAAGTTCCTAGGAGACCACTTTTTGAACTCGAGGGGACTCCTGCCCTTAATGTTAGTCTCAGTTTCCTGTCTGTAAAAAGGACTATAGCAACAGTGCTTGCTTCAGAGGTTCTGGTTTTCCCAGGACATCCCTGTATGCCTGTATCCTGGTGTAGTAGTAGAGTATTTCACTCTCAGAGGTGTTCTGATTGAAGGTTACCCTACTTGTTAGTACTGAGTAGGGTTGTATAAGTAGTATGTATAAGGGTAGGCCTAAAGTAAAAGCCAAGAAATGTTTGTCAGAAGAGATGCTATGTGCTCAAGTAATGTTTGTTCAGTGAACTAGTTTTATAAAGGTTAAGTTTGAGGATATTTGAAGGGAAAGTCTAGCTTGTAGGCAGTTAGAGTTTATTCAGGATGATAAAAATGTGTTAATACCTGTTTAGAATATAAGGAAGTGCCAGGAGAGTGGTATGGATGGACTACTGCAGGTCTCTGGAAGGTGTATAGCAGCTTGTTGGAGGGGCTGGGCCTTGAATTAAACACTGAGGGACAGAAAGGCTTAGTCGAAGATTCTATGGGGCAGCTAAAATTGCTCTGGCTACTTATAGTTAAATAAGATCGAATCTCTGTCCATGTGTGTATTTTATTTATTTTTTATTTTTGGCCATGCCACTCCAGGGATTTTAGTTCCCTGATCATGAATTGAACCCAGAGCCCCTGCAGTGGAAGCTTGAAGTCCTAACCATGGGATCTCCAGAGAATTCCCCATATATGTATTTTAGCTGGGTTTTTTAATCTGTTATTTTCCATCCAGTAGCCCACCTTCATGAAGATCTGTAGCTTTAAGTGTGAAAGCCTAGTGCGGTACCAAGTCCTGTGCCAAGAGGTCACCAGAGGAAACTGTACTTATTCTTCTAATGAATTTCCAGAGAAAATGCTTCTTGTTTAATTCCCAGGAAGAAAACAAAAACATGAAAAACAGTTGGCACCTAGCACTTCTGTCTTGTTTGGTATGAAAACCAGTCCTTTTCAGGAACTGGAGAAGGGAGTTGCTACCCCAAGGGCAGGGTGTGCCCTGACTCGTGAGAAAGGCAAACTGCAGTGACCTGGAGGGTAAGGAGACCTTTTCTTAGAACGAGGTGAAACTCAGGTCAGTTTTCCTGTATTCTGGTTGTTTCCAAACTGGATTTCTCTTCTCGGCTGCAGTAATTTCCCTTGGAGACTAGGAGGGTGCCAGTAATGACAGCGGGATGGGACCCTCAAGACCCCTCTGTCTATTGGTTTGATGCATCTGTGTGTTCATTCATTCCACACGAGATGCCAGGTGTACCTGTGAATGAATGAGTGAAACTGTAGTCTGGGTTTAGGGGATGGAAACATGAATGCTGTGCCATCCCTGTCTCCAGAAGTCAAGAGAGGACGTAAAAGTATCTGCAGAAAATATCTGGTGGCTCTAACTGAGCAGTGACTAACTCTAGGGACTCCGGGGAAACTTCACAGATAAAAAGTGTTATTTGATGGAGCCTTCAAGGATGAATGGGGATTTGTCTAGTGAGATAGAGAAGGAGAGGATCACTGAGCAAGAGAAATAACATGAGTAGGTGAGAAAGTGCATGTGCTGCACTGTGTGCTAAGTTGCTTCAGTGGTGTCTGACTCTTTGCGACCCCCTGGACTGTATAGCCCGCCAGGTTCCTCTGTTCATGAGATTCTCCGGGCAAGAATACTGAAGTGGGTTGTCATGCCCTCCTCCTGGGGATCTTCCTGACCCAAGGATTGAGCTCACGTCTCTTATGTCTCCTGCATTGGCAGGCTGATTCTTTACCACTAGTGCCACCTGGGAGGCCAAAGTGTATGCACTTGGAAATTGGAGATTCCAAATCCTTGTAAATTGGATTCATTGGGGATGGACTGCAGAGTAGAAAGGCCATGGAGATGAGGGTGCAGGGATGGGCTTAGGTTGAGAAAGGTCTTGATTGCTGACTGAGGACTTAAGACTGTGCTATGAAAGGAGAATCACCTAGGGAAAGGAGGTGATTAGGTCTGTGTTTTAGGAAAGTGATGGGTTATGGATGGTTAAAGGGGGTGGTTAAAGGGGACTTCCTTGGTAGCTCAGACGGTAAAGAATCTGCCTGCAGTGGAGAAGACCCAGGTTCGATCCCTTGGTCAGGAAGAACCCCCAGAGGAGGAAATGGCAACCTACTCCATTATTCTTGCTGGGAGAATCCCATGGAAAGAGGAGCCTGGTGGGCTACAGTCCAGCGGGTAACAGAGTCAGACTTGACTGAGTGACTAACACTTTCACTTTCAAAAGTGGTGGTAGTGGAGATGGTGAGATGTGTGGTCATGGTCTAGTCCCAAGATACAAGTTGAAAAGGAGTTGAGACAGTGGATATGAGGGACAGTTCACTGGTGGAAATAGAGGTCACCCAATCTCTTCACTTAAACAAGAGGAACCCCAGGTCCTGAGCAGGTAACACATAAAGAGTCCAAAGCCTTGGTTCCATGATAACCCCCTAAGTAATCCATCCTCTGCCCAGTGTCTTTAGAAGGGTGACAGATGCTTAGTGGCTGAGATCACCATCTGTCAAGAGGAGAATCTCTGTCACTTTTTAATTCTATGAAATCTTTTTTTTAACGTTTGTTTATTTGGTTGCACCGGTCTTAGTTGCGGTATGTGAACTCCTAGTTGTGGCATGTGGGATCTAATTTCCTGACCAGGGATCGAATCTGGGCCCCCTGCACTGGGGAGCTTGGAGTCTTTGCCACTGGACCACCAGGGAAGTCCTGGAACCTCTTAATTTTGAAAGAAATCGGCTCCTTCTAGACTTAGTGACTCTTTGATCACTGGAGATACTCAAGCAGTGACTGATTGGGATATTACAGTGGAAATCAGGCACTGGTTGAAGACTTGGTGCAGAATATCTTAAGTTAGTTAGTGGTAGTCACTCAGTTGTGTCCGACTCTTTGTGACCCCATGGACTGTAGCCTTCTAGGCTCGTCTTCCATGGGATTTTCCAGGTAAGAATACTGGAGTGGGTTGCCAGGGTTCCAACATGGGTCTCCCGCATTGCAGACAGATTCTTTACTGTCTGAGCCACCAGGGAAGTCCCTTTGAGGTCTGTTAGATCTGACTTTTTTTTGAAGCCCTTCCTTTTTCCCAGCTTCCCTCCTTTCCTTTCTTCCCTTCTTGTAAAAGATACTTAACAGTCTTACCTGACTTACCTCTGTCCATTTGGCTCCTCAGGATCATTTTAGCCAAATTGGACAAAAGGCAGAGACAGTTAAAAATGGATGATTAGGGATTTCACTGGTGGTACAAGGGATAAGAATTCACCTGCTAAATGCAGAGGACACAGATTCAATTCTCGGTCGTGGAAGCATTCATAAGCCACGGAGCAACTAAGCCCGTGTGCTACAACTACCGAGCCCGAGCTATAAAGGCTGTGAGCCACAACTATAGAAGCCTGTGTGCCTGAAGTCTGTGCTCTTAGCAAGAGAAGACACCGCAGTCAGAAGCAGTAACCTCCGCTTGCGACAACTAGAGAAAGTCTTGAGCAACAACGAAGACTCAGTGCCACCACAAATAAAATAAATAAATTAATTTAATAAAAATTGCCAAGGTAGTAAATCTTAAACATTCTTACCACAAGAAAAAAATTGTAAGACTGTATATTAACTAGACATATTATTTAAAAAAACAACAACATAGCATTAAAAAAAAAATAGGTGATTAGGCACTAAGAATGGTGGGCAGAGTAGCAAGGGGAATAACCATTTGGGTGCCAGTAAGTTAATACTCGCCAGGCCTGGGGAAGTGGCCTAAGCCAGCCTGCATGATCCTGATCAAAATGAAATCCACCATACAGTTAATGATGCCAGTTGTCATTTTTATAGTTGCTGTTGTTGAGTCAGAAAGTTGTGTCCAACTTGTTTGTGACCCGATGGACTGTAGCCCACCAGGCTCCTCTGTCCATGAAATTTCTCAGGCAAGAACACTGGAGTGGGTTGCCATTTCCTTCTCCAGGGATCTTCCTGACGCAGGGATCAAACTCGAGTGTTTTGCATTGGCAGGCGAATTCTTTACCACTGAACCACCTGAGTGCTTTACAGTTTATGATGTGTTTTCCTACAAATTACAGGTAAATCCTTACCATAGTCCTCTAAGTAGTTACTATTATTGTTCAAGTTTTACTGATCAAGAATGTGAGGCTTCTTAATTAAATGACTTATGACCAAAACTAGCTGGATATTGAATCTTGACTTCAGCTTTAGTTTTCTGTTTGCACAATTTCAGATTCTTCCTGTCCCCGGCCTGTGCAGATCCCTAGGACAGACTCTAGCTTTTATTCTTATTGATATCCTTAAATCTGTTGTGGATCCTGATATGCGGTAAGGATTTAATAAATGTTTGTTGAATGAACATGTGAATAAATAATATAAATGAAGTAATAATGACAACTTGAATTCTAAGAATATCTTTAGTAGCAATAAAAATCTAATTGAGCTCCCTTAAACATTAATTTGTTATCAAAAGACAATGAGAAAGAACTCATTTAGAATACATTTACTCAAATTCATTAAGGAAAAAAAAGCGCTAAAAAAACCCCTCACCAAATTCTTGCCTGAATACCTCTGTCAGATCTCTTAGGGACCTATAACTCTGATCTTGACCCCCTGAAAGGGCCTGTCTACTTCTGTTTGTGTACAGTGTTTCCTTCCACTTAATAATATTCTAAGAAATGCGCTTCCTTCCTTTGGCCTGGTCTTTATATTTATCTCTTATATAACTCAAGATTTGTCGAATTGACATTACCTGTGGGCACTGGGCTACTATGGTGGCTCAGCAGTAAAAAACCCACCTACAGTGCAGGAGCTGTGGGTTTGATCCCTGGGTAGGGAAGATCCACTGGGGAAGGAAATGAAAAGCTACTCCATTATTTTTTCCTGGAGAATTCCATGGACAGAGGAGCCTGGTGGGCTATAGTCTGTGGGGATGCAGAAGAATTGGACACGACTTAGGAGCTAAACAGCAGTATGTAAGTGATATATAAATGATATGTGGGCATCAGGATAGTTTTCAAATTTTAAAATAATACAATTCAGTGAGTTAAAACATGCAGTGTAAACATCAGTGGATAACTTTTACTTCTAAATTATTTCTTGAAGACAATGATTTCTTTGGCACTTCCACTTCCCCTTAAACCGGTTACTATCTTGTCTCCTGTATTATGTGGTTATGTGACTATATGTCTTATCTCCTCAGGGATGTAGGAGAAAATGCAAGTGTGGCTGGGGAGTCAGACAGGTTTGGATTCAAATTATGGCACTGCCTCTTGTCATATAATCTTATACTGGTTACTTAGCCTTTCTGAACCTCCAAGTGCTTATCTGTGACAGGGAATAGTAGTTCCTTCCATGTAATGTGACTGTGGGAGGGATTCTGTGGTCAGTGTTGGAAGGCACCAAAGCCTGCCATGTGGTCTGCTGAAAAACACCCTGTCCTCTGCTCTCTGTTCCCCACCAGATGATAAGACAGCCAAGATCTTTCTCTTATATTTCCCCATAGAGTATGACCCATGCAAGTAGACCTTAAATACATGTTTATCAGCTGGCTAAAGAACTTTTAAGTTTTTTCAAAAAACAATTATAGGCACAACTACTGAATAGTTGTTCTATTACTTTTCATACAATTTGCCATTCAACTTCTAGAAAGGTTGAACTAATTTAAAGAGTCATTAGCAGTGGATGAATGTACTGGTTTCTTAGTGTCTTCCCTAGAATTTAATTTTATAACTTGCATTTGTCTGCTAAATTAATAAGAAATCATATTTTGTTATTGTTGCAATTTGTCTTCCTTTAATTACTGAGAATAATTCCTAAGAAGTGGCTTAGAGTTTATATGTCCTCTTGTGTGAATTGTCAAATAGCAATACTTAAAAATAGTCTGGGCTTGAGAAGCTCCATATGAAAGGGCTAAAAATGTTTAGTGTCTTGAGTTACCTAAACTTGAGCACCTACTATGTGGCAGGCACTCTTCCAGGGGCTATGGCTACCACAGAGGAAAAAAAAAAAAAGTGAATAAAATTAGTAGCCTCCACTCCAACCTCCTCAGGTAATGTAGGTGGTGGCTGAGATCTAGAAAAAAAATTACTGAAATCATTCAGCTTGTTTAGTAGCAGAACCAACCGTTTATTTGAACAATAATTGTAATTTCATATGTTTTGTATTGGTAGCCTTTTAAGCTATGGAAACATCCTGGAAATTGCAGAATTGTGATATTCAGACAACACCTGCAAACTGTTATCTACACTGAGAAAGCAGAGTCCTGGTTTTTGGTTGAGACAATATGATCACCCAGTTCTTCAGTCCTGAGAAGACAATGGCAACCCACTCCAGTACTTTTGCCTGGAGAATCCCATGGATGGAGGATCCTGGTAGGCTATAGTCCATGGGGTCGCTAAGAGTTGGACACGACTGAGCAATTCACTTTCACTTTTCACTTTCATGCATTGGAGAAGGAAATGGCAACCCACTCCAGTGTTCTTGCCTGGAGAATCCCAGGGACAGAGGAGCTAGTGGGCTGCCATCTATGGGGTCACACAGAGTCGGACATGACTGATGTGACTTAGCAGCAGCAGCAGCAGCAGCAGCAGTTCTTCAGTCTCATATGTAATTTCTTCCTACAGCCCTTTACCCCTTATATTTACATGCATTCTTAAATGAATAAACTTGTTTTTAAAATAGGGCTAGAAGATAAACTTACCCCCTCTAAGCTGTTTAGGCCAACTCTGAACCTTTCTGGACATGTTTGTGGTAAATGAGAAGAGGTGACATATTTCTCTATTGAATAAAATAGTCAATTTAGTTTTAATAAGGCAGTTATCATCAGGTAATAAAAATTCAACTAACTTGCCATAACTATCTTGTTTAAAGTCAATTAAGAGCCTCATATTCCTCACTTACTGGGTAAAATTTAATAGAACTTCAGTTAAGCATTTATTGCTTATTTAATTCAAAATTAAGTTAATCACCACAGTTGGTAACAACCACTGAGTATTTAATTAACATTCAGCAAACTATCTTATTAAGTCTAAATTAGATACAGACAGGTCTTGTTTATCCCCATTAGTTTGCAAACACCATTTCCCTAGCTCTCACCCCAAAGGGCCTTTGGTTTTCCCATGGCTTTCTCCTTCTGACTTGTCATCTTCATTTTCATCTGCTTGACACCCAACTTGGGTGAAGGATGAGGAAAAGAGGTAGGAGTCTATTGTGTTATGGGAATTTCTGGCTTGGGGGCACAGCTGAGAAATTTTTCTGTTCTGTTCCATTCTTCAAGAATTGTCGAGCACATTCTCTGTGTAAGACATTCTTTTGAACATTTCAGAAGATGTGGAGGAGGTCATGTTGACATATTTGGTTTTATGTTCTCATCTTAGAAATGAGATGATGGGATTTAGTACCTTCATTTAGCACGTATTTTTTGGCCTACGGCTTGTAAGGCCCTCTGCAGGGTGTCAGAGATACCATAATGGTTTGGACAAGGTCCTTGCTGTTGAGGAAGACACGTAGTCTAGTTTGAGAGGAGCGGTGGTGGAAATATTGGATAAGATGCTGCTATAGGAGCACTGAGGTCCCTTAGTGTTCTGTGAGGAAGGATCCTGTAGCTAAGGAAGTTTGGAAAAGTCCAGACAAGCAAAATTAAATGGATATCTTTACTGTGCGACTTTTCTGAGTCTTTAGGAAACTAATGTGCATTGTAACCTTCCAAGAGGTTTGTTCTCAAGGTTTTAGATCCTAGACTCTCTATGTCACCAACCTTTTTTGCCCTCTCAGAATGTTTCTTGGTCTTAGTCTTTCAGTGTGCTTTGGGAAAAACCACTGTGAGCCCTGGATCCTGTCTCTTGGCGTCTCAGCCTAGCAGGCAGACACCCTGGTAACCCATACAGGGTTGGAAGTTCTAATTTGTAAGAAAGATGTACAGGAAAAGTTGGTGATTTTAGACTTTTGGTGGGGTTGAAGGTGTGAAATTCAAAGCAGACTTTCCTGGTAGAGAGCTGGACTTGTGAGAGAGACACAGTTTGTATCAGTGGAGAGGCCCGGAGGATTGCCAAAGAGTCTTCAGGAACAGAACCATGAAATTCTGACACAGCTGATTTGATCACGACATCCCAGCACATGGATCCAACTTAGACCAGTTTTGTTAAATAACCTAAATCTGGAGAGGTAAGAGGCGGCAGCCTTTGTGGTGCAGAATGCTCTGCTTTAGGCCTTGTTTCAGTTGAGCGACTGCCCGTCTGGAGAAGGGGTCCCTTCTGTGAGGCATCCTGATGCTGTGTCTGGGGCAGAATCTTTGTCCTGTGAAGAGTGAGTCTCGGCCCCTCCATCTGGCAGGTCCAGTTTCCGTTTGCCTCATCGTATCCCACTTTCTCCACCTTTCCTTTCTCCTTAGCATCCCTTCTTCTGATGAGTCACCTTGTCTGCATTTCTCATTCTCATCCATCTGTATCATCCTCTCCCTCTGAGGCAAGTACCCTTTATGTTCTTCCTGACAAGTACTTTACTTCACTGAAAATAGTGCTACCAATTTTCTCCTCTTCAGGAGCAACCAGCAGATGGAACCTGATGGATGGAATGGAGGATAATCTACAGATCTGGTCCTCCACACTGGGGAGATTTGCCCCCAGGCTGGGTTCCTTCAGTACCTACCTTGTTAACCATGTGTGTATGGAAGGCAGCATAGGCACAGGAATGGGAACTCAAAGTCCTGTTTCTGGGCATGAGTTTTCCTCAGTCCAAGCCTCAGTTTATCCATCTGTGAAATGCTCAGGTAGGCTAGGTCTCTTTTTCCAGTCGTTTCAACTAAACATGTTGAGTGTTAGCATTTGGTCCAGTGAAGTCAACATTCACTGGAGTCGGTCTGGGCCATTTGATGAGACATTTATCTTCAAGCCTGGCGATATGAGGATATGGGCAGTGGGCAGAGTTCCCTGTCCACACATGGGAGGTGTGGTTCTCCTACCCGCAGCCTTCTTCTGGAGTCATTTTCCTTATATTGCTTGTTACTTTTTAGTCGTATTTCCTCCTCCTCTGCCATTCAGGCTTATCTATTCTTTGGCAACACACTTCTTGCTGTAAATGCTCCTCTTCTATTGCCCAGCCAGATAGCTCCCTGTCTCCTTTTTCCCTCTTGGCTCTGCCCATGAAGGATGTCCGCTCTGGAACTTTCTAAAGACAGATGGCTACTGTGATGGGTCAGATCGGGGAATGGCGGTCCTGGCCAGCTGCAGATCCTTCCAGGAGACTGTTCTTCAGAACCATTTCTTTATTGGATAAATATACTTCAATGAATGAGACCAAGTCTTGCCCTGGGGGAGCCCACAATGGAACTGAGAAGCTTTTAGAGTTCTTGACGCCTGGGGGAAACCACAGCCAGTGAGGAACATTATTCATTGCAGAGGAAGGACTTTGGCCTTCTAGAATTGGGCAGTGTGCTGTTAGAGTCTCAGCATGAATTCTTAAGCATCTAGGAAAACTAATCACTTGGAAAGCTGAAGCTTGTTTTGCAGACCTTGAAAAGGCAGCTTGCATGTTTCATTTCACCACCTACCTGGACAGACACTTTAGGGATGCAAATGTCAGCAGGCAGCTTGGCAAGTGGCTCACCAGAGGCCATAACATTGGCTGGTGGTGCATACTATCAAGGTTGACGTGTCAGCGCACGTAGGACACTGCATAGACCCAGCAATGCCATTGACATGTGAAGCTGCCATTGGAAATGGCAGTCAAGTTTCGTTCTGCTCCAGGAAAGACTTTTCCAAAGTTAGGTATTTACCTTGTGACTCCTTTGACTTCGTCTCTGTATTAAACACAGTTCTCATCTCTTGGTCTTTGTGATTAGTTGTTTGGATTTCCCTGGTTATATAGGCCTACCTGAAGAATACAGAAGCATTTTGAAAGCTTTGATCTATATAACGTTTGAAAGCATGGGTTTTGGAGCTAGGCTGCGTCCTGGCTCCACCATTATTAACTTGACCCATTACCCAGTCTCTTTAGACTTTTGTTACCTCATCCTCAGAATGGGGAGAAGAAAATTACCTGTCTTCTAGTTGTGAGGATTAAATGAACTATGTGAAATGCTTAGAACAGAGCCTGACACATGCCAAGTAACCATTAAATATTATCTGCTGTTATATGTTGGTGAAAGCAATGGCACCCCACTCCAGTCCTCTTGCCTGGAAAATTGCAGGGATGGAGGAGCCCGGTGGGCTACAGTCCATGGGGTTGCTAAGAGTCGGACACGACTGAGTGACTTCACTTTCACTTTTCACTTTCATGCATTGGAGAAGGAAATGGCAACCCACTCCCGTGTTTTTGCCTGAAGAATCCCAGGGACGGGGGAGCCTAGTGGGCTGCCGTCTATGGGGTCACACAGAGTCAGACATGACTGAAGCGACTTAGCAGCAGCAGCAGCAGCTGTTATATGTGTTATAAAGTCAGAAAATTGTGGTTTGGATAAGATGTTACAGGTGAATGAGGTTTTGTGTTTTCTCTCTGTGTTTTTTATTTTTTTTGTCTTTTTAGATTTTTTGTTTTGGAATAGTATTAGCTTTATAGAATAGTTGTAAAAATTGTACAGAGAATTTCCATCTATCCTTCACTCAGTTTCTCTCATTTTTGACCTCTTACATTAGCATACTGTGTGTGTGCTCAGTCGTGTCCAACTCTTTGAGATCCCATGGACTGCACCCTGCCAGGCTCTCTGTCCATGGGGATTCTCCAGGCAAGAATACTGGAGCGGGTTGCCATGCCCTCCTCCAGGGGATCTTCCCCCACCCAGGGATCGAACCCATGTCTCCTATGTCTCCTGCATTGGCAGGCAGATTCTTATCACTGTGCCACCCCATTAGCATAGTACATTTGTCAAAACTAAGAAATGGATGTTGGTACATGACTATTAATGGAACTGGACTCTATTTAGATTTCACCAGTTTTTCCATTAATGTCTTTTTTCTTTTTTGCAGGATACACCTCAGGGTACCACATTACACTTAGTTGATATTTCTCTACCCTAGAGTGGCTTTACAAGTGTTTTTTTAATAGCTAAGAAGAAATTCTTTACACAAAAGCCTATTACAACATGTAACGCTGAACCAATAAACTGGAGCAGCTGTGGTTGAAATGGTGCAGGACGGGACTGACTTTCTTGCACTTCCCTACTTTTTCTATTTGAATATGCTCTGGTAAAGTAAGGCTTAAATATCACCATAATACAGTCTCTTTGCTTCCAGGGAAGAGACTGAGGCCCCAGAATGGGGAGTGATGATCCTAGCTGAAGCTGGAAGCCCAGTGAGGGTCAAAAAAAGGATTGTGGAAATACCCCAATTTTGTCCCTGTTATTTAATGGATGAGTGAACAACAGTTAGGGACTCTGGAAGATCTGGGTTTGGATCCAGGCTCTTCCACCATATGTCTCAGTTTTCTTATCTGTAAAGTGGGTTCAGTGGTCAATGATACCTCAAACAGTACTTGATACTCACAAAGTACCACCGTTTACCTTATGAAAGTTAAGTAAGCGAAGATGCTTACTTTTAGCATAGCCTGAAACATCGTAGGTTCTCAATATATATTTCAAAAAAAAAGAAGCCTTGAAAATTAGAAAACTTTATCCTTAGAACTAATTTCAAGAAGGCAGGGACAAATTGATATGAAACAAAAACCAGTCCTTCATAAGGAGATCTGCGATACTTGGAAATGGAACCAGTGTTTGCGTTTCTGATAAGCGGGATATACTGTCTGTTTTTATTCTTGGAGGCTTTTATCATACAATACTACATTATGTTGCAGTCTGACTTTCACACAAATTGGATCCCAAAACCTCTTACAGGAATTAAAAATACAAACTCGTGGGCAGTATGTGTTTTATAAATTACAGAAAACAGTAGTGTAACGGCATGGCATAGTGAGCACAGTGAAGGCTGTGGCGGGCATTGGCACCCAGGAGGAAGACAAGGGTGTGGTGGCTGAGACGCACGGGAGGCAGGAGGCGGGAGGAGGTGAGGAGGTGGCCGGCATCGCACTCAGTGTCAGGAGAGATGAGGGAGGCCGCCTCCAGCGGGGAGGCTCGGTGGAAAAGCTGAGGGTAGTCAAGGCAGTCGCAGAATCCTGGAGAAATCAACCTTTTGATAGCCTTAAAAGATTTTTAAAATTTTAGGCTTGTTAAGAGTAGTTTTAGACTCACAGCAAAACTGAGAGGGAGGTACAGAGATTTCTCACATGTCCCCTGTCTCCTGCACAGGCAAAGCCTCCCCAGCTGTCAGCATCTCCTCCCGGAGTGCTTTGTTTGTTGCAGTTGGTGAACCCACGTTGGTATATTGGTGTCACCCGACGTCCAGAGTTCACATTAGGGTTTACTCTCAGTGTGCTGTACTCTATGGGTTTAGACACGTGTATAGTGACATGTGTCCATCATTATATCATACAGACTATTTCACTGCCTTACAAATCCTGTCATCTGCCTGTTCATACCTACCTCTCACCCCCAAATCTGGCAGCCACTGATCTCTTTACTGTCTGCACATGTATCCTTTTTCTCCTGCCATTTTTGGTTGTGTTGAATGGTAACCACCAGACTTTTAGAAACTGACCTCCATTGCCTTCCCTCATTCTTCCTTTGTCACAGCATTTTCTCAGGCTGGGCTGCTGTTCTCTACCATCATTGCCTGTTTGAATCCAAATGTATCTTCAGGGCCAGCACTTCCTCCATGAAGCAGGCCTTGATTTCCAGCCTTGGTCCTAAGCAGGAAATAATCCCTTCCTCTTATGGTCTCTGTCTGGACTGAGTGCAGGGCACTGAGCACTTTTTACCTTCTATTGTAGTTATCTGTGTACCTATCTTATTTAGGAGTTTTTAACTTCTTTAGACATTCATTCTTATCTAGAATCGGACAGACATATTGCAAATGCTTGTTGAATGGATGGATGGATGGATGGACAGGTTTGACATCATTCATACTACTCAAACTTAATTCCTTTAGAGTAGGGATTTAACCTACTAATCTCTATATCTCCTCAGTATTAGCACTGAGAAGGTGCCTGCTATTTGTTCATTCATTCATTCCACAGTAGACTTTCAGGGACTACTTTAGGAATGAAGTGATGAATAGTCCATTTGTTGATAGCCTATGCAGAAAATAGACTATTCTTTGGAATATATTTTCATTCTTGTAAGGTTGATCTGGGATTGATTTTTTCTTTTGACACAGAAGAACCAAGCAAGAAATGTTTTGTTTCATCTGCATGTGTCAACGTGAATGCTCTCTCATTCCTTCAGCTGGCTTGGTAGTAAAGAGATACTGCTGGGCTGAGACAGGCACCAGGATCTATGGCAGTCCCTTACTGCTTTCCTCAGGGACCAGTCCTCTTCCCAGTGTTTTGAAAGGTAGTGCCAGTATTCCTCGATGATCGTGGTTGGGCTTCCCTGGTAATGTCTCTACTCTTATTTTCTTAATATAGTGACAGGATGCATGCTGCTGAGGTGGTAAATGGGAAGAAGAAGTGCAGTGAACTGTCTGTTTCTTGGGGCCTTCTGTATTAATCACAGGAGGAGGTGTCAGACGCGGCCAGATGAGAGAGCCAGCTGACTGAAGTTCATGTCGGATCCAAATTAGAATGGCAAAATTGGGAGACCTTGATGATGCTGAACTGAGGAAGCTTAAGGTTATCAGAGTGGTTAGGGCTGGAAGAATCAGAGAGGTCATCTAATCTAGTGGTTCTCAGACTTGAAGGGGCATTAGGGTTTTCTGGACCCCGTCCCAGAGCATCTGATGTAGTTGATCATGAGTTTGTACTTCCCACAAGCTCATGGGTGTGCCAGTGCTGATGAGAACCCCTGACCTAGTCCCACAGCTGGTCTGTTGAGATTTTATAGATGGGGAGAGGACACACAGAGATAGGTGGAAAGGACTTGTCTAGAGTCACACAGATATCAGGAGTGAAGTTGGAGTCAAAACCAGGAATCCTGGCTCAAAGTCATTTCCATACCGTCACCAGAACAATATTATTTTTAGGTCAAGGAACATTATTATTTTTAGTTCTACTACAGGATGATGACAGATTTCACCAGCTTTGCCTGATTTGGTCACAAATTTATTTTTGAGGGCCTTTCATTTAGCTGTCTCCATCCTACATTTTCTTATTCAGTTAATCCACATTTTTGACTACAGCTCTGCACTAGGAATTGCACTTGAATCCAAGGTGGTATTATAGCATGGTAGTCTGAAGGCATGGGTCTCAGGAAGTTTGACCTTGAGTAAATGGCTTTTTCATTTTCTCATCTGAAAATGAGAATAGTAATACCTCCTAGGACAGCAGGTAGAGCGCCGAGATTGTACCTGGCCCTCACTCCCTGACCGATAGGCCTGATGCAATCATTGTTAACTGGGTAGGACGTGGTCCCCACCCTCTCATGCATAGGTGACTTACTGAGTGCTACAACTGAGAGACAGTGGGAATTAGGGGAACAGACACATGACTTGGAATTAGGAGGGCTGAGTTCTAGTCCCAGCCACTTACTAGCTGTGTGATCTTGTGCAAGTCACTTGACTTGACTGAGCTATAATTTGAAGCAGCTCCTTGATGGCTCAGTGGGTGAAGAATCCACCTGCAATGCAGGAGACAGAGGAGGCACGGGTTCAATCCCTGAGTCAGGAATCAATCCCAGAGGAGGAAATGGCAGCCCACTCCAGTATTCTTGCCTGAAAAATCTCATGAACAGAGGAGTGTGGCAGGCTACAGTCCATGGGGTTGCAAAGAGTTGGACATGACTGAGTGACTAAGCACACCACATGCAGACTTAGTTTACATTGTGTGTGTGTGTGAGTGTGTGTGTGTGTGTGTGTGTGTGTGTGTAGCAAGGGACATGTGTCAGCTCTGTGTCCACTGTCTGCCATTCCCAGGACAGGGCAGAGAAGTTGAATAAGGTACCCTTTCAGCCGTCTGCAAGGTTGTGGTCAACACAGGAAACAGACATGCAAACCAGATTGGGGCTGCAGGTGGAGCAGGGCTGGAGGGTGTGTGTATGAGACATAAAGGAAGTATCCTGGCAGCAGGGTGATGGAGAGCTCATTAGGGCTGCAGATCAGTGGTCCTGCAGACATGCAGACATGTTTGGCTTCCCAGAAGGAAAATGAGATATTGAGGGCATTTAGGCTCTACAGAGCCACAGTCCTTCACGTTCTCTGTTAATCTTAGCAGCTTGCTCACCCCCAGGGCTTTTAAATTAGCCATCCTCGAAGGCTGTGCAGACTCTTCCACAGTGGCCTCCTCTTTCATGACTCTCTGTCTGGCTTGTCTGTGAACCTCTTCCAGGCAGCGCCCCCAGGAAACCCTGTGGATCTCCTCCTAAGCTCCTATCCCACCTTTGCAACTCACTTCCTGCCTGGGCCCCAGGGCCTCTGGAGGCTGAGAGGGCTGGCCAGACTGGTCTATCTCCCCTGGCTTCCCCTGTGATTCCTGAGCCCCTGCCCTTCTGTGGTGTCCATAGCTGGGACACACTTGTTTGCTCAGTGCATGCTCTGTACTTCCAAATTCCTCCCTTGCTCTCATGTTTCCATTTAAAGCCCTTGTGAGCGGGTCTGAGTGTCTCTTGCCAGCACCGTTCCTTCGCGTTTCCTGGAACCCCATTTCTCATCTTGCTGGGAAGCCAGCCTTGAGCAGGACTTGAGCACAGCTTCTCTGCAGCCTCTTCTCTTTCTCCAAGATCATGACTTCTGGCTGAAGAGGGGACCAGCTCTTCTTGGCCCTGCTTACCTCATCTTCCTTGTTCCCTCCCGTGAGGCTTTCTTCCTTTTTATCCTTGTCCACTTAGTCTCCTGCCTTGGGTCCGCTGGACAGAATGGCATCTTTTCCTTTGCCCGGCATCTATGCCTTACTCAGAAGTAACTTGTGAAGCCACACAGAGTGTTCATTGGGTCTGCTTTTAGGAGGAAGTCAGAATGGCCTCTGGCAATGCCTTGTGACAATAAGAATATGTTGGTTTGATTTCCCAACTAATTTTATTTTTATGTGCAAACACACACACAGCACAGCCGTGTTAGGAATGAAGGAGAATCATGTCGTGAGTGGCACTGAGTGCAAGACTCTCACCTGGCAGTTCTCTCCCTGCTCTGCCTGTTCTTCGTGATCGTCCCCTCTGTTTTAGAGCAGGCATCTCCCCTCCTGTTTTCCAGCTGGCCTCTGCCTTCTTGCTTATTGTCTCTCTTGGCCTGTGGGTAAAATCCTTTCATGGGCACACCTCCACCCTGCCATCCATCTGACCTTACCTCAGTTCTAAAAGTGTATCTGGCCAACCCTGTTAGTCACATTCTATAGCTGAAGCTACCACGAGTGTGTTAGTAAGCACTCTCTTGCACGCCTGTGACTTTTCATGTCCCTTCTTCTTGGCCCTGGGCCCTTTGTTTCTATTTGGTGAACACCTGCTCATCACTCAAAAGGAAGCACAGATGTCTCCATCTCTCAAACCTATTCTCAATCTCTCATGAAGAATTGTGAAAGAATAAAACAAAACCAGATTTTCTAAGCATTGCTCTAAGAGCAGCACATGCTCATAATATATTTCAAATATATAGAACCAATATATATAAAGGAGGAAATGAGACTCACTCATAAATCCACAGTTTAGATACAAATGCTGTTTGTTTTTAATATTCTTGAGTAGTTCTTTTCATTACTTTTTGTTGCATTTTGCTGACTTGACACGTTATGGTATGTACAGTTTTGTATATTACCATTTCACCAAACAGTGGAGTACGAGCACCTTCTCATGGCACTGGGAATTCTTCATAATTTTTGATGACTTATGATGGATATTATTCCATCATAAGAATATACCATCATTTTTAATCTTTTCTTGGGTAGCTGACATTTGAATGTCCAATTTTTCATCATTGTAAATAGCACTGTGATGAACATCCTCTTTACTACATTTTTTTTCTGCACCTCTGATTACTTTCTAAGATATATTACTTGCACATGGAAAATGCAAGGACTTCTTCCACCCTTAATTTCAAAATAATTCATGGTAACTGAAGAAAGTTAGGAACCTAAGGAAAAGCACAGAAGAAAAAACAAAACAAAAAAAACTACCTTCAGCCACTTGCAAAAACCAGTGTGAAATCTGTGTATTGTGCATCTCTCTTTCTAGCCCAGGTATTGGCACGCATTTTTTGGTAAAGAGCTGGATAGTAAATATTTCAGGCTTTGCAAGCCTCATATGATCTATCACATCTTCTCCTTCTCCTCCCACTCCTCCTTTTCCCCCTAAAAAATATAAAAACTGTTACTGGCTAGAACCATTGCAGTTCTAACCTCCATGGTGGCACCATGCTGAATGTCCTATTGATATTTTGTATTGTTCTCCTCCATAAGGTAGGTGCCTCCTCATTCTCCTTATGGTTTTCTGTTTCATGCTGCCCAGATGTTATTAATGACTTCTTGCTGGAATGCCCATGATACCCTGGCTCCGCCTCAGATTTAGAATTTAAAGCATGTTTAAATGTGAATGCTTGCTGAGATTTCTCTTTTCCGTCTTATGCATCTCTGTCTTGCCAGCCCCAGCACAGTGCACAGTGGTACTTAACTGATGCTCAGCAAGTTTGTGTGTCAGTTTACCCTGGCTAATACCTGTGTTCAGAACATTGCTATTTGAGATTTGTTTCTTGGGTCGGTCACATCAATATTACCTGGGACTTGTTAAAGATGGAGACTGTCAGCCCCACTCCAGAATCTGCATCTTAACAAGTTCCACTTGTTAAGTTCATGTTAAGTGATGTGTGTGCACATTAAAAGACGCTTACTCCTTGGAAGAAAAGTTATGACCAACCTAGACAGCATATTGAAAAGCAGAGACATTACTTTGCCAACAAAGGTCCATCTAGTCAAGGCTATGGTTTTCCAGTGGTCATGTATGGATGTGAGAGTTGGACTGTGAAGAAAGCTGAGCACCGAAGAATTGATGCTTTTGAATTGTGGTGTTGGAGAAGACTCCTGAGAGTCCCTTGTACTGCAAGGAGATCCAACCAGTCCATTCTAAAGGAGATCAGACCTGGGTGTTCTTTGGAAGGAATGATGCGAAAGCTGAAACTCCAGTACTTTGGCCACCTCATGCGAAGAGTTGACTCATTGGAAAAGACTCCAAAGCTGGGAGGGATTGGGGGCAGGAGGAGAAGGGGACGACAGAGGATGAGATGGCTGGATGGCATCACTGACTCCATGGACGTGAGTTTGAGTGAACTCTGGGAGTTGTTGATGGACAGGGAGGCCTGGCGTGCTGCGATTCATGGGGTCGCACGACTGAGCGACTGAACTGAACTGAACTGAGCACAGTAAGGTTGGGATGCATCACTCTAGTGCTCACCTCCACTCTTCAGGGCTTGTGTTTATTTACAGGTACCCCTTCCCCATTCTTCCCACTGGTAGGAAGCTCCTAGTGGTGGACCATGTGTCTGTGCTGATTCAGACTGATCTGGTTGGCCAACACAGTTTGTTTCACAGCTGCCATCTTGCCTTGGCTGGGAGAGGATGTGTTGGTGTAAGGAGTGAGCCTTTAATTAGTGCCTGTTGTGTGCGAGTCCCTGTGCCAGGGTCTTATACATATTTCCCAGGGGTGAGGCATGATGATCTCAGCAAGAGAGGACATAGGGTTCTTTAAGGTTGATGAGTCTTCTTTTTTTCCCCTTTGAATTCCTTTTTTAAAAATTGAATTGTAGTTGATTTACAATATTATGTTAGTTTCAGGTGTATAGCATAGTGATTCAATATTTTTGCAGATTATATTCAATTTAGGTTATTACAAGGTAATGGGTGTAATTCCCTGTACAGTAAATCCTTGTTGTCCATTTTATATGAAAGTGAAAGTCACTTAGTTGTGTCCAACTCTTTGTGACTCCATGGCCTATACAGTCCATGGAATTCTCCAGGCCAGAATACTGGAGTAGGTAGCCTTTCCCTCCTCCAGGGGATCCTCCCAACCCAGGGATCAAGCCCAGGTCTCTCGCATTGCAGGTGGATTCTTTACTAGCCGAGCTACTAGGGAAGCTCATTTTATATATAGTAGTTTATGTCTGTTAATCCGGGCTTCCCAGGTGGTGTGGTGGTAAGGAATCCACCTGCCAGTGCAGGAGATACAAGTTCAATCCCTGGGTCAGGAAGATCCCCTGGAATAGGAAATGGCAATTCACTCCAATATTACTGTCTGGGAAATCCCATGCATAGAGGAGCCTGGCAGGGCACAGTCCATAGGGTAGCAAAGAGTCGGTCATGACTGAGCAACTAAACAACAATAATAATACTCTGCTCATCCTATACCCATAGTTTGTCCCTTCCCACTAAGGCCAGTGATTCTTAACCTTCAGAATCAGCAGAGAATTTTAAAAACATATATGTGCCCAGCTCTCACCCCGGTTCTCAATCAGAATTCCCGAGAGCTAGCCTTGTCCTGATTACTTAGAGAAAATTCCCTAAGTGTGTTTGCCAGGCATCCTGGTGAACAAACCAACAGTTTAACTCAGTATCCAGTTGTGCAGATGAGGAAAGTGAGGCTCAGAGAGATCACTGAGACTCCGGGGTTACCTAGAGTTTAGTCTGAAGCCAGGACTGGATTCAGTGTCTTCTGCCTGAGGATGCAGCCCCTGAGCTGCTGCCAACCTGCAGTGATGGGTGGGAAGTAAGCCCGGTGAAGAGGTGGCACCTCGTCCCCGGTGCTTGAGGCAGATGTGTTCCAGGGTGGCAAGTGGGTCGGCAGCCTGGATGTGGATGGCAGACATGGTCACATGCTGTTCTTTCATCCCCACCTTTGTCCTCCTTCCTGGTGCCGCCATTTGGGACTGTGATCAGGGAGCTGTATCCAAGATCCCTGATCCAAGTGGCCCAGGTAGCTGCTGCAGCATCTGATGTCCTTCATTCTCCAGAATGGGGGGTGGACAGCACCCTTCAAGGCCAAAACTCAAGAATCTATGTTCCCCCTGACTCTTCACTGTCCTCCCAGTGCCAAAGTTTTAATGGGAAATCTGGTCAGCCCTGGCTTCCGGTCCTGCCAGCCAGCAGCAAACAGAATGGGATGCTGACTGAGGTTTTGCAAAGATCTCCTATGGAAGGGTGGACAGGCATCACCAAGAGGTCAAGGGTTTGATTAGCACTCTGATTATGTGGTGGGCCAGAATGGGAAACAGGAATAGAACTAATTACCATGATTGCTGCCCTTTATCGAGTGCTCACTGAGCCGGGCACTCTGCCTGAATTATATTTCCTTTTCTTCTTTAGCAGCCATGAGAGGCCTAGGGTTTGATGCCTTCCCCTAAGTGGCCGGCTGGGAGGTGAACCCAGTTCTGCTTGATTTCAGAGTCCATACTCTTAGTTGTCATGTGACACTGCTTCCCCAGCTTGTCCTGTGCTCGCCCTTCTCACCCGCCACTCCTAGGGATTCAACCGGAAGCCCATGGAGATACAGTGAACTCAGTATTTAAGAACACACAGTAAAAGATTTCCTCAAATGAGGTCCTTGGAGGTGTTCAAGGAGAGATACTGTGCCTCTTGGTGGGAGACTGTCAGCTGGGAATTCGATTGGCCAAGATGTTGTAAATCGAATTGGAGGATCCAGTCAGAATACAGTAAAAAGTATGTTAGGTGAAAATGTATAGATTGAGCACTGAAAAGCAGTGAAGTTTTTATTTTGTATGGCCTACTTCCAGCTGTGAGAGCTATGCTGGGGTGACTTCTCAGTGCCTGGATGTGCCATGAGTGTCCTGGGGTGTCCAGGGTATAAGGACCTGCCCACCAGGAGCTTCCCATCTAGTGGGGATAGGAGGACTTGCTCCCATGAAAAGAGCAGCTCCCTATCCAAGAGCAGACAGTATGGGGGAAGTGGAGGAGAGTGTGCCTTGTGGGCCCAGAAGAAGGGATGAGTTCTGTGATCAGGGAATTGTGCTTCTACAGTATTGGACCTGTAGTGGGCTCTTAAGGATGCTTAGACTCCTTCAGATGGAGCTTACTGACCGTGTGATGGGAAGGCAGGTCAGGTCCTGGTGTGGAGGGCCTTGGATGATAAGAAATTGTAGAGTGAGTCTCTTGGGCTTCTTCTGAAAGTTATAGCAATCTGTTAAACAATTATTTTGCCAAGTGGTGGAGTAACAGCAGGGGTGCCTTATCTAATTCCATTAGCATTTGATGTGTGGCCACTGTGGCTGGAGCAAGCAAAGCCTACCTCTAAGGATGAGCAAGGATAATCTGGAAGGAGAGGTAGGGCAGGGACCTGTCAGGAAGAGGGAGCTGTATAGGTAAAAGTGTGGATGAGGGATGATCTTGAGTGTTGTCAGGGTCTTACAACTCTTTGCTCTCCTTGCTCTTGACCTTGGCTTGTGGAGCCAGAAGGAATTGGGAAGTTCCCAGTACTTTGGTCTCTCTGTCTGGTACCTTCTAGTAATTGAAAGTTGAAGCAACTCTTGGAAAAGTTCCTTTTCCTCTCTATTTTTCACTCTTCTCTTTAGCATGAAATAGATTCCACTGTGTATTGCTAACCTATCAGGTGCTTTATCGTCCTCCTACCGCTTCCAGCTGGGAGAACTGAAGTGTAACTTTTAGCATCTGTTAGAGTGGTCCAGGGATACTGACTCATGGAAGATGTGCATTGCTGCCTGTGAGGAGGCTGGGAGTCAGGAGTGGATAGCTTGATTTCTGTTGTGCCAATACTAATTTAATAATTTGCTTGTCCTTGGCCTTCTGTGAGGCCTGAATACTTTGAGGGCAGCCTCCATGTGTTTTCAACTCTGTATGCAGGCACAATCACAGCATAATTACATGAATTAATTGCTCAGTACATTTTTGCCAGAGGTATGAATGAGGGGCTTCCCTCATCTGCCTTCATATACTTATGCCCAAAGGAAGTTATCTTACCTCCCATTGCAGTATAAGACCATTAAGGATGAATGAGAGAATGCCAGGAAAGTCCCCTTAAAATTCATAGGCTGGAAAGTATTGAGAGTTCATGGAAAATTCTCATGGAAGTATCTGGGTAGCTGGTGGCCAGGTGGACACTTGCAAACTTACAAATATGGGCCAAAGCATGCAAGACTCAGCTATATTTAAGTAGTTAATATCAGTACTGACCTTGGTTCAGATTTCAGATGTTCAAATAAAGGGCCAGGATGACCATGTGTCTCCAAGAAGGGTCAGGGTAACAGGAGCTGGTCAGTAGATGTGATGTAGGGAGAACAATCCTCAGGCTACATTTTTTTTTTTTTTAGTTGAACACCAAACTCTAGGTTTCTTTTTTGTACAGAATAGCCAAGCAGCATCCCCAAATCATGGAGATGCCACAATCTATGTGGAAACCGATGCATACAGTAGGTAAGCTGGATCTTAAATCTTTGTTTCATGGCAAAGTCATGATGCAGCCCTATGGGAAGCCTCCCCTCTCCTGTGCCTCTTCTCTTTCCCAAACAGAGGAAAGTTGGCATCACCCTTGTTTATGGGGACAGTTCTGGGTGAATATGCAGGGCAAATTAGCAGATGGACACAGTACTGCAGAAGGCAGGCCTCAGATGTGTGCCAGGCAGATGCACACATCTCCTGGGCCACTCTCCCGAGGAGCCTGGCTGTATTTAGAAGGTCTCAGGTGGACAGATGCTGAGATGCAAGACAAGGACGTGAAGCCAGAGCTGCTGACTCCCTCAGGCTCGTGGTGATGGAGCTCAGACTTCTGGGTTTTTGGTGGATCATGCTGTGTGATCCTTTCCTACCGAAAGCAAGGACCCTGTGGAGTGCAAAACTTTGAGAGAGAAATGCTGAGCCAGGGCCCTCGTTCCTAAAGGCTCTAAACACTGAGACGGTGACAGCTAAGGTGTTGGACGGTATGAGAGGGAGCCATTAAACACCAGCACGGGTGTAGTGTGATGTATGGGAAATCCCTAAAAACGGAAATCCATGAGTGTTGCGCTGAGCTCTGAGAAAGGTTCGAACATGGTCCCTGGCCTATCTTCTTAGCCTTGTTTGTAGAGATGCCTTCTTTTCCTTTTTTTTTTTTTTTTTTTGATGGCACAGGGAGAAAAGGTTTTTGGTTTTAGAGCTAGAGAAGCCTGGTTTTGATTGTAAGCCCAGTTATTCTACAGCTCCATGACCTTGGGAAGGTGGTATCTTTTCCCTGAGCTCCAGATTCTTCAACTGTAAAACAGGGGGAAAGCATTTTATTCTGCTGGGTGGTTGCAGGAATTGGAGAAAAAGTCTGTCAGGAGTGCTGGGCGCTCTGAGTTCTGTTTGCGCCCAGAACTGAGGCTCCCTGAGGTCAAGGTTCAGGTCTGACTCATCTGTGCCCTTGCTGTAGTATTGAGCACATGCCTGGTACACAGCGGGTGCCCAGTGAATGGGTCTTAAGTGACCAAAAGAAGAGAAGTGATCAGGCTGATGGCTGGCACTCCCCTGGCCTTAGAAACTGGAGAGAAGAAAAAATGGTTTAGGAATGGAGTGTCAGGCCTGAGGGTTCCTATTTCCTCATTCAGGGTGCAGGCTGGGATTGCCTGGAGCCACAGTTCCTTGAGACTTACCACCTCAGGCTGAAATCTGCCTCCTTTAATTACCTCCTTTCCAGGGAACAGGAGTTCTTGTTGTCTGCCCAGAAGCAGCTAATTATAGCTCCAACCTCCAGGCCCTGGTGCGCTTCTAGGCCACAGGACTGTGCAGCCTGAGCTGTCTGTTGATTTTGGGGTTTCCTCAGGGATTCTTTATGTTTTCAAGTTTTCACTGGGGTCTGCTTTTTATTTTGAAGCCAGTGAAGAAAGAGGGGCATACAGTGTTTAAAATTTTATGGGAGGATGTTAGGAGAGAGAGAGCTTGGGGAGAGTGGGAAGAGGGGTTTTTTAAAAGGGCATAGTGACTTAAAGGGCCTTCCCTGATGGATCAGTGGGTAAAGAATCCACCTGCAATTCAGGAGACAGAGGAGACTTGGGTTCGATCCCTGGATTGGGAAGGTCCTCTGGAGGAGGAGATGGCAGCCTGCTCCAGAATTCTTGCCTGAAAAATCTCATAGACAGAGAAGTCTAGCAGGCTATAGTCCAAAGAGTTGCCAAGAGTCAGGCACAGTTGGGCATCCTAGCACAAAGGGACCTAAAAAGGGGACTGGTTGTGTATTTAGTATCTCCCCAAGAATGTCCCTTCATAATGATTTTGCCAAGATATATCCTCCACATTTGACCTCTAGGACCTCTGAGCAATTCCTTTTTCCTTTGAAATATATATGTTTTTAACCATTTAAAAAATACTTTATTTTATATTGGAGTATAGCTGATTAACAATGTTGTGATAGTTTCAGGTGGACAGCAAAGGGACTTAGCCATATATATACATGTATTCTTATTTTTAAAAATGTTAAAAGATATTCAAATAAATGCTCAGTAAAAGTAGAGTAAAATACCTCCGAAATATTTATTTAAAAAACCCAAAAAACTAAGAAGAATTTCTTCTCCCATCTCTCTCAACCTTAATCCCTTCTCCATCTGTAATCATTTTTTCTTTTTAATTCTTCTGGTGGTTATTGTTATGTCCTTAAATAGTATGCTTATATCTTTAGTTTTTAAGTTTTTCGTTTTAGTTGTGCCTATTGGCTTTTATGATAGGAAGGACTAGCTCATATACACACTGACACTTCCTATCCCCCTTCCTAAGTTTTGACAGTTGGATCACTTTTTTTGCTCTCTCTGGGTTGGTTTCCTTCATAAATTTATATGATGTGCATACATCTCCATTCCTTGCCGTATCAACTTTTGGCAGGATCGCTTCACCCACTGTTTTGTAAGATGAAGATGTTGAGGTTTCTCTGTACCTTTCCTCTCCCACTTTTACAACTTGTTACGTTTTATGTTACTTTTTCCATCTCCAGCTTTTATAAATGCATATATGTCCACATGCACTTTTATAATTTTGAACCATAACTGAATCTTCTGTGCTTTGTCTGTGGGTCGATTCCAAAAGCTGAAAACAATCAACAGCATTTGCATTATGATTTCTAGGTAAATATTGCTCAATACAGGGCTAAGTCATGTACTGTGGTTTCATTTCCTTTTCTAGGCTTCTGAGGTCACCACCTTTAAGCCACTCATAGGGGACTGAACTTTCCCTTAGCATCAAAATCTAGTAGATCCTTCTAATTCCCCTCTACTTGTTGAAAATCATCCCAGTTTGTTTGTTTTATTTTCACATGGAGCCTTTTGCTTGTTTTGTTGTTAATATTCTTGGATTTTGTGGTTGTATTCTTTTGATTGGGAGAAGAAAATCAAGTAATTAAGTGTTTTCTACCGTATCCTATATATCTTCCATCTTTCTAACCATTCTCCTGGCTGCTTGGAGTCTATTCTACATTTCTTCTTGAAGTTCCATCAACTTTTTCTTTTCTTTTGGAGTGGTTTCTCCAGATTTGTGTCATGATTTTTCATGAAGTCTTTTGTTTTTTTTTCCTGGAGTTTCTGATTGCCTTCTATTTAAACCCCCATGTCTTTATCATAGCTTCAGCTATTTCCAGGCTGACATGGAGACGTCCTGAGTCATGCCATTAGCTGTTAGTCATCATCATTTTTCAAAAGAAAGCATATTATTAAAATATTATCTACCAGTACTTTCTTATACTTCCTCTTACGAAGCAGTTTGCTTGCTATTTTCTTTTCTCCAATGAATATTCATAAACATTTTCAGGTTATTTTATAATTCTTATATTTTTAATGGCCACTTATATTCCATTGAGTAGAAGTACTATTTTTAAATTTAGTCATTTAAATGTTTTTGGACATGGATTATTGTCAATTATCTATTCTTCTAAATACCACTGTTATGAACATTTTAAAGCACAAGGCCTTTTTCACTATTTGTGTGTGTGTGTATGTTCTTAGCAGGGAAAGAAAACTGGGAAACTGTGTCATTGTCTTTGAGGCCGTATTATAGTAACTGTGCTTGTGTTGGGTTCTAATAGGGACCACCTGGAATTTATTAAGAAACTTTATTTTTCTTTTTTGGGGCAAAAGAGCAATAGAAAGCAGGAGAGAAGCACCACCTCTGAATTGGCACATTGAATTTTCTTGGCAGCTCTAAGAAGAGTTCAGTTCAGTTCAGTTCAGTCGCTCAGTCGTGTCCGACTGCGACCCCATGAATCGCAGCACACCAGGCCTCCCTGTCCATCAACAACTCCTGGAGTTCACCCAAACCCATGTCTGTCAAGTTGGTGATGCCATCCAGCCATCTCATCCTCTGTCGTCCCCTTCTCCTCCTCCTGCCCCCAATCCCTCCCAACATTGAAGTCTTTTCCAATGAGTCAACTCTTCTCATGAGGTGGCCAAAGTATTGGAGTTTCAGCTTCAGCATCAGTCCTTCCAATGAACACCCAGGACTGATCTCCTTTAGAATGGACTGGTTGGATCTCCTTGCAGTCCAAGGGACTCTCAAGAGTCTTCTCCGACACCACAATTCAAAAGCATCAATTCTTCGGCGCTCAGCTTTCTTCACAGTCCAACTCTCACATCCATACATGACCTATGGAAAAACCATAGCCTTGACTAGACAGACCTTTGTTGGCAAAGTAATGTCTCTGCTTTTGAATATGCTATTTAGGTTGGTCATAACTTTCCTTCCAAGGAGTAAGCGTCTTTTAATTTTGTGGCTGCAGTCACCATCTGTAGTGATTTTGGAGCCCAGAAAAATAAAGTCTGACAACTGTTTCCACTGTTTCCCCATCTATTTCCCATGAAGTAATGGCACCAGATGCCATGATCTTAGTGCAATATATTGCAAATGTGATACTGCCTAGAAACCAACTGAGTATCATATCGCCCTTTTTGAGTCTTCTGGGGTCAACTATGGTGCTATGACTTGTGCCTGTGAAGTTCTTCTCACTCAAAAGCTTCCTGTGATAATTTTTCTTGTGCAAGTATTATTCAGCCTGATCACCAGCAACTTGCTCATTTCCCTTATTCACTGGAATTGTCTCTGAGTAACTGTTGGAAAGATCAGAATCCATCCCCAAATTAAAGAGGTGCTCCCATTGAGAATATCCTGTAAAGTCTACAACTACTTCTTCACAAAGTTTAAAAGGAAGGGATTTGAAGAGTTGGCAGGATTATTAGAATAAAGGAGCTACTGTGAATAAATCCACAGTCACAGGAAACCTAAATTTTGATGTATTGATGAAACTGTCTTACTGTTTTATTGTCACCCTACAGCATGCATTACTCTAAAACTTCATCATTTGGCAGAAATTTACGTATTTACAAAGTCTATGTGACATAATTACATAAAAATGGGATCCTTGTTTTTGAAAAGCTTTACAATTCATTGACAATATTGATCACATGCTAAAGGACATATACTTAGTTGCACTATGAGGAAATTCTGGGCTTAATGAGTCACAGTCTAATTATTTTGGATAGTGGGTGATAATATTACATTGAAGGTGATGATGAGACACATAGATTCAGAATATCACAGCTTGGAGAGGATCTGCTCCAGCAATTCCATTTTAATATGAGAAAAAGGCGACTCAGAGGGAAGACGGACTCACTCAAGGTCGTACACGTGGTTAGTGGCAGAACCAAGTTTGTATTCTGTACTTCCTCACTTCTAGTCTATTGGTCTTTTCTTATATCCTCCCTTATTTAAACTGTTTTCAGTTTTATTTCCAGGTGTGTAAACTGCAGTTCATGGGGCTGGAAAGTAGAGAAAATTTCCATCATCTACAGAGATGCAGAATATTTAATAATGGAGAATACATTTGCTTGGGATGGAATCAGCAAGAACTTAAGCTCTGAGACACAAAGAATCTTTTCTGAGATGAGGGAAAGTGGTGGGCAAGTCAGGGTCCATTTTTAGGATATAACTGGAGCCAAGCTGTTGTAACTGATTCTGGGGAACTTGGGGGGTTTGTTCTTGGCTAAGATATTTCCATTCACTAAAACATGGATTCCACATCTATTGATTAAGAGAGTTGCATTTGATGGGCTGGGCTTTGTAGGCCTTTCAACTCTGAGTTCTGTGCATCTGTGATTCTGTGTTATGTTCTATGTTCAAGACGACTTGGGGGAAAAAAAGTCCCTGCTGAATCACTAGCAGCAACACCTGCTTTGGTCTGGCTGGGAAGTAGGTCAAAGCTTGGCAGACATGAAGATGTGGTCGTTTGCAGGTGTGAGCTCAGCCTGGGTCCCCCTTGTAGACACCGGCCACAGGAAGGATCTTATGCTCGGAGGTGGAGAAGGGCGGGTTTGTGGCTCTAGGGCTGTAGGAGATGGGGGTGATTGATAGGAGAAAGAGACATTTAGGGTGGGCGGGATGAAGGAAGCACAGCTGGTGACTGGTAGAAAGGAGACCCAACATTTATTGACTGCTTATCTTGTGTGGAACACTGGCAACTATTCTTTTTTAAAAACTCCTCCCCTCAACACACTGGGGAATAGGTGTCATCATTTGTATTTTAAGGGTGAAGGGATTGAGGCTTGGAGAGGTGGCCCTAGTGGTAAAGAGTCTGCCTTCCAATGCAGGAGATGCAATACCTGCAGGTTCCATCCCTGGGTTGGGAAGATCCCCTGGAGAAGGCAATGGCAACCCATTCCAGAATTCTTGCCTGGAGAATTCCATGGACAGACGAGCCTTGTAGGCTACGGTTCATAGGATCGCAAAGAATCAGTCTGAGAGTTGTCCCCTCACCCCCAAACCACACACAAATACCAGTGAGAGGGTCATTATTGGGTTTGAGTCCAAATCCTCTTTTCTTTTCACAGTCAAGCGTGCCTTGCTCTGCTCTAGGTGCTGGGGTATGGTGACAAAGGAGACAGGCAAGGTTCATGGCCTCATCTTGCTTGCAGTCTAGGGGGTTGGGACAGAGCAGACAAGAAAACAGACCCATGCTTTCAGGAAGGGAAAAGTGCTAAGCAGGAGAATACAGCAGCATTAGGATACAGTGAGTGACAGAATTGTATATTGTTTTTTGTATCCTAGTCTGTAAAAGTTGGAGAAGGCAATGGCACCCCACTCCAGTACTCTTGCCTGGAAAATCCCATGGATGGAGGAGCCTGGTGGGCTGCAGTCCATGGGGTCCCTAAGAGTCGGATATGACTGAGCGACTTCACTTTCACTTTTCACTTTCATGCATTGGAGAAGGAAATGGCAACCCGCTCCAGTGTTCTTGCCTGGAGAATCCCAGGGACGGGGGAGCCTGGTGGGCTGCCGTCTCTGGGGTCTCACAGAGTCGGACACGACTGAAGTGACTTAGCAGTCTGTAAAAGTATCCATTAAAGAAACACACTTACCCAAGGAAACCAGAGGGCTCTGGGGATTGAGATTCTTGAGGTTAGAATTCAGTTCTGGACCCTGTGACTCAGCTGTGTTACGTGGCAAAATCACCTCCCATCGTTAATATGGGAGAAAGTGATCCCTGTTCTTTCTGCTTCATTGGATGGTGAGGGAGGAGGAAGTGAATCAATTGGATGTGAAAGGTTTTTAAAGCCCTAATAGGTTATACAAATGTAAGGAACTGTTTGTAACAGCTTTTAACTTTTTAAAAGTTAAACAGTTATCTTTTAAAGGGGTAAGTTCTTCTGTTGATTCACTGCCCTCGTGTACTTTGAGGAATTGTGTGCCCTTTGGTCCTTTTTTCATTCCTAGATGCAGGTCAAGAATGCAGGCCCTCGTGCAGTCTCAGGAGGGTGTGGACTGGATTTGTCAGAATCAAGGAATCATTGGAGTGGAGCAGAGGGCTGGCCTCGGGGTCGAGCCGTGGGGGATGAGGTGGACTGAGGGCGAGCAGCTGGGGCTGGGAGATGGATCCGGCAGCTTGCGGGAGGTGAGAGTGAAACTGATCTAACTCCAGAGCTGCACTCAGCAGGGCTGCTGGGCTGCAGGACTTAAGGAAGATCTATTATGTGCAAAGTCCTGGCTGAGTAGGGAGGGCTGTTGGAGACATTGTAAATCACTTCAAAGTTTGTGAGGAGTTTGCCCTGTGGGGAGTGTTGTGGATGCTGGGGAATCCTATGCTTCTGACCCTCAGGGGCTTCCTTACAGGTCTTGTTCCAAAAACTATGTAAATCATCATTTAGTTCAGGAGTCAGTTCAGTTCAGTTCAGTCTGTCAGTTGTGTCCGACTCTTTGCGACCCCATGAATCGCAGTACGCCAGGCCTCCCTGTCCATCACAAACTCCCGGAGTTCACTCAGACTCATGTCCATCGAGTCAGTGATGCCATCTAGCCATCTCATCCTCTGTTGTCCCCTTCTCTTCCTGCCCCCAATCCCTCCCAGCATCGGAGTCTTTTCCAATGAGTCAGCTCTTTGCATGAGGTGGCCAAAGTACTGGAGTTGCAGCTTCAGCATCATTCCTTCCAAAGAAATCCCAGGGCTGATCTCCTTCAGAATGGACTGGTTGGATCTCCTTGCAGTCCAAGGGACTCTCAAGAGTCTTCTCCAACACCACAGTTCAAAAGCATCAATTCTTCGGCGCTCAGCCTTCTTCACAGTCCAACTCTCACATCCATACATGACCACAGGAAAAACCATAGCCTTGACTAGACAGACCTTTGTTGGCAAAGTAATGTCTCTGCTTTTGAATATGCTATTTAGGTTGGTCATAACTTTCCCTCCAAGGAGTAAGCGTCTTTTAATTTTGTGGCTGCAATCACCATCTGCAGTGATTTTGGAGCCCAAAAAAAGAAAGTCTGACACTGTTTCCACTGTGTCCCCATCTATTTCCCACGAAGTGATGGGACCGGATGCCATGATCTTAGTTTTCTGAATATTGAGCTTTAAGCCAACTTTTCCACTCTCCACTTTCATTTTCATCAAGAGGCTTTTTAGTTCCTCTTCACTCTCTGCCATAAGAGTGGTGTCATCTGCATATCTGAGATTATTGATATTTCTCCCGGCAGTCTTGATTCCAGCTTGTGTTTCTTCCAGTCCAGCGTTTCTCATGATGTACTCTGCATATAAGTTAAATAAGCAGGGTGATAATATACAACCTTGACGTACTCCTTTTCCTATTTGGAACCAGTCTGTTGTTCCATGTCCAATTCTAACTGTTGCTTCCTGACCTGCATACAGATTTCTCAAGAGGCAGATCAGGTGGTGTGGAGTAAGTTATCCTTATAGATAGGGGTGATATTTATATGTGTGTAATTTATATGTGAGAATTGGACTATAATGAAAGCTGAGTGCTGAAAAATTGATGCTTTTGAACTGTGGTGTTGGAGAAGACTCTTTGAGAGTCCCTTGGACTGCAAGGAGATCCAACCAGTCCATCCTAAAGGAGATCAGTCTTGAATATTCAGTGGAAGGACTGATGTTGAAGCTGAAAATCTAATACTTTGTCCACCTGATGCGAAGAACTGACTCATTAGAAAAGACCCTGATGCTGGGAAAGATTGAAGGCGGGAGGAGAAGGGGACAACAGAGGATAAGGTGGTTGGATGGCCTCACTGACTCAATGGACATGGGTTTAAGTAAACTCTGGGAGTTGGTGATGGACAGGGAGGCCTGGCATGCTGCAGTCCATGGGGTCACAAAGAGTTGGACACGACTGAGTGACTGAACTGAACTGAACTGAATTTGTATGTGTATAATTCAGTATGTGTACTGAAGGAACACCAGCTCTGCCATGGGGAACCTTTTTGTTGCTGGACCACAGTGAGATTCAAAGGACCCTAAAAGAGGGATTAGAAAAGCTGAGGTGGGATGAGGACATTTGGAGGTCAGGAAACAGAAATGACATATTTAAATATTTTAGCAATCTGTCTTGTCATATCTTTGTGTACTGGTGAATATCAGCTTTGCCTGTGGTTGTTCAGTTATCTTTTACTGTCATCAGTGTGATAATTGATGTGCACACGAAGCACAGAGGAAGGAATGATTAGAAAGGTTTCACGGAGTCAGTGATGCATGAGTTGGGTTTTGTAATATGAATAGAATTTTGACAAAGAAGCTTTCTAGAAAAAGAGGGAGCACATGGGTCAGAACACTAGTGTGTAAAACAGCAGAGGACATGACTGGATGGTTGAGGGACTTAAGAGATTTTGGGCCAGGTGACTGAGCATAGCAGTGCCATTGAAAGAGCAGGGAAGAAAGGGGGAAGGCAGCACATCTATTTCACCCTCTCCACAAGAGGAGGGCAAGGATACAGGGGCGGGGGTGTGTGAGGTAGTTCTTAGGTTTATTTCAGGCGCAGCGGTTCCTCCTTATCTGTAGGCAGTATGCTCCAAGACCCCAGTAGGTGCCTAAAACCATGGATAGTGCTGTGTTTTTCCCTGTAAATACATATATCTATATCTGTATCTGTATGTATAAACTTCATCTATGATAAAGTTTAATTTATAAATTAGGCCAATAAAAAAGGAACAGCAATAATAAAATAGAACAGTTATAACAGTATGTTGCAATAAAAGTTATGTGAATGTGGTCTCTTTCAAAATATTTTGTCGTATAAATTTAATGCCTTTTCCATCTTAACTGAGAACTTATCACGCACTGTAGTGATAACTTTTGTAGTTTGAGTTGCGGCAGCTAAACTAGCATGGGTGTCATTTGCCTTCTTCACAATTTCATGTGTAGAAGATTTGTTCTTCCTGTAGATCTTAGCGATCTCAGCATACAATGATTATTTTTTATTACATGGAGAACATTTCACCTTTTCACTTTACACATTCTTTTTGGTAGATCTGAATCGCAAGCATCACTACTTTTGCGCTTTGAGTTATTATTATATAAAAGAAGGATGACTTGAACACAAACGCTGATACTGAGATAGTAGATCTGATAACTGAGCCAGCTAGTAAGTGACTAAGCAGCAGGATATGCGGGACGAAGGGTTGATTCACTCTTCAAGGGATGACTGAGCGAAGTGGCCTGAGATTTCATCATGCTTCCCAGCATGACCCTCAATTTAAAACCTATGAATTGTTTATTTCTGGGATTTTCCGTTTAAATTTTTTGAGCCACGTTGACCTTGGATAACTGAAACAGCAGATAAGCAGGGAAGATGGTAGTCACTGACTAGGGCCAGATGTAGGCCTATTGCAAGCATTGTCTCTAATCTCCCAGGAGGGAAGGATTTTTATCTTTCTCCACTTCATGGGTTAAGAAGTCAGAACTCAGCAGGTAGCTTGCACGGCATCATACAGTGGGAGGAACAGGATTGAACTCGAATTTGTCTGACTGCAGAGCCTGAGTGGTCCACCCCTACACTGTGTCACTGCTGTGCGAGGAACAGGTGGTTTTTCTTGTAACTTGTAACAAAACTGGAGGCATCAGTGTTCTCATCAGCAGAATGGGGATCAGAGTCCCTGTTCCAAGCATTGGCAGAGCTCGGGGAACAGGGAACCTGGCTCGTGCCTTCTAGTCCCCTCAGCCTGACCGTCTCGGGGGTGATACTTCAGTTTGGCTCTTCTGTCATCCCTGAAGCTCTGGCTTGTCTTCCCCTCTCCTGAGACCTCCTCTTGAAGGTGACAGGCAGTGTGCTGATCTCATGGACACTGCATATTCCCAGTCTTGTGACAGGGCTTTCTCAGAGCAAATCAGTAACTTGGTTCCTGCTTAAGATTTGGCCTCTCTTGTTGCTTGACTTTAGAGAGAGAATGTGTTGGTCTTGTGTCCTTCATATTTCTTCCTCTCCGTCAGTGTTTGTCTTCTGGAACCCCTCCCCCAACAATAAAGCAAGGAGGACAAATAGACCCAACTGAGGGCAGCATAGGGTGGAGGGGAAGAGCCCAGGCATTGAGCCAAATGACCTAGATTTAGTTCCCAGCTCCGCCACTGTGTGCCTCTGTGTCTGCCTTTGCCTCAGTTTTCTTGTCTGTAAAATGGAAATAACGATAACAGCACTTATTTCATAGGGCTTGTTGGAAAGGTTATATGTGTTCATACTGGTAACACGCTTGGAAAGTTGCCTGGTACATAACAAGTGTTTGTTAATTGACAACAACAGCACCATTTTATAAATGGCCCTGTCTTCTATGGTCAGGATGTACTACTGTGTTCTGGTTTTTCTTTAAACCCCGGCAGGTAGGGGCACTTCTGCTGTGTGGTCAGCACAGAAAGGTTCACATGTGTGGTCAGGTGGAGACTGGCTGTGATGGCTGGTTTGCAGAAGAACTTTACTGGCTGTGGAAAATGTGTGGCTGAGAAATACCAAATAAAACAAAGATTTGTCTTTTGCTAGTAGAACAGAGTTTACATTAGATGGCATTTACAGCTTAGTTTATGTATTTAAAATTTTTCCTGGTATAATACTCTGCAACCTGTGAGCCAGTAGTTTTATCTGGCTGGGTCAGTCAGTGGGTAATTTTTAATTTGGCTTTTAAACAAATCAGGGAGACAACAAAAGATTTGGATCCTGACCAACAGAATTTAAGGCTCCCCTGTGTCACTCACGCAGAGTGATCCCATTGGTAACCCTCTCTCCACTGCTCTGTCCACTCCCTCTTCTCCATCCAGAGACCTCCACTTTGTCTTCTTGTTCTTATTGTTTCTTTGCCACTAAAATTAGGTGCTGGATGGTCAGATGAGCTCCTTCATGTCTGGGGTCTGTGAGTGGCCCTCATTCTTGGTCAGGTAGCTGCAGAATTTTGAAGGAAGTTTTTGTTTGTTTGTTTAATTCAGGTTTGTGGATGGTGACCCTGGTCAACTAAAGAAGCAAATTGATCATCTTAATTTTTTTCTCTCCATTTGGCAGTTGTGTCCCTAAGAAATCTTCATTTCCGCTTCACACCTTTTCAAATCTCCCCCAGTATTTCTGTGTCTCATGCTCAAAAAGCTGAATGGAACCAAATACTTATTACCATTCTGCTCTTGGAAGTTGGGTGGAGACTTTAACTGTTACATTTAAGTGGTCAGTCTAATGCAAGATGTTTTCTGTGTCCCATCTGTAGAAAGGCCTTGGAGCCCTCAACCATACCATTTCCCATGCTTACTCTAGTCCTGCCCTTGCACTTTGAAATCTCTACTTAAGGCTGATGATCACATCTGTGATTTTTGAAGGGAGAAGGGAAGAGTAGTGGTGTTGGAAGTTAAAATACTAATGTTAATGTAGCCACGCAGTTAATTGTTTTTTTCCGTGTGCATGTAGGTGTGATTGAAGTTTATAATATGGTAAGTGCTTATGGTATGTATTTATAATACAGGGAAACTTCTTGGAATACCTTGCTTCTGTGTAGTACTTTAGTGTTTTGCTATTTTGAGTTTCCAATGAGTGTATGAGATATGCATAGTTGGCGTTGTATTTTTATGGTGGAGAAAACAGAGGCTCAAAGAGGTAAGGTAACCTGCTTGAGATACATGTGCATGGTAGGTCTACTGATCAGTGTTTGACAGAGTTGTTTTGCTCTAAGAAAATTAGAGAGACTGACAGTGTTTTTGAATTTCTAAGGAAGAGAGGAAGTTTAGAAGGAATGGAAGTTATGCTGTTTATATTAATATTAAGCTATCCCAAGGCCCCAGTCATAATACGCTTCAAGACTGGAAATTTAAAGTGCTGTTGATAAAGGCAAAGAACCATGGAGACTTCACTAAGTTTTCTCAATTTTATGACAGTCCATCCGTCTGTCCTTCCATCCATCAACTGTCCATTCATTTTATCATATTTAAAAAAATACAATATGTCACCTTCCATGCTGTGTTCTGACTGATTGAAACAGAATGACATGTGCCATTGAGGATTTAAAATGTGGTCCAGTTCAAATTGAGGTGTGATATAAGTATAAAATATCAGATTTCAAAGGTTTAGTATATAAAAAAAGTAAAACATCTTATTAATGGGCTTCTTAGGTGGCGGCTGCTGCTGCTGCTATTGCTGCTAAGTCGCTTCAGTCATGTCCGACTCTGTGCAACCCCATAGACGGCAGCCCACCAGGCTCTCCCGTCCCTGGGATTCTCCAGGCAAGAACACTGGAGTGGGTTGCCATTTCCTTCTCCAATGCATGAAAGTGAAAAGTGAAAGTGAAGTCGCTCAGTCGTGTCCGACTCTTAGTGACCCCATGGACTGCAGCCTACCAGGCTCCTCCGTCCATGGGATTTTCCAGGCAAGAGTACTGGAGTGGGGTGCCATCGCCTTCTTAGGTGGCACTAGTGTTTAAAAACCTGCCTGCCAGTGCAGGAGACATAAGAGATGCAGGTTTGACCCCTGGGTCGGGAGGATACCCTGAAAGAGGACATGGCAACCCACTCTAATATTTTTGTCTGGAAAATCCCATGGACAGAGGGGCTTGGCGGGCTACAGTCCATGGGGTTGCAGAGTCGGACATGACTGAAGTGACTTAGCACACACACACATCTTATTAATAAATCTTGTGTTCATTATTTATGAAATGAATATGGGTATATTGGATTCAATAAAATATATTATTAACATTATTTTTGCCTGTTCCTTCTTGGCTTTTTAGAAAGGTGGCTGCTGGAAAGTAACAAATTGTATTTGTGGCTTTCATTATACATCTACTGGGCAGCACTGTTCTCAAGCTTATTGCCTAGTGGAAGAAGTAAGACATACACTCACTTACCCTTCTCTGATAACATGCCATGCCTCTTCTTTGCTTCTCTGTCTTCACAGTTGTCTCTCCTCCTTTTGGCATCTTAGCCCATTTCAGTCTGACCTAAGCAGCTCTTGTGCAGGTCTATGGGGCTAAGTTCATTTCTTGTTAGCACTGCTCTGGTCTGGCTTCTGTGGTATGGTCATTCTTGACCATGCTTGCTCCTTGACTTACTTCATTCTTCCCCTGCATCTCCATCTGTCCTCATGGTTTCTTTGCTGGCCCTTGTCCCCACTCACATGCAGAGCTTTGTCTTCAGCTTCCTTCTATGTTTGTGTGCTCATGACCCTTAGGGGGTTATACTGGGTTTGGACCTCCTGAATCCCAGACTTACATATGTCAGTGCCTTTTGAATGTTCTGATTGGAAATCTTAATGTTAGCTTTGTCTCTTATTGATAGCGTTATTACCTTGCTGATTGATAGCAATGTCTGTCTACTTAGTCAATCAAGCCTGGAAATTGGGACTCATTCTGGATGCTTCCTCCCCTTACTTCAGCTATGTTTCTATTCATCCTCAGACCTTCCTGCGTCAACCATGGTAACTCCTCATACTCAACCATCTGTTGTTTAGTTGCTCAGTCGTGTCTGACTCTTTTGTAACCCCACGAACTATAGCCCGCCAGACACCTCCATCCCTGGGATTTCCCAGGCAAGAATACTGGAGTGTGTTGCCATTTCCTTTTCTAGGAAATCTTCCTGGTCCAGGGATTGAACCTGCATCTCCTGTGCTGGCAGCCTTGTTCTTTACCACTGCGCCATCAAGGAAACCCTATATTTACCTACTAGAGGTGAGTACACCCTGCCTGCCCACTCCACTTTTGCTGCCCTGCTTCAATTCAGACTCTCGGCATCTCTCTTCTGCAGAGTTTCAGTAATACTCAATTAACCTTTGTTTTCTATTGTCACACTCCTCCATTCCATTCTCTGTTCTTCCAAAGTGATTTTCGAAAAACATACACATCCATTCATACCAAATCTCGGTTTTAAAATCCTTTAAAGGATTAAAATCTTTTCTCGTTGAGGGTGAAAATCCAAAACGCTTGCATGAGATAGAAGACTACTGGGAATTGGGTCCCAGCCTCTTTTCATCCTTATCTTACTCATCTCAGAGATCCTGTGCTCCTGGAATATACAGGGGATTCTCTGCAGCCTCCACAACTTAACACAGTTTCCTTGTCAAAATATCGCTCCTCTCCCACCTTATCTGGATAGCTCACAGGTTCCTTTCAAGATTTTGCTCTGATATCACCTCTGCTTGGAATGTACCTCTGACCTCCAATAGTCCCACTTTCCCAATCTTTGCGATTTATTGCAGTTGGTTGCCTTTCCTTGAGGGCAAAGGTTATTTTCCTTTCCGTTTCTGTATCCTCAAGTCCAAAATAAGTGTGCAAGTGATGTAAAACAGGGTAGAGATAAGGCATTGTGGAAATTGGATGGCAATTCAAGGTAGGTAGGAATGGGGGCAGGGAGGGCCCCAGGAGAAGTGTCATTTGAGCTCCACCTTCAAGTCTGGTGGCATTGGGTTGGGAGGATGCAGAGGACAGATGCCCTGGTGCTCATCATCACTGTGCTCCGTTCTACAGCACATAGGAATATGGACGGACCCCCGAGCAGGACCATCATCAGCAGAGTAAACTAAGGAGTGTAGTCTCGGGAGTCCGTCTGGCCCAGTGTCTGTCTTTGGTCCTGAGCTGGACTCTAGAACTCAGCAGAACCTCCTTCCCCCTGGGCAGGGCCAGCATGGCAAACCGGTGCCCCATCTTTGCTCATGATCTGCCCAGGAGAAAAGGAATGCAGGAAGGTTGCTTGAAGTTTAATCTTTACTTCTCCTTTGAAGCTGCCTTTCTGGAGAGCAGAGAGGTGACCTCAACGGCTAGAGCTGGAAACAGCAAAATGAGTCATTCCAGGCCCTAATGAGGTGCCTGAGGGACCCTTCCTGGGAGTGAGGGTCAGGTGAGGTCGTGCTGTGCCTAGGGTGAGTTTTGCCTCGGGGCTCCAGGCAGCACTGGAGCAGAGCTGAGCTAATTTTACCCACAGGAGCTGACTGTGCTGAAGGGCAGGGCTTATGACATTGGCTTTATCATCCTCTGATACCCAGAGAGCTCCCAAGGTACAGCCCCGTTATGTCTGGACTGCTTTTCCTTTTCCCGTTTAGTACCTTTGTCCATTAGGTATGCATATTAGGAAGCAGGACGCTGAGGTGCAGAGCTGTGGATTTGGTGGGAGGCCACGCAGCAGGGTTTGGATTCTGCCCCCACCCCTCACTTATTAGCCACCTGACCTTGGGAGAGTTACAGAATCTGAGTCTCAGTCTCCCCATTTGTAAAACAGGGCTTAGACCTGTGCCCTAAGATTGCCCCTAGGTCACACTCTAGGTGATTCTTAGTAAGCAGTCATTGTGTGCCAGTCACTCTTGCAGCTCGTTTGTTAATAGTGATCCACCGATCCTCTAAACAAACTTTGAGGAAGGTTAGTCTATTGCTATCCCTGGAGAACCCAGGTGGTTCAGTGAATGAATCTGCCTGCCAATGCAGGAGGCAAGGGTTCCATCCCTGGGTCAGGAAGATCCCCTGGAGAAGGAAATGGCAAACCACTCTAGTTTTCTTGCCTGGAGAATCCCATGGACAGAGGAGCCTGGCAGGCTACAGTCCATGGGGTCACAAAGGTCAGACACGACTGAGTGACTGAGCATGCACGTACATTTGACAAATAAGGAAGCAAGGGCAGGATCGGACCTTTCTGGAGGCCTCCTCTCTGGGGCTGCCAGAGCAGATGGCCAGGTGTGTAGCCAGTATGCCTTTGAGGTACAGAAGGATTCAGCGGCAGATCTGGAAAACAAAGAGGTCAAGTCAAAGAGTTCTCAGGGAAGAGTCAGTAATTGTGCCATAAATGTACTTCATTTTATATCAGTAGAGTTTCTCTTGATCCTAAGCTAGTTAATGACACCTGCTGCTTATTTCCCTTTGGTCTGTTTAGCTCATCGCACTGAAGTGAGGTGTTTTTTCCCTTCACAGAGGCAAAAGAGAAGGACTAGGTATAGACAGACATAGATCTCGAGCAGATCAGAAATAGATAAATGGATGGTCAATTAATTGATCTATTTTTTCCCCCCTTCTTGTGTGTATCAGGCTTAAGTGCAGGAAGGACATTTCACATACTTTAAATGGAAAGGGATTAATTCACGGAAAGAGATGCTAACAGAATTGTTGGAACGGTTGGAACAGTGGGAGCCAGAAGAAATGGACTTTAAGAATTTATTCCATAGTCACAATCCAGGGAGAAGGAAGGTGGGATTAGGAAGCCCCCACGGAGACTGCTGTTACTTTTCTCAATATCCTCATGCTTATTGGCAGTACTCCATTATCAAGTAGAATGACATTGTGACTCATGATTCCAAGGTGTTGCTTGCCCGAAGAAATAGCAGTAGGAGAATTTAGCCTCTCTTCCACCTTCTAAGTCTCACATAAGTACATCTTATTCCTGGAATCTGATCTACTAGTTTCAAGGGAGTATGGGAAATGTAGTTTTTGGCTGTCTTTTTCTGTGGCACAGGAGGGCCCTTCAGAGGGGGTAAGGGAACTTGGAGCCAATTGAGAAAGTATATTAACCAATGACTGTCATTTCAAAATACCCAAGGTTATTATCCCCAAATATTTAATATGTACAGCTAATTCTAATACTATAATATAACTGATAGAGTGTTCTACTTAATATTTTGTTTATTTAAATAAAATGAATAGCATTAATATACCTGATATACTTAATATCCCTCAAAACAGGTCATTTGTCCAGTGTCTGAAATGAATTCTCCTTAGTATTGACAGCAGTGGTTGATTTGTAATTTTCCAGCTCATTTTAATCTCCTCCTGAGAGTAATGCCCTGGACAGTTGTCTTGTTTACATAATTTGTGCATAAATGTTTATTAAATGCTTACTGTGAGCCTGGTGCTGTGCTAGATTTGGCACTGTGGGCAGAGATAAGTCACAGATTCTCCCATTGGGAGCCCTCCCTGGAAAGAGAATTTGTCAAGTGCATAGTGAGAACAGTACGAGGAAGGCCACGATCCATGTCCTAGATAGCAGGCTGAGCAGCCAGAGGAGAGAGACTTCTGGCTGGACTGAGAAGCAAGGGTGGTTTCATGCAGGCTGACGGGGGCGGTGCATCCCGTTAGGGGCTTTGTGCACGTGGGGCAGTCTTTTCTGTCGTGTCAGTGCTGGGGGCCAGACCACCATTGTCCTTTAGTGATCAGACCCAGAGATGTTCGGTAATCCATGAGACACCGGAAATGACGGCCTTTCTTCAAAGATTGATCTCGTTCCAGCTGAGAGCTACCAGTAGGCCTTGAAGGATGTGTAGGTTATCTTTATTTGATATTGGCTTGGAAAAGGGTAGCAGGTGAAGCATAGGCAACAGAAGCTAAGAATTCAGTCCGAATAAGGCAAAGAATATGTGCTGAGTGGCATTGGGAGGGAGTTTGTGGTGGAAAGAGAAGATTGAATCTGAGTTATTGAGAAGCTTGAGGTATTAGATAAGGCACTTGGACTTATTCTGTGGCCATTTAGAAACCATTGAAGCTATTGGTGCAGGGTTCTCAAGAGCAGAAACCTAGCTTCATCTTATTGCTGTGGATTAAAGAGATATCGGAGAATCCCAGGGATGGGGGAGCCTGGTGGGCTGCCGTCTATGGGGTTGCACAGAGTCGGACACGACTGAAGCGACTTAGCAGCAGCAGCAGCAGCAGTGATGCTTTTGAATGAACAAATGTACTGTACAAGTTGTGCACAGGAGTTGGACCAGTTGCTCCTTGAGTTTTGCCAGATCTAGGTTCCTGTGGTCCTGGGAGAGCCTGGCAGTCAGCATTTGAGCTTTAGGAAAACACACAGCGATAGCGGCGTGCTACCCAGAAGTCTGGATGTGGATCCAGACGCGAGTGCTGTGGTCAGGCAGCAGTTGTAGTTGCCCATGCTAAAGAGAGAAGCTAGAGTCTTCAGAATCTTGAAGGAGAGGGATTCTTCCATTGCCCTCCCTTGTGAAGCCTACAGGCCATGTAAGATGCATACTGCGCAGTCCGCATTAATGCTTGTGCATCTTGAGCTTATTAAAAATCGCCAATCAAGCCAGCAATCTGCTGACAAGGTTCACGCACTGTGACCGTGACTGCAGTTGTTTTCGGGAGCAGCCTGCTGTCTGTGTGGTGATGCTACCACACGGCGCTCCCTGAGCCATCCTGTAGAGTCCCGGTGGCTTACTGACACTGCGGTCAGTCCCTGTTCCTTCTTGTGGGATGGGCGTGGGAGTTTGGGAGGGAAAGCTTGGGATAGAACTGACCAAAGACATAAGATGTTACCCTTGTTAATTCCCCTCTAAGGCTGCATTTCTGAAATCTGATGAAAGGGAGAGAGAAAGGGGTGTGCAGATATGTGGGATGACCTCAGAGCCCTCATTTTGTGGCTCCAAGAAGGAAAGCCACGTTCCCAGGGCCATGCAGTGAGCTGGCTGGGAGGTCGGCCCTTTTTTTATAGCAGGGTTTCAATTGCATTCATCTTTTGCGGGAGAGTGTAGTGTGTATGGACTCTGGTGCTAACCTGTGCTTGGCTATCAGCTTAGCTATTGACTATATTCTGGACTCTCAGGTTCCTCGTTTATAAAATGGGTGTCATGGTCATATCTTACATTAAGTGTTTAAAAAGGTGCAGCATGTGAAAAGCTTTGTTGACTGCGAAGAAATACAGAAATATTTCTGTGATGTGGATGTTATGGACCTGTAATTGGTGGGACCATCTTTAAGAGAAAGGATGGCACAGTGAAGACACTGCAGCCTACACCCTGATCACAGAACACTCCCGGGGCTCCTCTTCCCCATGTTACAGTCAAGAGAGCTTGCACTTAGATTTGCAGACACAGGTCTAGAGGGAAGCATGGCTAAATCTTAGAGTTGGGAGGAACTGGGGGCATACTCTTGCATGGTATCCTCAATGACAATATCATGGGAGATGTGATTGGAAAGATGGGTTGGGGGCCCATGCAGGAGGCCCTGAGTGCTGGCCTGAGGGAAATTGGACATTATTTTTTGTGCAGTTCAGAGCACTGGTGAGGGGTCGCCTGGGAAAGTCATGATGAAATTGGGGGTTTACTTGGCAGCACCTTCAGGATGTTCAGGGAACCTGGGGCAAAACTCAGGAGAGAGATAGGGAATTTTGTAGTTGGAGCAGGGACCTCAAGGTGGGATGATTCCCAAGTTTGGGGGGCATTCTAAGTTATTTTTTTCAGTGGCTCAGCTTTTTATTTTAGGTTATAATAAAAATGATAATAGTTGTATAAATTTAGAGCTGTGAACCTGTCAAGAGTTTTCACACGCATTAACTCCCTGGTTCTATATAGCATCATGAGGAGGTAGAAGGTGGGATTGTTCTCATCCTTTCTTTACAAATAAGGAACTTGAGGCTCAGAGAGTAGGTGGGATTTCTCAGGTCACCCAGCTGGTCGGTGTGGAAGCCAGGTGCTAGGATGCCAAGTCTGATGCTTTGTCCTATGCCAGTGATCTGGGTCAGTGGTTTCCCAAACTCACCTTTTCCAACCTGGATATCTTGGTTGACATCCTTGGAGGCCTGAGATGGCCGTGGGTTTCAAAGTTCCCAGAGACAAGATGTAATATTTTCAAAGATGAGGTGTAGGGAATTTGGGACAGGAAATATGTTCCTGCCTTTAGCCCTTTGTTGCCATCATATTGTTTGTGTAGGTGGAGATGTTCATGAGAGCAAGGAAGGAAAGAGATGGGCTTCTGCCACTTGTTGAACATCTTTTTTGCCCTGGATGCAATGCTACTTTTTTTTTTTAAATCTGTGGACACACATATATTTATAGATGTAGTGATCATAACATAGTATTTATTGTTGTACTCTGCTAAGCCACTTAGGTGTTAATTCTCATAAAAACCTTATTAGGTGGGTAAAAATATTCTTTCCTATTTTATAGATGAGAAGACTGAGGCTTAGGAAAATTTAAATACCTTGCTTCTGAGAACACAGATCCTAAATAGATTATCTTCGAGGTTTTCTAATTTGAGCTCTTTCTTCCCTGCTATACCAGGTATTGCATGTCTCACTGGTAAAAATGTAGAGCTGCTTATCAAGGAGGTACATCTCTGGCCTCCCCCTTTTCCTGTCCTACCCGCTTCCCGCTTTTAGTAGCTGGCCCAGATATCTGTCCCTCCCATCGAGGGGGACCGTTCTTAAGTCTCTTGTCCTGTATTATGGTTAGCCTTTCTCTTCCATGCTCGTGAGCTCCTTGAACTTGTCTGCATCTCAGAGTCCTTTTTTGTAGCATCCCTGAAGATGCAGGCACATGCTCATGGTGAGAATCACACATCTATGCAACAAATTAACCGAGTACCTTCCTCCAACATTAATCACAAAGAAGCAGATGATAAAATGCAAATCCAGAAAACAATTATTGAGCTGTGTGTGCATCAGCCTTGGGAATGGATTTCTGGGGACCATCTGGGCCCTCCATAAATGATGTGCATGACTTGGATCTTTGCAGGAATGGAATAGAATCCTGATGACTTTGGTGAAGGCCTGAAGGTAGCCAGACCCCCACCTGTCCTCTCAGAGCCTCCTGCATGCCCTCTGGCCCCGGTGACCTGCAGCGGGACCACTAGAATGGAATTGGGCTTCTCTGCAGCCTGGGCTGCCAGCATACCGGGCTGAGCCTCTGTGAACTGGGCCGGAGGTTTAATGGGCTGGAGATTTCTTTTGGAATCTGCAACTTGAAATATCCTGTACTCTTGATTAATTCATGCTTGGGAGCTTCCTTAGTGCTGTCTGGTAAATAGCTCCGTACCATACGTTTATTTCTCTATGGTCTTGAGGAGAGACTGGAGCCTGTGTTTGTAACAACTTCTCCAAGGAAAACATCGCAGGTCACGTTTTCGGAACTGAGGCTCTGAATGGGGGTTGGAGTCTTCCTAGTGCTCATCTCTATCATTTGCTTGTAGCCAAAAGGGGCGAGTTTGTCTTGAGTTGTCCTGTAGATGTTTGTGATGTGGCGGTTGAAAATCTGACAGTTGCTGCTGAGTTTCAACTGCATGAGTGAGTAGTGTATAGACAGAACCCTGAAAGGACATCGAATCATTTCCCTTCAATTCCCAGAGCCTTGCTGTGTCTTTGTCTTGAGAATGACCTCAGTGCTTTTTTGTGTTTACAGTGGAATGCACAGTCATTGACAAGTAATCACAATAATCCTCTACACTTTGGTAACGTGTACGTGTTTTCCAGAGGGTTTTGCTCACATTATCTCATTTGATTCTTATTACTGCTCTGAGTGGTAGACAGAGGGGCTATCTCTAATTTTCAGCCTCTAAACTGAGGTTTAGAAAAGTTAAGCAGTTGGCCAGAAGTTGTACATTTTGTATGTAGAAGAATTTAGAACAGTAATTGTAAATAGTCCGATTCAAATCAACATCCTTTTCACTACTTGCTGTTGGTGTGATCTTTGGAGTATACTTACATCTTACTTAGCCTCACTTTTCGTATCACTACAATGGGTATAACCCTCCAGGGATAGTTGTCAGTAATGATGAAATGAGACTGTCTGGAAAAGCACTTACTAAACAGTAAAGGATGTGATAATGTGAGGCATCATTATCACAAGTACCTTGAATTCAAAGAGTGCCACGTCAGAACAATGGCAGAAAAGAGCATTTTTCCCCCTATTTTGTAAGGACACTGAGGTCTAAAATGGTGTTGGCGGTTGTCAGGGATCACGAGCTCCCAGCCCTGTGATCAGCACATTGGCCCTGGTGCCCTGCCTGCAGGCCACTTTGTTATCCTGAGAGCGCTGGTGTTGGCAGGGTCCTCTTTTCTTACAGAGCTTGTTCTCAGTGTTCCTTGGAACAGTCCTGTATCCTGGAGACAGTTTTGGGTTGGCCAGACTGGAGAGCAGGAGTGGGGAGCTGGGGACAGGATCTGCATTCCTGAGCTTCGTCCACAAAGGGTGGAAATGTGGTGTGGCTGATGGCGTTGAGGTGGATGAGGAACTGACCTCAAAGTCTGTTTTCTGTCTTTTCTCGTGCAGAGTGGGCTGCTTCACATTAACACTTATTGGAAAAACCCAGAAAAGATGGCTCTCAAGTTGGCAACAAATACTTTAGGAGTTAGTGGTGTGATATGGTCAGGAGGCAGCCCAGGGGATTGAAGAGTGAGATCTTGGATAACTTTATTTCTAAGTCCATATTCAATTACAAAAATTCCAAGCCTATGAGACAGACAGAGACACAGGTTGTTTGTATGGTTCTAAGAGGCAGAATAAGGAGCCAGAGTTTGAAGTCCTGGGAGCCATGTTTATTTCCATATAAAGAAGAACTTTCTGCTGGAAAGATGGAATTTACAGCTGCAGAAGATACCGATCTCCACCTCACTGGAGACCTCAGGGATGCCTTGAGAGGGCTCAATAAATAGGAGAGACACTGGGCTCAGTGGCCTTTATGGTCTTTTCTTCACCTAAGATCCCAGAGCCAGTGGTTCTCAGGGGTCAAGAGGAAGAAAGACACATCTACATTAAAGAATGAAGGGTTGCTTTGTGAATATGGAAACCCATCTCCAAATGCTACTGGAAGAATGGAGGGTAGCTACAGACCTTTCATTCTGATTTTCATTCCTATCCTGGTGGCTGCCTCCTTGCTCCCTGGTTTTCAGAGTTCTCAGGCCATTCTTGGGCAGCTATAAATATTTTCCATGGGATATCTCTTTCCTCTGCTGAAATGTTCCTGTTGGGATATTGGCAGGAACTCTGAGCTCCTGAAAAGATGACAGTCTTTCTGCAGAACCACCAAGTCTAATGGTTGGTTTAGTCTCAGTTACAAGCGAGGGACATCTCCTTACCCTCTTCAGGCCTACTTCTGGGCCCTCCTGGGAGTATTGCAGTGGCAAGAATTCTATGCTAAGTTCTGGTTCTGACATGTGGCAGGTTTTCCGATCCTGTTGCCTTACCTCGTTTACTTATCACTTATATTTGTGTTCATTCATTAAATATGCAATAAATAAGAAATACTTGCCATTTTTTCAGGTACTTGGGCATGCTTGCAAAAATAGAAAGCAAGTAATCAAAATAAACATCAGGATTATTTTGATAGGCTAGTAGAAGCTGCTTTTAGATCTGACATAGTTGGACAATTTGGGGATGTCTATTCAGTTTGTAGGTGAGAGAATATATAGTGCAGGAGAATGAATTTGTGCAAAGTGGGAAGGAGTGACTGATCTGGGTGTGAGGCTTGGGTCCTCTCATTCCCTGGCCAATGCTGTTTATTGCTTGATGGTTGCCTGCATATGAGTACAAGCAGCCTCATACTGAAGGCCCAAAAGCCAGTAAGTGGGTGATAATTCTGAACAATGGCTCATCTGACTTACAGAAAGTCTTTACAGCCAACAGTAGGGCAAGATCATGCTAAGGAGTAGAACCTCTGGGAAGCCAAGACATGGATTCCTTCTCTGAGCAGACCCCAACTTCCCCATACTGCCATTTCCCCAGCATCTCATCTCTCTTTCTTTTCTCCTAATTCAGTCTGGAGTCATTTCAGATCAGATTCATCCCTAATTGACTTCACTGGCCCAATTTAGTCATCAGATACTTTTCAGGACCTTGGATTGGAATTACTCTTACAAACCAAGGGAATTACTCTTACAAATTAAATTGGGCATGTCACCCTTCTGTCCCTCTCCCACGGTGTTCTCCTGGAAGTCTAGTTTTTTTCCTGTGTCTTCTTGCCTGGTGCCTTTGTTCTATGAAGAACTCATGCAAAACTAAGTTCCCAAGAAGACTCGCAGCCCAAGGGAGTTAGGAATTGGGGTGTAAGGGTTGTTTGGGGACTCACCTGCCATCAAAAGAGCTGCAAGCTGGGTTTTTGATGATCTCTTCAGATGCAAACCTCCCCCACCCCCGCCGAACAACTGCCCTTCACGCAAATTAATAAGTTAACTTCATAAATGTACTTGTATTCTAGGTGGCCCCATTCCTGAGATGAACTTAAAGCCTTTCAACCCAGCCACTTCCCTGTCCTGGCAGGAGAGCCTTTTTCCTGTAACAGGAGAGCCTATGGAACAGCTAAGACTACTTCTTTGGGGGTTAATCATTCACTCCCAGTAAGGAATTCTGTCTTTAGTGGGGCATGTTCTTCAAGTGCCAGAGGCGAGAAGGGTGATTTTTCTGACATCCTCCAGGCTGCTTCTCCATATATGGAAATGTTTACCCACCACACTGATCTATTGGAAGGGAAGGAGGTGACTCAGGGTTTAGGAGAAGCAGGATTTGAATTCTTGTTTCCAGAAACAAAGTTGCCCCCCTCCCCCCTCCCCCTCCCCCTCCATTCCTTTGCCCCTTGTTCTGGGAGCCAAGGAGAGAGTGTTTCAGTCCTTCCCCTCGGGCCTGGGGACCACCTCCTTGCAGTGGGACTCAGGGTGTGTGAGAGAGAGTGAGTGCCAGTGGAGGGCCGGCTGCCTGTGGGGCCTGACGGCGCGTGAGTACATCAGTACTGCCAGAGCCAGTGGCATCTGCGCCCGCAGACCCTGGGCTCAGAGTCCGAGGGCTGGCTGGCTTGGGCGGTGATGGGACGCGGCTGGGAATGTGGCTGCTTTCATTTGGGGAGTGGACGGGTGCTTCCCCAGGGGAATACTTCTCACAGTGGGATCTAGAGATGCACTCCGACTAAGGACAAATTCTATTCATATATTAAAAATTAGACAGCTGTACCTTCTACCTGAGGCCTAGGTTAAGCTGGGGAGAAGGATAATTTGGGAGTGCTGTCCTTGTCCGACAGCTGGGACTAGAGCAACAGGCCAGAGGGGATGTTTATTAACCTTTGGGGAGGGCTAATTTTATCTTGAAAAAGCAGAGCTATGGTTGGACTTAAGAGTACGCAAAAGGTTGCTGTGGAGCACTGGCATGACATCCAGTCTGCAGTAGATGCCCGGTGTGCGGGACACTGTGTAAATGTGATGGACTGTCAGAGCTGGAAGGCATCTTAGGCACGATTTTATTGATCTGTTTCATTTTACAGGGTGATGGTGGGCAGGGGAGGCCCAGGGGCTCACCTGCCTCCCAAGTACATGGCTGGTTAGGGAGATTAGAATACAGGTCTTTTCACTCTCAGTTCTTCTTCCACTGCACTGAAGCTGCCCCTTAGGCAGAGGCGGAGAAGATGCCCATTTTGTAGATGAGGAAATTAGAACTCAACATGCCAGAGGTGCACACACTTACTGATTTCATTTGTGAGAAATTGACAGCTGGAACCAAGTTCTCCCAGGTCAGATCTCTTCTAATCATGTTACATAGAGTTAGAGCCCTGTCTTAGTTGGTTTTAAAAAGTTCACTTTTTTTTCCTTCTTCGATTTCTACTTACCTTTCTCTGCTTTCAGTCATGTGAATATGGTTTGAATGTGAGCTGCTTCCTTCTGATCTGCTTTGTTGCCTGAATCTCTTGTTTTCCTGAAAGAGGATGATAGCTTGTCCAAGAGGAGGAACTGAATAGCGAACGCCTTTATTTCAATTTCTTCTGTGGCACTGAAATTCTGCACGGGCCTTGAAAGAAACTGATCAGGGCTTTCCATTTTAGCCTCTACCAGTATTATTAAAGCTGCAAGAATTTTGGAGTGTAATTCCCCACCACAGGTGAGTGCTGACTCTCAATAGATTTTAGACACACACACACACAAACTTCTTTAGCTTTCTTTGATGTGACAGCAGCATTTGACAGAGACCAAGAGGGCACCACCATGTTACAATCCCCCAGATGCTACAGAGCCATAAAGAGTAACTCTTTGCAGTCAGATTAGTTTCTGATCAGCTTGGGGGCCCTCCTCTAACGCAGGAAAGATGATCGAGATGTGTTTTGGAGAAGCACTTTGATGTCGGTGGCATTAGGTGGCAGATCATAATAGAGAGGAGAAAGTGCTCGAGACCTGAGTCTGTGTGGTCAGTGAGAAAGGGAGGGGAAGCAGTTCTCTAAGCTTCTCTGAAGCACTGGGGAGGTGGGGACTGGCCTGGGACTCCCAGGGACACGCAGGCACCCTGTTTCCTCCTTCCCACTTGTGCATGGGCCTGGTTTGTAGGCTCTGTTCACCAGGTGGGAGGAAGCCACCTTGAAGCCTGATGGCTTGGGATGGTTTCCCTTTGTGACGTTGCCGATGGGCACTGAGAGGTTAGGGTTGATAGTACCAATGGGAATACTATCCCTACAAACAGGGAGAACTGATGTGCACTGGCTGCTCCGTGGGTGCCGAGCACCAGGCTGAGCACTTGCCCTACACTGATTCTCCACGATAGCTACCTGTGAGTAGGTACTATTTTTTGGTATGTATTTATTTTTTAAAAATTTTATCTCATTGAAGTCTAGTTGTTTTACGATGTTGTGTTAATTTCTACTGTACAGCCAGGTGATTGAGTTGGCTCAATTTTTCATTGCTTTTGATTTTGGTTGAATACACATAACCGTTTTTACTGTCTTGACCATTTTTGAGTGTACAGCTCAGTAGTGTTCAGTACAGTCATATGTTGGTCAATCAGTCTCCAGAATGCTTTTTATCTTGTGGACTGAAACTTTGTATCCATTAAACATTTACTTTTCATTCTCCCCTCCCCCAGCTCCTGACAACCTTCTGTTGTTTGTCTCCATGGATTTGACTTCTCTAGGTATCTTTGAAGAAGTGGAATCGTACAGTATTTGTCCTTTTGTGATTGGCGTGTTTCACACAGCATAATATCTTCAGGATTCATTCATACTGTAGCATGTGCCATAATGTCCTTCCTTTTTATGGCTGAATAGTAATAAGTTGTATATATACAGCACATTTCATTTATCCATGTAGGTATTATTTCTTACCTCAGTTTTATAGTGGAAGAACCTGAGACTTTGAGGCTTTAATAAGTAAGTTGCCCAGCATCACTCAGGCAGTAGTGGAGCTGGGATTTGAACCCAGGTCATGTGGCTTCAGAGTGCATGTGACCAGGAGGAAGCAGTTAGTAGAATTCAGATGGCAAGAGTATGAAAAACCAGGGTGATTCTCTCCTGGATGGCAATACCTTCTCACATAGTGTTGTGACATTTCAGTAATCAAGTATTCCTAGGGACCATATGTACACAGATATTTTCCTCTGGTTTATATTGGCTTCTGGGTAACTCAGAGCCACATGCGAAGCCTATATCTAGCAAATGGTATGAGACGTATGGCCCTTATCTTTTGTAACCCTTGTCCTTTTCCTTCACTTTATTTTTCCATCTCCCTTCCCAGTTTTCTTACTTAAAAAAAAAAATCACAAGCTATGTACATCTTTTGTCAGGTAGTTCAGATTCTTTCTGGAACAAGGCAGAATATATACATGAGTGACATGTTGTCAGATATTTTTGTTATTTTTATGGAAAGACACTAAAGGTGGGATCTTCTCATTTGACTCTGCTGCTGATTCAGTGTCTAACTTGAGCAAAGATGCATGCACCTTTCTGAATCTCAATTTTCCTTCCTGGAAGATGGGGCTGCGGTTGATGACAGCAAAGGTTTTTTCTACTCAAGGCACTCCACATGGTTTATCTCCTTTTGTTCTCCCAGTACTCCCACAAGGCAGGTGCTGTTGTACCCTTTTTACTTGAGAAAAATAAGGGCTAGAGAAGTGGGAAAGTTCTCCTAAACTCCTGTATCTCCTAAGTGCCAGCATCAGTGATCCAGGATGTCAGCCACAGTACTCGCCTACTGCCTTTAAGCAGCCTTTAAGGTTTCTGTCATCTGTGGCATGCATTCATCTACATTCATCAAATTGTATTAAATCTTTATTGGGTTCCCACTTATGTGCCTCATACTGTTCTGGGCATGGATCCAGTACTGGGTTTGAATGAAGAAAAAGACACAAAACAAAGATCCCTTGGAACTTACATTCTAGAGAGATATGTGGAGGAGGCAGATGATAGATGAACATGTAAACAGCAGAGAGTGATAAGTAACGCTGAGGAGGGTTCACGGAGGATGCCCTGCCTATGAGGGAGTGGAGGAGGGGATGATGTTTAAGTTGAGCTCTGAATGCTGGGGAGCCAGCCATGGGCAAGTCAAGGGGGAGAGCATTATAGGCAGAGGGCAGGGCCAATACCAGGTCCGTGGAGTGGGAATGAGTTTGTATTTGAGGAACAGAGGAGCCCAGTGTGCCAGGAGGGTGGGCTGCAGTGGGGGAAGCATGGGATGAGGGCAAGGCAGGGGCTGGGATGTGTCAGTGAGCTCAAGAAGGGGCTTGGACCTCAGTCGAGTGCTGGAAGGCATCGGAGTTACATTTACCAGAATCACTCTAGCTGCCGTGGGGGAAGTGCATTGCCAGGAGTAGAAGCAAGCAACAGCCCAGGGTCACAGTGATTAGGAGGGTCCAAGTGGGACCAGAGAGAAGCGAGCAGATTTGCTCAGGACATGCTTCCGAGAGATTGTCTCCAGGATGTCAAGACCAGTCTCCTCAAGAGAAATGTCAGGTTCAAGTGGCAGGAATCTGAGAGACCCCCACGGAGGCACAGTAGGGGTTCACAGCCTGGCAGCTGGTTTGGACTAGGAGGTTCTGAGTACTCTCTGCTTTGATGTCTAGCCTGGAGCTTCTGGCCAAGGACTGGAGGGCAGTGGCTTCCTGCCTCTGACTTCCTGGCTGAGGACTGCGGGAGCTGCACAGCACAGCGAGCTCCACAGTGAGCCCAGCAGGACATGCTGCTTCCTTTGCTCTCTCTGGGTATTTGTATAAAGCATTCTTTCCCATCAAGAATAGAGAACATCCAGAGTGATGCTGACTTTATGGGCCATATTTAACATAGTGTTTCCCTTTGATGTGTGCTCTGTTCTTGCAGACACTACTGCCTTGCATAAACTCTGTGGTGAGGAGCCTTCAGCCGCCCTGTCAGATGGATTTAGAAGGCTTGGTGGCGGCCCGGAAGACCTGGCGCTTCAAAGCCCTACTTTGCCTTGGGGACCCTCGTCCATGGGCACCCCCAGCCCTTTTCTTTTATTTGCATTTGAATTCACACTTGCTGGCCCTTGCCTCCTCCCTGTAATTCCTTTTAATGGGCTGGGCTTTCCTGTGAGTACTCCAGTTTTCAGTGGAGAAACTGGCCTCAGAGAAGTTGGGTGATAGAGGCTGAGTCACAGAGAATGCACTAGGCCGAAATGACTTAGTACATGTCTCATGGCAATTTTATACTGCACTCTGCCTAAGCCTGGAGATGCTCAGAGATCATAGACAGACTCATCTGAAATTCATTCCTGAAGCTTCACAAACTCCTCTTCAAATAGTTTGCAGTCTATAGTTATCAGGGCTTTAAAAATTTTTTTTTTTTTTTTGGTAAACTTTTTTTTAACAACATCTCTTAAAAACAATGTTTTGTTTTTGCTCACATTTGAAAATTTCTCTCCTATTACCCATTCATTTAGTCACCAAACATTTATTGAGTTCTTACTGTATGCCAGGCATTGTGCTAGGTGCTGGGGATGGATTCAGAGATAATTTGGAGGCGTTTGGGAGTGGATAATTACAGCACAGTGAGATAAGTGCTATAATAGAGGGATATATAAAGAGCTAGAAATAGCACTATGAATAACATCTCTGAACAAACTGCGTTCTTTTTTCCTTTTGGATTATTCCCTTATGTATATTGCCCAAAGTGGGATTACTGGGTCATTTAAAAGATGAAAACAATTTGGCACAAAAAGATGTAATGACTTGCCTGGGGAATACAGCTCAATTTTCTATGGGGGGAAAATTGTTGACAAGTCCAGATTTAGATACTTCACCAGGAGAATTGGGCAGTTTTTGTACTATTCCTGTCAATGTGGTGGTTTTAGGGGAGCACCTCTTTTCAACATGTCACCTCACATGTAGAAACACGTGTCCTTATATTTAATCTCACAGATCCCTTGTTGATGCTCACTACCTATGTATTAATAAGTATGGTCATTTCCATTTTATAAATGAGAACGTGCCTTTGTTAAAAGGAAGTGACTTGCTCAGGATTCCATAGTTAATAGTGGAGAATCGAAACATCAGGTGTAAGATTTTTTGATTCTGTATCTTCTATCCTGTTTTCCATGCTCTTTTTACCAACTGAGGCTTGGGCTGGGGTTACTTTGTTCCAGTGAGGGCTTGAAATTCATTTAGTGATTGTAGAAGCTCTTCTCTAAAAGGTCAGAATACATGAGATAGGTATAGAAGTCCTAACTTCCAGAGGGTCTGGTGTCCTTCTGTACATTGACCTGAAAGGACCTGAAGGCCCGTTATTCCTGACCCTGGCTCAGGTCTTGAAAGGTTAATGCATGGCCTTAGCACTGAAGCGCAGAATCCCAAGGAAAGCTGAGACCACACGACAGTCCTGCTTTGAAACATTTATTGTTTTTCTTGTATACTCGGCTGTATGCATCCCGACTTTAAATTCACTTATTTTGTTATTCATAACATTTCCCTAGTATTTTTGGCATTTAAGTGAAAACTTCTACCCCAGGTACCCATAATCAGACAGCAGTACCTGTTCAGTGTGAACACCCATCATTCTCCCAGTCTCTCATTTAGTCACCTTCTGCCATAACTCATGCTGTTCCTTTTGCTTGAGATGACCTCTCCCATCTTCATCCCTAGGACTCCTGCTCCTCCTATAAAATTCTGCACACATACCCCCTTCTGAGTGGACACTTCACCTTCTGAGTGAAGTAACCTCTGGTCACTGCCCACTTCCTGCCGTCCACACTCCCCCAGAATTGGTCTCTTTGTTCTCTGTTTTGCTGACTCACAACACAGTGGGCTCTGAGGCAATAAAGTATAACCATGTGATGCTTATGAGCATGGCATCTGGATTTGAATCTTGCTGTAACGCTTCCTAGCTGTGTGATCTGTTAGGCCAGTTAAGCTGATAAGTTTCCTCATCTGTCAAGTCTGTACAAGTAATCACGGCAACCTACAGTGTTGTTTGGAGGATTTGTATTGTTATCTGTGCTTCTGCTATGGCACCCACCATCATGTAGTCTTTCTAGAGTGGGAGCTATTTAAGGGCAGGAAGGGAATTACACCTTGCCTGTGCCTTTGCCTTATGGGACCTGCCACAAAATCCCCTTTAAGGGAAAGGATTCCATGTAACATCCCAATAGTGTCAGTTCAGGCTCATATGTAGGCCCCAGTAATGTGGTTCCAGGACTGTCCAGGAGCTCTATGACGTGGTGCTTCTTGCACACACAGTACGTGCTGGATAGACTTCTGGCTCCTGCTTCTTGAGTGACAGGAAAGAGGCGTGAGCTTGTGTTTAGCCTATGTTCTTCTGATTCATCAAATTGGATAGCTTTGTCATTTCCCTGAAGGCAGAGTGGAAATCCTGTTTGGAGCATGAGACTTGATTTCTTTTCCGGGTCTTCCATGGGTGAGCATTCTGGACTAGAAAAAAGGGTCGATGGAGGTGTGGGTTTGGGGCAACACTAAGGGCCACCCGCTCCTCTGATGTCTCTGAGTGGGGCCGCAGAGAAGTGGTCCCGCCCCAGGAAACTTTCCTTCAGACCCTCCTAGCTGTGCTATGTCTGGAAGCTGACCATGGAGGGGATTCAGTTCCAATAGCTCTACCATTTCACTTTCTCTTGTGTCATTTTTCAAAATGCAATAGCCATGAGCATCAAGAGCCTGACACAGAAGGTCTTCCATGTTCTGGCCACAACATTCCTTTCCAGCCTCATGTCCCACCACTTCCCTCCGTGTTTTCTGCCACTGGCCTCCCCAGATTAGTCACTTTCCCCGAGAACACCCTGAGCTCCTCCCTCAAGGCCTTAGCACATCGTGTTCCCTGGGCTGATTTCCCGCCTCATACGTGGAAATCCTCTTGTGTGCTCAGGTTCAGTTTAAAGTCATCATCAGCAGGGCTCTTCCTGACCTTCCAAAGGACACCCGCATGTACTGGTATTTTGCACACTCTTCTACTGTCTTGTTGTGTGGGAGTGTGTCCTCTGTAACCCCTTTGAGAGCTCAAGGCAGGTCCAGCTCAGCGCCCACCTCTGCAGGGCCCATACACAGTGCCTCCAGGGCAGGAGGTGCTAGTGAATGTCTGCTTTGTGCACCTCTGAGCGCAGGGCGTCTGACATCGTGGCAGTTCACGGTTGCGCCGGGAGTTGGGGTAGGGGTGTGTGTTCAGAAGCTCATACCAGGATTACCTGCGATTTGTTTCATCATGAGCCCAGACATTTGAATTCTGTTTTTGAGTCACTCTGGTATCAGCTCACTCTTAACCTTTCTCTGGCCTGCTTCCCACATAGCTGGCAGATGTCTTCTTAGCGCTCTGAACTTAGGGCTCTGAACTTTTTATTTCATGTAAGAACATAGCAGCAAGATCATATGGCAAGTCTGTTTTTGGTTTTCTGAGGAACCTCCATACTGTTTTCCATCATGGCTTTCCAGTTTACATTTGCACCAAAATGTAGGAGGGTTCCCTTTTTTCCATATGATCCAGAAATCATGTTTGGACAAAAGTATAATTTTGTGGGTGTGTGTTTGGACAAAAATATAATTCTAAAAGCTACATGCATTCCTGTGTTCATAGAGGCCCTATGTGGATAGCCATGACATAGTAACAATCTAAATGTCCATGAACGGACGAGTGAATAAAGAAGATGATGTATATATATATACAATAGAATACTACTCAGCCACGAAAAGGAATGAAATAATGCCATTTGCAGCAATGTGGATGGACCTAAAGATTATTATACTAAGTGAAGTAAATCAGAAAGAGAAAGATATCTTAGGATATCACTTGTATGTGGAATCTAAAATATGACACAGATGAACTTATCTACTAAACAGAAACAGACTCAGGGACGTAGACAACAGATTTGTGGTTGCCAAGAGGAAGGGGAGGTGGAGGAGGGATGGATTGGAAACTTGGAATTAGCAGATGCAAACTATTGTATAGAGAATGGATAAGCAAGAAAGTTCTACTGCATTGGGGACTATATTTAATATCCTGTGATAAAACATACTGGAAAAGAATATGAAAAAGAATACACACACGGATATATGTAGGTATATATCTAAATCACTTTGCTGTACAGCAGAAATTAACACAACATTGTAAATCAACTCTACTTCAATTAAAAAATAATAATAACAGTGAGGTGGCATTCAAGAAAGATCTACTTGCTTTTAAGGTGAATACTTTTCAGTTTAAAAGTTCAGACTTTATTTTTTATCCCAAAGCTCCTTAAAATGTGAACATAGTGGATTATTTTTCCCAGGTATATTTTTGCCTCTAGCAGAATAGCTGTCCATAGTATAGTTTTAACTGCAAAATAATAAAACTCAGGTTGTGGAGCTTGACTTTTGAAGACTTGAGGTCAAATTCCAGCTTTACCATTTACTAGCCCCCAAACTTCTTGACCCTTAGTTTCCTCAGTGGACAATAGGAAATCTTTCTTATAGGGCTGATGGACAGTTTAAATGAGATCTTGGGCATTAAACTGAGGTTTTTACTACTGTCTGGCTCATCAACTGATTTTGAAGGCCATCTTCAAAACTGTTCCAAAGAGTTTGCTTTTGGTGGAAAACGTTTGGATATTTATGTTTTCAGGTATGTGTTTTATTTTGTTTTATTTTTGGATGACAAGATAAATGAATTTATAGTCATGGGACACACAGCATCTAACAGACTTAGGAAGCATACATGGCTTACAAGACTCAGTTGTAGTTCTAGTAAATTAGAACCACAGAATCATAGGCTTTGAGAAGTTGTAGACAGACCTTGGAAGATGAGGATGAACATTGGTTAAGGTGCACTCTGTGCAGACTCTGTGCTTTGCATGCTGGTATGGAATCCCAAGAAATGGTTGCATACACCTTGATGGGTAGGTGTATTAGACCCATTTTGCAGACAGGAAAGCTTGAGCTCAGGGAGGTTGAATACTTTACACATGTCCAATATCAAAGCCTTGAAGTTTGCCTTGTCCTTGTGATGGGCTCTAAAATCCTTTCCATTTACAGATGTGATAAGATCTTCCTTTATCCTCTCATTCCACAAGTTCTGGGCCAGATAAAGCAGTGGAATTTTGCAGTCTTGGTGTCCCATAACTTATTTAGTGAATCTAGAAGAGGGTCTTGACTTTTCCTGCCAGGAATCTGCTCACTTGAAGCTCCTTTGATTCATTCGTCAGGGTTTACTTCTCTTTTTCCTTTTTGGGAAGATCCTTGTCATGGGCCAGCTCCACTTTTGAGGTCAGGAGTGTATTTGAAGATGACTTCATATTTTCTTTAAGAAAAAAATTTACAGGTGGAAATTAAATTTGTTGAGCATTTCCCATCATCTCCTTCAACATATGGTGGTGGGAAGTGACAGCACGGGCTGGGAAGTAGGGAGTTCTCACCCAGAATCGGTCACTGACCAGTGAGAAAAGTTGGGCCAAGCCTTCCTCCTTTGGGGCTTCAGTGTCTTCATCTGTAAACAGTGAGGACACCATTAGGTGATTTTTAAGATTTTGAAACTCTGCATGTCTTGTGGTGTCAAAACCATCAATTTCTGCTGAGCTACGTAATCCTGCAGCTGTTTTCTCTGATACTTTTCAATCTTTAGGTTTAATCTATTCCACAATGTATAATTTTTTAAAGGGATGCTTTTATAGACACTTCTGAAATATAAAATCGGGGGGGTAAATGGATGTTAAAAAATAGAAAACAACCAATTAAATAGTGTATAGTATGTAATTCTCCTTGGAAACTTAGGAAGAAATTGAGGAGCACTTTAACAACTGGTAATTTAAATTGCATTTGAACTCTGCTAATGGTTTGTTTGCAGAAGAACTTCAATCATTTCACAGCGGTTCCTTTGCGAAACTGCTTGTTCTCTTTATGGAAAGGGAGAAAAAAATTATTGAAAGAGAGGTTGACTATGGAAAAGGGGGACCACATTCATTTGTGCTTGGAGAGAAGGTAGCCAGTGCCTGAGACATTGCCCCAGGGCCATGGTGGAGAGATTTACCTTTCCGCAAAGTTTGAAAATCTGGGGAAGTCAGCTGCCCTTTGCTGCTGTTGTAGAAACTGTTCTGATTGATGTCTCCCTCTGCAAGGAGAAGCTTAGGTTTCCTGGGGCTTGGAGTTGGGATCTTTTTGTTTTTCTGAGATTGCACTGTCCGCAGGGCCAGTATTGGCCTCCTGGTTCTCCATCCCTCAGTGGCTTTGACAATTTGAGTGCCCATGAAGACCACTAGTTCTCAGGAAATGCATTGCTTTGCTGCACTTACCTTGATGATAACTCCGTTTTCTCAACTTAGTTTTTTTTTTTTTTTTTTTTTTGCTATCGGGCTGTATGCAAGAGCTTTAAACAAGTGTTCTGAGGTCTGGGTGTGTAAGTCCTGGTTATCCTTCAAAGCTGATTGTGTGGCCAAGGGCAGGTCTCTCTGGCCAGTGAATGTCAGTCATTTCTTCTGTTAAAGTGGCCATAACTCAGTCCAGGGGAGCAGGACCCGAAGTGGAGCCTTGGGCTGCCTACCTCTCACTGTGCTTTTGGGTGGCCACCTCCCCGCTCTGGTCCCCAGTTTCTCCTCCTGTTAGTTGGAAGGGTTGAAGTGGGTCATTTTTAAGGTCCCTCTCAACTTTGAGCTTGTATAGGTATTTGAAGATTGAATGAGATCATATTCACAAAATGATTGTGTGATTGGGTCAATAATTGTTTAAAATGACAACAGTGAAAATGGGAGTAGTCATTTTCCTGGTATGTGGATTTCCCCTGAATCTACATTTTATGACAATCTGCTCCCCTAGAACACCTGTCTGTTGGAATATATACTGCAGGATTCTTGACAAAGTAGTACTAGTTCTTAATGAAATAAAGTAACGAGGACTTACCAGGAAGCATCAAGATTGTCCAGCCCTCTACTGCCCATTGACTGTCATTTTTTAGGCAATGAAACTATGGTTCACAGCAGCTACTGGATCCCATAGTTAGAAATTTGTCTCCAAACTCATATTTTTTTCCTCTTTTTATTTACTGTAGTTCAGATTTTGCTGTTAATTTTTTCTTGCCTAAAATGTATCTAATTGATCTATCTCTTTCACTTTTGATACTATGATAAAGCTATTCCCCCACTTCCCCCCAAAGCTGAGGTATGAACATTGGGATACCAGCATTCTCTTTCTGCATCATTCTGAGACATATTAGTGAAACAGAAGTGCCAGGAGCTGTCTGGTGGCTTAGGAGATACAGAGATCAGCCACTACATTTGTGGGTTTCAAGCCTGGTGTCATTTCCAGTATGGTTTACCCAGCAAGCTCATAAGCTTGGGGAAGTTCTATAGCTAGTAAGATCCTAGAGATTCATAATTAACCTCCTTGTCCCATTTCTACAGGTAAGATCATTGCAGAAACAGAACGGAGGACGGAATCCAGTCACCTGATTGCAGTTCAGTGCTTTTGCCGTTGTTCTACAGGGCATTTGTCGGAAAGAAGATATTTTTCCTCAGCTGGTGAGTTCTGTGCAAAAAAAGAGAACTTTTTCCTTTTATAATCAATATGTATATTTTAATGAAATTTAAAAATCAGTTTCCATTTAAATCATGGGCACTGGTAACTAGGATGGAAGAACTAAGAAGAACAAAAATATTCTTCCTTTTTTTTTTCTTGAGTTGATTTTATTGATGATGGACAATGAATGGCAAGATATAATAATGCTAATAAAATGGACAGCAAAGCTAAGGCAGGACTCAGCCTTTGGAAGGTGGCAGGAAGAGAAATTGGAAGAAAATCTGGAGTAATTATGATTTGGGGTTGCCAATAAGTGCACTGCTTCCTTCTTTCTCCTTTTTTGTGGAGGGGAGCATTCTTGAAATTGAACCACGAGAAAGAGTCAGTGAACGGTGTTATGGGTGTTTGTGAGGAAAGGAAGTAGTAGTTTTAAGTGGCTGTTGCTCACCCCTGTGCAGGGTGCTTCTTCTGTGATCTTGTATTTTCACATCAACCCTTTGTGGTGGGAAAGGCTAAATTTCCTTAGACAAGGGTGTGTACCTGTCCTAAAGGGCCTGCAGCATCTTCACGGGGATCTGAGTTTTAATCCCCAGATTAAACGGGAATGGTGAGCAGGTAAGGTAAACTTTCCCTTGTGCTTTGGAATTCCTCTGTGTTTATAGCAGGTAGAACATATTCTAGAAAAGAATCGATGATGTGGGATATCCTGAGCTATAGAAAAATCTGAGAAAAACAGCTGAGGGATTGTGGGCAAGACTTCTATCTAGAATTCTAAATCTGTACTCTCATTCCCAGGGCCAGTCCCTAAACACCTCACCTCTGGCTTTTTTACTGAATAAATAGTGTGTCTTGCCATGTTTATGGCTTAGTTTTTCAAAAGGGAGAGGATTCTGTTGTGATCAGTAAAACCTAACTCCATTTAAAAGTGAGGCTGAGTTTATACTTAGGTTTTGTCACTCTTTCTTTTCTTAATCAATGTGTCTTAAAAGAACACCCGACTGGCTTTCTTTGCGCCTGTGGATCTACATAAGATGAAAGGCTGGAAACCGCTGCTTGGACTCTTCAATGTTCATTTCAGTCTGTAATATTTCAAACATGGTCTGGAATGTTTCTCCCCAAGCAGACACTCTGAGCATCAGATGTAAATCTTGGTTCTCTGCTCCAGCGCCTGAGTTTTTCCAGTGCTTCAAATTCAGTTGTGATGAATATGAAGCCTTGTACTTGGGTTCAAACAAAAGTTCTAGTGTGTCATGGCAGAATGGGAAAGAGTGCGTTACCAGGAGCGAGTTGGATGAAGCTCAGCAGGGTCTGTTGTCCATAAGCTAATTATGAGCCAACAGTGGTTTTTGTCCTCCAGAACACTGATGCAGCCTCAGACGGTGGTGCAGAGAGGGCAGTGTGGGTGGCTGACGGGCGGAAGCCAGCAAGTCCCTAGGGCGGGTGGCCTCAAGCTCAGTGTGGCAGGCCCGGGCTCTGCCTCTCTGACACGCTCCCTGCTCTGCCGTCTTGTGTGTGTGTGAGCTTCATCCACAGGCTGTCTCCCCTCACGGTTGGGAACTGGCTGCCCGCTGTCACCCGGAAACTCATGGCCGCTAAATGCTGGAGAAGAGGCGGTCCCTCAAGAGAATATCTGGGTGCTGTTAGGATGCAGATAGAGGACTAACGTTTGCAGGTGACCACGGACCTTATTTTACCCTCCTGTCAGAACTCTCCTAGGCTGGTGGACTTTAGTCCTTGCCTCCTCCTCTGAAAGGGACACTGGCCAACTGGCCTCTTCACACCATGGTGCTGAGAGGACCGGAAATGATGTCCCACTCTTACTGGAATGGATCCAGAAAACGCAGGATGCAGAGCACACATACAGTGGCCTTTAAGAATATAAAACGTGGTCAGAAGAGGGACAGTATCTCCTGCCCATGTGTGTAGCCCGAGGCTAGTGGGACCTCTGGCATCTGGTAGGTGCACGGTGCATTTTCATGGATACAAAGACTAAATCTAAAGGTAGTGACTGTTCCCTTTCCTGAGGGTGTTCAGGCACTGGCCAGTTCTCTGTTGGAAAGCTTTAGGAATTCTAGCACAGATGAGGCTGAACTGCATGGTTTTATGAGAATGAAACAAACGACTGGACAGAAATAGGCTTTTGGGACCAGCATGGCCTAAGAAGTCTGTGAATACAGTGAGTATGGTGGGGTGGGAGAGCAGAAGGCCTGTCAGTTATTAGATGTGCAACCCTAGAAAACAATATCCCTCCGCCTTCATTTCCCTGAATGGAGAATTAGAAATAATAATCATTTCCTGCTCACCTCTCATGTTTGTTTAGAGCATATTTGTTGATAGATGCCAACCTGTTTGGGAAACTGTAAAGTGTGAGCCTTACATGATGGGTCATTACAGTTGCTTTCTTCTTTTGTTTAAATACAAAGAATATAAAGAAAGATAAGATAGTGACTATGAAGAAAAATACTGATCTTAAATGTACAGAAACGTAACACAATGTAATGTGCAGGCCCCTGTACTCTTCCTGGTGCATCATATATATGCTCAATGTGTGTCCTTCCTGCCAGCTCTGCACCCCCAGCATCTCCAGGACTGGACGGGCAGTAATTTGTCCCCAGTCTTGGAAAGCAGCTAGATCTGGGACCTGGCTCACTGATGATGGTTGAGCTTGAGATGAAGTTGTGTATCATGATTACTTTTTGTATTTGTTTTTGCTTTAGGCAGTGGGAGATGCAAGGAGGTAGATTTGAAGACTGAGGAAGACTCAGTGCTTTGAGACATCCCCTAGAAGCTACAGTCTGCCCATTTGGGACTTGCTTTGTTTGATTAGATAATCACACCTTCTGCTCTAGGCATGGCTTACCCAGTGGGAGTCAGGAAGGAAATTATTTCCCTCTGTTGATACTAGCATAGAGTTGATGATGGTAGCTAAGGGCTCTCAGTTTTAATATTTCCTCTTTGGTCCTCAGGAGAATCAGGTATTAGTCTCTGCCGGAAGCAAAGGATTGGTCACTTCCGTCAGAGGCGAAGGTCTTGGCTCCCTCCAGTCGGCTGGTGAAGTGGTTTCCGGCATATGTGAACATCTGCGTAGCCAACTTTCATGTTACTGCTTCAAAAGTTACAAAAGGATTTGTTGAGTCTGAGCAGGGACTTGTCCAACCTCCTGAGGTTCTGTGGTTCTGTAACCCAGGAATGTGTTGTCAGAGGTATTTGCTATCTGTGAAAGAAGGTGGAAGTTTTCTCTCTCTCTGTCTTGCTTCCTTCCTCCTAATTCCTCATTCTTCTATTTCCTGACCTCAGCACAGTGGATACACTTTTACTCTATCTTGGATAGAGCCCTAGTATGTCAGGGGTTCTCATGTTCTCTCAGTGGGCTACTGTGTTGTAGAAGGGTCTGATGGCCAATGGATGGAGGCCCCATGAGTCCTGCCTGGGTAGACTGCTGCCAAATATTTACTCCTGGTTCATAGAGTATGTGTTTGCTCTGTACCCTGATCCCAGTGCTTGTGTGGAAATCAGTGAAACTCAGGGTATTTAGGACATCACAGTAAATTAGTCGTAGTCCTAACCTTGAGAAGCTCATAATCTAGTTGGAGAGAAAGACATAAAAGTAAAATACACATTAGAAAGATTTACAACACATGTTTATTGATCACCAGATATGTTTCCAGTCTCATGTTAGGTGCTTGGGAAATCAAGGTACCTAAGTTAAAGACTCAGCTTTCAAGGGGCTTAGATGAAAGGATGGGGGAATGGAAAGAACTGGGAGCATTGGGGAAGGTTTCCAGAAAGAGGAGATCTGTCTTCAGAACTTCTCAGTGAACCATGGAGCTGTCATCTGGATCACTAGGTCTGGATAGGGCCTGAGGGTAGTGTGGCTGATAGAAGAGAATGGCTGGGTAGGTAAGCAGTCTGTCACCTTCCACATGTGCTTCAGTCTCTGGTTCATTTTTCACCAGTCTACTGCTGTCAAATGCATCATGTTGATTTTGAGCTGCACTGATATTATTTCCATGGTCATCTTGGGGTGATCAAAGCATGCCGAGTATATGTTCCCAAGCTAGCAAGCATCTCTACATTCCAGGGGACAGGGGTGCCTTTCAAGAGTTCCTGATAGCAGATCTCTTTTGCTCTGTTGCCTAGCCTCAAGAAAAACGGTGGCATTGGTAAGAGGTTTTAAAATAATCCACAATTGGACCTCTCAGATTGGGGTGCTATCTTCCTTATCTATTGCTACTTAACAAATTACCCCAAATTTAGCACTTTAAATCAAGAAACATTGATTATCTCACAGTTTCTGTGAGTTAGGAATCTGGGAACAGCTTAGATGGGTGCCTCCAGGTCTGCCCTGAGGTTGCAGTCTCATCTGAAGGCTCTGCCTGGGAGGACCCAGCACCACACTCAGTCACATCATTGGCAGGATCCAGTTCCCTGTGGGTTGTTGGCTTGGGAGCCTCAGTTCCTTTCTCTTCCCATAGACAGTTCCCAACATGGCAGCTGGCTTCCCTTAAAGCAGGTGAGCAAGACAGAATCCTTCCGATCTGTCACAGCCTTTTTGTTACCCAGTCCTGGAAGTGACGCACTATTTTCTCTGCTTCGTTCTCCTTACTAGAAGCAAGTCACTACATCCACAAGAGGAGGGACTGCAAAGGGGTCTGAAGGGCAGGAGGTGCAGTTACAGGGGGTCTCCTAGGGGGCTGCCTGTGACAGACACCCAAGCTTACATGGCATGTGCTAAGGTACATATACTCAGTGCACCTCTGTAGATCAACTTTATTTGAAGGTTGTTTTGAAGGAGAACTCCATTTAAAATCTGAATCTAAGCATCGATATATAATTGCACAGAATGCAAAACTGGCATGACTTTTCAGAGGAAGAACACGAGTTTTTAATTAATGCCCTGCTCCTATACCTCTGCATCTTTGCCCTCTTTAGCAGTTGGTGCTACTTTGGTGGAAATGTTTGCAAGTTCTTGATTGAGCTCTTTGCTGTGCAGATGAGATGCCAAGACCCAGAGACGTCTCTTCCAAGGCCACAGAGCCAGGGGTAGCCATGGGAGGGACATCTAGGTCACCTCTGACTCTGGCCCAGTACGTCCCCTCCACCTCTCCACACAGTCTCTGCTCCAAATCAGTCCATACAACGTTTAGGTGTGCTTTCTCTGCTTTTTGCACCCTCTGTCCTGTTTCAGAAAGAAATTGGGGAAAATAGGTCAAAATTTGGAGGCTTGTTGTCCCTTTAGGTAAATTTCAGGGTCTGCGTCTCCTGTTGAGTCACGCCATGTCCTGAAAAGTTGCATAAATCAGTATTACTTGGGTGAGACAGTGTGTCTCTGCAGTTATGAATAACATTTCTATTAAGAACAGTGAACCGATACACAGCATTGCTGTGAGACTGACAGGATCAGACAGAAAACCTCAGCCAATACTTTCTGTCTGGCAGAAAACCCTTTTCCAGATTATCTGTCTCCTCTCCTCACCAAAATAGTCTTTTTATAAAATCAAGCTCGGCAGTAAATTTCATAGAAGTTGACAGGTTCCCTTAGAGCCCACCTTAGCATTCCTAAAAAATTAATAGAAGTGGGAGATTAAAATGTTGGTCAAGCTCATTAGTAGCCCTGCAGCCAAAATATGGAAGGCCATCTGTAGTCGTTGAGACTGTCACTGGCCAGAGTGTCAGTGCTTTTCCCCAGTCCATGATCCCGTTTGGCTTTCAATATTTTTTAAATACTTTTGGTACTTTCAAAGTGTTTCTTATCAATTGTTTAATTTTCATTGCAAGTCCATAATAGGAAATAGTTTCAGTTCAGTTCAGTCACTCAGTCATGTCTGACTCTTTGCAACCCCATGAATCGCAGCACGCCAGGCCTCCCTGTCCATCACCAACTCCCGGAGTTCACCCAAACTCATGTCCATCGAGTTGGTGATGCCATCCAGCCATCTCATTCTCTGTTGTCCCCTTCTCCTCCTGCCCCCAATCCCTCCCAGCATCAGGGTCTTTTCCGATGAGTCAACTCTTCGCGTGAGGTGTCCAAAGTATTGGAGTTTTGGCTTTAGCATCAGTCCTTCCAATGAACACCCAGGACTGATCTCCTTTAGGATGGACTGGTTGGACCTCCTTGCAGTCCAAGGGACTCTCAAGAGTCTTCTCCAACACCACAGTTCAAAAGCATTTACAGTGGGACAATTAGGTAAGGTGGAATTTGGAGTAAGGAGACTCTCATGTATTAGTTGCATAATCTTACTTACATCATTTAATCATTTTCAAACTACTTTCCATATCTGAAAATAATGGTGCTAGTAGCACCTACCTTTTAGATTCTTCTGGGCTCACAAAGCAGCATGTGTATTTAAAGTGCCACTTGTGTATGATATTTAGTGCATAGCTGGTGCACAGTAAATGTTCATTTCCAATCTCCTTTATAGTTTGTGACGGCTAGAAACCACTCTAGTTCTTTTCTCTATCAGGCCATCGTCTCAGTGTCCTTACTTTATACTGTCCCCTTGGCTTGGATCAGACCTGTGGCATTTGCATATGTCACCCCAGCTTTCATCTCTTTTCCTGAATAACTAAAAGCCTTAATATTTATAATTTTGCTCATTGGCTCCCAAGACATAAATACAGACATCATAATATGTTCATGTTTTCTGGTCTTTGGAAATATAGTCGTTTTGGGAACAAGCTATTTGTATATTGTGTTTCATGAGGATGGTCTATTGAGAAGTCATTGTTGGTTTTCATGACAAGATCGTTCAGTCCGGAGAACGCATCCCACTCAGCTGCCATCAGCCACCTCTTCCTTTGTAAATGGAAGCTTCTCTGGGACCTGCCCAGGGCTGACCCTCTCTAGTTCCTCTTTGGACTTCTTTAGGATGACATCACCTCCCCCTGCTTCAATGGCGACTGGCTTGAGTTATATCAGTTATTAAAAATGATCTAATATTTTCCTTTTAAATCTAGGGCCCTGGCTCATTCTATGATTAAGCTGGTGATTTATTCATAATATGGTACGAGACGGCTGCAGCCACTCTATGATGTAATCTAAGAATGACATGAAAACAAAATAGGCTTTTACATAATGAAAGTGTTCCTGTAATACAGTTTAGGGCAAGGCTTTTTTTTTTTTCCCCATTGAGAATGGAGATGGATTCTTTTACTTTTCCTCTAATCCTTTCTCTGTTTTTCTATTTGTAAGTCTTAAGACCTTTAAGTCAAATAAAAAAAAAATCAGCATTGAAAACTCCACAAAGACTCTGGTTGACTCTTCTTGTCTTGTCTTGTCTTCATCTTTGTTCTCCTCCCCCACTGTTCTTCGTGGCCTCTGTTTTGGCTCCAACTCTCTCAGAAGCCCATAGCTGCCTCTCATCCCACCATAGTCCTCCCCATTCCTTTGCTTATGCTGTGCTTGCTACAAGAAATGCTTTTCCAATCCTGAGGGTTTTTTGGCTAAAGGCAAATAGAGCTTACTGGTTCCTACAGGTATGCTCAAATGCACCTCTTCCTCCAAGCCTTCTCTGAAGCTTCTGCCTCCTATCAGGAAACCCTTTCTTTATCTGTATTAATACAACAGCAAGCTCCCCATCCCCACTCCAAGGAGCACTGATAGAGGATCAGAATTAGAGGAGGACAGAGGACTCAGGAATATGGGGATGGGACCTTTGTAGTTCTGGTTCTTTTCCTGAGCCTGACACACAGGGAGGTCCTAGCCCATCTTTGAGCTCCAGTTTTCCTCATCTGAAGAATGAGTAGCTTGGATTTTATGTGGCCACATGGTGGATTTGTAATGGCTATTTGAGGTGCTATGTGGAGAAGAGTTCTGAAGTTGTATCTGACCACGATCATTTAGCAATGTCTGCCATGACTGAGGATGGGGAAGGGCATGGCAAGGTGCACAAGAGATTGCTGGACAATTTTTGGACTGGATGATTTAGAGCTCTCTTTTTCCTTTACCTTCTGAGATGCTTTGATTTGTTGACTTTAAGAGTCTCACCAAGGTCACACAAGCAATCCAGTTCTCAGGTGTAGAGGTGGCTAAAAACTACATATTCTAATGCAGGCTGGCAAGCTGGGACCAAGACTAGAGGGGCCATGGTTTACCAGAGGTACAAGACGCCCCAGATTCTGAATGTCCTTGGGGTGGAGTGAGGTCAGATGCTTCAGCTTTCTAATTTGTGTCAAAGATAGCATTTCAAGGTCAAGGTAGGAAAGTTAGGTTACTCTGCCAGGGTCTTCCTGGGTCAGGGCTCACAGAGTTACTTACCCATGTTCTTTTGGATCCCCTGTGCCCCTCTCCCCAACCCCAGACAAAATGCTCAGCTCTCCAAAGAATGCTAAATTGCTTGAGCAGTAGGTCAGCTCCAAAAAAAGAAAAAAAAAAAATATCCTGGAACAGTGAGAGATGGAGGGAAGGGAAGGGTGACGTTTGAGATGGTCGATGGCACCGGAAATCAGAGCCTTTGAGGGATGAAACAAAGAACAGGAAATGGTTGGTGTGGAGAAGAGAGAAAGGGGTGGAGAAGGAGGGAGCAGGAGGGACTCTGCCCCAGAAGGGAATACAAACTCTCTCTTTGTGACCCCAGAAGGAGTTCTGGGAGCATTGGGTGGAAGTAACAGAAAGACAGTGTGAGGGAGTGTGTTTTAGTATTAACAGCAGACTGCAGTGGCATGGGCCATTTCTGGGGTTAGGGGTTCCCTATCTCTGAGGGTATTTAGATAGAGGCTGATACCAATGGGTTCTCTCCGGGGAAGTAAGATGTTGTTAAACTGGATACCCTTTAAGGTCGTCCTGGAATTTTCTGAAGCGATGTTTTGTGTGCATTTGTGTGCAAATTAAATAATTTCCATTTTAAAATGAAGGCTTTATGGAGGAAAGTGATTCTTCTTTTCTCCATGGTCTTGGCACACAGAAATGCTGACTTATCTTGGGCAATCTTTTGTTTCACTTAGCATTATTGATGAAGGAAAGGAGGCTAACTGAAGATGTCTTAGTACTTGTTTGTGCTGAATGTATTTTTCAGGATGATTTCTGTGCTTCCTTTTAAGATACTTCCAGAGAATTCAGCTCTGTTGGTCTCCTTCAGTCTGTTCCCCGCCCACTCCCTGCTCCAGTGTCAAGAGCTTGCTTTTTCTGTATTATCTGAGTGCTTTGTTTATACCTTCAGTGGAGCATTCATGTCACTTTGCTCTGCTATATAAACAGATTTTCAGTCTTCCTTCTCCACGTTGTAGAAGCTTCCTAAGAGCATAGATCTTGTCTTTTTCCATAAGAGCACTCACGGTGCCCGTGTTGTGGTTTGCAGATTACTGTGATGACTCATTAACATAACAACTGGGTGTTTAGCACCTACTATGTGCTAGACTGTTCCAGGTGCAGGGAATAGAACCGTGAACCAAATCAGACAAACCCGTTTGATGGAACCAGACAACCATCAGTGAGTAAATAGATAATATTTAGGTTGTGATCTGTTTTCAGAAGGAAAATAAGGCAGGTTAAGGGCACAGAGGGTGACCATGACACAGATTTAAATTCATTGATCTAAGAAGGTCTTACTGATATGAATGCACAGGAGCAAGGCCTGAAGGCTATGAGTTAGTAAGCTGGAGACCAGAGTGGGGAGAGTGTTTCAAGCTGAAAGAAAGCAGTTGCCAAGGCCCTGAGACTGAAAAGTGAGGCCAGTGTGACTGGAGTAGAATGACCCAGGTGAAGAGTACAGGGGAGGGGGTCACCCATTCTCATAAAGATAGATGCAACAACAAATATTTATAAAGAACATATCGAAGATGCTCAGAAAAAAAGATTGCCTTTGTGGTTTAAAGAATCCGCAGAAATCTAAGCAAAGGATGGCAAAACTTATTTCTGGTTTTCAGCTGTAAGATACAGGGACAATGACTGGAGAACCAGGACCCTATGGGGCGGGGGTAGGGGGTGCAGCTCAGAACAAGTCCATTTGTGGGGGGCACGGTTTCCCTCCTATCTGTCGCTCTCCATGGTGGAGGACCTGCCTTTCCGAGTCTCTGCTCCTGTGTCAGGCGCACCTGCAGGGAGGCTGGGGCCCCGGGTGCAGATGGGCAATTGCATGCCTAATCACCCATTCAGGCACCCACTTATTTGTTTTCCACATGCAAATATGGGTTTTCTGCAGATGGATTTAATATATTTGTTGCTTCCCCATTTTATTTAAAACAAAACAAACGACCAACCATGTCAGTTGAGGGCAACAAATAGAAACATGAGTATTATACGGTCTTTGCTATTCATGCTGATTACATGGCTGAGAGGAATCCTAGGCAAATCAGTCTTTTCTGTGTTCGATTTTATTTTTACTTTATAGTGCCCCTGCTTACTCTCATTATTGTTTAATTTTTTTTTTAAAGAGGGATGTGGTATTATTTATCCTAAATCATTTTTTCAATTTTTCAGGCTCCATATTATTTCTGTGTGGTTTCCACTTTCACCTTTTTAGTTTCTGAACTTCTGACCCATTGTTAAAAAAAATAAAAAAAGCATCATGGAGACTCCAAAGGCCATTGGCAGGTGGTGCCTGCAACTTCTTTAGCTTGGAACTAAACAAACAAACACAAATTAGAAGTATTTGCTCCTATTGATGCGCTATTATTACTTATTGTGCAAGATCATGCAAAGAGTCATCTCCATTTACCTGGGAGCCCCAGGTCAACACCAATACCAGAGATAAGGCTTTAGAGGGTGTTTGCTTTGATGGCTAATGAGATTTCAGAGCTCTGGGGAAGGGTGTCAGAATTGATAGATACTTTGGCATTCATTTTATCCCAAATGCCTCACTTTACAGTTAGAGAAACTGAGGCTCAGAGAGGTGAAATGACTTGTTCAAGGTGTCAGAGAGTAAGGGGTAGAGATCGGACTTGAACAGCTGGAGTCCCGGCAGGTGGCTGCCTCTGTGGCCGGGGGATGAAGAGACTGCTGGAGCCCCCCTGAGGATCTCATCTCCAGGTGAGGTCTGTGTGTAAATGGGGTTCATGTGCCTCATGTTTGCGTCTCTTATAAACTAGCTAAAAAATCCTTTTGGTGTCAGATCTTAAGCAGAGAAACAGTGATGGAGATTGTGGAGGAACTGCTTGTAGCTTGCCTAAATAGCAAGATTGTGGACTGGATAAGAGGGATCTTGGGGTGAGCTTGTATGTATGTGAGAGAGAGAGAGGAGCTGAACAAACTAAGAGGGAGAGGGTAGACCACTTGGCAGTAGGCACCGAGGCACAGGATTTGTGAGACAGGGGAAGTCTGAACTTACTGAATTGGGCTGCTTTATTTTGTAGGAAAAGAGAGACTGATATCCAGCGTGACTGAGAGCCTTGCTCCCAGTTATCTAACTTGAACTGAGTAGTTAGAGTATCAAACCAGCAATATCCTCTGAGAGACACTTTTATTTGAAAAAGTACCAGTCACCACAATCAAATTGTATTTATTGGTTAGCCAGGAGTGCTGCTCATGTGAGAGGAAGCATCTGCCGTCTTGGGGGTTCTTTTCTCAGACGTGATTTTGGCAGGAGATGATTGTCAAGGTCTGTGAGAGCTGCATGCTCAGGTCTTCTCTGTTCTTGCCGACATGACAGACACCTAACCAGACATCAGATGAACGCTTAAATTACCTCCCCAATGGCCAGCTTCCAAATGATCCCCTGAAAAATTTAGGTTTGGAGATAAAGGCTAGTTAAATAACATTAGGTGGATCCTTTATTCTTTTCACTTTTGAATGTTAAACATTAAGATGCTGGATTACCGGGGATGTATGCGAAGTCCAAGGTGATATTTTTGGAGGTAGCTTAAGAGCAGAAAGGTCCCTATGTATGAAAAGGGCAAATTTGTCAGGAACATGCTGAGAGCGAGTCCACGGGTAGTGGCTGCAGGAATGATACATGGTTCTGGGGACAGCCTTGACCCTGAAGGCGTCCAGAAGCCGAGCGTGGTGGGTGAGGGAAGGACTGCTGGTATACGAATGCATTCAGCCTGCTGTGTCTGCTCTGTGCAGGGGCCCTCTCCTGCAGCTGTCTACCCTGAAGTACTTGCTGTCTTATTCCCCTGCTGATACTGCACGGCTTGATATAAATGCTTCCCACCATGTGCTGGACCATCCCAGACACCGCCCGCAGCCTCTGTGTCCGTGTCAGACACAGCGTGTTGGAGGTTGAAGAGACTCCATCCTTATTCCTGTGTCTTTCTCTCCCCTCTGCACCACTGTGCCCACCCACCTCCCCCTTCAAACAAATCCTAATTGTTTGAGGGCTCCTGTATGCTGATTTGTTTGCATTTTGTCACTGATTTGTTTCCTGTTCATGTCTGAAACGAATTCATTTAATGTGAGACCGTGTTATAATATAATATAATATAATATACTTTAGCTATATAATTTCTTTTTTCTTTTACTTAAAGAAGGTATTTTTCCTTCTCTCCTTGGACGTCTAGCTTTCTCGTCTACACAATCTATTTTTGAAGACTCTTTGGGGAGTTGCTGACTTTGTTAGAATTACTAGTGTAGAAGGTATTCGGATGACAGAATCCCACAGTTAACTTGCTTTTCTAGAAACAATTTATTTTCCCTTTAGCTTCAAGGAGTGGGAAATGGGGTGTTCTGAAAAGAAGAAAAATGTGCCAAATGAGTCGCAGATTTCCAGTGAGGCACATGGAAAAAAAGGTTTTGATTTCAGTGACCTCTCTGCTCGTTGGAAAACTCTGGGCTGGTGGCTTTCATGATTCCCAGGCTGAGCACTCTCGGGTTACACTGAGTGATGCGGGGAAATCTTGGGGTGGAGGATGCTCTCGTATTGGGCTAAGGGGTGTTATAGAGACATGCTGTCCTTTGGCATTAAGACACATCATTTCTTCCAGTTGGGTCATGTCTAAGGGCTAGTTCCGCTACATCCACATCCCCAACTGCTCGGAGCACAGAAGGAATGCAGAGCGTTTGGGAGACAGCCTTAACGTGGCTTATGTTTGAGCACGGCCCTTGGCCAAACTCTGTGATGCTTACTGATTTCGTTCAACCAGCTTCTTCAGTCTAGACACAGGCCTGCATCTTATGTACCCCGCCCACCCCCTTTGGTATTGCCTCTGATTTGTTTTGCATTTGGGTCTATTTGGTGTGTATTTTTAACAGCACACTGAGTAAGAGGATGGGTGAGCTGAGCTCTGACCCCGGCTCTGCCGCAACCACCTGCGGAACTACCCTCAAAATTTTCATTTATTCAAGAAATATTCAAATGAGCACTTTTTACACATCACATACCTGAGACAAAATGTGTAAGACACGGTTCTCACCTTGGCTGCTTACAGTCGGGGCTGGGGGGGCAGGGGTGCGGTAGGGGACCAGGTACACAAATAGATCACTGAGTAGTCGACTTCTCCTTTCTGGGTCTCCCTTTTACACGTGGAAGAGTCAGAGCTGAGCTAGGTGATGGCCGTGTTCCTTCTGAGATTCACCTGTGGTCATTTGTATAGAACTCATCAAACATCCAATAATCACTTATCTAACTAAAAATTGGCAAATGTTTCCCTTTACCCTCCAGTTAATCGGGGGGATGGGGGGTGATGTTGAAGATAAGTGAGGCAATAACTACAAAATGCTTTAATAAGCAAGTTGGAAAAAGACATGCTATAAGTTTGAAGCATTATTATTAACAGAAAAATGAAAACAAGGGCTGATGTTTTTAGAGAGAGAACAGATGGTTCCTTTGTTTAGAATTTGAGTATAAAGGAGAGAGAAAAAGAGATACTTGCCATATTGTTTAGGCCCTGAATGTAAGTGACTTTAAAATGCCAAAACAATCTGGTGAGGAAAGTCCCATGGATTCAAAATAGCTCCTACACTGATCAAACTATAATTAATTTAACAAAAAAATGACAGTAAGAAAAATCCTAATAAGAAATGCCACGGTGACAATTGACAGAACCTAACAAAAACTCCCATTTTTGCATCAACTCTAGAAACTTAATTTTTCCTGTGTTCAAGACTTTTACCACACAGCAGAACAAATTAGTGGGAACTGATTTAAAACTGTGTTTCTTTCAAAAAAATCATCCCCGCCCCCCAAGTTATTTCAGTTTCCCATGACTCATAAAGGAAATCTTCAGGATTCACAAGAAATTGGCAATCCTCTCCCACCTTTGCTGTTGGAGGCTGCTAGAAAAACTGTGCTTTGGGGGCAGTTTAAATCTCAGAGGACATGGGCTGGGATTGCAGAAGGCAGGGTCTGGAGAGGCTTTTCGAGAAACTTGTGGACAAAATGTTGTGAAATGGTTTCTTTCTCTCCCTTTGTTTCTGAATTTCTTGTTATCTGCCTTTGCAATGCACAGTTAATTAGTGTATCCTTTTGGTACGATCCTTGCACTCTTGTTTCCTGTCACTCTTGAGCTGACAAAAAAGTGGGCCACGAGAATGAGATCTTGGGCTGCCAAGCCTTTCACCTCCTCTTAGGACGCAGCCTGTGTGCTAATGCCTCCCATACAACGAAGATGGCAAAATAAATTTGATAATCAAATAGTAAAGCTTGTTTCCTTCTGCAACCCTCACATTTTTTTATAGGTCAAAAACAACTCTGCTTTTGCCTGTGCCCTGCTTAATTAAAAAAAAAAAATCAAATCATGGTAAATATATCGAGCTACCCTTACTGTTCTCCTTTGTCCATGAAATCATAGTGTGTTAGGGAAACAGAAAGATTTCCATTTCTTGACTGTAATTGTAGAAATATATATTCAGAATTTTCCATTTATTGGCCAATACCATAGAATACTGTGCCACGATGTGAGAATTTTCTAAAGGAGAAATGACTGAGATACAACTTGTGTGTTGTATCTGCTTCTTAAACATTTAGTCATCTGAGTAAGTTTCTTTATCCCTTGTAATTTCTTGATCTCTAAAATGAGATTCAGAAGATCTCCATGACTTTTTTTTCCCCCCAGTTATGTAAAATTCATGGTACCTGAGAGTTTGGGGAACAGATATTTCTAGGCATCTATTCATTTTTCTGACCTTTAAGTGGAATGATGACCCATAAACGCATGTAATCATTGGCCTCAGTAACTTATAGGTGGCTCGGAAGCAAACACCCTGCATTTCCTTGCACTAATTTGTTTGTGATTAACATTCTCTGCCCTTTCTGATATCCTATGCTCATATTCTGAAATGTAACTATGGGGTCTTCTTTACCTCTTGCACTGAATATCTTGCTCAAAGTTACTAATCCATTGCGTGCATGCATGCAAAGTTGCTTCAGTCATGTCTGAATCTTTGTGACCCCATGGACTGCAGCCCACTAGGCTCCTCGGTCCATGGGATTCTCCAGGCAAGAATACTGGAGTGGGTTCCCATGCCCTTCTGCAGGGTATCTTCCCGACCCAGGGATCAAACCCTAGTCCCTGGGTCTCCTGCATTGATGAGCAGGTTCTTTACTTACTAGCGCCACCTGGAAAGCCTGACTAATCCATCAAGTTACAGCAAACAACAATTTATTGACATCTGAGGCTTTTCTTTCATTTTATGACCTCAGATGAGAGGTTTTGAGTCTCAGCTTCCTTTGCTAGAGGTTAGTGGACAAGGCCTGGAGAGGGGACTCTGGTTGTCTTGTCACCTGGATGAGCTAGAATAGGAACTATAGTTATCCTATATGTAAGGGCCTGACTTTCTGACCTTCAGAAATCAGAGAGGCATGTCGGTGTGGAGTGTGGGGACCTGAGTGTGACTAAACTCAAGTCACTTGATCTTTCTGAGCTTCACTTGACCTATCTGTGAAATAGGGTAATGACCTCTTTTCTGTGTGAAAGTGGGGGGTTTCCAGGGAACTTCTAGAAAGACCTTGATCTATGATCCTGTGATCAAGTACCCTGCCCGAGGTACTAGTTTCCAGGGACTTGAGGTTGCGGGGAGGAAGAAAAACAAAACAGTGGAGGATATTTTCAGAGGCGTACACAGTTTATAGACTGTTTGGTGGGAGAGCAATATCTTTGAAAAGTTATCGGAACCCTTTTACATATTATGTAAGGAAATTGATAAAAACTGATACTCATATATGCAAAACGCCTTAAAATCAATCACCTTTTTCCCCTCTAGCCTGGGGGAAATGGCTTGTCATTTTCACCATTTTATTTTTATGGTAACTGAACCAGGGAGAGAAATAATAGAATGCTGTCAGGGTCTGTCTGAGGATCCTATAAGGCAGGAAGGAGATGGTTGAAGCTTTACCTAGAGCTTAATAGCTACAGAGGAGTTTGCGCTCTTCCAGTCCAGTGGTTTGCAAGCCCATCTGCCGTATTAAAACCTCTGGAGGAATTAAGAAAAAGATGCCCTGTCCCTAAGTTGCTCACCTGGATTATAGTGTGTGAGCTTTGGTCTTATTTTAGAGCTCCTGGGAGACCCACTGATGTAGTCTTGATCTTTAACCTGTGTCTTTGGTGGTATCGTGGTAATAACCCCTCTCCATGGGCCATATTATGGGCCGTCGCGACCCTGACACCTAAGTGAAACCACTAGATAACTAAGAATTTCACCCAAACTACATGAAATCACTGGAAACTGCTGAAAAGGCTCATAAGTTCTGTGAGGCCTTGAAATAAAGGGAGAGAAGGGGTTAACATTTTTTGTGGTATGTGCTTTCTTTTATGCTTCTGAGAACGTTTAAAATGATAGCAAGGAATATATTTCATTGCTTTAATTGTTCAAGGTCTTTTTAAAGTGTGTGCAATAAAATACCATTTAAGCTAACTGACCTTTATATTTTAATGCTTTTGGAAAGGAACAATACCTAGTATTCAGCTGCAGTATAATTTTTAATTATTTATATATATATATATATCTTTTTTTTTTTTTTTTTTTTTTTTCAGTCTGCTGAGGCTGTTTTGGAATCAAAGAGCTGAGAGTTCTGTTGCCTTCCCAGATATTTCACCTGTTTCTGTTTAAACATCAAGTTCTATTTGTTTGATGGTTCTTGACCTCATAATGTCTAACCTTTGTATCTTTTTTTTCCCCCCCTCTCAAACTTATCCAGGAAGGAAACTTCAAGGCCTGATTCACTATTTTTTCCTCCTGCTGAGAAGTTCAGGTGTGTAGTGGAAAGTAGCACATGTGGGCTAATCTATATTTTCACCAAAAGAGTGCTTCTTGCCCCCCACCACGCCCAAGCTTGCGCATTTGGTGATAGTTAACCTTAAAGGCCTTCCCTGCAGAGCTTCCCTGGTGGCTCAGATGGTAAAGCATCTGCCTGCAATGCGGGAGACCTGGGTTCTAATCCCTGGGTTGGGAAGATCTCCTGGAGAAGGAAATGGCAACCCACTCCAATATTCTTGCCGGGAGAATCCCATGGACGGAGGAGCCTGGTAGGCTCCAGTCCATGGGGTCGCAAAGAGTCGGACACGACTGAGCAACTTCACTTTCACTTTCAACCTCAAAGGCCAGTGCTGATAGATTTAAAAAAATTGGTGCTAGCTATTATCATGTTAGATATAGCTCATCTTCCAACTCTAAACTTGCTCTTCCTAGAAGGAAAATAGTACTCAGATTGCAGATGTGGTGAACTGGAATTTCAGAGGCTTCAATTGACCTACAAATCTTATAATTATAGCCCTGGTTACATAGACACTGTGGCCTTGGATGTGTTAGGAATTGTTTACTCCAGGAGTTTTAGAAGAAGAAATTATAGGATAATTTTCCATATTAAGAAATTAAAATATGCAACATTCTTTATGTATCTATGAAACATATGGACACATAGATATTACATGGAATGAGGTAGTTTGGGCTTAATTTATTAATTATTTTCAAATCCTATTAGAAAATAGAGCAACTTTAAAAAAATATTACTTATTTTTAATTGGAGGATAATTGCTTTACAATATTGTGTTGGTTTCTGCCGTATATCAACATGAATCAGCCATAGGTCTGTGCGACCCCACAGATGGCAGCCCACCAGGCTCCCCCGTCCCTGGGATTCTCCAGGCAAGAGCACTGGAGTGGGTTGCCATTTCCTTCTCCAATGCATGAAAGTGAAAAGAGAAAGGGAAGTCGCTCAGTCGTGTTACAAGTGTACAACATAGTGATCTGCAGTTTTTAAAGGTTATACTTAATTTATAGTTATTTAAAAATATTGGCTATATTCCCTGTACTGTACAGTATATTCATGTAGCTTATTTATTTTATACATAGTACTTTGTGCCTCTTAATCCCCTACCTGTATCTTGCCCTTTCTACTTCTCCCTCTCCACTGGTAACTGTTAATTTGTTCTCTATATCTATCTGTGTCTGTTTCTGTTTTGTTATATTCACTCCTGCTACTGCTAAGTCGCTTCAGTCATGTCTGACTCTGTGCGACCCCATAGATGGCAGCCCCCCAGGCTCTGCCATCCCTGGGATTCTGCAGGCAAGAACACTGGAGTGGGTTGCCATTTCCTTCTCCAAAAGTGGATTGCCATTTCCTTTTCCAATTCACTATATATTCTCCAATTCACTATATATTCTCCAATTCACAATATATTCACTAGTATGTTTTACTTTTTAGATTCCACATATAAGTGATGTCATACAGTATGTTTTTTTCTGATTCATTTCACTAAGCATACATAATACCCTCCAGGTTCATCCATGTTGTTTCAAGTGGCAAAATTTCATTTATTTTTTATGACTGAGTAGTATTCTATTGTATACATGTACCACATCTTCTTTATCCATTCATCATTAGATTACTTCCATATCTTGCCTATTGTAAATAATGCTATTATGAACACTGGCGGGCATGTAACTTTTTGAGCAGGTGTTTTTGTTTTCTTCAGTGATATATCCAGGAGTGGAATTGTTGAGTCAAATGGTACAATACCTATATACTTTTATCAGTTTCATGTATTGTTAACATTTCATGCTATTTGCATTTTCCCCCACCTTCTTATGTGTGTGTACATATATACATATATATATATACACACACACATGCATTTACATATATATTTTTTATAGTATTTTTTCTACAGTGCTTGAGAGGAGATTGCATATGTCATGATACATCATGGCCTCCTCTGACTAAGTACAGTGTGTATTTCCTAATAATAAGGATCATCTCTTCATATTCACATTATAGTTACCTGTTTCAGTACACATAATCCTAATGTAATATTTTAATCTACTGTTTTGACTTCCTGTTTTGTCAATTTGCCAGTTATATACTTGACAGCATTTTCCTCCTCTAGTAGAGAATCCAGCCTATATACAGACAATATACAGTATAATTCATAGTAGTATGTAATTGTTGTGATGATTAAATTGTCCCTGTATTCTGACTCCTGTGTCCTTGTGTATGTCCCTATCTTTGCTGTTAGCACTTATTTACTTGCTAGGATAAAAGGATATTCTAGTTTGATCTTGTATCTTCTCTGTCTGAGCTCTAAAATCAACTATTTCTTCACTATGTCTTGGTTCTTTTCAGGTGTTGGGGCCAATATTTGAGTGTTGCATGTTCTTATGGTACTGTGGTGCTTTGGGTCCTAAGCCCATTCAATAGCCAGAGCTGGGGAATATTGCACATAAAAGCTTTATAGGCACATGCGTGTATACATAAAGCACTTAAATATATACATACCTGTGCTATATGGATGTCTATCCTCATATGTATATACAAATAATAATAATGATTTTATTTTTACCGTCATCATGACACAACACAGACCTGCTAAAAAGAGTTCAGAGTTTGTTTGTGATCCTCTGCCCTAACTTTAACCCTGTCCAGGACTGAAGATATACCGTCAAATACTATATTTAGGAGTTACCTGGATTACTTCTTTTCTCTTTATGATCCTTTCCCCCAACCCCTCAGTGTCATTATGTTGTTCGTTTGAAATGTGTTTGGATTCAGTTGTTTCAATTGACTTTGGGTTTCAGTTTCCTTCCTTCTCACCCTTGTCGTGTTGATTTCATTTTATTTTTTGAATATGTAAAATATTAACATGCTTCAGTTGTCAAAACTAACAAAAAAGTATACTCCAATATTTCTTCTACTTTCTTACCCAACCAGCCTCATTGTTTCCTTGGTATCTTTCTTGTGTCTCTCGTATTTCTTTTTCTTTTGTACACAAAAGGTAATAACGCACACACACACATATGCTCTTAGGTACTTTGCTTTTTAAAAATCTTTTTCTTCTTTCTTTCTCTCTCCCTCCCTCCTTTCTTTAGAACTTCTTTCTTTTCTTATGTCTGCCCTTCCGTCTCTCTTTTCCCCCTTCTCTCTCTTTCCTTCCTGGTTTTACCCATCTTTATGCCTTTCTTTCCTTCCTTATATCTCTCCCTGTCTCTCTATCTTTTTTATACAACTGATCTTCTATGCTTGGGTGGTAGAGCAGTTTCCTGCAGTGAATAATATTATGCATATTTATTTATATAACATTGGAGGCTTATCTTCAAGCTATGTTCTTAGAAGTGGGAATGCTGGGTCAAGGGCAGATGCCTTGTTATGTAGGTAGTGCCGTATGGAGTATCCCACCAGCATCCTCAACCACAGAGCGTATTGTCAAGCTTTTGAATTGCTGCCAGTGTGATGGGTGAGAAATGATATCTCAGTTTAGTTTAAATTTGCATATGTCTTCTTATGAGTGAAGCTGAACATCTTTTCATGTGTTTAAAGACCACATTTGTTAATTTTATAAGTTCCATTTTTTATGAATTATCTGTTCATATCATTTGCCCATTTTTTAAATTTGAATTTTGGTCTTTCTTTTCCTCAAGAAATCTCTGTAAATTAGCCCTTAATTTATGAAATATATTATAAATATTTTCTCCCAATTTGTTGTTTGACTTTGTTTACAGTGTTTGTCTTTTGTGTCATGAAAAAAGACTTTTACATTTTATATAGACAAATTTAACAATCTTTTGTAAAAATTGCTTCTGTTCTTTGATCATAGTTAGAAAGTGTTCCTGACACCATGTTTATACTCGTGTTATCTTCCAGTTCCTGTATAGTTTCTCTTTTCACGTTTAGATGTCTGATTCATGTGCAGTTTATTCTTATATATGATGTGATGAATGGCTCTATTTTTGTCTTTATCCAAATGACTATCTAGCATCCCAGTACCGTTTAATTAAACAATTCTTTGTCTCTGTGATTTGAGATTGATGGTTACTTTTTAACTTATACCATGACTAGATATGAAGGAGAGGGAATGATGGGGAAGAGGGTGATTAGAGGAAAATTTAGAGATTCTGGCTGAAGGTTGAGACAAGATTAGAACCTAAATCTTCTCACTTTCAATACAGAATGCTTGACTTTTTTATAAGTCAACTTCTCTCATCCATTTTTCTTGTCAAATTGACTAATGTGTTTAACAAAAAAGATATTTAAAACAAAATAGGGTTTAGGCTTTATCTATGCTCTCTCCTTCTCAGTGATCTGTAAACCACTCCTCCTCCCTGAAATAGATTATGAGAAGTTGGCTGCACAGTTTTCTGTGAACACGTGTGCCTCTGTGTCTACTGTCTGTAGCACTGGCCACACGCTGACTGCTCACTATGCCCTCCTCTGCCAACTGCCCATGTTTCAGTGACACCTCTGCTTGTAGCCCATAGCCACATGGGGTGAGAAGGGATCCCCAGAGGTCTTGGGGTTTTGGGGGGCTGGCTTTATAGTTCTGTAATTCTCCAGCAAGCTGGGAAATATACCAAAGTCTCATTTCCCTCGATTTTAGAGAAGGAAAAAATCCAAATAAATAAATTTCATACCTTCAAGAATCAGATTTAAAAGTTTTTTGTAATTTTTATAGAACACGTAATAAACTCCCATCTTTTTTAAAAGAACTCATCTGATGAGAATTTAATATTGATGGCACAGCCATTAATGTGCATTTTGCAAACTGAGCTATGCTAAATGTTAGCCTTCTTTGATCTGTGGATAGATATTTCATGAAAAGGGGCATTTTTGTGGTCAAACATTTGAGAAATGCCAGCTTATGCAGATTAAGACACATTTCTTTGCAGTACGGCTTCTCAGGGCTCTTAGTATGAATTTGTCAAATTTCTTTAAACCAGGGACAAATATCTGCCCCCCTCCTTCCCAATACTTTACTCCTATTAATAGCTTAATTCTTAGATGTGCAGTCAAGTATATTAGGGCTGCAATATTATATCATATGGTACCAGGATTCCCCATGACTTTTTGGTTTTATTGCTTCCTCCTAAATTAGAAGAATTTAGCTTTAGAAGAAATTAACCTCTGTGAGGGCATCATTCATTACTGTGGTGCAGACACCTACAGTGCCTGGAGTATCCTAGGTGTTCATTTAATATTTCTGAGCTTGAACTTGTCTGCTCTCGTTGACCTTGCTACAGTGTTTCTGGTTTGGTTCCCCTTCCAACAGTATATGTTTTAAGAGGCAGTTTCTTTCTTCTTAGTCCTAGCAATCAGATAAACATGTTTGCAAAGAATTTTGTGTATAACTTCCTGGTTTCTGTAGAGGTGTAAAGCTTAATCATGAATCATTATTACATAAATGATTTAATCATTGCTGCTTGTCACCCAGGAATAGGCACATAGAATTGTTCCTTGTACTCCTGTGTTTTCTAAATTTTCTACAGTGAAAATTAATTACTTGTATATTCAAAATGAGCACCAACATAATGTTGAAAATAAAGCACACTAATAGTTCGGAATTCTGAGCTCCCAAAGAGCTCCTGTATTAAACCTAGATATTAGACACTTTAACTAGAAACAGCTAGTTAAGAAGGAAATATCTGGGCTCAGGAGCTCTGCACTTGTGCAATTTCAGCTTGGGACTCATCCTGGAAACCACTGTTGGTTTTCTCTGTCTCATGCATTTTAGGTTGAATAGTTTTTCTGATCAGAGACCACTCTGATGTACTCCAGTTTCAGCTGCTCTGAAAGATGACCACCTGTCTCTTGGAGTTTGTCCAGTCTTCCCTGCACCTCTCATTTCCACCGGGGATCGTACAACAGATCCCTGGTTATTTTGGGTTGGTCGGTATCAACCATAAATGTGTACTTAGGTACCTGTGTGCACATGCATGCACACTTGTACACATGCATCTTCTGAGTGAGGGGCTGAGGTGTCACATATCCAGGTTTAATAATGGAGCTCTTTGGGAGCACAGAATTCTGAGCTATTAGCGTGCTTTCTTTATTTTCAACATTATGTTGGTGTTCGTTTTGAATATACAAGTAATTAATTTTCACTGTAGAAAATTTGGAAAACAGGAAAGTATGAGGAACACAATCTGGGTTGCCTGTAATCCTATTATCTCGAAATACATCAAGGTGAATAATGTTCTGTCCTGTGTATGAGCATGTGTGTGTATACGGACTATTGACTGCTATTCTGTGGCTTGCTCTTTAAACCAGTCCTCCACTGTTAAATACGTCCTGTATTTTTAACATTAAAATTAATAATAGTTATGTACTGCAACACTGAGCAGTTAACCTTTACTTAGTGCCTACCAGGGAAATCCTTGTGCTGCACGAGTCAGTGGTTATATCTTGATTCACCTTTGTACTTACAGGGATTAGCTCAGGCCCATCTGTGCACATGGTTTTTGCCCAGTAAATGCATAATGAATTTCTGTGACTAGACATTAAACCAGAATTGGGACTGCCCACCTTTTCTTAAGAAGTTAAACTCTACGCATGATGTGTTCCAAAACTACAAAAGAAGGTGAGAGCCAAGACTGATGTAGCTGCCCTTATAAGGGCAGGACAGGTTCAGTAAGGCTGTACCAGTTCAGTAGGTGTTATCTCTGGTGAATTGAAAGTGTCTGCCAGTTACGAGACAGGGCTTCAACGTATTTTGTGGTCAGCACACTTTGTATCTGGTCCTCATCATTTTAGGCCTGCAGCCTCCCACCCCGCTTTTTAATTAATTTATTTATTTTTCTCAATCTTGATTATTTTTATCAGAATCACACAGGAGAGCTTTATTTATTTTTTTAATGGATAATTTATCTTTATTTTATTTTTTAATATAAATTTATTTATTTTAATTGGAGGCTAATTATAATATTGTATTGGTTTTGCCATACATCAACATGAATCTGCCACGGGTATACACGTGTTCCCCATCCTGAACCCCCCTCCCACCTCCCTCCTCGTACCATCCTTCTGGGTCATCCCAGTGCACTAGCCCCAAGCATCCTGTACCATGCATCGAACCTGGACTGGTGATTCATTTCATATATGATATCATACATGTTTCAATGCCATTCTCCCAAATCATCCCACCCTCTCCCTCTCCCACTGTCCCTTCTATACACATGTCTCTTTAATAGTGAATCAGAGTTTCAGCAGTAGGACAGAGAGGAAATTACATTAATCAGTTCCACGAGGCAGCTCAGGATCAACTCAGTTTCACTTCCATACATGCCTGGGAGCAAGAACTTTGCATTAATTGGCTTGCCATTTCCTGTGTTCTGCCTCAGATGCTTTAGGAATAGGATTGGTTGTCAGAGGCATTGCATGGGAAAGGAAGAATCGGTGCAAACTGTTTGGAGGATCTAAAGGAGAATATTTGCTGCTCCACGAGCATCTTCCTCTCTGGGGCCTCAAAAAGCTTGTGCCCACCAAACGCAGTGGATAGAATTCCCTTACTGCCTCTCCTCCCGTTGAAGATGTGGCATGTGTAGCTGAAAGATTATAAATCGCCCAGGGCAACTGTTGACGAGTTGAGTTCCTAGAGTGTAACCTCCCAACAGGACTTCTAAGAGAACTTGATGCCTAAATATTTAGATCCCTGGAGGCTTTGTCTTTCTCAGCCATACTCCTGAGTCACAGTGTGGCGTCTATCTCTTCTGTGTGTGTTTGTGCTTGCTCAGTTGCATTTGACTCTTTGCCACCCTATGGACTGTAGCCCACCAGGCTCCTCTGTCCTTGGAATTTTTCAGGCAAGAATACTGGAATGGGTTTCCCTTTCCTCCTGCAGGGGATCTTCCTGACCCAGGGATCGAACTCATGTTTCCTGAATCTCCTGCATTGGCAGGCAGATTCTTTACCACTGTGCCACCTGGGAAGCCCCATCTTCTTTGTGTAGTGCTAGATAAACACAAATAAATCCTTGCATCCCAACTCACTCCCACTCCATGCCAGGGAGGTTATAAAATGTTTGAGTGACTTATTTAAGTGTTATTCCTATTGGCTTCTTGGGAAAGTTCCCTCTGCCTTGATGGAGTTGCGGAAACACCTTGGTTGTTTCAGCAACAAGGCTAAGAACCCATGTCATAGAACCATTTGTCTGACCTCATGTACTGAATGTGTGAATTGATACTGGGAAGGGAGGGAGCAAAAAGGGTGCAGAATGCTGTATCCAGCTGGGGACTCTGTTAGATAATTCCAGTAGACACCTCATAAGTCTTTCTAGCACCCACTCAAAATAAATGTTACCCCATTTTACAGATAGATAAGGAAACTGAGGCTCAGATATTTTATGTTACTTTCCCAGGTCATGGAAATGAAACTAGAAACCATGTCTGAAAAACCATGAAATTTGTGACTGTTCTTGTCCAACCTGCCAACCAACACGTGATTCTAGAGCATCACTGTTTCTCTGACCTTGTTCATAGATTTGAGGCATGCAGCCTGCATCTGGGGCTTGAAAGTCCTATTTGGTGAAGGTTTTCCTAACGTCCCACCCCGCACCATACACACTCTGTGCCAGACCTCTACGAACACAGTGATGGTTGCTGTGTACATGTTTGTCTCCTGTGCTGAACAGTGAGTTCTTCTAGATGTCTTAGTATAGTATCTGATTCATGGCAGTCTTTTGATACATGTGTATTGAAAATTCTCTTTTTTTGCCCCATGTCATGTTTCTGTGTTAGGATACTAAAAATCTAGAAGTGCCCTTTTAGAAGTAGGCAACTCATTTGCTCATGATGCACCAGCTTTAGTTTTTGCTTTAATATTTGTTGTAAAGATACCGTTTGGCTTAGCTCTCTGCTTCAGCCCTTGGAATGGTAAGATAGCCAGTTGTCGACTTTATTAACATTATGGGCATCTCTGAGTTTGTGAATAACTAACATAACATTTGTTGCTATTATATCAGCATAAAACCATTTGTAATATGAACAAACATGTATTTCAGTTTTGTTGTTTATATACAGATTGAATTCAGTTCAGTTCAGTCGCTCAGTCGTGTCCGACTCTTTGCGACCCCATGAATCAAAGCACACCAGGCCTCCCTGTCCATCACCAACTCCCGGAGTTCACTCAGACTCACGTCCATCGAGTCAGTGATGCCATCCAGCCATCTCATCCTCTGTCGTCCCCTTTGCCTCCTGCCCCCAATCCCTCCCAGCATCAGAGTCTTTTCCAATGAGTCAACTCTTCGCCTGAGGTGGCCAAAGTACTGGAGTTTCAGCTTCAGCATCATTCCCTCCAAAGAAATCCCAGGGCTGATTTCTTTCAGAATGGACTGGTTGGATCTCCTTGCAGTCCAAGGGACTCTCAAGAGTCTTCTCCAACACCACAGTTCAAAAGCATCAATTCTTCGGCGTTCAGCTTTCTTCACAGTCCAACTTTCACATCCATACATGACCACTGGAAAAACCATAGCCTTGACTAGACGGACCTTTGTTGGCAAAGTAATGTCTCTGCTTTTGAATATGCTATGTAGGTTGGTCATAACTTTCCTTCCAAGGAGTAAGCGTCTTTTAATTTCATGCAGTCACCATCTGCAGTGATTTTGGAGCCCCAAAAAATTAAGTCTGACACTGTTTCCCATCTATTTCCCATGAAGTGATGGGACCAGATGCCATGATCTTAGTTTTCTGAATGTTGAGCTTTAAGCCAACTTTTTCACTCTCCTCCTTCACTTTCATCAAGAGGCTTTTTAGTTCCTCTTCACTCTCTGCCTTAAGGGTGGTGTCGTCTGCATATCTGAGATTATTGATATTTCTCTGGGCAATCTTGATTCCAGCTTGTGTTTCTTCCAGTCCAGCATTTCTCAGATGTACTCTGCATATAAGTTAAATAAGCAGGGTGACAATATACAGCCTTGACGTACTCCTTTTCCTATTTGGAACCAGTCTGTTGTTCCATGTCCAGTTCTAACTGTTGCTTCCTGACCTGCACACAGATTTCTCAAGAGGCAGGTCAGGTGGTCTGGTATTCCCATCTCTTGAAGAATTTTCCACAGTTGATTGTGATCCACACAGTCAAAGGCTTTGGCATAGTCAATAAAGCAGAAATAGATGTTTTTCTGGAACTCTGTTGCTTTTTCCATGATCCAGTGGATGTTGACAATTTGATCTCTGGTTCCTCTGCCTTTTCTAAAACCAGCTTGAACATCAGGAAGTTCATGGTTCACATATTGCTGAAGCCTGGCTTGGAGAATTTTGAGCATTACTTTACTAGTGTGTGAGATGAGTGCAATTACTTTCCACTTAATATCTATAAAATTAATTTCTAGATTGTTACTTTCAAATATAGGTGCATCTTTTGCGTATGATTTGTAGTAAAAAGTCTTCTAAAGGTGTTTTATACCCTGAAATTATACAAATCCACTAAAATATTAAAGTATATATTATAAGAGTAACATACAACAATATTTAACTGTGATTGTGGAAACTATTAAGAACTTTTGAATAGTTAAGCAATTAGGGAAATAAGTTGATAGTAAATGCTAGTATTAGATTCGTGAAATCTTTATTAATAGAGTACATTAGCTAGATACCTTTGGGAAGAACATTGTATTTTTTCTTAGCTAATAAATGTTTATAAAAATATAAATTTTAAGAGGCATTATTATGAGATTAAATTATATTATAATTCTAATCATTATAGAATTGGTTAGTGAATGCATTCATAATTAAAAAGAGTTACTATTTTTAAGAAACTGTTTTTAAGTGCTTCCCAGGTGGCTCAGATGGTAAAGTGTCTGTCTGCAATGCGGGAGACCCAGGTTTGATCCCTGGGTCGGGAAGATTCCCTGAGAAGGAAATGGCAATCCACTCCAGTACTCTTGCCTGGAAAATTCCATGGACAGAGGAGCCTGGTAGGCTACTGTCCTTGGGTGGAAAAGAGCTGGACACGACTGAGCGACTTCATTTTCTTTCTTTCACTTTTAAGTTTCAGTATTTAATTTTACTTAAGGCCATGAATCTTTCTAGAAAAGTCCTAAAAGAATTGTTTAGTTTTTTTTAAAGATAAATTACAAGTAGATAGCCAACTTTGTCCCTTCAACATTTCATGGTCAGAAAAACCTCCACAATCGTGTAACAAATCCCTGATAAATTATCTTAAACACAGAGAAATTTTGTATTTATTCTTGTATCAAGGAAATCTAGGTGATGATGGTAATAGATTTCAGTCTTGGCTTTGGCTTAATATTGATTTTAACACTCAGCAATTTAGCATTTGACTCAAGTATGTAATGGATACAAATCTTCTTTCGGTAGATTTTTATCCTTTTGTACTGGGAGACAGCATGTAGGTCAGGTTGGAACAGATTCCTCACATTTGTCTACCATTAATTTGTTTACAAATGATTTCAATGATTACCATCTATTAATTCTCCCAGTGATCCTTAAGAAAGTCAGTCCCTCATTAAAGAGAGGGAAGGCATGGCTTGGAGAAGTGAAGGGCATTCGTTGTCAGAGGATACCAGGTGGTAGGAAAGCCTGAACATTTGACCTTATCTCTGTCCCAGTGCTTGGTATCCCCCAAACCTGTCTTTTAGTCCTGGCTTTGGACTGTTTCTGGCACAGCTCCTTACACAGAGTAAGGCATTTAATTTCCATACAACCAGTCTAATAAGAAGTGTTAGTAAACTTAATCAGAGTATGTTTATAGTTCTGTTCTGAAATCAGTGACTTCTGGGTTTAATGAAGATTGACCACCTTCTCGAGGACAGACGTGCTCCTTACATGCTTTGTGTCCCCATGAGCCTGATGGTCATGTCTTCTCCAGACTTGTCAGCTTTGTCTTTCTGTTGTGTGATAAGGGCTGAACAGAGGATAGACGGGTCATAATGACTGTTGGAATCCAAGCCAGTTTGTATTTGCTAGCAAGTATGGCTGAGGGAGCTTCCCTGGTAAGCTCATTTGGTAAAGAATCTGCCTGCAGTGCAGGAGACCTGGGTTCGATCCCTGGGTCGGGGAAGATCCTCTGGAGAAGGAAATGGCAAACCACTCCAGTATTCTTGCCTAGAAAATCCCATGGACAGAGGATCCTGATGGGCTACAGTCTATGGGATCGCAAGAGTCAGACATGACTTAGCAACTAAACCACCACCACCACCACCATGACTGAGGGAAATAAATTACCTCTAGGTTTAAGCAGGCTGGTTTTTAGTTGACACTGGAAGTGTAAATAATACTTCTTCCTGGTTTATGAGATGAAATTGGTTGTCTGCCACATAGATTTCTTATTTTTGTCCTCAGTTCATGGTGTGATCATGGAATGCAGTTTTGGAGATAATTTCAGGTCAGTTTATTTGCTCAATAATGATAATAATACCATTCATTGTCATTTAGTGAGCATCTAGTAAATACCAGACTATGTACACACATCATTCTTTTTTTTTCAGTATTTTTATTTTTTATTGGAGTATAGTTGATTTACAGTGTTGTGTTAGTTTCAGGTGTACAGCAAAGTGATTCAGCTAAACATATATATATGTGTGTGTGTGTATACATACATATATATTGTTTTTCATATTCTTTTACCTTATATGTTATTACAAAATATTGAGCATAGTTCTCTGTGGTATGTATAGGTCCTTGTGGGTTATTTATCTTATATATTGTTGTGTTAGTTGCTCAGTCATGTCCAATTCTTTGGGACCTCATAGACTGTAGCCTGCCAGGTTCCTCTGTCCATGGAATTCTCCAAGCAAGAATACTGGAGTGGGTAGCCATTGCCTTCTGCAGGGGATCTTCCCGATTCAGGGACTGAACCCAGGTCTCCCGCATTGCAGGCGGATTCTTTACTGTCTGAGCCACCTAGTACTGTATAAATGTTCATCCCAAACTCCTAATTTAGCCCCCTACCCTTTTCCTCTTTGGTAACCATAAGTTTGTTTTCTGTGTCTGTTTGTTTTCTGGATCTTTTTTTGTAAACAAGTTCATTTGTGTCATTTAAAAAAAAATAAGCTTATACATATAAGCAATATCATATGATATTTGTCTTTCTCTGTCTGGCTAACTTCACTCAGTATGATAATCTCTAGGTCCATCCATGTTGCTGCAAACGTACATTATTCTTAACCTTAGAATAAAAAAAGACATTTACACTTACAGTCTAATTCCCACTCTACAGATAAGGAAACACAGACTCAAAGAGATGAAAGGACTTGCTTAAGCTCACGAAGAAAGTGGCAACATCAGCATTTACCTAACTGCAAAGCCGGTACTCTACTTCCCCTTCCACACTGCCCTGGGACTGAAGGCTGGAAACTGACATCTGCAGGCTCCTGCTTCCTCCTGTCCTTTTACAGTAGGGGAAGGACTGTGCGTAAGCCAGTGCTGGCGCCTGCTGCTCAGGTGTCCTTGACTTGTGTTCTGATGTAGGAGGCACACCTTTGTTGAATAGAAGATGCTGATGACCCTCCCAAGCCATCTGCTGACAGGCCCAGGGGAAGCTGACCCTCGGCTCTTACCATAAAGAGTTCACTCTGGACTCTCCAACTAAAGGGAGGGGGCCTTGACAATTACTGTGCTGTTGAGCTGCACAGCCAGTCAGTTCTTTTCATTTATTCACTGCCTTTTGTCCAAACTTCTAGCACAGACTCTCAATCCTCGCTGTACATTAAAATCACCTGGGGTTTTAATTCTAACCATGCCTGGGTACCCCCTCTAGACATTCGGATTTAAATGGACTGGGGTGGGGCCCTGGCTATCAGCATTTGGAAAAAAAATTAGTACTGCAGAGGATTCTAATATCCAGCCAAATCAGTTCTTTAAGGGTAGAAAAACCCTCTCTTCACACTCTTGTTGATGTGGTGTATTTTCTTCTGACTTGAGTGAACTCTCAGTCTCATGATGTTATCATTCCATTGAGAGATTGAATCTACTCACCCAAAGCATTCATGCCTTTTTGAGGAGTTTAAGACCTTGAAGAGGATGTTATAGGAATGGACACAGATGCTGAAATTGGCAGCCATGGGGCATGCGAATGAGTCACTTTGGAATGGATCACTGGGAGCAACCGAAAGACAGAGCCATGACTTTGCCACCTTCCCTCCTAATTCATTGTCTTCCCAACCCCCTCGCCAGATTTTCAGTGTTGAAGGAGTTGTGTTTTTTAGTTGTGGGGTATTCACCTTCTAGCGATGTTCCTTCTGAGCCTAACTGGCTTATTTACAGTGGCTTGGATATGTTTATAGTTTCTTGACTTTTTGTTTGTTGTTGTTGTTCAGTTGCTCAGTTGTATCTGACTTTGTTGTTGTTGTTCAGTCACTCAGTTTGGTATCCCATGGACTGCAGCATGCCAGACTTCCCTGTCCTTCTCCGTCTTTGAAAAGTAAACTTTTTGTTTACTGATTGAATTTACTGCTACACTGAAAAGAAATGGCTTAAGTGGAGAAGATCACTATGCACGCAGAGGGCCCCATCTCTCTCTAGTGGAAGTACAGACTCTCAGCGTGGAACTTGGGGTTGTCTCCATCGTCTGACTCCAGTCCTTCACTCTAGAATCAAGGCCACTCTTCCTGTCCCTGGGCTCCAGCCAGGTGAACTGTACCCTGGACCAGGATCTGCCCGATCGCTGCCTTTGTTCCTTTTTTGTCTCGCTGGAACATTAGCTCTGTCCCTCATCCCAGTGGCTAGAAATAACCTTTTCTTTCCTAGAACCCCACACTGCTCTGAGTGGGAACACTTTTAGAACTTACTACATTGTACCTTGAGCTATCGTTATTTATGCGTGTGTATAGTTCTTCCCCTTCTGAAAGCTTCCGGAGGGTGGGGCAGCCTCTTAATTTTGGTGTCTCCTGCCGTGCCAAGAATATTGGAAGCATTCCCTGAATGTTTTTTGAATAAGTGTGTTACTTTTAGTTCAACTCAGCCATTGTCCAAAATTAATCTCATGAGATGTTGGTAGCTTTGGTGAACATTTGGGAGAGGTCCACCGTGATAGAGTGAAATCCGGTGACCTAGTTACAGAATATCCCCTGCAGGCTCACTGGTGAGGAAGGCTCATGTTTAAACTCGGTGAAAGAAGAGCCCGGCTTATTTATGGTGGCAGTTGTTTACATGTCTTTTAAAATGACCCTCCTCCCTTTTTAGTGGCTCCAAGATTTAAAAAAGTTCTTTAGAATAATTGGATATTATCAGTCTTCTTCCTATAGTAGTTCTAAGCAAGGTCTTTTGTTAATTGAGGGCTTATTAACTAAGCATGTATTTTTTAATTTAAAGCTCTTACATTTTATTGATTTAGTTGATTTACATGTTGATTTACAATGTCGAACAATTTAGTTGATTGACAAATCGATAAAATTTATTGATATAGTTGATTTACAATATTGTATTAGTTTCAGGTGTATGGCAAAATGATTCAGTTATACATAATGTATATATTCTTTTTCAGATTCTTTTCTCATGTAAGTTATCACAGAATATTGAGTAGACTTCCCTGTGCTATACAGCAGGTCCTTGTTGATGGTCTGTCTTACATTAGCAGTGCGTGTATGTATGTTCATCCCAAGCTTCTGGTTTATCCTTCCCCACCATGTTTCCCCTTCGGTAACCATAAGTTTGTTTTCCATATCTGTAAGTCTGTTTCTGTTTTGTAAATAAGTTTATTTGTATTTTTTAAAATTAGATTCCACGTAAGAGTGATAACACAGGACAGCATTTAGAATGGGGCTGCCATTGAGCTGCCATTGAGCTGGATTAACAAGAGGTGGAGAGGCGCTCCTGCACTTCTGCCTGAGCCTGGCCGAAGCCCACACACCCAGAAGCCCCATGTGCTGTGGTGGGTCAGTAAGTGGGCAGGCGACACAGAGGCAGTCACTGTTCTGGTCTTCATTTATGAAAATTAAAAGACTGCACTCACTTGTTAGTGAGCTTCTGGACTCTCCTGATAGTCCCTGCAATTATAATTGTTTATGATTAAAATTAATAATAAAATTAATATTAAAATAGTAGTTCTTCTGGTAAAGGTAATATATGCTCATGTTGCAAATTTAGAGTATAGAAGTATAAAAAGAAAATGAAAACCACTTAAAATCTCACACTTCACAGGTAACAGTGACATTTTATTTGTGGAAGTTTGACTACGTGACCCCAGCTCTTTTGACCTGAACTCACCTTCCATAATCTAATTCTCAGCTCACTCTATATAACATTTTTAAAGCATTTGTGATTAAAAGAATACTGTATTTCAACCAAAATGTACTTTCATCCGTTTGGACATCTGCTAACCTCATACGTATATGCATATATACACACACACACACACACACACACACACATGCACAAAAGGAGAAACAGTCACTGTTGTTGAGAATCAACCTCTCATTTTACAGATAGAAAAACTGAGGCCTGAAACTTGTCCAAGATCATTTAAAAAAGAAAAGTGGCAACTGACACTTCAGCCCATGTCTCCTGAATTCCTGTCCAGTGCTCTTTCTCCTTGTCAGTGATACCTCCTTACTAAGTCATGGAAGCAGGGGTGGAGAGAGAAAAGAAAAAACACATCAGTTCTAAATAGTGCAGTTTTTTTCCTGAGTCCTTTTGAGGAGCTATTTTTGTGACTATTCGGAGCATGTACAAGGCCGCCTCTCGGAGTGTTCAGGCTGGACCAAGAGGCCATTCACTGCTGACGGCAGCCTCCACGGCAGGCTCTGCAGAGCCCTGGGTTCAGAAACCAGATGGGAACAGACTTTTTCAGTCAAATCTCAGGGTCTGAGTGTACACAGAAAAGACTGACTGCGCATCCTGTTAAACTGTGTACCTAACAACGAAACAGTGATGAATGAGTGGGACTGGCAGGGGCAGGGGCAGGGGTTGCTCTTGGGATGGGTTCATCTTAGTCTGTAATTCATTCGTGAGCTTCAGTAAGTCTTACACATGAATGCAGATTATTCATTCTCTCTCAATGTGACCTATTATTCTAACTTCCCAATCATTTAGTTGTTTCCTTTTTCATACAGAACAAAGCATGGACTCCTGTTTGACATTTAAGGCCCTCTGTGATCTATCCTTTTTTTTTTTTTTTTCCATTTTAAAAAAAATTTTAAATCAGAAGATAATTGCTTTACAGAATTGTGTTGGTTTCTATCAAACATCAACATGAATCAGTCATAGGGATATATTTATTTGATTACTGGGCTGCGCCGGATCTTAGTTGTGGCATGTAGGCTCTAGTTCCCTGACCAGGGATTGAACCTGTGTGATCTATCCTTGATACTGATATACTATGGAGCTGTAATAATGTAGTGGTTAAGAGCCAGCCTTGGCAGCCAGGCTGCTCCACCATTAATTAGCACTCTTACCTCAGCACATTACTGAATCTATGTTTCACTTTCCTCATGTGTAAATGGGAGTAAGATTGTTCTGGTGAGTAAATGAGCTGGGATTTGTAAAGGTGAACCAGTGACTAGGTCCTAATTCATGGCGTGGAGAGTGCTTTCTTTGTTTATTAAATGGATACTTTTCCAGTTCCTCCACCGATAGCATTTCCCTTTTGCACTAGACTTCTGGTCATTCGTGATATGGTCCCCTCATTTTTCTGCTGCTGTGTACCTGTGACCCTCATCTTTAACACACTAGCCCTCTCATTTCTGCCTGTCCAAATCTTAATCATCCTTTTAAGGCCAGGCTCAAATGTATCTTTAGCCATTTCTTTCTTCACTCATTCATGTATTCTTCATCCCTTTAGCAAAATTTTTTATAGAGTGTCTATTGTGTGCCACGTGCATTTTCTAGGAAGGTTTACATGGCTCCTCAAGTGAGGGGAAGTTCATCACATTTGCCACTGCTGTGACATATGGCCATTGATACTGCGTTTCACTTTCTGGTGCGCTAGTTTGATCTCCCCTACCAGAATATTAGCTCTTGGAGAGCAGGGTGCTTACTGCATGGTTGCGTGCTAAGTCACTTTAGTCGTGTCTGACTCTGAGATCCCATGGACTGTAGTCTGCCAGGCTCCTCTATCCATAGTGATTTCTCCAGGCAAGAATAACTGGAGTGGGTTGCCATGCCCTGCTCCAGAGGATCTTCCCGACCCAGGAATTGAACCTGCATCTCTTATGTCTCCTGCATTGGCAGGTGGGTTCTTTACTACCAGCATCACCTCAGAAACCTCAGGGTGGTTATTAAGCTATATTTAAATTGAATAAATAATGAATTAAGACTTACTCTTTGTGGATATTTTTATTACCTTCTAATAAAGTTAAGAAAATAGCAACAATGCTGTGTGTGCGTGAGAGAGAGGGAGAGAGACAGAGAGAGAGAGAGAGAGAGAGAAGAGATACTTTGAATGAGAAGAAGGTTGAGGCTGGTTTTGAGGGCAAAGAACCACCCTCAAGCTGGAAACAGGAATGAGAGTAAAGCTGCAGATGCAAAGAGAAACAGGATGAGAGAGTAGGTTATTGTTTGAACTCTAAAGCAGTTGCTCCAAGAAATGGTTTTCCTTAAGTGGTATAAAATGTGAAGTGAATTGGGTATCACTTTTCCTTTCCCTCTTTAGGAGGTTGGAACTGATTTTTAAAATGAGGTGGTGGAGGAAGGTGGAGTTTGGAGAAGGAAAGTGAAAACTCTTTTCTGAGGCTCTCTTTGCCTAATAGCTCCCTGGAGAGAAAGTTTAGTCAGAGGGCCTGGCCAGGCCAACCAGCAGCAAGTAGACCAGCTCGCTCTTTCTTTGTCATTGTCCTGGTCACTGCCCCCATCCCTGTTCCTCACTTCCAAACATCTTTCCTTTTTTTAAACATATTACAGGTAAGAAGCTAGGGGAAAATTGAAACAAAACACAAAGGAAGCAGACAGTTTCAATATACAGTGATGAAAATGATGCATTTTAGATTTGTTTACCTGGTGATTCCCACTTCGGGCATCCCCTCCTGCCACCTCTCTCCTCATTTCATTTTCCCAACTTCTACCCCTCTCTGACTGAAGGCCGGAGAGGAGACACTGACCACACAGGAGGTTTGAGAAGGCAGCAGGGCAGTTTTCAAGTGCTGACTCTAGAGGTTTAACATGAGCAAATTCCTTTTTCTGAAGGTTTTTAGCTGGGTTTTTTTTTTTTTTTTTTGGTCTCTGGAGTTTACTGCTAAAGATGCTTTGCTGTGGAAGGTATGGAGTTTCAGTGATGGGGCTGCATTGACTGAATGCTTGGTGTATGCACATATCAAACTACATGGGAGAGGGAGGCTGAGATAGGAAAACTGGACTTCTGACTGGGAGGGCTCAGGTGTGTGGGCATGTGTGTGCTATGGGGAGACTGGTTTCTGGGGATGGAGGGTGGGTCAGGGGATGGGTAGATTGGTGTGTTGACAACTGATAATCAGCAGGAGGCTGGCTGTAAACTGATCAATGATTCAGGGAAGGGCAAAGGGTTCTGTTTGCTGCTGCTGGGAAAGGCTTCACTGGAGGGTGTGGTGTTGAAAGTCTTGAAATATGGATATGACTTCAATAAACAAGGAAGCTAGATGTGCGTCTTCAAGACAAAGGGAACAGCAGAGGCCTGAGAAGACCTAGAAAAATGGGGAGCGGCAAGCCGTGGAGGTGAGGCATTTGTGTCAAGTCATAGAAGTGGTATACCCCACCTCCCCACCCCTCAACTCCATGGTGTGTTTGGGGCTTTTATTATTGTTTTTTCCTTACTGTAAGCAGTAGAGAGTGGTTATGAGTTTTAGAAAAAGCTGTGATAGGATTGCTCTGGTGCATGTGTGTGTTTTGTTTTGCTTTTACTTTTTAGTTTTCCGAGTCTTTTTAGGAACTGTGAGGCAACCTTCACTCTGGGAAGAGTGCACTGGCTGTCTTTCTGTGTCTTTTCTTTCCTCTTCCTGCCTGGCCTGGGGCCTTGTCCAGCTTGTGATGATGAAGTGTGGCAAGGCCAGCTCCGGGGAGCCGACCTGAGGTCTCTGAGCAGACCCTGGGCATTCTTCAAGGTTCCCCACCCTTTTTCCTCCTCCTTTTCTCTTCTTTCTCTGCTCCCTCCCCCTCTCTCTCCCCACCCCCAGCAGCAGCAGCAGCCCTCCCCTCCCTAAAATAAATAAACCAGTCGCTCCAAAAGGTTCCAAGCACATTAGTCACATATCCCAGAAGTTTAATACAGAATTATTTTGACAGCGAGAACAAGAAGTGTTTTCTAGTTGAACGCACAGAACTTGCTTCTTCCAACTGGGCTTTCTGCCTCAGAGACAGATGATATGTTTTTAGATGGATCTGCCGCGCAGGAGACTGCGTCGCTTCCCTTGGAAACATGACAAACTGCTCACTCCCGAAAGTGGTTGGGGAAAAGATGTGAAATGAGAGGGAGAGGGAGAAAGCACAGACTTATTGAGAACATAACTTTCTCCCTAATAACTTCAATCAGCCACCGAGAGCTTTCTATGTGTTTATTTATTTATTTGGCCGCCCCTGGAGCCGGGAAGTCCTTTTTTAAACCCCGGGCTCATGGGTGTTCTAAAAGATGAGGACAGGTCGAGTTATTGCAATGCGGGTGGCTCTCCAAGCATTCCAGTTGAATAGCTCTTCCAGAAATATTTCTTGACTCACTTATTTAGCACTTTCTGTTGCCGTTACTAAGCAGATTGGAGAGTCCTCCCTGTGATTTCGCCAGACTCCTCTTGGGCTGACGTGGATCCGCTTATTCCTATCTGGCCCCTGGAAAGGCGGAGGAATGTGAAGCTGAAGTCCACTGGCGCCCAGGAGGGACTTTAGCCTGAGTGTCCAGAGCGCAGTCTGAAGAGCCAGAAAAAGTGTGTGTACTCCTTTCGCCCTTCTCCTTCAAGACCCCATTGCCAGGCTAGAAGAGCTTTCTTCCAGGGTGGCTCACCTGGGTGTGACGACCCAGAGATGAGCCTGGAGGAGAGACATTAAGGAACTTCCACACCTGGGATAAGTGTCCTTAATGGCTCCCATGATCCTCCACTCTTGCTTCTCAAATCTTTCTAGAGATTTCCAGCCTTTTGTGGGGGCTGAGCTGACTTCTCTAGTTTTAGCGTGTACCCGCAGGAGCTCTTTTAACCCCCTCTCATGGTTCTTCATTAGCCCCTCATCCCCAGGTCTTCATCCAAGAAACGTCTGTGTGGTCTGGAAATTAACTGGCCGTATGACCTTGGAGAGTGGACTCATTGGGCCTTAGTATTTTCAGAACCTTTCCTTTATAAACCCCTCATGAAACCTCATGGGAAATCCCAATACAGATTTCCCCTCCTCTCTCTTAAGTACAGTGTTCCTATAAAACAGTTCATGAGCCAAAATGGAGTAAAGCGAAAATCTTCTTTAGCTTTCTTTAGTGAAAACTGGTACTGCTGTAGGTCTTTCGTAAAAGCAAAGTAGTATAAAGAAAACTATTGAAAAGCAGAAGATACCTATACATAAAATAACCGAAACATAACTACATGGTGATGCTGTTGTTAAATGGCTAAATAGGCTTCCATTCACTGCCAAGTTATCGTCCAGAACTCTATGCATCTGTGGAACCTACTTTGAAAACCATTGTATTGGAGGCACTGCAGGACTTCTGGTAGCCCTGGTGACCATGGTTCTGGCTTCTTCAAGTTTCCTGCCTCTCTGAACTTGTCTCAAGGTTTAGCAAGTGGCACTTGTACAGATGAGGAAGATGGGCCCAGAGGGAGACAGGACCCTTGCTGGTTTCCTCACACTGGCTTTGAAATCCTGTGTGATGAAGGCCTTTTGGCTGGTTCCCCTCCAGTGATTGTTCTCATAGGGCTGCTCTGCCCGAGGCTTCCACACTTGGGCTGGGACTTACGCCTCCCTCCCGTGGCCAGCACCTCATTATCATTCACTGAGCTGCACTGAGCAGTCATCTCAGTGAATTCTTGGTACCATTGTTAGGCTTACAGGCTCTGTCTCAGAAACATTATGAGAGGAGTAAGTGGCATTCAAGCTGTTTTTAAGGAAACTCTTTAAAAAAAAAGTGCTGAAGAGAAAAGTAGTGTTAGGAGAAAATTAAAGAATGGGCCGTCTCTCTCTGATTCTTAGGCAGTACCTACAATTGTGTAACACTACTGTTTCCCAGAGAATGTTCTGACTTTTATCACCATATTTTACATTTTCACATTGCAAGACAATTTTTTTTTTTTTGCCTATTCTCTGTAAACCTTTATTTTACAAGTGGCTTTCAAACTGTGGTTTGTTTGACCAATTCACTTATGAGCTCTAGTAGGTATTAATTTTTCCACAACATTTTCTTACTTTTAGAAATTAAATTAAAATTACCTATATACTCCCAACTCCATAGGAATGTCAGGAAGTTGATTATGCAAGACAGATTCTAAAGAGCTTTTTTCCAGCAAAGATCTCTCTTGAGCCTCACCATAGCATAGACAAGAAGGAGACTCAACGAGGTAACATATGTAGAATCAAAGTTAGGCTCACAGTTCAGGTTAGGTTGAGAAGAATTTCGGGGATATTAACCTTAGGCTCCCTGACTCATACCATTGCAACAGATTATTCCTTTTTCTGGTAGCCAGAATTATGAATGAATATCCTATTAACAGCTACTGTTTATGAAATGCTTATTTATGTGTCAAATACTGCTAGGCACACACTTTGTAAAAAGCTCATTTAAACTCTTTAGCTGCTTTATAAGGTAGAAATGATCATGTCCAGTTTGTAGATGAATCACTGGAGACATTGAGAGGACAAGTAACTTGCTGAAGGTTCCTCTTCACAGAATCAATGGACCTCATCTTATGACCCGGACTGCCTGTCTCCAGAGGCCTTTCAAATAGAGGATGTGATCTCTACCCATCCTTGTCCTCACCAGGAGACAAAAAGTACTCTCTGGAAAATGACAAAGCCAGTTTGTCATGCTTTAGTGACTGCTGAATACTGTTAAGGGTTAACAGGTAGCCATTTTCTCTCTCTGCTCTTGGAGCTCATAACTAATCTTTATGTAGTCTCTTCTACTTTCATTTTAGATTTTATGTGCTCCACATGGAAATTACTGATCTATGCACCACTGGGCAAGTCATTTCTATGCCTGGGCCCTTGGTTTTCCCCTCATTTGAAATGGCTCTTCTTTCCTGGTCCCATATTTCTGTCCTTCTAAGTGGACATGCCTGGGGAATGTGCCTATTGAATTCTCTTTGTATAAGTCCATGGCTTCCCCAGTGGTTCAGCAGGTTAAAAAATCTGTCTGCAATGCAGGAGACATAGGAGACACAGGTTCCATCCCGGGGTCGGGAAGATCCCCTGGGGGTGGAAATGAAAACCCACTCCAGTATTCTTGCCTGGGAAATCCCACAGAGAGAAGAGCCTGGTGGGCTACAGTCCATGAAGTCACAAAGAGTTGGACACAACTGAGTGACTGAGCATAGCACACACACAAGTCTTCTCAAGAATATTGTTGGAAATTATAGATGCTTACTAAATGCTTGTTTTAAATTGAAATAATAATTGCAGGTAATCCCCATTTTCAAAGAGATTTTCTATTTCTGAAATGCTATTTGCAAAAGTTTGAGAGTCAGATACCACATAAAGAGATAACTAAGTCATATCAGGAAAGATGAATCCCTAGTATGTATTGTTATTGGTTTGATGGTGCTGTCTTGCTTCTTGCATCAATTTTGTCTTTCTAACTCTGTTAGGACAACTACCCTCCCCTCCCTGTCACACATGTGAGTTGCACACATATAGACACACACACACACACATGCACACACCTCTTGAGCAAGAAACTTTTATATTTGTTAAATTTGTCACTTTCTCCACAGAATCTGGTTAGCATACCTTTGGGTGAGCAAAAGAATAATCTGTTTCTGTGTGCCAAGTTCAGGCCGTGAATCAATTCTTCCTGCCTTTTGCATTTTAGTAAATGTTTCCTAGATGGATTCATCGGATTTTCAGTAAAGACAAACAGCACAGAAACCAGATTGCTTTCATACCCGAGGCCTGAGTTCTGTGACCCAGACATTGGAGCTCAGTTCCATATATGGCCAAAGAGAAACAGGGCAAGGGAGCGGCAGGAGAATACCAGACATAAAATGCATTCCTGTGAAGTGTGCGTTCGCAACTAGCAAAACGGGACCCTTGTTGGTTTCCATCTTTTGCAGAACACGAACTGTAACGTTTTCAGAAAGAAGCTAATGTTCCAAGCATCTGCCACAGGGAATAGTTTATTTTCCCTTTTCTTTTTGGTCACATGTAGGTTTAATTTGGAATTAGTGTTGAAGTCAATGCTAGCAAGGAATGAGGACTAAGAAATTATTCTTGGAGTCAGCAGATGTGGGTCCTCAGCCCAATCCGACCGCCATCCAGCTGTGAAACTCTTTGGCTTGTTTTGCTTAGTGTCAGAGTGGCGGGGCTGAATTTGATGATCTCTGAGATCTCTACTATTTCTGTTGTCTTTGGTTCTAATTTTGCCTGAGATTTTCCAGTTCCTGTGGAATTCCCCACAGAAAGAAGTTTCTAATTCTTCCAAATTCTTTCTGTGGTTTGAACTTAAAAAGACTAAATAAAACCCCTGGTCTTGAATTTTTCTTTGTGATTTCCTTAAATATAACTTGGACACATGGTTGGCCTTCACTTGGCAGACAGCTTCCTGCTGAGGGTGGAGAGGATTGTATTTAGTGCACCCTCATGGTCTTTCCCCTCTGCTTGTCCTTGTTGTTGGAGAAGAAATTCGGGTGTGTCCAACGCAAAGCTGTACAAACAGGTGTGCACTTGGCCAATGCAGCTTTGTAATGGCCTTATTAGTTGTCTGCTTCTTTTATAGATTCTGTCTTCTCTGTGAGAGAAGTGGGACTGGTAGCAGACCATTCTGGAAACTTCCTCACACCATAGGAAATGGAACTAGGGATGTGAAATTGAGGTGTTGGCTTTCCACTTAGTAAATGGATGAGTCAGTTACCCGTCACAGATGTTAACAAGGTTAAGAAATAAAAATACAAAATTCTGGTCTAGAGAGGACCAGTCATTTCTACTTTATGAGAGCAGGCATGATTTCTTCCTTCTTGTCTTCCTTCCTTTCTTTTCTCTTTCCTTTCTTCTTTCCTTTCTTCCTCCCTCCTTCTCTCTCTCTCTTGCTTACTTGCTTGCTTCAGGTCTCCAAGCTTTCATTTCTCCATCTGGATCATGAAATGCTAGTGGGCCTTCTGAAAGCATGGATTGAGTATATTTCCAAATTGTCTCTTCGTTCCTCCTACTTCATATCCTCAGTCATACTGAGCTCATCAACTTGTACAGAGTCCTGACCAGACCTCCTTAATGTCTTAAAAGAAAAAGATAAGGTGACCCCTCTGTGAGCTCCCACTCATTATGCTAGTCAATATGTTGACCAAATTTTTTTAGTAAGACATTCACCTCCCTTCACAATCTGGTTCATAGAACCTGATGGTTTTAGGTTGGGAAATGAGGGCTTCAGCAGCCTTTCCTTACATGTGTGGCCTTCATCTTGACTTTGAGCTTGCTCTGAGCCCTTTGGTGCCATGGAGGTAGGTGTGTGTATAAAAGGAGAAGACAGCACATGATGGCAGGGCAGCAAGCATAACTGGGGCTGGAGTAGAAAGGAGAAGAATGAATCAGGCTCCTGGGGCTCTGTGAAAGACTCTACCAATAATTTAGGGACTATTTAAGGAAACTGAGCACAGAGTATCTTCTGCTTTAGTTGGAATCATCCATGATAATGGCTTCAAATGCTTGGTGCTATTGTAAGAAAATCACAGGGAAGAGCAGTCATATAAACAGTAATAACTTATTGGCCATGACTAATTTTTTTGGGAGTACGATATGTGACGTAGGTTTCTATAGGGCTTCCTAGTGGACTAATCCCTTACCATACCTATGTACTCATTAGATCCTCACAGGTGAAGTGGCAGGCTAAAGAATATATCTTTACTTAAGAGCAAACTGATACTCAAAACTTGAAGTAGCACGTGGTAAAGAGATGGCATAGCAAAGATTTGTCTAGTGCTCTTACGAAGCTTTAGACATTCTTAGGAAGCTTCAAACATATTGACTTATGAAGCTTCAGCCTAGCCAGTAAATTGATAAACACACACACACACACACACACACACACACACGTACACACCTACCTCCCTCATCAATGGATGGTGCCGTGCTCAAGTTGCTAAGCTGTGTCCAACTCTTTGTAACCCCATGGACTGTATGTAGCCAGGCTCCTCTGTCCATGGATTCCCCAGGTAAGAATACTAGAGTGGGTTGCTATTTCCTACTCTAGGGGATCTTCCTGACCCAGAGATCAAACCCGCACCTCCTGCATTGTAGGCCAATTCTTTACCACTGAGCCATCAGGGAAGCCCCATCAAAGGATGGTAGAGGATGGCTTTTAATTAGTTGTGAATTGCATGAACCAAAATGTTTGATGAATCAGTCTTGGTAATGAGCAGGGTGATGGGACAGTCAGTTCACTTTAACAACTGAATTATCAACTAGGACACCTTGACAGAGAACACAACTGAGGAATTCTTGTTTGGGACTGTTCATTCTTGCTTGCATATTTTCACTTACTTAAGACAGCAAAGAGCTAAAAATTATCGAACATTTAATATGTGCCAAGCTTGCTACTAGATGCTAATCCTTAGAAGTGAATCATAAACCACTTGGTTTAAACTTTAAATCATGTGGAGAATACCCCATCTTCCCTCTCATCCATCCATCCATCTTCTGTTATTCTTAGCAGGTGATATGATCATCTATACTTGACTATTTCATGTCTCTTATAGAAGTAGAAGGTAGTTCCTCCAAACACTTTGATCTTTCAATTCAGTTCAGCTGCTCAGTTGTGTCCGACTCTTCGAGACCCCATGAACTGCAGCATGCCAGGCCTCCCTGTCCATCACCAACTCCTGGAGTTCACCCAAACTCATGTCCATTGAGTCGGTGATGCCATCCAACCATCTTATCCTCTGTTGTCCCCTTCTCCTCCTGCCTTCAATCTTTCCCAGCATCAGGGTCTTTTCATCTTTACTGTTTAGAGAAATACCCAAACTACTTATAACTTCCATCAGTATTAATTTATGCATCTATTAAGTGGCTTTATGAGAGTAGAATCCTTCTCTTAAATTTATATTTTCTTTTTAGAGTAAGTTCCTTGGGTTGACTGTCTGCTTTTGAAAGAAATTATTAACCCCCATTTCTTCTAAAATTTCCTCTTATATGATTCAGGGCTGCTTATCTTGAGTCTGGAAGGTGAAAATTGAAGAAATAATTCAATTTTTCTTATTTCTTTCCTTTTGAAGAAATATTCTTTCCTTTTAATTTGATTTTTGGGGACAGAATTGTATTTGTTTAAGTACTCAAATTTTGGATCATGTCAGAACATGTTCTGCACATGGTATTTGAAACCTATTTATATTTTTGTAGAAACCCAGACTCTTCAAGTTGGAAGGGAGCATAAAGATTCTCTCAGATAGCTCTAGGCCATAAGTTCCTTGAGGCCAAGAGCTGTGTCATATATATATTTCTGTACCTTTTCCTGCTGCAACTCCCAGCACTTTAGCCCCCTGCCAGGTGGAAGAACTGGATTGATTTGATTTCTCAGTTTTAGTGTTTTCTTTGCCCCTTCCTTAACTTGTCCAGTCATTGGGAGGGATTGTGTAGACCCATTAAGTGTGATGAGTAAGTAAATCATGGGGCTTGCCCCTCCTCCAGTAGGGCTTTAGCTGTGTTTAGATTTAAGAATGCTGAGTAACTAATAAAACATGACTCCAAAGCGCTCTGCAGATGGAAAGTGCTTCATGTGTAATAAATAATAACAGGCTCTTGAGATTTGGCACAGCCATAGAAAGAAGTGCCGACCTTGCAGGCTATGGAAACTTCTGATACAGCTTATGATGGAAGAGTGAAGTGGTTGCTATTAGCTCGTTTCATCATTTTGTAATTAGTGTTTCCATCTTCAAGTCACTGTTCTATTCCTCATTATGGGCAAAGTTACTTTCTGAACTAGTTGGGAAGTTAGCCTTCCAGTTACTGTTAAGAGAATGATTGAAGGAACACCATGAAAATTGATAGGCAAGTCTTCTAGGCAGGCTTCAATTCAGTGCTTAAATCTAGTCCTTTCTAGATCCTGTCCTTTTTCTCAACTAATTTCATTTATGAAGTTTGTGGTGGTGGTGGTTTAGTTGCTAAGTCGTGTCCAACTCTTGCGAACCCATGGACTGTAGTCTGCCAGACTCCTCTGGCCATGGGATTCTCCAGGCAAGGATACTGGAGTGGATTGCCATTTCCTTCTCCAGGGAATTTTCCTGGCCCAGGGATTGAACCCTGGTCTCCCGCATTGCAGGCAGATTGTTTACTGACTAAGCTACAAGGGAAGTCTAGTCACCTCTATTTTACTTCCAGAGCATTGATATTCTCAAGCAGTGGGAAATGGCACCTTTCTCCAAAGGAGACAGTGAAATGGCCAGGGTTCATCCTGGCTTTGAACCATCCGATTCAGATGAATTTCATCCAGGGAATGGCCTACCTTCCCTTTGTCCTCAGGTGTGGGTCAGTCTGATTGAAATTTGGTGATCATATGGTGACTGCCCCCTGGAGCCCTGCACTAACTCTGTTTTCACCTGTGTCCTCCCACCTATAAAAGCAAGTGAACTGAAGTATAAACAGAATCTTGCTATTTTTCTTGGTGACTTTCAAAGCCTCTTTCTTCTCAGCAACAGTGACCCACTGTAGCTGAGCATTATTCATTCAATCAGTAAATATTTATTCAGCACCTACTATATTCCAGGAACTCTTCTCGATGCTGGTCAGAGAATAAAACAAAGTTCTCTCAAGCTAACATCTGAATGATTTAACCCAAGTATGATTTTTTTAAAAATGACGTGGCAGAAGTATGCTTACAGAAATAAACACTACAAACAAACAACACACCAACTCTTTCCTTTCATCCTTTCCTCCTACTCTTTCTCTTGTCTCTCATTTCTTTTTCCTCTCTTCATAACCTGACCCTTTATTCTCTCACTCTGTTTAACCAGGAAGCCCATATTTTCTTCTGATCCCTTTTTTTGTCTCCTTTTCATGTCTGCTTTGCTTTGTACCTGCGGGTGCATTGAGCCTTGACACTGGCTTGATTCCAACTTCGAGCTCCCTCCCTAGCTTCCCTGTGTTTCTGCTTCTCTCTTAGTGGAATGGTGGGTAGTTGCTCGTGTTGCAGATTGGAACCTGGAGGGAAGGAAGACTAGTAGTTCTGGGGCTTTTGGTTCCCCATCCAGTGGCACTGCATTGTCACGATCTTGCTGAAGAAAAGGATGTGGCTCCAAATTCTAGGTGCCCCAGCAGATGATCAGCTCAAAGGGACTTCTTCCAGAAAATCTTCCTTGATCCTCTCCTCTCTTAATTCTTATGCATCTTTGGCAGAATAGAAGCTCAGTAAATTTAGTTTCTTTTGCTTCTTCTAAGTCTCATGTCTCTTTATCTGGGCTTGACTTAATGGGACCACTCTTTAATTTCATGGTTCTTGTTTTTTTTTTTTTTTTTTTTTTTTTGACCGCAGCATGTGGGATCCTAGTTCTTGATCAGGGATTGAATCTGCACGCCCTGCAGCAGAAGAACAGAGTCTTAACTGCTGGTCCGCCAGGGAAGTCCCAATTTCATGGTTCTTGTGCCCATTTCTTACTTCTCTTAGTGGTATGGACTGTGTCCATGTGTGCTATAAAGTATGTTAAATGAACTGGGGGTAGGGGGGAAGCATTTTACAAAAACTAAAATTCGTTTCTTGTTTTGGGATGAGAATCTTGGAGCCACATTTACTACTCAATCCTGGATTTTATTGGCTCAAGTGCCGAGAACGGACCTCTACATTGACCAGGTGGTTGAATTTTTCAAGTGTTCCTGGATTTCCACTCAAGTCCGAGGTTTTCAGATGCTTGACCATTTCTAAATTATTGTCATTCACCCCTAAATTTAAAACTCAGGAATGTGACCCTGATAACTCCCTAGTGGATACAAAGTAGAACTGGTAAGACTGAGCTGCTTTTCTCTGTTCCCATGATCTTTACCTCTAACTTTATGTTTTACTTTTTGCCTTTTTTTCTGTGCTAGCTTCCAGCCTCCAGCCTCTCTGGTTAGCATGACAACTCACATTTATTGCACATATTCTAAATGTCAGGCACTGGGTAAATTTTCCCCCATATTTCCTTTCATTTAATCCTCACAGCCCCTGGAGGAGGAAATGGCAACCCACTCCAGTATTCTTGCTGGGAAAATCCCACGGACAGAGGAACCTGGCGGGCTACAGTCCGTAGGGTTGCAGAGAATCGGACACAGCTAAGCGGCTGAACAATCCTCAAAGCCAGCCTGTGCAGTAGGTAGTAGTATTATATATGTTGAATAGATGAGGAAACGGAGGCTTAGAGAGGTTTAAGTAACTTGCCCAGCATCACAAAGCATATGATGGCAGGGTCAGAGTTAGAAGTCATGTCTCTCAGACACCAGCTTTTGATGTCTGAGTTACTCTACTCACCCCTGGTTCCCTCTCCTACTCTTTTCTGCTCACCTTGCTAACGAGAGTCAAGGACCAGGTATTGAATGGAAGGAGTGCTCTGTCCTCACCTCTTTCTCCCATTGGCACCTGCAGCCAGAGCCCTTGAGGGTGTGCTTTATTCTTCTGACCTCCCACCAGATTCAAAATTGGCTCTTAAGGCTGAACCCCCTGAAAGCACCTTCAAATGGGCTCATTGTTTTTCATAGTTTACTTGGTTTATCACCAGTGAGGGACAGCTTGACATTTACTTTTCCATCTGTTTGATTCTGATCTCCTGTAGGTGTTTCTCCAAACTTGGCAAAACTCTCTGACCATATGAATTGATAGCAAGTGCTTTCTCCTATATCTATCATAAGACAATTACATCCAGAGGCATATTTGACAATAGGGAGCAGTCTCAGATGGTTAAGAATCTGCCTGCAGTGCAGTGGACCCGGCTAGGTTCTATCCCTGGGTTGGGAAAATGCCCTGGAGAAGAGAATGGCTACCCAGTCCAGTATTCTTGCCTGGAGAATTCCATGGACAGATGAACCTGGTGGGCTGTAGTCTACAAGGTTGCAAAGAGTTGGACATGACTGAGCAACTAACACATGCACTTTCTTTCTTTCTAAGGGAAGAGAATGAAGTTTGGAGTGAGGCATGGCTTCTGCATCCTCTGGTGGATGGTGGAGAACACAATCATTGTGCTCTCCAGGGACCTGCCTCAGTTCGGGGCACTTGTATTATTGGTGCTTAGCATTTCTGTATTACTTTACATTTGCAAAGTGCTTTCCAGTGATTTATTAGCTGTTCTTGTTTTTAATAGCCCCTGGAGGTAAGTTGATATTCAGCCTTCTGAGAACATAAATGCATAGAGAAGGCTCATCTCATCAGATATTATTGGATCTGGGGTCAGGACTTTGAACTCCTGGGATAAGGCCATTTGGGGTCATTGCCTCATGAGGATTAATAGGAGATCAAGTGGACTTAACTTCAGCTCTCAGAGTCTCTCAGGCAGAGGTGGAATGATGGCAGCTATTTAAAGAAATTGCATAGAAGCCATTATCAAAAGACCTGGATTCCAGTCCTGACTCGGCTGTTGACCATCTGTGCTGACCTTGAGCTGTCACTTTGCCTATATGTGTCTTGGATTCAGTCTCTGGTAAAACAGCGTTTGTCTCCCAAGCCCCTTTAGATCTAACATTGTGTTAAGGATGATTCTATGACTTTGAACCCCTTCTTTGGAAGGGGTAGTTGGCGAATTATATGACAAGGAACATGGGTGTCCATCTCAGTCACTGGAAGGCACTCTGCAAATGTAAAGTAATACAGAAATGCTAAGCACAATAATACAAGTGCCCTGAGTTGAGGCAAGTCCTTGAAGGTCAGGTTGTCAGTCTTTAGGGGATGTGTACTCAAAAGGTGCTCACCTGCCCTTTTTTAACATCCAAGGACAACCTGACAATGTTAAGCCTTCAGATTTATTTGGAGAAGCACATAGTCCTCATTCACTATAAAACTGAGGTACTGAGCGGGACTGCGAGAAGAAAGCCAGACTGGAGCCAAGACCATCAACCCTGTGTCTTATGGATGTTGTAGAAAGTAATTAGCAGGCTTGATTATCTCACTGGTTCAACACACGTTTTAGGGATATGATGTAATGTGAGGAAACATTTAGTTGTCAGATTTTAGAGCTTTTTCAAATTTATTCTTGCAGGGAAAGTCTAGTTGTCCTGGCAACCCGAAATTGATTTTCTCTTTGCTCTTGTCAGCTGAAACCAGTCCCCTTTGAATCACTTCTCTAATTTAATATAGAAAACTGTGTGTGCTCACCTGGTGACCAAATCTTTCTTAATGACAGGTGACCCCAGCAAATGGTTCCTTTTCCTAACCTGAGCCAGAGGCTCTGGTTTATTACTGTCTTCACCCTAAGTTGTTCTCTTTGTGGTTATTTATTTGTCCATGGAGTCTGTTACGGAAGTAAAGTGGCATTCAATTAATTAAGAGTTCAGTCAGGCCTGTAGAGCAATGATGTAATTGGCAGCCAATCACAGCCTTTCATTTTCAGTTCCTTTCTGGGCAGGGATGGGATTAGAATGGGCTCCAGGGGAGGGGGTCCTTTAGTGGGGACACCTGGCATTCTGTAACCTGGGGAGGGTGACGTAACGGCCCAGATGACAGACAGAAAACTGTGCTGGGTGACTGTTTCTGCCTCTGTCAGTCATCTCTATCCAGGGAAGGGGGATGATCTGTAAGCTTGGAAGTGTAGAATCGATGTCATTAAGAAGAAATTGATGTCCACGGCGGAAAAGGATGTTGCAAGAGAGCAGTCTGCTCTACCAAATGATTTCAGAGCTCATGGACCATGCATGCTACGTCTCAGGATATGGAGAATGGCTGAGGTGACCATGGAAGAACTGCCAGTAATTCTGAGGAAACTGAAAATCAGCAGACATGCCGGAAGTGAGAGATGAGGAAATAGAAATCATTTATCAAAAAACAAACAAACAAAATAAAACCGACAAACCAGTATCCAGAGTCTAGGATCTGCTGACTTTATCCTGATTCCTGGTATAATTCTAGACTGTTTTTTTTTTGACAGGTGATTTAGAGCCTTTGAAAGGAAGCCATGTGCACCAGGAGCCAAAACAGAGTCCCCTCGCCATTTACCTTTTTGAGTTAATCAAATGATGGATTCAAGTGATGTCGTACACACAGTAGTAGTAGCCCAGCAGGCTTTGGAGTCAGGTTGTTTGGGTTTAAATCCAGAGTCCTCTGCTTAGTAGCCACACGACCTTAGGCAAGTTGCTTACTTTCTGTAACTCAGCTCTCTCTTCTATAAACTGGGGGATAATGATAGAACACGGGGCTTCCCATGTTCAGTGGTAAAGAATCTGCCTGCCAAGGCAGGAGACGCGGGAGATGTGGGTTCCATCCTTGGGTCAGGAAGATCCCCTGGAGTAGGAAATGGCAACCCACTCCAGTATTCTTACCTGGAAAATCCTATAGACAGAGGAGCCTAGTGGGCTACAGATCATGGGGTTGCAAAGAGTCAGACATGACTGAGCACGCATGCACACGTATAATGATAGAACAGAGAAAGACTCTGAAATAATGCATGTGAAGTTCCTAAAAGAACACCTTGCACATTCAGTAAATGTTGCTCTCGTTACTCTTAGCAGGGAGACATTTGTATTTAATAAAACATTTAAAAATCTTACATATTTATGGATAAAAATATGGAGACATGTAGGGTAGATTATGGAGACATGTTGAATGGATTGTGAAATAGGCAGTGGATTAATATATGGGTCAATGAGTGAATACACACTTTTTAGTAACCTGAGTAGTTCAGTTCAGTCACTCAGTCGTGTTCAACTCTTTGCGACCCCATGAACCGCAGCACGCCAGGCCTCCCTGTCCATCACCAACTCCCGGAGTCCACCCAAACCCATGTCCGTTGAGTCAGTGATGCCATCCAACCATCTCATTCTCTGTCCTCCCCTTCTCCTCCTGCCCTCAATCTTTCGCAGCATCAGGGTCTCTTCAAATGAGTCAGCTCTTCGCATCAGGTGGCCAAAGTATTGGAGTTTCAGCTTCAACTTCCAATGAACACCCAGGACTGATCTCCTTTAGGATGGATGGGTTGGATCTCCTTGCAGTCCAAGGGACACGAGGAGCTTGAAATGTATTTTAAGAGTGAGAATGCAGGGAGTGGGTGAGTTTGAGACACTTTCTACCACTTACCAAACCTCTTCCTACTCCCTCATCCTTTTTTTCTCCCAAGAAGAAACTCAAAAATTATTCATATGAAGTTTACATTTCTTGTATTTTCAAAATAGTGCCAAGACTTTCATAATTGAAACAGTCACTTGAAGCTGCAGTGCCATGTTCGATGTATATATTTTCTAATTGAAGTATAATTGACTTACAGTATTGCAGGTGTACAGCAAAGGGTTTCAGTACAGTGATCCAAGCATGCATGCTCATGTATTAAGTTGCTTTAGTTGTGTCTGCAAGCCTGTGGACTGTAGCACACCAAGCTCCTCTGTCCGTGGGATTCTACAGGACAGAATTGCATCTAAGGACAGAATCATGCCCTCCTCCAGGGGATCTTACTGACCCAGGGATAGAACCTGTGTCTCCTGTGACTCCTGCATTGCAGGCAGATTCTTTACCATATGAGCCACTAGGGAAGCCAACATCCTTCCATACCCAGCTCAAATTCCACCTTCTCAGAAACATCAGCTTTTCCATTAAGAATCAGTCTCTTTCCTCCTACATCCACCATCCCATGGTTTGTATTTTCAGAGACTCTTTCTCAAACCATCTTGTATTTTAATGGGTGATATGTGTTTCTGAGCTCTGATCTGCAGAAGGCAGGTATCTCTCAGCCTTTGGAGCATAACTCAGTAGCTGGCATGTTTACGTACTCTGTAAATGTGTGTTAAATTGACTTACTAAGGAGGCCTGAGGGATTGGAACGTTACCTACAGTTAACCCAAGGAATTAGAAGGTCTCCTGGGAACTGATTTAGGGGCCTATAGCTTTTAAGAGCAGCTATCAACTTTTCCCTGGCTCCTTCTTAATCCTGTTCTCCCAGAGGCAAAGGTGGTATCTACCTAAGATGCTGGTGACATTCCAGTGAGATTAGGTCAAGATGCACCATCTCTTCTTCTCGTCCTCAAGTTTTTGGGGCAATCAAATCCTTCTATTGGAAAGATTTCCTTTTGAAGAGGAGGTGTACTTGATGACCTCTGGATTTCTGAGTTTGATTATGAAACTTCTTGAACAACACACTGCAGTTGCCCCTGCTACAAGGATGGTGGACAAGCCAACATGTGCATTTGTGAAGCTGGGTGACTTTGACCCTTGGGAACAGTCCAGGGTCAGCCTGTGCTCACATGGCATGCTCCAAAAATCCACCTTCCACCATTACTGTTGTGATCTGAACTAGATAGCTGCTTGTGAAGCACCTTTTCCTGACTTGCAGTGCAGATTCTGTGTGGACTGCTGAAGGTTGCTTCTAGTGACTCATGCATAGAAAAACCCATTATGTTTAACACACCACAGACAGAGACTTTAGGTATAAAGAGGATGTGTGATGCAGAGGAAAGAGAAAAAGAGCAAGTCCGAGACCCCTGATTTTAGTCCTAAATGTGCCAGACACATATTGTTTGGTATTTGGCTTTAGTTTTCAGATCTGTAAAATGGGACACTAAGAATTACTGGGCAGGGTTTTTTTGGTATGTTAGCCAAGATTATTTTCACAAAGCATCTGGCAGAGCACTAGACCCTGCTCAATAACAGAGAATCTCAGTGAAATTGTACAGATTTGTTTATAAACCTGAGCTTCAGTAGCCTTGTGAATTAGGATAGTATGTGCCGCACTTGGTAAAGAATTTGCCTGCAATGCAGAAGACACAGAATATGCAGGTTCAATCCCTGGGTCAGAAAGATCCCCTGGAGAAGGAAATGGCAACCCACTCCAGTATTCTTTTCTGGAAAATCCCATGGACTGAAGAACCTGGTGGGCTACAAAGTCTATGGGGTCACAAAGAGTCAGACATGACTGAGCATGTGTGCGCGTGCGCATGCACACACACACACACACACACACACACACACACACAACTCTAGTGGGGCTGAGTTATTAATACTAAATCTCTCTGAGTCCCGGTTTAAATGGGTTTTATTGGGGATTGAATATACCTTGCATGCTAAGTTGTAAAGATTGGAGAACATTTGTATAAGACCCAGCATGGTGGAGTTTCTTAGTGTCTGACCCGGGGACTGACTCCCCACTGCCGCAGCTTCTCCAGTTTGGGGCAGCCTCCTTGGGGGTTTGACTGAAGGTCCTTGTAGTGCCATACTTCTTGTATTCTGGGCACAAAACCTTTTTCTCACTTATGAAATAGACTTAGTTATAGAGGTGCTGATTTTAGTAGGATACAAAATCAAGAGCATGTGGAGAAATGCAGCTATTCTGGTGGAGGGTGTTTGAAGAGCTTTCATTTGTTGAAGGGCTGGCAGTATTTCATTTAGAGGAAGGTGGATTTCAGGTGTGAGGGGAGTGTAGCAGTTGGTGATGGGGAGAGAAGTTAGTGCTTGTGCAGGGAAGAAGTGACCAGACCTAACAGAGGAGAGTGGCAGGTGAGGATTGGGAAGCGGGGCTTAGCAGAAGGAGGCTGGAAATTGGGAGGCCCAAGGAAGGAGGTAGTGGAGGGTTCTGGTCAGCGTGTTGGGTGCAGAGGCTGGGGACACCGCATGAACAATGAGGGTGTTCCTGCAGGGTTGCGCAGGGTAAATGAAACAGGGGCTTTCTGTTGTCACCATCCCGCTAAGGGAAGGCAGGGGTGGTCTTAGGTGTGTATATGTGCACCTGTGTGTGTGCCTATGTGCTTGACTGTGTGTCAGTAATAGGACCAAAGAGATTGGGGACTTACCCAAGGCTATGCCGCTAGGAAATATCTTTCATTTGCTTAAAGTGCTAAGTTTAGTAATGACTGTAAGTGACAGAAATGGGCAGGGGGAGCACGGAGGGAAGGGGCCTCGGCCCCATTTCCTGCTCCCTCCCCGGTAGGTAGTGAGTAGGAGTTTTGAGTTTCACTGTTTGATAGCATCACCTCCTCTGCTTTCCCAGAAATTATTCCTCGAAGTATGACTCGAATCGTTACTCTGTTGGGAGATGTCTCAGTTCAGAACTGACTTTCTGCCGAGGTTGTTTACTAAAGAGATGGCAGCCCTGGCAATTCAGAGGTGGCTTAATCAAGTGGAAAGAACAGGGGGCATGGATCTGAGTGCTGGTCATGTTTTCAGAGACCTCTGAGAATTGGGCGAGTGAATATACTTCTTAGTGCCTGGCTTTTTCCTCCTGTAAATTGGAAGATAGTGATCCCTACATGATGAATTTGTTGTGATGTTGCTTTGAAAATTGCAGTGTTGGTCCTGGTATAATAAAGATAAAGGGGTGTCTGGACTTGGATTTTATTTCTATCTGTGTGAAGTAGGAGGGAAAATGATGAGTTGGTCAGCTCCCTTGGGTGGTGTGGATCACTAATATTAAAGTGATGCCAACATTTTCTCTTATTTGGAGGTGGTGTGTCTTGGAACATTGTGATTAACGATTGTAGACTCTACTGATTGTGTGGCGCTACCTTGCCTTGGGCTGACCACCTACCTGTACTGGCATTTCCCCAGCTCTGGGCTGAGGATCACCGAGCTTTTGTGTTATCTGTGAGGAATCTATGAACTTTTAGTCCTTTATTTCTTCATCTGCAAAATGGGGATAATAAAATTCACCACAGCTTTGTCTGTATTGTGAAGATTTGCTGAAGAAAGGGGCATGAGGATTCTAAGTTGTATTCAACCCTGACTCTTTGGAGCCCATTTTCTCTCCCTTCTCCTTTCTGCTAATGGTCAAGGGACCTCTTTGGTCTTGGAAAGGTGAAAGGGCCCAAAGGAAGAAATGGGGGATTATAGAGGACAGTAATTCTGTAAGGCCCCAGAGTGAATTTTTGAGTCCTGGGATCTGTGCCCAGTTTTGTCACAACCTGTCACATTCCTGCATGCCATGAAAGCCAGATTTGTCCATGCCTATGACCTAACAAGGGGAGATAGAGACTTCTGGAAGGGTGTCAGCTTTTGGAAACCTTGAAGGTGGTGGGCGAAGGCGCTGGCATGGCGGCTGTGGGTGTTGAGGTTCCTGCTCACTGCCTCTCCTGTCCAGCAGTGACTCGCAGCTTGGGTATTTGGGTTTGGGGTGAGTCAATGGGCCCAAGACCCAGAAGACCCGCGTGTGCCTAGTGGCAGGCTGGAATTAGTCAGAAGGCGAAACTATTTGTCCTGACCCCAGAACCCATGTGCTCTGACTGGGGGAGGAAATCCTCTCTGATTCTTAATTTTCTTATCTACGGCAGCCTCTGGAGAAGAGAATTTTCTCTTTCCTGCCTTATGTAGTTCTTATGGAAATAAAGGAGAAAAGGATTTTTTTCATAAATAATATTGCGATATTCAGCATTAGTTTATGCTGCTTGAAATAGGAAGCTGACTTCTCTTCTTTGTTCCTTTCCAGAGTTAATATATTGATCCTAAAGAAGAGAACCAGTAAAATTCCTGAGAACAGTTGGTAGACCATCCAGTCTTGCTTACTGTTTGTATTTGGTGTCTGAGATCTCTGAATTTAAGCCTGGACCAGTTTAAATATATCCTGAGGATACACAATACGGAGGTACCACGTAAATGTAACAAGTTCAAGAATCTCACATTCCCCTGATGTGTCTACCTTGGCTTATAATATTTCACTCTTCATATACACTGGGGCTTTGGCCCCCATTTTTTATGTCCCCCGTAGAGACTCATTTCTCATAAGGACTTGAACTTTGGACTCAGAAGGTCCCTGTGTAGGACACTGATTCCTGTTAGGGCCTCCCATGGAGGAAATGGCAGAACTCAAGGCGAGAAAGCCAGCTCTTTGAATCCTCAATTCCATGTTCTTTCTGACACATCACTCTTCCCTCCTGTCAGGTGAAGAGAGAAGCCAGATGGTTTGACAAATGGTTCTTGTTACTGTCAAATCTGCCTTCTCTTTCTGCTCAGAAAGACAGTTCTTACCTTTCCTTTTTGAGGGGATTAGATGGGCGGGGGGAGAGAAAGGGAGGTGCAGGAAGAAACACATTTTATTACCCTATTCTTTCTGTGGCAGAGATGACCAATAAGCTCTTGTTTCTCCATCAGGAAGCAAGGTTGAAGCAGTGAGGAACCGTCTTCTCGAATTTAAAGCACACGGAGGCCTAGCAGTGGCAGACTATATTAGGAGACAACATTGATTTCATATATACTTATCTGAAAAAGAAAAAAAAAACCAAAACATGTTTAAGATGCCATATCCATAAATACTAATAAGGCTGTCTGATTCCAATTTTCAGGTGAGATTAGCATTTTATTGAGTATTTTATCTGTCAGATTCAATACTCGATGTACCATCCTCCCAGGCTTATTAGCATAATTGCTATGCTTAAGCAACAATAAAAAATTCAGCAGTAAAATAGCAGTTAGTGCAGGCAATTTGTTATCAAAAGCTTTTACTTAAGGACAGCTCCAGCCTGCATTTATTAGCAAGTTAGGGTTATAATTTATTTTTATTTGGAAAAACAAAAGAGGGGGCAGGTTTTTGCTTTTTTGTTTTGGAAATAATAGAGAAATTAAAAAGCATTGCCTCTCTGGAAAACTGTCTACATCCCTTCTTTCTGTGCTAAAAGCAGGCTGGGATGGGAATAGATTCCACTTGTGAGGCACAGTGGCTCAGATGAAAAGTCTCTCTCCTCAGCATTGTAATAAATGGATAGTAATGCCCATTTATGTTTGTACAGATGTTTCCACAACATGTTCACATCTCTTTTGTTACTTAGCTCTCAAACCAGTCTGGCGAGGGCTCCATTCTGAGTGTGGGAGACTGAGGAATGGCAACTTGTTCCAGATGGGAAAGTTGGATGGCAGAGCTGGGCTGCAGATCCAGTCTTCCAGCCCCCAGGGCCCTGGCAGCATCATGACCCTTCACACGTTGCCCAGAAGCCCTGGTATGGGCACTGTTTTTCCTGCCCTGTGGTCTGGCCCTAGGTCTTTTACATAAATGTTCATGCATGCATGCACACACATCCATATACACATACATGGGCACACACACGTGCACACATACGATTTTTTTTTCTTTCTTCCCTATCTAATGATGCATTCTTATAGCTGTTTTTCCTTTGGTGTCCTGGTTAAAGCAGTTCTGCCATATGAATTTTCTGTTAATATCAAATATCCTCCATTTCTTGTGTTTCCAACCTCTCTCTCTCTCTGTACCTCTCTCTCTTCCCCTTTCTACCTCCTCTCTCTTGCACATTAGTGACAGACTTAGGAAAGCCCTGTGACTAACATCTGCAGAGGACCCATGCAAAATACATGATTTTATTAAGTAATGTGATGATCTTTGTAGAGAAGAAAGACGTAAGATTTAAAACTATGGAGGTTTAGAAATCATTTTTCTCCTTTATTTCTTGAGAAATGTGTCAGAAATAAATAAGAACAGTCAATTGATGCTTTTCAGTGTGTTTTAGGCTTCAACTGTGGGTAATAATTTTTACCCTGAAGATAACATTTGGGGTGAAAATGGACAACTGAAGCTTCCAAACTTTCAGAGGAGTTACCTTAGCATCTTAGATTTTCTTTCCTTGGTAAGTTCAGAGAAAGATCATATGATTATTGACTCTGAATCTCTCTAATGTACAAGGCATGTGCTGGCCACTGTGGGGTTTAGGGACTAGATCAGAGAGGGCTGTGAAGCTCAAGACTATCAGAGAGGAAATTCATAGAACATGAAGATCATTTTTATTTTTGAGTAGCTATTATATTATTGAAACCGTGGTAGAAATTGTTCTTGGATTATGCCATTTTATCTTCGTCTCACGCAATTATTAGTGACTTTTTATTTTTATTTTATAAGCACTTATTATGTATTGGCCCCTATCATAATGTTTTACATTCATCATCTTATTTAATTTTTATCACAATCTTCAAGGCAGTGTTAGATACTATTATCATTGTTCTCATTGGTTAGATGAAGAAACTGAGGCACAGAGAGTCTGAATAACTTGTCCAAGTCACACAGCTAGTAAGTGATGGAACCTCTCTGGTCTTCCTGTCTCCTAAACATGTGTTCTTTCTGCTGCACCACTTGGCAAAAAATTAATGAGTAGATAGCTAGACAGTGCTAATGATGAGTAGAGGACTGTGTAGTTTGCTGCTGTCAGAGCTGGGGCAGAACCTGGGTATTTACAGAGTTCAGAAATTTGAAATTGGACAAGGGTTCAAATCCTAGGTGCTTCTTAGTGTTTGTCAAAACCTTGGTTAAATGACCTCTTCGAGTCTTGGTGTCTTTCTTTAAATTCAGGATGATAGCATCCCTCTCCCAATGTCACTGTGAGAATAAATTAGAAAATATATGTGAGAGCCTCCAGTGGTGCCTGGCTCCTGGTGGATGTTTATCCAGCGTGGGAAGTACCCAGGGCCAGGCATTGTGTGTGCAGGTAGGAACAGCCATCAAAGCCGCAACCACCAGGGTTTAAAACTGTCCACTATGAGATATTAGAGAACTGTGGGCAAACAACTTCATCTCTCTGGTACCTCAATTTTCTCATCTTTATAGCCTGTACTTACATTCTGGGGTCATTGTGAGAGTGAAATAAGCTAAAAGATGAGTTAAAAGATTAACTTAATAGTTAAAAACGTTTGTAAAGTGTATTTCACCGTGTCTGGCACAGCAAGCGCTTTGTGTTAGCTCTCATTATTTGGTCCTGCTACAATGATGAAAGATGGGTACCAAGTGAATGGTTTATGGCTGTTTTAGGACCCTGACCTGATCACTCAAGGACCAGGAGCCAGTTTAGCCTGGGGCATACGAATCGAAAGCATTTGCACAGCCATTCGTGACCTTGGAAAAGTTTTGGCTTCTCAGTCCTTGATCTTTGCTTATCTGTAGATGGTAGTTGAGAGAGTAAACTTCAGATGATAGAGCCTGTGTGGGGAGTGAAAGACAGCCACATCCTTGATAAGCTGCTTCCTGGAGTGTCATCATGTGGCTACTGGGTTTGCTGATCAAAGCTGGCCTGTGGGGTGGAATTTTTTCTGTGTCACCCAGGCAGGGTCTGTCTTCCCTCAGTCTGCACATCCCTGGAACCTGTCTTCAGCACTGGCTCCCACTTCCCTCCTTTCCAGAAGACACTGGTATGCTGGGGCCGCTTCCTCCTGGGACCATCTCTTCTGCACCCAAAGGAGGTGGGTGGGGATTTTGGCATACTGCTTTCTGAAAGGTGATATACTCTAATATACTTCATATGCCTTCAAAAAACAATACATTAAAAGACACTAATATTAAAGTTATTCTCATGAGGATAGCTCAGAGATGGAAGATTCTTCAGGAGCTGGTGCTTTCTTGGTCTTATTGTCTTACACAGCACTTATCATTATAAAGCTTGTGTGTGTGTGTGTGTGTGTGTGTGTGTGTGTGAGAGAGTGAAGCTTCCTGGAATTAGTGGTGCTGATTTTGGGGGTGTTTCCTTAGCTGATTCAAAATAGAAACAGAAAGGCAAAAGTGTTTGTTCATGTCATTTAAAAATGTCTTTATAGGAAAAGACATTAAGATAATACCTTACACTGTGAATACCTCACATTGTGTACGGGGCTTTGTGGTTTTCAAAGCACTGAAATACACATTTTCTCATGTGTACCCTATGGCATCCCCATGAGGTAGGCAAGGCAGAGCTTGTCATTCATTTCCCTTTTAGAGATGATGTAACTGAAGTTCAGAGAGATGAGGTGAGTTTTCTTAAAGTGGCGATGGATGCAAACCCAGAGCCTTTAACTCTGGGCTGCTTTCTGCTTCATTGTCCTGATTCGAGTGTAGTGAGGTCATTCTTATCAAGTGCTATCAAGATTATATAGAGTTGCAATAAACCTGAAAATGCTCCCCTTTAGTTTTCTTTTTTCCATTGGTTAAAAAGTTAGCTATGATTTGATATTCACTTGTTTCTCCCCAAGTATAAGCAGCAATGAATCTCTAAAACTTTCTGTTAAATCAGCATGTGTTTTTAAAAAATCAAATGTCAAAGTACTTCCTGAAACTTGCTTTAATGAACAAGAGAGGTGAAGGTAAAATTCCCTTTTTTGCATGAGGTAATTAGGAAACAGGAGGCACAAACTCGCTATAGGAATTTAAAAAGGAACACTTGTACTGATGTACAAATTGGATGAATATATTAAAGAAGGTTTCATGCTGGTGGAAATTGTAAGTGATTAGGTGTATCAATTGTTTCTGGTTTGCATGGAAACCTAATCTGTTCCATGAGTTTGATCCAAGGAAGATATATATTCTTACACGCCAAGAAACAAAAACATGAGTTGAATTTCTTGTTTGATGGCATAGTGCCTTTATCTGGGAGCTCAGCTGCATCCTCAGAATATAAGACATAAGAATAGAAGATGCTCTTGACCTTCTTAATGATTAGGAATCAGCTCTGCTTGCTTAGAGGGTAGGGAGGACTGAGTTCTCTTTGGCAAATATCTTTGAGTCTCTTAAGCACATGGCACCAAATACACTCAGTGCTGTATTACTTGACCTCATGTACCAGGGTATGAGTTGTTGTTGTTGTTGTTCAGTCGCTCAGATGTGTCCGACTCTTTGTGACCCTATGAGCTGCAGCACACCAGGCTTCCCTGTCCTTCCATCTCCTGGAGCTTGCTCAAACTCCTGTCCATTGAGTTGGTAATGCCATGCAACCATCTCATCCTCTGTCATCCCCTTCTCCTCTTGCCTTCAGTCTTTCCCAGCATCAGGGTCTTTTCCAGTGAGTTGGCTCTTCACATTAGGTGGCCAAAGTTTTGGAGCTTCAGCTTCAACATCAGTCCTTCCAATGAATATTCAGGGTATGGGTTAGATTACATGTGTTTTGGAAGCCTGTTCTTTCCTTCACGGTACCTGGTTGCTTAGGTGACAACCTCTAAGTGAATTGCCTGCTTCCTGGCAGTGTTTTGAAATGCCTGCTTTGAAGGAGGCAGAAAGTCTTTAGGTTTGGACAGATGACCCCCTTGATTCTCCATCTTTGACGGTTGTTTTTTTGGTCTACATCATCTGCTGATGTTACTTGTGTGGGTGCTAAAGTTGACTCTGATTTATATACTCCAGATACAGATCAGTTTGTACTCTTTCAGGATACTCATAGCTATGAATTCTCTATCTCCATGAAAGTCTACATACCGTCTTTGATTGTCACGTTGTAAATAGCTCCCACTCGATAAACAAGGTTAGAAGTGAAATCACTAGCATGGCAAGTGAGATGGAATAAGCTGGAGATTCTGTCTCTGGGTTTCTCTCACAGCCTTAATGCTGTTCATCTGGCCCTGACTTGTCCTGTGTGTATTCCTTTGGTCTCTTCTGCTAGATTTTAAACCCCTGTAGGGCAGGTGTTGTATCCTATTAATCACCATGTTGGTGCCTGGCACATAATACATGCTTATTACTAGGTACTTGGTCATATCTTAAGAAACTGAAAAAGTGGCTTTGCTAGAGGGAGAGGTGATTGCTTGTACTGTTTGTTCAGTACATTCCAAGCGATGCTGGCTGTCTTGGGGAAATCAGAGATGCAGACACTGAAGCTCCTTCCTTGAGGAACCACCGTCTAACTACATCACGTCAGTGAGAGCTCTTTGTAAACTGTGAAAGCGTGTGCAGACGGGTCATCCTGATGAGCCTTAACTTTAGTACGGCTTGGGCGGCTAGGCTCTGCCAACTCCTCCCACATTTGTGAAGCCCCTACCACAACCCCACATACTTTACATGTCTGATGGCGTAATCGTGACTAGATCATTCAGAAGATTAGCAGATTATCTGCCAGGTTGAGTGCTGCTACATAATTTGCTGGTCTTTGGTAGCTCTATTTTTAAAAGGTGGAGTGCTGAATAGATAAGTGAAATGTGCTATAAAATGTAGTATTATTAAGCAATAGAAAGGAATGCAGTAGTGGTACAAAACCAATAAATCTTGAAAACATTAGGGTAAGTGAAAGAACCTAGTCACAATAGGCCACACATTCTATAATTCCATTTATATGAAAAGTTCACAATAGGACAATTTGTAAAGTCTGTAAAGGTAGAAAGTAGATTAGTGATTGCTGGCAGGGATGGGGTGGGGGATAGAGAGTTACTGCTAATGAGTGTGGGTTTCCTTTGAGGGCGGTGAAAATGTTCTTAAATTAGATGTGGCAATGGTTGTACAACTCTGTGACTATATTAAAAACTGAACTGTAGACTTTATTTATTCTTTTGGCCATGCCGCACGGCATGTGGGATCTTAGTTCCCTGACCAGGGATCGAACCTGTGCCCTCTGCATTGGAAGCAGAGTCTTAACCACTGGACCACCAGCAAAGTCCTCAAATTGTAGATTTTAAATGGGTGAATTGTATGGTGTGTGCATTATGTCTCAATAAAGCTGTCAAAAAAATCAGCACATTGCCGGGACTTCCCTCGTGGCCCAGTGGCTAAGAGTCTGCACTCCCAAAGGTAGGGCCCGGGTCCAATCTCTGGTCAGGGAATGAGATCCCATGTGCCACAGCCAAGATCTGGTGCAGCCAAGTACATAAATAAATAAATAAGAAAATCAGTATATTGCCTTTCAGTCTATAATCTTTGAGGGTTTTTTTCAGCAAATCTATCTAGAGTACCAAGTTTTTAACTCACCTTAGTTTGTTTTGGGCCCAGAAGTCCTATGTCCTTAACCATGGTGACCATTCCTAATGAAAAATTGATCATAGAACCAGAGCCACCAGACTTGGGAGAAATCTATTTCTCCTCAACTTCATGCACAAGTCTTTTCAGGAGCCTTAAAAACTCATACTTCCAGAAATGTTGATTAGTGAGATATCCAATAAGAAATAACAGGCTACTGACAGCCCTGATTGTATAAATAGGCGTTTGGGATTGTGTTCATGGTTTGCTTGTCAGTACAAGAGAAATGTGTGATTATGTTGAATGATGGTTAATTTCCTTATCCACCCATTTTAAAAATAAAGATGTACGGCTAGGAGACAGGTGCCCAGGGAGAAAAGAAGCCCTGCAGCTTTGATAATGAACTCCAGAAAGGAGCAAGTTCTTACTGAGGAGCTGGCCATTTGTGTTTTGTGTGTGGACAACTTTCCCCCTCTTGGAAGATCACTGTACCTCCTTCTCTGACTAACTTACTGTGTCAACAGTATTAGAGGAGCAGCCAGTGGAGTGTGTAGAGGCTGGGGAAGAGCTGTGCTTTCTAGCTTTGTATGTGAACACTTCATACACAGATACTTCTCTTTGATTAAATATCCAGTGAAACCAATTCACATGAACTCCAATTAAACTTTAATGAACAAGTGGGTGTATTAATATCAGCTGAGTAATGCAGGCAGCATGGATTCCAGTAAGTGAGTCACTTCTCTGAGCAGCTCATTCCCCATGCACGGTTAGAGTTACTAGAAAGCTTCCAGCTATATTTGAGTGGATCTGGTCTGGGCCTTGTAATTCGAGTAATCCTCGGGGCTTGTTATTCATCTCATGACAAAACCACAGTGATCCAGACCTCTGTTTTCAGAGCAAGGATTGGGGTTGAGGAGCCTTTTCAAACTGAGTGATTAGACTTTTCATGGAGCAGTGACCACCTGGGCTTTCATTTTCTCCATCTTCTTTTCTTTCTTAAACTGAGAATTCTTTTTCTCCTTAAACCCAGGGGCAAGTGTAGGTGAAGGGCAAGGCAGTGAAGGTGGAACCTCAGTTTTGAACTGAATTTAGTGCCTGAATCTCACTTCCCATCCCCATCTGCTGTTCTGCCTCAGGTCTCTAAGCCTCCCATAGTTACACCAGACACAGTGAGATGTGCTTGGCATGGTGAGCCTTTTTGAGCATAGACTGTGTTTATTCTAGAGAATGATAACTGTACCTACTTCCTGGGGACAGTTAAACAAGCTAATGATCATAATGCTCTTAGTTTCATGCCTGATAGCCTGATACCTAATAAGTTCTCTGTAAATGCTGGTTGGGCTTCCCTGGTGGCTCAGATGATTAAGAATCTGTCTGCAATGCTGGAGACCTGGGTTTGATCCTTGGGTTGGGAAGATTCCCTAAAGAAGGACATGGGTACCTGCTCCAGTATTCTTCACTGGAGAATTCCATGGACAGAGAGTCCTGGTGGCCATTTGAGTCCTAGCCCATGTCAGGCTGTGGCTGATGGGCTGGGGAACTGTGTCTAGTGCCATACAGAGGATTTATCATTTATTTGTGTTTTGTGTGTGGACAACTTTCCCCTTCTTGGAAGATCACTGTACCACCTTCTCCAAGAGTCAAACATGACTGAGCGTCTTTCACTAACTAACTAAACGCTAGTTAACTTGCATTAGGAGTACGTCACGGAGAAGGCAATGGCAACCCACTCCAGTACTCTTGCCTGGAAAATCCCATGGACGGAGAAGCCTGGTAGGCTGCAGTCGATGGGGTCACGAAGAGCTGGACACTTACTGAGTGACTTCACTTTCACTTTTCACTTTCATGCATTGGAGAAGGAAATGGCAACCCACTCCAGTGTTCTTGCCTGGAGAATCCCAGGGATGGGGGAGCCTGGTAGGCTGCAGTCGATGGGGTCACGAAGAGGTGGACACTTACTGAGCGACTTCACTTTCACTTTTCACTTTCATGTATTGGAGAAGGAAATGGCAACCCACTCCAGTGTTCTTGCCTGGAGAATCCCAGGGATGGGGGAGTCTGGTAGGCTGCCATCTATGGGGTAGCAGACAGTCCGACATGACTGAAGCGACTTAGCAGCAGCCGCAGGAGTACATCAAGGCTGTATATTGTCACCCTGCTTATTTAACTTATATGCAGAGTACATCATGAGAAACGCTGGGCTGGAGGAAGCACAAGCTGGAATCAAGATTGCCAGGAGAAATATCAATAACCTCAGATATGCAGATAACACCACCCTTATGGCAGAAAGTGAAGAACTAAAGAGTCTCTTGAAGAAAGTGAAAGAAGAGAGTGAAAAAGTTGGCTTAAAGCTCAACATTCAGAAAACTAAGATCATGGCATCTGGTTCCATCACCTCATGGCAAATAGATGGGGAAACAGTGTCAGACTTTATTTTTCTGGGCTCCAAAATCACTGCAGATGGTGATTGCAGCCATGAAATTAAAAGACGCTTACTTCTTGGAAGGAAAGTTATGACCAACCTAGACAGCATATTAAAAAGTAGAGACATTACTTTGTCAACAAAGGTCTGTCTAGTCAAGGCTATGGTTTTTCCAGTAGTCATGTATGGATGTGAGAGTTGGACTATAAAGAAAGCTGAGCATCGAAGAATTGATGGTTTTGAACTGTGGTGTTGGAGAAGACTCTTGAGAGTCCCTTGGACTGCAAGGAGATGCAACCAGTCCATCCTAAAGGAGATCAGTCCTGGGTGTTCATTGGAAGGACTGATGCTAAAGCTGAAACTCCCATACGTTGGCCACCTGATGCGAAGAGCTGACTCGTTTGAAAAGACCCTGATGCTGGGAAAAATTGAGGGCAGGAGGAGAAGGGGACGACAGAGGATGAGATGGTTGGATGGCATCACTGACTCGATGGACATGGGTTTGGGTGGACTCTGGGAGTTGGTGATGGACAGGGAGGCCTAGCGTGGTGCGGTTCATGGGGTTGCAAAGAGTCGGACACGACTGGGCGACTGCACTGCACTGAACTGAAGGGAGGATGGGTGGGGAGGAGCCGATTGGGACTTGACAGTGAAGGAACTAAGACTCTCCCAAGGATTTGACTTACAGATAAAAATGTCTGAGATTAGATTTATGGACACAGCAGTGGGGAGGAGCAGGTGCGACAAACTGAGAGAATAGCATTGAAATATATACATTACCGGAGAAGGCAATGGCACCCCACTCCAGTACCCTTGCCTGGAAAATCCCATGGATGGAGGAGCCTGGTAGGCTGCAGTCCATGGGGTTGCTAAGAGTCGGACACGACTGAGCGACTTCACTCTCGCTTTTCACTTTCATGCGTTGGAGAAGGAAATGGCAACCCACTCCAGTGCTCTTGCCTGGAGAATCCCAGGGATGGGGGAGCCTGGTGAGCTGCTGTCTATGGGGTCACACAGAGTTGGACACGACTGAAGCGACTTAGCAGCAGCAGTATATACATTAACATCTGTAAAATAGGTAGCTAATGAGGAGTTGCTGTGTATCGCAGGGAGCTCGGCCTAGTGCTGTGACAACCTAGGAGGGTAGGATGGCGTGGAAAATGGAAGGGAGCTTCAAGAGGGAGGGGATATGTGTATACCTATGGCTGATTCATGTTGATGTATGGCAGAAACCAACACAACCTTGTAAAGCAATTATCCCCCAACTAAAAGTAAATAATTTTTTTAAAAAAGGCAAAATAAAAAATGTTTCCAGAGTGATAAAGACCAAGAGAGAATGAGCAGTGAGGATTCAGGGAATGGAGAGATCTCTAGGTTGGCAGCATCTGAGACGGCTGGGTGATCCTGGGCTGGGGGTCAGGGTTGGGCCAGGCAAGGATTTGAAAAGGTAGTTTGAGGATGAATGATGAGTGTTTGTGAAGGCAGAAGCCCTGATGTACCACATGCAAGGTCAAGTATGTTCAGTGTGGGTTAGACTAGGTAGTATGTAAGCGCTCGAGGGGGCTCACTGAGACTGAATCTAGCCTCTCCCTTGGCTCTTAAGCATCAAGTCTAGCACCATTTGTTCTTCTGCCTCCTGTTCTTGTGTTTCATCTAGAAACCAGTTGAAGGTAATGCCTCGTTAGGCAGCTGGAGGTAAAGACTAGTTGGAGAGTGAGGTATAGGCCTTTTAGCTCAGTGTACTTGCGGTAGGGAGGGTATTCTTTCTGCAGTCAGATATCTCCCAAGACTGGGAGGAAGGGCCTGAGTTGCCCATGGCCAGTTTCTTCTCCAGACTCAATAATTAGATAACTCACCCATTCTTCCCTGTGGACAAGGGCAGGGTAGGGAGAGGTCAACGTGAAGAGGCCTGGAGCAAGGTAGAAGAGAGATGTTCTGCCACCTCCTCCGCCCCTCAACCCAAATTACAGTACAGTTTTTTTTTTTAGGGGCAATAGTAGGAGGTTGGAAGGAAGGACTGAGATATATTGTGAAGTGAGGGTCAGTTCTCTGAGCTGAGAATGATATAATTCAGCCAGCCAGCCTGGTTATTTATTCAGGAAACACCGATGGAAGGACACACTTAGATAATTCAAACTCAAGGTCCATCAGTCACAGAATCAACCCCTATCTCAGAGACAGCAACCACTCCTCAGTGTAAAACCTCAAACTTCACATGTGAATGTCAGATTCTTTGCTTTCTGTGCAGACTCCTTTCCAGAGAATGTCATAGGATAAGGAAATCCACAGGGTAAAGGCCTAACTTCTATGATAATAACAGAGGTAGGAGAATCTAATTAAACAGATGACTTGCGTATTTGGAATTTTGGATAAAGCAGAAGGGATCCATGCGATTAAGATTTGAATAGGTTGATGATGCAAGTTAGAAACTAGATGTTACTTATGAAAAACAAAGGAAATGTACAGTAGATTTTAATTATGTCAAGTCATTAATTAATTTAGCAATTGGAGTTAGGCATTTCATTATTTGGCAACTGCTTAGTATCTTTCTCTTTTATACTGTGGAGAGAAGTCTGTTTTTCCTACTTCACAAATGAAACAACGATAGACAAATATGGAGATCATATCCTAGGACGCTTGGACTAGGTTTCATTGGCCAGGTCAATCCTTTGTTTAATATCGGGTGTTCATATTGAAGTGAAACAATAGAATTTGTTTATAGGGGCTCATAAGACAAATGAATTGGACTTGGTTTTGACATCCAAAGGCATCAGGGAGGTGTAATTAACTAAGCACTCTACCTTGTTTTGGCTGAAGAGATTTGTCATAGAAATTTAGTGGCCATGATGGATTATAGATTATGCATCTTTGATTTGGGGGCCGATGACAAATTCCTTCCCATTCAGGGTTCATCCGGATCCTGTTGTTGTTACAGCAATATTTAAAGAAATGCTCAGAGGATATGCTCATCTATTTTTATCTCCTGTCTGTTTTCAAGATAATAAATGAAATATATTGTATAGACTGATTAATTAGGTTTCTTGAGGTGAATACCTTTTGCAAACCCAACCCCGCAAAACCTGAATCCTGTCCAGATTTCCCTGTTTGTCTCCCTCCAGATCTCCTAAGTGGATCCTCTTTTCTGGAGGTCTTTGACAGGACAGACTGCTCTTCCCTTGGGGTATCTGCATGTTACCCTGGTCACTCTCTGGTCTTTGTTTTTCTCCCTTGGTCCACTATGAAAGCAAGTTACCTATGGGCTTGATCCTCCTGGGGACACTTGCCCAGGTACCCCGTAGCATTCCTTCCCATTGGTTCTCCCGAGTTTCCGTTTGGTGACTGCTCCCTACAGCAGTAGTTTCTCACCTGAGTTTGTGGATCAGTATCGCTTAGGGAAGTTTTACCAGAATTCAGATGTTCAGTCTTCATTCCTAAATCTTCAGGTGTGGACGTGGGCATTTCCATTTTGAAAACCTTTTTGGGTAATTCCAGTTTTCAGAAATCCTGAAATGTACTGTTTTCAGTTTACTTATGTTGTGCAGTGCTTCAAATAGAAGCTTTTAAAAACACTTTTAAGTCATGGATTCCAGGATGGGAAGGACAGACTCAGGACATGAAAATAGAGTCAAGGAAGCTGGAGAGGAAGCTGATGATGCTACGAGGGAACTGAAGCTCAGTGCCCTGACCATCCACTTCTTTTATTCCTCAGGCTTTTGCCCATTGTATTTATTTTGGCCAACAACATTCTTGTTGTTTCCACATGTATGTGCTATGGGTTCTGTTTTAGAAGTTATCTTGGCAGGGGGTCTGAGGTCAGGAGTTTTTAGCTCATCCCCACTAAAAATGAGGCCAGTTATGAGACTCTGTCTTACTCTATAGGTTCCAGCCTTTCTACAGAAACTCACCTTCTGTTCCTGCCCCCAGGCCTTAAGCAGAGCCAGCCCTTTTCATTATATATTCCCCATCTAACTAATCTGTCTTTAATAACACATCAGGTTTTGTCAGAATCAGTTAATTCTTTAGTAACATATGCAGAACAGACAGACTGTGATGTGTTTGCTTACTGGTGGAGGTGAAATGGAGGCCAGTGTTCTTTCAACCAGCATTTTACTCTCCTTGGGACTTTGTGAGTGTAGTATGTGGAATCAGTGACTTTTCAGTCATATCTTCCATATTTTGACGCAGGGTTGATCATACCACCTGACTGGGGAGCACCTCGTCAGTAAATTCTAATGGAAAAAAGTTGTGTGATGAATGGGCAGGAAGGCATCACAGGAGCACTGTGAGTCATTCCAAGACCAGCAGGATTTGAGCTGTGGTGATTCTCCAATGCTGACTCGAAGCCTCCCTCAGCATTCTGTCATCTTAAGCAGCTTTCGAATCCTTGTCTCAGATTTCTTTATCTAGGTCAGACCACGTCTTTTAAAAAATTGTGTCTGGACATGTCCTTCGTAGATCGGACTGGTCCTGCTAGGATAATTGGCTTTATAGGCTTTGAAAATAGCAACAGTGGGGCATTTTGTTGTTGTTGTTGTTGTTGCTTTGTAAACTAATTTATTTTAATTGGAGGCTAATTACTTTACAATATTGTAGTGGTTTCGCCATATATTCACATGAATCAGCCATAGGTGTACATGTGTTCCCCATCCTGAACTCCTCTCCCACCTCCCTCCCCATCCCATCCCTCAGGGTCATACCAGTGCACCAGCCCTGAGTACCCTGTCACATGCATCGAACCTGGACTGGCGATCTGTTTCACATACGATAATATACATGTTTCAATGCTGTTGTCAAAAATCATCCCACCCTCTCCCTCTCCCACAGAGTCCCAAAGTCTGTTCTTTACATCTGTGTCTCTTTTGCTGTCTTGCATACAGGGTTATCGTTACCATCTTTCTAAATTCCATATATATGCGTTAGTATACTGTATTGGTGTTTTTCTTTCTGGCTTACTTCACTCTGTATAATAGGCTCCAGTTTCATCCACCTCATTAGAACTGATTCAAATGCATTCTTTTTAATGGCTGAGTGATACTCCATTGTGTATATGTACCACAGCTTTCTTATCCATTCGTCTGCTGGTGGAAATCTAGGTTGCTTCCATGTCCTGGCTATTATAAACAGTGCTGCGATGAACATAGGGGTACACGTGTCTCTTTCAATTCTGGTTTCCTTGGTGTGTATGCCCAGCAGTGGCATTGCTGGATCATAAGGCAGTTCTATTTCCAGTTTTTTAAAGACTCTCCACACTGTTCTCCATAGTAGCTGTATTAGTTTGCATTCCCACCAACAGTGTAAGAGGGTTCCCTTTTCACCATACCCTTTCCAGCATTTATTGCTTGTACACTTTTGGATAGCAGCCATTCTGACTGGTGTGAAATGGTACCTCATTGTGGTTCTGATTTGCATTTCTCTGATAATGAGTGATGTTGAGCATCTTTTCATGTGTTTGTTAGCCATCTGTATGTCTTCTTTGGAGAAATATCTGTTTAGTTCTTTGGCCCATTTTTGGATTGGGTCATTTATTTTTCTGGAATTGAGCTGCATGAGCTGCTTGTATATTTTGGAGATTAATTCTTTGTCAGTGCTTCGTTTGCTATTATTTTCTCCCTTTCTGAAGGCTGTCTTTTCACCTTGCTTATAGTTTCCTTTGTTGTGCAAAAGCTTTTAAGTTTTGTTGTTCTTGAACAGATTTCTCTTCTCACTCTGGGATGAGGTATTAAGGAGCCAAGGTATGCTTGTATGTGAAGTTTTTTCTTTTCTTTTTTTGATAGAATGTTGACATTTTGGGGTTAGGAGGAAAGCAGGACAGTATTAGAACTCTTTTGGAAAAAAAAAAAACCATTCTGCCTCCATCCCAAACAATACTCTTTTCCTGAGATAAATGAATGGATCTTGTAAAGAAGGTGGTAGAGTACTGAGACATCCTGAGTTGGGTCTGCTCTGCCCCATTTTGCTGTATAAGTTTGACTTCTTGCTGTCGGTGGGGATTCTCGAACTCATCTCTCTGAGTTGTTGAAGGGATCAGATGAGTTACTAATCCATATGAAAATGGTCTGTAAACAGGAAAATCAAACCTTTCCTATTTGTTACTTAGCACAGGTGTTGGACCTTTCCCTAAAACAAAAATAAATAATCCTTTCTTTTTAAGTTATAAAAGTTATAGACACCTATTTTAGAAATTTAAAATACAGAAGAGTATGAAGAAGATAATTAAAACCCCTATAACCCATCGTCCAGAGATAACCATCTTCCTATTTTACACGCATAACCACTCTTCTGTTTTTAAAGGATGGTCATGTTAAACATGTTTAGTTGTATGTGTTTCTGTTACATAATGTGTGCATTTTCCTGTGTCATTAATCATTTTTTAAAAGTACACATTTTAATCACTGCTTGTTAGTGCATTATGTGAATGCTATGTTTGCATTTATTATGATATATTTGACCATTGTTTCTATTATTAAGTGCTGACTGTTTATCAAGAAGAAAACTTGCTTAAAAATAAGGCAGGCATCTTTGGCACTGTTTTTTATAGTAGAGGAATTTGGTGCATTTTACTTCATCCTGTATTAACATGCATAGGGCTGGAGTTTAGTAGTACTTTTAGTTAAGATCTCAGTTTTAAAGTAAAGTTACACCTGTGGATAGTTAATTTAGAGAAAATTCTGACAGTAATAAAGTCTGTTAGGCCAAGTTCTCTTAATTAATATTAATTAGAGAAACATTGAAACACAATATGGATAGTCTTGTGATTACACTGCATTAGATAAGTTGTTTGATGTCTTTTAAAATGTTTATTTTCTCTCATTAGGAGGATGTGGTCAATTTGTTTTACCCAAAGGATTCATTTTCCATTGCTGGGCATATATATAATACTACAGTTACCACAGGGCTTTCCCGGTGGCTTAACAGTAAAGAATCCACCTGTAATGCAGGAGTCGCAAGAGACACAAGTGCTATCCCTGGGTTGGGAAGGTCCCCTGGAGGAGGGCATGGCAACCTACTCCAGTATTCTTTCCTGGAGAATCCTCATGGAAAGGGGAGCCTGGTGGGCTACAGTCCATGGGGTCACAAAGAATCAAACACAGCTGAAGTGACTGAACACCCATGCAGAGTTATCACATATCGGGATGTGATGATGAAGAGAAACCTCTGGATACTTTTAAAAATGGAAAGTTAAAGAACAGTGGACTAGATAGAGAGTTTTGCTAGTATTTCAGTCCCGAGATTGATCTTTTTGTCATGGCTTTATCTCTTTGCCTCTCTTTATGCATTCCATGTCTCTGTGTAGCCTCTTGTCATCTACGTTTGCCTGATCCATGCCTTTCTTGGTCTATCCACCCCCCCCCCCCCCCATCCATCCTCCCACGTATCCATCCAATCATCTATCAAATCATCTATTCCCTGGCCGTTCTTACCTACCCCTCTCATTTATCTCTCTGTCTTCATCAGTCATCTTTATCCATCTATTCGATCATCCATATCCATCTGTAAAGTGAATGGTGACTATTCTGATGGAAACATAGGCATTTCTTTGTTGCATTTTACAAAGAGGATCACAGGAACCAAGGGCATAAGAAGCAGAAAGTGAAAATGACTAGAACTCAATCATTCTTTTTTATCACCTTCAAACTAGAGGGTATGTTCAAAACTGACCTGATTACTTATTCTATGATGTTTATCAGGAGTTTCTTAGTATATTACATTCTGGGGAATATTGTTTCAATTAATATTTTACTAGAAATCAGTCACCAGGAGATAGACTAAACAAGAGCTATATTACAGCTTTTGAGTAGTAAATTCAGAGGGAACAGAATTTTCTTGAGTTTGGACTAAATTTCAAAGATGTGCAAATGACATCTTTCCAAATTTATTGGCTTAATAAACGTGTTGTAACATTTTTAGGGAGTTTAGATATACCAAACAAGGGTATTTTGAGATATGAAGACCTATGTTGCACTTGTTATTTGATAAAATGGAAAGAAAGGCACCTACAGTTACTGAAACCTATTTTCTGCTGATTCTGAGAAAGCTGCTGTGCACTTAATTACCTTCTACAGATAGTGATGCAACTTGTATTATTCCCATTTTGTGGAAAACAGGCAGAGCTTTCTTGAAATTGAGACTTGTTTGACTCAAACTGTTATTCTTTGCAGTACACTGTACTGACACTGTCCTGAAGACTTGTAAAACCTTAGCTATATGTCAGCTCTCTGTTTTTAAATTTTATAGTAACTCATCCAGAAGGTGAACCTTGAACTTTCAGATGTTCAAGCTGGTTTCAGAAAAGGCAGAGGAACCAGAGATCAAATTGCCAATGTCCGCTGGATCATCGAAAAAGCAAGAGAGTTCCAGAAAGACATCCATTTCTGCTTTATTGACTATGCCAAAGTCTTTGATTGTGTGGATCACAATAAACTGTGGAAAATTCTGAAAGAGATGGGAATACCAGACCACCTGACCTGCCTCTTGAGAAATCTGTGTGCAGGTCAGGAAGCAACAGTTAGAACTGGACATGGAACAACAGACTGGTTCCAAATAAGAAAAGGACTACGTCAAGGCTGCATATTGTCACCCTGCTTATTTAACTTATATGCAGAGTACATCATGAGAAATGCTGGACTGGAAGAAGCACAAGCTGGAATCAAGATTGCCAGGAGAAATATCAATAACCTCAGATATGCAGATGACACCACTCTTTTGGCAGAAAGTGAAGAAGAACTAAAGAGCTGCTTGATGAAAGTGAAAGAGGAGAGGGAAAAGTTGACTTAAAGCTCAACATTCAGAAAACTAAGATCATGGCATCCAGTCCCATCACCTCATGGCAAATAGATGGGGAAACAGTGGAAACAGTGGCTTACTTTTTTTTCCTGGGCTCCAAAATCACTGCAGAGGCTCCAAAATCACTGCAGATGGTGACTGCAGCCATGAAATTAAAAGACGTTTACTCCTTGGTAGGAAAGTTATGACCAACCTCAACAGCATATTAAAATGCAGAGACATTACTTTGTCAACAAATGTCCATCTAATCAAGGCTATAGTTTTTCCAGTGGTCATGTATGGATGTGAGAGTTGGACTATAAAGAAAGCTGAGCATCGAAGAATTGATGGTTTTGAACTGTGGTGTTGGAGAAGACTCTTGAGAGTCCCTTGGACTGCAAGGAGATCCAACCAGTCCATTCTAAAGGAGATCAATCCTGGGTGTTCATTGGAAGGACTGATGTTGAAGCTGAAACTCCAGTACTTTAGCTACCTGATGTGAAGAGCTGACCAATTGGAAAAGACCCTGATGCTGGGAAAGATTGAGGGCAGGTGGAGAAGGGGACGACAGAGGATGAGATGGTTGGATGGCATCATCGACTCGATGGACATGGGTTTGGGTGAACTCCGGGAGTTGGTAATGGACAGGGAGGCCTGGCGTGCTGTGGTTCATTGGGTTGCAAAGAGTCGGACACAACTGAGCGACTGAACTGAACTGAACTCATCCTCTGAAATTCTATAGTTTTCAATTCTTTTCTTGAAAGATGAACAGGTTTGCATATAGACATAATAAAGAAGACAGTTCTGAGGATATGGATGTAAGACGGAATCTATAAACTTGATTTTAGTGTTTGACAGGATGGGGTTTTCCTCAAGTGCAGCTGTGTGTTTGTGTTTGACTTAACTTGAGTCTTAGTCAGCTTGATTCAAAAGACACAAAGTTCCCATCTACAAGGTTCATCTTACAGAGGCAGACAAACCAATGAAATATAATAACAACTCTCATCAAACTTTTGTAAGCTCTAGAAAGCCAGAAAAACACAGTTATTGTAATATATCTTGCCAGACCAGCTGTTATGATCACAAGTGGGCCTGAAATAGTCATGACTTTTGAAGACACAGCAAATTTATTTTAGTTCTTAAATTTTCCATAGATTTGAAAACTTATCCCCTTTCTTTTTATCTTGCTAAACTGTAACATTGCTAATGACATTCTGGAAATTATTAATTAGTAATGTTTTGACATTACTAGGAATGAAGATAGAAACTGGGTAAAAGAGGCTCTGTCATAGGACCTGCCTTACATGATCTTATTCTCACTTTTGATCTTCATTTTATTCTCACAGCATTTATTAGTTGCCTACTGTCTACCAGGCACTGGTATATGGGAAGGATATACTAGAACAGGGGTCAGCAAACTTTTCTGTAAAGGAACAGGTGGTAAATACCCCTGTGGTCCATGTGGTCTTTTTGCAGCTTTTCATTTACACAGTCAATGTGTAAAACCCTCCCATAGACAGCACGTAAACAACTGAGTGTGACCGAGTTTGAAATAAAACATTTTACAGAAACATGCAGTGAGCCATATTTGGCCTATGGGCCACAGTTTGCCAACTCTGGTATTAGAATGCCTATGAAATAGTGAACTTTGTCTTGCTCATTGCCCTGTCACCAATGCCTGGAACAGTGCCTGGCATATGGTTGATGCTCAGTAAATATTTATTGAGTAAATGAAGTAATGAATGAATGGATGAGACTCACTTTGTCATCTCTAGGAGTTCATAACCCAAGAGAGGAGTCAAGAAATATACGTATAAGAGTAGTGGAATCAGGTGGTGTTTACACTGGATCCTGAAGAATAGGTAAATGCATGTTACCAGCCAGAGATGGTGAGAAGCATGCTGCAGGGAGAAGAAACATACAACATAGACAAGAAGCAGGACATTTGTGATGAATACTGAGTAGTTTAGATAATCTGTAATAGGATTTTCCTGGCCTGCTTGTTGATCAAAATCACTTGTTATTAATAATATAGGTTTCATGTAAGGCAAGTTTGGCCAATACTTGTTTATGAATAAAGGTTTGCCAGGAAGTAGTTTTTTGGGTGTTGACATGGGAAAGGTATACTGGAATCATTTCTGATGGGAAATAAACTTTTATTTTTCTTTCCAGAAGAACCAATATTGACTGATGGTAGCTGGACCTAGAATTATCCTCAACTTTCTGTCCATAGAATGAAGGGGGAGCTCTGGTAGATATCCACCATGCTTGTGTGTCCAGCTTCATATGTCCCCTATTGATGTTATAGGAGTACTCCGGCCTTTATAATAGAATGACATGCAATTCAGTCCGTTATGTAAATTATAGTGAGACTATCAAATTCTGCATAGCTACTAGATTTGTTGCTTTTGAATTCTTGAGTGGCAGACATCTGAGAAGGCAAATTTATTCAAACAGTACAGTAGAGAACTTGCTTTCTCTTGCTCTAACTTCAACTGAGAAGGCCATTTTAATTGAATGCCCAGTTTTGTAGACTATGACCACTGGGAGGGCCGTATGTCTCTTTAATGATGGGGGAAACAACTAAAACATAGACAATTTCTTGCTTAAGTTCTATCGCCAAATTACTGGCAGAACCAGGAGTGTAATGCAAATATCAAATTATTCAATTTAATTTTCTTGTCACAGTGCCATGCCACATTATCTATAAAGGTCCTAATTTACATAATTTCTCTTCCCCTTGAATCTCATAGCCTTTTGCCTATACCTGTTCAGTGCTGCTAATCATCAAGTTATCTCTTAATATCTTCTCTTGAACCCGTATCTCACTATTACCCCAAATAAAGACTGAGCTCTGTTTCCCTGGAGAGCTTAACATATTTCCTGGCACTTTAGCATGTATTCAGCAAGTAATTGTAGACTTGAAATATCTTGAGCATCTTTTCCTTTCTTGTATGTTTTGATTCAAGTTTCTGTGTAGTTATATTGTCAGGAAAGTCAGACTTTTCCAGAATTGCTAAAATACAAAGATATTTTCTCTTAAATTTTCTTTAAAAAAAAAAAAGTTGAGTTTCCTATTATAGCTGAGACTTTTCTTAACAGCTCTTTTGATAGTTAAATGTCAGCAACTTCAAAAAAGAAATGTCAGTAAATTATCAGAGAAAGAAATTGCATATTTATTTGGGTATATATATTTTAATTGACCACTTAAAATAAAAGATTATAGCAAACTCCTGAGAAATTTCATATCTTTCGCATTTCTCTCAACTGCCAAAACGTTTTTTGCTTGTATATCTTAGGAGACTTAATTTTTATTTCTCCTGCATTATGATTGTATATGTGTATTTGTCTCTCCCAGTAGATGGTGAGCATCTTGAATCAAAGCTTTAACAAAATTAATCTCTGCATCTTCACAAAGCCTGATCTGTAGGTGCTCACACTCCAGATATATTTATTTAAAGAAACATGGATAGAAAATGATCAATCTTATCTTCACCCATTCAATTAATTTGCTCTTATTTTGCATCTGACTGTGCCATGCTTTGTGCTTAATATTGGTGATAAGGCTGGATTGGGAGATCATAGAAAAGTGAATAAAAGATAGTTCTCTCTCTCAGGGAATTCTAGTTTGATGGGAATGTTGGCAAATAACACATAAATATAGTATGATGTAGAAATCTTTGCTATGAATAACCTGTACTGGAATCTGCAGCCAGGTTAATTCTGACAGGGTGAATCAAGGGAGGCTTTAGCAAAGAGAAAGTATTTGAGATGAAACTGGATGTGTCTCGCTCTTGCATTTTGTGTTCAGTTGCTTCCATCCTGTCCGATTCTTTTTGTGACCCTTTGGACTATAGCCTGCCAGGCTCCTCTGTACATGGGATTCTTCAGGCAAGAATACTGGAGTGGGTTGCCGTGCCCTCCTCCAGGGGATCTTGCCAACCCAGGAATTGAACCTGTGTCTCCTGCATTGCAGGCAGGTTCTTTACCCAGTGAGCCACCACTGGTTTTGATCTTTGTCAACACAACACACACACACACACACATACACACAGTGTGATGGTTGTTGTTTTTCTTTTCTTTTCTTTTTTTTTTTTTTTTTTTTTGCAATCTGGCTGTAGATTTAAGAGTAGTACTATCTTTATATGGGACAAAAGGTATAGAGGAGCAGGTTTCATTGTGTAACCTGCAGGTTTCTCAAAGTCCAAAAGACAGAGATGTCCTTCGTCATCCATGGTATGGACAGTAAGGACATTGGCCAGAGAAAGGTTATCCTTTCTAATGGTATTCTTTCCAAGAATTTTTCCATCTAGTTTTTGTTCTTCCTGATAGTTAAATTACACTAAATCGTTCCCTAGGTGAAGGGCACATTGCGTGTTGGAAGAAATTTCGGCTTTGACGTCAGAAGGTTCTGATTCCATACCTAACTTGGCCATCTATTATTGATGTGACCCAAGTCTGTTTCCTATCCTTTCCAAGGTTCAGTTTCCTCATCTTGAAAATGGTCGTAATGGAAAGTACTCTCCAGAGTTGTGGGATTAAAGGAGCTAATGTTTGCCAGGCTCTTATTTCAGTGCCCAGAATATGAGAAGACACTTGCCTACAGAGCCAGGTGAATCATGTAAAAGAGGGAGCCAATGATGTTAAATTTTCACGCTTTTGATGCATACCCTTGTTTTGACAGAGTTCAGTGGCAGAGATCCTTGACTTCCAGAAAGAAATGCTTCCAATCCCTTTGCTTGAAACACAAAGCCCTTTTATCTAGTTTTCCTTTTCCCACCTTAGAATCTTAGGTACTGGATATACTTTGTTTTCCTTTTTATTGTAGGGAAGACAGCCATGCAAGCAGGCCACTGGCCACTGGCCTTTAGCCACAATCTGAGCATGTATCTTGGGGAGAGAACTGCAAGGTGTGGTTGGGGACTTGGAGAACTTGAGGGGGATGTCTCTGAGAAGGGGGGCAGCCATCTGGACTGCTCAGTTATTGCACATAGGAATGCAGGATCAGATTTTTTTTAACGTGAAGTGTTTAGGTTTTCAATTGTTGGCAACTGATTCAAATATTTTAAAATATGGCAAGAGACACTTCCTCATGGAAGGAGAAAAAAGCCACTTACGATCTCACTCTGTAACATCAACTTTGGCTGAAAACAATGACAACAGCAAAGTGCTTGAAAAGTCCACACTGTACCTGGCAAACAGAACCCATCTAAGGACCAGCTTTGACCTCCTGCCCTCCAGTTTGCATCTTCTATGCGTATTTTTAACCAATAAATATAATAGTAAGTAATGGCTAACACTTCCTGAGTCCTTTCCATGTTCTAGGTGCTCTTCTATTAACTTTGCATGTATCATTTAATTCTTATAATAAATCAGAGGTATTCTTATTGTTGGAGCTTGCCAGATGGCACAGTGGTAAAGAATCCACCTGCCAATGCAGGAGATGCAAGAGACGCTGGTTTGATCCCTGGGTCAGAAAGACTTCTTGGATTAGGAAATGACAACCCCCTCCAGTATTGTTGTCTGGAAAATTCCATGGATAGAGGAGCATGGTAGGCTACACTGCTTGGGGCCACAAAGGGTCGGACATGACCGAGTGACTCAGCACTCTTACTATTATTATCCCAATTTGTAGCTAAGAACACTGAGGCTCAGAGAGATTAAGTATCTTTCCTAAGATCACACAGATCATATGTAACAGGTATTTTTTTTTTTTTAAGCTTCAGATCAGTGATAGAGGTAGAAGCAATATAGATAACAACTTCTTTCTCCACATCAAGCATTCTGTACCCTATTTTAATTTTCTTTAGAACATTAATACTCTCTGAAAATTATATGTTCATTTACCTCTTTGTGAATATTTTGCCTTTACTATTGGGATGTCAGCTCCATGAGTTCATGAATTTAATTGGGTTTTGGTTTTGTTTGTTTTTTGCTATATCCCCACTATCTAGATTACTGTCTGACACATTGTAGGTACTCAGGAAATATTAATTTGAATGGATCATTGCAGGGTATTTACATTCTAGTGAAGAAGACAGATAATACCTACTTGGTTCTATGAGAGAAGCTGATAACAGGGATGGCCATGCTGACTTCATTGAAACTTGGAATACTGTTGTTTATCTCTTAGACAATGTTAGGATAAATTGTCTTGACACATTGCGAATAGACTGTGGGGCATTTTGCTCATGTGCTGTGTTGGAGTGGATCCCTTTTGTGCTGTGTGCGTGTGTATGTAAGTAAGTGTAAACTGAGTCACAGATAAATCTTACTTTGCCCTTTTTGGGTATAGTTTCTTAGTGAGATAGCTAGGGATTACAAGCAGGGCATTCTGAAGTTTGTTACCCAAAGAACAGTCCATAGAACAGGTTCATGATTGTTGGTAGACGTTTACCTAGTCTACAGGGAATTCGCATATATTTTTCTCTTTCTAGGAAAGCCAACTTCTATAGGTCACTCTGCCCCCACCATCTGTAAGCAGTAGTTCTCAGCCTTTATTCCTCACAGACTCATGTGCTAGATAATGTTCCTGTGATAATTATACCATGAGCTGTTATCAAGGGAAGGCAGGCTGAGGTTACATGGAATAACTAGAGACCTAACTATAACTTTGCCTCTTGTTCTTCCCCTTAAGAAAGTCATTGGGAGTGTGCTTGATAGTATCAGGGATTACCTTGATAGAGCACTAGTTTCTAAATAAAAACAATTTATTTGGAACTTTGGATTTTAACAATGACAAGTAACTTGCTTGTGACATCCGACAACAGATGGACCCTGGTGATAGTGAAAATACTTAAATTTCTGGAATGGCCTGGACACTCAACCATCAAAAGCAACCCTGACAGAAAGAGTTATGCTGTCAAGTACAGCTTTGCTGATGGAGTCAGAGCCTGTCAAGATGAAGATGAAGCAGCTTAAATCCAGCAATGGGCAAGGGATTGAGGGAGATTCTGAGCTTCTCTTAGCAGGAAGTGGAAGAGAGAGTGGAAGAGCTCTTGTTTCCCAAAGATAAAACTTGGCTTGAGTACCTGCTCTTGCTAGTTCTTGCTGTGGGCTTCTGGGCAGTTCACTTGCCCTTTCTGAGACTAAGTTTCTTCTAATAAAAGTGGAGCTGAGTTAGAAAAGGAGTCTTAATATGGAAAAATGTTAATTTCTCAGTTGTATCTGACTCTTTGCGACTCCATGGACTGTAGTCCGCCAGGCTCATCTGTCCTTGGAATTCTCCAGGCAAGGATAGTGGATAGGTTGCCATTCCCTTCTTCAGGGCATTTTCCCGACCTGTTGCAGGCAGATTCTTAACTGTCAGAGCCACCAGAGAAGCCCCAATATGAAGTGCTGCTGCTGCTGCTGCTGCTAAGTCGCTTCAGTCTTGTCCGACTCTGTGTGACCCCATAGATGGCAGCCCCCTGGCTCCCCCGTCCCTGGGATTCTCCAGGCAAGAACACTGGAGTGGGTTGCCATTTCCTTCTCCAATGCATGAAAGTGAGAAGTGAAAGTGAAGTCGTGCAGTCGTATCCAACCCTCAGCGACCCCATGGACTGCAGCCTACCAGGCACCCGGTCCATGGGATTTTTTCCAGGCAAGAGTACTGGAGTAGGGTGCCGTTGCCTTCTCCGAATATGAAGTGAGGGAGAGTAATTTTGGCGCCCCCTATTTCCCAGGCATAATTGGATGGTTAAGTGCATGTGAAAGAACTTAGTGAGATAAAGCAGGACAACCAAGGTAAGGACGATGATGAAGGGAACGGTGGCAGCAGTGGTTTTTCTCCTCTTGTAGATGATACGCCCCTGCTTGCTCTGTGCAAGTGGAGTCAGAAGTGAAGGCTGAGAGGACTTTGGGGGAAAGCCAAGAAAAGTAAGGCGGGACTGGACTTTCTTCTGTGCTTCTCCAGAAGGGTTATATTCTGTGAAGTCCAAAGATACAAATCGGTCAATCTGTTTCACAGTTGAGATTGTTTAATGCAATAAACTGGGTCTGAATGGGCTCATGGCTGCTATGATATTCATGAAAAGTGTCATGTCTTAGGTGGCCTGGTTGTTTTGAAAATGGGCTGATTTTGACAAAGGGGAAAAAATTGGGATTCGTTTACTGTAAGTTGCAAGTAAGAAACAACAGAAAGTTGAATATTAGAAGAACTTGGCTATCGCAAAAACCACACACTTTCACATCAGTAAAACATGGAGTTCTGATCTGAGTGGAATGTGAAACTCCTTGTAGACCACAGAGAGTAAAAAGGAGTACTTTTGTTTCATTATTAACACCATTGTCCTTATTTCTCTAAATGAGAATTGATAATAACCATAATAGAATCTTTCTCAAAGACTCAACACAGAAAGAAAAAATAAAACGAAATAAACAAACAAAAACCTCACCACCACCATCACCACTAACAAACCCCAGTGTGCTGAAGATGCATGGTCTCTGAGTAGCCATTGTTAAGTCATCATGTTCTAGGGGAAGGGGGCTGCATTTCTTTTTTTTTTTTTTTCTTTTTTTCCCTTTTCTGGCAGACTGGCCAATTTGGCCTTCTGTAACACTGGAAGAAGGCCAGTTTTGTCCTCTAAACTGCATGGGCATTTGACACAGATGATTTTGTGCGTATGGGTACTATTCACGTTCACGAAGAAAGAGAGACCAGGGATGCTGGATTGAAGGGTGTGCTTTCGAGTAGAAAGGGAGCTCTTTGGAGATAAAACAGATGTCCTTTAAAAATCACAGGCCGGTGGAGTTGAGGGAAAGAGGCCCATTTCTTGCCGACACATGACATGTGGTGGAAAATCCATGGAATGGAGGTCAATAGTCTTGAGTGTTCATCCCCAGGGGCTGCCACTTAACCACAGCTGAGCTCTCTTCATTTCTCACTGAAATGGGGACCTCGAAATGGATATTTTCCAGTCATTCTCCTGACTAGTATTTAAAATTGGTGACTATTTATTCAACTCTTGCTTCATGGGGAGTTGGGGTGTAGTGGCCATGAGAAGAGAAGCTGAGGCCAGGGGATGGGGGTGGGTATTGGATTGAATGAATGTGGTTGAGCAAAACAGCACTAGAACAATTACTATTTTTATTGTTATTATTAATTCAAGAACAATCTTTGGAGTACAAAGAGTACATTTATTGAACATACAATCCTTGCCAGACCTTCGGCTAAGGCCTTTATACTTGTTATCTTATTTAATTTTCACCACAACTCTGTTGAGGTGTGAATTTTAGCTTTCTGTTTCACAGCTGTAGAAACTGAGGTATTGCAAGAATAAAGAACTTCCCCAAAGTCAAAGCTATTAAGTAGCTGCTTTAGAGTTCAAACTCTGACACCTCTATTGTTCTCGTTTGCCTCTGCCAGATTCAGTTGCAGAGTTGGAAGGTTGCGGGTCATCTAGCAGGCTTCCTTCCCCTCCATTTGAAGTTCTCATTGATGCATTGTTAGTCTGACTTTCTTTAAAGGAAACTAAAAGTTAATTTGAGTGATCAATGCAACAATATAGTGCACAATTAAAAAGTTACAGAAATGCATATAATGAAAAGCAAATTGTTGTCTTAAGGTCTCATCTCTTTGACTCCACCAAGAGGCAAACACTGTTATCAGTTCCTGTATCTAGAAATAAACTGGGTACAGATAAACATATATGCATTTATATTGCTTTATATCCCAGTATATATAGAATATTTACACAAAAGGGAGCATACTATGCAGATTATTTGGCACCTTGCTTTTTCATGTAATCATATATCTAGATGACCATTTCTTTATCAGTATCTTATAGATTTAATTTACATTTCTATTGTTTAGTTTTGGGACATTTCACATAGGCCATCCCCACTGTATTTCCTTTTCTTGAACTGCCTTTGCCTCACTTTCTATTGGGTTGTTGGATTTTTGCCTATTGATTTATTATGTTAAGTGTTCATTTTTTTTTTTTTCCTTTTTTTTTAAAATTTTATTTTATTTTTAAACTTTACATAATTGTATTAGTTTTGCCAAATATCAAAATGAATCCGCCACAGGTATACATGTGTTCCCCATCCTGAACCCTCCTCCCTCCTCCCTCCCCATTCCATCCCTCTGGGTCGTTCCAGTGCACCAGCCCCAAGCATCCAGTATCATGCATCGAACCTGGACTTAGTCTGTGATGCTGCTGCTGCTGCTAAGTCGCTTCAGTCGTGTCCGACTCTGTGCGACCCCATAGACGGCAGCCCACCAGGCCCAGCCGTCCCTGGCATTCTCCAGGCAAGAACACTGGAGTGGGTTGCCATGATAGGAGGAACAAAAACCTGCCGTTTTGTATTTGTCTTTTTAACTTGCAGATCAGAATTTTAAATATATGTATATAGTCAGTTCTATCTTTTGGTTTTATGGTTTTTAGGTTTTGTGTAGAACTTCAAACTGCCTTTTCCACTTATTTTTAAAAATCTTCTAGTTTTCCTTCTAGTTGTTTCATCTGCTCTCTCTCTGTCTGTCTGTCTTTCATCACCAACTCATAGAAATTACATTTTGATAAAAGATGTGAGGTAGGGATCCATTTTTATATTTTTTTCAGATCCACCTGTCCAAAAGCTATTTATTGAATTGTCTATCTTTTTTTACCCTGATATGAAAAGCCACCTTTATTATATATCGAATTCTTTAATGCTTAACTGCTTAAATGTTTAATACTTAGGAATTTCCCTCATTTGGGGGGGTCTTCTGTTCCATTCATCTGTCATTTCATGCATCATTATCAATTACTGTACCTGTATAATGTTTTATTTTCTAATGTGCTACTTCACTCTCATTAAAGCCTTTTTCCCCAAGTTTTTGTCTTTTGTCATTTGTTTATTTTTCCATGAACTTTAGAATGAACTTGTTCAGTTCTAAAAATAATGTCCTGTTGACATTTTCATGGGAATTGCCCTAAATTTATTCATTAACATCATACATTATGCATTATAAATATGTTATTTCCTGTTCTTAGAACACTATGCCTTTCCATTTGTTGAAGTCTTTTATTGTCCCAAAGAGCATTTTAAATTTTTCATGTATACCATGCATGTTTCTTTTAGGTTTGTTTTCCTAGGTATTTTCTGTTTGTCCTAGTTAATGAAATTATTACTTATACCATCTAGCTAGTTGTGTGTGTGTGTGTGTGTGTGTAGCCTCTTGATTTTAGTACTTTTTTGTACCCAGCCACTTTACTCAATTCTTTCATTAGTTGAAAAATTTAATTTTTTCTAGTTTCGAGTTATGTAATTGTATCATCTGCCAATAATTTACCTACCTCTTTCTAATTTTTATAACTCTTATAGTTTTTTTCTAATAATACTGTTCATCCTTATTCTGAGAATGTTTTCTTATTTTTGTTTGTTTAAGTTGAGGCTGGTTGTTAAATGTTTGTCTAATACTTTTTTGGAAACTGTGGAAATAACCACACATACATCATCTCCTTTTATCTGTTCTAAGAAAAGAGATTTTGTCTTTTTTATCCTATAAATTTGATGAATATACAAATGCATTTTTCAAACAGGAAACCATGCTACTGTTTTTGGAGTAACATCCACTTGCTAATAGTTTGTGTACTATTTATTTTATTTTTAGTGTTTTTAGAATCTGGAGCTCGATTTATTAACAATTTTGCAGTTTTCCTAAGTGAGATGATTTGAAATTATGTTTTTGTGTATGTGTGTCTATTTGCATAGTGAGATTCTATTGTTAGTGTTATGCATATTCAGTTCCGTTCAATTCAGTTGCTCAGTCATGTCTGACTCTTTGTGACCCCATGGACTGTAGTATGACAGGCTTCCCTGTCCGTCACCAACTCCCAGAGATAGCTCAAAGTCATGTCCATCGAGTCAGTGATGCCATCCAACCATCTCATCCTCTGTCGTCACCTTCTCCTCCTGCCCTCAATCTTTCCCAGTGTTTGGGTGTTTTCCAATGAATCCAACTTTGCATCAGGTAGCCAAAATATTGGAGTTTCAGCTTCAGCATCAGTCCTTCCATTGAGTATTCAGGACTGATCTCCTCCAGGATGGACTGGTTGGATCTCCTTGCAGTCCAATGGACTCTCAAGAGTCTTTTCCAACACCACAGTTCAAAAGCATCAATTCTTCAGCACTCAGCTTTCTTTATAGTCCAACTCTCACATCCATACATGACTACTGGGAAAAACATAGCTTTGACTAGACGGACCTTTGTAAAAGGCAAAGTAATGTCTCTGCATTTTAATATGCTGTCTAGGTTGATCATAGCTTTTCTTCCAAGGAGCAAGTGTATTTTAATTTCATGGCTCCTGTCCCCATCTGCAGTAATTTTGGAGCCCAAGAAAATAAAGTCTGTCACTGTTTTCCATTGTTTCTCCAATCTATTTACCATGAAGTGATGGGACCAGATGCCATGATCTTAGTTTTCTGAATGTTGTGTTTTAAGCCAACTTTTTCACTCTCCTCTTTCACTTTCATCAAGAGGCTCTTTAGTTCTTCTTCGCTTTCTGCCATAAGGGTGGTGTCATCTTCATATCTGAGGTTATTGATATTTCTCCCAGCAATCTTGATTCCAGCTTGTGCTTCATCCAGCCCGGCATTTCACATGATGTACTCTGCATATAAGTTATATAAGCAGTGTGACAATATACAGCTTTGACGTACTCCTTTCCTTATTTGGAACCTGTCTGTTGTTCCATGCCTGGTTCTAACTGTTGCTTCTTGACCTGTATACAGTTTTCTCAGGAGGCGGTAAGGTGGTCTGGTATTCCCATCTCTTGAAGGATTTTCCACGGTTTGTTGTAATCCACACAGTCAAAAGCTTTGGCGTAGTCAGTAAAGCAGAAGTAGAAGTTTTTCTGGAATCCGCTTGCTTTTTCGATGATCCAGCGGATGTTGGCAATTTGTTCTCTGGTTCCTCTGCCTTTTCTAAAACCAGCTTGAACATCTGGAAGTTCACGGTTCACGTACTGTTGATGCCTGGCTTGGAGAATTTTGAGCATTATTAAGTCATCATGAAAATAATTTGGAAGCTTTTCTTTGTTCCTTTTTGAAATGGTTTAAATAATGTTTAGATGTTATATTCCATAAAGGTTTGAAATAATTCCTCTGTGAAACTGCCTTGTTCTGTTGCCTTGTTTGGAGGGTGTTGTTTGTTTGTTTGGTTTTTTTTTTTTTTTTTGCTTTTAAGTAATGTTTTATTTCTTCTATAGTAACTGGACTGATTTTCATTTATATCTTTTCAGTTGGCACTTTTGTTAATTGTATTTTAGGAAAGTCACCTATTTCTAATTGATTTGCATGGAGTTAAATGATTTCTTGTAATAATTTTCATTTCCTCTCTGCATATGGTTATTTCCACGTTATTATTTAAAGTTTTGTGGTTTTGTCCTCCAGTTCCCTGCTTGCTACCCTCTCTTTGATTAGTTTAGCAAAAGTCATAGTGTATTCAAAAAACAGTTCTTATATTTTTTAAAACTTTTTTTTTGCATTGAGTTATAGCTAATTAGAAAACACTGTTGTGATTAGGTTACACAATGTTGTGTTCAGGTGAACAGGGAAGGAACTCAGCCTCGTATACATGTATCCATTTTCTCCCAAACTCTCCTCCCATCCAGGCTGCCACATAACCTTAAGCAGAGTTCCGTGTGCTATACAGTAGGTCCTTGTTTGTTACCCATTTTAAATGTAGCAGTGTGTACATGTCTATCCCAAACTCCCTAACTGTTCTTTCCCCCATCCTTACCTGGGATTTTGATTTAGTTATTTTGCTATGTACAGGTTTCTATAATGCAAGAACCAATTATAATTTAAACCTCATGAGGATAGGAGGTTGTTTATTCTTTTCGAACCTGCCATAGTGCCTCTCACATAACAAATGCTTAAGAAACATTTTTGAATGTATAAATAACCCTATGAAATAATTATGGAATTTATGGCCAGTTCTCTCCTATTGCTACAGTTCATCTCTACAATCTTTGGACATTCTCTCTTGGTGTCTACTAATGTGGAGGCATAAGAAAGTATTAGACATGCTTCCCATTCCATTTACAGAGAATATTATTAATAGATTTATTTTTAAAGCCTACCAATGTAATTTTCCCTGAATAAAATAAACCTGAGTATAAAAAGATTTTTGTAAAAATTAGCTCCGAGAAAATATATTTGAGTAGAATCCAAATGTGAGAGCTAATGAACTATCAGAGATCATGCCCATGATTTTTGTGGATTTGGTCCCTTTGCTCAAGCTAAATCTTACACACAGGCCCGAGTCCAGGATGTAAAATGATAAAACAGACCTGCTGTAGTAGTGGGAGGACACAGGGCCAGGGGAAGCCCAAAGCCCTCCTGTTGGCTGCCTTCCCTCCTGACCTCCATCCATGTCTCGTTTGAAAACCATAGTTTAAGTTAAAAAACTCAATTGTCAGATGAGAATGAAAACAAAAATGCAAAGAAGGCAAATGATTCATTCAAAGTTGCTCAGTGAATTAGAGGCACAACGTGGGACTACAACTCCTGCCTTATGTCTCTGCATTTAGTGGTATTTCCAGGCTCCCAGGAAGCCTTCTGTACTTTGTACCAGTGTGTCCTTGTTAATGGTCCTGATATTTGATGACCTCCTTCAGCAGGCCCAACAATCCTTGTTAGGTTAGACTGTTTATTTGCTGATCCCAGAGGGGAAAGCTGTGATTCAGGCTCCAAGGTCTAAGAATTGCAAACTTAGCTTATAGTCTCCTGATGAAACTTCTAATCTGAGTGCCAATGGTGTTTCTGCTGCATGGACACCTGCCCACACAGCATGATTAGAAATTATAATGATGACGACGATGAGTCTTCCAGGACACCCACGTTCTTTGCAAGATATTTCTGTTAATCGTCTCTACCAGAATCATTTGGAGAACTTTTTTCTTTGAGGTTCCCCCTTACTTCTAAATCAACAAAAAATGCTGGTCTAATTCTGGTGAAGGTTAAGATTTGCCCTCACCATCCTAGTGTGTAATTTGTTGTGCAGGGAATCCTAGAACCTTGAGTGTGTGAGGTGATAGAAAGTGCCCTGAGCCACATATAAGGAGATTTGGGTCCCAGTTTTAACAGTGCCAAAAATTTCCTGTGAGCCGTTAGTAGAGGTTACTTTTCATCTCTGCCATTACACTTGTACTCTGTTAAATGGGCATCCAGTTCTCTTATGCCTCTTTACTAGGATAACACTTGGTGTTGTTTAGTCGCTCAGTCGTGTCTGACTCTTTTGTGACCCCCATGGACTGTAGCCCACCTGGCTTCTCTGTCCATGAGATTTCCCAGGCAAGAAAACTGGAGTGGGTTGCCATTTCCTACTCCAGGGGATCTTCCCAACCCAGGATTGAACCCACATCTACTGTGGCTCCTGCGTTGGCAAGCAGATTCTTTACCAGTGAGCCACCTGGGAAGCCCCCTTTACTAGGATGGTGGGAATCAGATGAGGTTAATGAGTAAGGAAATGTTTAAGAAAATAACCTACAGCCCAGATTATTGTACCCAGCAAGGATCTCATTCAAGCATGAAGGAGAAATCAAAAGCTTTTCAGACAAGCAAAAGCTGAGAGAATTCTGCACCACCAAACCAGCCCTCCAACAAATACTAAAGGATATTCTCTAGACAGGAAACACAAAAACGGTGTATAAATTCAAACCCCAAACAATAAAGTAAATGGCAACAGGATCATACTTATCAGTAATTACCTTAAACCTAAATGGGTTGAATGCCCCAACCAAAAGACAAAGACTGGCTGAATGGATACAAAAACAAGACCCCTACATATGTTGTCTACAAGAGACCCACCTCAAAACAGGGGACACATACAGACTGAAAGTGAAGGGCTGGAAAAAGATTTTCCATGCAAATAGGGACCAAAAGAAAGCAGGAGTAGCGATACTTATATCAGATAAAATAGACTTTAAAACAAAGGCTGTGAAAAGAGACAAAGAAGGTCACTACATAATGATCAAAGGATCAATCCAAGAAGAAGATATAACAATTATAAATATATATGCACCCAACATGGGAGCACCGCAGTATGTAAGACAAATGCTAACAAGTATGAAAGGAGAAATTAACAATAACACAATAATAGTGGGAGACTTTAATACCCCGCTCACACCTATGGATAGATCAACTAAACAGAAAATTAACAAGGAAACACAAACTTTAAATGATACAATAGACCAGTTAGACCTAATTGATATCTATAGGACATTTCATCCCTAAACAATGAATTTCACCTTTTTCTCAAGTGCACACGGAACCTTCTCCAGGACAGATCACATCCTGGGCCATAAAGCTAGCCTTGGTAAATTCAAAGAAATAGAAATCATTCCAAGCATTTTTTCTGACCACAATGCAGTAAGATTAGATCTCAATTACAGGAGAAAAACTATTAAAAATTCCAACATATGGAGACTGAACAACACGCTGCTGAATACCCAACAAATCACAGAAGAAATCAAAAAATAAATCAAAATTTGCATAGAAACAAATGAAAATGAAAACACAACAACCCAAAACCTGTGGGACATGGTAAAAGCAGTCCTAAGGGGAAAGTTCATAGCAATACAGGCACACCTCAAGAAACAAGAAAAAAGTCAAATAAATAACCTAACTCTACACCTAAAGCAACTAGAAAAGGAAGAAATGAAGAACCCCAGGGTTAGTAGAAGGAAAGAAATCTTAAAACTTAGAGCAGAAATAAATGCAAAAGAAACAAAAGAGATCATAGCAAAAATCAACAAAACCAAAAGCTGGTTTTTTGAAAGGATAAATAAAATTGACAGACCATTAGCCAGACTCATCAAGAAACAAAGGGAGAAAAATTAAATCAATAAAATTAGAAATGAAAATGGAGAGATCACAACAGACAACACAGAAATACAAAAGATCATAAGAGAGTACTATCAACAATTATATGCCAATAAAATGGACAACGTGGAAGAAATGGACAAATTCTTAGAAAAGTACAACTTTCCAAAACTCGATCAGGAAGAAATAGAAAATCTTAACAGACCCATCACAAGCACGGAAATTGAAACTGTAATCAAAAATCTTCCAGCAAACAAAAGCCCAGGTCCAGACGGCTTCACAGCTGAATTCTACCAAAAATTTAGAGAAGAGCTAACTCCTATCCTGCTCAAACTCTTCCAGAAAATTGCAGAGGATGGTAAACTTCCAAACTCATTCTATGAGGCCACCATCACCCTAATACCAAAACCTGACAAAGATCCCACAAAAAAAGAAAACTACAGGCCAATATCTCTGATGAACATAGATGCAAAAATCCTTAACAAAATTCTAGCAATCAGAATCCAACAACACATTAAAAAGATCATACACCATGACCAAGTGGGCTTTATCCCAGGGATGCAAGGATTCTTCAATATCCGCAAATCAATCAATGTAATACACCACATCAACAAATTGAAAAATAAAAACCATATGATTATCTCAATAGATGCAGAGAAAGCCTTTGACAAAATTCAACATCCATTTATGATCAAAACTCTCCAGAAAGCAGGAATAGAAGGAACATACCTCAACATAATAAAAGCTATATATGACAAACCCACAGCAAACATTATCCTCAATGGTGAAAAATTGAAAGCATTTCCTCTAAAGTCAGGAACAAGACAAGGGTGCCCACTTTCACCATTACTATTCAACATAGTTTTGGAAATTTTGGCCACAGCAATCAGAGCAGAAAAAGAAATTAAAGGAACCCAAATTGGAAAAGAAGAAGTAAAGCTCTCACTATTTGCAGATGACATGATCCTCTACATAGAAAACCCTAAAGACTCCAGCAGAAAATTACTAGAACTAATCAATGACTATAGTAAAGTTGCAGGATATAAAATCAACACACGGAAATCCCTTGCATTCCTATACACTAATAATGAGAAAACAGAAAGAGAAATTAAGGAAACAATTCCATTCACCATTGCAATGGAAAGAATAAAATACTTAGGAATATATCTACCTAAAGAAACTAAAGACCTATATATAGAAAACTATAAAACACTGGTGAAAGAAATCAAAGAGGACACTAACAGATGGAGAAATATACCATGTTCATGGATTGGAAGAATCAATATAGTGAAAATGAGTATACTACCCAAAGCAATCTATAGATTCAATACAATCCCTATCAAGCTACCAACAGTATTCTTCACAGAGCTAGAACAAATAATTTCACAATTTGTATGGAAATACAAAAAACCTCGAATAGCTAAAGCGATCTTGAGAAAGAAGAATGGAACTGGAGGAATCAACCTACCTGACTTCAGGCTCTACTACAAAGCCACAGTTATCAAGACAGTATGGTACTGGCACAAAGACAGAAATATAGATCAATGGAACAAAATAGAAAGCCCAGAGATAAACCCCACACCTATGGACACCTTATCTTTGACAAAGGAGGCAAGAATATACAATGGATTAAAGACAATCTCTTTAACAAGTGGTGCTGGGAAATCTGGTCAACCACTTGTAAAAGAATGAAACTAGAACACTTTCTAACACCATACACAAAAATAAACTCAAAATGGATTAAAGATCTAAACGTAAGACCAGAAACTATAAAACTTCTAGAGGAGAACATAGGCAAAACACTCTCTGACATACATCACAGCAGGATCCTCTATGACCCACCTCCCAGAATATTGGAAATAAAAGCAAAAATAAACAAATGGGACCTAATTAAACTTAAAATCTTCTGCACATCAAAGGAAACTATTAGCAAGGTGAAAAGACAGCCTTCAGAATGGGAGAAAATAATAGCAAATGAAGCAACTGACAAACAACTAATCTCGAGAATATACAAGCAACTCCTACAGCTCAACTCCAGAAAAATAAATGACCCAATCAAAAAATGGGCCAAAGAACTAAATAGACATTTCTCCAAAGAAGACATACAGATGGCTAACAAACACATGAAAAGATGCTGAACATCACCCATTATCAGAGAAATGCAAATCAAAACCACTATGAGGTACCATTTCACACCAGTCAGAATGGCTGCGATCCAAAAGTCTCCAAGTAATAAATGCTGGAGAGGGTGTGGAGAAAAGGGAACCCTCTTACACTGTTGGTGGGAATGCAAACTAGTACAGCCACTATGGAGAACAGTGTGGAGATTCCTTAAGAAACTGGAAATAGAACTGCCTTATGATCCAGCAATCCCACTGCTGGGCATACACACTGAGGAAACCAGAAGGGAAAGAGACACGTGTACCCCAATGTTCATGGCAACACTGTTTATAATAGCCAGGACATGGAAGCAACCTAGATGTCCATCAGCAGATGAATGGATAAGAAAGCTGTGGTACATATACACAATGAAGTCTTACTCAGCCATTAAAAAGAATACATTTGAATCAGTTCTAATGAGGTGGATGAAACTGGAGCCTATTATACAGAGTGAAGTAAGCCAGAAAGAAAAACACCAATACAGTATTCTAACGCATATATATGGAATTTAGAAAGATGGTAACAATAACCCTGTGTATGAGACAGCAAAAGAGACACTGATGTATAGAACAGTCTTATGGACTCTGTGGGAGAGGGAGAGGGTGGGAAGATTTGGGAGAATGGCATTGAAACATGTAAAATATCATGTATGAAACGAGTTGCCAGTCCAGGTTCGATGCACGATACCTGATGCTTGGGGCTGGTGCACTGGGATGACCCAGAGGGATGGTATGGGGAGGGAGGAGGGAGGAGGATGGGGAACACATGTATACCTGTGGCGGATTCATTTTGATATTTGGCAAAACTAATACAATTATGTAAAGTTTAAAAATAAAATAAAATTAAAAAAAAAAAAGGAAATGTTTCATTCACTCTACGCTGTAAATTGAGAGGGTTGTCGTTGAAGTTATTTTTTCATTGATGATAGTTTAGTCTGTTAAGGTTATATTTAGTGTTATACAGTCAAACACTCAGTTTGAGAGTTGGGAAGGCAGGTTGATGTATTTATCCAACATTGAGGATGGTTAGGGCAGATAAAGGGCCAAAATACTGTGTGAAATGTTGTAGGATACAGGCTCTACCTTGAAATAGGATGAAATCCTGCTTTGAGGAGATGGTGCCCAGGGAGAAAAGAGATGATCCCAAGAACTGGGAGTCTCAATGGAAAAGCAAAAATTAGAGGTTGGAGAATTGGAGGCTTGAGTTCAGGATGTGTGGTAGTAAAGAGGTGACCTACAGCTGAAGAGGGACAACTGGAGAAATGCCAGCACTGGCTTTGGACTCTGTAGCTGGAGTGTGAGAGGGCAGGTATTCACAGAGAGGTTGCCAGCAAAAGAGCATCCCCAGAGAAGAGCTATCCTCAGTAAGGCCCTCCACATGCCCCCACCCCCACACCTACCCCAGGAGTTTAGAAGGGATTCCAGAGTTCCTTAGGGCCAGGGAAGGCCTTGTCCTCTTTGTCTCTGAGTGAAGTGAAAGTGTTAGGTGCTCAGTGGTGTCTGACTCTTGACACCATGGACTGTAGCCCGCCAAGCCCCTCTGTCCTTGGAATTCTCCAGGCAAGAATACTAGAGTGGATTGCCACTCCCTTCTCCAAGGGATCTTCCCAACCGAGGGAATGAACCCAGGTCTCCTGCGTTGTGGGCATATCTTTACCATCTAAGTCACCAGGGAACAGACTCTATCCTGCCATTAGTGTGGCACTTTGTTCACAGCACTTGCCTTTGGAAAAAAATCATTTTGGACCTTGTTTTTTAATTCAAGGTTAAGTATCCGAAGGAATGTTTAGGAGGGGTTCTGACAGGAAAGAGCTGATTTGTGTAATTCCATTTCTCTTTTAGCTTCACTGTTTCCTCATCCAAAATGTGTTGGGCTCCATAACTTGGTTTCTATAACACTCACTATCTTTGTTGAAGGGAAAACATTTTTCTAAAACTAGGGATAAAAAAAATTCTCAGTGAATATGTTGATATTTCTGTTACAGTGCTGAGGCTTTGAGAAGGAGTAAAATGTTTCCAAAAGTCCTTTTCCTTTAATAAAGGACTTCAGCTTACTTACCAGACTCAGACAGTCTTAGCTTTTATTCTTGTTCTTTCTCTCTCTCCACCTCTCCCTCTCCCTACCTCCCTCCCTCCCTTCATCCACTCACTCACCCACCCACCTAACCTAGCTACCTACCTGTCTATGGAATATGGTAGAATGAGTTTCTCTTATGTTTTAGGCTTTGGTTGGTTTGGTGAGCCAAATCAACTGAGTTGAAGAAAAACTGACTTTTGGAAAAAAGGGGGAAAAAAAAAAAGTGTCCTGATTCATTGAAAATAATTTTTTCCAGCCGAGGTTATACAGTTTTACAGACTCTTGGGATGGGAACTAAAAAGTCTGGACCAAATATCTGAAGACCTTGTGAATGTGTTTGCTAAACTACTTTTCTTTTTAGCACAAATGGAGACAGACTCTTTTTTTTTTTCAGTAAAACAGAGCCAATATGATCGTTGAAACCTTCAAATGTGATGTGGGATGATGATTATATAATGTCCATCCAAATATAAAATTAAAATTTTTAATAATTAGCAAATATGTGAAATTTTCAATTATCAAGTTCTTTCTTGGCCAAGTTGGCCTCTCCCATTCTATTCCTTTATTTATGTATAATTAAAAACTTTTAAATTCAGCTAATTTCTAGCTTTCAGTGAGCCTTTTAACTAATCAAATATTTTGGAAATGTTTTTTAATTTATTATAAGAACAACAAAGAGCAAGAAGTCACTTTATGTAATGTCTTTTCTTATAGTTCAGTGTTGTCAGCTCTTTTCCCGATGGACCTTTGGTTTGTGTGGAAGCAGCCTGAGGGTGTTCATTCCCCATTAATGCTTACCTGTTGCTGTTGGGGTGTTACAAAAACAGTAGAATGTTCTTTTATACACTTGACCCAGTTTCTGCTAATGTTAATATCTCACATAACTGAAGTGTATTAATCAAGGCTAAGAAAGTATGATCATATTATTAATTGATCTGCTCCTTTTGTTTGGATTTCCCGTTTTTCCACTAATACTTTCTGTCTGTTCCACAACCCAGTTCAGGATACTCCTCTGTATTGGGTCATCATGTCTTCTTAGTATCTTGTCTGTAATCGTTTCTCAGCCTTTCCTGGCTTTTTATGGCCTGGGCACTTATTCATTGTGTTGGGCACTTATTGCATTGTAGAATGTCCCTCTGATGTTTCCTTAGAATTAGACTCTGTTTGTAGAGTTTGGGAAAAAAGTCTTTCTCATGGCTTCATATTTGGGAGTGCATGATATTAACATGATCTCTTACTTCAGTTCAGTTCAGTCGCTCAGTCGTGTCCTACTCTTTGCGACCCCATGAACTGCAGCACGCCAGGCCTCCTTGTCCATCACTAACTCCCAGAGTCCACCCAAACCCATGTCTACTGAGTTGGTGATGCCGTCCAACCATCTCATCCTCTGTCGTCCCCTTCTCCCCCTGCCCTCAATCTTTCCCAGCATCAGGGTCTTTTCCAATGAGTCAGCTCTTCGCATCAGGTGGCCAAAGTACTGGAGTTTCAGTTTCAACATCAGTCCTTCCAATGAACACCCAGGACTGATCTTTAGGATGGACTGGTTGAATCTCCTTGCAGTCCAAGGGACTCTTACGAGTCTTCTCCAACACCACAGTTCAAAAGCATCAATTCTTCGATGCTCAGCTTTCTTTATAGTCCAACTCTCGCATTCATACATGACCACTGGAAAAACCATAGCCTTGACTAGACGGACCTTTGTTGGCAAAGTAATATCTCTGCTTTTGAATATGCTGTCTAGGTTGGTCATACTAGGATGTTAGTATTGCTGTTGATCAGTTTTGTTTTTATTATGTTTTAACTAAAGATCCTTTGTCTGGGACTGTTAATTCTCTGACACTTTGCCCCATTAATGGTGACCATCATTGACTAGTCTTTAAACTTCCAGCTTCATTTTAATGGAAGAGCACAACTCCTGCCACAGCTCAGTTAGAAACTGTGATTCAGACATGAGGCCCATTTTGGGGCTTGCTACAACATTTCTTCATTCCTTACCCTGGGACTTGCCTGGTAAGAATCTGCATTCTTACCCAGTAAATAACTCAGGGATTGGGACCCAACCTCAGAAACCAAATCTCCAACAGAAAGGAGAACACTAGGGAAGGCAGGAAAGAGTGAGCTTTGTACTTTATTAGTCTTCTGGAGATAAGCCTTCTCCTTGACTGATGTGGCTTAATGGATGCCAGCCATTACCATCCTTTGTCCTATCTTGGCTGACATCTGCCAGAGGGAGTGCTCTTCAGCATTTGACAAGGCAATGAAATCTTCGCTATTCAGGGACCCAAACCAGCAGTGATGAAGAGTGAAGAGTTTCTTACTTCTCTTTTCAGTCCCTTCCTGCCATGATGCATTGCACATTTATTGAATGTTTATCTACCCTGTCTTATTCTCAGAGGATGCACAGTGGGTTTGGGAAGAGAAGTACTGATGACTAGAGTTGGAAAACAAATCTTGATTCAAGCCATGAAAGACTTTAGGGTAAAATCTTAGGCCGTCTATGAGATATCAGTATCCCAATGGGTCAAGTGGCTAAGCTGCTATTTTGTGGGTAGTAATATAATATAATATAAAGTAATATAATATAATATAATCTGGGTCCTATTTGGTTTTCCTCATCCTCACATGAGATGGAGCGTTTTCTCTTTCTGACTTTGCCATCACAGTGATCTACAATCTTTGGTCTTGAGGTATAAGGCTTAGAGGAATACTTTGCAATATTGGGTGAGTTGGGTCTGGTGAGTGGGAGTCCAAGTATCTTAATAGCTATTGTAAAAACCTGAAACCTTTCTCCCACAAATGTTTCACTCTGTTCATTTCCTTGGAGGTGAAGGTTGAGGAGAAGTGGGAGATGTGTGTCATATATGACCAACCACTAGTCACATGTGGCTACTGAATACTTGCAGTGTGTCTGGTGCCACATGTTGAAAGAATAACATTTTGTATCTTTTTGTAAAATAAATTGCTTATTAATATTCTTTTAAAATGTGATGACTAGAAAATTTTGTTGTACATGTGGCTCACATCATATTTCTATTGGACAGTGGTTTTAACCCGAGAAGAGTATGAAGCACAGTGAATTGACCTTGTGTTCTCCTCTGAGTTCTAATAATGTTGGCATTAAAGGGAAAAGCTTCAAGAGTCATAATTTTCATTAAAAAAAACTCTGATTCAGAAGAATTGGCTCATTTTACATGATTGCTTGGACTGGAGAAGAATCTGACATTTGGTATTTTCATAATTGAGAACATAACTTGCTGACTTTAAAAAAAAAAAAAAAACACAACATTTTGTGCTTGGCCTCAGGTACCAGACTTTGAGCTCTTTGAAAATAGGGATGGTGTCCTTTCTCTTTTACCATCGTGTCCCTCCAAACCACATACTAACTAACACACAGAAGGTAGTTAACCTGGTATTTGGTGAGCAGCAAAATAACTTTCAAAGAAGAGAAAACCTTAGGAAGCTACCCTATATTTATGGTTGGAAGAGAGAAATACCCACCTTTATAAGGCACCCCTTTTTCTTAAGTCAGCCACCAAAAGTAAAGAACATTGATCCCAGTGTTTATTTTACTTCTTGATTTAATTACCATTCTCATCAGGTGTTGCTGTCAGCTGTGCTTATGATAAAGGATCTTTTCAAAGTGCTTAACCTCACCATCCCCCTGGGTGAGGGGAAGACAGAAAAAGATGCTGCTTACACAAATTAATCCTCACTTGTTCAGATATTAAATCTAAGGGCCTGAAGACTGGATTATTCTTGTTTTTCCTCTTGTTTGATCCTTTTTTATCACTGTCCATGCTATGGAGGATCTAGAATTAATAATGAAAATGAGTTTAGGCTTGGACTACATTAAATCTTCATCTGGTTTTTAGCTTTTATTCTACTTCATGCTAAGCCAGAGCTTCTGTGAACACATGACTTACAGGCCCTCGCTCTTCCGTTACATTCATTCCCTCAGTCTTCCTCCTTCAGTAGACGCCCTGGAGCTGTGTGAAAGAGCAGGCTTTGTGCTATGTTGTTATTTGGCCTGAGCCCTGTGCTGGGAAATTCAGGAGGAGCCTCCTTGGTTTTTGATTTTACATTATGCATGGTTCAGACTCCACCTAATCCATGAATCCAAACATAGTTAACGGCATGTTGCCTTAGTTGCTTAGTTGACTCTTTGGGAGTCAGTCATGGACTGTAGCCCACTAGGCTCCTCTGTCCATGGGATTCTTCAGGCAGGAATACTGGCATGAATTGCCATGCCCTCCTCTAGGCCATGTTCCTGCACCAAGGATCGAACCTGGTCTCCTGCATTGCAGGCAGATTCCTTACCATTTAACCTACTAGGGAAGCCCCTTGGTTAGAGGTGAGACTTATAGAATCTACAATGGCTTTTTTGCTCACTATTCCTAATAAAGTCCTCTAGAAAGAGGTTATTTGGTTACATACAGCCTTATTTTTTGAAAATATTTGAAGCTTTGATTCTTATGCTAAACAGAATGGAAGATAACAGAGTCTCTTGCAAGTGCGTATATGGTGGTGGTAAATGAGTGGAAAAGTACGGACTTTGGTGTCAGAAGACCCGTGTTTACTTCCTAGCTTGCTATTTTCTAGTTGTTAGACTCTAGGAAACTAACATATCATCTCTGAGCATAAATTTCCTCATTGGTTCAAATTGGACATTATCTACTTCACAGGGCTGTCATGTGTTAATAAAAGTGCAGGACTTATTTTTGGAACCAGTCCTTAGACTTGACAAACACTAAATGAATTGGTTTTCTCACACAGGTTTTGTGATTTTCCTGGTGACAGACCACTCACCATCTTCTGTCTTCCTTTGGAGGCAGGGGAGGAGGGCATTGGGGTGATGATGTGGTAAAATCCACTCTAACTCTAGCTGTGAGAAAAAGAGCAGGGAACATGCGGTAAGCAATTGCTTCTAAAAAGCTCGGACTAAAAGCACTTGATGGATTTGTGCTGGTTTCCCGGTAGACTCATCTCTGTACTGCCCGCATAGCACAATTAATAGTTATTACTCAAGAAGGAACAAATAAAAAGGAGAGAGAGCAGGCATAAAAACATCCTTTCATCTTCCTGAAGACGGTCCCCTTTGTCAGGTCCGTGGAGCCATACCTGTGAATCATCCTGGGAAAGCACAGTGTGGGTGACTAGAAGGAAGATCTTGTGGTTCGTTTCTTACCCACTTCCTGGGCTGGGAGCTGTCTATGCTCATCTTTCTTATCTGCTGATGCTTTGTCAATATCCACTACCGTTCACAATGTATCTTCACAAACAGGGGCCTCTTTCTCACATCCTCACTCAAAATACGTCAGTGTGTAGAAAGCCTGTTACTTTCTGGGCAGAAAATGTTGGAGGGCAAAGCAGAATGCAGTTGAGAAGGTAAGCCTGGAACATGGAAATGCACTGGACACAGGGGCCTCTTTCTCACATCCTCACTCAAAATACGTCAGTGTGTAGAAAGCCTGTTACTTTCTGGGCAGAAAATGTTGGAGGGCAAAGCAGAATGCAGTTGAGAAGGTAAGCCTGGAGCATGGAAATGCACTGGAGTAAGTGTGTAGAAATGGGAATGTGAGTGTGAGCACAGAAACACTCCAGCCATGCTTGTTTTGTGAGCGAATGAAATGAGTCATAACCTTGCTCCAGACTGGCCACCTGACCTTGGGCACTTCACTCTGATGCTACTCGAGTCCCTGGATCAAGCTTTGCTACTTGGAGTCTTGAAGCTTAGATTAGAAAAGAACTCTGACTTTGAGGATGAATGCCCCAAATGGGCATCTAATTCTCCTATGGAGTTAACTTTGTAGGCAGAATGGAGGTGACAATCATGGATTATAGGGTGTATTCCCATGTTTGAATTCAGGTAACACAGGAGTGATTGTGGGCGAGCTACATAATGTCTCTGAGTTTCAGTTTTGTCTTCTCTGAAACAAGAATAGGATTGTTTTCAGTGCAGGATATAGCACATGGTATAAGGTGCCTGGCACAGAGTAAGCTCTCAAGGGCTTCCTTGGTGGCTCAGACAGTAAGGACTCTGCCTGCAATGCAGGAAACCTGGTTTTGATCCCTGGGTTGGGAAGATCCCCTGGCGAAGGGAATGGCAGCTCACTCTAGTATTCTTGCCTGGAGAGTTCCATGGGCAGTGGAGCCTGGCAGGCTACAGTCCATGGGGTAGCAAAGAGTCAGACATGACTGAGCAACTGACACTTTCACCTCCATTGTGTTTACTACTGTTATTTTTATTATTTATCACCAGTATCCTTTTCCTTGACCCTATCTTAAAGGGATAGACTGTGGCTACAGGAAATACTAGCTGTGAAAGTGCTTTGTGTTAGAAAGATGTAAACTACCTATAGAGTGAACGAAGTCATTAAAGAAAGCATGAAATCCATTCCACCACCTTCCTTTTTATTTGTACTCATGGATTGTTTGGCTTCAAGTCTTGGATATTATCTTTTTTTTTTTTGGCTACATCTCTGGGATATTCTTCCCTTTTCTCTATTCTACCTATCATTATCCTAAGACATGTTCAAATTGCCTCCTTTTCAACTGGAGTTCCTGCATCCAGACTCTCCTAGAGCCCTGGTTCTCAAAGTGTGGTTCTCTGAGCAACAGTATCACCATCAAGCCTCTCAGCTTGCTAGACATGAAACATCTTAAGCCCCACCCAGACCTGCTGACTCTTGGGGCACACTCCCTATTCTGTTGCAGGGCCTGTGTCCAACCCCACTTGATACCACCTACCACTTTTGCTCTGAGTATATGCATGCTTGTCCAGTGTGTGTGTGTTCTGCCTCTGGAATGTTTCCTGATTCTGATGGTTCTTACCATTTCTTTTGCAAGAGCTGGTTAAGAGACTGAGCATGTACCATGGAAAAGCATGAGTAGAACAGTGACCCAATCCAAGTCACCATTCATAACCTTCAAAGTGGCGATAGAGTCTCTGAAATGGTCTTTATATTTTTATGATTTTCCCTTGTGACTTTTCTCCACACTTGATGAGTGCTTAGTATACACGAGGCATTGCTTATAGTATACTCTAATGGATTCAGTTCAGTGCAGTCGCTCAGTCGTGTCTGACTCTGTGACCCCATAAACCACAGCACGCCAGGCCTCCCTGTCCATCACCAACTCCCGGAGTTTACCCAAACTCATGTCCATTGAGTCGGTGATGCCATCCAACCATCTCATCCTCTGTCGTCCCCTTCTCCTCCTGCCCTCAATCTTTCCCAGCATCAGGGTCTTTTCCAATGAGTCAGCTCTTTGCATCAGGTGGCCAAAGTATTGGAGTTTCAGCTTCAGCATCAGTCCTTCCAATGAACACCCAGGACTGATCTCCTCTAGGGCAATCGAATTATCTCATTCTTTATCTTCCTCTTGTCTTAGGATGTCAGCTCTCTAAACGTGGGGACCTTGTCTGTTGCCACTATATCCCCAGCCTGTGGAAGATTGCCTGACATAAGAGATGAACTTGGGGAATGGCTATTTAGGAAATGAATGGGTCCCAGAAGATTATCATTTGAGAACACACCTACATTCAAGGAAATAAGAATCTCCTTCCTATTCCAGCTATGTTCCAAGAGAAAATAACCTTACGTGGGTCTTTAGTCTAAGAGGTGGAACAAACATTGAAATGTGATTAGGACTTGCTCTAGTGGCCTTGGATGCACATGCAGATCCTGTCTGGGAGAGAGATCCTTGAGTGGTGCCTTAATGAGAAGAAGTCTTTTAAAGCCTTAAGTTTGGTGCTTGGCCTGGTTGGAAATACAGGGCCTTCTGACTCCTATTCTTTGTGCTCACGTTGTCGATGTACGTATACGAACCTTTTGTTATTATGGACTCAGTCGGCAGTAACCATGGTGAGTAGACCTATCACACAGCATTTTTCTGAGTCAGTTTAAAATGCTGACAATTAAATATACCGTACTCTTTTAAGCGATCCATCAGTCTCCCTTGTTGTCATGGTGACCGGAGTATATTTAGAAATGTGACAAGTACACTGAGTTCAATTGCACTTTTGCCAAAACATAGTTTTGCAGCTAAAATTGAATTTCCTGATTGAAGATCCAAGTGCTGTTAAGGGGGCATGATCATTCCTATACATTATTCTGGAAGCATAACTTACATCATTATATTAAGTCAGCAGTTAAAGTCAATGGCACCCCACTCCGGCACTCTTGCCTGGAAGATCCCATGGACGGAGGAGCCTGGTGGGCTGCAGTCCATGGGGTCGCTGGGAGTCAGACACGACTGAGCGACTTCACTTTCACTTTTCACTTTCATGCATTGGAGAAGGAAATGGCAACCCACTCCGGTGTTCTTGCCTGGAGAATCCCGGGAACGGGGGAGCCTGGTGGGCTGCCGTCTATGGGGCTGCACGGAGTCAGACACGACTGAAGCGACTTAGCAGTAGCAGCAGAAAGTCTTATCAGGCTAGTAAGATATTGACACTAGAAGTTGTTATACTTAGAGATGATGAAATAAAGTGAAATAAAGATCTGTCTTTTTTTACTTTAAAAATGAAATTTGGGCCTCTTCAGTATAACCAGTTTAATGATGTATTCTTTTATACATTTATAAAAATTTGTAGGTAAATGTGCATATGTCTATTCCTCCAGATTATATTTTTTATTTAAAAAGCTCTTTAGGGACTTCTCTGGCAGTCTAGTGGTTAAGACTCCCTGCTTCCACTCATGGGGCAGGGGTTCAATCCATGGTTGGGAAACGAAGATCCTGCATGCCATGTGGCATAGCCAAAAAAAAAAAAGAAAGAAAGAAAAAAACTTTTTAAGGACCTCCTCTCTTCTACTTATAATCCATCCTTAGCAACATTAGGACATCTTTTTTTCACTTTTGGTCTGACTTCAGATTGACAAGCATCCTTATTTTTCCCCAAACTCACTCCTTTTGGGTTTCAAATGGAGTAAAGAGACCTTTTGCTCAAACAAAGGAAAAGTGAAAATCTCTTTTGTCTGGTCAGGAACTTGGTTTGAATCTTCACTCTCCTTGTGTCTTGTCACCGCAATGCTAAGAATGATGCTGATTATGAGCTGCTTGCTCGTTTGACCACAGATAGTTTAGGGAATTATGCAATGGCTAGGTCATTATTATAACTCTGATTTCTTTCCTGGTCAAAGACAGATTCTTGTTCTTTTTTATTTTTTTAAAGCAGAATGCTACTGCTGCTGCTAAGTCGCTTCAGTCGTGTCCGACTCTCTGTGACTTCGTAGACGGCAGCCCACCAGGTTCCTCTGGCCACGGAGTTCTCTACGCAAGAATACTGGAGTGGGTTGCCATTTCCTTCTCCATAAAGCAGAATGACATTTTGTTTCTTTATTTATTGACTACACACTGAGGCTTATAGGATCTCAGTTCCCTGAACAAGAATTGAACCTGGGCCACGACAGTGAAAGCCTGGAATCCCAACCACTAGGCAACCAGGGAACTCTCAGATTCTTGCTCTTGAAGTGAGAAACAGTTGCTTCTGGATACTTCTGCTTCTGTGTTTCCGTGGAGCTGAATGCTTTGGTAACTGGGGTTGATTTTAAGTCCTTGATAATATATATGTTAAACTTTTTATTTCTTTCATTTTCATGGCAAAGTCTGTTATGGTAAGATTTACTACTGAGTCTTTAGTATATGCAGGCACTGTGTATACTAAGCTCTTCAATGGATCATTTCACTGTAGTGACACAGTAATTTTGAGTGAGTCCTATTATTGTTCTCATTTTACATGAAAGAAGCAGGTTTAGAGAGATTTTATGTCTTGACTGAGAGCATACCTTGAGTGGTAATGGAGTCTGGATTCTGATCTTTGTGGCATATTAACCAGTGTCCCCCTCGTGGAAGGCACACAGGGAATATCTGTTGACTAATCAATGGATTAGTCACTAATCATGATGAAGTTTTATGTCCATGTTTCAGTGTTTCTGGGGCTCAGAAACACTGATAGCTCAGTTGGTAAAGAATCCGCCTGCAGTGCAGGAGACCCTGGTTCGATTCCTGGGTCAGGAAGATCCGCTGGAGAAGGGATAGGCTACCCACTCCAGTATTCTTGGGCTTCCCTTGTGGTTCAGCTGGTAAAGAATCCACCTGCAATGTGGGAGACCTGGGTTTGATCCCTGGGTTGGAAAGATCCCCTGGAGAAGGGAATGGCTACCCACTCCAGTATTCTGGCCTGGAGAATTCTATGGACTGTATAGTCCATGGGGTCGCAGGTTGCAAAGAGTCAGACAGGACTCTGCGACTTTCACTTTCACTTCAGTGTTTCTAAATACTAATGTGGCAGCTGATAAGGGTAAACAGGTAGCGGGATCTGAATGTAGAACTGAGCCACTCTGTGCCTGGAGAATCCCATGGACAGAGGAGTCTGGCAGTCCATAGGGTTGCATAGAGTTGGACATGACTGAAGTGACTTAGCATGTTGCACAAATCTCCCCTAAAGGTTTGGAACCAAAGATGATTAGTATGAAGCAGTAGGGAAATAGACATAAATCCTGTCAAGTCCAGTGGTTCAGTCTCAGGACCTATTTACACTCTTAAAAATGAGTTTTTATTTATGGGAGTCATAGCTAATGCTGTTCATTATCATAGAAATTAAATTAATTACAAAGAAATTAAAGCCAATATTTTAATGAAAATTATTTGTATGAAAATAAGTTTGTTTTCCAAAATAAACAAAAAATTACCGAAAAAATTGGCAACTGGAGTCTTTGCATTAAATTTTTTGCAATATGTATTTTGATTAAAATTTTTGAGGAAAATCTTGAAAGAATTTACAGATACGGAGTAAAAAAGAGGTAATCATGGGTTTTTTTCTTTGATGCTATACCAATATATGATGAGTGGTAGTTTCTTAAAGTTTAATTGCAATGTGAAATATGAAATCATATCAATAAACCTTTTTTTTTTAAACAACCCATTATATTAAAATCTATTGGTCTTATTTTTACTTTTTTTTTAAATTTATTTTGATTGGAGGCTAATTACAATATTGTATTGGTTTTGCCATACATCAACATGAGTCTACCACGAGTGTACACGTGTTCCCAATCCTGAACCCCTCTCCCACATCTCCCTCCCCATACCATCCCTCTGGGTCATCCCAGTGTACCTGCCCCAAGCATCCTGTATCCTGCATCGAACCTGGACTGGCGATTCGTTTCTTATATGATATTATACATGTTTCAGTGCCTTTCTCCCAAATCATCCCACCCTCTCCCTCTCCCACAGAGTCCAAAAGACTGTTCTATACATCTGTGTCTCTTTTGCTGTCTCGCATACAGGGTTATCGTTACCATCTTTCTAAATTCCTGATCTTCGCCTATGATTGCATAACATCATTTATTACTTGTTTCGTGGAGTTGTGCATATCTTCCAAATATTGAAATATTTTGTTCTTTAGTACTTTAAAATAATCACATTCGTTAATATAACCACTGATTTCATCAGCAAGACTATTTTAAGTATTTCAGTTCAGTTCAGTTCAGTCTCATAGTTGTGTCCGACTCTTTGCGACCCCATGAATCGCAGCATGCCAGGCCTCCCTGTCCATCACCAACTCCCGGAGTTCACTCAAACTCATGTCCATCGACTTGGTGATGCCATCCAGCCATCTCATTCTGTCGTCCCCTTCTCCTCCTGCTCCCAATCCCTCCCAGCATCAGAGTCTTTTCCAATGAGTCAGCTCTTCATATCAGGTAGCCAAAGTATTGGAGTTTCAGCTTTAGCATCAGTCCTTCCAATGAACACCCAGTACTGATCTCCTTTAGGATGGACTGGTTGGATCTCCTTGCAGTTCAAGGGACTCTCAAGAGTCTTTCCAACACCACAGTTCAAAAGCATTAATTTTTTGGCGCTCAGCTTTGTTCACAGTCCAACTCTCACATCCGTACATGACCACTGGAAAAACCATAGCCTTGACTAGACGGACCTTTGTTGGCAAAGTAATGTCTCTGCTTTTGAATATGCTATCTAGGTTGGTTATAACTTTCCTTCCAAGGAGTAAGCATCTTTTAATTTCATGGCTGCAATCACCATCTTCAGTGATTTTGGAGCCCCCCTACCCCTGCCAAATAAAGTCTGACTCTGTTTCCACTGTTTCCCCATCTATTTCCTATGAAGTGATGGGACCAGATGCCATGATCTTCATTTTCTGAATGTTGAGCTTTAAGTCAACTTTTTCACTCTCCTCTTTCACTTTCATCAAGAGGCTTTTTAGTTCCTCTTCATTTTCTGCCATAAGGGTGGTGTCATCTGCATATCTGAGGTTACTGATATTTCTCCTGGCAATCTTGATTCCAACTTGTGCTTCTTCCAGCCCAGCGTTTCTCATGATGTACTCTGCATAGAAGTTAAATAAGCAAGGTGGCAATATACAGCCTTGACATGCTCCTTTTCCTATTTGGAACCAGTCTGTTGTTCCATTCCAGTTCTAACTGTTGCTTCCTGACCTGAATATAGTTATTAGGAAGTTGTCAAATGTATAATATAAATAGTAGATGCAAGGTTTTCAAAATTCTAATTTTCACTTTAATATTTGAATTTCATCATTGACAGTAAAGCTTGTTAGTTCTTTTTCTTGAAATTACGTTTTTTTGGTATAGTTTTGAGAAAATGTATGACAGGACCAAGTTTGAATGACCATTCTTTCAGGTAAAAATGGTGTTTCAAGCAAGGAGCCATTACTTCATTTCTCAATTCAAACAATCAAGTACCTGAGTTTCTTGGAGACAACCATTGTAGTTTGGGATTAGCAGAAGTGCTTCATGAATACTTCCTGTATCTCACACAGAATATTAAAAAGATGTGTCAGTCTTATAAAGATGATATAGAAACCTCAGGACTGAGATTTTATAAAATTAAGGATTTTTGATTCATTCAGGGCAGTATCAAGTGAAGCAGTCCCCTTGAAGCCCCTCTTCACTGTGGGTGCTTGGTGATGAAAAGTACAATGACTTTCAGTACCTTTTGGTGACACTTCCTTGATTCATGTTAAAACTCCAGTCATTTTAACCCACACATTACTTTTGTACTATTGGTATAAATGTATACACAGTGAAAAAGGTTCAAAACATAAAAATGAACTTTCAGTCCCTTGGAAGGGTCTGGAGGACCTTTACTTTAGGAGTTTAACTCCTAAGTTTATGGATCACACACTGAGAGCCACTGATCTAATCCAGATCTAATCTGGATCTAATCAAAGATCTAATCTTTGCATTTCATGAGAAAGAGGAGCTGGAAAAGACCAACCCAAGACAGCCCCACCAGTTAGGGACAAGAACTCAATACATTCCTCCTTTTTTCTCTTGATTTCCTGTTTCAGTTTCAGAAATTTCAAGGTAGTTGTTTGTGAAGTTCTTTTGTGAATATAATGATACCAAAGTGAAGTCGCTCAGTTGTGTCCGACTCTTTGCGGCCCCATGGACTGCAGCCTCCCAGGCTCCTCCGTCCATGGGATTTTCCAGGCAAGAGTACTGGAGTGGGGTGCCATTGCCTTCTCCAGGGGATCTTCCAGACTACGGGATTGAACCCGGGTCTCCCGCATTGCAGGTAGATGCTTTACCCTCTAAGCCACCAGGGAAGCCGCCAATGATACCAAAATATGTAATTACTGAACATATTTAGGAAGATTTCTGTATTTTTTGCATATTAAGCCCTTTGCATAGTTTCCCTGCTCTGCACCACTCACTCTTTTGCTTTTCAATATTTCAGTCGTCACCACCACTGCCTTTGTCATCAGAACATGCTTTGTCTTTGCCAAATGGAGAGGAGGTGAGGGAGCAGTTGGATGCTTATTCATTTTCTGGTTTAGAATTCCAGTGTGTGGGGAAAATAGAATCAGTGAGTTTGTGCTGAAGCAGCCATTTCTTTCTTCACCTAGATTATTAGTTAAAAGTCATAGGAAAGGAAATTGTGCAAACAACCATTATCTTTCATATCACAAGAAGTCATCTCTCTGGCCAACCAAACTCAACCTTCTATTATCTATTAAAGTTTCTCTCTCTCTGCAGGAGGGATGTTGTCCAACAAAATTACTCTTAATTTTGCTTTTGTTTATGTTAATATTTTATGTGATCTGTTTTCTTCCATAAAAATTGGTCAGGTTTTGAAATCATCATGAAGGATGCTAAGAGAGACAGTAGAACTGGACCTAGATATTGAATTTTGTTTTTAATAGCTTCCTCTCCTGTTTTACAATAGTTTTGAGGGATGTTGGGGGTTGAAAGCACTTGCAGTGTATAAAAATGAGTAAATTTGGCAAAATATAAAAAGAGGTTTGCAGACACTCAAACATATTGTTCTCTCATCTTCAAATAAGTTGGATATTCTTTTGCAATATGCCATTTTTTCCTATATCTCATCCAACAGTTGCTCACTTTCCCTTACCTGTGAACTCTGTGAACTGAACTTTGTTTTCTAACCTTCTGATTCTTCCCTCTTGATTCTCATTACCCTAAAGGCTGATCAGATTTGGCCTCATGTCACCCCTGGTGGTGCTAGTGGTAAAGAATCCACCTGCAATGCAGGAGACCTGGGTTCAATTCCTGGGTTGGGAAGATCCCCTGGAGGAGGGCGTGGCAACCCACTCCAGTATTCTTTCCTGGAGAATCCCATGGACAGAGGAGCCTGGAAGGCTACAGTCCATAGCGTCACAAAGAGTTGGACATGACCGAAGGGACTTAATATACATACACCTGTTTATCAGCTCTTCTCTAAACCAAGGACTTTGGTAACTCCTTTTTCTTTCTGCAAAACTCATGTTTCCTGTCTGTAGTTACCTAAAAACCATTGAGTCTTTTCTGTTTCTTTTTTAGAACTTCTAGTTATGGTTTTCCTAGCCATGTATTAGGCTCAAAAATTGCCTAGCAACAGTTCTAACTCTTTACAATGTTTTCTGCTTCCTTTTTGGAACCTCTGGAGCTTGGGTCTGTCCTGTGCTTAGTGCATCATAGGAGCTTCATGGATGTATTGAATGGATGTTATTTTTATCCAGAGATCTCTTCTTCAAAGGGCATTCTCCAGATTTTTATCTAGTGATCTGAACTGTTGTTTATCTCTCAGCTAAGTCTTTGAAACCCAGAGCTTCACTGGCCTGTCTTCTAATGCTGACTCCCTCTCATTAGGATGTCATGCATGCCTTTCCTGGCAGATGGCCACTTAGCCTCTACTTGAACACTTCTAATTCTTTGTGAGGTGATTGTTTCTACTACTGGATAGCTTATGTTTAACAATCTCCTTTGCATTGTTCTGAAACTGAATTTTCATAGTTTCAACCCTAATAGTTCTAGCATTGCAGATTTTTCAAAAGTATCATGATTTATATAGGACACATCCTTAGATACCCAAAGACAGCTTTTTATTCCCCATCCATCTTTGTTCCTCCTTCAGTCTTTTTCTTACTGCTTGTATCTTGGTCCCTAAAAAGGTTTGGATGCTCAAATTCTTTATGCCTTCCCTATTTCATATTACTTTCTAGATTTCCATCATGCAGTCCAATTCTAAGAGCCTTTTTTAAACCCACTTCTCTTTTTCTGTTAAACTGAGAACAGTGTGAGTTTGGGGCCCTACAAGCTGGGATATGAATTCTAGTACCACAACTTATTTGGTGTGTGAACTTCATCAGTTACTCACTCCTTCTAAGCATTCCTTTACTCAGATGCAAAATGGATGTATAATGACTTCTAAGAATATTTTTAAGGATTAAGATATGTGAAGTGCTTAGCTTAGTTATTGAAACATAGCATGTTTAATAGATATATCTTTTAACTTGATCAGCTTTTAAAAAATCTTTCCCTTGTGGCTCAGCTGGTAAAGAGTCTACCTGCAATGTGGGAGACCTGGTTTCGATCCGTGGGTTGGGCAGATCCCCTGGAGAAGGGAATGGCTACCCACTCCAGTATTCTGGCCTGGAGAATTCCAGGGACTGTATAGTCCATGGAGCTACAAAGAGTTGGACACGACTGAGTAACTTTCATTTCCTTTTTTTTTTATTGAATTAGAGTTGATTTACAGTATTGTGTTAGTGTCAGATGTGTGCTTATATATTTATCTATATATGTATAGAAGTGTATATATGTATATCTCAACTCTTTTGTCTTTGATATTTTTTCCCCTATATATGACTTTTTTTTCTTTTTTAGAAATCATTATTTCAAGAATCTCTCCTTTTATAGTCTATGGGAACTTGAATAGATTTTGTATCCTACTGTTGTGTGACTATTGTATAAGTATTAATTATGTTGAGTTGTTCATAGTGCTTTTCAGGTCTGCTATATCCTTCTCAATATATCTACTATATCTACTTCTCAGTATATTCATTCTATTAATTTTTGAGAGTTTGATATTGAAACTCCAACTAAAAATCTTAATTAATCTACTTAAAAATAATTATAATATATAGTGGTACTATATGCAACCTTGTTCTATATTTTCCAAGTCTCCTGTAAATGTGTTATCATATTTTCATAATTAAAAAATGCTATTACAATAAAAAATAGAATCTCTCCTTCTCCTCTCTCTTTCTCCATTTTCCCCTGTTTGGATTTTATTTATATTTATAATCTTAAAAAGAAGTCCCATTATCTCTAGATTTGTTTCCTCCTTTGTTTTTTTAATTTGGTATCACTTAGCTTGGTTTTCTTGACAATCATTGTTTTTTTCTACATTAATTTTCTCAGCTCCTGCCTGCATTTCTATTCATATCTTCAGCCTTTATTATTCTTACTGTGAAAAACATTTCTTCACCCCTGTACTGGGTTAATGATGGCTGGGCCCATTGCAGGTTACTTAACTCTTCACTGAACCACTCACTTAGTAGCTTCTAGAATCATTTAGTTGAACAATACACTTTTTTTTACATTAACTGTTCAATTAATTTAAATTCACCCAACACTTACTAACCTCTTGTTATATGTAGTGAGCTTAATGCTTTAGGAGTTATGTAAAACACTTTTATCATTTGTTCATTCAATCATTCAGTAAACATTTTCTTGAGTACTTACTAAGGATCAGATTCTGGATTTGGGGTTTGGTTTCAAGAAACTGAGTTCAACAGGGTATTTTCTTCCAGAAACACAACCGAGGAAAAGTTATAAAACAGTGTGGTAATTTTGTTGTTGTTCAGTTGCTCAGTTGCGTCCCACTCTTGCGACTCCATGGACTATAGCCCACCAGGCTCCTCTGTCCGTGAGATTTCACAGCAAGAATACTGGAGTTAGTTGCCATTTTTTTTTTTTTCCTCTCTAGGGGATCTCCCCAACCCAAGAATTGAACCAGCATCTCCTGCTTTGCAGGTGGATTTTTTTTACTGCTGAGCCACCTGGGAAGCCCCGGTGTCAATTTAAGTGATCTATATATGAAACTAGGCATTATGTTTGTCCTTACAAAGGCTGCTTCATCAAATGCTTTTGGGTCAGGCGAAGCTTTATAGCAAGAGAGACACTTAAAGGCTTGGTAAGAGCTTAGAGTCCACTGGAAATATAAGACCTATACTAGGGTTTTTGGTTATAAAGCCAGCTTCTAAGTTCTGTGTGTTATCCTTGGCTTCTCTCCCCCTGCTTCCCAGAATTGCATACATGCAACATTTGCGCTTTTTTTTTTTTTTTTTTTTCTTGTTTAGTTTTGGGGCCTTAGAACCAGTGTTTGGGACCTAATTACTGCATGAATGCATACATATTTCTATATTCCAAAGTAGGAATAATGACATAAATTCATAAAAATAATCTCATGATGCTAGGACACTTTACAAAGTCTTTCTCTATCTATCATTTCATTTACTTCTTATAGAATGGCTTGTGGGTTTCCTCAGCGAGTATCTTAAACACTGTTACTGATAGATATTAGACAAGAATTAGCACTGAATAATTATGTGTGGAGGATTTGCAAAGAATTTTTTCTCTCTTTATTTCAAAGTGATCATGCTGTATTGTCTGATTTTATTTAGATCATAAACCAGCTTTGCCCATTACCAGGTATTTAGGAAAAAGTCTCTTTTCCACTCTGAGGCTCAGGTTTGTCACTTGCCAAACGGAGATATTGCAACTATTACTAACTATTTCACCTCATTGGATTAGGTGAAGACTAAAATCATTAATTCATGTGAAAGAATAATGTATATATCTGATCATAACTGAAAACACAATAAGTGTACTTTTTGAGTGACCAGATGGTGAACTACTTTGTCACAGTCAATTCAGCTTAAGTAAGTAATTTTCACTTGTTTCTTAAACTTTCTGAGGCAGCTGCATGTCTCGCGTGCTCAGTTGTTTAATCTTGTCCGACTGTTTGCCACCCCGTGGGCTGTAGCCCGCCAGGCTCTTCTTTCCATGGGATTATCCTGGCAAGAATACTGGAGTGGGTTGCCATTTGCTCCTCTAAGCTGCACGTCTTCCTTCTGTCCGTTTACCCACTAGTGACTGCTGCTAAGTGCTGAATGTGCAATAAACACTTGTTGATTGGATTTTTTAAAGCACTGGTCTTCTGAAGTCCAGGGCTGGAGATTTGTGAGCTACTTACATTTTTGCTTTGGATTCCTAAAGCCTCTGATTTAATTTCTAGATTATAAGTTCTGTTGATAGAACCCTTATAAATATCACATGAAGAAGATGAGCATTACCTTTAGGCCAAAGCAATTTACTTTTAAAAAATCTGATTAATTTCAACACAATCAGCCAGGATGTCAGAAAATCTCAGTGTCTTTGATAGATGCTGACAGCTGAGGAAATTAAAATCAGGGAGGGAAGCAATTAAATACTGGCAAACATTACTTTAATGAGACAACCAAATTGTTCATAAGCCACAGAGTACGTTGTATTCTTGATAAATGTCTTAGGGTATCATTTAAAAATGTTCTTCATGTGGGATTTCATGTTGGGAGTGGAGGACATTCCATGTTTGTCATTTAATACCTTTGGCCTGATCTCACATTTCGATTACTTTTGGGGTCACACTTCCTAATAATCATGTTTAAGTTTATGATGTTGTTTAATTTACAAGTTATCGTCTCACCAGCACTTTTATCAATTCATAAAACTTACTGAAATGCACAAAGTCTAGACAAAATAATGTTTGGCTTTTCCACAGTGGTTTAGGGATAGCCATGGTCAAGATGCTGGAAGGGATTGGGGGCAGGAGGAAAAGGGGATGACAGAGGATGAGATGGCTGGATGGCATCACCAACTTGATGGACGTGAGTTTGAGTGAATTCCGGGAGTTGATGATGGACAGGGAGGCCTGGCGTGCTGGGATTCATGGGGTCACAAAGAGTCGGACACGACTGAGCGACTGAACTGAACTGAACTGAACTGATGGTCAAGATTCATGGAAAGAGAGACAGAAAAATGTAAATCTCATACAACTTCTAATTGAAAAGATTTGGGAATTGTAGCACTAAAACCAGAACCAAGGTCCTCAATTCCCAGTCTACTGTTCTTTTTAAGATAGCACCCCTTGTTCAGAATAAACGTCTGGCATTACGGGACTGAAGACACTTCAGTTTATTTGCTTAGAGCGTTTTTACAAGGCTCTGTCAGTTGCTTATTTGTAGTACAGCACTTGAATATCAAATATTAAGGGGCATCTACATTGGCCTTAGTGATTCTCAGGCTATTTGGTTGGAATTTTTCTTCAAAATGTCAAGATCATTACCTAGAGTTCTTTTTTTTTTCTTTTTTTCACCTAGAGTTCTGTTGTCTAAAATTGTTCAGGGGTGGAGTGGTCAATCCAGAGGCTACCGTGGTTGTTGGAAAAACCTGTTTATATCTCTTCTTTCTTCATTTCTCCTGACCTCCCATTCCTCTCTTTTTTACTTATTCTTCATCATTTTCTTTCCTTTCACTTTTTACCCCCCCCCCCTTTGGCTCCATTGTTCTCTCCAGTTTCTCCCCCAAATACAGTAGAAATGATCAATTATTTTATACTAGTCCCAGCTCTCAGTTTCTTGATTCTTATTTTGCTTTGATCCTAATTAATGTGTTAAAGTTTTTTAAGTTAGAGGTTGATCATACAAGTTTTTTGTTTTTGTTGAAATTGCTTCTGGAAATGAGAAGGGTTTTCTTGAGAGTGATGGGATGGGTGATTTGACAAAGGATGCATCCTCGCCAGGTTTTGGGTACGCAGTCATAAAATCCACAGAGGCAGCCAAGGATAACTGACTTCACTACTAAGATGCTAGAACTGGATTTGCCACTTGTCCCAGATGTCTTTATGGGTCTAGAGGAGAACTCCGCTGCATCAGAAAATACTCGAGGTCCTGAGGACACGTGCCACTCAAACTGTGTGAGAAGAGGATGGTGAACTTAGCTAGAAGGTTTCAGCTCTTCTACAGTATGAGATGAAACTTACTGTTGCAGACCCCTTTACGAAAATTTAGTGGTACAGCCTTGTATTGTTTCTGTGGCTTGTGTTTCGATAGCTTGCCCAAGGATGTCACGTCTCTGAAACTTCACTGGGGAGAGCTGAGAAAGTGTTGATGGTAACCCTGCATCGAACACTCCCTCAGCTTAGTAATGTGTCACCTTCTGGTTAGACCACAGATGTGAAGTCTCTCTCCTTTCACTTGCTAGTGAAGCAGGACTCAGTACTAAATGTGCCTTGGCCCCTTGACAATAGACTTTTACAGGTTATATGCTCACTTTACCTTTCCTTCCAAATGGAGTGCTCCCAACTGGGAGGCTGCATCGTGTAGTAGAAGCGTCCTTACTCGTTTGGGGATCAAGATCCAAGGTTAAACTTTTGTATGTTTCATATTAACCATGTGATGGTTGAAGTTTGGCTTCCTGATCAGTAAAATTGGAGTAATATGGTTTCACTGGGGTTATGTTAAGGATGATTTGAGATAACATGATCGTGAAATATTTTTCAAACTATAAACTATAGTATTGCAGATGATTAATATTTTTATTTTGGTGGCATATGGCAATAATTTCTCACAGAATTTAGTATCAACCATGTTGTATTCCTAATCATCTGATTTAGGCCCCTATATGAAAATGGGATGTATTAATAAAACTTCTGAGAGATCTTTGAAAGTGAAGTGAGATTGCTCAGTTGTGTCCGACTCTTTGCGACCTCATGGACACCAGGCTCCTCTGTTCATAGGATTTTCTAGGCAAGAGTACTGGAGTGGGTTGCCATTTCCTTCTCCAGGGAATCTTCCTGACCCAGGGATTGAACCCAGGTCTCCCGCATTGTAGACAGATGCTTTACCGTTTGAGCCACCAGGGAGGTCCTGAGAGATCTTTCAGTTCAGTTCAGTTCAGTCGCTCAGTTGTGTCCGACTCTTTGCGACCCCATGAATTGCAGCATGCCAGGCCTCCTTGTCCATCACCAACTCCTGGAGTTCACTCAGACTCACGTCCATCGAGTCAGTGATGCCATCCAGCCATCTCATTCTCTGTCGTCCCTTTCTCCTCCTGCCCTCAATCCCTCCCAGCATCAGAGTCTTTTCCAATGAGTCAACTCTTCACATGAGGTGGCCAAAGTACTGGAGTTTCAGCTTTAGCATCATCCCTTCCAAAGAAATCCCAGGGCTGATCTTCAGAATGGACTAGTTGGATCTCCTTGCAGTCCAAGGGACTCTCAAGAGTCTTCTCCAACACCACAGTTCAAAAGCATAAATTCTTTGGCGCTCAGCCTTCTTCACAGTCCATCTCTCACATCCATACATGACTACTGGAAAAACCATAGCCTTGACTAGACGGACCTTTGTTGGCAAAGTAATGTCTCTGCTTTTGAATATGCTATCTAGGTTGGACATAACTTTCCTTCCAAGGAGTAAGCGTCTTTTAATTTCATGGCTGCAGTCACGATCTGCTTTGCTTCTCAACAAATCTATCCCTGTGTTAAAACTGACCCCTTGTTCTTGCAGTCCTATTGGACGCTCCATTTTTCTGAACCTAAAGCATGATACAGGCACAGACTTTAGACTGACCTGTGATAAATCCTCGGGCTTTCCCCTAAAGCAGTTTCTTTTGCTTTTTGGGTTGAGGGGATACATGATTCTTCAATTTTGAGGCTTTGTCACATGGAACAAAAGTTCTTTGTGATGCTGGTAGGTGAAGTCATGTAGATTGACACAGATAAATACTATGCTATTTCAAAACTAGAGACATGAATCAAGGAAATACCCAACCCAGAGATACCCTCTATTCTTGTGTGCTTAGAACATTATTCTTTGATCATATAAGCCTGTGCTTATAGGAAGGAATTTTTGTATACCATTTTGTTGACCACCCCATCAATGCTTATAGATATGAAATAATGGAGGAAAATCTTCCCCCCAAAGGTTTAACTCATCTTTGGCTGTGAAGTGGGTATTATATGTCTCATTTACATATAAAGAAATTGACACTTGGGGGTTTAAGTAACTTTCCTAAGGCCATTGGTAAGAGGCAGACAGGTCTGACTGGCTCTAAATCCTGTGTTTTCCCCACTTCCTCATGTCAATGAAATAACTGGTTTTATCTAATTATTTCCTCCTTCACTAAGTCTGGTGGATCAAGTCAATGAGTTGTCTGTCCTCATATTTTCCCTACCTAACATTCTGGGTGTAAAGGAAAGCCCACTGGATGAACAGGCAGAGCTCAGAGGGTACAAACTTTCATCTTGGCATGTATTGTACTGTGCCGTCTTGGGCAAGTTACCTACCTTTTTTGAACTTCAGTTTTTGCATCTGTAAAACGAGGAAAATAATATCTATTCACATTTGTGAATTTAACCATGAGAGAGATGTTGGTTCCTTTCTCATCCTCCTTATCCTCTGTGAGCTTTTGTTTCCTCACCTATAAAGTGATATAATAATCTCTTCCTGCTTCTTTACCAGGTTGACATGGACTAAAATTAGATAATGAATGTGAAAGTGTTTTGTGAAACCAGAACCTGCTGTATATATAGAAGAGTTTATGATTATTAATGAATAAATAGAGCTTGCAAGCTAAGAGTAATTTTTCCCTGTTTTGTTTACAGACACTAGCATTGCCGTTTGCTGACCCTTGTGTCCACTGATCATTCCAAGAACGAGCTGTCCAAGGTAAGAGGGGCTTGGTATCATCACATTTATGAAATGCTAATAGGCATCTGTAGTGTTTAAGGTAGATTTCACTCCCAACAGAAGAAATATGAAGGTATTCCAGGAGCACCAAAACCTGAAACATGGCCAAGGCAGTGAAGTGCTTCCTTCCCCTTTTATGTTTCCTTGATTTGATTTCCTTTTTAATTCCAGCTTTTTGAAGCTTCATACCTGAAGCAGAGAAGTATTTTGGTAACATGGAAGTATAGAAGTATCTATAGTATGCCATGTCCAGGGACGTTCTTATCTAGTGCCTTCTTATATCCCCAGCTAGTATGTAGCAGGAGGGCTTTCTCCAGTTTCCTGGTCATTGATGGGGTGCATTTCTCACTACACTATGCTGCCACTGTTACCTGGCTCTGAAGGAGTCAAACTACTAGTAGGGTCTGTCACTGCCTCTTACCTGCTCCCAAAACATCTCTAAAGGACATAATCTAAGGCTATCACAACAACAAAACCCTTACAAATACAGGAAATGAGTTAGTCTTTTGAAACCCAGGACCTATGGTACCTGCATTCCACTGTCTTGGGGAACCAGTGTAAATGAATTAGAACTTGGCAGAAGATTGCATTCTTCTTGAGTTTGTCAAGAAAATGGAGACCAGTTTAAAATAAAAATAAGAAAGCATAAAATTTGTTTTATGTGTTTAAGAAAGCATAAAAATTTTAAAATTTGCAAGATGTGTGTTTTCTTCTGCAGATGACCAGTTGATATCTGTACTTCCAGCTAACTCTGCTGTGTTCTCTGTAATCTTCTGGAAGTCTTAGCCAAAAAGAGGTGAAATAGTCACTATGGTGTTCCTAACTGCAGGCCCTATAGGACAGCACCTTTGTGGAAGATTTGATATCAGTATTTAAAGTTCTGTAAACATTTCTTCTGATGAATACTTTGATTATCTCTTTGGTATTTTCTTTACATGATCTTGAACATATATATATATTTTTAGTGTGTTGGAGTCTAGTTGATTTATAATGTTCTGTTAGTTTCAAGTGTACAGCCAAGTGAATAAATTATACATACACATATATCTGTTCTTTTTTAGATTCTCTTACTATATAGGCCATTGTAGAGTGCTGAGTAGAATTCCCTGTGCTATATAGTAGGTCCTTATTAGTTATCTATTTTATATATAGTAATTTAAACATAATTTTAATTACACAGGCCTCTGAGCAAATTGAGGTTTGTTGGTACTGCCTCATATTTGCAGGAGTTGCAATTTAGAAATGAGTGAAAATTTTGGTGTCACATTAATATGGTTTTCAAAGCTAACACTCATCATATACATCGAATAAGAAGAGATCATGTATGAGCAAGGCCAGTGAGGGAACATATAGACTGTGAAACTCTTCTATGAGCAGATCAGACCTATATGCCATTTGTGGTATTTAGATTTTATACTCGTTTCTATAAGAAGAGTTACTAAAAAAAAAAAAAAAAAAAGATGGTAGCCAAAAATATAGGAATGGCTCCTGCCCATCTTTTTGTTCCTCTCTAGTCTATAAAATGCCCCTTCAAAAAAAATCCTTTCTTATATACTTCATGTATTTTCAGGGATAACACGTCAGAAAAGAATGTACTGTAGACAGGTGATAGCATAATTTTTGGTAGCTCTGTTAGGCAGAGATCTGTTTGTTCATTTAGAAGCTACAGGTTTTATATTAACTTTCCTCCAAATGCAAATTGTTAAATATTAATAAAATACTTTTTGAAAAGTGGTTAACTATGCCCCTGCTTCCCCACTGAAACTAATTTGAATGTACAAAGAAGAGTTTAAGCAAGGCTGGAAAGGTTATGAAAAACTGCTCTTGAGAAAGGAATTTTGTATATATCTATCATCTGTGTATTATCTATCATCTGTCTATTATCAGTCATCTATTATTTATCTCTCTATTCATCTATCTTTTAAAATTATTTAAGTGGATTTGGTGAGGAAAGAAGGATAAAAACTTCTCAAATAGCCTTTGGATGATAGAGAAGTAAATATTCTGAGAGCATACTACAGAAATTTAAAATAATCTTATGGTAATAATTGATGCCAGTGTCAGTAATGAAGAAAGAATAACAGTTTAAATAAATAATTAGGCTTGACGGTAGCTGTGTCAACAGGTACCCACTTAACGAGTGTAATCATTGTTTTTCTCGGCTTTCAACGTTGATCCACTGACTGCGGTGTGTTCCCTGTCCCACTTCCAAACCAAATCTATTTAAAGCTGTACTTCATGGAATCTGAAACTGTATACCCTGTTTACTATTTAGAGCTGATACCCAATGTTCTTTAACAGGGAAGATCTTACTTGAGTAAGAACAAGCTTCTGGCCTTTCGTAGACAGTTGATTATCCTTGTTTTCCATGGGGTGATTCATTAGCGAGGATGAATAATGCCCAATTAATTCTCACAGACTTGTCTCTATTGCTAGAGTGAATTGGTTATTATAATTTGATGGAAACAGCTCTAGTCTGCCTTAAATCAAATAAATCAGCTATTGTTATTTGAGGTGGAGTTAGAGACAGTAGTTATAAGTGAAATTATGTTCTTAGTTACCTGAATAGAATCTCATTGTTTGCAGGAGTGAAGTAAAGCATTATGGGTTATGTTCTATGAACGAGGTGTCATGAGAATCTATTTCTACTCCCAGCTCTGACTGTGTCACCTTGGGCAAGTCATTTTCCCTCTTTGAGGTCTATTTCAGCATCTGACAATAGATAGAGTTAGACCAGTTGGTCATGGTGTTATTTCTAGTTAAATATCCCAATGTTAATTGCTATGATTTTATTTCTTGGTCAGTTCTTTCTTCCTCCTGCTGCTACTTTTCCAAAGTCATAGAGAGTCTAGTGTGAAAATTGTTTTTTTAGCTTTTAATTCTTCTACATACCTGAAAGGCAGTTAATGATTTGAAATTTAGATTGGACAGTGATTGGACATTTATGCATTGGTTGTATCTACCCTAGCAACATTCATTTTCTAGTTAGAAATCAAAAAAGTCCATTTTCCTCTGTTTTTCTGCTCCATAATTTCGGTCTCAGTTTTAGAGGTTCTGGTAAACTTCTCAACTAGCCATATAAAGAGGTTCCTCTTCTGTTGTTTGACTTTTCTGGGATTGAGTCAGTGACCTGTAAGGAGAGGTCAGAATATCAAAGACAGAGGGGGCATTGAGAACCAGTCTAGACAAAATTTTACAGATGAATTTATTTGCAAAGAAGAAATGGAGACACAGATGTAGAGAGCAAACATACAGGTACTAAGTAGGGGAGATGGGGAGGGATGAATTGGGAGGTTAGGATTGACATATATACACTACTATGTATAAAACAGATTACTAACGTATACATCCGTGGCGGATTCATGTTGATGTATGGCAAAACCAATACAAAAGTGTAAAGTAATTAGCCTCCAATTAAAATAAATAAATTTAAATAAAAAAAAATGATAATGAGAACCTACTGTTCAGCACAGGCAGCTCTACTCATTGTTCTAAGTGAGAAGGATATCTAAAAAAGAGGGGCTGTATATATATGTAGAACTGATTCACTTTGCTGTACAACAGAAAGTAACCCAACATTGTAAAGCAACTATACTCCAATAATAAAAATTAAAAAAGAACCAATTTAGCCAAATCCTTTCATTTCAGAGATGGAAATTTTGGGCTCAGAGAGGGAATCTGATTTGTCTAAGGTATTAGTGGCAGATCCTGGGCTAGAATTCTTTCTTCTGACTCCTTAGTTGCTGTTTTAGGAAAGGAATCTCTATATGTGAAATGTCGTTTCTCTTCCCAACATTTAAAAGGACATTATCTTTCAGGCAAAACCAATCACATTGCCAATTCAGGTATATGAGATGCCCTTCAAATATGTGGATGGCATACCTTTTTGTTCATTCTGTGAAGCATGAGATAGATGATTCTGGCTGCCTCTGCTCTCTGTGTTTGTTAGGAGTCTGTGGTTCCCTTGCAGTTCTTCTTGACCCTGACATCACCACTGTTTCCTCCTGTCCTTTTCTAATCCAGTGAATTATAGGAAGCTTAGGATGAGTTCCTAACTGGCTGTGTGCTGTGCATAGTTGGGAACATTAATAAAGAGAAGACAGATGCAGGATTAATATGCAGGAGGATAGGAGAGTAATAGCCAACACAGTGAAATCTAGTTCAAGGCCTGCGGTTCCCAGTTGCTGTGCTACATAAGATTAATAGCAACATCTCTCATCCTTTGAGACCTTCTTTCTGCCTTGCTCTTGTGGGACTGGGCTGGGACTGAGGAACAGCTGGAATGATCTTTTCCAAAACCAAACTAATGTTTTCATGAGATTTCCAGGTCCAGAGAAGAGAGCAATCATTATCCATCAGCTGGAAGATAACTTAGAGGCAACTGGGTCTAAACACTTACCTTGTACTTCATAATACTGATGTACAGAGAGTGGAAATCATTTTACTGGGTTTGAGGTTCAAATCCTGGCTTTACCTTATTTGCTGTGACTTTGATGAAAGCATGACCCTCCTTCCTCTGAACCTCAGTTTCTCCATCTGTGAGATGGGAAGAGGAGGAGGAGGATGAAACAGAGGATGTCAAAGGTTCCCAGAATCTTGATCCTGAGTCTCTGACTTGCCTAAGGTCCTGTAGCAAGATTTTAGCCAAGCTGAGTCTTAGATTCAGAGCTCCTTTCTCTGGTTTGGAGTGCTCATCATGAATACTTCCACTGCTCATACTTCCTAAACCGCATGCTTGTATCTTTCAGCCTTGTTTTATTAAGTAAACTTTTTCTCTCTCATTGGCAGATCCCTCTGTCAAGGGACTTGCCTAAGGTAGTCATTATTAATTTGTGTGTGTGTGTTTAGTGCTAAGGGAGAGGATTATGGAATATTTGGAATCTGTGAAATAGAAAATACACATCTGTATAGAATGTTGCCTACAATTTCATGAGGTTTGTAAACTCTCTAAAGGCCATACCTAGGTTCTAGGTTAAACAAAAGATGTTTTTCAGTGTGGGAAGTCTGAGATGACATTTTGATAACACACATTTCCTTTGTTGTTGGATTTCTCCCACAATTCACCTATTGTTTTGCTCTGAGTGTCAGACTCATTTATGAGTGTGACTCTGGGCATTTATATATTTCAAACTGTTGAGTGATGCTTTAATATTCAAACTCTTACTCTGCTCACTTTATTCATTTATTCACTCTATCACTCAAATGTACATTTAACCCAGAATCTGCTAATCACTATCAATTTTAATATATCATTTCACTGAATCTCATAAAATAAAAAAAATATTTTTCCCACTTTTCATATGCAGAAACTGAGCCCAGAGAGGTTGCATAGTTTGCCTAATGTCATATAGCAAATGAATGCAAAGTCTGGAATCAGTCTAGATCTGCTTGAAAATATGTGACTGCATCTAGAGGTAACAGGCTTCCCAGGTGGCGCTAGTGGTAAGGAACCTGCCGGCCAATGCAGGAAACATAAGACATGTGGGTTCCATCCCTGGGTTGGAAAGATCCCCTGGAGAAGGGCATGGCAACCTACTCAGTATTCTTGCCTGGAGAATCCTATGGACAGAGACGCCTAGCAGGCTAGGGCCCACAGGGTCACAAAGAGTCAGACATGACTGAAGTGACTTAGCATGCACACACACACGAGGTAACAATGAATGTGAATAGGGGCAATGAAACTGTTCTATAACCTATAGAAATTCCTAGTAAAAAATAGTCAGTGGGTCCCTGAGGAGTACAGTGAATGTGTGCTCTGGGAGTTTAAAGAGGGACAAGCTCATATATCCTGAATCTTTTATATGATAATTCATTAATTAAATGCTCTTCTGGTATCTTAAGGCAGGATAAGAAAAGTTGGGCAGTTGTCTAAACGGCATTATAAATAACTCATGTTTTCTCTTTTCTTGCATACTTCGATCAGGTTAGTGGTCTGAGAGTCTCCAGTTTTGTGAGTGAGTGCAGGAGGAGGTGGTGATTATAGAGTCATAGAGCCCTGATCGCACTGCAAGTTATCAACTGAGTTGGAATTTCAATGCTTTGGGGAATCCGTTTGTTGTTTTCTCCCTGTTATATTGAGCGTGGGATTTTTACCAGAGATAGACTTCTGGCCGTGCACAGATCAGCACAAATGCAGATGTGAGCAGCGAGAATTTGGATCGTGCCAAGAGGTAATGATTGCCACATGTGTGAAGCTAATCTCAGTGCCTGGTGACCCACTGTGAGTCTGTGTGGGAGCCCTGAGAATGAAGGCTGGTGTTAGACATGGAAGAGGCCTTGGAGGTTGTCAGAGGCAACACCTTCGGGTGGGAAGATGAGGCCCGGAGAAGGGGCAGCAGCGGGTTGATAGCAGAGCGAGAACCAGACTTCATACCAGTGCTCTCCAGTAATAGCGCCTTAAATTTTCTGTCTTCCTGGGGGCTCATGCCCCCACTTGACACTGGATTGGGAATTAAGTGTTATTAACTATATAACCTTGGAAGTATAACTTGATTTCCTTGGATCTCAGTTTTGTTGTCTGTAAAATGAAAATCAGACCCTATTGGCAGAACTGTTGTGAGGATAAGTGAAATACCATTGTGCTGTACACCCCGCTGAGGTGTTATCTCACATATGCTTAACAGTCCTTATCATGGCCCAAGGAGATAGGTGTGCGTGTGTGCTAAGTCGCTTCAGTCATGTCGACTCTGTGTGACCCTGTGGACTGTAGCCCATCAGGCTCCTCTGTCCATGGGATTCTCCAGGCAAGAAAGAATACTGGAGTGGGGGCAGGTACATGTATCCTATTCTACAGATTCTACTTCCCAGCTTCGTTTTGATACTTTTCAGATTGTTGCTTCTCAGAATTTGGTCTGAAGACCAGGAATGTAAGCATCACCTGGGAGCTCCTTAGAAATGCAGACCTCAGGTCCCATTCCAGACCTCCTGATCAGAATCTGCATTTTAATAAGATTTCCCAGGTAGTTCTAGGCTCATTGGAGTTTGCGAAGCAGTTTTTCCACTGAAGACCAATTCTGAGTCTGTTGCCCATAGGCCTCTGCTGACATTGACAGGGTTGGAACCAGTATTCTGGGGCATGCCTTCCCCACGCCTGGAGAGACAGGAGGGAGCCCTTGTCAAGCAGCTCCCTGGGAGCAGTGGAAGGCTGGATTGCAGGAATCCAGCAGGCTTTATCTTTTCAACGCCCTTCTTTTCCCCAGAAGTAGTATTCACCAGGGGTCAAACTGGGATTGGATCCCAGGCTTTGGACTCCTAAAGTCTGTGTTCTTTTCATTACACCACCATGCTTCAGTCAAGAGGAATGCTGGGCTGTGTGGACCATAACTCTTCATTCCCCATAGTGCCAGTATTTCCACGCTGGCTGTTTTACTCTATTACTCAATTCCTAGAGGGGAGGAATTAAAAAAAAAAAAAGAAAGAAAAAAGCTTGAGTTGAAAGCCAGGATCCTGCAGCTTAATCAGTTATTTTCATTTTTTAATGAGGGAGACTATTGTGAAATAAGTAATTATTAATTACTCAAAACTAATGAAATATTTTAGTTTCCTTGCTAAAAAAGCATATGGAAGCTAAAAGAAAGCATATGGGCATTTTTCGGGAAGCATATTGGTGAATGGACGAATTCTGGCGGTGCCAGTATGCCTTTGCTGTCTGGCTGGGGCCATCCCTGCGTGCGCTGGCATCTGAGTCCTCATGTGTTTGGAGGGATTATTTGAAATTCCCATCTGATGTGTGCCTTAGGTTGCCTCTGGAGTTACACAGCTCTGCCTCATAAATCTTTCTGCCGTGTTTTCACTCTGATGTTACTGGTGGAGTGTCACTCAGTATAAAACCTTTACCATCAGGGGGCTGCCATGTTCCTCCTTTCCAGATGTTTCTCTCTCTTTGCAGTGGGCCAAAAGGTCCTGCCCAGCTGATGGTTGGGTATAGAGACTTTGTTCACCCGATGGTTTGCCATAGCGTCCTTGGACCTCCTTGCTCCACTGAGGACCATCTGGGAGACCTCTGGGCCCCCTACTGAGTATCTGCACTGCAGATTTCTCCCTGTGAAACCAGAATGGTGATTAAGTGCAGGTCCGCTCAGGGCTGTTGATCATCGTAGGGCATGTTCCTCCTCTCCTTTTCTTTATGTCTCTTCTCTCTTACTGTGTTTGTGGATCTGGTAAATGGCTTGATGGATTGGGAGGTGGTTGAAACTCTTTTTGGCCACTCTGGTGATCCAGGCTTGTGACAGTTAGAGGCAGCATGCTATGTTTGAGAAGATACTTGGCTGAGAGTCAGAAAACCGAGGTGCAGATTAACCTGACTTAAGCAGCATTTACTTAGCACCTATGGAGAAAGGTGGCTCACTAAGACATGGAAGGAGGGAGGTGGCAGGTGAGTGGAGACGAACTTGATGCAGGGCCAGCCAGGACTCAGTGTGATGTGTGGGCTCAGAGATGAGACTTTGTGAGTGAGAGAATGTGGGAGTTTTTGCTACAGGAGGTTTCTTATAAAAGCAGGGGCTGGAATTGGCTTTGAAGGATGATTGAGTGGACTTTGATGAGATATTACAGGGGCTTCAGAGGGATGCTCTGGCAGGCAAGAATCAGCTTGAGGCAAGTCCCCAGAAGCAGGTGAATACCATCCCTGCCCAGAGAACTGGGCACAGATGACAGAAATGTGTAGTTGAGAGAAAGCACTTCTTTTCTGGCAGACCTGTCTCCTCATCTGCAGAGTGTACCCTCTGGACAATTTGATTCTCAAGAAGCCTCAAGACCTCCAATTGGTCTTGAGGCTACAGCATCTCCCAAGACCTACCCTATCTCCCATCCTAAAGCCAGATAAGCATTTAGCTAAAGGTCAGTCACTCATAGTGGCGATGGAGCAGGGTCCAGAACCCATGTGTCTTATTTCTGACTTCATCACTCTCTCTGTGACCCCCCAGGGCATTAAAATGATGAGTGGCTGGGATGACCATTATTATTCTAGCCTTTAATGTGTTATTTTTAAATTTTTAAAATTCTGTGTTTTTAAAATAATCTGCAACATCAAACAAATGAGATATTTCACCGTTTTACATACCTTTTGACCCTTCCAGTGGAGACCATTCCACTCTTATAAAATGCTTCCTTCTTCCACTTTGCCTGTGTGGGCTTTGCTTTCCTGCCTGAACAACCAGCACACATCCCTCCTCCTAGGGGAGCCATCTCTCTCCACCCTTTGGCTCAGTTAGCGTTGGACTTTGTTTTATTTTGTATTGTCACCCTTTAATGTTTCCTCTTATCTCCTACCCCCTATCCATGTATTATGAGGGTTCTGAATCTAGGGACTATATTCTGCTTCTCTGAATTCCCTTTCACTTCTGGCACAGCACTGCCCATATCATTCCTGATAAAGAAACAACTGTGTTCTTCAACCGTTTTCCCCTCTGCTTGGTGCTTGTTTTTGAGATGGATATGAGACTTAGAGATTTATAGATTTTCAGAATGGGAAAGGAATTTAAAAATTCACTGTCTAGTTGAGCTCCGCCCCAGGGAAGAAATGGCTTACTTTGCTGTATCTGCCCCGTGAGTGGTGGGTCTGAGAGTGGCACCCTCATCTGATCAAGCAGGAGATGGGTGGCTGGGGCCTGAGCTCCTACTCACCCTTTGACGAGTGTTGGCCGGGTTCCTTCTTTCGATGGAGAACTTTGGGAGTAAAGGTGGTGCACGTGACGCTGCTGCCGTATGAACCAGAGGGAGCAAGCAGACACTTAACCGGTGTCTCCTGTGATGTACTACGTGACAGGCCCATGGCAGGTGCTTTCACATCGTTTGGTTTAGTCAATCATCATAAGCGAGAATTCCCCCACCCCCCTGCGCGTGGGAGACAGGTTGTAAACAGGGCATTTAACCAAAGCCCTTTGCTGTAAACACTGAAGAGTGCATGGTGGTGGATAGAATTTTGCCTGATGGGGAGAGGGCTCTTTGCACTCTCAGCTGTTCTAAGGGTAACTGATGAGGGACAACGATCAGAATTGTGGTGGGAAAACCTGTGTTTCCTGGAGTATAAGAGAAGATTCAGTGCTCACTCCTCTCCTCTACACATGCATCCCTGTCTTTGGAGGGATGAGACTTTCCTTCCTCCCACTTGGGGGTTGGTAGTATTGGATTGTACTTGTTCTGGTTACATCTTACTCCTGCCTTTCCCTTGGCCTCCAGCCCCACTGAGTCTATTTTTCTATCACTCCTATTCATTCTTCTTCACCCTGCTCTCTCCCTCTCCTGAATTAACCCTGGGTGGCCTCAGGTCCCAAAGGCTCTCTGATGGCAGACTCCCCTGGACTGGACTGTAAAATGCTGGCAGGGAAGACAGGACACAAATCTGTTAAATACACAGTAAAAATAGCTTCTGATCTATGCAACTCGGTATTAGGCAAGATGATATTAACGAGGTTTGAGCGCTGTTCTGAAATGTGGCAGCTGCACATGCATCTTGGCTGCTTTCCCTCCCTACCTCTGGCAGCTTGTGAGCAGCGTTGCCATGACACTCCTTGGGCTCTGTTTAGATCAGCTATTTTCTGAAGGAGTCCCTGACCTTCCCCACAATAGAAACCGTTGATGTGGTCATGTCAGAGCCCCTCCAGGAGCCCTGGAACTGGTGGGCCCCCCAGTTGTGACTTGGAAACTGTTGGAAGCTGTAGGTCAGGACACAGACTTTGAACGTTTAGGAACAAGAAAGGCTGTTAAATATCCTCTAGTGTCCTTTGATGAGGAGGATACTGAGTCTATTGAGTGAAAGGGACTTGTTCAAGGTCGCAGAGTGAAGTAGGGACAAGGCTGAGGCAGGAGCTTGGGTCTGCAGATTCTCTAATGCTCCCATTGTGCCACTCTTTCCCCTGCCTGAGGGCCCTTTTCAGCCCTGATGGCTGTGGATGGAGAGGAGACAGGCCTGGGGACATCGATGTCCCCAGGAATGGGCAGAGGGAATGAAGAGAGAGGAATGAGGAAAAGAGGATTACGAAGAGGCCTCTGGGGGCGACAGAGGCCAGAGTAAATGCCCTAGGTGCCCCTCAGCCCACTTGAAGAGACTCTTTTCTATCAGGTTCCACAGGTTGGTCCACGGAGAAATAGATGCTTACAGAAGCAGGGGAATAACAAGGTCATGTTCTCTGTTGCTCTGAACCCTTTCCTAACCTCATATTAGACTTCACAAAACACTACCATTAAAAGCCATTGTCGGCACCACCGTCTTTGGGATACTTTATTATACAGTGTTGAGTATCCTTTAGAGAGTTCATATGTGAAATGCTCTCTTCTCCACATGATAGGAGGATCTCAGGAGACAGAAACTGTGAGTCACATGGACCCTCCTCCCTTCTCCCTTCTCCTCATCCCTCCTACCCTCCCTGCCTCCAGTCATGACATCTGGCAGAGACCTAAATCACATATAATGAGCATCCAGTAAATTTTTGTTGAATTGAACTTAGTCGAATTTAGATGGCCTCAACATTTTTATTAATTGATGGAGTGGGTAGCCATTCCCTTCTCCAGGGGACCTTCCTAACCCAGGGATCGAACCCGAGTCTCCTGCATCACAGGTGAATTTTTTACCGTCTGAGCCACCAGGAAGCCCAACAGATGGTGCACATTGCCAAATAAAGATTTGGGGGAATAATCGTCTCATCAGTTTAGATTCAGTGAGATTTCTTAGTTAACCTGCACGAAACTCAGTACACTGTCAAGTATTATTCTCGTTTAACAATGAAGAAGTGAAAGACGGGTGACCTGCTCCAACTGAAAGAGTAAATGGTGAAATTTGATTTGCCTCTAGATTGTCTGTCTTCAAATGTTATGTTACTTCTACTCTACCCCAGTACTTATGGAGGGGTGATTGTTCCATAGACAGTGGTTCACCTTTCCATTGAGGAGCTCCAGCCTTTTAAGGTTATAACCTACCTCTTAAGAGTTTAGAAAAGTAAATATGAATTCTCGGATTTGAAACAGTGACTTATTATGCTTTGGACCACCTCGGGCTGATTTTTTTTTTTTTTAATTTTTTCTCTGTAAGCCAAGGGAAAAATAACACATTTCTGTATTCTTTAATTTGCTTAGTTTGAAATAAACTTTGAAATGGTATGTAATACTCTTTGAACTTTTAATACATTTGGATACATCCGGAATATGAGTGAAAAAGGCCTTCTGCCCTAAATGAATTGACTAATTGAGCTGTGAACAAAGTCAGACCTTGTTTCTGGTTACAAATGAAGGATGCAAGAATTTTTTGATGCTGTAGCTGAAGTCTAGGTTTTGGTTGGTATCGATGTTTTGCAGATATTTTTCAATATTTGCCATATTCATAAGATGATATACTTTATGCTTTCCTAACTCTCATCAGATTTGGATGCATTTGGCTGATAACACCCCGCATCCTTTCTGAAAAAAAGCGTAAATGTGGAGCCATCTTTCTTTTTTATGTATGTGCTTCCGAAGACCACAGTTGTCTAATTTAAATTTCAGGAGGCAAAGCTTATCAGTAGTGAGCATAATATCTTGATATATATAGATCACATGTTTCCTTTTGTGTCTAACGTTCCAGGTGTTTAAGGAGGAGAATGAGTTGAATAATAATGGTATAATGTCTAGAGAGAAAGTTGAATACATAAAACAAATATGCTTGGAATCTATTTCTGTAGTGGTGTATGTGTGAGATTAGCTCAGTCTTTTTATAAAGTTGTCTATACTTGAAAGTATATAATAACTTAGGAATTACCAGAGAAAATTGAAATCAAAACTTGGATGATTAGGGGGATGGATAACTTATCTTTTGTTTTAGAGCTGTAGGTAAAGTGAAAAGTCAAAAGAGTGTATGTTTTGGTGTTAGATGGAAACCAAATAGTATCTGTATAGTTTCTTTGTGAAGAAAGCTTGGCTTGGGAATCTGAGTATTCTTTCAAACTTTCCAAATTACTTCGCCCCCACCGATGCCCATACTTTGCTTAATTTGATTGAATCAGTTTACACTGAACAGTGGCTTAGAAAACATGTTATTTATTATAAGCAATGCACATGCACACTACATAAATAAAGGAAAGGAGAAAAAGAAGCAGCACTTGCATATGTGAAGCAATCTGCCTTGCTTTAGAACTGCATATGTGTGTGTCTTTTTGTTTAAGTAGATTGGGAGCACCTTGAAGATAAGAGAAATGTTTTGTACATGTTTGTGATAATGATTTTGTGAACTCAAGTGCAATAAATCAAAACAACTTTGGTAACATCTTTTGCCTGGAGTCAATAGACTTATTCAGAGTTTCTGTAGAAGTCATTCTATTACTTTTGAAATCCCTCTGCTTCATAGACTTTCTGTGGAATTACTTTAGAAATCCATCTGCCTACTTGCAAGAAAAATGGATAGTTAAGTAGTGCAATAGCCTGTTTACATACTGGCTCAAACTGTCACTGTAAGAAAAGGTTGCATATATTCTAAAATGTTACACAGCTAGGAAAAATATACACATATAATATATAGAGTGACTATATATGTACATATATATACAATCGTATATACATGATCTGTTCCTTGTCACAATATTTAACCCAACATGCTATTTACAGTAATGAATCAAAATGTCAGTTTTAAAAATATGAAGTGTCAAAGTGTTCCCACGTTGCGGGAAAGTTTGATGTGACAGTTTGTTAATCATATGACTATTATATCAAACGTGTCTCACAATGTTTTTTGCTTGGTGCTCTTTCTTGTAGGCTCCTCACACTTTTTCAGTGAATTCCAAGTTCAAGTTACTAACCCAGGGAACACATTTGGGTTACGTGTCTCCCACACCTCACACAAATGCTGCTATGTTTTCCTCTACTTACAGCTGAATGGATTTAACATCATTTCAGAGTAGTTTGATTTTGTGCCTGACACATTTATGTATAGAAGCTAGAAGAAAAAAAAAAAAATCCCCTACTGTAATTTTGTTGTTTTCACTGCAAAACCATCACACGAAACCTTAATAGAATAGCTGTTTTGTTTTTTTCCAAGCTGGGTTTCTCAAGGTATAATTTAGATGTCCTTACTCTTTGACCTTGGGTACATTTTTGAATTTTGCTTGGCACATTGATTATACCAACTTCTTCATCCTAATAAAAGAACAGAATCCTAGAACATAAATACCATATATATGGGAAGAGGCAGCATGGTTTCTCTCTGAAGTGTGGCTATGCTTCTCACTAGTCCAGATACATGGATCACACTCAATCTTTGGGTCTCAACTTCCTCTGAAGAATTGTTAAGATTGAAATTAGATTAGATTAGTGAATTTTTAAATGCACACCTTCAAGGAGTCCAGAGCTCTGGGTGGATGTGTGACCTTAGATGATAGGGTACAGGAAAGTGGTGAGGAATCTAGGCCCTTCTACCTGAGCAACCCAATCTTATATCTGTTTTTAGTTGTACATAATATTTCATTTTGGAAGAGGAAATGGCAACCCACTCCAGTATTCTTGCGTGAAGAATCCCATGGACAGAGGAGCCTGATGGGCTGCAATCCATTGGGTTACAAAGAGTCGGACATGACTGAGTGACTGAGCATGCACTATTTCATCTAAGTAGAAGGTTCTGCTGCTTAAAAAACCAACCTGCCCACTTGTTGGCAGCCACTCTACTAGGTGATCTAGCGTCAGCATTCTCTGGTTCTGCAGCCCATTTCCTGAGAAATCACATGGCAATCGCACCAGCAGATCTTGACTCATCTGGCCTTAGGCTCTGCCTATATATCCATGCAGCCTCCATGGAAGTCCTTACAATGGCAAAGCCTTCTCCATTGTGAGATTTGAGGGAAGAGCCACTAACTGAGGTCATATCTATGTCTGATTTTAATCCTTGCATCATTTTGGTCTTAGTAAACTTATTTTCCAATTGAGCAGATTTTTACATCAGCAAAAACTATTATTTAGAGCAAGTACAGACAAAAGAAGATAAAGAAGTTTTGGCAAGTATTTTGTCTGTTTCTGGTCAAGGATGTGAATGTTATTCCTTAAACTGGAATATTTCAGCAGTTTGGGGAGGAGGCTGGGCACCTACAACTTGGTATTTTAGTTCACTGTTTATCCTCCCTCCTTCCACCCCATACATGTGCAACCACCACCATCTTGATCCACTACGTAGGGCATATTCCTATGTATATTTCCCAGAATGATGCGGTAGGGAAATAAAAAGTTGTGCATTACAAATCAAGGAAGAGACTGTAAGAATGACAAATGGTCAAGGGACATGACTTAGTAAGACTTTAGAAAAGCCTTTAAGTGTGAACATAATAAAATCAAATCAGGAAAAATATACCTCATAGATATAAAAGCATCCTAAAAATGGGAAGGAGGGTTAATGTCTATTTTGGTAGACATTCAGAAGCATCATTTTCAAATTTCCTCAGGGATCAAATTATGGGATTGTTTTAATTCTCCTAATATCTGAAATTGTGAAGGAACAGGATAATCAAATCTACAATTCTATTGCGACACTTTCTTATGGTGAAATTCCCCTTTGGTAACAGAATTCATAAAAACAGTGTGAGTGCCAAGACAGAATGTTCTTTTATTAAGTCACATATCAGCCACTGGGGATGCACCTAGGTTTATAGGGCTGGGGGGAGGGATGACCCAAAATAAGCGTTTAGAATAATTAGAAAAAACCCAGGAGTGATTCCTGACTTGTTCCTTGAAGGATCTGGTGAGATGAGGCAAACTGCTCTAAACCAATGTTGAACTCTAGAAATACAGTTTTCAATGGAACAGGAAGTATTTTGTGTGTTGTTGCTGCTGCTGCTGAGTCACTTCAGTCGTGTCCGACTCTGTGTGACCATTTGGACTGCAGCCTGCCAGGCTCCTCTGTCTGTGGGATTCTCTAGGCAAGGGTACTGGAGTGGGTTGCCATGCCCTCTTCCAGGGGATCTTCCCAACCCAGGGATTGAACCCAGGTCTCTTGTATTTCAGGCAGATTCTTTACTGCTGAGCCACCAGGGAAGCCCCATTTTGTGTGTCAGTTCAGTTCAGTTCAGTCGCTCAGTCGTGTCCGACTCTTTGCGACCCCATGAATCGCAGCACGCCAGGCCTCCCTGTCCATCACCAACTCCCGGAGTTTACTCAGACTCATGTCCATTGAGTCGGTGATGCCATCCAGCCATCTCATCCTCTGTCGTCCCCTTCTCCTCCTGCCCCCAATCCCTCCCAGCATCAGAGTCTTTTCCAATGAGTCAACTCTTCACATGAGGTGGCCAAAGTACTGGAGTTTCAGCTTTAGCATCATCCCTTCCAAAGAAATCCCAGGGCTGATCTCCTTCAGAATGGACTGGTTGGATCTCCTTGCAGTCCAAGGGACTCTCAAGAGTCTTCTCCAACACCACAGTTCAAAAGCATCAATTCTTTGGTGCTCAGCTTTCTTCATAGTCTTGGTTAAAATAGACTAATATAAAAATACATATTAAAGGGATGGAGAGGATGACATGAGGGCAAGCCAAAATAACAGCACGTTTGCTCTCTTGTTTATTTACTTTACTTTTCCATGGGCTACCTCTGCCTCTCTTCTTTATCTCCTTGCTGGACGATAAGGACCAGAATTGAAAGCCTTGTCATGTTTCTTCTCTGATTCCAGTTGCCTAGAATCACTCCTGACTCATCCATGAGCTCAGTAAATATTTACTGAATGAATGAGCAATACTGAAAGATAGCCCTTATTGAGAAACTATCATATTACCCGGAAAATTCTGATCTGGCCACTTCTAAACTCTCTGGGAGTTTTACTAAGTACTTACTGAGTTAGGCATTATTCTGAGCACTTTGTGTCGTTAACTCACTGAATCCTCACAACCACCCTCTGAGGAAGGTATTGTTATTACTACCATTTCACAAATGAAAAATTGAGAACCAGAGATGTTACACAACATATCCAAGGTCGTAGTTCATGCAAGGTAAAACTCAGGACTTGAACTCAGGTAGTCTGTCTTCAGCTGTCTTAATCACTATGGTATGTTGTCTCTGTACTATTGGTATAATTATACTGGCCTGTTCTTCCCAGCATGTTATGAGGCTGAAACAAGATGATAGGTATAGGTTGAAAGTTTTAGGGAAAGGTGAACCAACTACTGAAGGTGAGAAAGCACAAAATAGCTTTAATCTAAATAGAAAATAGAAACTTGTTGAGAAAATTCAGAGAAGAAAAAGAATGATCACCTCTAACTGGGGTGAAAGGGAGGGGATTAAGGAGTTCTTGGGGTTGGCCTTGAATGAATGGGATTTTGATAAAGGGGGATGCTTTCTAAGTAAATAGAATGGACAATGGAATAGAGGCACCGATGCACAAGGTGGTGAAAAAGAAGGCATCAGTTCACTGAATGATCAGTTCACTGTTTTGAAAAGATCAGTTTAGTTTTAGCAGATTCTTTTCAGAACAGTGTGCATTGGGGAGCAGGGAAGGGAAGGGGCTTGTGGAGGAAGAGGAGGACTTGGAGAGTAAGGTAATGAATGGGAAGATGAAAAAGCATAACCAGTAACTGCCATCTTCATCTCTCTGGAAGTCGACTCTAGGCACATAGATGACCCCTGCCTTACCTAGATCATGCTTTGACTCATTGCTTTCTTGTGTGTGGTCCATAAGTACTAATCCAGGGAGATTCGCCTGTGAAAAGATTGGTCCCCACAAGCCTGGAGAATGCAGCATACTCTGGCGCCCTCTTAGGCATTGGCAATGTACATTAGCTTGTTAAATCTTTCAGGAAGCCCTGTGGGACAGCACTCAGCTGGCTTGCAGTTGACTCTGGAACTTGGTTTCTCCCTTTGAGCATCCCTAGTTAACATCAGTGAGTAGACACACTCTTGGAAACCACCAGCCCACCAGCTGGGCTGATCTGTGTCCACAGTTCAAGATGCGTCTGAGAGGAGAAGGAGATCCACTCTCAGGGCAGCCTGAAGTCCCATTATGAAAGGAGAAGTTGCACAGAGCACTCTGGCCTGTAGTAATGGTTATGTGTCATTTAGAAAGAAAGCTGTGCTCAAGATAACCTTGAGAACCTGCAACCCCTCTGAAAAAGTAAGAGTGAGAAGCAGGAAGTGAAGGAGCTCTAGTTCTTGAAATGGAATGTGGCTGAGGGCGATGGTTTGCCACCATGGGACCTCCCCTAGCAGGCTGCCTTGTGAACATTTATAAGGAAACATCCTTCAGGTCAGCGAGCCAGCCCTGGAGAGGGCCAGGTACCTAGCTCACTCCCACATGTTGCATTGGTCTGAAAGGCAAAGAAAGGCAGTGGAATGTAGAGTGCTCGCTCCTTGATGGAGACCATATTTGGAGTTGTGTAAAACTACCTCACTTAAGATAGTGTGTTAGTACTTAGGCATTTCTTTCCAGAATGTACCTGTTACCTTTTTTTTTCTTTTCTCTGGTCTGACTTTAACTTTCAAGCATCACTTTTGAAATTTGTCACTCTTTGGAATCACCTGGAGCCTCTCGCCCTCAGAGGTTATAATACTGGAGGTTTGAGAACACAGTGTGGGAGAATTTGTATTTCTAATAAACTCCGAGATGATTCTGAAACTGTCAGTTTGTGGGCTCACTTTGATTAATGCGCCTTTAAAGTATAGTTCAAGACCCTTGTTTTCCAGGAAATTTAACTGATTGTCTTCACCCAAAGTGGTTTCTCTCTTCCTTTCTCTTTTTCTTTCCTTCTCTCATATTCTAAGGGAACCCATCAGAGGCCCTATCTGAATTAGGTAACTTGTCATTTATGTAAGTCTCTGGAGCTCCATTATCAACTTCTTGTGTCTGTTTAAACACTTTAGATAAGAAAGACAATTGTATAAATTGTGTAAATGAACACAAATTCTGATGGAGACTCTCAAGTCCTGAATTCACATCTTCTTATTGCTTCTTATAAGCTGTGTGTTTAGGGTCAAATCGCATCTTGTAGAGTTGAGTTTTCTCATCTCTAAAATAATTATTCCATTTCTTCCTGCTGCAGAAACTCATGGAAAACATCAATTGAGAGTCTGGATATTTAAAATGCCGTAAAAATGCAACAGTGTTCACAGTAAATTATTGTTGGTGTTTTGTTTGTTTTGTAAAGTGTGACTCATTCACTTTATCATTAATGATGAGGCATGAAGGAAATGCTGTTGGTTTTTAATGAGATGTGGAGTAGAGGGTGGGGCTTAAGTGATGCTGAGATTTCAGGAAAGCTCTTTTCAGTTCCTGGAAATGATTCTCACACTGACAATTATAAGCTTGTGCTCAGGTCAGGAAAAGCGATGTGCATTTATATTGAACTTTTTCTTCAGGTAGACCATGATAGTGATTATGAAAATTGTGTTCATTTTCTGAACTTCTCATTGTAAACTTGAGAAGAGATGAAGTATTCATAGTGGTTGTCATTGACAGGGGTTGTAGGGTGATTGCTAGTGAGTAAGTTTATAAATCCTTACATTTCTGTTTTCTATAACAAGAATACCTAAAACAAGAAGTGTCCTCTTCTAGGTTTTCTTAAGATAGCATGTGTATTCCTTAAGTGTCTACAGTACAAAGCCTAAATCAGGCACTGAAGAATAAAAATATGGTTAGATGTGTAATTTCTTTTTTCACAGAGTTTCCAGTCCAATGGGAGGCCCAGACACGTGCATAACTAGCTGTTTCACAGAACAAACTAGGTGACAAAGGAGAGTACAGGTGGTATGCTGTGGGAACCCAGAGCAGGGTTTCAGTGGGCCTGAGTCAGGGAGGGGCTCCTGATGAGGTGGTTTTTAAGCACGCCTTGAAGAACTGAAAGGATTTAAGCAAACTGACTTTAGATTGGAGCAAGCCAGAGAAAGAGACAATATGTTAGTACTTAGGCTTTTCCCATAGTATTTTATAGCCAAGGTTATGGGAAAGTATTGATGCACAGAAACAGATCTTCCATTCTGAGGATCCGCCACTGGTATTCTGGTCCATTTGACTCTGCTTATTTTATTGCCTTTAGTATATTTGTCCCCTCTTTCTTTATAGGATATTCCTTTTTGCCGCTTCCTGCTGGCTTTTTTTTGCCTGGTCATTGACCTCTCTCGCCTGCAAAGTTGGCTCACTTGCTACCATATTATCATACTCCTTTGTATAACTTCATTTGTTTGATCTCCTACTATTGTAATACCGGTACCCTTCCATCCTCACTCTTGTTTTGGTTTGCAACAGTAACAATAGCCTTTAAAAAATGTCCCTGTATTGATTAGATTGACCCTTTTGTAGTTTGAAGACACTGATTTCTCTCTCCTCTCCAGGCTCTGGATCGCCAAGCCCAAAATATCAAGTCTAGGTGGTACTTAAAGATGTATAGTGCCGGTTGTGGCTGAGAGAAGATAAGGTCATGGTGAAGGGAAACATGTTGTTAAAATATGTTGGAATGAAACACCAGATGCTGGACCTGTCTAGGAATACAGTGTACATTACATTCTGTGTTCTGAACGTTAGAAGGTTGTGATGTTCAGAACCTTACATTTTGATACTTACAATCATGTAATATAAGTTTATATCAACTGAATCCAGGCAACCATCCACTACATTATTAATTCCAGATGAGAAAATTCATTAGGGCTCAAATTTTGTTTGAGGCCCAACTGTTTCTTAAATTATTATTACAATTATTATCTATTTTATTATCTTTTTTTTTTTTTTTTTTACAACTGATGGGAAGGGAAATTTAACAGCTGTGTGATTAGCAGGGCATGAAATTAAAAATGTTTTGTACAGAGTCAAGAGGTTGTTTACTAGAGAATTCCTCATCTGAGAATTAAGTATCATTTAGATTGGCCATAAGATGCTCTCCTTCATCATTTAAGTTGGATTTCTCACATCCAGTCATTTGCTAAAAGTAAAGGGCCTTTCGCCTTTTCTGGAAGGAGAATACTGGCTAGGTTATCACAATGCATCTCTAACATTGTCAGTCAAGGTAATAGCCCCATTTCTTTCACTTATAAAATAACAGTGCAAGGAAAAAGAAGTTCAGCCTCACTGCTCTTAGCAAAGAATGAGTAAGTTCCAGTTTGAGGAAGTCAGGTAAATTAGAGCTACAGCTTTAAAGTGGCTTTAGTTTTCTCCTTTCAAAGCCCACGAGTGTCACCTTTCTCTGAGTGTGACATCTAGAATGTGCTGTTGATCCTTAATGTTTCCTTTAGTGGTATGCTGTTGTTTCTTGGGTCCGTTTGCAAAAGTCCCTCTTTTGACCGAGTTCTAGAAAGTACCACCTCCCTCTTCCTTTTTGCAGGATGTGCTCCGTCTTCTGCAGAAGCAGGAGAGCATGGTGGTCAAGCATGTTAGCCGGAGTCTCTTTGCTGGAGTGTGAAGCCAGCTCATCTATTTGCTTGGGCAAGTGGTGTTTGCTCTTTGCTGTGCCTTTGCCTCATGCCCTTGTTGAATGGAGGTAAAAGGTAGTACCTACCTCCAAGGTTGCTTTGAAGATTGTGGGTGTTAATACCTGGAACATGTTTAAGGCCTTACCTGACTCATAGCCGGTGCTCAGTTAAGGTGGCTGCCTGCATTTTTATAAGACAGCGTACTGTCCTGTGTGTGAAGGTCTTTGTTAGTTCACATCCACAAGGACTTGCTTCACTTCTAGCCTGGGATACTTCCTCTATCCTGGCTTCTTTGTCTTTCATAGGATCATTCCTGTAAGATAATTATTTTATTCTTGTCGTAATTCTTTCTTTAGCCAGATTTTATTGATATCTTTCAGTTTGATGAATTCAGCAAGACCCAGTCTCTGCACTTAAGGGATATTTTGAAAGGGAGATTGGGATTGATGAAAGTTAATGCAGATGACTCTTATTGGAGATAGACTAGAGATAATTCCAATCTTAACTCCAGAGTTAAGGTATTTGAATAGTATCCCTGAATATTTATTCTGAATATTTATTCAGAAGTCTAGTTAAAGAATCTGTGTTCCTTAGAAGAGAGAGACATTAACTTTGGTTTGGATTGAATGCAAATGTCGCAAGTCTTCCTGGAAGAGGAAGGGTTTGATCTGGGACCTGAATGCTGGGTAGAATTTGACCTTATCGAAAAGGGGTAAATACGTCCCAGGCTAAGTGAAGGGTGTGAACTACACTTAGTTTTTCCACATCTTCCACTATCCAGGCCCTTTGGACAGCTGTTATTGCAGGTGGGACCTCAGTTAGAAAGCCAGAGAGTGTGTGAACGAGGCTTTCATAGTCCCCAGGTCCTGTATAAAAAATGGATGAAGGAAGCAGCCCCCTTTTAATGTCTTTTAAGGGGTATGAGAGAGGAAAAATGGGAGAGACGAACACAGGAAATGTTGGATGTTTGTAGAGGGATTATAGTCAAGACAATTGATTGTTCTTTATCTTTTCTTAGATCATATTTAGGGGAGATATAGATGCTTTTGCATGTATTTCCAAAGCTCCAATACTTTGGCTACCTGATGTGAAGAGCCAACTCGTTGGAAAAGACCCTGATGCTGGGAAAGATTGAAGGCAAAAGGAGAAGCGGGCGGCAGAGGATGAGATGGTTAGATAACATCACTGACTCAGTGGACATGAAATTGAGCAAACTCCAGGAGATAGTAGATGACAGAGGAGCCTGGCGTGCTGCAGTCAGTGAGGTTGCAAAGAGTTGGACCTGAATTAGTGACTGAACAACGACAACAGCAGCAGCAACAGCTATACTTATATATACACGCATGTGTCAGTGTCCCTTTTTTTCTCCTTGTTTCTTCTGTTTTTAGTAGGAGCCAGTATTAAAACCACTCGATCCTTTGCCCTTAAAAATAAATCTGGGTGGGGGTTCGAAAAGAGTATTTCCTGGAATACATTATATGCTGGGCAATAGATGTGGGCAGTTAAATGCCTTCCTGTAGAAGAAAGTCATTATATGTCGGGATGCTGCCAGCAGCTCTCTGGTGGTTGGTGAGTGTGTTTCAACACTGTGGCTGCTCTCCATCAGCTCTCTGCCATGTAAAAGTGGTTTTAAACTTACTGTCGCTTTTACCAAGTGACCTGATGAGGCACCATAATGTGCGCTGGCCAAACATAACATGGCACAGTTGCAAAATAATGAGACTGGCGTTTTAGCCAACATCCTGGAACACGTAGATGCAAGTAGTAGAGACATTTAAGCAGTGCTCCCTCTGGGGGCGCCATTCTGGCACAGGGAGCACTTGGTCCTAGGTTGCTTCCTGCTCAGCTCACAGCATCCTTGGGATCAGCTTCTGAGATAATGATGAGTGACCCTAAAAACCATGAACCTATAGAAAAAAACCCTAAAAACCAAAAACCCTATAGAACCATGAGATGGAGACCGTGAAATCCACTTAACTCATTCTGAGTGTGAGAAAACTGAGGCCCTGAGATGAAAACTGATGTGTGCGGTCGGCTTTTTTTCTTAGACGAGGAAGCATCAGTTTGAATTACTTTGTTAGCTCTCTCTGCCTGTTATTTTCTCATTGTTTCTCTGCCGTGAGGAAAATGGATTCTGTGTTAAATCTGTGAATAATTAGAAAGAAAGTAAAGATGGAAAGAGGGTAAAAAGTTCCTCTAGTCTTGCCTGGCATCACAGAATGTATATGTAGCATATGGAAAACTCAGCCCTCCTGGGATGAGGCTCCTATATTTTTAAGAAAGTCTCAAGAAGTAAGAAATCACTTTGTCAAAGTTTTCAGTTGGTTATAGTTACATCTATTATAAAATCAGGTGTAGATAGATAGAGTTAAACACACAAATTCCTAATTGAATTGTAGACCTTACCTTTCAGGGGTAGGGATCCTATCAGGGATAAAGTTATATCCTTGTCATAGCCTGTTGGCAACATTTCCTAAAACTTCCTCCGTGGGATACTAGCTCCAAATGTTCAAATCAAGTGGGAATCAGTTGCTTTTTAAAAATTAAATAAATTGTTTAACTGTGCCAGGTCTTAGTTGTAGCATGTGGGATCTAGTTCCCTAACCAGTGATGGAGCCTGGCCCCTTGCATGGGGAGTGTGGAATCTTAACCACTGGGCCACCAGGGAAGTCCCCGGAATCAGTAGCAATCTCCATTTTGGAACACCTTCAGATAAAAAGATAACCACACCGTTCCTGTTTTGTGAAGTTCAAGTTTTGTCAAATTTATTTTATCATGGAACCATTTTGTGGATGATTTTCCAGACTAGTGTTTTATGGAACATTCTTTGGATAGCATGATTTTATTGTTAAAAATCTTAAGGTTCACATCTGTTGTCTTGTAATAATCTTGTGTGAAATATAAAGTCATTTGGGCTAAACTATAGACCTCCACTTGCCCTACCTTCTCCATAGGAGAAATTACAGGTTTATTTCAGGATCAAACACTTTTCAAATGAAATGTTGTGAGGAAAAGAAAAACAACAACAACAACAAAAAAAACCTTTTAGAGACTAATAATTGCAGAAAGAAGACAGTGTTATGCCAGCCAAACCCAATTTTGTGAATTAGGGCTTTAACTTGGAGAGTTATTCCTGAAAATAGCTTGTTTTTAAGCAAAACTTTATGGCTTTTGGTGGGAGCCTTTCTCACCATCAAACGCATAAATATGGCTGCTTTTAAACTGACATGTTTCTTGCAATCAAAACCAGGGCTTGTGGAGGAAACAACACTTTCTTTAACTTTTTGAAATAGTTGGCTTGACCATCATGACATTTTTTTCCTGCTTATTTAGGATATTAGCTTTTTTTTTAATTTTTTTTTTTCTTTAATGCTGAAAGGCTCCGTGTTGATCTTGTCCAAGCCTGCACTCGACAGATGAGGAAACAGAGGCCCAGAAGGCTTTGGTGACCTTTCTAAGTGTCTTTAGTAATTAGTAACAAAGCCAAAACTAAAATCAAGAACTCTCACTTACTTACTGAATTAAGTTTTGTACCTTTTTGTTTATTGTACCCTCTGCTACAGTCCATGGGGTTGCAAATGGCTGGACATAGCAACTGAACAACAACAGCTGTTAGAAAGGAGTAAATTGCTTATCTTGATTAGATAGTAGATAGATATGTATTATACACACATCAGTGACAGATTGTTGCTGTTGTTTAGTCCCTAAGTCATGTCCAATTCTATGTGACCCCGTGGATTGTAGCCAGCCAGGCCACTCTGTCCATGGAATTTCCCAGGCAAGAATATTGGGGTGGGTAGCCATTTCCTTTTCTAGGGGATCTTCCCAACCCAAGGATTGAACCCATGTCTCCTGCCCTGGAGGTGAATTTTTTTTACCACTGAGCCACGTGGGAAACCCTCAATTATGGATAAAGGCTCATAGTTAGAAACTCTTTTACCCTCAAGGTAAGAAGATCCTCCATAGTCCCTATGTTGTCTCTCTCTTTTCTTTTTTTTAATAAAAAGAACTTCACCCACCTCAGGCTAGTTCTTTGATACTGCTTACTTGAGAAATTAAATTACTTCAACAGAAGAAATATGTGTGAAAAACAGGGTCCTGCTGCACATTTGAATCTCCTTTGTTTGAGGCTGAGATATTCACTACAGCAAGGTGATGTTTAAGGTTTTCGACATAAGGAGAAAACTGGCTCATCACCAAGTGCTTGAGGGCTGTAGCTTAGTTATACATCGTCCTGCGGTTCTTTCTTTCCTCCTCCCCATTCCCTGCTTCTACATCATCCTGTGGCTCCTTCTTTCCTCCTCCCTGCTCCCCAGCTCTCCCAGTTGCACCAGCTCCTTTCTCCATCTCCTGTGTCTTCAGCCAGAAGGCTATCTCACTTCAAAGACAGGAAAGAAGCCTCCCATCCAAGGGAGATGAGGCTTTGCCCAACTGTAACAAAAGCAAAATCAGATCCTCATGACTTTGAGTTTTATCCTTTAGGTAGAAAGATTTGGTGGTTAGTGATCTTAAGAAGGGCTTCCCTATTAAAACGCTACTGTGGAATCTGTAATCTGGTGCTTGCCGTAACTGTGGTGTATTAAGAAGGCAAGGGCGTTAAACTCAATAGTGGAAAATATGGGTTCTGGGCTGCACTTCTCTGTTAACTAGCTGTGGGATCTTGGGGAGACTAAAAAAGCTCTCTGAGCTTCATTTGACCCCATCTTTTCATCAGGGCTCAGGGAATCATGATTCCTGGAACTGCGTGGATCGAAAGAGATAATGGATATGAACAGGCCTTGTAAACTGTAAAGCACCCTATAAATAGTGTAAACCTATTTATAGCAATCAAGTAAATGATAATGCAGACACATCCATGCTGCTGATTTTGCATCCAGTACCACTTTACACCTTACACATCTATTAGTTCACAGTTCTAACTGTAGACCTGAATAGCTCCCGGCATTATAAATCACCAGGCCTGGCTGCTAACCTGAATTGGCTGGTGATTTACTCAGAGGTAGTGGGCACGTATCTTTGTTCCCTGAGCCTGAGATGCATTCTTTGTAAAGGAAATGCTTGGACTCTGATTGAATGTAAGGGTGCTTCTGTTCTGCTTGGAAGTTTTTTTTGTTTGTTTGTTTGTTTTTGCAACCTCGCCAATTCAGTCACTGATCAGTAATCAGAGCTCACATTTAAACTTAAGGCCATCATCAGTTTCATTTTACAAATGAGGACACACGTAAGCACAGAGAGCTCAAGTAACTTTCCCAAGGCTGCACAGCCAGTGAGTGGTGGAGCTGGGATTCAAACTCTGCTCTGGTGCCCCAGAATGACCACAGCTAGATGAATTTGAAGAACTCTCCAGAGATCCCAAATGTGTTATGTTATCAGATTCCTCATCTAACCAGCTCCATGATTATCATTTAGCTGTTTAGGTTTTTGGTAGTGGTTTAGGTTTTAACTCCACAATTAGATTCTCAGCATCCTGATTGCAGGTTTTTGGTGCTGGAAAGTATATTTCCAGTGTCCAAAGCAGGGCTGGCACATGGTAGTGTCCCCTGGTATGTGCACCGTTTGTTTTCTGGCCAACCTTAGATTCTTCGAACCCCTTAGGGAGGCCTGCCATTGGCTTCTCCCCAAAGTGTGTTTGACGGGATGGCCTCTTCACATCAAAAGCCAGTTGAGGTTGCTGTGGTGTGACTCTGGACAAGTCTCCACAGGGGAGACAAGACAAGTTGCAGCCCGCATGGCTTGTACACTCCGATTTTCTCATGGCTGCTTGACTTTACCAGAGTGAGTTCTGGTGGAAGACTTTCCACCAGAGTCTCCCAGCTGCTTCAACCTGTTTTTGCTTTGCTGTTGTTTTATTTTTCTTAAGACCTGATTTTCTTGGATTCTGCTTGGATGTAACCCAAGATTTGTAGCCCAGTTGCATCTGAGAAAGAGTCACACCCATTGAAATTGGGAGAAAACTGACTCTTAGAGCCCAAGGAAATCAACATAAATTGTAGATGGCAGATGTCTTCCATCTCAGAGGCTGTCTTTCTTCTTTGTGTGATGCTGTTCCAAGGCCTTTTACTGGGACTAGCTTTCTTGGAAGGTTGCCTTTAACTCCTAATTCATGCAGTGTGCTTATTTTACCATTCACACACCTTTCAATCCCCATAAGTGACTCACTCTGGCATTCACTGATGCCTTCATCTACATATGAATTATGTGATATTTCCTACCTATCAGACACAACAGTGATACCAAAATGAGTTTGACACAATCCTTGTTTATAAAGACCTAATTCCCTCGTGGCTCAGATGGTAAAGAATCCGCCTGCAATGCAGGAGACCAGGGTTCGATCCCTGGGTCAGGAAGATCTCCTGGAGAGGGGAATGGCGACCCACTCCAGTATTCTTTCCTGGGAAATCCCATGGACAGAGGAGCCTGGCTGGCTTCAGTCTATGGGGTCGTAAAAGAGTTGGACACAACTAAGTGACCAACACTTTCACTTTCTTTCAGTTCTTTGGAGGGGGAGAATTCACTTTGTCAATCAACAGTTCTTGAGTGCCCACCATGACCAAGTACTAGAACAGCGGATACCAGCTGATTCAAGCCCTCTCAACATAGGACTTTTGGTCCAGGAGTGACAACCACCACATTCATAGTTTCTCAGATAATTACATAATTATGGCTATGATAGGTGCCACAGAGCAAAGGTACCGGGTGTGACGGGAATATTAAACTTTTTTTTTTCTTGGTCTGGTTTGTTGGTGAGGTATGTTTCCCCAAAGAGTTGGAATTAGGGAAAGATGAGAATAGGGGAGTGGGCTTGGGCAGACACATATCATACAAGGTAGATAATGGTCAGTGCTCAGCTCAAGTGCTGTGGGAATTGAGATAAGCAAGAACGTCTTAAAAGCTAGGTTGGTGATAAAACTCCTTTCAGGGTATTTTCTTGCTTTTCACTCTATAAATGGTGGGCTTTTGTATATCATGACCTGGTTTAGTAGTTGTAAACCGACTTAAAAAAAAAAAAACAAACCTCTGTTTTCCTTACTACTTTCTAGATGTGTTAAAATAATTCACTGTATTTCATATGTACACCCAAGATCTTTGAATCCAATTAATAAGAAAAACACTTTTCATGTCATTGTAAGTAACACAAAAATAAATAACAGGTAGAGAAAAAACTGGAATACCCATGCCTTGAGCTTTTTGCTGGAATCTGGGAGTGTCTTATTGTAAGAAATGATTTCAGATGTATCATCTTCTTTCTGCATGTATTTATCTATTCAGAATGTCTTCCTTGGGTTACATATTTTAATGGACTGTTGGAAGTGAGAAGCAGAAGGGCAGAGGCAGAGCTGCTTATTCTGCCATTCGAATTCTGTCCTGCTTCAGGCCAGGAGGCAAGTGGGACTCAAATCCTGCCCCCTCCTGTATTGGTCAAGCCGAGATTGGATGCGATTTTCTGATATGAGCAAAATAACCTAATGGTTAGCAGAGGCCTGGGTATGGAAAGGTCTGACACAGGTTGTCTTTCTCTGAAAGCCCTTACAGCTTAGTGGGGGAGGCAGACATGGGAATGACTGAACATAACTGTATTGCCAGCCAAAATGAAATACGCTAACCAGAGGCACAAATGACATGTTGAGGGGCTTTAATTGAAGGATTTTAATTCTGACGGGGTGGGGAGAGTACATTTATACAGCAATTGAAAAGCCAAGTTGGATGGACAAGTTTTTTCTTCTTTTTTCTTTCAGATAGTAGCTTTATTGAGATCTAATTCATATGTCATACAATTAACTCTTTTAAAGTATACAATTCAATGGTTTTTATTTTGCACAACCATCACCAAAATCAGTTTGGAACATTTTCGTCACTTCCAGAAGAAACCTTGTACCTTTTGACAGTCACTCCTTTCCTGCTGTCTAGAGTTGCCCAGTCCGGGCATTTCATATAAGTGCAGTCACGTAATATGGGCTGTCTTGTGACTGGTTTCTATCACTTGCCGTAATATTTTTCAGTTTCATCCATGCTGTGGCATGATAAGTAGGTTTTTGATTACTGGAGAATGGAAGGAAGTTCACCCCAAAATGATGCATTAGGATGAGCTAAGAGAAAGAACTGCTTTGGACAGTTTGGGGTATTTGAGAGGCTTGAGGTAAAAATATTGTGTCTGCAGAGTAGGACCTGCTGTCAGAGATACTATGGTAAATATAGCTGGAAATATAATTTGGAGTAGATTGTGAAAATTAGGAGTAAGTTTAAATTTCTTTCAGAATGCAGATATATCGTGACTCAATAGATAAAAGATGAAGACAAATGGTATTTAAAACTATAAGGTCACCCAGGTTGGTTGTAGAAAGCCAGGTGTGAAATCAAGAACAGTTACCTCCCAAGTAATTTTTTCTCATATTTCATTGCCTCTTAATATTTATGTTTGTTAGCTGAAGTGAGTAGAAAAAGCACAGGTGACTTTTTCTGCTATAACTTTTTTTTAAAACTATTAGAAGCATGTAAAAAAAAAAATTAAACCTATACAGAGTTTTGCCAAGAGAACACACTGGTCATAGCAAACACCCTCTTCCAACAACATAAGAGAAGACTCTACACGTGGACATCGCCAGATGGTCAACACTGAAATTAGATTGACTATATTCTTTGCAGCCAAAGATGGAGAAGCCCTACACAGTCAGCAAAAACAACACCAGGAGCTGACTGTGGCTCAGATCATGAACTCCTTATTTCCAAATTCAGACTTAAATTGAAGAAAGTAGGGAAAACCACTAGACCATTTAGGTATGACCTAAATCAAATCCCTTATGATTATACAGTGAAAGTGAGAAATAGATTCAAGGGATTAGATCTGATAGAGTACCTGATGAACTATGGATGGAGGTTTGTGACATTGTACAGGAGGCAGGGATCAAGACCATCCCCAAGAAAAAGAAATGCAAAAAAGCAAAATGGCTGCCTGAGGACGCCTTACAAATAGCTGTGAAAAGAAGAAAAGAGAAAGGCAAAGGAGAAAAGGAAAGATATACCCATTTGAATACAGAGTTCCAAAGAATGGCAAGGAGAGATAAGAAAGCCGTCCTCAGTGATCAATGCAAAGAAATAGAGGAAAACAATAGAATGGTATGAAGAAGGAAATGGCAACCCACTCCAGTATTTGTGTCTGAAGAATCCCATGGACATAGGAGCCTGGCAGGCTACAGTCCAAGGGGTCACAAGAGTCAGACACGACTTAGTGACTAAACCACCACCATAGAATGGGAAAGACTAGAGGTCTCTTCAAGAAAATTAGAGATTCAAAGGGAACAATTCATGCAAAGATGGGTTCAATAAAGGACAGAAATTGTATGGACCTAAGAGAAGCAGAAGATATTAACAAGAGGTGGCAAGAATACACCGAAGAGCTATACAAAAAAGATCTTCATGACCCAGATAATCACGATGGTATGATCACTCACCTAGAGCCAGACATCCTGAAATGGGAAGTCAAGTGGGCTTTAGGAAGCATCACTACAAACAAAGCTAGTGGAGGTGATGGAATTCCAGTTGAGCTATTTCAAATCCTAAAAAATGATGCTGTGAAAGTGCTGCACTCAGTATGCCAGCAAATTTGGAAAACTCAGCAGTGGCCACAGGGCTGGAAAAGGTCCGTTTTCATTCCAATCCCATAGAAAGGTAATGCCAAAGAATGCGCAAACTACCGCACAATTGCACTCATCTCACACGCCAGTAAAGTAATGCTCAAAATTCTCCAAGCCAGGCTTCAACAGTATGTGAACCATGACCTTCCAGATGTTCAAGCTGGTTTTAGAAAAGGCAGAGGAACCAGAGATCAAATTGCCAACATCTGTTGGATTATCCGAAAAGCAAGAAAGTCCCAGAAAAACATCTATTTCTGCTTTATTGACTATGCCAAATCCTTTGACTGCGTGGATCACCAGAAACTGTGGAAACTTCTTAAAGCGAGGGGAATACCAGACCACCTGACCTCCTGTTTGAGAAATCTGTATGCAGGTCAAGAAGCAACAGTTAAAATTGGACATGGAACAACAGACTGGTTCCAAATAGGGAAAGGAGTATATCAAGGCTGCATATTGTCACCCTGCTTATTTAACTTATATGCAGAGTACATCATGAGAAACGCTGGGCTGGATGAAGCACAAGAGGGAATCAAGATTGCCAGGAGAAATATCAGTAACCTCAGATATGCAGATGACACCACCCTTATGGCAGAAAGTGAAGAAGAACTAAAGAGCCTCTTGATGAAAGTGAAAGAGGAGAGTGAAAAAGTTGGCTTAAAGCTCAACATTCAAAAAACTAAGATCTTGGCATCTGGTCCTATCACTTTATGGCAAATAGATGGGGAAACATTGGAAACAGTGAAAGATTTTATTTTGGGGGGCTCCAAAATCACTGCAGATGGTGATTGCAGCCATGAAATTAAAAGATGCTTACTCCTTAGAAGAAAAGTTATGACCAACCTAGACAGTATATTGAAAAGCAGAGATATTACTTTCCAACAAAGGTCCATCTAGTCAAGGCTATGGTTTTTCCAGTAGTCATGTATGGATGTGAGAGTTGGAGTATAAAGAAAGCTGAGCTCTGAAGAATTGATGCTTTTGAACTGTGGTGTTGGAGAAGACTCTTGAGAGTCCCTTGGACTGCAAGGAGATCCAACCAGTCCATCCTAAAGGAAATCAGTCCTGAATATTCATTGGAAGGACTGATGTTGAAGCTGAAACTCTAATACTTTGGCCACCTGATGCAAAGAACTGACTCATTTGAAAAGATCCTGATGCTGGGCAAGATGAAGGTGGGAGGAGAAGGGGACCACAGAGGATGAGATGGTTGGATGGCATCACCTACTCATGGGTTTGAATAAATTCTGGGAATTGGCGATGGACAGGGAGGCCTGGCATGCTGCAGTCCACAGAGTCGCAAAGAGTTGGACATGACTGAGTGACTGAACTGAACTGTATAGGTTATAATTAAAAATACTGTTCCTTGGGTATTTGGGATAAGGTGATATTTGCATGGTAAAGCCTGCTAGGTACTTATCACATCATGAAAAAACGCTCTCTGCTGGCCCATTTGTCTGTACAGTTGTCATGTGCTGTTTCTGATACAAAGTCTGTATTAGTCAGTTTGGGCTGCCATAACAAAATACCATAGACTGGGTGGCTTAAACAACAGAAACTTATTATTATTATTTGTTTCTGGATGGTAGAAGTCTGAAATAAGGGTACCAGTATGGTCAAGTTCTGGTGTGGTATAATTTCCTCATTTGTAGAAGACCAGCTTCTCACTGTGTCCCCACATGGAAAGGGGAGGGAGAGCAAGTTCATTGGTGTCTTTTCTTATAAGTTAAGTCGCTCGCTCAGTCGTGTCCGACTCTTTGCTATCCTGTGGACTGTAGCCCACCAGACTCCTCTGTCCATGGGATTCTCCAGGCAAAAATACTGGAGTGGGTTGCCATTTCCTTCTCCAGGGGATCTTCCCGACCCAGGGATCAAACCCAGGTCTCCCGCCTTGCAGGCAGACGCTTTAACCTCAGAGCCACCAGGGAAGCCAGAGGGCACTAATTTCTTATAGGGGCAGTAATTTCATAATCATAGCCGCCACCCTCATCAAAACCTAATTGCTTCCCAAAGTCCCTGTCTTCAAATATCATCATATTGGATGTTTGAGCTTCAGTACATATATATTTGTAGGGAACACTATTCAACCCATCGTAGAGTCCTACTTTGTTTTGATTTCCTTTGAATTTGTGGCCTTGGCTATACTCCCTGTATTAATTTGATAGATTCCTTCCAGTCAAATGAAAGTTAAAGTATCCCAAGTGTAGTTGGCAAATGTTTTGTTGTCTTAAAGCCCAACAGAAATCACTCATCATGTGTTTCTGAGCTGACAGAGCATCTGGTTCATGGATTATTAACCTAAGGGTTAGTGGTCCATGAGCATCCTGAAATTGTTTGCATAATTCTCTAAATTTATGTGGGGGCATATCCCCATTCCCCCAGTGTCTGTAAGATTCTTAAATGGTTTGTGTGTCCCTCCTGAGAGGAAAAATCTCTTATATGTACTAAGGTATTGAGCTCCTCTACTTAGATCATTAAATTTTTACAATTCATTCTCATGGATTTTGAACTGAATCATACAGCAATCAGCAACTTGCCCGAGATCACAGAGCTGGTTGGTGACAGACCCTGCAGTGTCTGACCCAGAGCCCGTGCTCCTCACTCTTATGCACGGTCACCCTTCATGTCCTTTGTGTTCCTCTCTTTTAACCTTGTTTAGATTCTGCAGTTGATCGACCCTCCTTTGATAAATGTGCAGAAGAAGCCCAGAGAGAAGTGAAACATGTTCAGTATGGAGCTGTGATTAAAAACACATAGCTGTCAATGTGTGACAATGATACAAATAAACCCAAAATCACACCATGAGACTTGAACACAGGTTTTAAAATTAAATTCAAAATGCTCCCTTTTGACCTTAGGTTCTGCTTCTGATTCTCATCTTGCCCGCACCCCTTCTTGACTCCTTTTCTTCTCCCCTCTCCTGTTTGTTCCTCTCTCCCCTTCCTTTCTTCCCTTAAGTATTATTGCACACTAACCTCATTGCTCTGAGATGGAATCATTAGTGACTGAATGTTTTAATGTTCCTAGGGTGGTTTTATGGTAGGGGACCTGGGAGCTTTCCTAGTCCTCTGTGGTCAACACCTCGCCATCCCAGCAGGTCCTTGGTGGAGCTGCCACACAGGAAACAATGTTGAGGGAAAGCAGAGTTCCTGAAGCCAATGCCTTACCCTCCTACAGAGGAGGCCCTCTGACTTCTTATTTTAGAGACTGGAGGGTGCCAATCACTGAAATAGGCATACTCAAGGGAGCTCCCTGTTATGTGGGTATAGGGCAGAATGGAGGTTTTTTTTTTCTTTAGCTTTTCCGATTTGAAAGTATGGCAAATGAATTATAGTATCTTCAAGACTAATATTTTGAAGAAATGTCAGGGCTAAAGTTGGGGACTGTCAGGATACACTGAACACAGAGCAGCAGATGCGATGGGTCATGGAGCTTTTAGAGAGAGAAAAAAGTCCTCTTTCTCCTTTCATTCTAAAGGGTGACATCTATCTCAAGCTGCATCTGCCTAGATAACCCTTTTGTTACTAACCTGGCCATTGTCTACCAGACCCTAATCTGTAAATTTCCTTTTGTGATTTAAACATGTGTTCATCCAGGTCACTTGTATATTTACTAAAACTGGAATGGAGGTGTCACGATGCAGTGGAACTCTATTTAGAAATCAACAGAGCTGTTCTTTGAGTCCAGGCTTTGTTATTATTTGTGTGATTTATTGATTGGTTTTCTCTCAACATCAAATTCCAAGTCTATAAAATGAGGTTAACAATAACCTACCCGATCTGTGCCACACAGTTGGTATTGACTTTTTGACTATGGTGATGGATATGCTGCTTCTGCTAAGTCACTTCAGTCGTGTCCGACTCTGTGCGACCCCACAGACGGCAGCCCACCAGGCTCCCCCGTCCCTGGGATTCTCCAGGCAAGAGCACTGGAGTGGGTTGCCATTTCCTTCTCCAGTGCATGAAAGTGAAAAGTGAAAGTGAAGTTGCTCAGTCATGTCCGACCCTCAGCGACCCCATGGACTGCAGCCTACCAGGCTCCTCCGTCCATGGGATTTTCCAGGCAAGAGTACTGGAGTAGGGTGTCATTGCCTTCTCCGGTGATGGATATGAAAGCTCTTTAAAGGGAATCTTTAAGAAATCACTTTTACCCACATTTATAATACAGTAATTGCAATTTTTTTGTTTGTTTTGTTTTCACTTTCCAGGTAAACTCTTAAGCTCCTTGCATTTATATCCACTTTTCCTTTTTATATAAATTTTTTTCCTTATTAACTTCATTATTACCCGTATATGTTGGATGTTCATTGCACAATGATGATTAGTCTTGTTTCTTTTCTTCTACTTTCTTTTTTATGTAGCATTTATTATGAAGAGGTTTTCCCTGCATGTTAGTACAGGGATCCCCAAGCCCCTGGCCTTAGACTGCTGCTGGTCCCTGTCCTGTTAGGAACCAGGCCACACAGCAACAGGGTGAGCTGTGAAACTTCACAAGCCGTGAAGCTTCATCTGTATTTTCAGCCGCTCGTCTTCACTCTCATTACCACCTGAACTCCACTTCCTGTCAGATCAGCAGTGGCATCAGGTTCTCATAGGAGCACAGTCAGTGCGATATGCTTGAATCCTCCTTAAAGCATCCCCCACCTCCCCTCCCAGGTCCATGGAAAAATTGTCTTCCACAAAACCGGTCCCTGTACCAAAAATGCTGGGGACTGCTGTGTTAGTGCGATGTTAACCTCTCCGTAAAAAATTTATTCTTTGAGTTTATTGGTCCCCTCCCTTATGTCTTACCTTCTGCCGGTATGCCGTCCTCATGCCATCAGGCCTGTCTGTCTTGATATCTGGATGTTCTTACTCTGCCCTGGAAATGATGCCAATAGCATCACTTAAATCCTATAGGGACGTAGCATCCAACTGCTTCATAGAGAGCTGAGGCCCAGAGAAGGTCCGTCTATATTTGGTTCAGGTCAGTGTGGATCCTGGTTTTGGGTCAGTGCCAATTTTGTACTTTCCACTCAGGTTTATTGCTGTTAGTATATCTTCTTGCCTTTTAATTTCTTTCTTTTCTTTTTTTTTAGCTTTTAAGATGAAATTACTGACTGTTATCACATTAAAATTTCATTAGGATTCTATTTTTGAACCCACTTTCATCCTATTCTACCTCAAATTGCACTCTCCTTTTCACTCTTTTGTAGTGCATTTGTTCCTAGACATAATCAGGAATGACAGACACCAGGTATAGAAGACATTTTTCCACGTATTAGTGGAAAATTTACTTTGTGTGTTTTATCATGTTGAATGTTGACAGTATGGATCCGTATAATCCATTAAAATTGATTTTTGGGTAAGTGTTATTCTCAGTTTTCTATACTTTTTCCTCATCTCCTTAGCATGGTTTGCCACTTAAGTTTTTTTTTAACCAGTCATTGTGTAAGAAGCTCTAGGACTTGAGACCATGGTTTAGGTGTAGTTCCTGCCCTCAAGGAGCTCTGTGTCTAGTGGAAGAGACAAGCATGTTAACAGGAAGTTTTTAGTACTAGCTGGGCTAGGATACTTTCAACATTTAAGGTGCAAAACTGTATCAGAGTATGTGAGAAGGAAAGATGAAATTTGAGTTTGGGATTCTCAGGAAGTTGCCAGTATGCTCATTTTTTATTGTCTATTTAACCCTCAGATTCCTCTTGCTGAGGTGATTCTTCTTTTATATAATATAAAATTTTTAAATGAAGTTTAAAAGTAATGACTATACACACAGACACATACGTTCTTTATGTGTTATACAGAATTTTACCTGGCTTTTGCCTCATTCCAACATTCAATCTTTTAATTTTATTATGATTTGAATAATAAAAGTAGAATGAAAGATTTATGCCTTTTTTTTTCCAGAAGATGAACAAAAAAAGGTATGAGGATGATTGATGCGTATCTCAGTGTTTGGAAAACCATAGGAATTAAGGAGAGAGATCTGTAGCACATCAGGAAATAGAAAGCCATCTCACCAGTTGCTGGAGGTGGTTGCTCAGCTTCTTGAAAAGTATGCTTTCGATAGATGATCCTTAAATCATGTGTGCACACACACAAGCATGCACAGTCTCTCTGTCTCACTAGCCATTTATTCTTGACTTTCTTTGTTTTATGATTTCTTTTACCTTGTTCCTTTCCAAATATTACCTCCGCTGGGACCTAATTAGAACCTCTCAAAATTTACAGAACATTAGAATACATGTGGGCTCCAAATGTTATCTTTGGGCATTATGGAATATTAGAAACTAATTAGGTTATCCATTGTGTATACAGGTATATAAATACCTCTTCTGCCAAATTTGTTGTCAGGCTGCAGTGAGTAAAGTTAAGGAACTAGTTCTCATTAGCCTTTGAATTTCGAAGGGATTTTTTCCCCTAAAGTAATAATACTTCAAGTTTAGATTTTGTGGGTTCTAAAGGAAGTATCCAAAGACAAAATTTACCTTTTTATCAAGTTAATGCTTAACTCAGCACTGAAATTGCTCTATGACTTTATGCGGAAATTACTATTTCTACTAAGGAAGCTTTTGTAGAAAAGACATACTTTGATACCCTCTACTGCGCTAAATAGCCATGTTTAGAAAACAAGTTTGATTCAATCTCTAGTTCGTCAAAGCATTTTGTAGGATTTTAAAAAGCAGTTATTCTCTTACAGAGGTAATTGAACATTGTTATTTTCATTTACTTATTTGTATATATAAAAATTTTAAAATGACCTCAGAGTTGGTTTGAGAAAAATGACAACACAAAATGGTTTGTGGGAAAGAATATTGTCTCTTGAGTCTGAAGACCTGGGTTTTAGTCCTAATTTTGCCTGTGACTGAATCTGTAGGCCTTAGAAGAGTCAGATCAGATGCCTCACTCTCATGTTTCCACCTTAAATATCAAAGGAATTGCAAACTTTAGATCGAGAAGGTATCTAACGTTGGTCCCCTCTTTTAAAAAATTTTGTAAATAATGTTGCAACATTGCATCAAAGTGAGATCCTTTAGGAGGAAAAATGTCGCCCATAATTCTGCTACCTTGATAAAGGTATTAATATAACTTATCATTTTTGTACATTCCCTTCCAGTGTTTAGCTATTAGCAAAAATTACCATAGTGCTATGTATCATATATGGCATCATATGGTAAGCATTTTCTGTATTGCTGCATATTCTTAAAAGATTATAATTTTTATAACTCTTTAATATTTCATTGAGTGGTTATATCATCTATTATTTTTATATATTGCTGTGATTGACATTTTATGCATAAATATAGCTTAGTTCGTCAAAAATCTTAAACATGTTGCAGGGTTGAGACCTCAGGGCCAGAGGTTAGCGTTTTATAGTTATTCAGATCCACCAATGACTTGTGTTTTGCACAGAATGCTTCTGTAATTGCAGCAGTGATGTGTGAGTGGTTCAGCATCTCCCCAGTGCTGCTAGCATTTGATATGTTGTCTTCCTGGTACTAGTATATTTTTTGGTTATTGTGAGGTTAAACGTGTATCCTCATGTCTAGTTATATTTTGTTTATGGCATATGAAAATTACTTTGTGATCTATGGAAACTTATTCACAGCAAAGCAAAGAGTCAATATTTTAGTCAGGACTGTGCATGGCTTGTACAAAGAACTTCTAGAACTGTTTGAGTCTTATGAAGGAGCCCTTGAATAAATTTTAAAAAGCCCTTGAATAAAGTATGAAAGACATACTTTATTCCTAAATGGAAATATAAAAGTTGTTAAGTAGTTATTTCCCCCTCCATTTTATGTAATCTCAGCACAATTTTTAAGGTAATTGTTCTTGAATCTTAATTCTAAAATGGACTTGGTAATAAACAGGCAAAATAGCTAAGAGAAATTTGAAAAACAGGAGTGATGAGGGGCAGGGACCAGCCTGGTCAGATGCTAGATCATAAGGGAACCATAACTGAAGTGATGGAGTGTTTGTGCTGCAATAGATGATGGCCACTGTGGTGAATGACCCACCCAGAAACACAGCCACTGCAGGTCAAATGGAATTGGCAATAAAAGGACCATCTTAAAACAGTCTGAAAAGGGAGAGTTCTTCCAAAGGCCGTGGGATAGTTGATGTGTGTGTGTGCATGTGCATGTGTGATCAGTTGTGGATTGTAGCCCACCAGGCTCCTCTGTCCATGGGATTTTCCAGGTAGGAATACCCGTGTGGGTTGCCATTTCCTCCTCCAGGGGATCTTCTCAACCCAGGGATAGATCCCCAGTCTCCTGTATCTCCTTCATTGGCAGGCGGATTCTTTACCCCTGCACTACTTGGGAAGCCTGGGATAATTGGTAGGCATTAGCCTGGCCTGCTGCAGTTCATGGGTCACAAAGAGTCAGACACAACTCTTTGTGTGACTACAATGAAAAAGAGTTGTATCAAAATAGATCTTGTTATGAATTAAAGGCCATGTTAAAAAAAAAAAGACAACTAGCAAAAAACTTTAATGAAAGAACAGATTGATTGTATCTTTAGTAATTGGAAACAGTAACTTTTTTTAGTTTAGATCTGGAGTTTGCAAAATTTTTCTGTAAGCGACCAGATAGCAAATATTTTAGGCTTTGAGGCCAGAGTGACTCTGTCACAACTACTCAAGTCTGCCACTGTGGCACCAAAGGAGCTGTAAAATAAGTCACACATTTAATAAAGGAATAGAGAATGCAACTGTTTGTAAGAAGAAACATAATATTGTGTCAGTTTCCTCACACATCTGTTCCCAAAGTGAATTTTATGTCTTTTAATTTTTTTGCCAAGCTATGTGTGAAAAGTAGTATCTCCTTGCTGTTTTAATTTGCGTTTCTCTACTATTAAAGTTGTGTCTGTGTGTGTTTTTCTTCTTCTTCTTTTCTATATTTGTTTTCCATTGAGCTTCCTCTTCAGTGAATTACAAGCAGAATTAATTTATGTCACTTATTTCATCTTCTTGTCACCCGATGTCCCAACGCCCTGGAGACCTGTGGTATCTCAGACCAATGCAGACCAACAGGGTGCCATTTTGCTTTCATGAATTATAACTCTTCCTCTAACTTTTTGCTCAAGACCCTGCAAATTGATTGTCAGTCGATATCTTACCTATGTGCTAGGCTGGCTGCTTGCCAGTAGACTGAGGCTTGGAGGACCGCTTGTCTCCCCATCCTGAGTGGCGCTTTACTGCCTTCAGCTCCTGTAGAGTTAATTGTTGTCTGTATGTTACCTGAACCCACCTATGCCCTTTGGGCCTTGAAATCCAATTGTGGGCAAGATCTACCTTTGCATTTCTGTTCATCCTAGTTGAGAAACTCTAGAGCTTGAGCCTCATTCCCTCCAATTGTGCTCTGTTTATTTTTTTGACTGCCATGTGGCATAGCATGCAGGATCTTAGTTCCCGACCAGGGATTGAACCCGTGCCCCCTGTATTGGTAGAGTAGAGTTTTAACCACAGGACCACCAGGAGAGTCCCTCAGATTGTACTTTAAAGAATGATCAGAATTATGTTTCATTCTTGAGTGATGATAGTTGTTTCTATTTCCAAGATATATGACCGAGAGTGGTAAAATCACTTGCAAGGAGCCACACAGAAATTCTTAGAGAACACACACCATGAGATTATGATAATGATTGAGGTGGAGGCGTCCTTTTCTTGGCCCAGGTCTCCATGTCATGGACGGGCTTGCCCTCACAAAGGCTGCCCCTGCCCCTCCCTGCAGTCTTTCCATTGCTGTGTGAGGTACAGGAACTGAGACCATTATGACAGAGCCGAGCTGGTTTCTGTTCTCTTTTGGACGTCATTGTTTGTCACATTTCTGATCACCATTTCTTCCTCCAGATTATAAAATTGTAAAATCTCAGCTATATTTATATTTCCTTTTGCTGCCTGAACTTGCAAACTACCATTCACAGCTTTCCTTTGAATTGCCTTTCTAATAATCTTTCTTCATATATTTGTTTCATCTGCTATTTATGCAATACTCTTGTGTCCAGTGTTTCACTTAGTCCTCACCAACACCTATGAGGTCAGCAGGGCAGAGATTGTTGTTTCTGTTCTACAGATGAGGAAACTAAGGCCCGTGAGGTCTGGAAAGCCCTGGCCTGAGGCCACCCTCAGAACTGGCAGCAAAACTGCCTTAAATGCATGACCTTGATTCTGTTGACACTTTTTTTTTTTCCTGTCCACAGAACTGCTTTTCTTACATGGGTCTCAGGGATTTTCTTGTCCATGACACAAAGAAATTGGTGACTTTTCTTGAGAGATCTAAGCATTATTCATTTGCCTGATATTTCTTTCACTTTACTGTTGGTCTGAGGACTTTCAGAGAAGACAGTTACATGTAAATATCCCCACCCCCTCCACACCTTTTCCTCCAGGCAGTGAGGCAGACTTTTGCAGAGAAGACAGAGACCCTGAAGAAAATGTGTTTGTTCTCTGGTATTCTTCACAACCACTGCACCCATGAGTTTAGATATTTTTCCCTGAGGTTTTCTAGATTTAGGCTGCCACAATGCTTCATATTTGGGGGTCACTGATTCCTGTTCCTATTTTAACTCTCTGAGGTTTTTGTGTTGTGTGACCTTTGTGTTCTGACCTTAAGATTTAGGGAACTGAAAATTTAGGAAGTTTTGTTAGGACTTGAATCCAAGTAAATTCCCTTACAAGTACAAAGACTCATAGAATTGTGGAATGTTAGAGTTTAAGGGACTTTCATCCATCTTGCCCCCTTGATTTGAAAAGGTGGCCAGTTAGTGATAAAATGGAGCTAGGTTGCTGGGGTTGGATTAGACTCCCTGCTGCCTCATTCTGTGTCACTTCATAGTTCCCCTGCTGCATTGAGCCTCTTTCCACCAGTCTCTGAGCTCTGAGATGGCTGGCACCGTGTCTGCTCCCTAGTGAAGATCAGAGGGCTTGCACGCACTTTGCACAGTGACTGATTTGAACCTGTCTCTTGTTGATGAGGGCTTTCCAGGGGGCTCAGTGGTAAAGAATTTGCCTGCCAATTCAGCAGATGTGGATTCGATCCCTGGATCGGGAGGATCCCCTGGAGAAGGAAATGGCAACCCACTGCAGTATTCTTGCCTGGAAAATCCATGGACAGAGGAGCTTGGTGGGTTGCAAAGAGTCGGACTTGACTGAGCATGCACACGTGCACGCTTGTTGATAAATCCTAATAGATACATCATTACTGTCTATTGGCAAATAGAATTTTAAGGATATGGAGGTGGGGTGAGAGAAGTTAGTCAGAGTTTCTTCTGGGAGACAAACCACTCTAGATAGCTTAACCAGAAAAGTTTTAATGCAGGGTGTTGGGTGCTTCAGAATCACTGGGAGAATTGTATAGAGCAGTCTGTTGGCTGAGCTTCCAATATAAATCTCAGAGCCACACAAAATTACTATGTGTAAGACAGTAGAGATTCATGAGGCTACCATGGAACTGTTGTGGTCAAGGATACAGCACACTGCTTATGAACCAGAGATTAAGAAGCCACCAGCGGAAAGTAGTAACTGGACCCTAAACTTGGAGTCCAGCTGCTCCCTCTGCCACAGTTGCTTCTTGATAACCACAAGGCTGAAGACTGAATATGGGAATGTGGATACAGAAAACTCCCTGTCTCCATGACTGTGCTTCCAGCAGAAAGTCCGCCAAAGTGGCAGAGCATGGCTATCATCTTACTGTTGTCTTCCAAGTCTCAGGCCAGTACATATGTTTTGGTGGAATCTCTTTTGCAATGAAACCCTTGCCTGAGAATCAGCCTCTGCACTATGGCAAGGTTGAGTGCCTGTCCACCATTTCCAAGACAGTCAGGGTTCTTGGTGTCACGTTTTGGGCGTATCTTCCACAAGGCTTTGTGTGTAGTTGATACTAAACTGAGGATGGATTCACAATTATGTTCCATTAGATCTCTATTTGTCAGTGTAATTAATTATATAACAGAAGGAAAGGCGAGAGTTTTATTTTAGGGAGTCCCTAAGGGGAATTCCTATTTATCAGAAAAACTGCCATAAGGAGGAAAGAGTCTGAGCTGGGAGAGTGTTCTAAACTGTTTTGGTTTCAAACATCTTGGAAAGTACGACAAGGAGACATGCGATTTTATGAGTGCTCACCGTGTCTGGGGGAGTTCCGTCTCTGGCAAGGGTTGTCAGCCTTCCGTCTTGAATGCTTTGCCTCCTCCCCTGCCCCTGGAATATACATTTCAAACTTCCAAGGAAAATTAATATAAAATAGTTTATTTAAAGTAAATTAAATAGATATATAGCCTATGGGCTGGCACTGAATTCTTTTGACTTCATTTCCCTTAACTTTTGTGTAACCTCTGTTTAAAAATGTAAAACATCGATAAATAATCTCTCCATCTTTACTCTTGTATGCTAGTGAATACATTTGGACACATTTTATTCCTGTTTCTTGCCCACTCCCTAATTTTTCCTATTCCGATTTCAGAGTTAGTCAAACCTGCTGCCCTATTTAAAATGAAGTAGACATAAAACTTCTTATAATACTGAGGGTTGTGGTGACAGGAGTGGACAGGTAGTAAAGATTTAATTGAAGTCAATAATCTGATTTTCTTGGAAAAGGTGATGTTCTTTGCTTCAGGAGAAAGAGGCTGAGTGAGGCGGTAGTCGCTAGCTTCTTGTAGATTTCTGCTATATCTTGTATTTTTCTACTCCTGCATGATCATTCTGGTACCTTCTTCCCTCCTTACTGGAAAGCACGTGCTTCTGGAGCAGGGTAGCCCCCAAGATCTCTCCTTACTGCTGATTGCTCTGCCCACTTAACAATTGCAGTAATAAGCTCCAAGCTGAAAGCATGGGAAGTGTTTGGCCAGAGGGAGCCTATGTGAGAGGATCCTAACATGTTCAGAATTCTCTTGGACTCACTGACTCTCATTATTACTATATTATAAGTAAAGTGACTATATATAAGGGATTGTCTAAATTGGGACTCTTCCGAGAGTGAAAGGGGCACTGTTAATAATTACACTGGAACAACAGCATAAATTGGATGCATGGTCACTCTAATTATAAGAAATTGTGGAGAACAGTGTTTGAAATGTGAACTGACATGATTCAGAACCAGAATTTAACTCTTCATCTTCCCAAATCTTTCCCTTCTCTTTTATATAATAATCACGTGCTGAGCCCTGATGATGGGACAGGTTCTGTATTAGGCACTAGGAAAATAAAGAAAGACACCATCTGTGTTCTTTATTTGCTACAATCACTGTAATATTCTAAAGCAGAGGGTTGTCAACCTGGCTCAGTGCAGAGTTCTTATTGGAGGTAAATAGGTTTCTACTTCTCCCTCCCCACTCCACCCCCCCCCCCCCACACCTGAAGTGTATTCTGTCAAAAGACAAAGATTTAAATAAATCCGAGGAATCACTTTATCAATTTGTCTATTTTATTCTTGGGGTTTTGGTGTGAAGATTAAAGATTTGGTGTGAAGAAACCCGTTTTTATTAACAATAAGTTTGAAAACTGCTGGTTTGAGTTACTGTTCTCAAGCTGTAAGTCTAGTTGGAGAAAAAAGAAGAATCAGACTATCTAAACTTGGGACACAGAAAAAAAGAAATAGGAAACTAAAAAGATATTTTAAGTATCTGGAGGGCTGCCGTGTAGAAGAAGGCTTATGATTCCAAGGCAAAGGCAGGACTGATCGGTGGTTCTTAGGGGAATACCGGTTTCAGCCTTACATAACTTTCTAGTAGTTACAACTTTTCTGCCATGAAAGGGGCTGCCTTGTGAAGTAATAAGTTCCTTGTCATTGGTGTGGATAAGCAGACTCACAGAGGGTGGTTCAGTTTCAGCTTCAGCTCTGCATTAGAAGAAATAACTTCATTAACAATTTCATGCCTCTTGGATATTAAACTTGTGTATTAAGTTGTTAGCTACTACCTTATGTATGTTTAAAGTATGTGTGTGTGTGTGTGTGTGTGTGTGTGTGTGTTTTATTTCCCCAGAATATTAGCCCACGTAGAACATTTTTGACACACGGCATTGTCTTATTTTTAACAGTAATTGATAAAAATACAGGAGGCGCAACACCAGCACTCTCATCGAGAGAAATTTGAAAAGGAATAACATCCACCCCTGTCATTCTGAAACTGATCCGAAACAGCCTGGCTCGTTTTTACTCAGCGGCTATTGGTCGACGCTTCTACAGATTTTGTCTCTGTTTCAAAATCTTGAAATAAAAGTGGAACAACTTCCAACATGACTTAAGAAAAAGGTCACTGGTTGAAAATGGTTTCAATTGTTTTGCTATTAAATGTGAAATTGCAAAACTAGCCTCTCTTACATAACTTGAATTTATAACACATTCTAATGAGAAGCCTGTCTGTTTTTTATGCCATTTTAAATGCTGAGAAGCTTCTCCAGGCTCTTGGATTGGCATTAACCAGAAACTATAATTTCAGAGCTATAATGCATTGAGTTTCTTTGTTTTTAAAAACTGCATCTTATGATCCTTGAAAAGGAAAAGTTGTACCTCTTCTTCCTCCCTTTATTTTTCCAGTGACTGAGCAATTTAACTGAATTTAGCAATATCCTTGTATTTTAACCCGAAGATGAAGTAGATCTTGGGTTTAATAGAAATTTAAGATGGAAATTAATTATCAGATAAACGAAGATTAACTTGGAAACTTTAATTTGCAATAATATTATCTAAATTCAATAATGTTAATTCAAATTATAGCCTTCAAACTCTATGCAAAAGCTCTGAACTAGTTTACAACCAGTAATGTGATAGTAGGGTGCAAATAGTACAGTTGACAGGTGACAGCTTTGTGAGCAATATAATGTTTAGAAGGCTGCAGGGTAACAGTTAACTGTGTCTTGTTGCTATGCGTACTCTTGGCAGGTTATGTGGTCTGAGCAAACATTGCTTCAGAGTCACAAAGAGCAGTGTCATGTGAACATGGCCTGAGATTTGTCAATAGAGGGTTTATATTCATTGAGGACAAAGTGAACTTTTTCTGCTTTTTATATTATATCTAAATAGAATTTTCTCTCTCTTACTTAATATAATTATTTTGGGATATCAATGTGAATTTATAATAAAGAACACAAAATTATTAAAAAAAATCAAAACCAGTGAAAACATCCTTCAAGGGCTAGTAATAGTCTCTGACCTATCTAATGGGTACAACAGACCTATAAACAGATAGCTAAAATGTGGTGTTTGTGTGTTTTAATACAAGTTTGAACAAGCTGTCAGGGGAATGCAGACAATGAGCAGCAATTAACTTATGGACCTACCCACTTGGCAGTGGATTTAGGATGAGAGGATTCCAGCCAGATAACCACCAAGGGGATTGCTAGGCCTCATCAGAGATGCTGTTGGTGATTTTTCCCTTGGTCATTTTTTCATCCTGGTGAAGGTACAAGATATATATCAGGATTTTAAATGCTTATGAATCAGGCAATGGAATCTCATCTTTGTAAAGCCAGATTTCCACTTTTAGGAATAGACTTACTGAACTCAAAGAGCTCAAGGTATTTATTGTCCCCTTTTCTTGGCCTTGTACAGAAAAAAATCTGTTATAATGAGACTTAAATCTCCATAAGAGCACATTTTAAAAATAAGCACAGCATACTCTACAGACTAGCTGTACCATGATAGAACATAGCATGTTGTTGAAAGAGGGAATTAAAAAAAAAAAACCTTATTTATTTTTTTGATTGAAGGATAATTGCTTTACAGAATTTTGTTGTCTTCTGTCAAATCTCAACATAAATCAGCCATAGGTATACATATGTTCCCTCCCTCTTAAGCCTCACTCCCATCTCCCTTCCCATCCCACCCCTGAGGTTGATACAGAGCCCCTGTTTGAGTTCCCTGAAACATACAGCAAATTCCCATTGGCTATCTATTTTACATATCACAATGTAAGTTTTCATGTTACTCTCTCCATATGTCTCACCCTCTGCTCCCCTCTCCCTGTGTCCATAAGTCTGTTCTCTATGTCTCTTTCTCCATTGCTGCCCTGAAAATATATTCTTCGGCATCATCTTTCTGGATTTGAAAGAGGGAATTTTGGAAATCATCTTCTTAATGCTTATTATTTTAGAGCTGGAGAATTTGAGGTCCAGACAGGGTACATATTTTCTTGTTCACTTAGCCAAGTATAACCAGTCACTAAATATGATCTGAAGTGCAATGTTGGGGTCATGAGTTCAGTGCTAATTTCCAGTGGCATGCGTGCTCTTTTGGAAGAGAAATTCTTTGCTCCTGTGTCTATTTCTTTCCCTTTTACTCACTCTTTCTAGTTACTATCCAATAGTCAATAGAGTTTCTTGATTGTTTAATGAAACTTTTCCACTGCAAACCTTTCTAGAAGCAGAGTGACTGGGTGTGTATCCAATCTCTGATATGCACCAACTGCTGTCTTATATTGCATAAGCCATCTCAGCTTTTAAAAATCTTGGTTGTCACATTAGAAGGAACAAATTGGTCCCTAAGATACCTCCCACCTGGGACTTGCTGTGACCTCCTAGCCACTGAATAGCCTGTCTTGGCTGTTGTCACCTGGTTGTGGCAAATAAAAACCAAGGAGCTAGCAGTTGGTTTGGTTCCATTCTCTGCTTTAGCTTTTCCTGCAAGGCCGGGTCTTCCAGCGCTATTGTTTCCCTCTCTGGGTGGATTGTTCCCTTTTGGTGTGACGTTCTGAATCTGGAGTGACAGTGCGAGGTGGGGTATGTTCTGTTCTGCCTCACTTCTTTATCAGAGACGGATGTTTACTTGAATGGATTGATGCGTCTCCATCTTCCTGCTTCTTAGTTTACTGGCATCTGCAAATGTATTCATAGATGGATTTTCCTTGCCATCATCTGTATTGCCAGCCATAGGGATTATACCTTTAGCACTGATTTGTATTCATACTAACTCTGTGCCAGGCAGATTGGCACTTAACCTGTTGATTCCTAGTCTACCTCTCTTCACTCCACCATCCCCACTCACGAGGACTCACAGGAGAGAAGCTGGTTTTGTAAGAAACCTCAGCTCACTCAACTGGCGGACTTGCTAGGAGGAGTCATAGACCATGAGGGTCAGAAGGAATGACGGCAGGCATCTCATCTTCAGTTTAAAGAAAAGGAGACACACTGAGGTTCAAAGAAGTGAAGTTACTAAAGTCACAGAGCCAATTAGTGGCTGAGCTAGAAATTCCACCCAAGTCCTCTGCATCTCAGTCCCATGTTTTTCCCTGTATTTCCAACTGTCTCTCAGATAGTCTATATAAAGGTTTGGCATTTCTGTAGAGATGTTCTCTTGTCACCCCTTCCGAGTAATGCCAGCTGTCCATGCAGAGAGTGGGGCGCTTAGCCAGTGCAGGGCCAAGAGCTGCCTGTAAAGAGAAGTGGAGTGAATGCATTGACATTTTCAGCCCATGGCAGATCCTGTTTGCCCTTCTAGCTCTCATCAGAAGAAGAGTGATTACATTTGCTGTTCAACTAACAATTGTGTGCAATTTTCAGCCCGCCTTGTTCTTTAACGTTGTCTTCCCACGCTTCTATCACATGCCATGGCATATCTGCTTAGTAATTACACTGGTAGGGACTTACCTACACCGTTTGGAAAAGGTTTGCCTAAAGTACTTATTTGCTTGTGCATAATAAATCTTGATTGATACCTTGGTAATCTCTGAGATCAGTCTAAGGTTCCCTCCCACAACGGGGAGGATTGAAGAGTCAGGAAAGACAAAAGAAAGAAGGAAAAACAAAAGAGAGCTGTGATTCCTCATTGATGAGCTAAGAGGAGGATTATGGATGATTAGGAATCTCCATGGCTGACTTTTACTTGTTTCTGGCTAGTTCTACAGTCAGGATCTTCCCTAGACTTGAGTTTGTAAGTAGAGTTGTCATTTGCATTCATCTAATAATCCAGTCCAATTGGGCCTCCTCGCTGGCTCAGCGGGTAAAGAATCTGCTTCCAATGCAGGAGGTTTGGGTTTGATCCCTGGGTCGGGAGGATCCCCTGGAAGAGAAATGCAACCCACTCCAATATTCTTGCCTTGGAAATCCCATGGACAGAGGAGTCTGGTAGGCTACTATAGAGTCACAAAGACTTGGACCTGACTTATGAATAAATGCCAACAGCACAAAATAGTCCAATCACATCATTTTTAGGGGCAGCCACTGTGATCCCATAGAAAGCGAAGGTTGCACTATGAGCTTGTGGCATAGCTGAGACTGGGAGCTGGGTTTGAATTCAGAAGATCAGGTATCTTCCAGCTGAGGACCAAGGTGTAGAAAAGGATATCTATCTGTAGTCTAGGGAAGGATGCACAGTGTACCACTGTAATAGTTCCAGAACTCTGCTCAGGGTGGCAGCCTGGCTGGGAGGGGAGTTTGAGGGAGAATGGATACATGTATATGTATATCTGACTCCCTTCCTTGTTCACTTGAAACTCACAACATTGTCAATTGGCTATACCTCAAAACAAAATAAAAAGTTAAAAAAGAAAGCAGTTTTGAAATTCTAGGAAGGCACTAACTTTTATACAAAGAGGGAAGATTGTTAAAAATCTCCAAAGTTATAGCAAAGTGTTATTTAAATCTTAATCACTTAAGTGGAGAAAATGTTGCTAAGTACCTGAATCCTAAACTTAAGTCAGCCCTCAACTGCTTCTGATGTTTAGGTCACAAAGCAGTCTCTCAATTCTTCAGTCTCTCAATTCTTCCACCAATAAAATAGTGATGTTCATACCTGTCTCTTCCTTCAGTGTCATTCATTTATTCAGCAAACATTGACCAAGAGCCAGGCCTTGGGTTAATTGCCAAGGGAGATTTAGTGAATGCAACATGATTTAAAGATTAATATAAATGCTCTAAGTCAATTGCTTCCAACCCTTGAATCAGAATACATACATAAAGATTTCCAGATGAGTCTAGTGTGCTGTTTTGAAAACCACTTCTTTAAGCTTGTAGCATTTGATATTAGATAATACCATGCAACAAGTGACTGGTTGTTTTTTGAATTTTGGTGAGCTATGTAAATGTTTGACAAAGCATACACTATTGATTTTAGAAAAGAAGCAAAACTTGAGCAAACACTAGTTCGTTCTATTTTTGTGTATGACCATGAGTTGTCATTCACATTCTATCTTTAGAGAGGCTTGGTAACTTTTTTAGCATCAAATGTCACTTTACCTGTAGCCCTAAGTGTTCCCACCCGCAGAGGGAGGGTCTTGGTTATCACGTGGCCTTTTGCAGTTGTTCGTGTTTCATGTTTCCTTGTGTCTAATCAGTTTGGCCAAACTTTCAGTTTGTAATCCTATAGCTCATGGAAGTTAAGTTTGGCAGAACAGAATGGAGAAGACATTTTGGCAAGTAGGATGCAGGAACCTGGAATGGATATAAAGCAAAATCTCCTAAGTGATGATTTCCTTTGGATTTCTTTTCCCTCCAAACAGACAGGTAGTACCATGGTGTGAAGTTCATAGATTTTGGGTCCAAGATTGTGTCCAGGCTTCAGCTTGGCTATTTGTTAGCTATGTATCCTTGAGCAAGTTATTTAACTCTTAAAGCCTTACTTTCTTGATCTGCTAAATATGGAGAATGGTAACCTCACCACATATAATTGTCAGATGAATATGTTGCAAGTAGGAAATTGGCATATAGTACATTCTCAATGAGGGTCTTCTTGGGTGGCACAGTGGTAAAGAATCTGTCTGCCAATGCAGGAAACTCAGAAGATGCAGGTTTGATCCCTGGATCCAGAAGATGCCCTGGAGAAGGAAATGGCAACCCACTCCAATATTCTTGCCTGGAAATTTCCTTGGACAGATGAGCTTGGTGGGCCATTGTCTGTGGGGTCACAATGAGTTGGACACAACATAGTAACTGAGCACAAGCATATCCTAAATAAACAGTTGCTATTTATTGCCAGTCTGTAGCTTTCTTATAACCTCTGAACAGTTAGGAGGAGTAAAAACAAAAGCAACAGAGTGGCAATAAGTGAACCTATCTAGGTTCTTCTTAATTGCTTTGCATTTGATGACAGTTCCTGAAAGTCTAGTGCTTAGGGAGCCCCAGCTCTTTAACTCCCATCAGCAGAGGCATCTTGCTTAGTTGAGGGCCACTTCTCTTGTTTTCCTCTTTTCTGATGGTGTTTGTGTATTTTCAGGGCCTCTGTGTAGATCTTCCTTTTCACTTCTTGCTTTCATGATGATTATATACTTAGAGTGAAACCAATCTAGAACCAGAGGAAGTAAGAGCAGGGTAAGTTTTGGTCCAGCAAAACCAGCTCTCACCAGTGCTTATCTTTGTGTTTACCATGGGTTTCTTTCTGAGAAGCTGAGAAAACCCAGGGAAATGTTCTAGTTTGCCTGTTCACTAAACTTGTGAGATTTTCTCAAACTCATTTATCAAAATGAAGGGCTGTAATTAAGATTTCAGAGAAGGAAAGCACTCTAGAATATTAGAGCTAATTGGGACTTTACAGACATTCATTCTGCAAATGAGCATCCTCTCTCGTTAAAGGTCACACTGGCAAAGCTGAGCCTAGAACTGGGGTCATTGGGACTCTTTGTCTATACTATTGTATTTTTCTCCTTCCTTGGATCCATTCTGCGTGGATTCGTTTTTTTTTTTTTTTTTTTTTAATATATCAGGTTTTCGCTCCTGTCAGATTCCTGTTCAAAGATAAATGTTCTAGCCTTTTCTTTCTCTATATAAGACCTTTGAAAAGCAAAGCTCATTTAACCTTGCCAATCTTTTCTGCACATCTTCTAAGCCCCTCATTTCAGTTCAGCTGGTCTGCTCCCTTCCTACAGGAATGCCTTACTTCTTCCTCCAGTTCACAGAATTTTCTGGCATTGTCCTGGCATTGTCCTTTGGTTTGTTTCAGTTATTTTTTGGAGCCATCTAGCTTTCAGAGTCCTTGCTCATGGCTCCTTCTATGCTGGATCTTGTGACATATGCCAGTGTTTTTGTTTGTTTGTTTGTTTGCTTGTTTTGTTTCTTTTTGTATATCTTGATGTTGCTCTTTTTCTGTTTTCACATATAAGATATATGTCTTCCTCAGGTAGTCTTTAAACTCCTTGAAAATAGGATGATAATCTGAATGATGTGAGTACAGGATGAGATTTCATTTTATCTGGAGCTCCAGCACTAGGCAATTAGATTTATTCATTCATTAAATTAACAGACTTTTTATTGAGTGCCTATCATATTTTAGGCCCTGAGATTAGAGAATGATAATTACTTCTGCTCTCAAGGATTCAAGAGTTTAGTTTGTGATACAGGCAAGCAGACAGGCAGACTGACGAGTGATGTGTGTGGTGACGACAGTGTTCCAGGTGCTGTGGAAATGTTGTGAAACGCGACACAGCTTGAACTGGAGGTCGGAGAATGTGAATTATATCTTAAAGGACTAGTAGGAAGTGATGCTCAGAATCTAAATGATACATAGTAGTTGAGATATCAGTTTTAATGGAGAGGTATCTTGGATGAAAGGGAACAAAGATAAAACCTAGAAGAAATTGATGAATTTCCAGCAGAATATAAATACTGAAAAATGACCTCAAAAGAAGTACAAATTTTTTACAATTATTGTAGAAGTTCTTGGAAAGATGATTCAGCTTTATTATTAAAGAAAGTATCTCATATCTAGATGAATTTACACTGAATTCTGATAAACCTTTGTAGATCAGATAGTCTTAATCTTACCATTAAACTAATCCAGACAGTAGAAGAGGCTACAGAACTCCCATATCTAAACCAAATAATTATAAGTAAAACAAGTGCCTGATGAACTATGGACAGAGGTTCCTGACATTGTACAGGAGACAGGGATCAAGACCATCCCCATGGAAAAGAAATGCAAGAAAGCAAAATGGCTGTCTGAGGAGGCCTTACAAATAGCTGTGAAAAGAAGAGAAGTGAAAAGCAAAGGAGAAAAGGAAAGATATAAGCATCATCTGAATGCAGAGTTCCAAAGAATAGCAAGGAGAGATAAGAGAGCCTTCCTCAGTGATCAATGCAAAGAAATAGAGGAAAACAACAGAATGGGAAAGATCTCTTCAAGAAAATCAGCGATACCAAGGAAAGATTTGATGCAAAGATGGGCTCAATAAAGGACAGAAATGATGTGGACCTAACAGAAGCAGAAAATATTAAGAAGAGGTGGCAAGTTCTTCTTTTGTACAGAAGAACTGTACAAAAAAGATCTTCATGACCCAGATAATCACGATGGTGTGATCACTCACCTAGAGCCAGACATCCTGGAATGTGAAGTCAAGTGGGCCTTAGAAAGCATCACTACGAACAAAGCTAGTGGAGGTGATGGAATTCCAGTTGAGCTGTTTCAAATCCTGAAAGATGATGCTGTGAAAGTGCTGCACTCAATATGCCAGCAAATTTGGAAAACTCAGCAGTAGCCACAGGACTGGAAAAGGTCAGTTTTCATTCCAGTCCCTAAGAAAGGCAATGCCAAAGAATGCTCAAACTCCTGCACAATTGCACTCATCTCACACGCTAGTCAAGTACTGCTCAAAATTCTCCAAGCCAGGCTTCAGCAATACGTGAACCATGAACTTCCATTTGTTCAAGCTGGTTTTAGAAAAGGCAGAGGAACCAGAGATCAAATTGCCAACATCCACTGGATCATGGAAAAAGGAAGAGAGTTCCAGAAAAACATCTATTTCTGCTTTATTGATTATGTCAAAGCCTTTGACTGTGTGGATCACAATAAACTGTGGAAAATTCTTCAAGAGATGGGAATACCAGACCACCTGACCTGCCTCTTGAGAAACCTATATGCAGGTCAGGAAGCAACAGTTAGAACTGGACATGGAACAACAGACTGGTTCCAAATAGGAAACGGAGTCCGTCAAGGCCGTATATTGTCACTCTGCTTATTTAACTTATATGCAGAGTACATCATGAGAAACGCTGGGCTGGAAGAAGCACAAGCTGAAATAAAGATTGCTGGGAGAAATATCAATAACCTCAGATATGCAGATGACACCACCCTTATGGCAGAAAGTGAAGAGGAACTAAAGAGCCTCTTGATGAAAGTGAAAGTGGAGAGTGAAAAAGTTGGCTTAAAGCTCAACATTCAGAAAATGAAGATCATGGCATCTGGTCCCATCACTTGATGGGAAATAGATGGGGAAACAGTGAAAACAGTGTCAGACTTTATTTTTTTGGGCTCCAAAATCACTGCAGATGGTGATTGCAGCCATGAAATTAAAAGACGCTTACTCCTTAGAAGGAAAGTTATGACCAACCTAGATAGCATATTAAAAAGCAGAGACCTTCTGCCAACAAAGGTCCATCTAATCAAGGCTATGGTTTTTCCAGTGGTCATGTATGGATGTGAGAGTTGGACTGTGAGGAAGGCTGAGCACCTAAGAATTGATGCTTTTGAACTGTGGTGTTGAAGAAGACTTTTGAGAGTCCCTTGGACTGCAAGGAGATCCAACCAGTCCATTCTAAAGGAGATCAGTCCTGAGAATTCATTAGAAGGACTCATGCTGAAGCTGAAACTCCAATACTTGGCTACCTCATGCGAAGAGTTGACTCATTGGAAAAGACCCTGATGCTGGGAGGGATTGGGGGCAGGAGGAGAAGGGGATGACAGAGGATGAGATGGCTGGATGGCATCACCGACTTGATGGATATGAGTTTGGGTAAACTCCGGGAGTTGGTGATGGACAGGGAGGCCTGGCGTGCTGCAGTTCATGGGGTTGCAAAGAGTTGGACGTGACTGAGCGACTGAACTGAACTGAACTGAAAACAAGTAGAGGAAAAACATAAGAGAATGATATTATTTATGATTTTATGTACAAAAATTCTTTGTAAATTAGCATATTTAATTCATCAGTATACCAAAAAATTGTGACTGTGACTGAGTAGGATTTTTTCCTAGGACAGCAAAGTTCGGTTCAATATCTGGAAATCTAAGACATCTATCAACACAATTAATTACATATATAAGTTAAGGGAGGGGAAAAAAAGATGATCATATCACTGTATGCTAAGAAGGGAGATGCAGAGATCCTAGAAAGGGATGAGTAACCAAGGAGATCAACATTTATTCATTCACCCATTCATGCATAGCATATTTTTCTAAGGGCTTCCCGGCCAGGCATTGTTGGGGCAGATAGGCAAGTGATAAAATAGTATATATGTGACTGTTATAAGTATTAAAAAAATACCAGAAGAGCCCAGGAATTAAGCTACTCTTTTTGGATGGAGTTAGGGAAATTTTCACAGCATCAGAGACGTTTGAGCTGGGTCAAGGTGAAAAAAACAAACAAAAAAAAGGTTGGTGGAAGATTTGATAGAAAGTAATGATAGCTTATGGTGATCGATGTTGCATTTGTGATCTCCGAAGAAGAATGTGATTTTGCTTTGGGACCAGGAACCGGTCTTGACCACTCAAGAGCTTTTGTGTAGCAGAGTTTTATTAATGTATAAAAAGGACAGAGAAAGCTTCTGACATAGACATCAAAAGGGGGACGAAGAGTGCCCCACTGAGTTTTATCAAGGCCTTATATACTTTTACCAGACCCACTCTCACAACATACATCTTAAATTAACAAGATTAGAACTAACAATAGAAAGGTCTTACCAGACCCACTCCTAGAACATCAGTCTTAAGATTAGTCAGAAGTTTCCTGTTAAGAAAAAGAAACATGTCCTCAAGCAAGATATATTGTTGTTATATTATCATTGGTACAGAGTTTAAGGAAAAGCAAGATGAGTTGTTTTGTTGTATAATCATTAGCTCTGGGCTTACAGAAAACACACACACACACACACACAAACGTTTTATGTGACTAAGATACAGGAGTGTAGAAAAAAAAAAATTATGCTTTTCTCCTCTTCAAGAGCCCCAGACCCCTTTCTCCTCCTCACAGACCCCAGACTTCTTATCAGCCTACCTAAGAATTAACTCTCTCAATAATGGGAGTTATATAGCATTGTAGATGGTGTACATAGCATGAGCAAGTCTTCAAGGTCATTAAATTTCATTATAAATCCTGAGAATGGTGTTACTGGGCCATTGTTAATATACAGAAGAATGGTTTGGGAAGATGCTGTTAAGGTCTTATGCAGACAGGTACTTAGCCAGACCCTGGCACTCCTTTGAGGTCCCTGGGGACCTTTGCCTCCATGGGCAGTACAGTTTTAGGGTAATATATGGTGCTGGGGATAACAGAAAATATGGTGGGGGGTATGGTTTGCATGTGGATGCTTACATTTTCTTTTTCATAGTCTCCCAGAAGTTGCCTATTCCTTTATATCTACAGAATTTCTGAAAAGGCCAGGATTCTTCAGTCAATTGGCAATGTGCAATTGCTTTGGAAATGTGCCTCTTTGCTTTACAAATCACTGTATCCTATATTAACCCATTTTTAAAGTTCCTATTTTGGAATAGCTTGAGATTTATAGAAAATTTGCAAGGATAATATTAAGCCATTTAAAAAAAATCTACAAATAACATTTATATTACAAATGTGTGTGATGCGTTAAAATCTTCAAATCTTTATTTTATCCTGCTTGTTCCCCGCTTGTATTCATTTTAGTCTGACTGAAAGTAGAACAGACACTTTAACCCCTTTTAGTAAAAGACTGAGGCTCAGTTGAACAAATAAAGCCAAAATTAATGTTACTCAACCCTGAGACATGAGCTTGGTTTTGGCATTAAAAAAAAAAAAATCTCATAGACTTTAAAATGTGCAGCCAGTTTTAAGAACTGGGAATAAACCAAATTCCTAGTTGTTTTTTTGTATCGGTTTTGTGTGGGGCTTTAATGATTGTTTCAGGGTATATGAAATATGGTCCCCGCTCTTCTGAGGAACTGAACTGTGTACAAAGCATGTGCATGAGGTGCAGGGGAGGAAGGGAAGAGAAGGCCCTGCGACCGGAGTGGAAAGTCCGTGTCACCGCCATAGGCTTCAGTAACAGCAGACTCCTTATTCCTATGTTCGAGGCTTCCTCATTGACTCATGTCATTCTCTTTGATCAGAGAGCTACATCTCCAACAATTTTCTTCTCTTCACTTTGCATAGCATTTAACAGTATATAAAACTCTTGAAGACTCACTGGTTGTCATGAAACTCTGTGAGAGCAGGGAGCAAGGGTCCCTGGGACACCAGATGAGGGAAGCAGAGCTTCTCAAGGCCATGTCACCCCTCCTGGCGTAGTCTAATGCTACCCAGGTCACCCTGGGCCCCAGCTTCCCCCCATCACCCTCATCTCTCCACGGCCATACCACGTTCTGACCCTGCATTTTCTCCCGAGTTTCCAGTGTTCTTTGCTTCCCTAGTGGCTCAGTGCTAAAGAAACCGCCTGTCAATGCAGAAGACACAGGAAACGAGGGTTCAGTTCCTGGGTTGGGAAGATCCCCCAGAGGAGGAAATGGCAGCCCACTCCAGGATTCTTGTCTGAAAAATCCCATGAAAAGAGAAGCCTGGTGGGCTACAGTCCATGGGGTCGTACAGAGTTGGACACGACTGAGCAACTGCGCACATGCACACACACACACACACACACACACACACACACACACCAGTGTTCTTTGTTGTTACAGACATCTGGAGGTAATCACGGAGCCCTCTCAATTAATTCAGCCCCAGTAATAAATTACAGGGTGGATTTGGGGCTGGAGAGGGTGAGGAAAGCTTCCGGGCCTCCCCTTGCTGGAGAGCTCTTGCAATCAGAACTGGAGAGCCCTCCTCAGGGAGAGAATGTGAGGTTCAGCCCCAGCCGGCATGCTGCCTGGAGGGGGGGTTGGTTTATCCTGACACCAAGACATCGTTTTTCTTTCCTCACAGAGCATATTTTAGTCTGAGCAGGGCGGTCCCTGGGCTGGCTGTCGTACCCCTTCCTAACTGAATTTTCCTAAAGATCCAGCATGCTTTGAGCTCACTGATGGGCAGAGCTCCTGACGGGTGTCATGGGGGCTGCCCTGTGCTCATGGGGCTGAATATTTTAGACCCTGGCCGCTATGCAGCAGCGCCTTTCTCAGGCATTGTGGCAAACACTGCCCCTCTCCCCACTCTCCAAGGACCCCTTGATTAGCAGCGGTACTGCTTCTTCCAGAGGCATCATCTCAGTGTCCTGCCATGCACTAGTCATACCCTTGTTTCAAGAATAAACCTTGGATGATTCCTTAATGCCTGCAGAATAAATTCAAAGTCCTCAAGTTTGCACACAAAGCTTTCAGTGCTTTGGTTCCATGCCACATTTTTAGTTACTTTGCTAGCTACTTTTCCGTTTCCCCCCCCTCCAGCCACACTGAATTGAAGTTCTGTGTACTTTTCCTACCTGTGCAACGTTGCCTATGTTACTCAGGCCTGACCTCTACTCAGCATTCAGAGCTCAATCTGAAGGTCACCTCATTAATGAGGTCTTAGTTCTGCTCCCTGCAAGAAGTACTTTTACCTTTTTCTGCATCCCAGTAACACTTTATTTTTTACCTCACTTAGATAATATATGTATGTATGTATGTGTTGATTGCTCAGTCGTGTCTGACTGTTTGTGATCCCATGGGGGGGCGGGGGCCAAGGCTCCTCTGTCCATGAGATTCTCCTGGCAAGAATAGTGGAATGGGTAGCCATTCCCTCCTCCATGAGATCTTCTTGACCCAAGGATCGAATCTGGGTCTCCCACATTGAGGACAGATTGTTTACTGTCTGAGCCACCAGGGAAGCCTCACTTAGATAATTTCATCATTAATTGATGTAGTAGTCATTTTAATAGATTGTTAGAGGATCAGATGGCTGGATGGCATCACGGACTCGATGGACATGAGTTTGAGTGAACTCCGGGAGTTGGTGATGAACAGGGAGGCCTGGCGTGCTGCAATTCATGGGGTCGCAAAGAGTCGGACACAAGTGAACTGAACTGAATGAAATTGAAGCTTTTTTTCCAGCCTTACTGATATAAGATTCTCCTACCGTAGAAACTTCTTAAGGCTGGGAACCATTTCTTGCTCATATCTATTTTCTGAAGAATGCTAGGCACTAAAATAGGTAACTGTTGGAAGAGAGGTATTCAAGATGGGTTGAGGGGAGTGTTCAATTTTTCTCCTCCTTTAGTTAAGGTAGTTTTTCTCATAACTCTCCATTTGCTCCTTCTTCTTCCTTCCTTCCTTCTTGCATCATCTCAGAGTCTGTGTTCAGAATTTCATTAGGTATGGATTAAGTAGAAACAATAATGAAGCGAAGTATACTGCTCTCATTTTTGTGTTTCTTTAGAAGCAACTGTTTGTTTCTTTTTACTTCTAGATTCAACAATGTCTCACCCATCTTGGCTGCCACCAAAAAGCACTGCTGAGCCTCTTGGCCATGTGTCTGCACGGATGGAGACCACCCATTCCTTTGGGACCCCCAGCATTTCAGTGTCCACACAGCAACCACCCAAGAAATTTGCCCCAGTCGTTGCGCCAAAGCCCAAGTACAACCCATACAAGCAACCTGGTGGTGAAGGTGAGTGTGGGCATTGCAGAGGTGGCTGCCTACAGCAGGAGAGTTCAATATAATAAAAGTGATTTGTAGGACAGTGTTGCATTGGGAAAATAATTCTGTAGTATGGTTATCATAGTACAGAGACTGTCAAACATTGAAGATCACCTAGTAACCACCTAGGCAACTCTTCTTTTGTGCATGCAGGTTGAAATCTGTTAGGGGTTATCTGACTGTGGTTTTGGCCAGAGCTAAAACTAGAACCCTCATCTCTTCATTCATAGCTCAGTGTCCTTCTATTGCAGTATCCTCCACCCCTATCCCATCATCTTGTAGAAATGTGCGTACCACCCAGTATCCCCTCCCTCTTGCCATCGGACAAGTGTCCCATGTGCTACCAAGCAGTGGTCTGATGGCGTGTCTGTTTGAAGTGACCCAGATAAGGCACTTAGACTTTTTTTCCCTTCTCTAGTTATTTTGTCTAGATTGTTATTTTGTCTCTTCATTTTGGGGGAGAGGTAAGATGAATTTCCCTCTATATGAAGAGAATAAAGACAGTCCCTCTTACCGAGAATGAGGCAGAGCTGTGTGGAGGGCTTAGTAGTTAGGACAGTCAGTGCACACTTGAGGGTCAGGATGGGGCAGGTTCTGTATCATGTGTGAGAGGGAGGGGAAAACAGGTGATGGTCGCGCTTCAGACGGCTTCACTCGGAGGGCTGTGAATTCTAGTGAGTTGGACCCTCGGCCGAGTCTTTCTGTGTTGAGATGCCCCATCCTGTCATCATCCTTTGTGAGGTCCTCTCACTGCCCCGCTAGTTCTCTAGGGACACTGGCTTCATCTCTGATCCTCTGCAGCTCTTTGCTCAACTCTGTTCTTTCTTACCATGCCAGCTCACCACCCTTTTGTTCCCTGTCACAACCCTACTTGTGTCACCTTCTCCAGTGTCTGGGCATGACCTGGATTGGAGGTAATCGGAAGTAATCTCTTCCCTGGGTTTCCACATGCATCGTATTCTGACGGTCAAATTCCTACTTCTTTTGTTGCTCCTCCTGCTGTCCTTCATCTGCCACTGTTGACCAGATGGTCTGGGTGAGGCACTCTGCTTGTTCATTGTTGTTCTGTTGCCTTATCCTGTAACTCTATGAACCCAGTGCTTTTTCACATCAAAAAATGGGAACTTAGAGACAAGAGGGGACACTCTCTGTGGTTCTGAAGTGAGGCTATCGTCCTCACCCAGCCTGCTGTGCCGCTCGTCCCCCTTCTCCCGGCATATGTGGCACTTGGGCCCCATATGATAGTGCCACCTCCTCACTTCCTTATAAGAGTGTAAGCTTTGTCTCCCCATGTAAGCAACAAGATATGGTTTCTCACTCATCCTTATGTTCCTCTTGGCTCTTATTATGCTACTGTGTTTTTAGTGGGAATGGTTGTGTGTGGTCAAATGTATGTCTGTATCTTCTTATGTGTATATATATTTGGATGGGTGGCGGATGGCTGGATGGGTGAGTGCACTGCTCAGTAATTCTCTTGCAATAAACAGTTTGGAACGTGGCATCCTCTCTGAAAGCAACTCAGTCTCATTGAATTTCTGAAGTCTTGAGTCTTTCTTGCAATTCTGCCAGTCTCTCTTTCTTTTTAATATAACCTTTTTTGAATACGTAAAGGAAGAGATTTCTCTTGCATATATGCATTTTAAAGGCAAACATGGATAAAGGTTCATGGATATTCAGACTTTTTAAAATGTAGCTCCGTCTCTTCATCTGCTGTATCTTATAACACGATATTTGTTAGAAGTGTAAGATTTATTTTCCTTTATATTTAATTTAAATGTTAGTGCATCTTCTGTTGCCCTCAACATTTTTATAATTCATGTTACTTTTGTTTAATTTTTAATACATTTTCTAAAGTTTATATGCATTTTCTTTTTCTTTTTTGGTCCATTTAGAATGTTCTGTACCATTAGTGAAATCCCCAGGTAGTAGGTAACACAGTTTTCATTTATAGGGTGAGTTGATGATGCCAAAGTCTTGTTAGCTCACCTCATGCTATCCTTTGCCTCTGTATATACTGACCCTCAATTTTTCGCCCATAAAACCTTAGCATTCATAGCTTAATTCAGAGTCTGACTTCCAAGAACCTCAGCCATGAAGACAGTGTAAAACTAACAGAAATCATAGCCCACCTTTTGCTGGTGTCAAGGTGAAAAACTGCTGTGCAGAGAGTGTAAGTGATTTGTTTGAAGATGGATGACCTGGTTGTCCTCAAGGTGGTCATCAGGTCCCCTTTGTCTGAGTCCAGAGTTATCAGGCCCTTGTATTATATTCTAGCAAGGACTCTTTGCCTGCACTGTAACCTCTATGCATCTCATACAATCCTTTGCACAACTGTCCTTCTAATAGATTTACTTGAATGTGGGCCTGTCTCCTTTGGTAGATTCAGACCTTTTGGCGGTGGGGCTGCCTGACTCATGCCTTTACTCCCAGCAGCATCCAGAAGGACACCTGACACACAGTAGGTACTCAGTGATGTTTGCAGTGAGAGTTAAGCTACAGCACTGTGAACCTGCTTATCCAGGTTCATAGTCAGGCTCTCAAATACTTTTCAGGGTTTATGGTTCTGTATGGGTTATTTTTACTTCCTCTCCCCTTTCCTTGAGCTTGGTAGCCTAGGATTTGTTTAACCACTGCTACCTTGAAGTTACTGATTACATTTCTCACCCTGGTCTTATGTCTGTAATCTCTGGGGTTTGCTTTCTCATTTTTAAATTCTGACTGTGAAAGTTGAAAAAGTACCCACATGTTTTCCACATCAACTTATATTTATGTGATACCATATGTTATAATTTTCTTTTATAAGGTATTCCACTAATAACTTTCTCTGAAGGGCTTTGGCACATTTAAAAGTGGGGTGTACTTTTTTTCCCAGTTAGTAGCTCTTTAGGCCTTAAGGTTTTGTTATTTTGCTACCATTGTTCTCATTTGTCATTGATTTTTTTTTTTCCCAACAACTTGTATGTCTTGGAATGCCCCTGCATTTCCAAATGCCTTTCTGTGTCTGGTACTATATACTTATGAGCCCATGTATATTTTTTATTGTTTTGTATTCTTGCAAATTTTACCATGTTAAGTGTCTATGTATTTTTTTATGGAATGATTTTGGTATGTATGTGTGGTTTTATCTCTTTACCTTCTCTTCTAGACTGGTGAGGGAATAAGGTGACATGATTTTTCTTTTGGTCTTTAAAGTACTAGCAGTAGTGTTCTTTATCTTGTAATCTGGGCCCTCTCTCTGCTTCCAATTTGCAAAAATTTCCCAAAACCTTAGACTCTGATGGCAGCTGCTGCTGCTGCTAAGTGGCTTCAGTCCTGTCCGACCCTGTGCGACCCCATAGACGGCAGCCCACCAGCTCCCCCGTCCCTGGGACTCTCCAGGCAAGAACACTGGAGTGGGTTGCCATTTCCTTCTGTTGCTGCTGCTAAGTCACTTCAGTCGTGTCTGACTCTGTGCGACCCCATAGACGGCAGCCCACCAGGCTCCCCATCCCTGGGATTCTCCAGGCAAGAGCACTGGAGTGGGCTGCCATTGATGGCAGAACAGGGTATAAATCTTGCTTTTTCTATCCTTGGTAGATACCAAAGAAAATGATCTGTTTTCTTTTATTAATACATTGTTTTATGAAATGATTTTGAAATTTTCTTACTATTTTAACTCTGGTAATTGGAAATTCTTTCTCTCAATAATTTGGCTGAATGAACCGTGATCATATTTTGTGTTCCTTATTACAATAGATTATAATACAGAAGGATTTGTAAAGTTTGTAGGTTTGTAAAGTTGGAGTTATCTTGTGGTCTGGAGTTGACTTTGTCCAATTTCTGAAATTTCTTTTAAAAATGTTTTTTATATAAGAGTTTTAAAAAAGTGAATCCATAGGGTACAAATTCCACATGATCATTTTAGTAGAATTCCTTTTTTTTGTACAATCCATTATAATTTTTCTACCACTTCCATATTCATTGTTATTTAATTCTCAAAAGACTGTTCTTATTGTAGCTCTCTGAGTTATATGAAACAGATGGTATTGCAATTATACCAAGTGGTAAACTACCCAAAGTGAAGGGTATTACTCAATAATTATTCAATAATATGTGATTATTCAACTATGTGATTATTATTCAATAATCACATAGTTGATAAAATTGTAAAGCTAGGCTCTATTTTTTATATCTAGGGCTCTTGTTGATTTTAGAAGGTTCTATTTATTAGAGATTGGTCTAGATAGCCTCATCTATTTTGAATTCATTATTTTATTATTTCATGATTTTTCTTTGAAATTAATTTCAAAATGGTTGCTTTTTAAAAAAACTTTTCCTATGTATATTACCTTATATGCTTCTGTATAATATAAACAAAGCCTCTGTTTTCAATCTTTGCCTACATTGCTTCACCTAGACTTGTAAAATCACATCAGAATAGGGGAAATAAATTCTGTTCATTGAGGATCCTAAGCCTGGAAATTTTTTAGTAGATCTCTCTGTGTTTTATTCTACCTGAGGTTCCCAGTCCATCCTGTGGAGAGGGAGTAGTTACTGCCTATTGCTAACCCGAGGTAAACGTAGTACTGAGAACAAAATGCCATCTTAAACAATTGGTCTCCCATGATGGAAATGGCCGCCAAACTTGTTTCCTTTCCACTTTCCTGCCCAAGCCTTTCTTCATGTTTTAATCACAAAGTCTTTGAGCAGCAGAACTAGAAAAGAGTTTGAAGGTTTTTTAGGGCAGCTTTCACTTGTCAAATGTGAAAACTCAGTCTGAGAGGGAAAAGAATATCTTCCCAAGATTACCCAGGAGTTTGGGGCTGAACTGGCTCCAGAACTCAGGTCTTAAATGTGCTCATTCCATTAATTCTCCACTGTCTTAGATTGGAAGAGACAAAATTGGAGCTTGGTTCCTAGGAATTGCTGAGTCTTTGATTATTGCTATTTGGTGTTGAACTGGCCCTTAGTGATGTGAAGTCATGTAACCTGGTCAGGCAGGACATATTTGTTTTTTCAACGGATCGCAAAAATGTGAGTGAAATTGATGGCCACTTATGGCAATGTATTTGAAAAAGTAATTTGGAATGGATTGTTTCTGCCATTTTTAATCTTGTGCATATAAACCAATTTATTGCTGCTTTGACTCTTGAGAGTCCCTTGGACTGCAGGGAGATCCAACCAGTCCATTCTAAAGGAAATCAGTCCTGAATATTCATTGGAAGGACTGATGTTGAAGCTGAACCTCCAATACTTTGGCCTCCTGATGTGAAGAGCTGACTCATTTGAAAAGATCCTGATGCTGGGAAAGATTGAGGGCAGGAGGAGAAGGGGATGACAGAGGATGAGATGGTTGGATGGCATCACCGACTCAATGGACATGAGTTTGAGTAAACTCCAGGAATTAGTGAGGAACAGGTAAGCCTGGTGTGCTGCAGTCCATGGGGTCGCAAAGAGTCGGACATGACTGAGCAACTGAACTGAACTGAACTCCTTTTGCAGTTAGTGAAAGCTTTTACTTTTTATTCCTGAAATAATTGGTAGTAGAAAATGTTTAAGGACTGATGTGAACTCTGAGCAAGTCGTTTCTGAGTATTTCTGCTCGACCTGCACTCTCTGTCTCTGGAGTCCTCTAGTCTCTTCCCTGGTGTGAAAGGTGAATCTGGCCTGTGGTTTTGCAGGTACAAAGGGGAAACGTCGTCTTTGTATAGTTCTAACGGTCCTTTTAAATCTCCAGCCATCACAGAACACTCACAGCTTCTCAGACTGTTTATTATAACTGTGGTCTGTCAACAGGACAGTCACAAGTTCACTGAAAACACTCAAGTTTGACTGGTGTGCCCCTTTTCTGGTTCCGGGCAAACATCTTTAGCCTCATCTCTCATTGTGGAGTACAGTAAATGAGTTTAAATTTTCAGAGACTGGGGTGGGGGGTGGAGGATAAGCTATGTATTCATTAAAGGGTCAGATACTAATTGTATTCATTTGAGCTTTACATGACATCTTCCTGAAGAGAAAAGAACTTATAATTCTTTGTATGAAATCAGATTTTACTAAATATTCATAGGCCTTATTGACACTCAAAAGAGCCAAGATTCAGTGCTGACTTGGTGGTCAGGGCATTTACATTCAAGCCTCAGTTTCACTCCTTGACCTTGGACATGTCAATTTTCTGTTTCATGTTTTCTTACTTTATAAAACTAGTTGGTAATATTAATTATCTTATGAGGTGGTTTTGTGGATCAGATATAATGAGTGTAAAAATGTTTCACAAACCATAAAATACCTTACAACTCTAGGAATTACTTTTGTATTCTCATTTATCAGTCATTTACTTAAAGCAGAATTTGCACCAGACAGACACTCTTCTAGGAGCTGAAGTAATGAGCCAAATGGAGACTGATCTCTGCCCTTGTAGAGTGTATTCCTTGCCGTAATAAAAATAACTAGTTGCTTTGATTAATATTAAGTAATATTGATAAAATTATTAAATAGTATTTAATAAATGCATTTCATAATTTTATACAGACCATTACTAATAATTAACTAATAATACCAGTAATATAAGATTAATAAATGTATAGCAGTATAAATACAGCTATTAATAATATTCATAAATACTGATAAACAGTAAAAATTCTAATATTAGTGATAGGGATCTTAGTGCCTCAATATTATATTGTTATACAATTCTTGAACCAGGATAAATCTTAAAAATCATTGAATACATGTTTGTTTCTCAGATAAGGATAGTTACTTCCATAATACATTTCTAGGAGGTATAGGACTTTTGCTCTAGGAATGCTGTAAATAGCAAATCGAAATTGTTGAGTACAGGCAGGGGTTACTACCTCAGTTGTGAAACCTCAGCAAGGTCAGGTGTTTGTTCAGTATCACAGAACAGTAAGTGGTGAAGCTGAGTCTGGATCTGGTGGATCCTTCCGTGATTATTGTAGTTCTATGTCACTGAAGGGTTTGGGGTGACTTGCTTATAATCCCCAGTGATAGAATTAATGTATGTGCACAGAATGGATTAAATGTTTTTGGACAAAAAGGAATTCCTGAATTGTTGACAAAAATCTCTTATCTTATAACTTGCCACTTAATTAACTGCTGAAATGAAAGCCTGAAGAAGGTGGTAGATTTTTCATCCAAGTCTGACTCCAAAAACTGTGAATAATGCAATATTGTGTGGTGAGGTGCCCTTTAATCTTCTTCCTTTTTAAATTATATAAATGTGAAGTACAATTTTCACTCCATATTTTAAATAAGAAGAAAGTTTAATTTCTTGTTCAAGAATAAAAATAAATAAACATCTACAGAAGGAAATGGCAACTCACTCCAGTATTCTTGCCTGAAGAATTCCATGGACAGAGGAGCCAGGTGGGCTATGTCCCATGGGGTTGCAAAAAGTCAGACATGACTTAGTGACTAAACAACGCACCCATTAAACCAGCTGAAAAGAAAAATCACATCATTTGCTGGTGAGGGTGTGGAGAAGCTCTCATACATTGCTGGAAGTTGTATGTAAAATAGTATAACTAGTCTGGAAAACTCTTCTTGCAGCTTTTTTTTTTTTTCTTTTTAAACCAAAGTGAATGTCTACCAAAGGGGCTTCCTGGTGGCTCAGTGATGAAGAGTCCACTGCCAATGCAGGAGGCTTGGGTTGGATCGCTTGATCAAGAAGATCCCCTGGAGGAGGAACTGTCAACCCACTCCAGTAGTCTTGCCTGGAGAATCCCACGGACAGAGGGGCCTGGCGGGCTATAGTCCATAGGGTCACAAAGAGTAGGATATGACTTAGCAACTAAACAGCAACAACGACAAATGTATACTAGCCATGTGATTTAGTTGTCGTACCCTAGGGGCATTTAATCCAGAGATATGGTAAGTTATGTTCACATAAACTCTTATACATGAATGTCATAACTTATTTTATAATGGCAAGATACTGGAAACATCTTAAATGTCCTTTAGTTGGTAAATGTTTAAACAGACTCTGATCCATCCATCCAAGCTATTTATTAATAAGAAGGAATGATTTACTGATATATGCAGCAACTGGATTCACCTCAAGGGCATTATGCTTAACGAAAAAGGAAAAATCACTCTGGAAGGATTATGATTCCATTTATAAGAGATTCTTGAGATGATGAAACTCTAGAGATAGAGAGTTATTTAATAATGGTTGTTGGGGGGACAGGATGAGGGGTGGACTGGTGCAGAGAATGGGTGTTCACATTAAGAAAAGCAATGGGGAGTTGGTGGTGGAAGAGTTGTGTATCTCTCTTGTGGTGGTGGTTACATTAACCTGTACATGGGTTAAAATAGCCTAGCTCTAATATACACAAAGGAATACAGGTTAAAATATGGTGAAAACTGAATAAGGACTCATTAACAGTAATGAAACAAAGTCAGTGTTCCTAGCTTTTCAGATGTTAGCATTGCAAGAAGGTGAGTGAATGGTTCTTGGGACTGTTTATATTATATTTACAACTTTCTGTGCATCTATATTTTAAAATAAAAAGTATAACAACCATATATAAATAAATACATATAGATTTCTCAATGTTTTTTCTCCTTTTTGGAGTGCCATCTTTTATGCACCATTTGGAGATCATTGTTATAATGGTTTTTTAAAGCAGGCCAGTCATCAGACTGACTTGGGGAACATTAAAAAAAAAAAAAGAAAAAACAAAGAACATCATCTTTGGGGCTCACATCAGTCCTACAGAATCAGAATCTCAGGGCATGGGTCCCGAGAGTCTACATTAAAACAAAATAAAACTTGTCAGGTAATTCTGATTGGGTCTCAAGCAAAATTTGGGAACTATTTGTTTATTTCAGTAACTTCGGGGGTCAGTCCTCTAATGCTCTTGAACCTTCTCCAGGTCCTGTGGGTACAGATCCTCTCCTTAATGACAGTAGCTGCGGAAGTCTTATGCTTCTTTTATCATGTAAACAATGTAGAGATTCAGGGACTCAGATCCTCCTTCATGATGCTATGCTTTTCCCCCTGTGCTTTCATCGTAAATACCAATTTCCTGCATATGTTGTCCCAAGGAGTTTTAACTGGTTGCCAAAAACTAAACAAGATGTAAAAAAAAAAAAAAAAAAAAAGAAAGATTCTTCTAGAATGCCTCAGCAATGCTCAAACTTCATAATAGAACACTTGCTCTTGTATGATTTCAGGTAGCAATGCCTGAAATCTCAGCTGATTTTGGGTCATGACAGGCCTATGTAAATCATCTATAAATAGATTCATTATGAATATTATAAAAATAAACCTGACACCTAAGCCTTTCGGCAAATATACCATATAAAGAAATCATACCCTGAAACAATGATTGACCCTAGGAGCTGTAAAAGAAAAAAAAAAAATCTTGGAATGATGTTTTTATCCTCCTTCCTTAGATTTACAGTGTCCAGAGACTGGATGGCTAGGAATAGCACCAGGGACAGGGGAGGGCAGGACCCTGAGCTGTGACACCCTGAGCCTGCTGTGTGCTTTGACCTTCCAGCATCTTTTATTATCCATTCTGTATGTTTTCCTGTGTCTTGCTGGTTTCAGGCAGAATAGATTGTCTGCTAGTCAAGATAAACATGCAATAGCAGATGTTGCAATCTGTAAATTAAGTGAATTAAAGGACATGAAAGATGTGGTGTTGGAAGGATTTGGGAAAGCTTCAGAGGGAAGGAGACATCTGAGCTGACTCTTGGAGAGTGAACTAGTTGTTAGCCACACAGGAGAGGGTGGCAGACAGCATGGCATGCCAAGCAAAGGGAATGGCATGTGAACGCAGAGCAAGGTATCCCTTCTGACCCTTGTAATTTTCATAGCTCTTTGCTGACGTCCTTAGGTAGTGCATTGAGGCTCCTGGTAGCTTTGCAATATGAGCAAAGTAACTTTACTCTGAGTAGACTCAACATCTCATGTGCTTTGACACATATCTCTAGGAATAGCTCCAGAAGGGTGGCTAGCTACAGGGAGGAAATACCAAGAAGCAAAAGAATATCAGTCTTATTACACTCTGGGCAAGAGCTACCATGCTGGTGATCCTGGCCAGAATGGTCCAGCCATTTCTCTCCAAGAGTCTATCATGCTTGAGAATGAAGTGTTTCTATATGTAGAGATGCTAAGACCATCTCTACATGTCTACATCTCTAAGGTATCTCTACATCTCTAAGGCAGAGGCAAAAACCAAGTCTGCCTTTAAATTCTCCCCAAACTAAGTTAAAGCAGTCCGTTTACCCAGTCAAATACTCATCCTTAAGAATGTGAGATGTGAGCCAACTATAACTTTGTTGTTGTTGTTGTTCTGGTTTATCTCTTTTTTGGGTGATCCTGAGAAAATAGGAAGCAGCAAGAGGGACTTTATTATGAAATATTCATTACAACTTGCAACTTTAAAGATGTGTGTGTGTGTGTATGTGTGAATTGTTTCTGAAGCACTTTCCCACGTAATATCTCACTTAATTACTGCTATATTCTGTAACATTATTATGGTTCCTTTATTATTAAGGTTCCCAGAGACAAATGAAAAATCTGAGATTCAGAGGATTCAGGATGAAGCTTATAAATGGGCAAGCCACATTTGATCAAATTTGAGTGTTTTCCCTTCAGTAAACCATTGGTAATGTAGAATAACCACTGCATGATCATTGTTGACTATTGCTATTACTGATACAATTTCTCTGGGAGAATTTTGTTGTAAGAATGTGGGAGACATTTTAGTGGACTTACCTAGTCTATTTCTCCAGAAGGACACTCAGCTTCATTCTTAACCTGATGTTTTCTGTTGCCTATGAAAGATGGGTATCATGACCCTCAGTATACAGAGACTGTTAGACAAAGCAAACCAACCAGCGCAGGGCAAAGGTGGGACTTGAATCTTTGTTTCCTAATTCCAAGTCCAGAGCTTTTCCTCTGCACTACTTTGCATCTTGTGTTAATGTTATGAATAGTTTTTAAAAGAAAAGTCTCACACTTATTTTTCCTAATCTTTACCAGAGATGTTTGAAGTAGAATTTGTCCAAATAACATGTGAAAATTACTTAGAATCACCTGTGCATGAGATGGTGTATGAAAGTATAAACAGCCAAGGTAATCTCTGAAAATCATCATCAAGAAGACAGTATTTCAGAGAGCCTTTGGAATAACCGTTTGAAATAGCCATTAATTCCAGTGAATTATGTCATCTTGCTTAGACTTAGATGTCATTGGTAGTTTTATTGACATTAAAATGAAATTAAAATGACATTTAAATTTGCTGATATTTTGTTATTGATTTGTTACTATATAATAATGACTTGTGGTTTATTAAGTGCTTCCTTTGTTAAAATTATTTACTGGAAAAGAAATCTCCAAGTTAGATGATGTGTATCTATAAACATCACTATCTGAGGTGTTATACATAACCTACCCAGGGCTTCCCCGGTTGCTCAGCTGGTAAAGAATCAGCCTGCAGTACAGGAGACCCTGGTTCAATTCCTGGGTTGGGAAGATCCCTGGAGAAGGGAGAGGCTACCCACTCTAGTATTCATGCCTGGAGAATCACCATGGACAGAGGAGCTTGGCAGTCTATGGAAGGTCGCAAAGAGTCAGACATGATTAAGCAACTAAGCACCACACAGCATAGCATATACCCAACCAAAGCTCAGTAGACTGAATTTGCATCTTCATATATCACCCTCAGCGTTTTTCTTCAGTTTCCCTACTCAGCCTAATTCAGATGCATCTTATGCCATTTTTATTCAACAGAACTCTATAGTAGATAGGAGAAGAGTAAAAACACATGCTAGCCCTTAAGCAGTTTATATTTTCATTAGAAACCTGACATATGAAAATAATCAGGTAACTCACATTATAAAGCTATAAATTCTGTTTGTGAAGTGACTTTATGGCTAACTTTCAGAGGGTTCAGAAAGAAGAGTTTACTTGGGGCCGGGATAGGATTGGAAGGATAAAAGAAGGGAGACTCAGGAGGCAGTGGTTAGGCACGTAGACTCTAACATCAGATCTGGGTTCAAGTTTTTTTTTAGTCCTTACTTCTCTAAGAACTTGAGCTAACTGGTTTAAGTAGCTACTTAAGCTCTTTCAATATGTTCTTACATTAAAATAGAGATACACATATCCCAAAAAGAGTTATTTTCAAAATTAAGTGTATAAATTAGCATAATATCTGGCACAAAATAATGGTTAAGTTGTTGGAAGCTGCCAGCATTATTGTTGCTGTTATTATTAAAATTAAAGCATGACCATTAACATCAGGAGTGATAATCCATAGTTTGTTCATCCTTAGACTTCTAATCATAATTGTCTAAATATAACTCTTGCTGGCCATTTTTTGAAATAATCATGGTTTTATCTTTTTTTCCTATGGTAATCTTTTGCTATTTGACATTTTAGAATAGGCTTGTCTTATTCCTGGTAGAATTATGATGTGTTGATATGTCCTTTTTGAAATTTGCAAGACACCTTTTTTAGAGAGAGGATTTACTTGAACCATGTCACTATTGAAGAAAAGAAAAAGATTCATATTTATGGTATCCCTTTAAGAAGGAGCATTCTTAATATTAAACTAGTATTACAGATAATAATTAAGTGAACGTTATAAAAAGCGAACTGTATAAAGTAAATCAGTGGTTTTTATTACCTTTAAACATCTTTTGTTTGCCAAATTCTTTAATGAGGCAGAGAGATTTTAGAGATGTTGTTAATTATATCATCACAAAAAAATAATTAATTAATTTGCTTAGGAATTTCATTTTGGGTCCTGTTCATCTCTGGGATTCATAATTGGCATTTAGCCAGTCTCCTGATACTGTATTTAAACTTGGTCCATGTGTATGTCTTTTTCAGGGAAAGGGTCCATATGTCATCAGATCCTCAAAGAGATGCTTAACTTACTCATTAAGAAAGATAACATCCCCTGCCTAAGAGGTCACCAGTCTCCAAAGCTAGTTATATTAATGCTGCTTAAATAAAAGCCAGGTTTTCCTTTTCTTCTTGCCAAATGTAACAGGTAGTGTCCGAAGAGAGAACTGAACATTTGGTGGTGATGGTGGTGGCGGTTCTAGTAATTATATTAGAAAATACAGTGAATGTACAATATAACAGACACTGTGCATACACAATTATGTCATAATATGTGGTTTTGATACACGTTCATATTTACTCTCACATCTTCTCTGGGGAGTGCATATATATGTAAGGTGAGGTATGGAGATGGATAAGACCCGGGTTCTTTCCTCTGAGAGGGAGGCCACACAGGACTATTCATTCCCATCTGATAATCACATCGCAGATTCTGTGATGAAACTGGCTATACCAGGTCCTATAGATTTAAAGTAATCAAGAGGCGATTCTTGAGTTCTTTATACCGCAATATGCTTTCTGTTGCCTTGCATATAACTGTTACCCATACATTTTTACTTATTTCTCTTATATGTGAATTTAAAATGTCATATTTGTTCTGCTTCCATTATTGCAGTTTTGAATGATGATTCATCAGTGCAGTGGCCTATTTTAGTGAACCACAATAGCTTGGGTAGAAAGAAAAAAAAAAGATTCAACATACTCAGGAATGGAAAGCAGCCATCTTTTTATAGCTAAAATTACAAACATCTGGCAATTACTCTATTCTACCTCCCTTCAAAAAAAAGGAATCGTCCCTTCAACTGGAGCCTGCTGCTGTGTTTAATCAAGGCAGCTATGCAAGCCTCAAGGAGCGATAGGTTTTGATTCAAGGAGGCCATTGCCTAACCCAGTTGGCCAGAGTCTTTTTGGAAAGTACGCCATTTAATACTCCCCATATGCTACTGTGTTATATAATGATAATAATGGTAATATGGCCATTAATGGCTGTAGAAAATCCCCTTCTGCTTTCCTGCCCTGGTTCATTTGTGGTGGCTCTTATAGCAGATTTATATTTTGAAAGTTAACTATTTGGGTCAAGTTTGCCTCTCTCCATGCCCTGGAGTTTTTTGTACTCTGAGACAGAAAGTTCAACTACATCATGGCAGATGACAATTACTGGTTGGCTTTTATTATAAACTGGTCTAGTAAAATGTTGAAGGAACAAATCAATTTCTTTTCAAAGCCTGGCAGTGGTCATGCAGTCAAAAAACAATCCACCATGGTTATGATTCCTTCATACCCCACCCTTGTTTCTTATTGTGATAATTGCTTGTGAAACTAGTTCTTCCCTCCCTGGCAAAAGTCAACTCTGTTGGCAGGGGAAGTGAGAATGGCTGGTGGTTTGAAATACGGGCTGAGAGGGAGAACTTCTGTATTTTTCTCTTGGGGCCAGTGCCAGCTTTCACTCTGGCCTTGGCCAAGGCACTCACCTTTCTATTCCCCATTTACCTTTCTCTTCCTCAGAGCCGCTGCAGAGGAAAGGTGGACTTTTCTTTTCCCGGGTTCTACCAACCTTATTACCACTGTTGCTTTTGGCTGTAGGGTATCTTGGTCAATAATCATTAGTAATTGTGAAGGGATGGAAAAGATGTAGTATGAGAAAAAAAAAAAAGTCTCAATGGCATGGTGATTTTCAAAAACAAACTCAAGTACTAAAAATGGCTGTTTTCTAGTGTTACAGTGTTAGTGTATTGTGGTACTTGGAAGTCACAGACATTCAGCGGGGGCCTTGAGCTTGTTTTACATTAACTTTTATGCCTTTAGTAGAGCTGTGTTCAATACCCCAAGCCAGACATTTACCCTTAGCAAAATATAATAATTTTGCTAAGCTGTTTCTCCAGCCTGTCTTCCCCCAATCCCAGTGAATGTTACAGACATCTCATTAAGCTAATGGCAGCTTTGGAAGAGGTGACTAGGGGGTTTCCGGTTTAAAAAATAAATAAATAATGGAAAGAAAAGGAGCAGGAACTCCTAATAACCTAAAGAGCACGTCTTACTCGGTACAGCTTCTCCATGCAGAGCCTGAGCGAGTAATGGTCTCTGGAATTGCAAAATGTGTGTGTCTCCCTTTGTCTGCAGCCAGTGTATCACTGATCGTCCTGGCCTTTCTCTTTCATGAAACCGTCTTAGAACTTAGACTGATTTATTACAGCCAGCGTTGTTGCCTGGTGCTTTTCTCCTTGATGGCTCTGCGTAAGTGGAAGACGTTATGCCACTATCATTTTACCATCGTTTCCCTTTACTTTTGGGCTTAAAATCTATTAACTTTATAGAAAACAGCCTACTCAGTACTGAAAAGGGCTTTAACTCTCTCTCAGTGGTTTTGTACTCTCACAACATACAAAATCACCCAGGGAACTTGTAAAAATGCCTAGATTTGTCCTTCGCCCTCAGATATTCTAAAATAGTTGGCCTGAGATACCCCCCTCCCCCTGCCACTTTTAAAACAGAACAAAAGAACACTTTCCAAATCTTAGAATCACTGAGGCAGGCCAATCTCTCCTCTGATAGAATTTCTACCATCTTTAACAAGGTGTTTTTCAGGTTTTCTTGAATATTTCTAGTGCAGGAAACAAACTAGCCTTTCTATCTTTGGACAGTTCTGAGTTTTTGGAAAGTTCATCTTTATTCTGATTTGAAATCTGTTCATAAATTCAGTGGGCATATCTCTTAGTCTTACAAACTTATAATCTCTTGTCATGGAGTTTCATTAGTACTTAATGTTATAAGCTTGTACCCTCAGGGGGGAAAAAATTCTCTTAACAGTCTAATCACATTGCCCTAATTGTGATTCAGTTCTCATTAAATGGAACCTCTCCCTTAACCATTTTTGAGTTACAAATCTCTGGGAAAGGAACAGTGAAGAATAAACAGAGAGACAAATTAAACAAACACTTACTCTAGTGAGCCATCTTCAGAGTTACGTTTTGAAGCAGCCGATTTGGCCTTAAAAGCAGGAACTCTCAGCTGGTCATCATAAAATTAACGAAGAAAGCTGAGCGTCGAAGAATTGATGTTTTTGAACTGTGGTGTTGGAGAAGAGTCTTGAGAGTCCCTTGGACTGCAAGGAGATCCAACCAGTCCATTCTGAAGGAGACCAGCCCTTGGTGTTCTTTGGAAGGAATGATGCTAAAGCTGAAACTCCAGTACTTTGGCCACCTCATGAGAAGAGTTGACTCATTGGAAAAGACTCTGATGCTGGGAGGGATTGGGGGCAGGAGGAGAAGGGGATGACAGAGGATGAGATGGCTGGATGGCATCACCGACACGAGGGACGTGAGTTTGGGTGAACTCTGGGAGTTGGTGATGGACAGGGAGGCCTGGCACGCTGCAATTCATGGGGTCGCAAAGAGTCCGACACAACTGAGGGACTGAACTGAACTGAACTGAACTGAACAATGATTGAGGCACATTCAGTGAATACTCACCTCATAAATAATATATATGCAGCTTATTAAGGCGGCTCAAATTAAATATACAAAACTGATAGTTTTAAATGTAACAATAGTTTAGAAAATATAGTAGGAGAATGTCCCTTTTGCAGAGGGAATGAAACTTGAAAGGCCTAGGCACAAATTTAATAGGAGATATGGAACTTTAGCTACATAGCAAGAACAAAACTAAAATATCACTCAAGCTCTCTGGAATGGCATAATGCTCAGCAGCAGTTCGCCTGTTGTAGATCTGTCCTTTTAGGAAATCTTTTGTTTTTTCTTAATATTTACTTATTTTTGACTGTGCTGAGCCTTTATTGCTACACACAGGCTTTCTCTAGTTGGAGTACAAGGGCTTCTCATTGCAGTGACTTTTTTGTTGTGAAGCAGGGCTCTAGAGTGCAGGCTCAGTAGTTGTGGTGCACCGGCTCAATTGCCTTGTGGCATCTTCCCGGACCAGGGATCAGACCAGTGCCCCCCACATTGCAAGATGGATTCTTAACCACTAGATCACCGTGGAAGCCTCCTGTTAGGAAATCTTAAGTTTGCTTTGGCTTTAATATGTGGCAGAGGTAGGAACGTATTTATAGTTATTTGCGTTTCTTTTGCTTTAGAAAATATTTTCCTATATCCAAGTGAATTGCAAAGAAAAGTCTCTTCTGTATGTGAGCCCTTGGAGCTTCATAGTGATTTGCCCCTCACTCCATCTTTCCTCCCCTCCTTAACACTAAACAGTTCCATTGTTGGGATTTCAAAGCTTTTAAGTATTTTATTCAGCCTATCATGAAAAGCCTCGTTTGTCAGGACCCAGAATTGAACTTAATGCTATTGAGCACAGATAAGAGAATTCTTTTTCTTAAACAAAGGTGCAAATGCCAAGAATTGCCTTTACAATTTCAGCACAGTTTGTTGGCTTGCTTAAAGGAGTAGTCTATGCAGTATTATTAACTGACTTTTAAAAAATTCATGTGTATATTTTTGTGTATACTCTTTTCCCCTTCACTATAAATGGAAAAGAATGCAAGGTCTGGTGGGTAGTAAGGTCAACAAATGAATTTAGAACTTTCCTGTGACAAGATTAAATAGCTAGATTAGGACAAGTTGGATTTATTGTTCAATAAATAAGTTGGAGTTCATGGGACTCAAGTAAGTCTAAATTTTGAGGAAACTGGAAAAGTTGGATCAGAATGAGTAATAGTAAAGGCAAAACTAAGATTATTAACAAGATTATCAACATTTCCCATGAAATTATTTTTTGCAATAGATTTCCCTGGTTTACCTTGTTCATGGGTTCAAGTTGTTTTATAGTTCTTTAATTTTTATTCTATTTTTCTTAAGGACGAAAGATAACCTGCTACTTTCCCTCTGTCTGTGCTCCTGATTTGTTATGTGTGTGTTGCAGTTACACGTGCTACCTTTACCTGGAGGTAGCTTGCCTACAACATTGGTTAATTGTGAACATCAAAACTCTTAAAACTCAACTTTTAAGTTAGATGATGAAGTGGCAGCAGCCATTCCTAGCAGTGTGTATCATGCAGTTTTCTCTGCATTGTATATATCCCTGATAAAAATTAACCTATATGAAAATAATGTCCATTCTAGACTGAAATTGTCACTGAGTATTGCTGCCTTTTAGCTGGAAAACGTCTCAATCCAGGGTTTAAGAAGGAGCGATCTTAGGATCTGTGCTCATTTTGTGTATTTTCAATGAACTTTCCTTCTCTCCAACAGCTGCCAGGACACTTGTTGGCAATAGATGAGGGCCTTAGTTGGCATTTGCTAGAAGTAGAGGAAGGGCAAAGCTGGAGTCACAGCGGGAATGCCAGGGAATACCAGGCTGGTAGTTCAAATGTAGGCACTATTCATGAAGTGACCTTCAAACATCCTGTTTTCAGAAATAAACTCAGCCCTACTAGCACCTGTTATTTCTTTCCCAGAGTATAAAGAACCGTGAATCCTAGTTAGGAGCTAATATTTACTGAAAAGTTTGAGTTTGTTCTGAACACAACCACAGAGTTGTGTATAGATACTCAATTGAAAGGAGAGAACAAATAATTTGCTAGAATGAAGGACATTTTATTTCAGCTACACCAGAAACGAAGTACCAGCCAATCAAGAAGGTAACCACTGTACATGACAAGAGCTACCTGGAGAAAAGTGTGGTCCTGTTGAAAGGACCCTTCTTAGCTGTGCACTTATGGCCTGTGTACATCACCAGACCACCCAGGGCTGATCTTCCCAATCATAAAACAGTGAGATTGAACAATATTATCTCTTCACTTCCTGCTCTAAAATTGTATGAAAGTATGATTCAGCTACAGAAATTGCGTAAAATTGGTTACTCTTGAAAGACACGGAGTAAAATTGTTCCCATGGAAAATCATGAATTTAGTAAGGCCATGAAATGGGCCATAGGCTCTCCGTTCTGTATGCCCCCAGCGTGTTCCTCTGCCACCCTCATGCCCTCTGAACTCTTCCATTCTAGGCTAATATTCTCAAACATTCTTCTTCCTACCCCAGAGCAAGATATAAATTCATGTTCTTTACCTATAGTTCATGAGGAAGCTAACATTTTATTTGTATCTACTGTATGGCAGGTATCTGATATGTAATTTTTATAGTATTATTTGAAATTTGGTACTGATATTTCAAGGTTCAAATACTGAAATTGAGGCTTAAAGAGATTCTAAATAAGTTGCCTGATGTCTTGTGGCTAATGAATAATGAATCTTTGATTTGAATCCAGCCATCTCTAAATCCAAATTTCATGTCTGCTGACTCCACAAATCTGTACAAGAAATATATTAAATGTACTCACATTGAGATACAGCTATATATCCATATCTACCTGTATCTATATATTCATATCCAGCTAGCTAACTAGCTATCAAAAAGAAAGAGGTCTACATCTTTGAGAGTATGCCAAAGTAAAATCTTGCCAGAAGGATTTTTATCTTTAATAGAAACTGGAGCCTTAAACTGAAGGCATGAAGTTCTAAGATAAAGGTTTAGCTCTCAGGAGATATATAAAGAGAATCTGGGAACCATGACATCTGTGGAGATATACAAGAGATGAATTTGTCCTTGTGGCAAGAAGAGTGTTAAAAGTTCTTCTAAGTTAACTTCAGAGTGAGGAGGAGAGAATGAATGAATGGCTGGCAACCTGATTCTTCAAGGTCGTATAAAGAAAACATAAACTAGAGAAGATATGTTGGATAAAGATTCAGAACCTTTGTTACTTTTTTTGTTTTTTTAAATCCTAGTCTGTTTTGAGGGCATCAAGAGTCATTTGAAAACAACCTGTAAGCATTTTGTTTTCTTTTTACTGAAATAAAAGCATCGAAGTGCTTCCCTTGTGGCTCAGATGGTAAAGCATCTGCCTACAATGCAGAAGACCTGGGTTCCATCCCTGGGTGGGGAAGATCCTCTGGAGAAGGCAATGGCACCCCACTCCAGTACTCTTGCCTGGAAAATCCCATGAATGGAGGAACCCGCTAGGCTACAGTCCATGGGGTTGCAAAGAGTCAGACATGACTGAGCTACTTGACTTCAGGACATTTAAGGTGTCCCAAAGGCTGTGTAGGATTAGAGATAAACAAGGTGTGAATTTTACTCTGGCTGTGTATTCCAGAAAAAGAAGGGTGGACTGGAGGACTTTGGCTAAGAAGCTATTTAAGAGTTTCCTTTCAGCTTTGTCTTTTTTCAGGCTGGAAATGAACCCAGAGCATTTTTTGGTCTATTTATTTACTTGTGAAAAAAAAAGTATATTAAAAAAGGAAGTGTCATGGAAATATAAGCCAATATTGGGTGCTGTAATGATAGATACAGTTGATCCATCATGACTACCATTTAAAAGAAGATGGGAAGATCCTTAGACCTTTGTAAAAAAGGACTTTGAAAATTTTGGTCCAATGGTTATGAGAGGGTTAAAGAGAGCCCATCGTTTTGTAACCAGGCCCAGCCATCTTGTATAAGCCATGTCAGGATGTTGTCTGCATGCCGTCTTTGCTGATCACAGTAATCGGGTCATAAGAGAAAGAGAAGTAATAGAGTGTCTCTTAGCAACCAACCCCAGGAGAAAGAGAAAATTACTCAAACCCAGCCATCTAGCCAGGGAAGTAGAAAAATAGTCTGAAAGTCTGTTGAAAGTGCCCAGGAACATGATTCCTACGTGGCAGCTCCTATAGGCTGGCTTGGGTCTCTCTCTCTCTTTTTTAAGAAAACGGAAAGTAAGAAATAAATAAAGAAACAAATATCTGAAACAGAAACTTTTCTTTCTTTGTCTTCCTTCCTCTCTCTTGTGGTAATTTGTTTTTTGAAACTTATCTCAGAAAGAGGGAGAAAGAGGCAAAGAGTGGCAGGGACCCAAGAATCTTTGTCTCCTAAAACAGGAACTTGGTGGTCCCAAGTGTGAGCGGATGCTGGGGGAGAAAGGTGGTATCATTTCATTGTCCTTGGTTTTTCCAATTGAGATTGGAAATGGTAGAATACTCCCCAAGGAGTAGGAATGCAAAGGCTAGAGGTGGTATTATTAGTTTTCTAAGATCTGCTTTTGCCTGCCCTGCTTGTTAACTGTGCAGCAGTCAGCTCTGTTGTTGTTCAGTCACTAAGTGGGGTCTGACTCTTTGCCACCCCATGGACTGCAGCACGTCAGGCTTCTCTATCCTTTACCAGCTCCCAGAGTTTGCTCAAACTCATGTTCATTGAGTTGGTGATACCATCCAACCATCTCATCCTCAGTTGTCCCTTTCTCCTCCTGCCCTCAACCTTTCCCAGAATCAGGGTCTTTTCAAATGAGTGGGCTCTTTACATCATGTGGCCAAAGTATCGGAGCTTCAGTTTCAGCATTGGTCCTTCCAATGAATATTCAGGATTGATTTCCTTTAGGATTGACTGGTTTGATCTCCTTGCTGTCCAAGGGACTCTCAAGAGTCTTCTCTAGCACCACAGTTTGAAAGAAAGCATTAGTTCTTTGGCACTCAGCCTTCTTTACTGTCTGATTCTCACATCCATACATGACCGCTGGAAAAACCATAACTTTGACTATGTATGTCAGCTCTGTAGCTGTTAATATTTATCACTACAGACTTTGGTTCAAGGTTGTGGTTTCCAAACTTTTTTTTCTGACACAAATGGCAGTTATAAATAAAATTTGCTTTGCTAATTATACACATATAGATATATATAAAGATGTGAAAGAAAATTTCACTCCACACAACATGCTGTCACTTTACATGATACACGTTGATGTTTTCTATTCTATTTCAGTTTTTCAAAATACTTTTGGGGATCTAGTAAATTGATTCTATGATCCATTAATGAGTTGGTTTGTACAGTTTGGAAAGCACTAGTCTAGGGTCAGCATTTGCCTTCTGTTTTAATTGAATTTAAAATGATGCCAAACAGCAAGTTCAGCCATGGGAAGAGTCCTTGGCCAGCACTTTGATGTTCCGAGTGATGGTTGTTTAAGCTAAATATTTTTTTTGTCATCTGTTATGTAGATGCATCCTAAGATCATGGCTTGAAATTTAGGGAAATGAACCTGAGGTGATTCCTCTTGGCCTGTCAGCAGTTTAGAAAGGGTGCCATAGTGTGGCCAGGAAGCACTGGACTGGACTCAGGAGACTTGGTTCCATTGGGCACATTCTTTTCTTACTTGGGGCTCCTTGTTTTGTGATGGGGTTGCATTCAGTTCAGTTCAGTTCAGGCGCTCAGTCGTGTCCGACTCTTCATGACCCCATGAACTGCAGCATGCCAGGCCTCCCTGTCCATCACCAACTCCTGGAGTTCACTCAGACTCACGTCCATTGAGTTGGTGATGCCATCCGGCCATCTCATCCTCTGTCATACCCTTCTCCTCCTGCCCCCAATTCCTCCCAGCATCAGAGTCTTTTTCAATGAGTCAACTCTTCTCATGAGGTGGCCAAAGTACTGGAATTTCAGCTTTAGCATCATTCCTTCCAAAGAACACCCAGAACTGATCTCCTTTAGGATGGACTGGTTGGCTCCTTGCAGTCCAAGGGACTCTCAAGAGCCTTCTCCAACACCACAGTTCAAAAGCATCAATTCTTTGGCACTCAGCTTTCTTCACAGTCCAACCCTCACATCCATACATGACCACTGGAAAAACCATAGCCTTGACTAGATGGACCTTTGTTGGCAAAGTAATGTCTCTGCTTTTGAATATGCTGTCTAGGTTGGTCTTAACTTTCCTTCCAAGGAGTAAGCGTCTTTTAATTTCATGGCTGCAGTCACCATCTGCAGTGATTTTGGAGCCCCAAAAAATAAAGTCTGACACTGTTTCCACTCTTTCTATATCTATTTCCCATGAAGTGATGGGACCAGATGCCATGATCTTTGTTTTCTGAATGTTGAGCTTTAAGCCAACTTTTTCACTCTCCACTTTCACTTTCATCAAGAGGCTTTTTAGTTCCTCTTCACTTTCTGCCATAAGGGTGGTGTCATCTGTATATCTGAGGTTATTGATATTTCTCCTGGCCATCTTGATTCCAGCTTGTGCTTCTTCCAGCTCAGCGTTTCTCATGGTGTACTCTGCATATAAGTTAAATAAGCAGGGCGACAATATATAGCCTTGACGTTCTCCTTTCCCTATTTGGAACCAGTCTGTTGTTCCATGTCTAGTTCTAACTGTTGCTTCCTGACCTGCATATAGGTTTCTCAAGAGGCAGGTCAGGTGGTCTGCATTAGATAATGTCATAAATTCCTTCTGACTGTAACATCTTTGAATTCCAGCTGGAAGGGACCCCAAAAATCATCCAGTTGAATCAATTTATCTCTAAGATTCAGTTCGAGAAAAAGAACAATGACAGAGTCCTTTCTTCCTAAATTTAAAGCTCTGTGTTAGGAAGTGATGTACACAAGAGACTGAATCCTAGTTTTTCACTTCAGATATCTCAGTACAGTATAGGAGTAAGACATGGACACAATTAAGTTTAAAAAAAGGCACAACGAGTTCCCTGGTGGCCTAGTGGCCTAGTGATAGGACCCTGGACTTTTATTGCCATGGCCTCGGTTTGCTTCCTGGTAGGGAGACTGACATCCCACAAGCCATGTGATGCAGCAAAAAAAGGAAAAAGACACAAGTTAGGGTAGAATTAAAATATAAAATTTCCCAAGAAAGGATAAATTAATCTGACTGGGAAGGTAAAGGTTGAAGGCTACATTAGTATAGGAAAGGAAGCTTTTGGAGAGGGGAAGGAGATTCAGACATGGGGAGACTTATGATAGCAAGACATCCAGGTAGGCTTAAGGTTGTGAATAATGGAAGAATGGCATCTTACTTGCCCCCTCTGAGTTAGGTTTTTTGACCTCTCTAAACTAACAGTGTCATGAACCCAGTATTGTGGGCAGATTCCAACCCCTCAACCCCATCCTGAAATTTTCTATATTTTATGACATTTTTTCTTCCCATTTACCATTACCCCGTAATAATGACCCATTTCCCACTGCGTAGTGATAAGGTGAAGTTTGATTAAATAATATCTGTATGGCACTCCCTACTGCTAAGAGACACATGCTTATGTAAATACAAGGCAAATACTTTCCTCACTCCCCTGGGAGTGAGGAAAGTAAATAAGGAAATAGAAATTAATACATATGATTTTTTCAGAACAAATAATGCTTGAATATTTTTCTTTATCTTATTTTTAAAAATTTTTCCTTTTAGGCAGAATCTTATCTAGTTTGAGCTGATCTTTTAGTAGTTTATAAACCATGGAAATACCCTGCACTGTTGGGAATATTGAAAATAATGCTCTCAGTGATGTCACTTTCTGAACAAGTCTGGTTTGGTTAAGTCAGTGGTAGTGGTTTAGTTGCTAAGTTGTGTCAGACTCTTGGGACCCTATAGACTGTAGCCCTCCAGGCCCCTTGGTCCATGGGATTTCCCAAGCAAGAATACTAGAGTGGGTTGCCATTTCCTTCTCCAGGGGATCTTCCCGGCCCAGAGATCTACCTTGAGTCTCCTGCATTGACAGGCGAATTCTTTACTGACTGAACCACCAGTGAAGTCCATAAGTCAGTGAAGGTAATTAAATACAGAAACCAGAATGAATTTGAGGACTTCGTAGTTTTGTTTCCATTTTGTGCTTTTCCTTCAGGAAGCCCCACACACTCACATATCTTACTCAATCATCTAATTCTCTAATGTTTTCTTATTGGTGTAGTGACAGACAAAGTCATATTGCTTTCTTGAAGTTCATTTACCTGCTTTCTCTCCATTGGCCTCTTCTAGAACAACAGTCCCATGGATTTTACTTCCTCTGGTGCAAATCTAATATTAACAACAGGACTAAGTAAAATTCCTTAATATTATTATGTGGTGTTTTACATTCCGAGCACACATTCACAGCTGCTGTTGTATGTGATCTTCAGCACTCTTCTTTGATAGGTAAAGGACAGGGGATATTCTTCCCGTTTTGTAGGTGCCTAAGCTGAAGTATCTAGAGGTGATGTCATCTAGTATCACTCACCTAAAAAGTCGTGGTACCAAAACAGAATAATAGGGCCCCTGACTCCTGGGCAGAAGGAGGTTAGATGGATCATGGAAGGTCACTGCTGATGTACAATTCAGATGATCTACTTGAACACTTTTAATTTTAGATGAGGAAACTGAGGCTGAGAGCATTGGAGTTCCCAGTGTTCCAGAGGTCAGTGCACAGAGACAGGTCTTCCGTTCCCTATCTGAGGTGTTTAACATAGGACTTCACAGATTTATTCCTCTCCAGATCCCCTATTCTGACCATAGCATTCATTGTACGGTGCTCGTATTATTTGAGAAGTAGGTGTGCATTTCGCAAATAACTCCTCTTTATTAGCAATTTCTTCTATGTGTAATTAATATTCTTTAAGCACTTATTTACTTAGGCCCTCAATATTTGTCCAGTAGTATTAACTGCCTTGGGGGGGAAAAAGAGACAAAAACTTAAGACCTGGGATTTATATTTGAAAGGCTCGAAAGTGCTTTCAGTGAGATTTAAAAAAATAAAAGAAATAATGAGTCAGTTAGGAAAATAATCTAGACTTTAAGTTCAGTAGGAATTTTGAGAAAGAATATATGTTTTTAGTCCTGTTTTTGAGAAACAGTGTATGTTTTTAGTATATGTTTATAGTCAAAAGTAAATGGATTCTGTTGGTTGGATAGTTACAGACTGGCTGCAGGGTGAGGGATGGGGGGGTGGGGTGGTGGGGGTGGGCAGGCAGAGTGGGGGTGCAGTGGGGTGGTCAGCAGGAGTAGAGATGCATGACTGAGATGGAGTATGAGGCACTTCCAGGCCAGCGGGAAGGTCTGGTCTCCTAGGTGTAGAAGCAGTGATCCAAGGGAGGGAAAGGAGAATACTCTGGCAGCCTTCCAGCCTGGAGCCTAGAGCAATAGTGTGAGCTAAGGATGTAGGGAGTCTCATGCAGCCATTTACACGGCCACTCACGTGGTAATAACTAGAAATTAAGATGCTGCTGTTGGTTGTGAGCACCCTTCCTAAATGGCACTTGAGGCAGCTGATGAATGAAACTTGGGCACATTGCTGCCTCTGTGGGCTTCAGGCCTGGATGGATCTGGGGGGTTATGAGAGCTTTCCTCCCAAAGCGCCTGCATTTGAGAGATGTGCTAAGTACTGCCTGGATTTAAATTTAGAAGTACTTGTGTATCCTTCAGAAGGAGAAGTTCCTGCTATAAGGATGGTTTGTTATGTACTTGAAGTTTCCTAATGTATTTCAATCATATAAATCCTTCTTAAGATATTTTTTTCTTTGTGGACTTTTAGGTAAATTTGAAGATTATTGATAGAAATTTTAAAATCTGAGCAAGTGCTTTTTGTAAGAATAAGAAAATTAAATCATTAAAAAATCCGCATCCACAATCCTGCCACCCTAACACATCAACCCCATTTTCTGTGTACTGATTTTTTCTTCAGTGATATGGTTCTATGGTTTTTATAATGTGTAATCAGGAGAGATAGTTTTTTCATTATTTTTTCATTTAATGTTATAAGAATTTTCCTCATCATATTTTACAGTGGTATTACAGTCCTTGGGCCTCGATGATGGCTCAAGTGGTAAAGAATCCATCTGTAGTGCAAGAGACTCAGGTTTGATCCCTGGGTTGGGAAGATCCCCTGGAGAAGGAAATGGCAACCTCTTCCAGTCTTCTTGCCTGGAGAATTCCATGGACAGAGGAGCCTGGAGGGCTACAGTACATGGCATCACAAAGAGTCAGACACAACTTAGTGACTAAACACACTCACACACATACACACACGTTATAGTCCTTGAAGGTGATACACTAGAACTTACTCAAATATTGCCACTTTGCCAATCACATGTGTTATTTCCAGTGTTTTCTGTTAGAGAACACAATGAAGATATTCATGGCTACAACTTTTTAAGGAGATAGCATGTTGAATTAATTGGGAACATGTTTATGACCAGCTTATTACTGGTTCTTGCCAAAATATCTTTTTAATTAAATTCCATTCTGCAGGAAGCATTGTGTAACAGCTGTGGTGAAATACTTGGGGGGCAGAACAGATGCTTGGAACTGGTTAGTTGAGAAGATTTTTATGTGTTTGAGGTGGATGAGGATGGGATGGGCAGTCTATTTCCTTCGTCACCCTTACTGTATTTAAATAGGCAATGAAAGCAAATCAACCACAATTGAGGGAGAGGTGGCCCAACTGGATTGCTTGGGCAGAATATTTTTTTGGACTGGAGTGCGTGGTTTTACTATAGTAAGGATGACAAAGCATAGTGATGGATTGTAAGTGAGTGAGCCGACAGAGATCAGTCTGCATATATGACCTGGGTTAGAGCTGTGCAACTGATTCTCTTCCTGTGAAGAGTAACAAAAAACCCCTCTCTTGTAGTAAGTGGGGATGATAATAATAATGACAATAATAATAACATTTTCTGGTGTGTTATGTTCCAGATTCCATTCCAAATACACACATACACATACACACACACACACACATGCTCCTAATTATATATGTGTATATGCTCATTTAATCCCCATAGTTTATGAAACGGTGCTGCTATTTATTTTCATTTGTTAGATATGAAAACTGAAGCACAGAAGTATGGACTAACTTGCTCTAAGTCATACAAGTTATGAAGTAATAAAGGTATGAAGGAAGATATGTCATGCCTTTACAGTGGGACTAAAATGCTTAGGTTTTGAAACCTATTAGATTGACCTAAGATTCCCAGCACTTTCTGAGGCTACAAAACGGAACTAATCTCTTAACCCTAATCCTGATACAGCCTAAAAACAATGTGAGGAGATTTAGCCAATATAGTGAGCAGAGATCAAGACATTTATTATAGTTATTATCTCTTTTCTTTAGTTCTTTGTATCTTAGGGATTATGAGTCTGGAACATAATAGTAGATGCCCATTAAATACCTATTAATTTAAGGTTTGAAGGAAGGGATGAATGGATGAATGAATCATCCAGTGCATTTGTCTATTTCTTTGAGATCTAAGTCTTGACTTGAGAACCCTGGTTTAACTGTAATCAGCCCAGAGTATGCATGGTCATTTTGCTAAAGCAGAATCTTAGTGTAGGTTTAAAAGATAACTCTGCAAATGACAAAAAAATGATGTTAACAAGTTTCAAAATCTGTTAGTTTGATTTATTGTTATCTTTTTCTGATAAAGAAAGGGGGTAGTCTCCCCAAAAGTTTAGTGATTAAGTCACCAGCCATCTTTTCTATTTTGGTGGTTGTGGTAATTGATGTTTCCTGGAAATTTTCCCCCCGTTCTATTAATACTCTCAAAGGGGGTTACAGCCATGACTCACTCCAGGAAGCCAACCATCATTCGCTTCCTCAATCTCACCAAACAGCCCCTGTGTACAAAATCAACGACTTCTGCAAATGAGTTACTTTATAGCTCTCAAGAAAGTTCTAGATAATACAGCTTTTGCGGTTCACTCTGTGCTTCCTGCCCTGATGGGGAATAAAATAAGAATTCATTTTGCTTCTTGGTATTCTTCAAATCACTGACCAGGTAGGTCACCAGTGTGGTCTCTTGGTTAAGAAAACGCCCACCTGCTGTCTAGCAAAAGTCCCTTGACACTCGTGTTTGCAAAGTTACACCTGGGGACAGGGGCTTTAGCACTCAGGGAACTTGAGTTCATGAACTCCAGTGTGGCCCATATTTCTTAACAGTGTACACCTGACTTTGTGTTTCTGTATTCATTAATTTGCTTTTTAACTAATTATTAATAACACATTAATTCATTTGGCACCTAGATCCATATTTCTTGAGCACCACTGTGTACTCAACACCATCCTGGGCATGAGGATACAGTACAGGCGGCACCTGTTCTCAGGAAGCTTCCAGTCCACTTACTGTGAACTGTGTTACTGAATTACCCTGGGAGGTGAACTCAGAGAATACATAGCTCTGCAAGCATGTGTGTCCAGCTGCTCACTCAACACCATCCTGGCCATGAGGATACAGTACAGGCGGCACCTGTTCTCAGGAAGCTTCCAATCCACTTACTGTGAACTGTGTTACTGAATTACCCCAGGAGGTGAACTCAGAGAATACATAGCCCTGCATGCGTGTGCCCAGCTGCTCACTCGTGTCATGCTCTTTTTGACCCCATGGACTATAACCCACCAGGCTCCTTTGTCCATGGAATTTTTCAGGCAAGAATATTGGAGTGGGTTACTGTTTCCTCCTCTAGGGGATCCTCCTGACCAAGGGATTGAACCCGTGTCTCCTGCATTGGCAGGCAGAATCTTCACCTTGGAAGCCTGTAGGCTTATTCTAAAGTAATCGAACCCCAGACATTTGTAATGTTGTGCAGAATAAATTTAGTCACATTAGTTCTGTAATTTTTTTGGCCTAGAATTCATCCCCGTCTACTGCATATGTACCTCCTACTTCCGCCGAGAGTACGTACCTATAAACAGCGAGATGGAGCTCAACTGTGCATTTCTTGCAGTACTTAGAATTTTCTACCTTGGATTATAGTAATTTATGTTCATGCCCTGGCTTTGCTGTAGATTCTTAAGGTAGAAGCAGTGTGTGACTCATTTCTGGATCAAGGATGTCTGCCTTTTGACCTTTGTCCTCCCCCACCTCTCCTGGTATCTTGGAACAATGCCAGATAAATGGTGGTGTTCAGTCTGTTTGGTCAATGCTGGCTGTGTGATCTTTAGGCAAATGAGTGAACTTCTCTGAGTCTCATTGTTCTTTCTGTAAAAAAGAGTTTATTTCCCAATATCCCTACTTCCTAGGTTTTTGTGAAGTTTGGGTATTGTACTGAAAGTTCTTTTAATAGTGTCTGACATTTGGTAACCGTTTACTAAGTATTATCATTAATAAATGATTTTACTGCTGCTTAGGAAGTGCTAGCATTTCCTTCTAGGATTTTCTTGCAGTTCTTTATGATTGATGGACTTGCCATCTAGGATTTTATGTCAGCCTTCTTTATATAGGAAGCTAGATATAAATATGGTGTTTCAATGGTATACATTTCTTATTTTTGTATGATTGGTGACAAAACATTAGGTAAAATATGCTACTGTTTCCCCTTGATGTCAATTCATGGTATCAGTAAGATCTCTGAATTTTTCCAGATGCCTGTTGCTGACAACAGTTTAACAACAGAGTATGATAATTGGTACCTTCAGCCAGCAGTGCAGCTTGACCTCTGGGGTTTGACTCAGGTCTTTGGTCCCTTGTCCTTTGTTTATTCTGGCTGTGAGCAGAGGAGTCAGGCAGAGACTTTGATATCCTCTTACCTCCCTCTCCCACCCCTGCTGGCAGAGAAAGCGTATTGTGAAGAAGAACAACAGAGTGACTGAAAAATTGCTGTGTTGAAAAAGATGTGTAACATAATGCAAAACTCAACTATATACATAATATATATATGAATTTATGTGTGTATATGTATGAGTATATGTATATATTTCATATGGCTTTATATATCAGACTTTTGGGTTGACATATTTCTGTGTACACACAATATGCACTTTACAAAATGTGTTTATACTCCACTGTCATTGAATCCTTATGCATCAACACCGTGTCATCATCACAGCAGAGATCAGGGCCTGCATTTTACAGATGGAGAAGTTCAGAGTCTGCACCTAGTGTGTTCTGGAGCAAGGCTGAACCCAGATTTTCAAAGCCCTGAGGCAGGTATAATCTTCCACCATGTTGTGTATTAGGCTATATCAGAATATGGATACAGGTTGAAGCTGAACACTCTTCTTTTGTAATATTGCTCAAGTTCCTAATAAAACTGCAGTGAAGCTGTATTTGTCATCATTTAGGGGCCTTTGTAGTCCTTTGCTTATTTTCGTCACAGTTGCCTCTGTCTGTGTTTTGATAACTGGCCCCTGGAAGTTTCAGTGTTAGAGTTGGGTGGGTGTTTTCAAATCCTCCTAAATGGTTCCATTGCAGTACTCGCCACGGTTGTAATTTCATAATTATTTGATCACTGCCCAGACTCAACTGTAAACTCCAAGGCGGGCATCATTGTACCTTAGGGATCTGAACACAGTGGGTGACAGGCAATAGGGGCATAGTAAGTAACTGTTTAATGAATGAATTGATAAATGATTAAGTGAGAGAATACATGCTTCTTAAGTCCAGAACATTAGTGCTGCTGCAGTGAGCCTTTTAAGTATTTGAATTCAACTTAATAAAATATTACTAAAAACCTCTGTTCCAACCACTGACACAGATGCTTAGCAGTTTATACTGAGAGACAAGACATGATTTCCAGCCTCAAAAACTAATAATTTATTGGTGGGAGGGCATTTAAAATATGTGAAATGAATTCTAGCAGGGCTCTGGCCAAAGCCTGTTGGGAACTGCAGAGAGAAATAAGATATTACTTTTGATCAGGACATTGGGCAAGGCTTCCTGGAGATGTATTTCATCTGGATCTTGGAAAGTAGATTGTTTTCATGAATGAGGACAATGTTAGGAAGGAACCATCTATTTAGTGAATGGATCATGGGGATGAATCACCCCATCATAATGGAGGAACGTGGGAATTGTGAGCACTGATGTCAGGGCTCAGAGTGACTTTGCAATGTTAAATGTGTTCATTATCCTTTCTCCTTTTCCACCAGTTACTGTGTTTCTTTAACCCTTCTCTTAATGATCCATGGCACTATTCTCCCTTACTCTTCTTTCCTTTTGTTATTCTTGCCAGAACCTGACACTTGGATTGTTCATATATTAGTGTGAAACAGATGGGCAGCCTGGGCAATCACACACTTTCTATAACTTGTAGCATGGGACCAAGGGAGGTGCTTCCTGAAGTTGGTTTCTTTGGCTTTTCTTGCTTAGACTGTTTTGTGGCTATGGCTTCAGTTCAAACTGTAACTGTGGAGAGTTTCTCAAACTTAAGACTCAAGCTGTGTGAATACATTCATTATACACACACACACGCACATGCATACGCACGCACATGCATACCATGCACACGCATACCACGCACACGCACGCAGATGCATACATACACATATGGACTTCCCTGGTAGCTCAGCTGGTAAAGAATCTGCCTGCAATACAGGGGACCCCTGTTCGATCCCCGGGTTGGGAAGATCCCTTGGAGAAGGGATAGGCTACCCACTCCAGTGTTCTTAGGCTTCCCTGGTGGCTCAGATGGTAAAGAATCTGCCTGCAATGAGGGAGACCTGGGTTCTATCCCTGGGTTGGGAAGATCCCCTGGAGGAAAGCATGACAACCCACTCCAGTATTTTTGCCTGGACAATACAGGAGGAGCCTGTATTGGAGTACAGAGGAGTACAGAGGAGGCTAGAGGAGTATAAGAGTACAGAGGAGCCTAGAGGGCTATATAGTCCATGGAGTCACAAAAAGTCAGACAGGACTGAGTGACAAAGCACAGCACAACATATATATATATATATATTTTTTTTTTTTTTTTTTTTTTGCCCCCTTGATATGCAGACTGCTCTGCCAGGATGCCTAGTGTTTATCCCTGTTGTATGTCAGACTGAGACATTTTGTCCTGAGGATGTCACCTGGTCTTACAAAACTCAGAGTACTGGATAACCCAGAGGAGCTCTCTCAGCTCCACGGCCTCCTCGCTTAAGAACATACGCAGTGGTTTATGTGTCTATTTGTAAATCATTTGGGGGATGGCAAAATGCATTCTAAGAAAGACACATTTTGTTTTCCTTTCTGTTTCAAAGCAGCATAGTGGCTGCTGGACATGTCATGAGAGCATGTTTATAATCTGTCCTCTCAGGACTTTCACTACTTGAACTTGACTTTCCACACTTTTATGACCCATGAATTTATCTGTGCTTTTATGACCAACACACTTATACACAAAAAACATATAATAATTGCTAAAAGTAGAAGCCACTTCCATATTGGGTCTGCATTTACAAGTTCATTCATTTACCACTTTCCCAACAACAGAAATGGCAACCTTGTTTGATTTTGAAAATGAGGTAACAAAGTGAAAGAGTAGAGGGCAGGTTCTTGCCAGCTCTGTCATTCAGTGCAGCCTTGTATATAGAAATGAGGTACTGGCCTGCCTTGAAAGCCTGGCTTTATCACTTGCAGTCTCTGTGACATGGGAGAGGTTACTTATCCTACTGAACCCAGTTTCCTGATTTTTTAAATGGGTGTAAACAGTATGTTTCGGATGTTCAATATAGTTCAAATGGTAGCTGTGTGCAGAAGTGAATTGTAAATTGCAAGTGCTGAATGAGTGTGAAGGGCTGTTATTTTTTCACCCCCTGGCTACGGAGAAAATGGGAACATGAGTCTTACGTACCTTTCTCTGCTATTTTGACTTCAGCAGCACAGAAAGCGTCAGACCTTCTTTTGCTGACATTCCTAATTAGCAATGCCGAATCTCACCGTTGTATCAATCTTCCCTGATCCTTAAGATGGAAACAAGTGTTCCTGTTATAGCAGTACCATGTGCATGACAGGAAAGAGGCGTGTTGCCATCAGAACCTTAATTTATCAATCTTACTGACTTCAGCTTTAAGTTTGCCAGCTTAAGATGATTCATTAACAAAGTGTTATTTATTTATTTTTTTTCCCCAAGGCTTAGCTTTTCCTCCAGGGAACAAAAGGAAATGGCTCACACCAGCATTTCTAATAAGCTCTCATTCAGCAAAGGATGGTGTGCCCTTAATTTTGTCAGCATGTGTATAAAGAAAGTACTTGAAGCAGAGATTCTTCCCTGTGCAAATACAGCATATACTTTTCAAATGCACCTTTAAATCTGTCTCAGACCTGTTAAGAACCTGTGTTTTTCTTTTCTTTATTAAAATGTTCCAACATGGAAATTTCATCTTTGGAAATTCAGATGTTTTTCACTTCTTTTGAAGAGAACAACTGAAAGATTTCAATATTTTAGGCTACCAGGATGACACATTTTCGGCCTGTACAGCATTGATATGATTGGGCTGTTTGCTTCTTCAAATTAATACAGATAATCCATTGTATCTAAATGTGTTTGAGTTTGTATCTCTGCATGAGTATTTTGAAAACCAAGTGGAATAGAGGTACATTTTGAGACATTAAGGTACCATTATGGATGACTTCCCTGGTGGCTCAGATGGTAAAGCGTCTGTCTACAATGTGGGAGACCTGGGTTCGATCCCTGAGTCAGGAAGTTCCCTGGAGAAGGAAATGGCAACCCACTCCAGTACTCTTGCCTAGAAAATCCCATGGATGGAGGAGCCTGGTGTCCATGGGGTGGCAAAGAGTTGGACACGACTAAGCAACTTCACTTCACTTCACTTCATGGATGAAATCATCTTATAACTTTAGCTATGCATCTCAATCCTCAACTTGAAATCAAAAAGTTGTGTCTGTTTCTCTGATTATGTATTAACTAGGAAAGCATATGTTTTACCTGAACAAGATTGTTCTTGGGGCTTTGTGAAAGAAAAGATCCAGGCATAAATTCATGATAGAGAAGACAAAAGATACTCATTTGATAATTTATATATTTAGTCAAACATTTAGTGTTCTTTCAAACATGATAAGAGAACTAATCATGTTCCAGTGCTGCTTTAGGACTGGGACTAAGCAATGAGCAAAGTCCTCTCCTTCCTGGAGTTTATACTATAAAAAGGAGCAGAATAGATTATAAATAAATAAATGTATAATGGCTCAAGTGGTAACAATCTCTATCACACACAAACACACACACATACACATCAGTGTGTTACATGTCAGTGTGAGAAGGTAAAGAATTCCCTAGTCATTTGTGATATAGAATAGATGTCGTAATTTGCCACCAGTCACATCATGCTTAAGGCTTCCCCAGTGGCTCAGTGGTAAAGAATCTTCCTGCAGTGCAGATGCCGCAGGAGACTCAGGTTCTGTCTCTGGGTCAGGAGGATCCCCTGGAGGAGGAAATGGCAACCCACTCCAGTGTTCTTGCCTGGAAAATTCCATGGACAGAGGAGCCTGGAGGGCTACAGTCCCTGGGGTCGTGAAGAGTTGGACACAACTGAGCGCGCATGCACATCATCACCTTTATTTATTTATTTATTTTTTCCTGGTGGATTTTAACTTTTTTTTTTTAATTTTTTAATTTAATTTTATTTTTAAACTTTACAATATTGTATTGGTTTTGCCAAATATCGAAATGAATCTGCCACGGGTATACATGTGTTCCCCCTCCTGAACCCTCCTCCCTCCTCCCTCCTTTAAAGGGCTCTCTTCTTCCTCTTCTTCTACTGAATGGTTTCATTTGATCCTTCTATGTCCCATCTAGGGCTTCCCATGTGATGCTAGTGATAAAGAAGCCACCTGCCAATGCAGGAGACACAAGAGGCACAGATATGATCCATGGGTCGGGAAGATTCCTGGAGAAGGAAATGGCAATCCACTCCAGTATTCTTGCCTGGAGAATCCTATGGACAGAGGAGCCTGGCGAGCCATAGCCCACAGGGTCACAAATAGTTGGATGTTACTGAAGCAGCTTAGCACGCAAAAAGTACATGTCCCATATAGTGGAGAGTGGAGTTGCCTGCCACTTTTGTACCTAATGCTCTCAGTTCAGTTCAGTTCAGTTCAGTCACTCAGTTGTGTCCGACTCTTTGCCACCCCAGGGACTGCAGCACGCCAGTCCTCCCTTTCCATCACCAACTCCTGGAGTTTACTCAAACTCATATCCATTGTGTTGGTGATGCCATACAACCATCTCATCCTCTGCCATCCCCCTCTCCTCCCACCTTAAATCTTTCCCAGCATCAGCGTCTTTTCAAATGAGTCAGCTCTTCGCATCAGGTGGTCAAAGTACTGAAGTTTCAGCTTCAGCATCAGTCTTTCCAATGAGCACCCAGGACTGATTTCCTTTAGGATGGACTGGATGGATCTCATTGCTGCCCAAGGGACTCTCAAGAGTCTTCTCCAACATCACAGTTCAAAAGCATCAATTCTTCGGTGCTCAGCTTTCTTTACAGTCCAACTCTCACATCCATACGTGACTACTGGAAAAACCATAGTTTTGACTATATGGACCTTTGTTTGCAAAGTGATGTCTCTGCTTTTTAATATGCTGTCTAGGTTGGTCATAACTTTTTCCAAGGAGCAAATGTCTTTTAATTTCATGGCTACAGTCACCATCTGTAGTGATTTGGGACTCCCCCCCTGCCCCGCCCCGGAAAAAAGTGCTTTCAGTTTTCAGTAAAAACAACTTTCTCATACTCTGCAGGAAGGTAGTGGGCTTGCACGTGTGTTTTGTGCTTAATAATCTCAGGAGAGTCCTGTCCACAATACTTACCTTATAACGACTTGTGGGATACCACTGAAATGACTAGAATCAGCTTTCTTTAGTAAGTAGACCGGGATCATCTCATCATTTGAAGTGAGCCTGCAGGTTTGGCTTCCTTCTGCTACTCAAATCTCACCTGGCCTTTTTGAACCAGTGAAAGTAGCAGGTGGTGTTTGGCTTTTAGTTTTCCTGAAATGTATCTCTTTCTGCCACTCTCCACGCTCTGTGCCAGTGGGCTATCAGGGTCAACACTTCATGAAATGGACCATAGATCATTTCAGCTCTTTCTTTGTAAAAACTTCTTTGTGACCTGTTGGTTAATGTGAGTGACATTGAACCTCTGTCGTTCACTCCAAGTGACTGCTTTTACAGTGCATATGTGAAAGCTTTTGTGGGTTCTCTTGTTGTTTAGGTTTTTGTTGTCCCTTATTTGTTTCTTTAATAATCTAGACTCATTCTTCTTTTCTATGATAATTTTTCCTGAGTTTTCCTAATTTTTTACTGACTGATGAAAATACTAAGCTTATCCTGAAGCTTGTGAACCTCACTTGGTACCTTGTATTTCTTGCAGTGTCCAAGTCCAGCTCACCTTCTTCTTCTTCACAGCAAAATCCTTTGCTGGGACTTTCCTGGTGGGCCAGTGGCAAAGACTCTGCATTCCCAATACAAGGGGCCCAGGTTTGATCCCTGGTTGGGGAACTGAGATCGCACAAACCACAGCTAAAGACTTCACTTGCTGCAACTGAAGAACCCGCATGCTGCGATCGACATCAAAGATTCCATGTACCATAACTAAGACCCAACAAAGCCAAATAAATCTATATAAAAAAAATTCTTTGCTTGCTAAAACATATATTTTCAAAATGTCAGTGAGGTAGGAGTGCTTCAGAATCAGTTCAGCTCAGTCATTCAGTCGTGTCTGACTCTTTGCAACTCCATGGACTGCAGCACACCAGACTTCCCTGTCCATCACAAACTCCCAGAGCTTGCTTAAACTCATGTCAATCGAGTCAATGATACCATCCAACCATCTCATCCTCTGTCATCCCCTTCTCCTCCTGCCTTCAATATTTCCCACCATTAGGGTCTTTTCCAATGAGTCAGTTTTTTGCATCAGATGGCCAAAGTATTGGAGTTTCAGCTGCAACATAAGTCTTTCCAGTGAATAGTCAGGGTTGATTTCCTTTAGGATGGACTGGTTTGATCACCTTGCAGTCCAAGGGACTCTCAAGAGTCTTCTCCAGCATCACAGTTTAGAAGCATCAATTCTTTGGCTCTCAGCTTTCTTTATAGTCCAACTCTCACATCCATACATGACTACTGGAAAAACCATAGCTTTGAAGAGATGGACCTTTGTCAGCAAAGTAATGTCTCTGCTTTTTAATATGCTGTCTAGGTTGGTCATAGCTTTTCTTCCAAGGAGCAAGCGTCTTTTAATTTCATGGCTGCAGTCACCATCTACATTGATTTTGGAGCCCAAGAAAATAGTCTGAAACTGTTTCCATTGTTTCCCCATCTATTTGCCATGAATTGATGGGACTGGATGCCAAGATCTTAGTTTTTGAATGTTGAGTTTTAAGCCAACTTTTTCACTCTCCTCTCTCACTTTCATCAAGAGGCTCTTTAGTTCTTTGCTTTCTGCCATAAGTGTGGTGTCATCTGTGTATCTGAGGTTATTGATACTCCAGCAATCTTGATTCCAGCTTGTGTTTCATCCAGCCTGGCATTTTGTATAATGTACTCTGCATATAAGTTAAATAAGCTGGGTGACAATATATAGCCTTGAGGTACTCCAGAATAGGACTGGACAGTTTATATTTCTCATTTTCCCATTTCCTCCATGTCCTTTTTGGCTCTAATTCTCATTTGTAAGATTTCTAAACATGTCCTACTTACCATAGAATTGCTGAACTGCTGTTTTCACAGTTCTTTTCTAAACTGCAGATGCTGCTTACCATTGAAGACAAGGTGGTGTCTCTTCTTTGTTGTTGGCCAGAAAGAGGCTTTCTGAGATGTGGAATCATGGAAACTTCAGAAAGCCTGAAGTGGTGGTGTGGCCTGAGTAGTCTAACTGTTTGATCCTTTGGGGTCAGGAACCTTGGCAAGCTTAGAGAAAAACCTAGATCATCTGTGTTGTCAACCCTGGCTATACCTTAGAGTCAGGATCAGGGCTTTCATGAACTACAGGTGCCAAAACTTTCCCCTCCAGAGCTTCTGGTTTAATTGGTCTGCAGTGGGCCTGTGCATTAGCAGTTTATGAAAATTTCTCATATGATTCTGAGAAGCCAAGTTTGAAAAACTCTTGAGTTCATCTGATCTTACGGGGAGAAATGTGACTTGTCCAGGTTCCTACAGCAGTGTGACTGTGGAGTAGTAAGAACATCTGTATCCTGATTTACAGTTGGCAATGCTTCTACTGCATTTATTACCATTGACTGTCATTGGTGAGTCAGGCTGTCTCCTCCATGCCTGGGTGATGGGAAGAATTCCAAGTCTCCACACAGGAGAGTAGACAGGACAGTGGACAGTGCTCCAACTTGTCAGTGTCATTAACAGGGAGAGGTTGTAGGTGGTTGACTCAGGAAGTAAGGGAAATCTGGATAACTGAGTGTGTCTAGATTCTCAAGGAGAGGGTCATAAGATTTAACTTTATGGTTTGATACTTCAAAATGTGAAATGTGTTCATAAGATATATTTGTGGCATATTTTAAAGATATCATATTTGTTGATAAACATCTTGGGTTCAAGTTCTGATTCTAGCTTTATGAGGTCAGGGAACTTGGACAAACTTGGTTTCCCTTGAGCTTTCTTTTCTTCTGTCTTTATAATGACAATAGCATTCCCTTCTTCCTGGGCTTTAGGCCATTTCCTGGACATATGTAAAAACTGATACAGGATAGATACTTAATAAGTGTTATTTGATTTGGAATTGAGACAGGCCTAACATTCACTGCAGAAAATGAGATAGGACTAAATGTGTGGCCAAATCACAAGGGTGATTTCTATCAGTTTTGCATAGGATGGTCACTGAGACTTAGGTGACAGACCGTGGGCAAATCTTACGTGTGAAACATGCATGGCATGTGGGAGGAAGCACTTTAGCCTGTAAGGCAACAGAATCTCCTCCAGCATTTGTATCACAAATGCATTTTTGTATGGTGCTCAGTCCTTAGTGTGATGCTTGTGCCGGTGCTCAGTCGCTTCAATTATGTCTGACTCCTTTGTGACGCTATGGACTGTAGCCTGCTAGGCTCCTCTGTCCATGGGATTTCCCAGGCAAGAATACTGGAGTGGGTTGCCATCCCCTCCTCATTTCTTAGTATACCGGAGACTTTTTCTGTTCATAAAGATCTTAGTGAGACCTAGAATCATGCACTCCTGAAAAACCTTGGAAGTTAACTAGTTCAGCCTCCCATCCTGAACTTGCACCCTAGATTAATGCTCATACAGCCAAGGTGATAAGTATTTCATGACTCCCTGGAGCCTGTCTGTTTTTTGGGTGAATCATATGCTGAAAATATATCTCTCATATTGGATTCTGCCTTCTTAAGCCTTTTGCCTTCTGAGTTGACACAGAGCAAGTCTGATCTCTTTTCCACTGGAGGGCCTTTCTCAGTCAAATACTATAATGTAGCAAGAGATAGAAACCAACGCATGCTAGCCAAGTGAAGACTAGTTAGCTATGTGTTGGAAAATTCAAGGGAAGTCAAAAGCCATGAAGGTGCGACCCACAGGTGGTCTGGGGTCCTTGGAAACTAGAGTTTCAGTACTCTCACTTTATTGCACCTCCATCTCATGAGTCCATGTACATCTCTGCTCTTTCCTCCTGGAGACTGAGTTAACTATATGACTCGAAGGATGGTAGATTTTTGCTATTTGTCCTTGAAGAACTCTTTCTTATTTTTGTCTTTTTTTTTTTCTTCTGCCTCATCCTTCATCCTCATTCCCATTTCCCTTGTACCCCATAGATTCCTGCTTTAATGTATTTGGAATAGTCCTTGTATATGCCTGAATGTTTAGAAGCACCTAATATTTTAATTTACCTAGTAATAATGCCTAATGTTTATTATCTATTTCCCACTTGCTAACTCTGTTCCAAGTCCTTTACATGTGTTAACTCCAGTAATTCTTGCAATAAGCTCTGTGATACAGAGACTACCATTATCTTACCTGTTTTATAGATTAGAAAGTTGAGCACAGGGAAGGTACCTTTCCCAAGGGCACATGGAAGGCAAGTTAGTAGCAGAGCCAGGATTCAAACCCCATGTAGTCTGACTCTGCATATTTGCCTCTGGATAGGTTGCTGTTTTGCCCAGACCTGGTCCTATTTCTTGTCTTCTTTTCTGTCTTTGTGGCTTAGCATAGTCTGTTTTTGCTCGACAAATTAAAAGTAGTATCTTTATTAATTGTATTCATAATATTGATAGATGGATAAGATTTGTAAAGGATTTAGGTTTTATCAGACATTATTCTTATGGATTAGTTTGAATACCTCTAAAATATTGGTATTAATTTTTTTAGCCTGAGATGAGAAAAAAATGTCTATATTTCAAAACTGGACAAGTGTGTGAGGTATAATTAATTGTACACATAAATAACACTCAATTAACATATAATGGTTAGGACCCTTGCAGTATCTCTGATATTCACTCTTGCCCCCAGAATTGGAACTACTGCTCCACTGTTACTAATGGATTAAACAATTATATTAATCTGCATTTATCTGTAAGATCACCATTGTCTTTTTATTTCTCTCTCTCTTTGTTGTTGTTGTTTTGTTTTTGTCTTTTTTGTTTTGTTTTGTGTATTTATTTGTCTTTCAGCTGGGTCTCCATTGCAGCACATGGACTCTCAGCTGTGGCGCGCTGCCTTTTCTAGTTGCGGCACGCAGGCTTAGTTGTCTCAAGGCATATGAGATCTTAGTTCCCTGACCAGGGATCAACCCTGTGTCCCTTGCATTGGAAGGCAGTTTCTTAACCTCTGGTCCCCCAGAGAAGTCTCAGCATTTTCTTTTAAAGATATATTTACACTGCTGTCCCTCGAGGAGGTTTATTGCTTTTGACACGGTGGGGCATTCCAGACAATGTTTGTACTGCATTTCCGAGATTCATTTTCCTCAAATATTTTCCATCCATATACCTCAAGGCTACCTCCAACTCTGTACCCATAAACCTGTGACCTGCGATTAACATCTCTGTATAAGTGTTCTCAGGGATTGGCAGAACTTTGCTCAGCTTTGTGGCTAGGAGTAGCTTGCTTGGTCCCAGTACATTTTTATACTGAGTTTCACGAGTTTAGGCCAAATTTTTTTTTTATTTCTAGGCTGCACCGGGGTTCAATTCTCCCAGTAAAACATTAAGATTCTTGTTTTCTCCAATACATAGTATCATGTGACTTTATACTTTGTACTAATATGATGGGTGTAAAGTGGTAACTTCCAGCTTCTGCTTCTGTTCTATATATGACAAGCTGACTCATCCTCTCAAAATTACTGGGGTGTCAAATTTGTTTCACAATGGTGAAGTGTCCATTTCTGGTCAGAGAGATCTCTAGGACTGTGGTCATGAGAGCCACATGGACAGCAGGGTTCGTGGGTGGGAACAGATTCTTTGAGGAAGTTGGCATTATCAAGACAGACTGTGCTGATGATGTTACTGAGGTGTCCTTATTTTATTCCTTCATTCTTCCAAAATTTATTGAGTGACAACCACCTGTTAGTAACTTTTTCAGGTATTTGGGAACCCAACTGTGAGCAAAATCGACATCATCTGTGGTTTCTTGGAGCCTGTAGTGTAGTTGGGGGCATAGCTGTTAATCAAGCACGCATGCCAACACGGCCAGTGATATGAAGAGGAAGCAGAAGTGGTTCTGGTATATAATGGGGTGGCTAATGTTTATTTGATGCTTATTTGTTATTTGATGCTTATGCTTATTTGTTACTTATGCTTATTTGATGCAAGTTATAGGGGTGCTGTATGTCAGGAAAGTTATAAGATAAGATGAAGGGCTGAAGAAGAATATTCAGAAAGAATAATCTGTGCAGGGACCCAGAGGCAAGAAGGCATCTGGTGTCTTCAGTGAAGGGAAAAGCAAGTGTTGTTTTGAAGGCTTTTATTTATTTAACACGTTTTTGTTGAGTGCTTACTGTAGTCCAGAATATGGCAGTGAATACAGCACAGTTGGGTGAATGAGGTGAACTTGGAAAGACAGGCCAATGGTTCTATCCTGTACTCATCTCCCTTGATTTTTCTCTAATCCAAACAGTCCATGTTCAAATCATCTTTTGCTTGTTTTTTAATGCTTTGGTTTCAGATCTCTCTTAACCTCTTTTAGCTTTGTCAGAAGATAGGACAGTTTGTCTGAGACTTTCTTCATCAGGGACCTATAAAATGTGAAATCTTACTATCATGAGGAGATGTACTCTTAACGTTAGTTTTCTTGCTGTTATCAGCAGCTATTATGTCTAACTTTTCTTCTTTTGCCATAAGTCCAGCTGTGTATTATGTGTTGTTCAACGGCACATAGTCTGTTTGTGTAGAGTTGTTAAAAAAACAGATAGCCTTTGGGCTCTGATCCTATAGTTAACCAAGCTCCATACCTCTTGTTTCTTCTTGTCTCCAGGAAGACCACACTTGCTACAGATCAAAGTCAGGCTCCTGTCTGCTCAGGAGTTAATATAGTCGGAAAAACCCTTAATGGTTCTTTGAGTTTATTTATTTATTTATTTATTTTTGTCCAGGAGAGATGGAGTCTCTTTTTCCTTTAACTGACATGTGATGTAAATGGAAAACAACAACAAAACATTTTTTTGAATAATTTTTCACTCCAGTCTTCCCAACCTTATAGTTTAATGTTTTACACCTACCACTTTTGCCCTCTACCATCACTGTTGGGAGTGAAATATGGCTGATGTTGAGGGGAGGTTTTGTTATTGGCCTTTGCTTCATTTTCTGAGGGATGAAGTAGACATAATATGTAATGTAAATGCTCCATTTCATACGGGAGAGGCCATAACCTAGTTTTGCTTTGTCCTGTCTATTTGATGGTGTTAATTTATATCTTATGAAAAAATCCTTATTTTTGTCACATCTTATTCATTCTTTATAGCTCCTACATCTCTTTTCTCCAAGTACCCCCTCAGCCCCAGTTCTTTTCTTGATCCTAGAATCTTTTGGTTCAAACTCACCTCTGACATTGTTTGCTCGCATACTGTACATGGATAAGGTTCTCGTTTGTGTTTGGTAGCCTGCAGGAAGGAGACTGTAGTTGGTTGTTTAAGATGCCTCCTCAGGTGGACTGCCCTTTGTGGGTCCTTTAATTCTGCTCCTCTGCGGGCATCTGTGTGTGACACTGCACCACTCTGTCATTTCTCTCTGACCCTTTATTTTTCCTCAGGTATTGAGATCCACTTGTTCTACATCCCCATCATCTCTGCCCTTCCGTGGCATCACACACCTCCATTCTTTGGCAGTTGCTCTCTGGATTCTGGAACTACTTATCTCCAGAGCCTGAGCCTCTGACCACTCTGCACGTTGAACCCTTGCTTCTACATTATTGACCTGACCCTCTTAATGGCCTATTACAACCCTTATTGTATCCACATGTCTATGGGGGTAAGTTCCAATCCAGCCAGGAATCTATGGTCCCTTGCTGATGGGATCTGCTTGCTGAACCTCAGCTCCAACTGCTTCCCTTTATGCTCTTGGTGCTGGTTCGATTGGACCATGTGCTGGTCTCTGAAAACATGTCATGTTTTCCTGCCTCATGTCTTCATGCAAACGGTTCCGTCTGTCTGGACGGAACAGTATTTTCAGTATTTCTGCTTTCACATATCTATTCTACAATCTTTATCAAGTAGTACCTTCTCTATGAAGCCTCTTCTGATTCCTTAGCTGAAAGCTATTTTCATTTCCTTTGAGTTTCTGTTAAATTTTATGGGTACTTCTGTTCTGTTTCTTAGCATACTACAGATGAGGAGACAGGACTCAGTTTACATAACTCCAATTCACAAATAGAACAGGTAGAACTGTGGAGTTTCTAATTCACATATTAAGGAAAACTTCTTTCCACTGTGCCCAGTTCTTCATCTTCATGTAGTCCTGCCTTTTGTAATGCAGTTGAGGGCAGGGTCCTGGAGTTAATGTCTACCTTTATTTGCATGCTTAGTGTGTTCCAGCCACGGTGTTCCATATTTTGATATTTATTTAATTTAATTTAGTTATCATATAAATTTATTTAATTTAGTTATCATATAAATTCTTTAAGGCAAATCATCTCACTGTCCTCTCATATGTATTTTACATATAAGGAAGTGAGGGAGAGAGAGGTTGGGTAACTTGTCCAAGGTTATGTAGTCAGCATGTGATAGCCATAATACCAACCCAGGAGTCTGGCTCCATATCACAGCCTGTACTCCTCACTGCTCTGCAAAGCTACAGGTGATCAGGGGCTCAAAACAGAGGCCTAAGGTCACTGACATTCTCAGTTAGTAACGTTTGAGAATTATGGGTTATGGTATTTCTCAGTAACATTTCCTAATGGAAAACTAACATGTCTCATTGATTTGTGCTTCAAGACTTTAATATTTTCAAAGCTTTCTCAGTTGTGGGATGATGAAATTTAAGATGAATAAATGTTTCCCACCTGCAATTAATTCAGCCATAAAAATCTTTATTTGTATTATTTGAAAACAATAGTCATTTTTTAGTTATTGTATACAAGAATGAGCTGTCTTATTTTCTAGAAGTTATTCATAGTAGACTATTGGAAAAACAACTTTTCTTACCAGTGAACATGTGGAAAAGTTATACAAGGGAGATTACACAGATTGTTAATACCTTGTTTTTATGTTTGTCTTTGCAAGAGCTGAGGTAGAATAGAATCATAGTTCTAGGGCAAGACAGAGTGGAAGATGGTTTACTAGATAATATAGGTGTTGCTTCATTAAGCTGATTGGTTTTAGGGTGGTTTACATACATAAGCTTTTTAGGTGAGAGCCTGATGAAATATGAAGACCATTATTAATAATAACGCTTGATGTTGAGCAAAGTGCTACTAAGATGCCATAGACAAGGAGGGAGAAGGGAAAAACTGACCTGATATTGTTAGCTTCCTGTTCTTAGTAAAGTTCTTTTATGTAGTTTGTATAAAATGAAATCTATACGCACTCAGGAGACTATGATTTCCTTGAAACAGAAGACTAGTTTTTACATATTCCTGATAATTGTTAGTTTTATCCAAAATTTTGCAGGGATTCTTTTTGTTAAGGGAACAAAGAAAACTTTAGTTGACAAATACAGTGATGAAAAAAATAAATCTGTTTTTATTAGCAGACCATGCATTCATTTGGCATTTTTTGACACTGTGTCAGAAACCCTATACTATGTTATCAAAGTGGGCCACAACCAATCAGTAGGTCATGAATCAAATTAGTGGGCTGTGATATCACCAGCAAAAATGGACAGTTCACATGTAGCGAGGGTAAGTGTTGTTTGGGAAAATTTTTGTTTCAGTTGTGTGTGTTTGGTGGGAGTGTGGGTGTCCACATGCACCTGTATCAATACTTAGGTTGTGCTGGATCTCTGTAAAATGCATTTCTTTTCCTGAATGATGGTCAAGCACATCTGAGAAACAGCTATGGGGAGGGTCATATAGATCAATCATGGTTTCCATCAGCAAGGAGCTTACAAGTCAGTATGGATGCAATTATAAGGTAAAAGTGATAATGCTATAAGGATTACACCTTCATCTACTATGAGCATGCAGTGAAAACAGAAACGGATTTGAATGAAGAAATCAGCAAAAGCTTACTGGAGCATATGACATTTGTGCTGGACTTGAGCAGTTGGTTAATTCTGAATGAAGTTTGGTATATGGAAGTCAGGGTGGGGATTGGTTGATGTGGTTAAAGACAAGGAAATATTTCATGATATTTCAAAGAAACATGGCATTTCTTCTGGCCACTGATGGCAGAGCTAAAGTTAGCTTCTGAGATTAAGAAGAAAGTGAGTGCCTTGAGGAAATAAGTAAGCTAAACCAACAGAGCTGGGGCTTGGGAAATGTCTGTGATTTATGAGAAAAAGAGCTAAGTCCAAGGAAGAAAGTGCATGAAGTAACATGATAACGGTCTCTAATTACTTTGCAGGTTGCTTATGTAGAGGATGCTGCAATCATTTGTCCCTGAATCCTTTGAGGAAAGGGCAGGAGGTAACTAGCCAGAGCTGGCCATGCTCCTTGCAGAAAATTAAGCAGCTCTAGTATTCACATTTACTCTGAAAGCTCTAGCACTGCCTTTTGGTATCCAAATCAGAAGTGTACTCAGGAGTCACAGAATTCCACACCTGTAAGTGAATCATTTGAGAACCATCAGAAAGAAGCATTCAGTTTTCCCTGGGAACATACATATCAATTGTCATTGTGGAGTGAATCTTCCCCAGTATTTGGTCCTATTAAAAACTGGGGCAGTGTTCCTTAGAGTGTGCTAAAGTCTTTGACTTTGGACAGTGCTATTCCTGGGTGAGCTGGGAGAAGAGATATTTCAGTAAGGTAAGAGGTAGGTGCCGTGGTGTTCAGAGCTTTATTTTCCTGATCTGTAACCCACCCGCTCACCCATCTTGCTGTACACTTAAATGACGTAATTTTCAAAAGTTCCTAGTGCACAGCAAAAATGGACAGGAATCCTGGGGACATTTGGGTGCCAATTTAATTTCAGTTCTTGCTTGTTTTTTAAAGAGAAGAAAAGCCATTAAAATGCTAGAATTTACCTAGAGGTTCCCACTGTCAGTGAAATACTAGCTCTTTACTATGATGGGGCCAAACACATGAAATGCTCCCATATTTGGAATCAAGTTGTTTAAGTGCCATTTCTCCCAACACTTGCAGTCCTTAAGGGGATGATTTGAGATTTTCAACTTGGTAGTGTTCCCTTCATCCTCTGAGATCACTGAATTGATGGTATACACATAATAATGGTATTATTGATATAATTTGTGATCTGTTGGGATTAAACTATGAGCTGATATATGGAGCAGTAGATATTATATTTTTAGTTCATTTCCTTAGGCAAATGCAAATACTGTGCTTGCACAGTTACCTCAGGCATTCGCAAGTTAGAGTTCCACTGCAAACAGTTTCCAGTAAGTATGAACCAAGTGGTACTATTAGTTTTGCATCCACCAGGCACCTTTTTAAGCATCTGAAGAGGTAATTGAAGGGGAACTAGATATGGGGTAAATTGTGTATGTGTATAAAAGATTCAGCAAGGATTTGAGGTCCTTTCATGTTGCATGAAACATTAAACATACTGGCTGAGACTAGCTTGAAGATGGGTTTTTTCTTGATCCTGAAGAGTTGTCTACTTTATTTTGTAAAAAATAGATGAGGGCAGCACATTTAACTAAAAAATGAGGTGAACACAGTTATGTTTCCTTACCTTTCTTAACTTTTAGGATAGTGAGGGTTGCTATTATAACATCTAAAAATATGTATTTTTCATTTTTAAAAACATTTTCCTATGGAAAAATTCAAACATATACAAAAGTAGCAAGAATATTGCAATAAACCTTCATGAATATATTCTCTGTCTTTGCCAATGATTTGGCTTAGGCCAGTCTTGTTTCATCTATACACCCATTTCTTTCTGTCACCCAAGGTTATTTTGAAGCTAGTCCCAGATATCATATAATTTAACTGCTGCTATAAATTTTCATTGATAGTAGTTGTGTCTAAAAGATTTCTCTCAGCCATGAAGAACATGTTCGGAAGTCTCTTTTGAAAGGTATTTATTGATCTTGTGGCTGTGGTATGAGTATATGAGTGGCTACTGTTTTATGGAGGAGGAGATTAGAAAAGACAGTCTTTTGTTTTGCCTATATCTCTACTTTCTTGAGGACAGCTTAGCTTTAGGGGCACAAAGTAGGGACATTATTGGATGACGGTTTAAAATCTTAAGTGGTTGGGAGAGACAACAGGTTCAATTCAATTCAGTCACAGTTGTGTCCGACTCTTTGCGACCCAACAGACTGCAGCACGCCAGGCTTCCCTGTCCATCACCAACTCCTGGAGCTTGCTCAAATTCACGTCCATTGAGTTGGTGATGCCATCCAACCACCTCATCCTCTGTTGTCCCCTTCTCCTCCTGCCTTCTATCTTCAAGCAAGCCCATGACAGAGCCAGCACTGGCTCCTGTGCTGCTTTTTTCTTTTGATACCAGTGGATACTCAGAAGACTCTTCCCATCGACCGTTTTTCATTTGTAATCTTGCTTGACATAGTGCTGGGTTTGAACTTCTGAGACAAAGTAAGACATAATTCGTCTTCCCAAAGTTACTGCTCTATTTAAATAAATGGAAATGCAGGTGCATGTTTATGTTTCCAGCTCTTAATCTAAAATCTTTATGTGGTTTAAATTGTTTGCTATTAAAATCTTGGATTTATTGCTTTTCTCGAAGAAGTTTGGAGTTGGGGTAGGGAGTAAAATTATAAGTAAAATATGACAAGATCTGTGTGGTCCAAGGTAGAAGCTGCAGATCTGCATTTGAATGTAAATTAATTAAACTTAAATAAAATTTAAAAAATTTAGTCTCTCAGTCACTAGTCACATTTCAAGTGCTCAAGAGCCATACTTGGTGAGTATTGACCTAATGTAGAACATTTATGAAACTGTAGAAATTTCTGTTGCACTGTGTTGATATACATGGTTCTATAGATAAAACGATTAAGGTAAAGGAAGAACAAGTATTAAGGTGTACTTTGTGGGTTTCTGTAAGTCTTAGTCAAAAGAGCCTTTTCTTTAATCATTGATGAAACAGCGAGGTGTCATAATTTCAAATTATTTCATAGACTGTAATCAGCAAGATATAGAAATCATTGACTATAAAGATAAATAAATACTTACTATACTTGATTTATAACTGAGAGGATTAAGAGGCACTTCACAATCCAACACCTTAAATACTAGAGAAGCAAAGGCTGCAGATGTTTGAATAAAATGTTAAGGTCTTTCTGCTTCTAGAAATATGTCTTCTTCTTACATTTATAAGTCTGATGATTTGGGATGAACAGTCATTCTGAGTCCTTTAAATGTTGAAACTGAAAAAAGCAAAAGTGTTAGTTGCTCAGTCATATCTGACTCTTTACGACCTCATGGACTGTACCCTGCCGGGCTCCTCTATCTGTGGAGTTCTCCCAGCAAGAATACTGGAGTAGGTTGCATTTCCTACTCCAAGGGATCTTCCTGAACCTAGGGACTGAATCCGTGTCTCCTGCATTGGCAAGTGTATTCTTTACTGTCTGAGCCACCAAGGAATTCCACCTTTAAAGATTAAGGAAGATTGCTGGGAGAAATATCAATAACCTCAGATATGCAGATGACACGACCCTTATGGCAGAAAGTGAAGAGGAACTAAAAAGCCTCTTGATGAAAGTGAAAGTGGAGAGTGAAAAAGTTGGCTTATAAACAGTGCTGCGATGAACATTGGGGTACACGTGTCTCTTTCCCTTCTGGTTTCCTCAGTGTGTATGCCCAGCAGTGGGATTGCTGGATCATAAGGCAGTTCTATTTCCAGTTTTTTAAGGAATCTGCAAGCTGTTCTCCATAGTGACACCACCCCAATGTTCATCGCAGCACTGTTTATAATAGCCAGGACATGGAAGCAACCTAGATGTCCATCAGCAGATGAATGGATAAGAAAGCAGTGGTACATATACACAATGGAGTATTACTCAGCCATTAAAAAGAATACATTTAAATCAGTTCTAATGAGGTGGATGAAACTGGAGCCTATTGTACAGAGTGAAGTAAGCCAGAAAGAAAAACACCAATACAGTATACTAACACATATATATGGAATTTAGAAAGATGGTAACAATAACCCTGTATATGAGACAGCAAAAGAGACACTGATGTATAGAACAGTCTTTTGGACTCTGTGGGAGAGGGAGAGGGTGGGAAGATTTGAGAGAATGGCATTGAAACATGTAAAATATCATGTATGAAACGAGTTGCCAGTCCAGGTTTGATGCACGATACTGGATGCTTGGGGCTGGTGCACTGGGATGACCCAGAGGGATGGTATGGGGAGGGAGGAGGGAGGAGGGTTCAGGATGGGGAACACATGTATACCTGTGGCGGATTCATTTTGATATTTGGCAAAACTAATACAATATTGTAAAGTTTAAAAATAAAATAAAATTAAAAAAAAAAGTACAGATGTGAAAAACAAAAATTAGCTTATTGAAAAAAAAAAAGTTGGCTTAAAGCTCAACATTCAGAAAACTAGGATCATGGCATCTGGTCCCATCACATCATGGGAAATAGATGGGGAAACAGTGGAAACAGTGTCAGATTTTATTTTGGGGGGGCTCCAAAATCACTGCAGATGGTGACTACAGCCATGAAATTAAAAGACGCTTACTCCTTGGAAGAAAAGTTATGACCAACCTAGATATCATATTGAAAAGCAGAGACATTACTTTGCCAACAAAGGTCCGTCTAGTCAAGGCTATGGTTTTTCCAGTGGTCATGTATGGATGTGAGAGTTGGACTGTGAAGAAAGCTGAGTGTCGAAGAGTTGATGATTTTGAACTATGGTGGTGGAGAAGACTCTTGAGAGTTCCTTGGACTGCAAGGATATTCAACCAGTCCATTCTGAAGGAGATCAGCCCTGGGATTTCTTTGGAGGGAATGATGCTAAAGCTGAAACTCCAGTACTTTGGCCACCTCATGCGAAGAGTTGACTCATTGGAAAAGACTTTGATGCTGGGAGGGATTGGGGGCAGGAGGAGAAGGGGACGACAGAGGATGAGATGGCTGGATGGCATCACTGGCTCGATGGATGTGAGTCTGAGTGAACTCCGGGAGTTGGTGATGGACAGGGAGGCCTGATGTGCTGCGATTCATGGGGTCGCAAAGAGTCAGACATGACTGAGCGTCTGAACTGAACTGAAGTGAACTGAAAATGATACTCTTTTAATTCCACAAATTGGTCTAATTTTAGACCCAATTTGAGGCTGAAAAAGCCCTACTATTGAAAACAAACCAATGAAATCAAACTAGAACCCAAGTGGATGTGATCATCTTTAATCCATTAGCTTTTATTTACAGTCAAATATGGAATTAGAATATGTGATGCAATATGTTCTGGGAATTTATTAATTATTTTAAGAATGTCCCTGACTGGAATTTAAATAAGAATAAAACCAAGAGTATATTCCCCTTTAGGACAGGTAGAAATGAAACCTAGTAGAATTCTATTTCTAGATTACTTTGCTTTCAGTTTCATCCACCAGCACTCAGGATCTGCTGTTTGGATTGTGACTAAGATGAGGGATGGGGGTTCACATGAGAAATCCCACAATAAATGAGTTGGAACTCTTTGGCGTTATGTCCAAGAAGGCTCACATGTCCTAGTTAAGGCTGTGTGAAGTGAACTGGACCCTCTAATGTGGTAGCCCCAAAGATTGGGTTTAATCCTCTGGTGTGAAGGCTTTCACAAGTCTTTTCAAGAGCTTAAGTACCATAAAATTCTCTCACAAAAGCCTTCATTCCAAAGAATGTGTGTGTTGGCTCATTTCAAGAGCTCTTAGAGAAGAACAATGTGTCTAAAGCCTTAATCTAATAAACCAACAGATAATCTAGTTGAGTTTTCTCTAAGTAATATAATGTCTCTATCAAACTATTTCCTGCACCTTGAGCTCTATTCACAAGGAAAAGGTTCTGCGTGGGAATGTGTGTATGTTTTCTCCTAACAGGCGGGCATTGAGCTCCTATGACTGAATGTCCTGTTTTTCTCTTCTCGGTAGCTCCGGTTGTTTACGGTGGGAATTTTCCGTCTTGGTAATTTGGTATTTTACTTGGTTTTATTGTAAAGGGTGGAAATGTGTACACCTTAATTTAAGAAATATTGTTGCATCACCTCCATCTTAGTTAACAAGGGCCAGGTCAGAAAGTTCTCACGTGTTTCTAAGCTTCGCTACCAGATTTTTATGTACCTACTAAGTCAAAGGGGATAAACTATTACCATGCAGCAAGTTTATGGATTCTTGTGGCCTAAATTTGCAAGAATTGACAGCCTAGCTACTCCACTTCACATTGCTTAGGTGACCACTCATTTGTCCTTTGACAAATTATGGCCTTATAGTGAGAAAAATATAACTTTTGGGAAAAATCTGAATACAAACACCTTCATTTTCCACGAGACAGCAAGACATGGGACTCAGGGTCAGACTAGAGAATATCTCTACATTACAAGTTGCTTTTCCCTTGATCTTGCTTAGAGAATTATTTCATACTGTGTACTTCGTAAGCACCTACTTGTATTTGGGATAATTGTTGTATTGTGGGCTGCTAAGTCTCTTCAGTCATGTCTGATTTTTTACAACCCCATGGACCATAATCTGCCAGGCTCCTCTGTGTATGAAATTCTCCAGGCAAGAATACTGGAGTGAGTTGCTATTCCCTTCTCCAGGGGATCTTCCCAACCCAGGGATTGAACCCACATCTCTTACTTCTCCTGCATTGGCAAGTGGGTTCTTTACCACTAGCACCACCTGAGAAATCCCACAGTACATTTTCTGACTATATCCATTAAAAGAAAACAAAAAAAAGCTAAGTCTCTTATTGCTATTAATTGACTCTTGTGCTTTAAGTCAGGAACCTTTAAAGCTCACATACTGGGTCTCTTGGGTTTATAAAGCTTGGATCTCCTTTATAGTGTTCACATCAAGTAGTCTCCTTGCCTCTACTTGAACACTTCCAGTTACTTGTCACTCACACCAGGGAATTTCTCTTCAGTCTTCATTGCTATGCCTTAGGATTTGTAAATATAGTTACACAGTATTGATAGACCTTTATTGTTTCTGTGACATTCTTAAATTTTTTCTAAGCAAACATAGTTTTTTATAAGTCTTAATAACAGTAAAGGCACATATTTTTGTCTTTTAGTCTCAGTTACACTTTTGTCTAAAGAACTAAAATGTAAAGTAAAATGTATAGCTCCATCATTTGCTAAATCATTACATTTATTTTTCTCAAAGTACTAGATTTTATCACTCCCCCCACTGTTTTTAAAGCATTGCCATGTAAATCATCATAAAAACACTGCCCTAACATTTTTTGTATTCCATTTATGTGAGTCAGAGAGATGAAGGAACTTTCTCTAGAGTTTAGATGGAGTCTGTGTGGGCAGGTTCCTTGTCTTTCTGAGGTTTCTTATCTGCAAAATTGACCTTAGAAAAGCAATCCAACAAGAAAGTATGCAATTCTAAACCAAACTTACTTCTTAAAAGTCTTCAAACTAATATCTAATAGCATTTCTATTCTTAAATTGTGATATCAAGATGATGGTTGCCAAAAGAAAAGAACTGTGTGTATGAAACAAAATCAAACAATTGAAAAATATATTTTTTAAATTTAAAGTATGGTGAAATAGGATGATATTTTCAGAAAATTTTGGGAAACTCCAGAAAATTTGTACCATAAAAGAGTTTTAACTCTTGCCTACCCTGGTGTCCCTGTGCTGACCAACTGCTCTTCGAGGTTATAGAGCTGTGCACATGCTTCCCCTCTTTATGAAACTGCAGTTACCACAATAATGGCCCTGAAGATGTCTGTGTCCTCATCTCTGGAGCCTGTGAATATGTCCAGTTGCGTGGCCGAGCAGAATAAAAGTTGCAGATGGAGTTAATCATGAAGATCTGGAGAAATGAATGATAAGAGACTGACGAAGTCTTTGGAATGATGTTATTTGAGAAAGATTTCAATACCCTTTTCTGGCTTTGAACATGAAGGAAGGGATCCATAAGCCAAGGAGTGATGGTGGCCTCTAAATGCTAGAAAAGCAAGGAAATGGATTCCCTGGAGACTCCAACAAGGAATGCGACACAGCTGAAACTTGATTTTAGCCCAGTGAGACTCATGACTGCCTTCTTTTTTTATAGAATTCTATGGTAATCCATTTGTGTTATATTTAAAGGACTGTTTGTGGTAGATTTTTGCAGTACCAGTAGAAAACTGATACAATATTATGTTGGTATTACTGTTTATAAATTTCTTCAGTCCTCCAGACAGTGAATTTCTCAAAGGCTACAATGTTGTAATTAAAAAACAAAAACAAAAAACTTAACACTACAATACATTAAAGGAATGAAATTTCTTGTCAAACTGGAGAGATCTCGTATTTACTGAATGTGTATATGCCATATGCCCAGCACTGCTCTAAATATCGTGCTTTGAAAATTTTGCTTACTCCTTAGGAACATTGTTTTAACCTTCCTGATTCTTAGTCTCATCTGTAAAATGAGTTCAAGGGCTAGATCAGTGTTGCCAGATTTTTCCTGGAAGTTAAGATGGAAATGTTTTAGGTTTCACTGACTGTAAGGTCTTTGTTTCAGCTACTCAGTTTTACCAACAGAACGCAAAAGCAGTCATAGTTGAAAAATGAATTCATGACTGTAGCTGTATTCCAATAAAACTGTATTTAGAAAACAGGAGACAGTTTGGATTTGGCCATTGTTTGCTGACCTGTAGACTAACAGAACCTCCTTCTAATTCCTTTCTAATGTGATGATTTGGTGAGTTTATAAAGTTGTGCTGTTAGTACCAGTTAAGCCATGAAAGTGCCAGTAGGACTTAGAGAAGTAACTTGAGTAATGGGATGAGTCTGTTTATAAGAAGCAGCATGATATTGCTGATTTGAGTGCCAGGAAGGGAATGGCCACTGCGTCCTCGGCAAACAGACCTAGGGCAAGCACTCTTAAGGATGAGACATAAGGAGAACCTTGAATGCCAAGACTGAGCTCACTGAACTTGAAACTCAAAGAAGTGGAACTACTGTTGGATAACTAAAAGGGAGCCATAAATCCATTGCCCTCTGGAATGAAAGACCTTCCGAGGCAGCTGGCCAAATGAAGCAGGAAGAGGGGCAAGATCCGCACTTAGCTAAATTATGTTTTTGGGCAGCCAGGCCAGGTCTGCTAAAATAACAAGGTACCTGAACTCCTGCCCAGAACACGTCACCAAACTTTGCATTGGGACTGTCTCCTCTCACATGACTTCCTAATCTGAGGAAGTGAAGAAAGCAGAGTGAATGAAATACAAAGAATGAGGTTTTTCTTGGAGTGCTTCCCTAGAGACAAACTTGACTTTTCAGGAGATTACTTTTTGAATTCTCTATTCTAATTAAAAAAAAAAAATGTAAGTTTGTGGATCTAATAGATTTTACAGAATCTAAGGGGTCGCAAAGAGTCGGACACGACTGAGTGACTTCACTTTCACTTTCACTTTCAATAGGCTTTGGAGGCCTTTTGAAACTCATGATGCAAGACTTGCCCATGTAAGTATGGGGGTTTATAGGTCAACGTGGGGCAAAAAGAACCCATCCAAAACTAAGCAGAAGGCGCTGGGGTCTGGGGATGTTCTTGTTGGTCTGACTGCCTGGTTGGGGTGGTGACCATTGTTTTGCCTTGGCTATCTCACAGGGTTTTCAGGACAAAACTGACCTGTTTGATTGATTCATCACAATAGCTTGTTTATGTCTTACAAATAGTTCAAGAACAGTTTGTCCATAATAAAAGTGACCTAGTAATACTCCCAAACCCAAGGAAATGTCAGGTTAATCAGTCGCAGAAGCCCTTGATGTGCCAAGTTAGTGCCACCTCAGGGCTCTTTATGTGGTTCCTTTCCAAGATTTCTAAACATTCCAGAGAGAACCCAGTATTTGTTTATTTGGCAGCTAGGGCTTCATTTTGCTATTGTTTTAGTTACACTCCGATGCCTCTCTCCCACTCTTTCTCTCTCCCTTACACATATATACACTTATTTTGAGATTGATAACTACTCAGATTCTTCCTTCAAAGGATAATTTAATTTGGCTAGGATTCAACCTGTGGTTGTTGAGAATTCATGCATATACCCACTCAGCAAATATTTTCTTAACTCTTCTCTATCTCAACTCTCTGAAGCGTGGGAAGAGGTACTTTTGGGCTCAAGTGATGAATCATACGTGATGTATGCCCTCAAGGAACACACAGTGCAGGCAAATGGTCCCGTATTCTCAACAAGATGCATCGTGAACATGCTGTCGAAGGGCTCCATAGAGTCAGAGTTGGGAAGGTGCTTTTGTTGGGAGTAGCCAAGGGGTCTAGCTGTTGGGGTTAGCCAAGGTCACCACTTGGAAGGTGAACTAGGCCTCCAAGAATAGCTTGGGCTTCAAAATGAAGAAGGAGGTCTTGGTGGATACAATGGCATGAGCAAAGGCATGAGCCAGGGAAGGTAGTTGGATGGATGTCTGGGTGTGTAGCTGAGTGAAAGTCACTGTTCTGAAGTACAGGATTTGCATAGCTTCTGTTAGCAGCAGTGATCTCAAAGAATGCATACGATTCATACTCATCAGAGCACTCTAAGAAGGTATAAGGTGGAGCTAACTTTCAAGTTGCTCTCCATTTCCTCCTAAGAGGCCTGTCTTGTTTAAAGATTCTGCCTGTGTGGTATGACATCCTGTCTGATCACGGGAAGCCTGGAGCCAGGGGTATTACCAAGCCTGTAGAATTCCTAAACCATCCTCTGCTGCTGCTGCTAAGTCGCTTCAGTCGTGTCTGACTCTGTGCGACCCCTTAGACGGCAGCCCACCAGGCTCCTCTGTCCATGGGATTTTCCAGGCAAGAGTACTGGAGTGGGGTGCCATTGCCTTCTCTGAAACTATCCTCTGCTGCTGCTGCTGCTAAGTCGCTTCAGTTGTGTCCGACTCTGTGCGACCCCATAGACGGCAGTCCACCAGGCTCCGCCATCCCTGGGATTTTCCAGGCAAGAACACTGGAGTGGGTTGCCATTTCCTTCTCCAATGCATGAAAGTGAAAACTGAAAGTGAAGTCGCTCAGTCGTGTCTGACTCTTAGTGACCCCATGGACTGCAGCCCACCAGGCTCCTCCATCCATGGGATTTTCCAGGCAAGAGTACTGGAGTGGGGTGCCATTGCCTTCTCCGAAACCATCCTCTAAAACCTAGCAAGGTTTCCATTGAGTCAGTTGATCATGTATGTGAGGGTTCATTTCTTGGCTCTCTATTCTATTTCTTTGGTCTTTATGTCTGGCCTTATGCCTGTTTCATACTGTTTTGGTTACTGTAACTTTGTGGTAAGTTTTGAATCCAGGAAGGGAGAATCTCCAACTTTGTCCTCCCTCTCCCTCCAAGATTGTTTTGGTTATTTGGCGGCCAATGGAAGTTTTCAATCTGGTACCAGTGCATGTGATTAGTTGGAAAGGAATAGATTGGGAAGAATGGAAACCATTTCAACTGTTCCATAAGTTTAGATATGAGGTGACTAGTCATTAAGTATTCTGGTGGCAGTAGAGCTGGAGAGCAGTAAATGAATTGGAAAAATTTGAAATCATTTAATATGGTTTGTTATAGTCAGTGTGAATGAATGAGAGAATAAAAAGAAAATAGGATTTCTCCTAACCTTTGTGATTGGGAGAATTGTACTGAAATAAATAGAAAAATAGAGTACACAAGGGGAGCTGAGCATGTCTGTGGGTTAGGGTATCTGAATTCAATTTTGAGCACTGAGCTAGACGTTCAGATGGGGATGCCCCACCAGCAGTTACAGATACTGATGTGGATACAGATAATGAGTGGCATGGTTATTGTAGGTCTCATGTTGCTTATAAATGGTATGTTCATTTAGAATTGGTTTTTTAATGTAATGTATTCACTGTTACCATGGTGTCAAGAGCCAAATGAAGGGACATGGTTGACGAGAGAAGCAAAGATGGAGATCTGGTAAAGGTAATTTCATGAAGCTTCTGTGCATTGCCTGTGCTCAGACGAAAGAGAACACTGGATGCTGTTGACATGTGTTTTATTTTGAAGTGACTGTTATTACCAGGGTCTGCAGTTCTTAGCCTTGATCTCTTGGAGCCTAATGTTCCTGTTCTCCAGCTGAGAGAGACTAATTCACCACCTTGTGTTGTAAACACTCACTCATTTTAACTGATTACACCTCCAATGATTCTCAAATCACTAAAATTACTAATTGCTATTCCTTACACATCAAAGAATGAATCCTGAATAATTAACCCCAAATAAAATTAGATGAATTGGCCCTTTTAATTAGAGTCCCTGCTGCTGTTTGTTCTGAGTTTCCTTTTCTTACTGTTAAGAGACTTTTAGAATGATTAAAACTGTTTAAGACTTAAACAGCCAGTGACCTTTTAATACAATATAAATCCATGAAAGCAATATTTCAGCTAGCAGGTGGCGAAGTAAATTTTTAGAGCAAATACCTGTCAGCTTCAGTATTCTTTTGGAAAAAAAAAAAAAATACATGCCAAAAAACAGCCACCTTGAAATGAAATGAGTGTCTCTATTTGATTATTTTTAAAGCATTTATGCATTTGCTAAGCCTCAGTCTCGATGAAATGGCAGGGTTGAAGGAGAGTGAGTAATGGTTGGCATCATTTTATATAAATAGTAACAAGAATTTCTCAGTGAGAAGAATTTGAAGTCATTTGTGCATAAAAGATGAAAACTGGAGAAATCACAGAAGGCCCTTGGTCTCAGACAGCCCTTCTTATCCTCAGGGAGTCTCCTAAGGCAGGGGAATGGGCTTGCACAGTGGGGCCCAGGAAGCATGATGGGATTTCATTGGTGCAGATCCTTAAACTAGGATTCCCAGCCCATCCATGCTTCCTTTAGTCTGGATGTTATTGAAGATATTTCACTTGTTTCCGATCATCTAATCCAAGTCTCCTAAATAGTAAGAATCTCCCCTCTTCTTCATAGTCTTCTGAATTTGTAGGGGCTGGGCAGGGTTCCTCCTCATTCTCAAACAGCTTCACTTTCTCCCACTAAATTTGCCATCTGTTATGGTAAATGGGACCTCAGTCAGAAGTCAGGAGATATGGGGTCACAGTGGGTTTCTTGGTATGGTTTTACACTTTATGTGTGGTTCCCTTTATCATACAGGTTGAAATTTCTCCATCTATAAAATAAAATTATTGGTCTAGATTTTTTTCTTAAAAAATCATTTTTCTTATTTTTTTTCTTAAAATGTAAAATCATTTTTCTTATTTTTTTTCTTAAAATGTAAAATAATTTTTCTTCCTTTTTTTTCGAAATGATCCCAGACTTTACACAACTGTTGAAAAATAGCATAAAGGATTCTTACTTTGCCTTTTTCCAGTTTCCCCACATGTTGATATCTTTCATCCTGCATTACCAAAATCAGGTAATTAACACACAGAGACAATACTTCTTCCTAATATACAGACTTTATGCAGATTTTATCAGCTGTCTTATTAAGATTCCTTTTCTGGTTTAGGATCCCATCTAGAACCACAAGTTTCATTTAGTTGCCTTGTCTTTCAGCATAGCTTCTCAGTCTTACATTGTTTTTCATGAAGGTCAATGACTCTTAACCAGGCTGCATGTCACAATCATGTGGGGAGCGTGCCAAGATACTTGGTCTGGCTTCCAACCCCAAAGAGGCTGATCTAAGAACTGTAGAGTGGGATCTCACTAGATGTGGTAAAAGAAAGTGCTCCATGAGATGCTGTTGCACACTTTCCTTAAAATCAGGGCTATTTCAATACCTCAGGCACTACCCTTTTGAGTTTCTGTTCATGACCTTCCTTCTTCTAGTTGCTTGTTTCCCTGTTCCTCCTTTATGGGCAGAAACCTGACCCTCCTACATTCCTGGAGGGTTTGAAGGAGTTTCTAGGTGCCTTATGAGATGTAAATACTGTTAAGACCTATCTCCAGGAATTTTATTACAGAAGAAAGATCAAGTACAGTACACTTGGTTGCAATGTTTCTCAAGGCTTGCATGTCCCCACAACTGTGTGGTGACTTTGGTATGAGGGACTCAGGGTCTGTATTTTGATGACATGCTCTGAGTAAGTTAATGTGTAAAAACAATGACAACAATAGTAAAACTAGGTGGCTACTTTAAGACTGAGGTTATTAACTATCAAGCTATGAGCATCACGCAGAACCAACAATATTATAGTGCATTGCCCTTGCATCACTAACTGGAAAGGGACAACATGGTCTATGGTAGAAATATCTATGTTCATTCTTTCAGAGTTCAATTCAGTTTAATATAATATAGATTTATAATAGTTATTTACAATAGTGATACTATTATTTATCAGGCATCTATTGTGTGCTCTGTTCATTTTGTTCAGTCACTAAGTTGTGTCCGACTCTTTGCGACTCCCTGAACTGCAGCATGCCCGGCTTCCTTGTCCTTCACTGTCTCCTGGAGTTTGCTCAGACTCCTGTCCATTGAGTCAATGATGCCATCCAACCCATCTCATCCTCTGTCATCCCCTTCTCTTGCCCTCAATTTTTCCCAGCATCAGCATCTTTTCCAGTGAGTTGACTCTTCACATCAGGTGGCCAAAGTATTGGAGCTTCAGCTTTAGCACCAGTGCTTTCAATGAATATTCAGGGTTGATTTCCTTTAGGATTGATGCATTTGCTCTCCTTATGTTCTCTGTATGTTCTCTAAAACAGAGAGCCTGCCCTCAAGATGCTTTTAGTCTTGTAGGAGATACCAGTAGGTATGCAGTTAAATAATGGAGAGCAGAGTATGTGCTACAAAAGGGCTGAATCAAGAAGAAGCAGTATGTTGTCATTGGGAGTAAGGATGTGTCAGTCTATCCAGATATAGCAGTGGTGAAGTAGCTTTAAATGAGCTATTTAAAGTGTTTTTATTTGAAACCATACTCCCTCCAACTCCATCACCATCTTTGGAGAGAAGGGAAGCGTTTGGCCTCAATGGCCGCCACAGGGCCATGTCCCATCTCTAAGGATAAGGGTATTTTTGGAATAGTCTCTCAGCACATTGATATTTGTTTGCCAGCTTCTTTTTTCAGTGGTTAAGATTTTTCTCTTCTCTTGACTGTTGTCTCATTCTGTGCCCACAACATGAATTTTTAATTTTTATTTCATTTTTATCTGAAAGAATTTCACTTTTTGTTATAGGGGGCTGCAGGGACCTCAGTAGTGGGTAGAAGATTGATGCCTAAGCTTAAATCATTGCCCTGTTTATTTTGAGTGCCCATCTTTGGAAACCAAAAGTATATGGTGTGGTCTGTTGTTTTGGTGGAAATTACTGTCTTTTTGTAAGACAATTGACACTTGGTGGATTCAAAAATTCTGTTTGGTTTTAGTCCATTTGCAGAACCAGAGAGTCCTCCTAATTTCATATTATTTGAAAATCATTCCGTGTTTTTTGACTAAGAAAGTGAATTTGTTTTTTGACAATTGGAAACCACTATGTCATAGAGAAACGCAGCGTACTTAGATATGAGGCACTAAGGTGTTTCACCTTTTTACAGAGTATTTATTTGTGGTCAAGCATGAGGCCTGTTGAACTCAGTGAAGACCTAAGGATTCTGTTTTAGCTAGATGTAGAGTGAAACTGTCCATTTGAAAATAAGGGAGACTTCATTTACTTTAGGATAATGATTCTTCCTGCTTTTAATTTGAGAATCTCAAAGAGCATTTCAAGCTAAGTTATTTAGAAGGATGACGGAGACATTACATTTTGGCTTGGGTAAATATAGTGATGCATTAAAATTAAACACTGGCTTAAGTAGATTCTGCAATTCATCTCAAAGTATCTTCCTTTTGATTTTTTAAAAATGCATGCCTATAATTCACATTTATTGTATAACAAACCAAAAGGAAAAGGCATTAAAAAATATCACTTGTCATCCCATGAGTTATAGACAATTGTTAGCATATACAGATTGTTTATACAGAAATAATGCCATATTATAAACCCTATTCAGTAGCCCACTTTTTTCCTCACAAGGTAATATATCAGAAACACGTATTCATGTTCTTTTCTAGATACTCCATGACTCACACGTTCACTAGATTTAAGTCATTGTTCAAATATCACCTCCATGAAGCATTTTCCAATTATTCTCTTTAAAACTGTGGCTTTCCATCATCACCCTAGCATTCCCTTTACCCTTGCTTGCCCTATATATCTATAAAGTACTTATCAAGATTTGATACTAAGTAGGTTTTATGTAATATATTTTTAAGAGGTCTTCTGATAGTGTATAAAGTCCACGAGTGCAGCTCTTTGTGTTTGTTTGACTTATTTGTTTGTTTGCGATTTCCTTCTGGTGTCTAAAGTAATGTCTGGCACATAGAAGGCACCCATCAATGACTAAATAAATGTTAGATCTAGATCAACATCATTATTTTTGATGGCCACACCATTTTCCAGTGTGTGATTGCAGCTGATTTTTTAAACCCATACTTTATCGATGAATAGTCTGATCATTTCCATCATATTTCATTGTGGGTAAGTTTCTTTAACATGCTTCCCTGTATATCCTTCAGTCATTTCTTTAGTAGGATAATTTATTATAATTGGTATTACTACATCAAAGTGTATGAATATTTGTAAGGCTTTTTGATACCTGTTGCCAAATTTTTTTGAGAAAGTTTTTTCTCTAATACTCTTATTTATGTATAAGTAGCATACACAAGTGCTGAATTTCTTATACTCTCTTATACCAATATTGTGTTTCATTGCTCTTTTTAATCTTAGTCCTTTCATTTAAATTATATGACTTAGAAAATTAAGTACTATCAGAATCAACAATTTGCTTTTGTAAGTTAAGGAGCAGATAGTAAAAATAGAGGAAAAGTAGAAAGGGTACTCTCCTAATGTATAATTATATATAATAAAAGCCTGAACTCCCAAACTGTCTGATTTGAGAACTAGAGAACTGAGGCTACTTGGTTGAAGTCACATATCGTCTCATTTACAGATGAAGATGTGTCATTTAAGGGGGGCGGTGTTGTTGCTATTTTGATGACAATGAGGACAGGGAACCAGGGATGCCCAGCCTTGCCCTGATAATTATCACTTCTGCCAGTGAGTTCTCAAAGGGGCTGCACACTTAAGGAACAAGAACAAAATGGAAATTCAGGAACTGCTTTATTAGTAGCTCCATGAATGCTTAATCAACGACAGAGATCTGTGCTCACACTGAGATGGTGCTTAGGCTGTGGCTCTGGGAATAAGCCAAAGATTTAGCCTATCTCTAGTAGGAACCACACATTGAGTAAATCAGGGCTCTTTCTTTCATATTTTCAATTAGAACCAATGGGTAGTGAATAGATTGAGAAGACTGAGAAGTGATGCCTTAAATCGGACCCTCAGCGGTTTCTTGATCTCTGCCGTACATAGCCCAATATTTCCTGGTGGTTTTTAAAAACTTATGCAGCTCCACATTTGCAGGTGGCACATTTCCAGGTACAGACAGTTCTTTTCTGAATTGTGTGTATGTGTTATTTTAAAATAAGTGGGTAGGACAACAGGTTAAAAATTTGTATAATGAAAAATGAGTTTTTCTTGCACACTTGTTCCCCAGTTACAAAATTGAGCATCTTAGAGACAACTTGCTGCTAACAATTTCTTGGGAATCTACTTAAAAGATTCTCCATGATAAAATAGGCAAATCTGTATATATATTATATAAATTATCACACAATAAAGGTTTGCTGTCCTAGACCTTAATACTTGATTTTTAAAATATTTTATTCAGTGTGCTTTCTGGTAGAGTTTTCTTGGTAGTACATGTTTACATGCAAATTGAAGATGGATTTGAGGGTAAAATTGTAAGTAAATTCTTCAACTGCTTGGTTTCCTAATAAATCGCCTGTTATTTATGAGGAGATACAGCTGTGACATAACTCAGTCACCTCACAGAGACTTTTCACTCCTGTCACATTTATTTTATCTTCTCACTTGTTCTCTTTACTCAACCTTGCTCGGAAAGCTTTATCTTCTCAGACTTGGTCTCCTCTAGTGAGGGGGCAAGTTTAGACTCAGCTGCTCTTTTGTGTATAAGTAAAAAGAAAATGGAAGTGTCATCTATCGTGTGTAAATGTACAAGTCACCACTATCACATACACATTGTACATGTCACTTATATGCAGTTTAGCTTCAGTTCGGTTCAGTTCAGTTGCTCAGTCGTATCTGACTCTTTGCGACCCAGTGAATTGCAGCAGCCGGGCCTCCCTGTCCATCACCATCTCCCGGAGTTCACTCAAACTCACTTCCACCGAGTCGGTGATGCCATCCAGCCATCTCATATGAGCAATGCCCAAACTGTGAGTTGAGGCCCTTTCATGGGTCACAGTCATGCTTTAGTGGGTTATAAACCACATTTTTGAAATAAATAAACAGAAAATGTCAATGTGCCTTACATGCAATAGGCATGATTTCATGAAACCATTGTTTCAGATATGTATGTACTTATTTATATATCTCCAGATAGGAGTTTTGCATCATCACATCAAAGGTTATTTCTTTACTCTGGGTTGTAGTCAAAAATAGTTCAGAATCTCGGTTTTAACTGCTTTGATCTGTAGAGTGACACTGTGAAGTAGATGTTATTAAATGTTTTCTTCACTTAATAGGTGAGGAAAACTGAACCTGAGATGGTAGTATATTACCTTTTACAAAGTAAAGGTTAGCACTGGAGTGTGCATTTTAAGCCTTGCTATTTTCTTTGGAACATAATTTCCTTTCTCTATTAGTTACTATTAATGGAAAAGAGAACTGTCTTTACTTGAAGTTTATTATTTGGTCAACATAGTTATTTTTATTCTCTGTGCTTGTGTTCCAGCCCAATCTCTTATGTACTCATAATTTAAATTCTGAATTTGAGGAGCTCCTAAGTAGTTCTACTTCCCTTAAAGTTAGGTTTTCCTTAAACAACCAGAAAGTCTCCATTTAAGAAAGTTAGGGAGCCAACATCTGCCAGCTGGAAGAACCCTAGAGCCATGCTCCTCCACGTGTGGTCCATGAGTCTACATCAGCATCTCTTGGGAGCATGTTAGAAATGCAGAATCTCAAGCCTCACCGTAGACCTGCTGAGGCAAAGCCTACATTTTAACTAGATCTTTCTTGTGATGTGAACATTGATGTTTGAAAAGCATCTAAGATATCAGGTCATTTTGTTTTTAAACATCAATTGAGTGATTAAAATGACTTTTTATTTATTTAGTTTTTCAACCTGTGTTTACTGATGGATAATATGGCCCTAAACTTACGCCAGGTGGTGAGGATATAAAGATACATTATGAGAGGGCTTTGTTTTTTTAGAAGTTTCAGTTCTAACTGGGAGATAATGGCCATAAACACAAATGCAATCAAGTATTATAGATATTTTGATAGAATGTATAAGAGGCACAAAGGGGCTGTTATCTGAACCTGTAGGTGTGTGTGTATATGTATGTATAAGAGGCACAAAGGGGCTGTTATCTGAACCTGTAGGTGTGTGTGTATATGTAGGTTTACATGGATATTTGGATCACGAAGAAAGAGAATGATGCTTGCTTTTGTTGTTGTTGTTAACCATAGTAAATTAATTGAGACTTTATTGACGATCTGAGTTTAATTACTCCCTTGTGTTTTTGCACTATGATCACATATAACCAGCAATGTACCATCTTCTTTGTTGGTACATTCTTGTTCGTTTCTCCCCTAATGGGGCACTTTGTATTACCAAGGGCTAAGCAAATTTTGTTTACACATGCCTGAGCCATGTTACTAGAGTAACTACAGTGGGTGAGACTCAGCTACTACGAAGGAGCCACATCTGGCTCTCAGTGCCACTGCCTTTCTTACGCCTAGAAAGGGTCGCCTGAGAAAATAAACAGAGCTGGCTTTCTGGGAGTTTTTCCTCACTCTTTTCAAGTTAATGGTATTCACAACAGGCTGTTCTCTGATGTAACGGGCATGAAGTACTGTTTGGGAATCAGGGATACAATGTTTTGCACGCCACAGTCACCCTTTAACTGCCTCGTGGTGCTGCGTCTAGCACAAAGTAAAAACCCTCTGAATATTAGCTGAATGAGTGGGGATGACGTGGAACATTTTAAACTAGATCTTCCCTTGCTTCTCTCCAAGGAATTCTGAGGATCCATTTCCAGCTGTGTATTTCACTAAACCATTTTATCTGGTAACTGAGGGATGATGTATTTTGCAGGCTGGGTAGGCTTTGGATGGTGAGGAAAAGGGTAAGGAGGGGACCAGGGTTTATAGAAATGTGTCTATGACTACTCTACTTCTTATAAAACCACATGTTTCTTTCTTAGGTTTTATGTACCATGCATTTTCCATTTGCCTAATGTGTGTCCTTTTTTTCCCTTTTGACTTGCCTGTTTGATTTATTCAATGCCCCTGTAATTCACAGAGTCTGGGAGCACACTTGAATTTCCCCAGCAAGCCCAGAGGACAGGGGATGCATTGATGTGAAGGTGGACAGCTTAGTATTGCTGGTTGGAAGGTGCTTGCAGCGGGTTCTGTCCAGCTGCTTTTCTCTAAGAGGGTCACCACCACCTCTACCACCTCTGGCCCCAAGCATGTCAGACAAATGCTCTTTCTTTGTTTGAAGAAATCTACTGGAAAGGAAAGGATCCCCCTACATTTGTATACACATATTTGTTTCTGTTCATTTGCCATCTTCCTTATACATGGATATTGTGTCTTTTCTCTTAAGCTGAAATTATTCTTACTGCAATTTAGAGGAGTTTCCTTTTGTTGACTTACCTGTTAAAATGGTGAGTGAACTTTAAGTCAGAATACGCATGAGTTCTAAGTCTGTTTTAAAATAGTTCGATGCACGATACTGGATGCTTGGGGCTGGTGCACTGGGACGACCCAGAGGGATGGTATGGGGAGGGAGGAAGGAGGAGGGTTCAGACTGGGGAACACATGTATACCTGTGGCGGATTCATTTTGATGTTTGGCAAAACTAATACAATTATGTAAAGTTTAAAAATAAAATAAAATAAAAAAAAATAAAATAAAATAGTTACTAGGAGTTTTTCATTCCAGCTATCTTAACTAGTTATGCTTCCCTTCAAAGGATCCCTTTTCTATCCCTTTTTCATGTGTATATCTGTTTTCTACACATTTCTCCATTCCTCCATATCCTTTTGGTAGCTTAGTGGCAAAGAATCTGCCGATGTAGGATCCACGGGAGATGCAGGTTTGATCCCTAGGTCCAGAAGATCCCCTGGAGGAGGAAATGGCAACCCAATCCAGTATTCTTGCCTGAGAAATCCCATGGACAGAGAAGCATGGCAGTCTACAGTCCACGGGATTGCAAAACAATCGGACAACTTAGCAACTAAACACTGACAAACACATCCTTTAAAACTGTGAGCTCCACTTTAAAGAACATAATGGGAAGCTCCGATAATTGAGCTTGAAAAATGGAAAATTTTGATCTAACTTAATAACTCATCAAAATAAGAAGAAAATTATTATGAGGTTATCACTATGGCTTTAACAGTCTGCCTAATCTTTCCTGGAATACATGGTCTGGATTTATGTTGTTTACAAGATAATTCTTTACACAAACAAATTCTATTTTCTTTTTTGGTTCCTTTTCACTCTCCCAGAATCTCATCAACCTGTGCCTCACTATATTTAATTCCTCTGACAGAAATAAGGTGCGCAGAAATCCTCTTTTAAATTGAGTATGAAGAGGATATAGGTCCAGATAAAACACTGAATCTGAAAATTAAGCTGTGAAATAGAATTTGGTCATCAGGTCTCCATCAACTTGGACTTCTTTACTGATCACTCAAAACTTTACTCTGGGCTTTAGTCTTATATGTGATGATTTTTTAATGGTGGAAGGTATCTTGGTGATAATTCTTTTTACTTGACAGGTGTTAAATATTTCTTTTAGGGCACTTTCTGGCCACATGAAGGCCAAAGAGTTTCTTTCTCAGTCCTGACTACATATTAGAATTATCTGGGTTTTAAAGGAATATGGGTATCTGACCCCTCCTTCCCATTTCCATTCCCCTTCCCCGAGATCCTGAGTGCATTGGTATGAGATAGAGTTTGGGCATTAGCATTTTAAGGTAAGACTCCTAGGTGATTCTAGTATCTAGCCAAATATAGAACTATTGGATGGGGTTAATAAAGGTTTTTGAGACACATAATTTTAATAAGGATGTAGACAAATTATATCTCCAGATGTGTACACTCAGGCAGTTAAGAGAAGTACAGATGCTTCTATAAGACCTGCCATTGAACTTACTTCTGTAGGGTCTAAGGAGAGATGATTTGACACTTTGTTTAATGCAGTAGTTCTCCAAGTGTGGTCCCAGGACTAGTAGGGCTACCATCACTTGGGCATTTATTAAGAATGCAAATTATCAGATCCTGACCCAGATCTACTGAGTCAGAATTTCCAGGGGTGGAACCCAGCAATCTGTGTTTTAACCAGACCTTCCAGAGATACTAGTGAGCTCTAAAGTCTCCAAGTCATCAACTTAGACAGTTGTTTTGGAAATAAGAGGTAGCTTAGGAAAATCTTAGCACAGTGCCTGGTGCAGAGTGAGAGCCCCCAAATCAGAGTACTCTAAAGACAGTGTGTTTGACATCTTGGTTGCCTGAATATGGTGGTAGATAGACTTGACAGCTGTTAGCTACTCTTCCAACTCTAAGACTGTTACTTTTTAGAAAATTATTTCATTGAAGCGTAGTTGATTTACAGCGTGTTCGTTTCTGCAGTATAGCACAGTGATTCAGGTATGCACATATGTGCCTTCTTTTTCATATTCTTTTCCATTGTGGTTTATCACAGGATATTGAATATAGTTCCCTGTGCTCTACAGTAGGGCCTTGATTACTATCCATTCCATATATAACAGTTTGCATCTGCCAGTCCTAAACTCCCAGCCCCTCTCTCTCCCACCTCCCCCTCCCTCTTGGCAACTGCAAATCTGTTTTCTATGTAAGACTATTATTTATAAGACAGATGGAGCTCAAGTGAACAATCTCAAAGGTGTATCCGGACAACCAGTCCATGTCACCCTCCTTCCACTGTGAGATATAGATTTTTCTTTTTCTAAAGACCTAAGTTGTGATGTTCTAGTACTATCCAACAGTGACTCATTGAGTGCTAGGGACTATCATCTATCACTGAGTGTTGAACAGCTGAAATGCAAGGAAAAGCTGTTTATCCATTGAGGAGAGACAGTTCCCCAACATTCAAAAAGGTCATTTTTATAAGGGAAACGACATATAAATAAATTTTTTTTAGAAAATGAAAGTTTTCTTTTTTTAATATAATTTCTTGCAAAAAGTATTTAAAAAGATTTTTTACCATTCACCCATAGCGATGTTGGATTTCCTAGTATCCTAAAGCCTGGATAGTATGTAGATCTCCAAATTCGATGTTTCTTATTGCAGTTTCTCCCAATCTGTCCTGCACACACTTTAAGATTCAGTTCAGTTCAGTTCAGTTGCTCAGTCGTGTCCGACTCTTTGTGACCCCCTGAATCGCAGCACGCCAAGCCTCCCTGTCCATCACCAACTCCCGGAGTTCACTCAGACTCACGTCCATCGAGTCAGTGATGCCATCCAGCCATCTCATCCTCTGTCGTCCCCTTCTCCTCCTGCCCCCAATCCCTCCCAGCATCAGAGTCTTTTCCAATGAGTCAACTCTTCGCATGAGGTGGCCAAAGTACTGGAGTTTCAGCTTTAGCATCATTCCTTCCAAAGAAATCCCAGGGCTGATCTTCTTTAGAATGGACTGGTTGGATCTCCTTGCAGTCCAAGGGACTCTCAAGAGTCTTCTCCAACACCATAGTTCAAAAGCATCAATTCTTCGGCACTCAGCCTTCTTCACAGTCCAACTCTCACATCCATACATGACCACGGGAAAAACCATAGCCTTGACTAGATGGACCTTTGTTGGCAAAGTTATGTCTCTGCTTTTGAATATGCTATGTAGGTTGGTCATAACTTTCCTTCCAAGGAGTAAGTGTCTTTTAATTTCATGGCTGCAGTCACCATCTGCAGTGATTTTGGAGCCCCGCAAAATAAAGTCTGACACTGTTTCCACTGTTTCCCCATCTATTTCCCATGAAGTGATGGGACCGGATGCCAAGAATACTCTTTAGTAAATTACATTCTTAGAAGTGTTTCCTTCTCAGAAATCCTTAATGGATCCTTACTGCATGCATGATAAAATTCACTCTTAGTCAGATGTGGAACACACTTAAAAGCTTATTTTAATACTGCTCCAAATTTTATGACTTAATTCTGTTATTTACAGGGTTCCCTGATGGCTTAGCTGGTAAAGAATCCACCTGCAATGCAGGAGACCCTGGTTCAATTCCTAGGTTTGGAAGATCCAATGGAGAAGGGATAAGCTACCCACTCCAATATTCTTGAACTTCCCTGGTGGCTCAGATGTTAAAAGATCTGCCTACAATGCAGGAGACCTGGGTTTGATCCCTGGGTTGGGAAAATCCCCTGGAGGAGAGCATAGCAATCCACTCCAGTATTTTTCTCTGGAGAATCCCCATGGACAGAGGAGCTTGATGGGTTACAGTCCATGGGGTAACAAAGAGTTGGACACAACAGAGTGACTAAGTGCAGCACAGCACAATGTTATTTACATTCCTATCTTTATACTATATTATAATTTGCTCTTTATTTTCTAGGCCCTAATTTTTTATAACCTTTATACTTTTATTTTCCTTTCTTTCTGCCTAGCATGAACTTATGCTGTACATCATAATGTTCATTGACTATATATATATATATATATATATATTTTGTGCCATGTGGCATGTTAGATCTTAATTCTAGGACGAGGACTTGTACTTGTGCCTCCTGCATTGGAAGTGCAGAGTCTTAATCATTGGACTGCCAGGGAAGTCCCTTTTGTGTGTGCATGTGTGTGTGAGCCTCAGTTGTGACTGACTCTTTTGCGTTCCCATGGATTATAGCCCTCTAGACTCCTCTATCCATGGGATTTTCCAGGCAAGAATTCTGGAGTGGGTTGCCATTTCCTGCTCCAAGGGTTATTTCCAACCCAGGGATTGAACCCATGTCTCCTTCATCTCCTGCATTGGCAAGTGGATTCTTTACTACTGAGCCATCTGGCCAGTATAGCTTCCTTGTTCCTCCAACCACACTTTCCTTTATCTTAAATTCCAGAAGAGTTTGCCTGTAGATTATTAATAAATTTCATCTTGTATTATCTTACCTATTTATACATTTTTTTCCTCCTCTAATTGACTGAAAATGTATTGAGAACAAACAACACATCTCATGCACTTCAGTATTTCACCACCCCAAGCACCTTGCCTGTCCTGGCTGAATGTACTTGATCCTTCTGCTCTAGCTTTACATCACTTCTATGTGTTACATCTGGTCATCATTCTTCTGAAAGTTAAGGCTGCTGATTAAACTGAGAAGTAAGATAGGGAATAATTGCTATGTAGGACAAAAAATTATGTGTCAAAGCCAATTACAAAGCAGTCAGATACCAGCTAATACAAATCTTCCTCTAATTATGATGAAATTACATCCTGAAAAGCCCACTGTAAATTGGAAATATTGTTAAGTGGAACATGCATTTAATGCATCTAACCTACCAAACAAACATCATAGCTTAGCCTCACCTACCTTCAGCATGCCCAGAACACTTACATTTAGCCTATGATTGGACAAAATCATTTAACACAAAGCCTATTTTATAATAAAATGTTGAGTATGTTAGGTCATTTACTGGACACTGTACTGAAAGTGAAAAGCACAATGGTTATGAGGGTACAGAATGGCTTAAGTGTACTGGTTGTTCACCCTGGCCATCACCTGGCTGACTGGGAGCTGTTTGCTGCCCTGCTTAGCATCCCAGCAGCACTGTACTGCATATGCCTAGCCCCAAATAGACCAAAATTCAAAGTACATTTTCTATTGAATGCCTGTTGCTTTTGCACCATGGCAAAGTCAAGTACCTACAGGTGGACCCATCATAAGTTGCGGACTGTCTGTGTTTTGTAAAAAGACTTCTGTAACATTGCACCCATGTTAACTTCATGTGTATTTCTTTTCTGTAGGTGATTTTCTTCCACCCCCACCTCCACCTCTCGATGATTCCAGTGCTCTTCCATCAGGCTCCGGAAACTTCCCTCCTCCCCCGCCCCTTGATGACGGTGCTTTCAGGGGACAGGTAAGATCTGTGGTTGAAGTCATGTTTGTAAGTACTGCTAGGAATCGTGAATTCTGAGGTTGTTTCTGTGGCAAATAAATACTTATCCAGAGCCTATAAAGAGCTTGATATCTCACAAAGCACTAAGGCACGTTAATGCCAACTGCCCAGCTCGAGCTTCTCAGAGTTCTCCTGGCTTGTACACTGAAGCCCTGGAAATCCTTTTGCCTACTAATTTTATTTCAAAACTGAAAGCCATTCTTTAGGAACGCCATCTGAGAATTTCACTTTTTCTTGTTATCCTGGGGACACACAACCATGCTTTTTTATTGCCTTTGTTCTGTATCCACTGACATTTGCTTTCTAAATGAGTAAGACTGGTATTTTAAGGTTCTGTTGGTCACTGTGGGTACTAATTGGTTAGCAACATCTTTCTAGCAAAAGCAACAGCAACAATTCTTAGAGTTTTCTCTTCTGAATGAGGTCAGGAATGCATATAGTGAGAATTGACTGTTTGGAAGTATTATGCTCCAGCACTGCACAGTGACCCAGATTTGGAGTCAGAAGCAACAATAACAGTTCTCAGCCTGTGATCACATAGGGCTACTGGTGACCAAGTGCCACTGTTTAAGCAGTTAAACACCAGTTATCGCAGGAAGGAAAACTAAATAATAATGTCATATAGTATTTATGTCATATTTTTAGGGATGGTGATGTTACTACAGATGTATAAAAGAAAAAACTTATTTTTTAGAGAAATGTCAGCAAGATTGGTGAGTGATATGGAATAGTGCCTGGCATTTTAAAATCAAAAGACTCTAAAAATATATGTATTTGTATACTGTATATGTATATGGCTAGCCATATTCACTACAATACTATTGGGATGCTAGATATATTTATATGTATACTGATGCACATGCTGTACAACTGAAACTAACACAACAGTGTAGATCAACTATACTCCAAAAAAAAAGGACAAATCATAAGAATAGGGAGCTACTGAGTTCAAATACAGGTGAGAAAATATTAGTTATGAATTGACAATTGTTGGGTGCAGGGAGATTTAATTCATTATTTGTTCTGTCTTTGTATATGTTTAAGGTTTCTCATAATAAATTGTAAAGAGGAAAAGCCATAGAAAGTAACTGCTTAACTAGTTCAGTTCATTATATGACTTTCTCCTAAATCTCATTCTGGGGGAGACAAAGGTAGATGTGATTCATTCATTCAACAAAAATTTCTGGGTGCTGTGTGCATACCTTTATAACACTAGGAATTCTATAGCAAAAAAAAGACAGGGTTCTACCCTTATGAAATTTACACATTACTAAGAGCTATTCTTTGCATATTGTTTTACTTATACAGTTAAACACTTTAACACTTTATTTAGTTTATATTCTTGCTTGAATAATTATGAAACTGTTTTGTAAGCATTTAAAGTCTTGAGTTCTGAAGTTTGCTTGACTTTGTGACAGAAGACTTGTATTTGATACTAGTTGGGCAGCTTATTCTTGTCCCATGATCTTGAGTGGGTCACCCTAAGGCCCTTTTCCTCTTAATTAAAAATAAGATAACTGTATATCTGTCTCTAATAATTGAATGAAATATAGATGGATTAGAAAGTACTAAATTATAATGATTGTACAGATGTTATAATGATCACAATATAAAAATAACAAAGGCAGGAATAATATAAGGTTTGTCAAAGGGTTTCTTTAAGAAAAATTTGAACATGGGACTTTCATAAATTACAAAAGCCTTTTTCTATATGGATCTCATCCTGCTAACTATATCCAAGCTGTGACTTTGTTTTTGAAAAAGAAAGAAATAAACAAAGAGCCTGTTGCCATGTTGGCTTATATTCTCTGTAAGACAGAAGGAAGACGGATAAAAAATAAAACAGAGTTTGTCAAGTGGAAAAGGGCAGATCTGGTGAGAGAGGCATGTTGTTCCTGAATATATGGAAGATAATCGGCAAGCTCAAAAGAAGGCAGGCGTGTCCTTTCCTTGTGTGGCGGTGTGTGATGTGATAAGAGGCTTGGCCCCACTCTGGCCATATTTACCCCAACTTCATACTTGAGCTACAGTGGAGCTTAGAGTAATGTAATCACCAGAGAAAATTTTGCACTTTTTTCTCTCGGCCAATAGTGAAAACTCCTGTTGCCAAGTCGAAATTATAGCTGGTAAATGTGTGTTTTTGTGTAGAAGTCTGTTTATGTTTCCAGCCAAATTTTCAGGTCAGAGCCAAAAGTATCTTTACTAAGTGTGACTGTAAGAATTACAAGATTTTCAGAGCTGAAAGGGACCTAAGACATCACTGGGTCCAACCCTGGCGCCAGGCATCTGATTACATACAGCCTTTTCAAGTACTTGGTGAATAAATTACTTCCCTCTCTTTGCAAACGGGGAAACTGAGATCCAAGAAGATGTGGTTCCTGTAGTTTCTGGCAGATCTCTTTTGAGAAATCTTGTCTCCTGATCTGCCCTTCCACTGATGGAGCACATGAGTTTGCTTTGGGCCTCTCAAGGATCTGAGGTTAAGAAGAATGGGTAACATGCTTTTGTTTGGAAAGACGAGGTGGTACTGGCATTTTTCTTCTCCCCAGATTTCTGATATAAGGCTGTAATTTTTTTTTCCCCTTTGCAAAAGGTGAATATTTAGTGTCAAGAATTCTTGTTTTAAGAGTTCTCATTTTATGGGAAAAGATGAATCTTGGAAAGTCAGTGAGAGATTTTCTTTTTTATGTAAGAATCAGTTGGAGCTCAGTGCCTGTAAGGCTTGGGTGACCATTTGGCAGTCACTTCCTTCCTTTGTTTGTTTTTCATTCATCCATGATAAATGGAATACCTTCTATATGTCAGACATAGACACAAGGGCGTAGGGCTTGGCATCATTGGTCTAATGCCCTGAGTCTCACCCTTGGGACTGTTAGCTTTGTTTGGTTTGATGCCACAGTTGATAATTACTTCCTATTTTAGCTATCCAATGGGCAGGTGTAGAGTGTTGTCTACAGTAGTTTTAAAAAGAGAATATGTGATAGAATTTCAGACTTGCAAGGGAATTAGAGATTATAACTTGAGTGCCTTTCTGTTGTTTGAATCTCCTAATTTTTTTTTCCCTCAATGGGTAACTCTTACAGCTGAGGCAATTTTGATGGCTAAGGGATGAATGAGTTACAACCTCTGATTCAAACTTGGGAGATGCATTTATACATAACTTCTAAATTAAGATGTTTCATGGTAAATTATTACTTAGTCATCATGCTTTGATCAGAAGCACAATCTAAGTCTTATCTTGTGGTACAGGGTGGGGGAAATAAATTAACTATGACTAGAGACATGCAGGAAGGATTCTTGGAAACAATTTCAATTTAACTGAACTTTGATGGTTAATTAGCATCTTAATTTTCAGATGGCGGAATGGATTTTTAGGTAATAAAGTAACAAGAATTCAGAGTACTTTGAAGAATGTTCTGAAATCATTGCAGGTGTTTGTTATTATTTTAAATATAAGGTTGACATCACCAGGTCTGTTGCTGGATGCCAAGTGGTGCGTTTAGCATACCATCAGACAAAACGTATTGCCCTTGTGGGAGACTTCCTTTAGCTCCTCAGGGACTTACCTGCTGATACCTGATGGCTTTGAGTTCAGGTGCCTGACATTTCTGGGGCTTGCCAGCTGGTATAGTTGTAAAGAATCCACCTGCCAATGCAAGAGACACAAGAGATGTGGGCTTGATCCTTGGGTCTAGAATATCCCCTAGAGGAGGAAATGGCAACCCACTCCAGTATTCTTGCCTGGAAAATTCCATGGGCAGATGAGTGTGGCAGGCTATAGTCCATCGGGTTGCAAAGAGTCGGACGTGACTAAGCACGCACGCATACCTGATATTTAACTTCCTCTTTTTATGACGTCTTTACTTGGCTTTTCTTCACGACAGCTGACACCTCCTCACCCTGTCTCTCTCTGTGACCTAGACTGTGGCTTGCTTTTATGTGCCTGTTATCTGGGGGTTTTACCCTTCCAGTTCCCATTGCCTTTTTCATTCATTCAGGCAGGATGGCTACCTTTGCTAGGGTAACTCCAGCCCCTCCAGCTCAGAAAACAGTTTTGTCCATTGCTTGTTACTCCAGGTATTGAAAGTGTCTTCTGTTACTGAACTGAAATTTCTTCCTTTATGATTTCCTCACACCAATTTTCTTCCTACCCTCTTAGAAAATGATGCACATTCAAAGGAACTGTCAGACCAGGAAAGAAATAAGTGGTGTCTCTCTCAAGAGGGTGATCCATAAAACTCCTGAAAGAGGTCACTTTTCTGAGGAGAGAGTGAAAACATTGTCATGTGAGCTGTTCACTGAACTTGTGGGAAATGCCCAGAGTTTGTTGAAAAGAGAAGGAAGAAGAGAAACTTCTTTTTTTTTTTTTTAATAATTTTATTTTTTTAATTTATTTTATTGACATATTGTTGATCTATAATGTTGTGTTAATTTCTTCTGTACAGCAAAGTGATTCAGTTATTTATATATGTGTGTGTATATATAGACTTTTTTTCATATTATTTTCCATTATGGGTTATCATAGAATATTGAATATAGTTCCTTGTGCTATACAGTAATGCTTTATTTATCCATTCTATATATAATCGTTTGCATCTGCTAATCACAAACTCTGAATACCTCCTTCCCCACCCTCCTCCCACCTTCCTTGGTAATCCTAGGTCTGTACTCTTCGTCTATAAATCCGTTTCTGAAGAAATTTCTGAAATGCTTTATGGTCTTATCTTAAAGTCAGTGCCCAAAAGTTTGTAAGCCAACTCATTCCGACTCTTGTGAAAATAATTTCAAACCTCATAATGTATAAGGTCAGCAGTGGATTGTAGTCATTTAGCCACTTACCAATTTTATATATTTCATTTATCATAAACTGGCACTGAGGACTTTCCAGGTGGCATAGTGATAAGGAATCCATCTGCCAATTCAGGAGACTCGAGTTCGATCCCTGGATCGGAAAGATCTCATGGAGGAGCATATGGCAACCTGCTCCAGTATTCTTGGCTGAGGATATTCCATGGACAGGGCAACCTGGTGGGCTACAGTCCATGGGACTGCAAAGAGTTGAGCATGACTGAGCGCGCACGCTCACACACACACACACTAACTGGGTGTCTTGTGACTCTTAGACAAGTACTATCATGATCATAAGTATGGAATGACAGGATTTTACTTGTTGACATAGAGAACTCAGGCCCCCAGCTGGGGGCATGTTCATTCATGTGTTCACAGAAATAGGCAGCAGGCCTTACTTGCTTTATATGATTTGGACATACCTTACCACAGAGGGCATCCCTTCTGCCGATTGGAAGTTGGGTGAGGAAGGAAGAGTCTGGGAGTAAAAGGAGATCCCACCTATAAAAATTAAGAGTAGAGATGCAGAATTGCCAGAGCAAAACCAAAATGGTCAGCAAAAGCTTTAATCCACTCTGAGGTGCTTATCCTTCCTGTGTAGTGAGGATATAAGATATCTTGATCCATGGAAAGATACCAGAGGAGTGACTAAGATGCTTATTTATTCCTGGCCCTTTGTCTTGTTCCTTTGGGCCTTGGGTTAGCTAGGGGCCCTAGTTGATTTGTGGGATTGTTTGTGACCCTGGCAACAGCAGCAGCAGCAGCAGCAGCTTGATTTGGGACTGCTTCCTTCTTTTAAGGTCCACACATGTAGGTCAGTGGATGTTTAGCAGGGCTGGTGGGTTCTTGAGGTATGCTTCAGGCTCAGATCGGTGTGACTTTCTAGAAGCGAATGTCAGAGGTTTTTCTGTTTTCCTTTCGCTCTGAATCATCCTCTGATTGGGTATTCAGATGAGAAAACAGAGATATTTTTGGTGTCTAGACTTATAAAAACTTCTTTGAAAGTAGCAGATGAGAGTCGATGGGGAGTATTCCAGTATTTCACTCGAGTAATTAGACCCTTTTCATGGAATGCCATAGTTTCTCTTCGTTGTTTTTTTGAAGACTCTATTTAAAAAGGTAAACGCTTTCCCTGGGATCAATAGTGGAGTATGTGTACACACACACTCATTTACCCCTAGCAACCCCATTTCCACTGCTGCTGCTCCCTTGAAATAATCTAGGACACATGCGTGCATTCAGCAGTGAGAGCTTGGCTGATCAATGGACAAGAAAAATTTTACGGGGAAACTGGTTGCGGTCAGTTCTGTTGTATATTGAGATAACCAATGAGGTTAGATTTACTTTAGCTCCTCAGTGCCTTTATAGAGAGTCATTTACAATGTTTGCATATTTCAGAAAATTTCCTTTGCCCAAATTAAGTGAAACTTCAGTTGGTTCTTTCTGAGTCAGTAGAGATTTTTAACCCATTTTGTCTTTCCCATCAAGAATCTTAGTGATTCCTTCAAAGCTGAAATATATTTGTTTTTTCTACATCTAAAAAGTAGAACATATTTTTTCTTCTAGTAATGTAAATAAATCAAATAACATTAACATGGATTAAATGTTTTCAAACATGTTTCTCTATCAAGGAAAAATTATGATATGCATATGTGCCCCACCCCCAACATAGGGGCTGTAAGAAGTTTGAGCACTGTCTCATTTAAATTATTATTAGATGTTTGGAGAATGTATTTCAAATTTTAAACTTTATAACACCTCTTTTAAGAGAATCATTTCTCACATTAAATTGTACCACTGCATTATTAATAGACTATTGCTTTTGTTCGGAGAAGGCAATGGCACCCCACTCCAGTCCTCTTGCCTGGAAAATCCCAGGGACGGGGGAGCCTGGTGGGCTGCCGTCTATGGGGTCGCACAGAGTTGAACACGACTGAAGTGACTTAGCAGCAGCAGCAGCATTGCTTTTGTTATTTGCATTGTTTCTTTTTTCCTTTTTTTTTCTTGAATTCATCATCCTTTTTTTTTTTAATTTCTTCTTCTTGTACTTTATCTTTTTTTTTTTTGGAAAAGCTGCATAAGCGATAAATTTTCTGAAGCCTTTTTTCTTTCAGTTTCATAGATAAGTAAATGTTTGGCTTCAAGTAGAATTCTAGGCTCCAAGTTCCTGTACCTCAATGTTCAACAAAGATTTCTATATTTTTGCTTTGTGTCATTTAGTCTTTATTGTTGCAGATGAGAAATCTGATGTAAGTCTGTTTCTTTTTCCAATTTAGTAACTTTTATTGTTTGATCTGTAAGTTGTTATTTGTGGCATTCGACAATTTTACTTCAATATTTCTAGGTACAGCTTCCCTCACCCTCACCCTAGTAGTTCTACTTAGTATTCATTGAATCTGATATGAGGAGTCAAATTCTTATTTAGCTAAGGGAGATTTTCTTGTGATATTGGGAAAGTGAGTTTTAATTTTTTCATTTGCCTTTTTCTTCCTTATGGAACTCCTATTTTATGGTTTTGGATTTTTTTCTGTTCTTCATATTGGTATTCTTTTTCAATAGTTCTACCATATGGAAGAATTCTTATTGCTTGCATCCTTTCTTTATTTTTAATTTTTGTGGTGATGATGTATTCTCAAATTATAAATGCTACTTGCACCTGAATTTAGGGAGAAAATGTGCTTGGGAGTGGCTCTGAATCTCCTGTTCTGGTAGACCTATCTAGCTTCCACTCAAACTTTATCTTTTATCTAGACTGGAAGCATATAGTCCTTTAAATGTCAGGGCGGCCATAGGGTTTGTGCACCGGTTGTCCCTGTGTGTGTAATCAGGGGAGGCAGGACAGGGAATGGGTTTCCTTTAGAGACACATGCCAAGAGAGAACAACAAGCATCAAGGCTGTTTATTAGTTTTAAAGGTCCACTGGCAGGTAGCAAAGCCCCGATTTTACATGTTGTACATATATATCCAATATGGGCAGCAACAGGCTGTGGACAGCCCTTCTGTGGGGTGGTCTCTGCTTGAGTTCTCAGTTTCCTCTCTCACTATTTCCCCATTCATGCCTTCCAATGACTATGTCACCAGAAGTGTCAGGGGTTGTGGCAAAGCACCTTTTATTAGAAAGAATGAGCTCATCGAGTGATTTCACTGCTGTTTTGTCTGGCTTTCATCATGTACCCCAAACTTCCTTTCCCAAGAGGTTCCCCCACACCCTCACCCCGTTTTATCATGGCAGTTTGAAGTCAGATCAGATATTGCTACCTTTTGCTATTTGTCTCAAACTCACCCTGCTGCCTTTGAGGATGCCAGGAAAACCCTCCCTGACTGCATCATCTGGACCAAGTAAAGCTTCAGGGAAAACATGGTATGATGGTGAACACTGTGAGTGCTGATCCAGAGTACCTGACTTAACTCCCCTCTCGCTGGCTATGTGACTATGGTCATGCTGGTAAACCATTTTTGCCATGGTTTGCTTATCTGTAAAATAGAAGTTATTGCTGTGCTTACCTCTTTGGCTTTTTGTGAATTTACATAGAGAATATCATAGGAGCCTGACATAGCATAGGGCTTAGTAAGTATTTCCCATTGATATTGTTACTATTAGACTGTTCTGAGCTAACTGGCCTCTGTGCTGAGTTCTGGCATAGTTATTGCTGTCCTTTGGTTTGTACCACACCTCCCTAAGGTTCACTAATGATGCCATCACTTGCTCTTAAGTGTTTGGGGATTTTAAGGCATTTTACTAAATGCTCCCACAGGCTCTTTCTTCAAAACGAATGACTGTGTTAAGTAACCTTAGATCTCTTATAACTCTAAAATTCATCCCTTTAGTAAGAAAATATTAGCTCTTATAACTTCATAGTTGTTTACAAACTGCAAAATACTTTATATTATTGAATTTGATCTTCACAAGTAAGAATAGCAAACATATAATTTAACAAATACAAAAACATTAAGGCTCAAAGGGTTGAGGCAGCTTGTTTAGATTTCATGACAAGTGTCATGGAAGCAATGATTTATTTTTAAAAGGATAAAAACAAAAACAAAATGCATTTTGGGAACTCTTAAGCCTCTTGGCTTAGTATCAGTTCCCAGCAAATGAGAGAAGGCAGATCATTTTAAATTCTCAAAAAGCAGCCAAAGTCACCAACAGTATGTGTTCATGGCCAGTGGCCAGGGGCCACCAAGATAGCTTTCACTGTAATTCTTTAGTGGAAATAAGTACATCTTCCGTCCTAGCATATTGCCTTACAATCCCCTCACCAATTGTACCATGTACTTCTTATCCATGGATTTGGTAAGGAAGCCCTATTGGGCTCACAAACCCTTTAGTTCCTTTGTAATTTACATAATCCATTCAACATGAGCACAAAACAACTTGATCTGAAAGAAGGGGTAAAAGTGGGAATGGAGGATGCCAAAACCAAAAGCCAAGGGCATTAACTCATGTTTTGTTTTTGAAGTGCTGATGTTTTTAGGGAGAGTTTCTGTGTATAGCTGATTTGGAGATTCAAAAGTCAGCTATTTAAAACTAAAAATTTGGTATTGCATGCAATACTTACATGAATCCTTAAGGGGTTAAGTTATAATTATCATTATTTTTTCATTGACTTCTGTGAGTTTGACCTGTCCAAGGCTCTTACTCTGTAAATTTGATAAATTCCAAAATTGACATTGAGTTTTATTTCTAATGAAGGACTTTCATATAATTTATCTAACTTGAACCTTTAAAATAACTTACAAAGAGGAAGGGGAGGGATGATTGTCTGCCTTGTGCCAGGAAAGGGACTGAGGCTCAGAGAATTAAGTAGTATTTCAGGTTTCCAAGGTATTAAGTGTCTTGGGCAGGGATGTGACCCTACCTTCTTCTGAATCATGCCAGTCCATTTCTTTCTTTTTTGGCATCACTGCTTTCTTGTTACTCTGCCTTTATATTGTTTTTCAATGAAGGACACAGAACACAAATTGTCATGTTCCTCTTAGAACATTAATTGTTAACCTGTGTTCTTTTGAGTTCATTTGTAGAATCTTCTCTTGCAGTATTGTCTTCAACTTTTTAAAACTGTATCTTTACAGATTGAAGATCATACTTTGACATTAAAATATAGGAAAGCTGCTTGTAGACTTTTAAAATGGAATACTTTCCAAGTTTTTTGATTGTTCTTATATTTATTTTGCCAATAAACTTCAGGAAAGATGTCAATTTGTATTACTGTAGAAAAAAGTAAAATTGGCAGTACCTGGTATAAACAATGTTTCTGTGGTAGTTTTTTAAAAAAATAAGTGGTGAGGGTGACACAAGAAAGACAGGTTTCACTTTGTAAGAAATCTAAGGACTTCCCAGGTGGTCCATTGATAAAGAATCTGCCTGCTAATGCAGGAGACATGGTTTGATCCCTGGGTCAGGAAGATCCCCTGGAGAAGGAAATGGCAACCCACTCCAGTATTCTGGCCTGGGAAATCCCATGGATAGAAGAGCCTGGTGGGCTACAGTCCATGGGATCTGAATGAGTTGGACATGACTCAGTGACTTAACAACAACAATAACTTTACTGGAGGTAAAGGATTTGGTTTATAAGACTCCACCCCCAGCATCATCTGCCAAAAATAATATAAAATATATATTTTAAATATTTTAAAGAGACAGAGCAAGAGCTCAAACACCGCCTCCTTTCTCAATAGTTGTTTGATTCCCTGTAGTGCTTAAGGGAATCTCTGCCTATCCTAAGACTACCTACTGTTTTGACCTGTAGATGGCAGATCCAGATGATGTATGATTTGGGATTTGGGGGAGATCATCTCTAAGAGCCAAATCTCAATTTTTTTCATTCACAGTACTAGTAATGATAATTCTCTGTCTCTCATATTCTGTTTTTTTTTTTCTTTTTGAAAGTCAGATGAAAACAACTCATTTGATAACACTTTCTAAATCAGTAAGTAATTAAAAATATCTATTTTTCCTAACATTATTTTAACATCCTTGAGCTTTAACTCTGTGAGAAATTATACATTTAGAGCAATGGCTAGTAGAATGTCCTTCAATGATATATTTGATGTATAACATATACTGAAAAGAGAACGGCACACTGTGCCCTGAACAGAGATGTAAGGATCTAAGCCATGGTTCACTCCACCGAAATGTGCACTGAGAAGGTTTGTGTCAGAACAGAGGAGGGGACCTGACTGGCTTGGACTCAGATATTCTATTGAGAGATGATCAAGCAATTAAATAAAAGATACAGCAACTGGAAGAGTATTTCACTCTTCATTCAGGGAACACACATTCAGGGAACTTTGTAATTTTTATTATCAAGTCATCATGTTCATTGAAATGTGCCTGTTGGGTTGTTTTCGTTTTCTTTTAGCTTACTGAAAGCCATACAGTGTCACGTTAGTATTTCTTTTCTGTTACTCTGGTGGGAAAAGAAAGTTTAGGGACATGGCAACTACTGCAGAGAAGTATTTCCACACTTACAGGTTTAACAAATGAGGCTCTCTCCCCTCCCCTCTGCCATGTGTCTCTCCGAGATTTAAGTTACATTCCTACCGTGAACGTAAGTCATGTCAACTCTATTGCAATGGCTCTCATATTCATCTGCCACCCTCTACCCAGCCCCCTCCAAATTCCCTAATGATTATTAATTTGCTGAGAAGTTCTTTGTACTTCTACCAGGCAAGGAACACTCTGGAAGATTTGAATCTCCTTGCTTCCTCCTTCCATTTTCATTAAAAAGAATCTCCTTGGTTCCTCTGCTAGATCTGCAACTGTCCCTTTTCTCCCGTAGATCGCCTTTTTCTTTTTCTCTGTCCCAGAGTGTTTAGGTGCCCACTCAGCGTTCTCCCTTTTGACTTGTCTCCAGTCACGTCTCTCACAGAGTCAACTTTGAGGGACTCGGACTGGTTATGACTCTTGGTGCTATGTCTTTCTTTGACAACTGTTGTGCCATTTATCCATAGAAAATCTTTCCAAAGGGAACACTTGCACATTCAATGGGTCCAAAAATTCCACTTATGTCTTCTCCCAAAACCTCCATTTTGATGGAAGTACCACCATATTTGATTTCCAAACTCTAAACATTGTGGTCATTGCTGAAATTTCTTGCTTTTTAAACATATTTGTGTATGGCAAAACCAATACAATATTGTAAAGTAAAAAAAAAATTTTTTTTAATGGAAAAAAAACATTTTCTTTGGAAAAAAATAAAAAATAAACATATTTGTCACCAATAGCTGACATATATATATATATATATGGTTCAAAATGACTCTCAGATTTGCTCTAGTCTCTTTATTTTCCTTGTCCTAGCTCATCCTTCTCCATCTCACAATGGACTCATTGCTTTGTGTTTCTTTTCCCTTCTAGCTACATTTCCCTAACAGATTAGTCTTTGAAAAATGTTATTTTCTCTTATGGCTTTTCTTTTTTCTTTTGACTGCCCCATGAAATTTCCTCTCTTGGTTGACTTTTGGAGTACTCCAGTTCAGTTCAGTCCCTCAGTCATGTCCAACTCTTTGCAAGCCCATGGACTGCAGCACGCCAGGCCTTCCTGTCCATCACCAACTCCCGGAGTTTACCCAAACTCATGTCCATTGAGTCAGTGATGCCATCCAACCTTCTCTCATCCTCTGTTGTCCCCTTCTCCTCCCACCTTCAATCTTTCCGAGCATCAGGGTCTTTTCAAACGAGTCAGCTCTTTGCATCAGGTGGCCAAAGTATTGGAGTTTCAGCTTCAACATCAGTCCTTCCAATGAACAGTCAGGACTGATATCCTTTACAATACTCCAAGACCTACTTTATCCTTTAAAGTATACCTTATCTCTGTGCTCTTTCTGTCTTTGCCCTTGTGAGGCTGGTGGTCCCATGCTAATTTTCATTATGTCTTTCTTGCTACCTGAAGCAGCCTCATCCCTCAGCTGATCAGACAGTCTCCCTATTTTTTAAAAGCCCAATTCATACCTTCTGATACTGCCAGCTCATCCCAGTCTGTCCCTTCTTTGCATCATGACTCTAGTGACTGGGTGGTATAGTGTAGTAATGTTAACCTAGGGTTTAATGCCAGGAAGCTCTGGTCTATTTCTTATCAGTTGTGTTATCAGTTACCTTCACATGCAAAATGGGAATAATCACAGATATTTTGAGGACTGACCAGGATAAAGAATACAGAGTCTCTAGTATTATGTGGTTCACAGTAAAGGCTGCAATGAATCAGCTAATGGATCAGTTAATTAGGTTTCATTTTCCTGCCAATGAATATATGGCCTGCTTGTAGACTGATATAACTATATCATGTGTCTCCAAACTCTATATCATAGAGCCAGAATCAAGCTATGACGTGGGAGAGACCTGTAGAAATCAGTTAACATCATAATTTGTAGAGCCTCATCTTTGAAAAGATCAAAATCCATAATCTTCCCTGTGATGAGGAAAGGGGCACCCAGATTTCTTAGCTCAATGCCCAAGGTGACACAGTTAAGAGCAGTGGCCTCAACCCCTATGCCAAATGGGGGTTTCTGGACTCACAGATTTGAAAGCTATCTATGATCCTCTTGTTTATTTCCCTTTTAGAAACTGTCTGAAGTCTGGATCTCTGCTCATATCCCCATGTCACTCATAGTCTTTATCTCATTGAGGAACACTTGGTTGATATTTGTGGATTGATTGAATCATTTTTTGACTTGGCAATAAGGATTTTCTGGAAGCCTCTATGGAGTATGTATTACACATGGGCTTATCACTGTTTTGATGCTGTTGCCAACACTCAGAGGGTCCAGTAAGTTTGCTTCTGTGCCCTGGTTCAGTGTGGTAGGGGAAGGAAATGGGAGAGGAAGTTATATACATCTTGAGCAAATCAAGCTTTTCTATTTTTAGTCCTTGCTACTGTTTGGAAAGTACAGCCCTGTTGATGGTAGTCTGGCTTGTGTTTCCTTTAGTGCCATTTCAAAAAAGGAAAAAAAAAATATGGGAATTTTTTGTAGTGAAAATAGTTCCTCAGAGTAGTCACATTAGTTCCTTCTTTTTCTCTTGATGAAACCTCAAACCCACTAGGCACAGATTCCTCAACCTCAACTATGCATGTCAAAGGCTCATGAAGAGGAGGAGAGTGGAGTCAGCGAAACCAAGGCAGGCAAACTATGCCTGGTACCTGAGAGCCAGGGCAGAGAAGGCGGGGGAGGGATGGGGACCCCTTCCATCAGTGGAGTCTTGGTCTGCCACCCTGGAGACAGCTGAACTCTGAACTACATAGATAAAGAGACACCTAGTGTTAAAGCCCTTTGCTTAAGCCATTCCTTCTGCCTGAGTGTCTCTCTGTCTTTCCCTGTGTGCCTTACAGCCACTCACCAAATTATAGTAAGTGAATTACCTCTTTTTAGTTGTTTTTATGGCAGTTTGGGGATTTTCCTAATCTGAGGCAATACTAGGTACCATTAGGGAATGATAAAGAACTTTATGAAAGAGAATAAAATTACCTTGTCTCTATTAGATGGAGTTCTATAATATAGCAAGCCTTGACTGGTCAGAAGTGGCCATAGGAGGATGACTTGGAGCTGACTGCAAGAGTCTAGTGAAGCAGACCAGAGCCTGAATTGGGATGATGGTCATGACCATGGTGGAGAGGGGCTAGAGTCCAGAGCTATTTGAGAAGAGAGGAAATGGAAGCGTCCAAGATGTTTGCGGGATCCTGATTTTCTTCAGGAAAGAGATTTGCTTCCTACCCTAATGTTTGCCAAATAAGAAATTCCTTTAAAAAATCAGAACTGTGAGGCAAGTGTAATGTGAACTTTACTAGAGGAAACGTGGATACCACTGAGCAAATACTACCCCTCATTAATGAGAGAGACTAGAGTCTCCAGACAGAAACAGCTCTGCTCAGATTAAACTGTGACAGTAGGGTAAGAATAATACATCACCATAGTGAATGCTAATTTGTGGATGTTGCAGTATTGTTGTCATTGTTTTTTAATCGAATATGTATTAAGCTTCAACAGGGTGGTATGAATAATGCCAACTTGTAGTTGATTTGAATGCAGAGTTCCAAAGAATAGCAAGGAGAGATAAGAATGCCTTCCTCAGTGATCAGTGCAAAGAAATAGAGGAAAACAATAGCATGGGAAGGACTAGAGATTGCTTCAAGAAAATTAGAGATACCAAGGGAACATTTCATGCAAAGACAAGCACAATAAAGGACAGAAATGGTATGGATGGACCTAAGAGAAACAGAAGATATTAAGAAGAGATGGCAAGAGTACACAGAAGAACCATACAAAAAAGATCTTTACGATCCAGATAATCACGATGGTGTGATTACTGACCGAGAACCAGGCATCCTGAAATGCGAAGTCAAGTGGGCCTGAGGAAGCATCACTACGAACAAAACTAGTGGAGGTGATGGAATCCCAGTTGAGCTATTTCAAACCCTAAAAGATGATGCTGTGAAAGTGCTGTACTCAATATACCAGCAAGTATGGAAAACTCAGCAGTGGCCACAGGACTGGAAAAGGTCAGCTTTCATTCCAATCCCTAAAAAAGGCAATGCCAAAGAATGCTCAAACTACCATACAATTGCACTTATCTCACACTCTAGCAATGTAATGCTCAAAATTCTCCATGCCAGGCTTCAACAATACGTGAACCGTGAACTTCAAGATATTCAATCTGGGTTTAGAAAAGGCAGGGGAACCAGAGATCAAATTGCTAACATCTGTTGGCTCATCGAAAAAACAAGAGTTCCAGAAAAACGTCTACTTCTGCTTTATTGACTATACCAAAGCCTTTGACTGTGTGCATCACCAGAAACTGTGGAAAATTCTGAAAGAGGTGGGAATACCAGACCAGCTTACCTGCCTCCTGAGAAATCTGTATGCAGGTCAGGAAGCAACAGTTAGAACTGGACATGGAAAAACAGATTGGTTCCAAATTGGGAAAGAGGTACATCAAGGCTATATAATGTCACCCTGCTTATTTAACTTATATGCAGAGTACATCATGAGAAACGCTGGACTGGAAGAAACACAAGCTGGAATCAAGATTGCCAGGAGAAATATCAATAACCTCAGATATGCAGATGACACCACCCTTATGGCAGAAAGTAAAGAAGAACTAAAGAGCCTTATGATGAAAGTGAAAGAGGAGAGTGAAAAAGTTGGCTTAAAGCTCAACATTCAGAAAACTAAGATCATAGCATCCGGTCCCATCACTTCATGGGTAATAGATGGGGAAACAGTGGAAACAGTGTCAGCCTTTATTTTGGGGGGCTCTAAAATCACTGCAGATGGTGGCTATAGCCATGAAATTAAAAGACACTTGCTCCTTGGAAAAAAGTTATGACTAACCTAGACAGCATATTAAAAAGCAGAGACATTACTTTGCCAACAAAGGCCCATTTAGTCAAGGCTATGGTTTTTCAAGTGGTCATGTATGGATGTGAGAGTTGGACTTTAAAGAAAATTGAGCACTAAAGAACTGATGCTTTTGAACTGTGGTGTTAGAGAAGACTCTTGAGAGTCCCTTGGACAGCAACGAGATCCATCTAGTCCATCCTAAAGGAAATCAGTCCTGAATGTTCGTTGGAAGGACTGATGATGAAGCTGAAACTCCAATATTTGGCCACCTGATGCGAAGAACTGACTCATTTGAAAAGACCGTGATGCTGGGAAAAATTGAAGGTGGGAGGAGAAGGGGACAACAGAGGATGAGATGGTTGGCTGGCATCACAGACTCAATGGACATGAGTTTGAGTAAACTCCAGGAGTTGGTGATGGACATGGAGGCCTGGCATGCTGCAGTCCATGGGGTCGCAAAGAGTTGGACTCAACTGAGTGACTAAACTGAACTGTACTGAACAGTTAATTGATTTATCAGGACACTTGGAAGACTTTTGTAAACCACCGGTAAATGGAAGCTCACAGAACCCCTTTGAGGTGGTAAATCCAAATGCCATTTCCACAGAGGCGGACAAGTGAAGTGGGTTGTATTTGCTCTGTTGGCACTGTTGGTGAGAATAGGAGCTATCGAAGGAGAGAGAAGTTGTTTGTCTGTGCCCAGGAATTGGGTTAGAATACAGTAGTAAAGAGTTCTCCATCAGTGTGTTCCAAGTTGTGGGATTTTAATTAAATCATTCTAGGTATTGTCAACACTTGCATTTTCAACTGATGACCAGATTCTAGGCTAACAGATTTCTAACTTAGGGGTAGGGGTTGCAAAGTTCTTTGTTAAATGCAGATCAAGAGGCCCTGCTCCCAAAGGTTCTGATTTGGTAAATCTGCGAGGGGCCCTAAAGGTTTCCTTTGTAATGGGCATCTGAGGTGCTTTTGTCCTCAGAGGAGGTTCAGTGTCCCTTCAGAACCTCAGCCTTTTCCTTCTTGTAGTTTCTGTCTTTTGCCACCAAAATCTAGCCTCTTCCTGAGACCAAGACTTGTGATTTAGTATCTGTACAGACTCCTACCACTTGCTTAGTAAAATCCTGCAATCCACTTATTTCCAAAGATGCTATGAGCCACCCTGATGGAAGACCCACTGTACTGCTAGCAACCTACAGGACACGTCGCTCCTGAGACCTTAGTCCACCTGGTATTCAAAGTATGCCCGTGGGATTCATAGTCTTCTTCTATTTCACAGGTGGGAACTAAAAACCAAGAGGGGATGTGAGTTGGTGAGCTATCTCAGTAGTCTAAACCTATTTGATTGAAATCCAAGTTGGGGCTTGGATTCCACTTTGAACCACAACTGGGGTCAGATCCTTGGCAACTGTTTTAAGTGGAATGTATCAGAAAGAAAAAGTTCACAGTGCAACAGGCAAGAGGAGGGCAGGAAAGGTAGAACTGACAAATTCAGTTTTTCATTATTTCTCTGTTATTTCTCATGGTTCTTTAACATAGGCTAAGTATTGAACCATTGCTAAGCAAATAGTAACCATGTGATGATTGTTTGACTCTGAATATTCTATGAAAAGGAAACATTTCTCAGGAAAGCCTGAAAAGAGATGTGAGCAGAGTCGTAGCATGGAGGAAGGCTTTGTCAGTGGAGATGAGAACCGCAAGGCTTCAGAGAGAATCATCTTTGCCTTTTTTGACTTTTTTAGCTTCTATCTGGCAGTAATAACCGGCTTTTCATAGCACTTGTTAATTTATATTCTTGAGGTAGAAGACATAAATATTTGTTGTCTCATGGACTCACATTCATTCCTGATTAAAGTGAATTCAACTTTCTTCTGTGGTCCCATACTCACTTTTTATCAATGGCAACCTTTTCATGAAAATAAGAGTTCCTCTTGGGAGCTGCATTAATGTAAATTGTCTGTGCACAGCCTAAAATATATGTGATTCATACCGTGTGTTTGTTCCCACATCAGCACTAAGTCCCAAGATACAATTACCCTGCCCACTCTCTCCTTCCGTCATGAGGACTGTGTTTATTCTTTGGATAGCTGTACGCTGGATACCAGCCAAGCTTCTTCTATGCCTTGGTTTGCACACCTGCATAATGTGGCCACAGCTGACCCTCTGAGTCTGACCCTCCTCTATTTTTACCTTAAAGAACACTTGCGTTTGCCAAATGCTGGTACACATTGCTTTGCAGTGTTCCTTCTATATATCTTTATACTCACATGGTAAATATCTTAGATAATTTTTCTGCATCTAAGATCTGCCCAATTTTCACTGCATTCTCTTTCTGTTGTTTGCCTTAGCATCTTGTGTTTCACATAGTTTGATACTTACCTGCCTGTAGTTTGCTCTATAATATGGTGACTTGTGGACATACTAACTCCTTAATGCAGCTATAGGCATTTGGAAGGCAGGGAACCAATGATTTTCCTTTTTTGTTTTTTCAGTCCTGTCATTCATATCAGTGTGTATTGAATATTTGATAAATATTTATTGAAAACTGCACAAAAACTGTGCTAAGTGGGAAGACAGAAAGCGAGAGAGAGAACTGGAGCTTGGTTTTTCCCTGTAGCCGCAGCTGTGACCTTACTCGTGGTAACCTAATAGGCCCCAGAATCTCCGTTTCATGTTGCAAGGGATGGCCTTTCCCCATTAACATTTCCAGCCTGGTGTCATGGGAAGTGCAAGAGTTAGAGCTCTGGGGCTCAATGTTTGGGTCCCTAATTCATTTTTTTTTTTCCTGCCTGAGTGACTTAGAAAACTGTTTTTCTCTGACCTTCAGTATCCTTTTTTATTTTTTGTAAAATAGGAATAATATCTGCTCATCTTTAGGATTGCTGGGAGGATCGAATGAGAAAATATTTATAAAAGCGCTTTTCTAAACTTAGGCAGTTCTCTGTTGATAATGGCGGTGTAGAGGGAGCTGTGATTTGCTTTTCACTTGTTCCCAGTGGTAACCACGTCCCAGGCTGTGTACAGTGGACTGGGTAACCGGCCAACAATGCTGCTGGTTCCTCTTGGAACAGGGAGTTGGACTGAGAGAAAGTGATGAACAGATGCTAAATAATCAGTAGAGAATTGATGTATCTTTGATTGTTAGAAAACACGATTCCTGCCATTTCAGGTAATTTCCCCCATAACTTTTCCATTCTAAGCCTCTGAGATAAGACCTGATGTGTGTTTCATCTTTTCCCTTCTGCCTGCTTGCTAAGGTGTTGTCGTTCTCACCTGTTTCCATTTCCATTAGTCAGCTAGTGACTGGGACAGCAGTACAGCTGAATGCAACTTCCTTTCTGAAGTGGTTATCAGTAACCCTATTTTTGAAACGAGTGTTTTAAATTGCATCTTGTTAGTATCTGCCCTACATCTTCTGTATTTTCAGCTATTGAAGTGCACATACACTAAATAGAAACAGTAATTTGGTTCCAGTAAGTGGCTCTAAGGGAAAAAACCAACAACAATGAAAAACTTTAAAATACTTATAATGTTAGGGAGGTTGTATTTATATGAATGTGTGACAATAACAGAACTTCTCAGTAAAAGAGAAAATGAAGATCAAATCTATACCCATCATTTTTGCTGTTGAGAAAACATAAGCTTAGAAAGGGGAGGCAATTTGCCCAGGGTCACCCTACTGAATTAAGACAGAACCGAGATAAAGTGTCTGGTTTGCTGCTTCTCTGTTCTCCTTGTCTACACATGTACCTCCTGATTCACTAAAGGGATTTCTGTGGTTGCACTGGGTGGATAATGTGTCACTTTTCTGGATCAACATTTCCCAATACTCAATCAACCTCTGACATTAGGGCACTTAAAAGCTTCTTAGGAGAAACTTGCAATACTGTCTTCATTTACTTGACAGTGAGTTCTGAGTGGGAGGACTGGAACAAGGAAGCATCGATTCAGATCTCCCTGCCCCACCCTCATCACTTGGTTGGTTGACTAGTAGCAAATCACTTGTGCTTTCTGGTTCTTTGTTTCCTTTCTGGTTTGATTATGGTATCCTAATAGGCCCTAGCTGAGCTTCTTCCTGTCTCCAATGTCTATGAATCTGAGTGTCTCCATCCATTCTGATGTTTCTCTTCTAGGAGTTTCTGCAGCACTGGTTGGCATCTGTGTGTCCATATTGCGTTCTCAAGTGCTTGGAGGATGGACTCTTCTCTTGGCTTAATTTTGTTGATCCTGTCCCACCAGTGACACTGGAAGTCCTTGGACAATGCCTGTGCTCCTCTCGTCCCCAAAGTTTCCTCATCTGGAAGATGGGACCAGAGTAACTTTCTGCATGTTTCATAGGTTCCTAAGAGGAACACTTGAAACAATGCATAAAAATATTTTCTTTAGAAAAGATGTTTCACAGTATAAGGTACTCAGGTTTTAGACTGATTTCAGTCCCTTCACTGAAGTACTATCCCCAACATCTAAATCATTTCTTTGGAGGCATTTTATTGTATTTAAGTGAAAATGTAGGAATAACTGCTTAAATTTCCCTTCGAATTCTAATATTAATGAGCCTAAGTTACTTTTTATATTCTAATCATCTATAATCTATTTACAATTTCCCAAACATCCTTTATCTGGAAGACCTGACTTATAGTGTTTAGTACATAGAATCAGAGTCAGGAAGGTTTAAAGGAATTTCTCACCCCCCTTATCTGCTTCGACGACAAGCCCTTGGCTTTATAGCTTTGCCCACTTGACATGGAATGCTTGACACAGGAGCTGAACACTTCCCTTGGATTTCAATTTTGGCAACGTTTTGAAGAGTCTTGAAAGAAATCAAGGATAAAAGTTGTGAGGATGATGAACCGATATATAAAATTAACACCACATTTCTAACTATTTAGATAGTTCAGTTCAGTCGTTCAGTCATGTCCGACTCTTAGAAATCCTATGGACTGCAGCACGTCAGGCCTCCCTATCCATCACCAACTCCTGGAGTTTACTCAAACTCATGTCAATTGAGTCTGTTATGCCAGCCAACCATCTCATCCTCTGCGTCTCCTTTTCTTCCCACCTTCAATCTTTCCCAGCATCAAGGTCTTTTCAAATGAGTTACTTCTTCACATCAGGTGGCCAAAGTATTGGAGTTTCATCTGCAACATCAATCCTTCCAATGAATATTCAGGAATCATTTCCTTTAGGATGGGTTGGTTGGATTTCCTTGCAGTCCAAGGGACTCTCAGAATCTTCTCCAACACCACAGCTCAAATGCATCAATTTTTGAGCACTCAGCTTTCTTTATAGTCCAACTCTCACATCCATACATGACTACTGGAAAAACCATAGCCTTGACTAAATGGGGATTTGGTGGCAAAGCAATGTCTCTGCTTTTTAATATGCTGTCTAGGTTGGTCATAACTTTTCTTCCAAGGAGTAAGTGTCTTTTAATTTCATGGCTGCAGTAATCATCTGCAGTGATTTTGGAGCCCCCCCCAAAATAAAGGCTGACACTGTTTCCACTGTTTCCCCATCTATTTGCCATGAAGTGATGGGACCAGATGCCATGATCTTAGTTTTCTGAATGTTGAGCTTTAAGCCAACTTTTTCACTCTCCTCTTTCACTTTCATCAAGAGGCTCTTTAGTTCTTCTTCACTTTCTGCCATAAGGGTGGTGTCATCTGCATATCTGAGGTTATTGATATTTCTCCTGGCAATCTTGATTCCAGCTTGTGCTTCATCCAGCCTGGCATTTTGCATAATACACTCTGCATATAAGTTAAATAAGCAGAGTGACAATATACAGCCTTGAGGTACTCCTTTTGCTATTGGAACCAGTCTGTTTTTCCATGTCCAGTTCTAACTGTTGCTTCCTGACCTGTATACAGAATTCTCAAGAGGCAGGTCAGGTGGTCTGGTATTTCCATCTCTTTCAGAATTTTCCACAGTTTATTGTGACCCACACAGTCAAAGGCTTTGGCATAGTCAATAAAGCAGAGATAGATATTTTTCTGGAACTCTCTTGTTTTTTCAGTGATCCAGCAGTTGTTGGCAATTTGATCTCTGGTTTGTCTGCCTTTTCTAAATCCAGCTTGAACATCTGGAAGTTCATGGTTCACATATTGTTGAAGCCTGGCTTGGAGAATTTCGAGCATTACTTTACTAGCATGTGAGATGAGTGCACTGCTTGAGCATTCTTTGGCATTGCCTTTCTTAAGGACTTCCCTGGTGGCTCAGATGGTAAAGTGTCTGGAAGACCTGGGTTCAATCTCTGGGTCAGGAAGATCTCCTGGAGAAGGAAATGGCAACCCACTCCAGTATTCTTGCCTAGAAAATCCCATGGACAGAGGAACTTGATAGGCTACAGTCCATGGGGTCGCAAAGAGTCGGACATGACTGAGCAACTTCACTTCACTCACTTCTTAGGGTTTGGAATGAAAACTGACCTTTTCCAGTCCTGTGGCCACTGCTGAGTTTTCCAAATTTGCTGGCATATTGAGTGCAGTACTTTCACAGCATCATCTTTTAGGATTTGAAATAGCTCAACTGGAATTCCATCACCTTCACTAGTTTTGTTCATAGTGATGCTTCCTAAGGCCCACTTGACTTCACATTCCAGGATGTCTGGCTCTAGGTGAGTGATCACACAGTCGTGATTATCTGGGTCGTGAGGATCTATTTTGAATAGTTCTTCTGTGTATTCTTGCCACCCCTTCTTAATAGCTTCTGCTTCTGTTAGGTCCCTACCATTTCTGTCCTTTATTGAGCCCATCTTTGAAAGAAATGTTCCCTTGGTACTCTTATTATCTTGAAGAGATCTGTAGTCTTTCCCATTCTGTTGTTTTTGTCTATTTCTTTGCACTAATCACTGAGGAAGGCTTTCTTATCTCTCCTTGCTATTCTTTGGAACTCTGCATTCAAATGGGTATATCTTTCCTTTTCTTCTTTGCTTTTGCTCTTTTCACAGCTATTTGTAAGGCATCCTCAGACAGCCATTTTGCTTTTCTGCATTTCTTTTTCTTGGGGATGGTCTTGATCCCTGTCTCCTGTACAATGTCATGAACCTCCATCCATAGTTCATCAGGGACTCTGTTTATCAGATCTCATCCCTTAAATCTATTTCTCACTTCCACTGTATACTCGTTAGGGATTTGATTTACATCATACCTGAATGATCCAGTGATTTTCCCTACTTGCTTTAATTTAAGTCTGAATTTGGCAATAAGGAGTTCATGATCTGAGCCACAGTCAGCTCCCAGTCTTGTTTTTGCTGACTGTATAAAGCTTCTCCATCTATGGCTACAAGGAATATAATCAATCTGATTTTGTTGTTGACCATCTGGTTATGTCCATGTGTAGAGTCCTCTCTTGTGTTGTTGGAAGAGAGTGTGATATTTACTTCTGGTTATTTCTGTTGCATTGTTGGGGAATGGGAGAAAGTGGTTTCTGGAATATTTCATGCCTTATCTCATTGTTCCAATGCATTTGCATTGTACCCAAATGCAAAAGTATCTTCCATGAGATTTTAAAACAAAATTAATAATATAAATATCTGGTATAATCTTTTATCTACTGCATGCTGCAAAAGGGACAAAAAATATTTCATCTGTCTATCTGTTTCATTGGCATTGAAATGCAAGCTACTCCACTATTCTTGCCTGGAAGAATTCCCTGGAGAAAGGAAGCTAGTGGGCTATAGTCCCTGGGGTCACAAAGAGTTGGATACTATTGAGCTACTGAGCACACACACATTTGTTTCACAAGTTCGAATGATGATTGTTCTTCTTCCCCCTCCACCCTCAAGTATTGTTTCCTTAATGGCAAATCCCAGGTGGCACTATTGGTAATGAACCCTCCTGACAATCAAAGAGACTTAAGAGATGAAGGTTTGATCCCTCATTCAGGAAGATCTCCTGGAGAAAGACATGGTAACCCACTCTTGTATTCTTCCTTGGAGAATCCCATGAGCAGAGGAGCCTAGCAGGCTATAGTCCATAAGGTTTCAAAGAGTCAGACATGACCGAAGCAGTGACTTAGCACGCACGCAATGGCGAGTCAAACTTGTTTTTTCTCTACCTTTTAAAATTACTTCTACTTGTATTATTTTGTGTTTATTGTATTAGGCAAAGCATTCCTGGGAAAGTTTCCATGATATTATATGATGATACCTTTATAGTTGTTCAAGTGGATGTATCTCCTTTTTACACATGCACACATATTTGTGTGTACACAGAAAGTACCAAGAAGGTAGCTTGGTATAGTGTTCACTAAACCATGTGTGTGGACTGATTGGCAAGGTGGCTCCTCCAAGGATCCCACTTATTCCTCTCTAGCTTGCCCAGAGGGAGAAGGCAATGGCACCCCACTCCAGTACTGTTGCCTGGAAAATCCCTACGGAGGAGCCTGGTAGGCTGCAGTCCATGGGGTCGCTAAGAGTCGAACACGACTGAGCGACTTCACTTTCACTTTCTACTCTCATGCATTGGAGAAGGAAATGGCAACCCACTCCAGTGTTCTTGCCTGGAGAATCCCTTGGACGGAGATTCCTGGTAGGCTGCAGTCCATGGGGTCACACAGAGTCAGACATGACTGAAGCGACTTAGCAGCTTGCCCAGAAAATCTGCGGTGGTGATTTTCCAACTTTTGTAGAACTGCTTCAGCAGACATTACTGGAGGCAATGGGGAAAACCCAGTGGGTGGAGCGCTGCACTTCTCTGCTTGTACTTGAACCAGAGCAGCTCTGTTTTTAATCTGTTTTAAATAATGGGGTTTGGTGTGTGATTTCATTTTTGCCATAGGGTTCTGCTGCTTATAAAAGGCCTGCCAAATGTCTCTTTTACTGCCAAATAATTAATCTTATTATCAATGGGTCGGTACTGTAAGTATTTTTCTATGTTCTTATATAGCTATTGTCATACATATTGACCTTTTTTTTAATTTTAAGGGAATGGTAAAAGAGTACATTCTCAATATTACCTTTATTTTATAAAGATTAGAATTTAGTAGAAATAATTCCATGAGCAGATAATACACTGACAAGGTGTTTTTGGGTTGTTGTTGTTACTGTTGTTCATTTGCTTGCTTGTTTTTGACTGTTTGTATGTTTTGCCTTCTTATCTGAAGAGAGCAGTGAACACAGGGGCCTCACTCAGCCACAGAACACTTTATCCATGTCCCTGTCCTTTCTGACATTTCAGTTGACTTACACTGTGAGTGGGCCTAACTCTACTGTAGAGTTTGGGTCTGACTGCAAGTGGTCAGTGAAGATAGTGGCACGCAAGCTATGAAATGTCATTTTAGACTCATGCAATGTGAGCGCTTACAAAAAAATAAAAGAGGACCTGGAAGGTTCATACCCTTCATTTTACAGAAGTGAAAATTGAGTTTCAGAAAGGAAAAGTGACTGCCTGCTGGTGCTATACAAGTAGACCTGACCCCTTACTGTCATCCCTGTGAATGAGCTCATGGTGGCTGCTTCAATCATGCTGATGGTGGGATTGAGGCCACTGGAGTATTTCCATATAAAGAGTTCATCATTAGGATCCAGGTGGATGAGATCTGGCACTGGAAGGCTCAGGCTTAGGGCCATATCACTCTCCTTTTCTTCTTCCCTTCCATTCTCCCTCTGATCCTTCATGTTTTTTATTATTTGCATGCCCACTCATCCCCTCCCTCTGATAATTACATCTCAGCTTCTTATATGTTCTGATTATTAGCCACAAACATGATCCTTTGTGTTTATCATAACTACAGTTCACCCTCATGGCAGTTTTGTCACATGTTGCTTGGTTAGAAGGAGGTTTATTGCCTCGCTTATCTTTTTGTCACAGGCCAAAGGTTAGATTGCCAGCCTGCTTGTGGACAGGCTGTCCAGCCTTGCTTCCGTGGGTCAAAATGTTGGGAGATAGAGTCTCATGGTCCAGAACATGGCTCTTTCGCAGCAGCAGCTAAGGTCAACAGTGTTTCCTTTAAAGAGATATGGTTTGACCAGACATTATCAATGTTGAGTGAGTGTGCTAGGACTGAAGAAGATGAGATGAAACAGAATAGAGAGGAAAAAATTGAGGCAGGTGTCAAGCCTAGTGCTGAGGTTTCATCTTGACGTTTTTTGCTTCAAGTATACTAGAACCATGAAAACCTCTTTGGTCCCTGTTGTTACCTTACTTTCTGTCTATTCATTGCCATACTCTCAGTTGCCAAGCTATTATTTTTGTTTGAATTGTGAAGAGGTTGTCTCTGTTTCAAATGTTAAGTGTTTGCACCAGAAAATGGCTTTGTATGGCACCTTTTCCCCCCTGTCCTTAACCTGTAGGGTAGATGACTCTTCTTACATAATAGTGAGACTCAAGTTTTAACCTAGTTTTGCACATTAGAAAAGTTGGATTGTATTTCTATCAATCATTGGATAATAAGCTTCTTAGGGAAGGTTTTTGTTGTTGCTGTTTAAATCTCTGTCTTTCCATGTGGTTTTAGAGAGTCCTAGAGAACACGGTATATTTGATAGCACTAGGCAAATGTGAAAGTCGTATTTTCTGGTAAACTATAACCTTCTTGAGGTTGGGGATCATGCCTTTCTTAGACTGCTTGCTACTTAGTACAGTGATCTCCTAGAGCAGTGCAGGAGAAGAGACATTCACATGAACCAACAATGACTTACCCTATGAACATCGCTATCGGAGAGAATTTGACAGAGAAGAGTCAGTTATCATATAAGCTAGGTTACCGATGATGAATTCCTGAAAGAGAGTATATACAAGAAGATAGATGGGCTTTTGGAAACATAACTTCAATTTAGTGAATGTGAAGAAGAATGCACAACCATCAAAGCATTTCTTTCTCTCCCAACATTTTCTGTCAAATTCAATAATGTGACATTTCTATTAGATAAAATAGGTCATATTTTCTGCTGAATGGAAAACCACTAGACCATTCAGATATGACCTAAATCAAATCTCTAAAATATACAGTGGAGGTGAGAAATAGATTTAAGGGACTAGATCTTATAAACAGAATGCCTGATGAACTATGGATGGAGGTTCATGACATTGTACAGGAGACAGGGATCAAGACTATCTCCAAGAAAAAGAAATGCAAAAAAGCAAAATGGCTGTCTGAGGAGGCCTTACAAATAGCTGAGAAAAGAAGAGAAGCAAAAAGCAAAGGAGAACAGGAAAGATATACCCATTTGAATGCAGAGCTCCAAAGAATAGCAAGGAGAGATAAGAAAGCCTTCCTCAGTGATCAGTGCAAAGAAATAGAGGAAAACAATAGAATGGGAAAGACTAGAGATCTCTTCAAGAAAATGAGAGATATCAAGGGAACATTTCTTGCAAAGATGGGCTCAGTAAAGGACAGAAATGGTAGGGACCTAACAGAAGCAGAAGATATTAAGAAGGGGTGGCAAGAATACACAGAAAAACTATTCAAAAAAGGTCTTCATGACCCAGATAATCACGATGGTGTGGTCACTCACCTAGAGCCAGACATCTTGGAATGTGAAATCAAGTGGGCCTTAGGAAGCATCACTACGAATAAAACTAGTGGAGGTGATGGAATTCCAGTTGAGCTATTTCAAATCCTAAAAGATGATGCTGTGAAAGTGCTGCACTCAATATGCCAGCAAATGTGGAAAACTCAGCAGTGGCTGAGAAAAGGTAGTTTTCATTCCAATCCCAAAGAAAGGCAAAGCCAAAGAATGCTCAAACTGCCACACAATTGCACTCATCTCACACACTACTAAAGAAATACTCAAAATTCTCCAAGCCAGGCTTCAACGATACGTGAACTGTGAACCCTCACATGTCCAAGCTGGTTTTAGAAAAGGCAGAGGAATCAAAGATCAAATTGCCAACATCCGTTGAATCATCAAAAAAGCAAGAAAGGTCCAGAAAAACATCTATTTCTGGTTTCTTGACTATACCAAAGCCTTTGACCGTGTGCATCACCGGAAACTGTGGAAAATTCTGAAAGAGATGGAAATACCAGACCACCTGACCTGCCTCTTGAGAATTCTGTATACAGGTCAGGAAGCAACAGTTAAAACTGGACATGGAACAACAGACTGGTTGCAAATAAGGAAAAGAGTACGTCAAAGTTGTATATTGTCACCCTGCTTATTTAACTTACATGCAGTGTACATCATGAGAAACGCTGGGCTCGTTGAAGCACAAGCTGGAATCAAGATTGCCAGGAGAAATATCAATAACCTCAAATTGCAGATGACACCACCCTTACGGCAGAAAGTGAAGAATTAAAGAGCCTCTAATGGAAGTGAAAGAGGAGAGTGAAAAAGTTGGCTTAAAGCTCAGCATTCAGAAAACTAAGATCATGGCATCTGGTCCCATCCCTTCATGGCAAATAGATGGGAAAACAGTGGAAACAGTGGCAGACTCTTTCTTGACAAGGGGTCACTCCAAAATCACTACAGATGGTGACTGTAGCTATGATATTAAAAGACACTTACTCCTTGGAAGGAAAGTTATGATCAACTTAGACAATGTATTTGAAGAAGGCAATGGCAACCCACTCCAGTACTCTTGCCTGGAAAATCCCATGGACGGAGGATACTGGTAAGCTGCAGTTCATGGGGTCACTGAGGGTCGGACATGACTGAGCAACTTCACTTTCACTTTCCACTTTCATGCATTGGAGAAGGAAATGGCAACCCACTCCAGTGTTCTTGCCTTGAGAATCCCAGGGGCGTGGGAGCCTGGTGGGCTGATGTCTATGGGGTCGCACAGAGTCGGACACGACTGAAGTGACTTAGCAGTGGCAGCAGACAACATATTAAAATGCAGAGACATTACTTTGCCAACAAATGTTCATCTAGTCAAGGGTGTGGTTTTTCCAGTAGTCATGTATGGATGTGAGAATTGGACTATAACAAAAGCTCAGCACCGAAGCATTGATGCTTTTGAATTGTGTTGGAGAAGACTCTTGAAGAGTCCCTTGGACTGCAAGGAGATCCAACGAGTCCATCCTAAAGGAGATCAGTCCTGAGTGTTCATTGAAAGGAGTGATATTGAAGGTGAAACTCCAATGCTTTGGCCACCTGATGCGAAGAACTAACTCATTGGAAAAGACCCTGTTGCTGGGAAGGATCGAAGGCAGGAGGAGAAGCGGACGACAGAGGATGAGATAGTTGGATGGGATAACCAGCTCAATGGACATGAGTTTGGGTAAACTCTGGGAGTTGGTGATGGACAGGGAGGCCTGGCATGGTGTAGTTCATGGGGTTGCAGAGTCAGACATGATTGAGCTACTGAAGTGAACTAATGTGGGATTATACTAAGAAGCTATGGCACTGTTTGCATTTTATTTTGATCCAGATTTCTCTTATTCATAATTTGGATTGGCTATAGGCATTTTCATGCAGCGTTAGCCATATAAAATACACACTCTTTGCTCTTTCAAACGTTCATTGTGTTGGAAACATGCTTAGAGCAGTAGCTCTCAAAATGCAGCCCTCACACCAGCACCATCAGTATCACGTGGGTAGAACTTGTTAGAAATGTACGTACGTTCTTGGTCCTCACCCAAGATATACAGATTCAGGAACTCTCAAGTTGGATCCAGTCATCTGTGTTTTATCAAGCTCTCTGGCTTGTTCTATACAGGCTAACGTTTGAGAAACACTGATCCAGAATTATGTTCTTCACTGCTAATTTCTAGCACCATTACATGTTAAGAAGCATAGGCACCCCACCTCATTGAAGTCCCTAGCAGCTGATTTTTATTTTGAATCAAAATGCTTTTAAAAGTTAAAAACTCAGTTGATTCACCATGTCAGCCAATGAGACTGTGATCAAGGTAGTACTTGAATAGCTGTTGTTTATTGAATACTTAAGATGTGAACAATACTTGACATGTATGAACTCATTTAATCCTTACAACAACTCCATGAGAAATTGAGACCCAGAGACCTCAGGGAAATTGCTTAATGTCACAAAACTGGTAAGTGGCAGTTGTAGGTTTCAAACCCCTCCATTCTGACTCCAGAGCCTTTATCACTACTTTTGTTTCTTATTAAGGATGCTTTGGGGTAAAATTTAATAAAAATGATCACAAGGAAATTCACTGATTTTATTCTTAGCTTCCTCAAAGACAGAAAGATGATGGGTAAATGATACATGCTCAGTTTTGTTGCTTAGAGAGAATACAACTTTTCTTGTATCCCTCTTGTTGTCACCAACCATTATCTTTTAAACATTAACTTTAGAAATAAGTGGATAATGAACTTTACTGGCCATAAAAGAAAATAAAAATGAAGTGAAATTCCCATTGTATTATTAATACTCAATACCACTGAGAAGAAAATCAAAATTGTATTTAAATGGAATATATTGTTTTATGCTACTTGCCTCCTAAGGTTCCCTAGAATGACATGGTTTTATATTTCTAAGCTATCATGGATAGATTTTTTTTCCCCTAATGAATCACAAAGGGAAGTCCAGGAATGAATAGGTGTTGGGAGTCCCTTGGTGTTACACATGGGGTCTGCCCCAATGAGTTCCATGAGCTTCACAATGTAAATATCTCAGGTTTAGTGCCTCCAGCATCAAGTTTTCTCTCTGGTTATTTTGAGCAGTCACATGCAGATCTTGACTCCTCAGATCCCCTTTCTGTGATGTGTCAGTGTGATTGTTTGGCTATGTCAGAGATTCTGGAGGTTGTTGAGGATTAGGTCAGCTCATGCATGTTTGAGTGTGACACTGTCTATTAACTCTAATTCTAGGATATAAACTTCCTAGGGCAGAGAGCAGTTCTTAATCAACTAGACTATTCCCTGATCCTTAGTTCTTCTTAGCAGCCTGAAAGAGAACTCTCTCTTTAATAATGTTGATTTGATCATTAGGTTCCTGAGGTTTTTTTTTTTCTTTTTCCTTATATAGCAGGGGACCTTATAGTTAGTCCTGCTCCCTACCTCAAAAAAGAAATGAATACTTACCAAATAAATTGTTATTATGCTAAGCAGGATCCATTTATTTTCGTTCACTGATAATGGATACTTTCACCATTGTGCAGATACCAATGCATTAATCCATTGAGGCAAGGATCATCTGTGGATGCTAAAATCCTTGGATAAAAGGTTTCTGATGAGCAGAATATTGGCAGAGTCTCAAAATGTCACTTCACGGATCATATTTTGATTTAAAAGGGAAGAAGGCACTTTTGCAGTGAAGAAATCTGGTGGACAGTACCTTAACCAAGTCATCAAACTTGTCATCACTAAATGGCCAAATGGCATCATGAACTTCCTGATGTAATGCAATGGAAAGGTATAGCATCATGCACAGAATATTCCCGACAAACTTGTGTAATCTGAATCTGATCATCAGACAAAGCCAGATTGATCAACTTTTTACAAGTCGCCTGTCCGGAATTCTTTACGCAAAATCAGTTTCATGAAAGACAAACATAAGCTTTGGACCTGTTCTAAATTAAAAGAGAATAAAAAGACACATCACTTAAATGTATGATCTTTGATTAGGTTCTGGATGGCAATGAACAACAATCAATAAAAGGACATAGTGGGACTTCTGATGAAATGTGGGTCTGAGAATGGTATTGAAAAATTAGTTCTTCAGACATGTTAAGCTAAAGTAAATGGAAGGGAAGTTTCTACACCTTCTTTCAAAGAGTTAAACCACAATAATAAGCAAGCAGCTATATTTGTTATTGGAGAGAGAGAGGCAAAATATTGGCTACTGTTGAATTTGGGTATCTAGATAAAGGCTGTGTGTATGGAGTTCATGTTACTACTTGTTCAACTTTTCTATGAGTTTTTTTTTTTTTTTAATAAAAACAGTTGTATAAAAGAGTAAGTATATAAATAAATATAAATGAAAGCTCTTTCATGACTCAGCTGCTGGTTCTTCTTTATCTGTCACCTGTAGTGTGGTGACCCATATGGCTTCACATGCTATGCATTTTGGTTCTGGACTCTATTTTAAAAAATATTTCTGTGTACTTATAGTGAGAGAGTCATCACCCTGTAGTTCTACTTGGAACTAAGAATTGTGATTTTCTCAATTATAATAAGCCCCTATTGTGATTTGTTGAGCTTTTATTAATATTATATACATATTTGTTGAATAATGAAGTTAAGTGTCTTACAGAAAATAATATCCAATAAATGGCTTGTTCATGTGAGTTTTATAGCTGTTAATAAAAAGTCATAGTCATTGTACCCTATCTCTCCTCCTCTCATCCTGTCTTCAGAGGCCAACCACCACCTCTTCATACATATAACCTGGCAGTCCCTTGCCTCAGCTGCAAAACCTTTCTCTCACTTTCTGTCCTGGGACTTTCCTTATATCAGTGTACTTCTTTGGACAGGTAGGAGCGAGTTTATAACCCTCTAGATGATATGCAGATGACACCACCCTTATGGCAGAAAGTGAAGAGGAACTAAAAAGCCTCTTGATGAAAGTGAAAGAGGACAGTGAAAAAGTTGGCTTAAAGCTCAACATTCAGAAAACGAAGATCATGGCATCTGGTCCCATCACTTCATGGCAAATAGATGGGGAAACAGTGGAAACAGTGTCAGACTTTATTTTTCTGGGCTCCAAAGTCACTGCAGATGGTGACTGCAGCCATGAAATTAAAAGATGCTTACTCCTTGGAAGGAAAGTTAAGACCAACCTAGATAGCATATTCAAAAGCAGAGACATTACTTTGCCAACAAAGGTCCGTCTAGTCAAGGCTATGGTTTTTCCCGTGGTCATGTATGGATGTGAGAGTTGGACTGTGAAGAAGGCTGAGTGCTGAAGAATTGATGCTTTTGAACTGTGGTGTTGGAGAAGACTCTTGAGAGTCCCTTGGACTGCAAGGAGATCCAACCAGTCCATTCTAAAGAAGATCAGCCCTGGGATTTCTTTGGAAGGAATGATGCTAAAGCTGAAACTCCAGTACTTTGGCCACCTCATGTGAAGAGTTGACTCATTGGAAAAGACCCTGATGCTGGGAGGGATTGGGGGCAGGAGGAGAAGGGGACGACAGAGGATGAGATGGCTGGATGGCATCACTGACTCGATGGACGTGAGTCTGAGTGAACTCCGGGAGTTGATGATGGACAGGGAGGCCTGGCGTGCTGTGATTCATGGGGCCGCAAAGAGTCAGACACGACTGAGTGACTGAACTGAACTGAACTGAACTGAGATGATTCTAACCCAATGGAGAACTAGAGTCAGAGGGTAAATATTTCATTCTCTGGGAGGGAAAATCTGAGGCTTATTTCATGGAACTCCTTAGAGTGCTCCCAGGAGAATGGAGCCGTAGTTGTCCATATTGGTGATCAGTTCAATTAGGCACCTTTGAAATGGCTTTTCCTCCTTTCTTTCTTAAATTATTCAGTCATTCAGGACTGTTTTTTTTGGAGGGGTGATTGATTCACAAAACCAATTTTGTCTCAAGCTTTGTTTTTGGCAGAACCTGGCCTAAGACAATGGAATCTCTCTGTTGTTGAAGAATGTAAGAATCATTATTATTAAAGTGACCACTTTATAGGTGGCCTTGTGGTATCTAGAAAAAGCATTAGGCAAAGAGGCAGGAGACTCCTCTTTATTGTTACTTGGCCTCAGGCAGGTCATTCAACCATCAGGTGACTGGTAAGGCTATAGTGACAGGGAATTAAGGAGAAGACATGCAGGTAAGTGAGTAGGATTCCATTAGCTGGTTATAGAACTGTGTCCTAGTGCGTAGTGTTACATGTTGAGAGTAATGAAGCAGCTTCCAGGTCTAAAGGTGCTGTGGTGGTAGATGAAGCGCCACGACCAGGCCTGGTGGTGGGACTTGCGCAGAACTTCCGTTCTTTGAACTGAGACATTAAGTAGAGAGTTGGCAATGAGAAAGAAGCCTATCCTAGTCCGTAATGGGAATTGAAATATAGGAACAGAGCTCTTACCAGAAGGCCAGGTGGGGCAGCAAGGGGAGTCTTAGGTGAAAAATCTCACAGCTTTAGTCTTGGTAGTGTTCTTTGGTGTCATGAGAAATGAGAAACTGACAATGGGGAGTAGTCCCAATTCAGAGGAAAAAGAGGATGAATCTTACGTGCTCAAGCTGGTTGGGCACTGTAATTACTCACTTCATTGCATTGCTCAGAATAATTCTGTAACTTTTGAGACTCCATGGTATCCAGTACTTAAGGTGTGGGCAGTTGCCATGCCATCTGCTACAGTAAAGTACAGATGCTGAAGACCTGATTAAGTCCTGTCTCTTTGCTGATACCCCAAGGGAATACTTAATGAATGATGCTTCCTTTAAGAAGAAGAATAATTAGCAATAACTATATTATTCATATTAATTTATGGTTACTGGTTGCTATAATTATTGCTATTTAAGAAAAATCATTATAATTATAGCGCTTTACAATTTAAAGAGTGTTTTTCCCATCCATTTTCTTATCTGAGTCTTGTAACGTCCCTCTGGCTTAGGTCAGGCAGGTGATCTTCTCCTAGTTTTATAGATGAGGATACTGTGGCCCAAGGCAGAATTTAACTAGACTCCAACCCACCACCCATATCAATATTTTGTGCTGTCCATGAGTTTATGGAAATACAGTGATCGAATTTCATGTTAATAATACTGTTTTTTAGCTGCATATTAGAGAATCAGGTTCACACAGTTCTCAGTTGCCTTCCATAACAGTAATGTCCTACCTTTCCTTGTACCAGAATCCATTGCCAGGATGTTCACATGAATTTTAAATTTTAAGAGACTGGTGTCCTAATAATACTACAGTATTCCATAGTTACTCAATGAGGTGAAGATGAGATCGCCTCTGATAGAGGGATTCACTCCTTGAAAACATCTGGTCCTAGGACAGAGGTGCACTGGCCTTAGAGAGTCTGGTCACACTGGAGATTCAGACACTGAGAAAACATAAACAACCTGTCATTACAGTGTTTGCCCATTTCTGGCTATGGCAAGGGGGCTAAGGAAAGTCTCTCAATTTTCACAAGAAGGACCTTCCAGTCTGGGCCTAAGATGTGAAAAACACAAACACACATAGGTGTGTACACACATTCATCCTGAACCTTTTGTTTCCTTTCATATTCATTGATCCTGCTGTGCTTCTAGCTGATTTGACTCAAAAGATGCTGATACAGGAGAGGTTACTGGCTGGACCTATGGCAGAGTCTTCCATTACTTATTCATTGATTTACTCCAATTATTTATTGAACATGTACATGCATCAGACTCTGAGCAAGATTCTGGAGAAGTGATGAGGAGGGAAACAGACAAGTTCCATGTCCTCATGAAGTGTACATTCTCCTGGGGAGACTGATGATAGACTCTTTGTGACCCTTTGGACTGTAACCCACCAATTCCCTCTGCCCATGGGAGCTTTCAGGCAAGAATACTGAAGTGGGTTCCCATTTCCTTTCCCAGGGAATTTCCTTGACCCAGGGATCAATCCCACATCTCCTGTGTCTTTTGTATTGCAAGCAGATTCGTTACCCATTGAGCTGTCTGGGAAAGCAGAAGTCAAACATGCATAAAAGTTAATGTTAGATGGTGATAGATATTATGAGAAATGTAAACAAAACAGATTGAAGGAATAGAGTGCCAGAGAGGGGTCATGGGGCTTCCCTGATGGCTCAGATGGTAAAGAATGTACCTGTAATGCAGGAGACCCAGCTTCAATCCCTGAGTTTGGAAGATCCCCTGGAGAAGGGAATGGTTACCCACTCCAGAATTCTTATCTGGAGAATTCCATGGACAGTGGTTACAGTCCATGGGGTCATAGTGAGTTATTCATAACTGAGCAACTAACACTACTTTCAGAGGGATCATACAAATATATTCAGAATGAGAAGATGATTAAAAGATTGTTTTAGATTTTCTGATTAAAAAGTACCCATAGTTAGTATGAGGAAATTTTTGAAGAGATTATAGTTGAAAATTTCCCCATGATGGAAAAGGAAATAGTCAATCAAGTCCAAGAGGTGCAAAGAGTCCCATACAGGATAAACCCAAGGAGAAACATGCCCAAACACATACTAATCAAACTAACAAAGACTAAACACAAAGAAAGAATATCAAAAGCAGCAAGGGTAAAGCAACAAGTAACATACAAGGGAAATCCCATATATTTAACAGCTGATCTTTCAGCAGAAACTCTGCAGGCCAGAAGGGAATGGCAGGATACATTTAAAATTCTGAAAGGGAAAAAATCTACAACCTATATTACTGTACCTAGCAAGGATCTCATTCAAAATTGATGGAGAAATAAAAAGCTTTTCAGAAAAGCAAAAGTTAAGAGAATTCAGTACCACCAAACCAGCTTTAAAACAAATGTTGTTGTTGTTGTAAGTCACTCAGTCATGTCTGAAAGGGACTTATATAGTCAAAAAATACAAAAAAAAAAGAAAAAGATCTACAAAATCATCCCCAAACAATTAAGAAAATGGCAATAGGAACATGTATATCAATAATTACTTTAAATATAAATGGACTAAATGCTCCAATTAAAAGACACAGACTGGCAAACAAGACCCATATATACGCTGTCTATAAGAAACCCACTTCAGACCTAAAGACACATATAGACTGAAAGTGAGAGGATGGGAAAATATATTCCATGCAAATGGGAAGCAAAAGAAAGCTGGAGTAGCAATCCTCATATCAGACAAAACAGACCTTAAAATAAAGAAGATTGTAAGAGATAAGGAAGGACACTGCATAATGATCAAAGGATCAATCCAAGAGGAAGACATAACAATTGTAAATATCTATGGACCCTACATTGGAGCACCTCAATACATACAATAAACACTAACAGACATAAAAGGAGAAATTGACAGTAACACAATAATAGTAGGAGACTATAGCACCCCATTCACACCAATGGACAGATCATCAAAACAGAAAATTAATAAGGAAACACATGTCTTAAATGATACATTGGATGAGATGGATATCATTGGTATCTTCAGGACATTCCATCCAAATGCAGAAGAATACATACACCTTCTTTTCAAGTGCACATGGAATATTCTCCAGGATAGACCACATCTTGGGTCACGAATCAAACCTCAGTAAATTTAAGAAAATTAAAATCATATCAAGCATCTTCTCTGACCACAAACCTGTGAGACTAGATATCAATTACAAGAAAAAAACTGTAAGAAAAACAGACACATGGAGATTAAACAATACGTTCCTAAATAACCAACAGGTTACTGAAGAAATCAAAAGGGAAATCAAGAAATTTCTAGAAACAAATGACAATGAAAACACGACCACTCAAAATCTATCAGTTCAGTTCAGTTCAGTTCAGTCACTCAGTCGTGTCCGACTCTTTGCAACCCCATGAATTGCACCACGCCAGGCCTCCCTGTCCATCACCAACTCCCAGAGTTCACTGAGACTCACGTCCATCGAGTCAGTGATGCCATCCAGCCATCTCATCCTGTGTCGTCCCCTTCTCCTCCTGCCCCCAATCCCTCCCAGCATCAGTCTTTTCCAATGAGTCAGCTCTACACATGAGGTGGCCAAAGAACTGGAGTTTCAGCTTCAGCATCATTCCCTCCAAAGAAATCCCAGGGCTGATCTCCTTTAGAATGGACTGGTTGGATCTCCTTGCAGTCCAAGGGACTCTCTAGAGTCTTCTCCAACACCACAGTTCAAAAGCATCAATTCTTAAGCGCTCAGCTTTCTTCACAGTCCAACTCTCACATCCATAAATGACCACAGGAAAAACCATAGCTTTGACTAGACGGACCTTTGTTGGCAAAGTTATGTCTCTGCTTTTGAATATGCTGTCTAGGTTGGTCATAACTTTCCTTCCAAGGAGTAAGCGTCTTTTAATTTCATGGCTGCAGTCACCATCTGCAGTGATTTTGGAGCCCAAAAAGATAAAGTCTGACACTGTTTCCACTGTTTCCCCATCTATTTGCCATGAAGTGATGGGACCAGATGCCATGATCTTCGTTTTCTGAATGTTGAGCTTTAAGCCAACTTTTTCACTGTCCTCTTTCACTTTCATCAAGAGGCTTTTTAGTTCCTCTTCACTTTCTGCCATAAGGGTGGTGTGGGATGCAGCAAAAGCAGTTCTAAGAGGAAAGTTTAATAACAATAGAGTCCTACCTCAAGAAACAAGAAAAACATGGAATAGACAACCTAACTTTACACCTAAAACAACTGCAAAAAGGACACAAACCCCCAAAATTAGTAGAAGGAAAGAAATCATAAAGATTAGAGCAGAAATAAATGAAAAAGAAATGAAAGAAACAATAGTAAAAAACTAAAATAGTAAAAACTAAAAACTGGCTCTTTGAGAAGATAAAATTGACGAACTTTTAGCCAGACTTGTCAAGAAAAAAAGAGAGAAGAATCAAATCAACAAAATTAGAAATGAAAAAGCAGAGTTTACAACAGACAATGCAGAAATACAAAGGATTATAAGAGACGGTTATGAATAACTATATGGCAATAAAATTGATAACCTGAAAGAAATGGACAGATTCTAGAAAAGTTCAACCTTCCAAAACTGAACCAGGAAGAAATAGAAATTATGAACAACCCAATAACAAGCACTGAAATTGGAGCTGTGATCAAAAATCTTCCAAAAAACAAAAGCCCAGGACCAGATAGCTTCACAGGAGAATTCTATCAAACATTTAGAGAAGAGCTAATGCCTATCCTTCTAAAACTCTTTCAAAAATTTGCAGAGAAAGGAACAGTTCCAAACTCATTCTATAAGGCCACTATCACCTGATACCAAAACCAGACAAAGATGACACAAAAAAGAAAACTACTGGCCAGTATCACTGGTGAACATAGATGCAAAAATCCTCAGTAAAATTTTAGCAAACAGAATTCAGCAACACATCAGAAAGCTCATATGCCATGATCAACTTGGGTTTATTCCAGGGATGCAAGGATTCTTCAATATATGCAAATCTATCAATGTGATACACCATATTAACAAATTGAAAGATAAAAGCCATATGATAATCTAAATAGATGCAGAAAAAGGCTTTGACAAAATTCAGCACCCATTTGTGATTGAAATTTTTTAAAAAATGGGCATAGAAGGAATCTACCTCAACGTAGTAAAGGCCATATATGATAAACCTACGTCTAACATTATTCTCAATGGTGAAAAACTGAAAGCATTCCCCTTAAGATCAGGAACAAGGCAAGAGTGTCCACTTCTACCACTATTATTCAACATAATTCTGGAAGCCCTAGCTACAGCCATTAGAGAAGAAAAAGAAATAAAAGGAATCCAGATCAGGAAAGAAGTGAAGCTCTCACTGTTTGCAGATGACATGATTCTGTCCATAGAAAACCCTAAAGATAGTATCAGAGAATTACTAGAGCTAATCAGTGAATTTAGCAAAGTTGCAGGATATAAAATCAATACACAGAAATCACTTGCATTTCTATATACTAACAGTGAAAAATCAGAAAGAGAAATTAAAGAATCAATCCCATTCACCATTGCAACAAAAGAATAAAATATCTAGGAATAAACTTACCCAAGGATACTAGAACAAATAATTTCACAATTTGTATGGAAATACAAAAAACCTCAAATAGCCAAAGCTATCTTGAGAAAGAAGAATGGAACTGGAGGAATCAACCTGCCTAACTTCAGGCTCTACTACAAAGCCACAGTCATCAAGACAGTATGGTACTGGCACAAAAACAGAAATATAGATCAATGGAACAAAGTAGAAAGCCCAGAGATAAATCCACGCACATATGGACACCTTATCTTTGACAAAGGAGGCAAGAATATACAATGGATTAAAGACAATCTCTTTAACAAGTGGTGCTGGGAAAACTGGTCAACCACTTGTAAAAGAATGAAACTAGAGCACTTTCTAACACCATACAGAAAAATAAACTCAAAATGGATTAAAGATCTAAACGTAAGACCAGAAACTATAAAACTCCTAGAGGAGAACATAGGCAAAACACTCTCCGACATACATCACAGCAGGATCCTCTATGACCCACCTCCCAGAATATTGGAAATAAAAGCAAAAATAAACAAATGGGACCTAATTAAACTTAGAAGCTTCTGCACAACAAAGGAAATTATAAGCAAGGTGAAAAGACAGCCTTCAGAATGGGAGAAAATAATAGCAAATGAAGCAACTGACAAACAACTAATCTCAAAAATATACAAGCAACTCCTATAGCTCAATTCCAGAAAAATAAATGACCCAATCAAAAAATGGGCCAAAGAACTAAATAGACATTTCTCCAAAGAAGACATACAGATGGCTAACAAACACATGAAAAGATGCTCAACATCACTCATTATCAGAGAAATGCAAATCAAAACCACTATGAGGTACCATTTCACGCCAGTCAGAATGGCGGCAATCCAAAAGTCTACAAGCAATAAATGCTGGAGAGGGTGTGGAGAAAAGGGAACTCTCTTACACTGTTGATGGGAATGCAAACTAGTACAGCCACTATGGAGAACAGTGTGGAGATTCCTTAAAAAACTGGAAATAGAACTGCCTTATGACCCAGCAATCCCACTGCTGGGTATACACACTGAGGAAACCAGAAGGGAAAGAGACACGTGTACCCCAGTGTTCATCGCAGCACTGTTTATAATAGCCAGGACATGGAAGCAACCTAGATGTCCATCAGCAGATGAATGGATAAGAAAGCTGTGGTACATATATACAATGGAGTATTAGCCATTAAAAATAATACATTTGAATCAGTTCTAATAAGGTGGATGAAACTGGAGCCTATTATACAGAGTGAAGTAAGCCAGAAAGAAAAACACCAATACAGTATACTAACGCATATATATGAAATTTAGAAAGATGGTAACAATAACCCTGTGTACGAGACAGCAAAAGAGACACTGATGTATAGAACGGTCTTTTGGACTCTGTGGGAGAGGAAGAGGGTGGGATGATTTGGGATAATGGCATTGAAACATGTATAATATCATATATGAAACGAGTCGCCAGTCCAGGTTTGATGCACGATACTGGATGCTTGGGGCTGGTGCGCTGGGACGACCCAGAGGGATGGTATGGGAGGAAGGAGGGAGGAGGGTTCAGGATGGGGAACACATGTATACCTGTGGCGGATTCATTTTGATATATGGCAAAACCAATACAATATTGTAAAGTTAAAAAATAAAATAAAAATTTTTTAAAAAGATAGAATAAATTAAGAGAGATGAAATGACTGCTTTAAAAAAAAAAGAACTTACACAGAAAATTATAAGACACTAATGAAAGAAATCAAAGATGACATAAACATATGGAGATAGATCTGATCTAAACAGATAGATTAGGTCCTGAAACATTAACTCTTGCTGGCTAAATTCACAAGAAACTGACTAATATACTAGGTCTCATTTGAGCTGTTTTATGCGGAGAATTAAATAAGTTTAAGGACTCAGGAAAGGTGGTTTGGGGAGCAAGCTACTAGGAGAAAAGAAACCAGTGGTCTTAATAGGAAATACCATTATGCTGTCATTGTATCAAATTCATAAAGATAAATTTACTTAGATAATTATAAGATTTAAACACTATCTTGTCAGGGCACCCTAATTTTTGTTGTTGCTGAGGATACTCTGGTTTCTTGGCTTTTTCTTCTAAACACTTCAAGACACTATACTGATATTTAACTTCCTTAGACAAGTTCTGTAGAGTTGATTCAATTACACTAACTTCTCATTATTTCATTCCTAATGGGCCTTACTGCACATTCACTTTGATTTCTCTATGGAGTCTTAAGAGACATTCCCATCACATGTCTATGATCATTATTACATTGTTATCTTAAAAGATTATTTCGGGTCACCCTGTTTCCAAATCCTAGGGCTACCCTTTTATTTCCTTTGTATTTCACTCTTTTATTTTCCCTGGTGGCTCAGAGGGTAAAGAGCCTGCCTGCAAGGTGGAAGACCTGGGTTCGATCCCTGAGACCTGGGTTTGATCCCTGGGTCAGGAAGATCCCCTGGAGAAGGAAATGGCAACCAACTCCAGTACTCTTGCCTGGAAAATCCCATGGACAGAGAAGTCTGGTGCAGGCTACAGTCCGTGGGGGTCGCAAAGAGTCGGACGTGACTGAGCGACTTCACTTTCACTTTCTTTCACTCTTTATTTCCTTGCCTTAAACTCTAGGCAAACTTCTTGTTTTTCCCAAGCCTGTTCCAACTTCCTGTGCAGGCCCTTATGGGGGTGTTAGTGCCCTCTGCTCACTTCACGTGGATTCTGAATGCAAGCAACAGTCAGTGCTCCTGCTAACATGGAACATTGACATGAAATTCATAGATCCTGTGCTTCATAATCACTGGTCACTGCCACAGGCTTCTTCTCCAGCCCCTTGGCTACACCCTGGGCAGTCTTACTCTAGTTCATCATTTAGGGATATCTCTTTGGGCTTTCCGTCTCTCTCTGACATAGACACACCTAATCCACTGATCCCTCACTGATTCCTCTTCCTGGACTTGAAGTCTCTCCTTGCCTTTTCCTGCTTCAACTAAAATCCCATCCTTTTATACAGTGGCTTCTTTTCTTTTTTTAAACTTTTTGGCTGAGCTGGGTCTTTGTTGCTGCAAGTGGGCATTCTCTTGTTGAGGTGAACAGGGGCTACTCTCCAGCTGTGGCAAGCTGGGGCTGCTCCCTGTTGTAGCGGTGCTCAGGCTTCTCACCGTGGTGGCTTCTCTTGTTGCGGAGCCTGGGCATGCAAGCTTGTGGGCCGTGGGCTTAGTTGCCCTGTGGCATGTGGGATCTTCCTGGATCAGGGAGACCCATGTCCCCTGCATTGGCAGGTGGATTCTTAACCACTGCAGCACCAGGGAAGTGCTATACTGTGGTTTCTGAACACAGAATTTGTATCACCTCTCTGGCTGGATCTACTCCTTGAGTGCAGGTATGGAGGCAGTTACTTCCTTTAACTTGCATATGCATCAAAGAAAATGTCCTTTAAATAAGAATATGACCTTGGGAAAATCTTCTCATATATTCCAGTTGTCTTATTTGTCAAAGAGGGATAATACTCCAGCCTACCTCAAAAATTTTATAAAAGCTAAATATATGAAGTGGTAAAAAGCTTAGACAAAGTCACTTTGTACTTGAGAAATTTGAACCCAGACTGAAATGGATGGAAACCGGAAAGTTCCACTTTTAATGTAAATATATTACTTCTTGCAGGGAAATCCTGGAGGCAAGACCCTTGAGGAGAGACGCTCCAGCCTGGATGCTGAGATTGACTCACTGACTAGCATCTTGGCTGACCTGGAGTGCAGCTCCCCCTACAAGCCTCGGCCCCCGCAGGTAAGTTAGCTGTGAATATTAGCCACAGATAATCTGCAATTACCTGAAGCGCAAGCTGCTTCTTACAGCCCTTCTTTCTTTTTTGATTTTCTCAGAGTCGATGGTCTAAGTTATCTTTTTAATATCAACGTGTCAGTCAACAGAAATTTCTTTAACTGATTTGGTTAGTATTTTCTCTAAAATAGCACCACAGCATCCTACCCATTTATAAGTTAAATCTTCTTATGCCATTGCCCTGCTCCTTTTCTGGCTTTGCCTAGGTGGATACTTTGTTATATGTTAGTAGAATCCTCAGAGATATGGTTTAGCATGGCTGTGTTAAAGTCAGGGTGAGAACTACATCTTTTCTAAGAAATTCCTTACATCAAATACATTGAGACACCTTCCTTTCTCAGTTGTTGTAAGTAATGCTGTCTAGGACATGTTCATGTATATTTTCTTTGGAGCTATTTACCTGACTCAGAATTTTTAGAGTGGGATTTCTACATTGGGGGTTATGACTACTTCTTATTTTTCTTTCCATGGATACTGAATAGCTTATATTAGCACCAACAGTTTGAATATATAAGTTTCTCCCCAGTTGTACTAGCATTTGGTACAGCAATTAATGTATTTTTCTTTTTAATCTATTTTTTTTAACTGAAGGATAATTGCTTTACAGAATTTTGTTTTCTGTCAAATATCAACATGAATCAACCGTAGGTATACATATGTCCCCTCCCTCTTGAACCTCCAATTGTTTTTTTTCTAATGCAAGTGGTGTCTTGTTATTAGTTGTTCTTTGTATCCCCTGGCTTCCTTTGGAGTGTGGCTATTTTTCTTCACTTTTATTTATTATCTGCATTTCAGAAGCTGACCTTGCATTGCTAGTAGTCATTCCTTGCCTCCCTCCAGTCTCGAGAAAGTAATGGTAAATCAGAGCTTCTGAGCCCTCGTAAGACAGCCAGCTGTACTCTTCGTGCAGACCTTGGACGGGAGCTGTTGCCACTGTGTTATGTTTGCTTGACCTTCAGCCCTCCAGTTCTCCAGTAGCGTCTCCAATATTCACAGTGATTCCTTTCACAAATGAAAAACCAGTCCTGCTTCTCTGCTGTCAGTCATTTCAACACAGGACTGAGTAAGGCGCTTTCCTCATTAGGCATGCTCCAGCTGCCTTTTCTAGACATATCATGGTGCTGTCAGTTACGTGGGGCACGAGGCAGCGCACGCCAGTGCCTAGTTCTTCCTTAGCTGTCATCACTGTTGGCTTCACTTGGCCTGTCAGTGGTGAAAATGCACTTTGTTTCTATAAACACGTGCTGAGCTGCAGACAGGTGGCACCTGCTGTGGTCTTTTGGGGGAACTATTAGAAGGAGGAAAGAGGTTGGTTAAAAGGAAGAAAAATAGGACCAAATGGTCCTCTTTCAGGAACCCATAATAAGTTCAACAGTGGCAGATATATCAAAGAGCAAGGAAAAGACTGAGATATTCTTTTAAAGGTGGCAACATCTGAAAAGATGATTCCAAATACTTGCATGTTCTGCTGAGGGATGGAGGGGTGGTGATGTTGGAGGTGAGAGGGGAGAGCAACCTGAAGGAAGGTTCAGGCTGCATTCAGAGAACTGCAAGCTGCCCACTGGTTGCAGACGAGGCCATTGAAAGCTTCAAGTGGACTATAAGCCTGGAAGGTCTCCCGCTCACAGCCCATGGATATGTTTGAGTGCCAGATGAAGATTTTGGCTTGTTTTATAAATAATGGGGGATAGTTGAAGATTTCCAAGCAGAAAAAATCTACAGTTCATCCTGGAGAAGGAACATAGGAAATAAGACACTGTTTCTCATGTGATTGATCAGTGTCTCTTGAGTATGGCTTTTTCATAAAAAGAAAAACATTCAGAGAAAAATCTGGATATGATCTAGAACTTGAAAATCAAACACAGGTCTAATTTCAAGGTCCAGCTGTGCTCACATTGTGGTCATATGTCCTCAGACAAGCCACTTACCTTCTAAGTCTTAGTTTCCTCATCATAAGCATCTATGTCTCAGAGTTGAGATATCTGTGTTTCACTCTAGTGTGAAAAGATGTGAAAGTACTTTATAATCAGTAAAGCACTGTTTAAATATCAGTGATTATGAGTTTGTGTGCACAGTGAGATTGCACAAACAAAATGTGGCTGCTGAATAAACCCATTAAAATGCAGAGGTGAATTGGAGGCATGTGTAGATAGTCTTAAAGAATGTAGGCTATGTTAAGAAAAACCTCTAATCTGAATCTCCCCAGTATATATTAGGGTATGAGAATTTAGGAGGAAAAAACAAGATTAAGTAAAAATCCTATTTAAAAAAGAGAGAAGGCATATATATGTATTTATGTACTAAATGGATGAGTGCAGTGGCAAAGTCAGTGGCCTTGCCATTGTGTAAAGTGGGCATGAGGTATTTGCTGGGGTGGAATTGGAAACATGCTTAACATCAAACAACATTCAGAAACTCAGGAGTAAGCAAGGCTAGCTGGAGAACATTTCTGAGACCTGGGCCCATCCTCTTGCATCTTTCTAGAGTGAGAGGTACAAACTATTGGTTATAAGATAGGCTCAAGGATATGCTGTACAACACAGAAAATATAGCTAATATTTTGTAATAACTGTAAATGGAAAGTTACCTTTAAAAACTGTATGAAAGTTAAAAATTAAAAAAATTATTAATGATAACTCAAGTAGAACAGGTTGAGAATTCCACTTTTCATGTTTCTGTTCCATTCAGAAGTTAAACAGCAATCCATTCTAACTTTATTCTAATTTACGAAAGCAAAACTTAAGTGGGAGAAACAGCTCATTCTTCTGAATTATCTTAACTCTGGTGGAACTGAATTAGATACGTTAGTATTTATTGGTTAACATAATTATATACTGTGAGAACAATAATCACACACTTAAAATATTAAAAATATGTGCCAGGAGAAGATGGTGTTTGCAGTAGACCGTGTTGTGTTGTAACTAAAAGGTACTTGAGCAGTCCTCAAAATGTGGACTGTTAATGGCCAACTTTGATGTTTCCATTTTTGATCCAAAGCTAATCGCAAAACCTGTTAAATCACTGACAACTTAAAGTATGCTAGTAGGTCTGTGATTTTTCATTATTCAGTCATGCGTTGTGCGCTTTACTGAACCCACCTTTCCTGAATCAGCTTTGCAAGGCTGCATTGACTCATGGATAGAGGCTAAAATGATCATATAGGTAGAATGTTTGTACAGTAAGGGTCCGAAGTTGCTCTATTTACTTAACAACTGAAAATACCTGAAAACAGATTTTATGGGGGCATTTTCTTCCTTTTACCAAAGGAGCAATTTCTACTGTCATATTTCCCAACTTTATTTCTATTCACTTTTTTATCCATATTTTTTATTTGGGAAATATGCTTCATTCCACATTTTCATTCATTCAGCTAACATTTATTGAGATCCCATTGTGGGTTAGGCATTGGAAATATAGAGGTTAGAATCCACATTTTCTTGCTTTAGAGGAATTTCTGGTCTTACAGAAGAGACAAATGCATAAACAGTTCAGAGGGGCACAAAAGAAGGGCTTGTTGGATGTGCTACTTGAAGTTATTGTGTGACTCACTGGATGTTGAAATTGTTGGGAAATCAAAAATAGGAATATCAACTTTATATTTTACATTTTTCTAGGGAAGTGTCAGGGAGGACTACCCTCAGCAGGTAGAATTTGAGTTCCTTTGGCTGCATATTTGGGAAGGGCATGGAATTCAAATGAGAGAATAACAGAAATACGTAAGTCATGGGATGTTGAAAGAGAATGAATGCCTTTTTGAAAGACTAAAGTAGTTCATTTATGACATGGGGTGTGTGAAGTACAAAGGGAACAGCAGATGGAATCCCATGCTCTACTTAATACCTAAATATCCTTCTTGATCCCCAAGGACTCTTACAGTAAAAGGAGAAATTTGGGGGGTGGGTAGCAATTATATTTCTGGTTAGAGTGGGTTTAGGGGTAACACCTTTTGAACTTTTACAGAAGATTTTAAAATCTATTAACACATCTATGCCAGCCATTGCACAGAGTAATGTGATTAAACTACCATAGTGTTTAGTACTGAAATTTCTAATCATGATAAAAAGTGTATGTTAGGGAGTAGTTTTAGAAGAACAGATGTGAGAAATTCTGAGATGGTTGTGGGTTGAACTGCAGACTCAGTATGATCTTAGAGTATCACAGTTTAGAGGTCTTTTAGCCAAACTCTAGTTTTTGTCTAGAGAGAGGAAGAATATTGCTCAGTGAGGCTCATTAGAGGTAGAATCAATGATTTTTTTGTTTTTTCTTTTTCCTGAACCAAGAGGTAATGGTTACACGTGGATACTAAGAGCCACCGAGGGACATGCTGGTTCCCTTTAGTGTTTCAGTAAGTCTGTTCTAAAGTGGCTCCCTTTTGTGGCACTTCCTCTAAAACATGGCTTGGAAACATGAAGGAGTAAACAAAATAAGATATAACTTAAAGGAAAATTGAATATTTATGATTATATATATATTTTTAATTAGTATGAATATAGACCCCACCCATGTGGCATTCTGCTGTTAATAAAAGCACAGATTAGACTCCTGGGAAGTGTACACAGGGTCAACCTTGAAATTCTCTTGATTTCTTAGAATACAAAGGATAAATCCATGGACTTATGATTTCCTTTCCCTTCTCTTGGCAAAACCATGCCTAGAGCGCTGGCTTTCTAATTCCTGGTACAAAGCTGACTTTTCTTCCCTGCACTGAGTTTGGTAGGGCAGGGACTGGTACCTAGGTAACTTGGAGGAAATTTTGGGTATTTTATGTTAATTGTAATTAAAGATTTAGTATTTTTGAATTAAGTTTCTTTGGAATTGGTCAAATACAATTTCTCTGTCTTCATTTAGGATAGTATGAAAACATTTGGAGCAATTCCTGGAATAAGGATAGGATTGGACAGCCTATTATACAGATTGAAGTAAGCCAGAAAGAAAAACACCAATATAGTATACTAACGCATATATATGGAATTTAGAAAGATGGTAACGATAACCCTGTATGCGAGACAGCAAAAGAGACACAGATGTATAGAACAGTCTTTTGGACTCTGTGGGAGAGGGAGAGGGTGGGACGTTTTTGGAGAATGGCATTGAAACATGTATAATATCATATATGAAACGAATCGCCAGTCCAGGTTTGATGCATGAGATAGGGTGCTCAGGGCTGGTGCACTGCGATGACCCAGAGGGATAGTACAGGGAGGGAGGTGGGAGGGGGGTTCAGGATGGGGAATACATGTACACTCGTGGCGGATTCATGTTGATGTATGGCAAAACCAATACAATATTGTAAAGTAATTAGCCTCCAATTAAAATAAATAAATTTATATTAAAAAAAAAAAAGCCTAGCTTCCCAAGCTTGCCAATAAGAGCACTGTCTTCTCAATTCCCTGTGATCGCCTCTGTAAAAAGAGCTCCAGTTGTGTGGATTGTCCATATCACCAGTCTGAGCTGCCTTTTCTATATTTCTAATATGGGCATGGTAACTACAATTTTCCTCTTTTGCAGAGAAACCATGTTTTCTAGTCCCAAGAAATAAGATGTTGACTTTGAGCAATGGTCCACTCAGTCTTTCCCATTTTTCATTTTTTTTCTTTTTGGATGTGAATCATTTTTAAAGTCTATTGAATTTATTACAGTGTTGCTTCTGTTTTATATTTTGAGTTTTTGGCTCTGAGGTATATAGAATCTCATATAAAGAGATTAAACCAGTCAGTCCTAAAGGAAATCAGTCCTGAATATTCATTGGAAGGACTGATGCTAAAGCTCCAATACTTTGGCCACCTGATGTGAAGAAGTGACTCATTGGAAAAGACCCTAATGCTGGGAAAGACTGAGGGCAGGAGGAGAAGGGAACAACAGAGGATGAGATGGTTGGATGGCATCAGTTCAATTCAGTTCAGTCGCTCAGTCGTGTCTGACTCTTTGTGACCCCAAGAACTGCAGCACACCAGGCTTCCCTGTCATTCACCAACTCCCAGAGTCCACCCAAACCCATGTCCATAGAGTCGGTGATGCCATCCTACCATCTCGTCCTCTGTCGTCCCCTTTTCCTCCTGCCCTCAATCTTTCCTAGCATCAGGGTCTTTTCAAATGAGTCAGCTCTTCGCATCAGGTGGCCAAAGTATTGTAGGTTCAGCTTCAACATCAGTCCCTCCAATGAACACCCAGGACTGATCTCCTTTAGGATGGACTGGTTGGATCTCCCTGCAGTCCAAGGGACTCTCTAGAGTCTTCTCCAACATCCCAGTTCAAAAGCATCAATTCTTTGGTGCTCAGCTTTCTTTATAGTCCAACTCTCACATCCATACATGACTACTGGAAAAACCATAGCTTTGACTAGATGGACCTTTGTTGACAACGTAATGTCTCTGCTTTTTAATATGTGGTCTAGGTTGGTCATAACTTTCCTTCCAAGGAGTAAGCGTCTTTTAATTTCATGGCTGCAGTCACCATCTGCAGTGATTTTGGAGCCCAGAAAAATAAAGTCAGCCACTATTTCCACTGTTTCCCCATCTATTTGCCATGAAGTGATGGGACCAGATGCCATGATCTTAGTTTCCTGAATGTTGAGCTTTAAGCCAACTTTTTCACTCTTCTCTTTCACTTTCATCAAGAGACTTTTTAGTTCCTCTTCACTTTCTGCCATAAGAGTGGTGTCATCTGCATATCTGAGGTTATTGATATTTCCCCCAGGAATCTTGATTCCGGCTTGTGCTTCCTCCAGACCAGCATTTCTCATGATGTACTCTGCATATAAGTTAAATAAGCAGGGTAACAATATACAGCCTTGACAAACTCCTTTTCCTATTTGGAACCAGTCTGTTGTTCCATGTCCAGTTCTAACTGTTGCTTCCTGACCTGCATACAGGTTTCTCAGGAGGCAGGTCAGGTGGTCTAGTATTCCCATCTCTTTCAGAATTTTCCACAGTTTATTGTGATCCACACAGTCAAAGGCTTTGGCATAGTCAATAAAGCAGAAATAGATGTTTTTCTGGAACTCTCTTGCTTTTTCCATGATCCAGCGGATGTTGGCAATTTGATCTCTGGTTCCTCTGCCTTTTCTAAAACCAGCTGGAACATCTGGAAGTTCACGGTTCACGTATTACTGAAGACTGGCTTGGAGAATTTTGAGCATTACTTTACTATCGTGTTGCTGCTGCTGCTGCTGCTGCTAAGTCGCTGCAGTCGTGTCCAACTCTGTGCGACCCCATAGACGGCAGCCCACCAGGCTCCCCCGTCCCTGGGATTCTCCAGGCAAGAACACTGGAGTGGGTTGCCATTGCCTTCTCCAAAGCATGAAAGTGAAAAGTGAAAGTGAAGTCGCTCAGTCATGTCCGACTCTTAGCGACCCCATGGACTGCAGCCCACCAGGCTCCTCCGTCCATGGGATTTTCCAGGCAAGAGTACTGGAGTCGGGTGTCATTCTATCATGTTAGATGAGTGCAATTATATGGTAGTCTGAGCATTCTTTGGCATTGCCTTTCTTTGGGATTAAAATGAAAACTGACCTTTTCTCAGCCACTGCTGAGTTTTCCAAATTTGCTGGCATATTGAGTGCAGCACTTTCACAGCATCATCTTTCAGGATTTGAAACAGCTCCACTGGAATTCCATCACCTCCACTAGCTTTGTTTGTAGTGATGCTTCCTAAGGCCCACTTGACTTCACATGGATGGCATCACCGAGTCAATGGACATGAGTTTGAGCAAGCTCTGGGAATTGGTGATGAACAGGGAAGCCTGGCATGCTGCAGTCCTTGGGGTCTCAGAGAGTCGGGCACAACTGAGTGACTGAACTTATTAAACTGAACTACTGGCCTGCCAGGGAAGTGCCAATCCTTCCTGTTTTGTTTTCAGATGGTTAGCTTGTGTTGGGATCTTGCTTGTAACTTCAGGTCTTTGAAGGTTTGGGGTTTGTCTTTCCTGAATGCTGCTACTCTATCAATGATATATTTATCTTTCTTATTTAAAACATTTTAAAATTATTACAATTTCTTTGTTTGGAAACTGAGTACATACTTGCTGTTTGGTCACATGAACATATCTTGAGTTTCAATCCCAGTGCTCTCACACTGCATTCCTTTCATAGAGCAATAATTTATGAGGCAACCTAAAAAATTTTTTCAGGTGTGTCTGTGTTGTATGGAAGGCTTTTTATTTGTAATTCATGTGGCCTGAGGGCTTGCTGGTTCTGTAATCAGGGTGGAGTCTTATATGCCATGGATCTTCTATTCTCTTGTGCTCCTTGTTCTAGCTTGCAAAAGCCATGAGCAGCTGCAGGGGAAATTAATAATTAAATTTTTAATATTCCATACTATTTGTTGCAACCCAAACATGTATGCTACTGGAGGATGAGACCTGCGACATGCTGATACTGAGTGCTAAGATGGAGAATATTCCTGCAGAATAAGACTTGGGTGTTGCTTTGTTTGGCTTCTTGGAAATGGAGATAGGAACTGGGTCTTATACTGTTGAAAAAGAGAAGAGGTATGGATAGTTTCATTTTCCTCTTCCCGTATGCCTTTGGGAAAAATGTTAGATTCATAATATGATTTGATTGGTCTTCCCAGGTGGCTCAGTGGTGAAAAATCAACCTGCCAAGCAGGGGACATGGGTGGGGAAGAGCCCCTCTGGAAGGAAATGGCAACCCACACCAATATTCTTGCCTGAGAAATCCCATGGATAGAGGAGTCTGGTGGGCTACAGTTCATGGGATCTCAAAGAGTCAGACAGGACTTGGCAACTAAACAATAAGAACAAAATTCGCTTAAAACAAAACAAAACAAAAACCTGATTTGTCCATGTATCTGTAATGTGTGCTTACTAATAGCTTTCTTTGAAAGCTATGGTCAAAGTTGAAATATAGTAGAAACCTCATATGTATGTTGCCAAATGGAATCCATTAAAGTAATAGAGGCAAAATATCATTTTAAAAGAAAAGAGGATCTAATTCTTTGGAGTTCCCATATTTAGTAGATCTGGGGTATTTTGAATTAGTCTGTACCTGCCAGGAAACCTCAACTGTTAAGTAACAATGAGGTGGGGGTGGAGGAGTGGTTAGCTGACTCAGAGTTGCATGCCATGATTTTGATGACAGGCAATTAATTTTCGATGCACGATACTGGATGCTTGGGGCTGGTGCACTGGGATGACCCAGAGGGATGGTATGGGGAGGGAGGAGGGAGGAGGGTTCAGGATGGGAAACACATGTTTGCCTGTGGCGGATTCATTTCGATATATGGCAGAACCAATACAATATTGTAAAGTTTAAAAATAAAATAAAATTAAAAAAAATTGATTGTATATAATTGCATCTCAATAACATTTATACCTCTTCCTTTTATAGAAGCTGATGTTTGTATTTGTGTCTTAAGTGACAAGCATAACACAGTTAGCTTTTCAATTTTGAGTGCCAAGAAAATGTAGCATTTTCACGTGGAACTTTATGTTGAAGATCTTCCTTGGGTTGCTGCTGCTGCTGCTGCTGCTGCTAAGTCGCGCCAGTCGTGTCCGACTCTATGCGACCCCATAGATAGAAGCCCACCAGGTTCCTCTGTCCCTGGGATTCTCCAGGCAAGAACACTGGAGTGGGTTGCCATTTCCTTCTCCAATACATGAAAGTGAAAAGTGAAAGTGAAGTCGCTCAGTCATGTCTGACTCTTAGCGACTCCATGGACTGCAGCCTACCAGGCTCCTCCGTCCATGGGGTTGTACAGGCAAGAGTACTGGAGTGGGATGCCATTGCCTTCTCCAGTTGCACCTCTCCAAAACTTCTTCCCCAAAATGCCCATTTGACTTGCCCCAGTGTAAGAGTGTGCTCTGAGTGTGTGATATGGGTAAGGTCCCAGCAGTGAAATAGGAGGAAGGGAAGCAAGGCAGCTGTGCTGTGAAGTATCCAGGAGAAGCCGGCTCTACTGGAGCCTAGGGAGGGAAGAGGAAGCCTTCTCTGGTGTCCTGGCCATGGTCCCTGGGGTAGGTTTTAGCTGTGATTTGTCTGCAAGACCTTGGCTCAGAGATGATTGTGTTACATTACAGTGAGTCACTCCATCTAGACATTGGTTTAAAAAGAAGCTCACAAAGCTGCCTGTTGAGCTTCTCCATTTTATAACACAATCTTAGTGGAAATAATTAGCTCTATGTCCATGCGGAAGCACACATCACATTTGCAAAATTAAAGAGCTTTCTTGTCAGGACTGCTTTCCTTATTTCTTTCCTTCTCTCCCACTGTTTAAATATCTATTTTGGTGGTAGCCTTAGTCTCAGATCCCATGGTTCTCTTTATTCCTTTATCTTTTTTTAAAATTTATTTAAAAGCAAATAAACAACAAAATACAAATTTGTCTATGTTTTTTACTCAAGATGATTAGATTTTACCATGGCAAATGCATGGGAACGTTGTGTTTTAAGAGCAAGAGCCGAATCTCAGTTAAGATATTGTCACATTTTTGTGCGTTTCAACACCCATTTCCTTTGTATGCCTTGTAGCTAAAATAAGCGTAATGATGATAAAGGTATTCTCTTTGAACAGAAGATTGGAGGTGGTTAATACTAATCCTACATATCACCATTTGTCATGGTGAGTAACTGGTCTGTCCTCTCCACAAAAATACCATGTTGGAAGATAACTGCTAAGTTTCCTTTCATACTGTGGAAGAATTACCAGAAAAGTCACATGTCGTCTTTCAGTGAATACATTAACTACAGATATGAAAGTTTAATTTGGTATATTTTGTTATTTGAACATACTTATTTCCAGTTTACATAAAACTGTGAACTGGACATTTGTTGAAATGAAAGATACCAATTGGGTACTTACTGCTGTTGAGCCAGTAGGTACACTTTTCATGTACGTGCAAATGGGGCCACTTGTGAATTTTAGAATTTGTCTCTGGGAATTTGACCTCTCTGAGGTCCTGAGTCCAGACTTGCTGTGCTATCATATTGGGGTTCAAGACCTCAGAAGAGAATTGGATTATGTTTTGCTACTCTGAATCACAAATTGCTCAAATGTAAAGTTAAAATTCCAATAATTTTACCTCACAGAGTATACCTTATAGATGGTCTAAAAGTGTACATACAATGCCTGAAGCTTGTGCAGATGATAAATCATTGTGTTAAATACCTGACTATATAGCCCTTGAGGCAAGATTATCTTCTTGTTTCCTGCAAACAAGAGCCATATGAATTCATATTGGTTTAGTAAATAAGTAAATATTGTCAGCAAATCCAATAAGGATGTAAGAATTCACATTCTAGAAGTCTGCTAGAAAACCCACTTTGGAATTGGCATTGAATTAGTTCATACATAGTTATAACTGCTTTCTGGTTTCTCCATAAGTAACAGCAGGTATTTGTAGCAGTAAAAAATAGTACAACTGAGGCAAGTGAGGTATATATGGACAACTTAATGGCAGCTACTGATTCAGCTAAAATTTCTCGCTTTATCTCTGCACTGCCTTGTATCACTTGAAGGCAATGCACTTGGTTGAAAAAATGAGTTGCCAGTCCAGGTTCGATGCACCATACTGGATGCTTGGGGCTGGTGCACTGGGACGACCCAGAGGGATGGAATGGGGAGGGAGGAGGGAGGAGGGTTCAGGATGGGGAACACATGTATACCTGTGGCGGATTCATTTTGATATTTGGCAAATCTAATACAGTTATGTTAAGTTTAAAAATAAAATAAAATTAAAAAAAAAAAAAAAAGATGATGCTTTCTGGGATTATAATTCAATACTATAACTCTTTTTTTCTTATTGTGATGATATAAAAATAAACAACAAGTTCTTTTCTGTATCCTCTAAGTAACTGCTAAAAAGAAAGGACCATTATGTTACTCAGTGTTTCCTAATACAAAGATCAATATGATAAGTTCTTCAGATTCAGTGATAGAAAACAAAAAGTTACTTGACTGATGAGCTAATGTATGCTTCTTTTTTTCAGAAAAAAAAAATAGCAAAAATTCTGCAGAATTATCATATGACTCTTTTGTTTGAGCCTCAATGATTCATCTCCTCCTTCCTTTACTGCATTATTTCTGATACCTCCTGACCTGATATTTGAAATATTATGTGTTGTGCCAATTGTAAGCCATTTTTAAAACTGATTATCTTAACCTAACCAACTTGTACTTTTTAAATGGAAACAAGCTTTCTATCTATATGTGTCTATGAAAATCCTTAAAAATAAGTAAACTTAAGACATTTTAAAGCGATCATTTAATTCTAAATAGATTGCTTATATAGATGATAAACAATGGATCCATAACAGTAATATTCTGCTGATATAAGTAAACTATAAGAATTAAAGTTAGTTAAAGAGATGAATATTTGTTTAAGAAATGTGTTTCAGAAAGCTTCAAGTACTAGTCGTCAGACATGTAAGCCCATTACTCAAAGTAAGCCCATTACTCAAGTTATTTTAATAAGTGTCTTGACTGTTTTGAGATTGTATCATCTTGATATTATACTACTTATATGAAAATACTGGAAAATGTTATTTCTCAGATACTGCTAGAAGTGCAATAAGGAATCCTCTTGGCTCCCTCTGCCACCCAACCAACAGAGAGTGATGTTTTATTTTCTAAATGACCAGTGTGTGTGTGTGTGTGTGTGTGTGCATACATGTGCGCAGTCGCTCAGTCATGTCCTACTCTTTGCAACCCTATGGACTGTAGCTCACCAGGCTCCTCTGTCCATGGGATTTCCCAGGCAAAAGTACTGGAGTAGATTGCCATTTCCTTCACCAAGGGACCTTTCCGACCCAGGGATTGAACCTGCATCTCCTGCCCTGCAGGTGCATTCTTTACCACTGAGCCATTGGGGAAGCCCAGACCAAAAGTACTAATAGCTTAAAAAACAAAACAAACAAACAGAAAAACCTGATTCCTTAGACTTTTCAAAATTTAATACTTTTGTGCTTAAAATGACACTATCATGGAAGTGAATAGCAACCCATGGACTGGGAGAATTCACTCGGATATCATGTATATGATAGATTTCTATCTAGACTATATGAAGACTCTTATACATCAGTAAGAAGACAAATAATCTGATTTAAAAATGGACAAATGATCTTTTTCTCCAAAGATATACTGGAAGCTAATATCATAGGAAAAGATGTTATTAGTTATCCAGGAAATAAATCAAAACTACAATGAGATACAACATCACCCACACAAAAATGGTTATAATACAAAAGACAGAAACATATAAAAAAAAAGATGTAGTGAAATTGGAGTTGTCATACTTGCTGGCTAGTTGTAAAGTGGCACAGCCACTTTGAAAAAAGCCCACCAGTTCCTCAAAAGATTAGACTTAAAGTTATCATATGAGCAAACAACTTTGTTCCTAAATATATATCCAAGAGAATTAAAACATTTATCCACACAAAAGCTTGTCAATGAATGTGCATAGCAGCATTATTCATAATAGCCAGAAAGTGGAAACAATTTAAACATCAATCAATTGAAGAATGAATAAACAAGTGTAGTATATCCATCCAATTAAATATTATTTAATCATAAATTAGAATGAAATACTGATACATGCCCAAACACATATAAATCTTGAAAACTATGCTATATGAAGAAACCAGTCACAAAAGATTTCATGTAACATGATTCCATTTATATGACTAGGCTGATCTACAGATTTAGAAAGATTAGTGGTCTCCAGTGACTGAGAAGGGGGAAAAATGACAACAGTAGGTCTTTGGGGAATGATCAAAATAATCTGCAATTAGAAAGCGATATTCATTTTACAATTTGCAGGAGGCCTTCTGCAGTACAGAAGCCATGGGTTCAATCCCTATGTAAGGAAGGTACCCTGGAGAAGGAAATCGCACAAAGGACTCTTTGTGACCCCATGGACTGAGGCCCCCAAGCTCTTCTGTCCATGGGATTCTCCAGGCAAGAATACTGGAGTGGGGCACCATTTCCTTAAAGTAATAAGACGCATCTTTAAAAACCACAAATGAGTATCAGAGTAATTAGTGCACTTGGGAGTCCCACCTTATACTGAGGCTGTGAAGTACTCTTTCCCCTGTCTCCCAAGCCCAGCTCTCACTTGTGTGTGGAGGAAGTGTGTTTTTTTGTTTTGTGAAATCCGTAACCCAGCTGTGACCCTTCCTTCCACCTCTACCTGTACGTCTGTTCCCTACAGAGTGCTGCTGCCTCAAGTGAGGTGCGTGAGGCTTCTGTAGATGCTGGGGAACAAGATGGAACAAAAATGCTTCACGCCTGGTGCCCACATTACAGGCACGCTGGGCTCGGGCCAACTTCAGCCCACTCTGCTTTCCAGATTGGGAAATCCAAAGGACAGTGGAGCCTGGTGGGCTACAGTCCACAGGGTTGCAAGAGTCAGAAATGACTTTGAGACTAAATCACCACCTCTTGTGGGGACAGTCTAATTATTTTGGGAAGGATCAAATAGTCAGCAATTAGTGATATTCATTTAACAATTCCTTAAATATACTAATGACCAACAGACTGGTTCAAACTTGGGAAAGCAGTACGTCATGGCTGTATTTTGTCACCCTACCTATTTAACTTATATGCATCATGAGAAATGCCTGGCTGGATGAAGCACAAGCTGACATTAAGATTGCCAGGAGAAATATCCATAGCCTCATATATGCAGATGGCACCACCCTTATGGCAGAAAGCATAGAGGAACTAAAGAGACTCTTGATGAACGTGAAAGAGGAGAGAGAAAACGCTGACTTAAAGCTCAACATTCCAAAAATGAAGATCATGGCATCCGGTTCCATCACTTCATGGTAAATAGATGGGGAAAAAATGGAAACAATGACAGGCTTTGTTTTCTTGGGCTCCAAAATTAATGTAGATGGTGATTATTGCCATGAACTTAAAAGATGTTTGCTTCTTGGAAGAAAAGCTATGACCAACCTAATGTGAAGTGAAGTCACTCAGTCGTGTCTGACTCTTTGCGACCCCATGGACTGTAGCCTACCAGGCTCCTCTGTCCATGGGATTTTCCAGGCAATAGTACTGGAGTGGATTGCCATATGACCAACCTAGATAGCATATTAAAAAGCAGAGACATTACTTTCCCGACAGAGGTCCTTCTCATCAAAGCTACGGTTTTTCCAGTGGTCATGTATGGATGTGAGAGTTGGACTATAAAGAAGGCTGAATGCCAAAGAACTGATGCTTTTGAATTGTGGTGTTGGAGAAGACTCTTGAGAGTCCCTTGGACTGCAAGGAGATCCAACCAGTCTATCCTAAAGGAAATCAGTCCTGAATATTCATTAGAAGGACTGATGCTGAAGCTGAAGCTCCAATACTTTAGCTACCTGATACAAAGAGCTGACTCATTAGAAAAGACCCTGATGCTGGGAAAGATTAAAGGTAGGAGGAGAAGGGGATGACAGAGGATGAGATGGTTGGAAGGCATCACTGACTCATTGGACATGAATTTGAGCAAGCTCTGGTAGATGGTGAAGGACAGGGAAACCTGGTGGGCATGCTGTAGTCCATGGGGTCGCAAAGAATAGGACATGACTGAGCAAATGAACAACAACATTTCACCATTTCTTGAATATACCAGTGATCACTGTACATTTTTGAAGAGTGGACTTAGTGGTGTGTGAATTATATCTCACTTAAAAAAAATAGAGCTCTATATTGAGCAATGTGCCTTTAATACGGAGATAAAATTGCCCATGGTCCACACTTTAAAGAAGCTCATAGTCTATTGGGAGAATGCAAACTGACAATTGAGGCACAGAGTGTACATCCTAAGGAAGAAGCATATATAGGATGCTGCCGGAAGAGATGTAACTCAGCATGGATGTTGTGGAAGCTGCCTGGGACTCCTATCCGTATTGAATAGGAGTCACTGCAGGTAGGAGCAGACTTCCATGGTGATCCAGGGAGCATAACACAAACTAATATTTTGAAGGCAGTACCTTTCTAACAGTAAGGACAGTTGAGGTTCAATGTAGGCTTCCTCAGAAGATTGCTTATTTGCCTTCATTGGAGCCAGTTGAAATGATTCTCTGGCATTTACTGGGTGAGTTTTTAAATGCTCTAAAACCTCAGTTATTAACCTGAGTTAATAATACTTGTCAGAGTTTGCATGAGGACCACATGGAATACTGGGTGTGTGTGCGGCGTGTGAATGCGCTGTCCCGCACATAACAACACTGTTACTGCCGTCGCTCTCACCACCACCACCACCATCATCAAGTGAGTCTTGGCAACAACTCTGGGAAAGTAATTCAGGCAACAGATGGGAGAATTGATTTGAAAGATACTAGGATTTTGTGGTTTTCTCATTCTTGGTCACAGGGCTTGGAGTTTTCTGTTCCTTGATGTAAAACTTAGAAGTAAAGACAGACTTTGGTCCTATCCCAGGCCCCCATATTGACTATTTCTGTGCTTAAGGCAAACTACTCAGCCTCAATAAAGGTTTTTGTGCTGCTTGCTCTAACAACTAGCAGAGATAAGTGATTTTTTTAGAACTGTTACTGAGAAGAATTTTTGATGGGGACTTCCTGGATGGTCCAGTGGTTAAGAATCTGCCTTCCAAAGCAGAGGACACAAGTTTGATCCCTGGTCAAGAAGCTAAAATTTCACATGCCACAGGGCAACTAAGCCTGTGTATCACGACTGGAGAGACGCCATTGCATACAGGAAAGCCCATAGCTTAAAAAATTAATTAAATTAAAACAGATTTAAAAAAGAACCTTAATGACCTTTGGAGATTGTGTTTATAAATATCAGCAGAACTCTGGTGAACACTGGTAACAGCTATAGGTGAACAGAGTGAGGGTAGAAAGAGATTCCTTCCTTAACCTTGCGAAAATATGCCATCTTGTGAAAACAAGCAAGTGGAACAACTTAGTTGGACATTTAAAAATATTATTTAAAATGTCTTGAGAGGTCTCTGATACTGGGAAGGATTGAGGGCAGGAGGAGAAGGGAGCAGCAGAGGATGGGATGGCTGGACAGCATCATCAACTCAAAGGACATGAGTTTGAGCAAACTCCAGGAAATAGTGGAGGATGGAGGAGCCTGGCATGCTGCACTGCATGGGTTCTCATAGAGTCATACACGACTTAGCAACTGAACAACAGCAAGAGGTCCATAATTTCCATCATCAGCCCAGGTGTCCAGTGGGTACGCTACCTCTTTCTGAGTCTGTTTCAATATTTATAAACTGGACTTGAGAAATGAGATAATCTCTTATGGTGTTGTTAGCTTGAACTGGTATGGCTTTTGCCCTGCGTAAAAGAAGAAAATGTGTATATATTTATTTTTCTTTCTGTCCTTTAATTATTTCACTGTGGAAGTTTTTCTGTACTACCCATTTGGAGTTCCTAGGAGTCATTATGTGCAACCAGAGGGTAGTGTCTGCAAATCGAAGGGCCAAGTTCATGTTTTTCAGGATAATGTGAACTTAGGTTCGTGGTGTTCAGCATGTTTTGCAAACAACCTGGTAGCATTTAAGATTACTTAGAATGCACTCTATTGGCGGTGATTAAAATAATAGATTCTGGGACTAGACTGCCTTGAGTTCAAATCCTAACTCTGCCACTTTCGTTGTGACCTGGGATAGATCACTTAAGCTTTTTGTGCCACAGTTTTTCATCTCTGTAATGGAGACAGAGTATCTACCTCTTAGGATTGTAATGAGAAATAAATGAATTGCCATGTGTAAGCACATAAAACAGTGTTTGGTATATAGTTAGCACCATTTGCTCAGATGGAAAAGAATCTGTCTGCATTGTTGGAGACCTGGGTTCTATTCCTGGGTTGGGAAGATCCCTAGAGGAGGGCATGGAAATCCAACACCAATATTCTTGCCTGGAGAATCCCCATGGACAGAGGAGCCTGACAGGCTATGATCCATTGGGTTGAAGAGGCTGACATGACTGAGCAACTTAGCACAGCGCACAGCGCAGCACCATTTGCAGTAGCAGATTTTATTATTGGGAATTAAATGCTAATCCTTATTTTAAAACTGTCCAAGTTGTTGCTTTTATGTTAAAGAAAAAGATTGATTCATAAATTTCGTCTGTGACCACCATACAACTGTCTGAACAGATCATCTATCTCACATAAATTGGTCGTCATTCTTATATCATGTCACAGTGTGGGTCTAGCTGTTCCTGAGCCTTTGTCCAGTTCCTTTGGTTATTTTAGCATCTTCTAATGCATGGATTCTAAGGCCAAAACTAGAGCAATAACCTTTCGTCTGACATATGAATGAATCATTGACATCTATTTCTGTGGATCACAGGGTAATTCCTCTGATAACTGAATAAAGTTCACTGTAAAAACAAAAATCATGACTCATAGATTATGAACTTGTCATGATTTAATAAGCCTAGTATTGAACTATTGGTATAATTTATTCTCACTAAAGCAGAAACAACTATGCTGCTACTGCTAAGTCACTTCAGTCGTGTCCGACAATGGCGTATAGTCAAGTTAATTTTCTTCCAGCTGTCCTGGCAGATTTGTTGGGAAGAATGCTGGTCTCTACTCTCTGAATTTCTGTTGCAGGATGTCTGCAGTAAGGCTCAAGAATTTGTATTTCTAAAAAGTTCCCAGATGTTACTGATGTTGGGGTCCCACTTTGAGAACTCTTTGCAGCTGCTTGTCAATCAAATGCTTTATGAGCAGGATCCTTTCCCTCCTTTGTCTTACCTCTACGGTTGTATTCTCCGAAGACTTGCTCTAATGTCAACAGTGGGCACCAGTCTAATGTTATTTTCTAGGGGAGGAAACCCAAAGTCAGAGAAGTATTTTCCCCTGGTTACACAGTAAATTGACAGAATCTGGAAGATTTTTGTTTTTAATTGAGAATGATTTGCATCTCTAATTCTTAGACTAAGCATGTAGATTTAGAAAATGAGCATACAATTCCAGCTCTTCCATATTAGGAAGTATGAATTTTAGTTGCTTTATCTCTCTGAACCTCATTTGCTTCATCCGTGATATGAATACCCCCTCTGCTTAACATATATGGTTTCATGAGAAGTAAAAGACATACTGTGCATTAAAGTGCTCTGTAAATTATGAAGTGCTATACAAATATTTTTCACTCATCCCAGTTATCAGATGCAACATCATGTTGAACATTTATGATAGGAACCTCATTCTGCCGCTCATCTAGGGCAAATATTGACTTTTCTAACTTATTTGGGAAGAAATAGTACATTATAAACCTGTCACCTTTTGCACAGAATTTTTTTCATTTCCTTCCTACATTGATTTCTCTGCTAATATGCTTCTAAAGAATATGCAATTAGAATTGCATTTAGCTGCTTATGCATCTGAATACTTACACATATGTGAGATGTGGTCACACTCGTATGCACGACCTAATAATTTTTCCCCTAGTATCCTTTCATTTAACATATGCTACAGGTCACATTTATTAAGAATGAAATAAATTAATTATTAAATAAGTGAGTTACTATTTTGCTTGAAATGATTTTTTTTTTTTTTTTTTTTGCATTTGCATTGGAAGCAGAACTGAGTTGAACAAGCAGAAATGGATTTTTCTCCCAGTTCTGCAATTAACAAGTTGTGTAAGCGTTTCTCTTTCTGAGCCTCAGGTCCGCATTTGTAAATGAGGCCAGATCTTACTCATACCTTCCACTCACAGTGTCTATGGTATTAAAATTATAAGTCACCTTTTAAATCATGTTCTTCACCTCCTTGAGAAACTCTGAACAGAGTATCCACATTGACTTGGATCTATTCTAATAAGATATTTTCCTTTTTGTATCTCAGGCCCAAGTGCTGTTTGTATCCAATGCAGTATAACTCCTCCATACCTTTCCTTCAGGATATGACTGGGTTTCTTGGGGCTGTTTTTCTGTTGCTATGGTTTAAAATGTAACAAGACTGTGTCCTTTTTGGATCCCCTGAGATAGAGATATTGGGTGGTGGGGATGGAGACAAGGCTGTCATGATTTTAGTGAGTTTTTCCCTTCAGGGATATTTGGAGGATCTTCCTTATTATTAATGCATAGTAAAAAATATTAGTTCTCTATTGCTGTGCAATCGATTACTTAAAAACCTAGCAGCTTGAAAACCCCACACATGGGACTTCCCTGGTGGTCCAGTGGTTAAGAATATACCTTCCAGTGAAGGGGGCTTGAGTTTGATCCCTGTTCAGGGAACTAAGATCCCACATGCTGAGGGGAAACTAAAACCTGTGCTCCAGAACTAGAGAGGCTGTGCACTCTAGAGCCCATGCTCTGCAACAAGAGAAGCCTGCATGCTGCAGTGATGATCTAGTGCAGCAAAAATAAATAAATAAATAAAATAAGGTAATTAATTAAAAAATAACACACCTTCTTACATTTTTTTGTGGGCCAAGAATCTGGCCACAGCTTAGTTGGACTATCTGTTCACAGTTTCTCACAAATCTGCAATCAGGATATCAGCTGAGTCTACAGTCTCATCTGAAGGCTCAACTGGGGAATGATCAGCTTCCAAGCCTGTGTGGTTGTTGTCAACAGTTCAATGTCACCTGGCTTGTTGAACTGAGGGTCTTAGTTTCTAGATGACTGTTAGCAGGGGGACTGGCTTCAGCTCTTGTGCAGCTCTCTAGCCTGGTAGCTGAGTGTATCAAACCATGGAAGCTGAGAAGGCAAGAGATATCTGCTCACCAGGTGTCAGTCTTAATCATGTGAAACCTAATGGTGGAGGTGATATCCCATCACATATACCACGTTCTGTTGGTTAGAATTAGGTGACTGGGATCAGACCACACTCAGGGTGAGGAGTTTACACAAGGCTGTGAATACAGGAGGCAGGGATCACCGTCCTTAGATGCGCCATCTAAGAAACCTACCTACCATAGAAGGGGATGAAATAAGACATCTTATGCCTAAATAAGGAATTTAATACAAACATGAATTTGCTTGTGGAATCTGGTGGATTTGTGAGTCAGGGACAAGGAGGCAAGTGGGATACCAAGAGAAGAATCCAGTCTGGAAGGAATATGCAATAATGAAAGGCTCTAACAGGTGGAGGAGGGATTCTTCTGTCTGAGAAGTTAAAGCTGGGTGGAGTTTTAGAGGTCTTTTTATCTAAACACCTCATTTTCTCAAGGACTCCATGGTTCACAGAGGGTCTTACTCAGGCCACAGAGATTGTAGCCAGATCAGTTGGATCAAAGTCCTCAAACCCCTTTGACACAGCTCTGGATTTGGCATAAAAAGATTTGACTTTGTGACTTTCAATTTGCCTCTGAGTAGCTGTGTTACCTTGATTCATTTTCTTCCTTAAAATCGTTATTCAGTTGGTAACGTGGAGCTTTTGTTTCTCTTGTATGTTTATTTATGTCTGATAAACACATTGGGGCTTCCCAGGTGGCACTAATGATAAAGAACCCACCTGCCAATGCAGGAGACATAAGAGACATGGGTTTGATTCCTGGGTCGGGAAGATCCCCTGGAGGAGGGCATGGCAACCCACTCCAGTATTCTTCCCTGGAGAATCCTCATGGACAGATGAGAATGGCAGGCCACAGTCCATAGGGTTACAGAGAGTCAGACGTGACTGAAGTGACTTAGCACACATGATAAACACAATGACACTTGTTTGCAGAAATTTGTACAACTTAGAACAGCATTTTATTAAAAAAAATTATGTTTTTATTGAAACTAATGATGTGTAGTTTGAAGCAAAACAAGCATTCCTTTTTGTCAAAAAGGATGACTATCAGTTCATACAAATATAGATAATTTTATCTATTTCTAGATTTGTGTCAGACATCCATTGGTACATGCTAAACTGCTCCCAAACACACTATTGCTTATTTTGCTCATGAATCTTCACTTTGGGTACTGTTTCGTGAGAATGGCTTATCTCTATTCTGTGAAACATGCCCGGTGGCTTGACTTGAATGTGGAGCATCCATTTTCAAGACACATGATTGTTGGTCAGCAGATTGGTGCTGAGAGCTTGGCTAGTGCTATGGCTTGGCGATCATGGCTTCTCCCAATGTTCATACCTCCACATATTGCTTGGGTTTCCTTATAACATGGCAGCTGAGTTCCAAGAGTGAATAAATAGCCTAAGAGAACAAGGTGGATTTTTAAGACCTAGTTTTAGAAATTACATATAATGTTACTTCCGTTGTACACTGTTGGCTGAGATAGTCACAAAGACTCACCCAGTTCAAGGGCAAGGGACGTAGACTCCACCTTTTAATGGGGTTATGAAAGGTTTGACAATAACATATGTGCATGAGATATTGTTGTGGCCATCTTTGGAAAATATAGTCTATCACTGTATTGTGCAATGATAGTGTAGCACATTAGCATAGCACTGTGTTGTATTTTGTTGTACTGTGTCATGTCATACTTAATCCTATCATATTATAATGGCCTATGTTACATTTTATTGAGTTCCGTTGTTGAGTACTTACTAAGTGCCAGACATGTTGTAAGTTCTGTAGTTCTCTTAAAGTTCATTTAATTTATACAACAACTTCACGATGTAGTCATTATTTTCATTCTGACAAATCAGAAAACCAAGGCCCAGAGATGTTAAGTAAATTACCCAAGGTCAAACCAGTTCATAAACGGCAGAATTCATATTGAAATCAAGGTCATCTAGTTTTGGAACCCATGCTTTAACTACTCTAACCTGAATATGTCCATGTTTTATCTATATCTCCAAACCTTGCCCACACCATCCTCTTACTTACACCTTTCCCATCTCCATCACCATCTGTCTACCTTAAAAAGAATGAAGAAGCAATATTAATACAGAGGAATCACAAGCAGGCAAGTATTGCCTTTGAAAGTAATAGGTCTGAGCCTGTCCCCAGGTGCTCTAGTCGCCAATGCTAGGAAACCGCCCCTGCCACCCCACCGCCAAAAAATAACATTCCACTGGTTCCATCCATAGTGTGTAGTGGTTATGATGATTTTGCCTTTAATTTAATGAGACATATGGGAGTCTGGGGTAAGCTGGGAAGAATAGCTGAGTAAGAAGAGACAGATCAGAATAGAAAATGGAAAATAGGTGATATTAGTTGAAAACTAAAGAAACTGAGGGACATCTATTCTTGTCCCACAAAAGTTCAGCTCCTTGGTGTTCTGCCTGGTGACCTATCCAGTAAACAAAATCCTATATCGGAATTGGTTCCTATCTTGGAATTTTTACCAAAGTCTAACCCCCAAATTGAGAAAACTATAGCTAATTATGTATTAGTTTGTATCCGTTTTAAAAACTTGTTCATTTATCAAATCATTCTCATCTCTTTTCTCAACCAGCACATATTAAGTCCTTACTGAATACAGGATGCTGCAGTTTAAAAATCAGAGGGACCAAAGTTCTAGTGCTCCCCAGCCCACAAAGGACTTCCAGTGTAGGAAACAGATTTGTAAACAGACGGCAGGGATAGATGGCAAATGCAATGAGCAACACTTTATGGATTCATAGAGCAAGGTGCTCTAGTTCCCTCCTTGAGAGATCAGAGGAGGCTTTCCAGAGATGCCTTATGTGGATTTACTAAGGAACTGGAAATAGTTTAGATCAGTTGGAACTGAGGGTGTGTAGGGCAAATGTCATGACCTAAACTTGGAAAGGCAGGTAAATGTTTCTGCAAATGCATTCTTTCCTTCTGTCTTCCCGTCTGCCTTATAGACATAGTATTGACTCAGACCAGGAATCTTAGACCACAGCAGACAAAGATGCACAGTGTTACATTTCTCTGTGATCCCTCTGTCTGTCTGTCCTCAGTGCAGATACCTCATTGCCAGTGACTCATCTAAAAACTATCAGGATGGGGCCTAGAAAGTTCTGTGTCACATCAGGGTAAAATTACACCAGTCGTAAGTCACTAGAACTGCTAGGGTCAGCCTTTTTTCTCATATCCCTTCTTTATAAAACTGCTGGGCCTCTCTGTAGCAGTGTCATGTGGTAACATTCATGATTTGGAAGTGCTTCATTGCACAAAAATCACACTTACCATACAGTGTCTTTTTGACAACGTACCACATGTGGGTTATTAACCCATCTAATAAAAGATGAAATTGAGGTCCAAAAACGTGAAATGTCTTACCTTAATTCTCATGAAAAGGAAACTAAACTCATTGCTTCAATCCATGGTCAGTCAGTAGTCCTCCATAGCGTGATCTCTGTTCCAATGAACTCTGAAGTTTGAACTTGGTATATAAAATGGCTAAAGTAAAACAGATCTGGTTAAAACATGAAGTTGGGACTTGGATCTTTGTTGAGCATCATCCTCTTTCTCCAGATGCTGCCCTGAGGCATCTCCATATCTAATATGAAAACCAGTCCCATTGCACTGGGCTAATTCTTCATGTCCTTGGAGCCCTCAGGAAAGACCTAATGATCATTTTGCTTCCCAGGGTGGGATTAATGAGGGAACCAATCCACTGCCCATTTGGGGTCAGTCACATCATTCTCCCACCGATCCCATTGTAAGTTTATGTGGCTCAAAGCCAAACCCATGCAAGAATACAAAAACCAGATGATGAAGGCAGTGTGGTGCCATGGGTAGAGCATGCAGATTCTCATCTTAATTTTGGCCCTGACTTGCTGTAAGATTTTTTTTTTTGCAGACAAGCTACTTCCATTCTCTTATGCTAACACTTCAGTTTACAAAGGATTTGAACTCTAGATCTCCTCAGGTTCTGTTAGAAATTATTCCATGGGTTCTTCATTCCTTGAGGAAGACTCATAACCTATCCTACCCCAGATCACAAAAGGATGAATTCTAATGTTTTCTACTCCCTTTCATGACCTCCTTTGGTAGATGTTTTGAAGTGTCATTTTTATGGGTACAGGGAGCTTGACCTGGTGAATTGGAAAAGTTATCACCATATAGGAATTAAGTGCTTACTCACTTTTTGTCCAGGCTTCCCAGGTGGTTAGAGTGGTAAAGAACCTGCCTGCCAGTGCAGGAGACCTGAGAGACACAGGTTCAATCCCTTGGTCAGGAAGATCCCCTTCTGGAGGAGGGCATGGCAACCCATTCCAATATTCTTGCCAGGAGAATCCCATGGACACAGCAGCCTGGCGGGCTACAGTCCATAGCATCACAAAGAGTCAGACACGACTGAAACAACTTAGTACACATGCGTGTACTTTTTGTCCATGTGTTGGTAAGTTGGGTTCGAACATTTCATTAGACTCCTGCCTTGTATTGCTGCCTCAAATGAGGGTATAATCAGTAAGGAAATTCTTGGGGTGAAGATGAGGGAGGGCAAAGGCAGAAAAGAAAAGGGCTATGAATATAGAAACTGCCAGCCACTGTGTCTCTTGTCCTAAAACTATCAAGACAGATTTGATGTGGATCTAAAAAGTAGGAAGAAGGTGAAGGTAGACCCCAGGAGGGGCACAGATGGTGTTGATGGCGGAACCCTTTGTGATGGGCTGTGCATTTCACCTTTCCTTACTCCAGCACTGCAGTGTTGGGTAGATTCTTGGAAGTCTTCTGGACGAAGTCTCTTGGTCTTAAAGAGGAGGACAGCAAGTCTCGGGCTGGGGACGACTGTGCGCATTCACAACGCTGCTGCACAGTGCTCTCACAGCTTAGTCTGTTGGAGAATGGCCTCCACTAGGGAGTGGTGCATGCAGGGGCCAGGTGGCCCTGAGATGCCCCGGTACTGTGGGTCCATCTAAACAGTCACTAACAGGTGCTTGGTGCTAGGGGTGAGACCTAACTGAGAAGAAGCTAAGACTTCCACAGGAATGGCAGGAAAAGAAAACCATAAACTTAATATTCTGATAAAAACAGGCACCACCATCATTCCTGGAATATACTTAATGCATTTAGAGGCTTTAAATCTATGAAAATAGTTATGAGGTGTTCCAATACAGTGTCCCATTTAAGCTGGATGTTGGTAGATAGTTTAAGTGAAGTCTTTGTTTTGTTTTATTCATTATTGATTCCATTTTTTTTTTAAAAAACTTGGAACGTGTGATACAGCAGTACTAAAATACACTGTCTCCCTTTGCATATTAAAGCTCCATATTATTTTTTGAAAATCCAAGAAAGAAAGAAATTGATGGGACCTCACTGTGGTGTTTCTATCTTTCCAAATCTTTTTTTTTTTTCCCTAATACCATAAACACCACCAGAAGAGATTAGAGGATATTGACTTGACTGATAGCTCAGAGACCTGCAAACCGTGGTTTTTAAAAGTAATTTTATGTAGTTTATGTATCTTTGGTAGCTCAGAGCCTGATTACCAGACAATTCTGCTTAATTGCAGTGGCCTGGCTTAATGCTGAAGGCTGTCGCATTGTGCTTTATCTCATCATCTCCAAGTACAGCATCTGAGATGCAGAAAAGACTGATAAGCCCAATACATATAAAGTTAGTTTACTTGAGACTGAGGAGCACAAAAGCCTCCACCACCACCCATTTCCTTTTCTCTATGTGGGAATGAGGTTCTTCATTAAAAATTATGACCACTTCACAGCCTTTCCTGACGTGGGAAGGAAATATGAGCACAGGCTTACACAGCTATGCTCGTTCCCTCTTCAGCAACTTCTGAGAAGGTAAGACCTTAGAATGTGAGGATAGATTTGTAAACTTAATCTAAAGATGTATCACTATCGTGCTGTAAGATATCTAAGTGCTCATCTGCTTTTTTTTTTTTCTTAAACAAACACAGGATATATGTTTTTAAAGCTGTTATCTATCAAGGCCTTTGTATTTTTATTTGTGAACTAGTTTCTTCCCATCTCTAGTTTTTCCTTCATCACTTTCATAACTTCCCCAACCTCTCATGCACAGAAGCATACACACATTCACTTATACCTCTTATACCCGCATACTCACACATTTATACAAATGCATCATATATACATCTACACTTATGCAACATACATGCACATATATAATTACATAAACAAGACATACACATGTGCAACACACATCCCTACAGTTTTATACATATGCACACACTTTATACATATAACAGATATGTACACCAAACACCCATACATCCTGAGCACTCTGTGGAGTTGTGATCTTTATTGTCTGAAGACATAATGGTCATAGTTGGTGTTGCCTAAGTTCCTATTATTTGCCAAGATCGCTGCCAAATGTTTTGTGTATGTTATTTTGTTTTGTGTTTATACTTAAGAGGTGAACTCGTAGTATCTCAGTTGAACAGAGGAGAATCCTGAGGCCTGAGGGTGGTTAAATAAGTTTCCCAAATTCACACAGTCCATGACTGTATAAGTGGGAATTACAGGTGGGCTGCATGGTTCCAAAGCCCTTACTCCTATCTCCAGCACAATAGAACTCTGAGATAGTACTGAGAAAAGATTTGACCTCTTATAAGAAAGACTTTAAATCAGAATTATTTGCACATTGAGATTTAGATCAAATAACTTTTCCAGACAAGGAGCTGACCTTTTATGGTAGGAATAGATCTGGACTAGAAATCAGAACACTGAGGTCCTTATCATTTTCTCTGTCTCTGGTAATTTTGGGCAGATACATTAATGGGAAAATAATTCAATTTATTATATCCTCATAGAGATATAATTAAACTCTGCTGAGATGGTGCCAAAAGAGTTCTGTTGGAAAACATGCAGAAATTCTCTGCATTTGAGGTGTGGCCAGTCCAGTCCCTTTCCCTCTCATACCATCTTCTGTTGACCTTGTCATCTAGTTGTCTCCTCTAGAGGGGAAGCCAGGCCACATCTCATCAGTGGTCGCATTTATTCTAGCAAACACTTGGATTGGCTTCACTCCTATCTCATTGCAAGGATACTCAAGCCAAGACACGGCTCTTAGCTAATGTGAACAATTCTGCTCCCTGCAAGGACCAGTATCCCAGGCTTGTTGGGCATTCTTTTCCAAAGCGCTGCCTCACGTGTGTTGCACTTACTATAATTAAGAACACTGTCATATGACTGACTTCAGGTTACAGAGTTAATATTTAGAAGATCAAGAATTTAGAAACTAGGGCTTATAATTACCAGCCCAGTTGTCTTTTCATTAGCTTATCATTCCTACCTTGGAAGTTGATGAAACACATGGGGCTCAAGGTTGGTGTACGTTAAAACATCAGTGCTAAATTTTCATTGCTGCTTGTGCAGAACGTAATATTTGTGACTGCTGTTGCTGTATTTACATCACTTTGATCATGAAGCTTTCCTGAACCTCATGTAGATATCCGATGATGTAGTTATACTGACAAGGTATTTCTATGGTGAAAGAAAAGGGATTTTTTTTGATGTTAATGTGACCAAGGTACCTCAAAGGCAATCTTACTTTATCAGAATCTTAATAGAACTCCCTCTCCCCATTGGACACTCTCCACAACTTTTAAATTAAAGAAACTCCCTGTGTTACAACTAGTGATGTGCTGTAGTCCGTAGGGTCGCAAAGAGTCAGACACGACTTGGAGACTGAAGAACAACATCATAATTCAAGATAGAGCATAATAAGAAATCAAATAAGGCAAATCTAGCATTGCAATATTTTTTGGAAAATAAGGCAAATAAACCTAGGCTACTTAGCTCAAAAGGAATTTCCAGTTCCTTTCAATGCCAGCAACATTGCTCCACTTTGACCATTGTTCTGTAGTCGTGTCTCCCTCTGACTACAGCTCAGAAGGATTCTCTGCTGTTAGGAAGGCCTGTGATTAGATTAGGGCCGCCTGGATAATCCAGGATAACCTCTCCATTTCAAGATCTTTAATCTTAATCATATGAGCAAAGTCTCTTTTGCCTAAATCATGCTTTCAGAGGTACCAGGAATCACAATGTGGACATCTTCAGGGGAACCATGATTCTATAAACCTTGGTCTTTTTATGGAGATGTAAATAATTTTAGATTGTTAATAATATATAGAGAGAGAGGATGTAACTGAGAAGAGCTGAAGTAGACAGATCATGAGGTGTGTTCTGTGCTTTATGTAGAGTTCCAAAGCATCCTGATGGCAACAAGGAGCTAGACAATGCTTTTTAGCATGAAGGCACTTGATTTACAATGAAGTTAAACCGTTGCAGTAAGTAGCTTGATGCTACCCAACAATCCTTTGCTTTTATTTCTATGGGAAAATTAAGTCTAGTTTTTGACTTAATGTCCTGGGACATATTTCATGTCATTTGCATAGTGCTGTGTCCCCTGTTTCTTTTTTACCATATTCTTTTCTGCCCTCTTCCTCTACTAAGTTTTTCTGGAGCACAAAGGAATGCCATTCACGGTCTATGACTTTTTTAGGTGAAAAGTTCATGATGCCTTTCATTGGGCAAGATGTCTCAGATTTTGGAAAGTGGAAGGTGGTAGCAGCTAGGGTGCTTGGGAGGACAAAGAGATGCCTGTTCCTTGGTACACTGAACTTGTGCTTCCTGGAGCAGACAGAGCCTGAGTGAGGGGAAGGATGACCTCTTCATATATTCAGTCCAGGAACAACAGCTTTCTCCTGTGTCCCCAGGGAACAGATCTAGGAAGTCAAATTAAAGAACTGCCACAGCTTCCCTGTGACATTAATGTAGAAGTGGGCATTTAACTTGTGTACTTATTCAAGAATGATGTGTAATGCTGAGGGGAGTTAGTGAATAGAAGGATCCTAGGAAATTGAAAGATTCAACTGGTGGAACAGGGAAATTGAGATTTATTGTTCCGTCAGGTGCAATTACCCTGTTGTGTTGCGGAGGAAAGCAGCTAAAGAGTACATTGGCTTGTGACACCACCACGGTGGAATCAGCCTCTAAGGAGACAGTGTCAGAGCCGGGTTCAGTGCCTGAGCTTCTACCATGCAAGTCACTTGTGAGACAATCCCTTGACACAGAGAATCAGGGTGCCCACATTATATCTGATCACAGAAATGTTAATGCAGGGGAGTAAACTGGCTTTGATCTTTGTGTAATTGCAGGCTGGGGAATAGAGGGTTGTATTTTTAAAGGTCATCTCTATTATTTATGGGAAATGTGTTTTATGCTTACATGAGACTTCGTATTGAGAATGGGAAATGAGCGTATTTGAAGGAAAATTGAAAGCTATTTTCCATGTGTGAATTTCACATGTGTGCATATATGAATATGTGTGTGTGTGTGTGTTTCTGGAAGAATTTAGCATCCTGAACATTTGTTCCTTCTATGCTGTAGTTGATGGTATCCAGCATCCACAGTGGTGCATGGAGAGGAAGAAGACTCTATCTCCCACTTTAGATGTTAATTATGTACCACTTTTTTTTCAGAAAAGGAATGCAATTTCAAATGTGACTTCTTTCCTAACTTGAGAGTAGAGTTGACAACAGTGGACGATCTTCTGTACATGAATTCTGAAAGGGTATCTTTTGAACAAGTACTAGTTGAATTTCGTATCAAACTACAAACCCAGAGAGATTGGAGGTGAATTGTTCTTTACTTGGATGAACGAGGAGAGCCCATGGGGCTAAACCTGTTTGTCTGAGGTCGTGCAGAGGTCAGCGGCACTGCCAGCGCTGGGGCCATCATCACCTGACTCCCAGTTAACTTTCTTTCTAGTCCAGCACAGCTGCCTCCCAAGTTTAACAGTCTATGACTCACAGTCCAGATCTATGGTGACATATAATATGTTACTTTGATTCTAAATCAACAAGCTACTTTTAGAAGTGCTTACACTGCTGCCTTCCTTTTTACGCTATTGGATTCTTCACACTGGGTCTTATTTCTAGAACTCCTATAAGAGTAACAAGAGGAGCCATGTATTCATGATCGTTTGAAAGATGTATTGAACACTTGTTGGGTGGCAAGTCTCTGAGAGGGTGAAGGCACAGCTATGAATAAAACAAAGTGTATTTCCTCAAGCAGTGCATTTTCCTCTGGGGAGAGGTACCATAAGTATATAAGCAAGCAAACATTTAAGTCTAATGGAGTTAAGTGCTATGTAGAGAAAAATATAGCAAGACTAAAAGGGGAGAGAGAGTGCCTTGGTTTGTTGTTGTTTAGTCGCTTAGTCATGTCCAACTCTTTTGTTGGACATAGACATGAGCCCACGGACTGTAGCCCGCCGGGCTCCTCTGTCCATGGGATTTCCCAGGCAAGAATACTGGAGTGGATTGCCATATTCTTCTCCAGGGCATCTTCCCGACCCAGGGATCAAACTCATGTCTCCTGCCTTGGTTATTTTATATAAGGCAGTTGGAGAAGCTTAGAGAAGGGAGGTAGGTGAGGGAGTGAGGCATGCAAGTATCTGGGACAGAAGGTAGCATGTTCCAAAGAGAAAAGCACTGAGGAAGGAGCCTAGCTGGCAGATGTATGGTTTGAGAAAGGGTAGAGGAGCCAAAAGAAGCTGGAGCTGAGTGATCCTAAGGGGAATGATAAAGGATAAGGGCAGGGAGGAAACAGGGACTGTTGCACAGGATCTTGTAGGCTGCTCTGAGTGAGATGGGGAACACTTGGAATCATGTGATTAACATTAAGCATCACTCTAGCCCCTTTGTGGAGAAGAGAATGTGGGCTAGAAACGATACTTTGTTGGTAGGTAAGGGGCACATGCTAACAAATGAGGTTCTGGATATATTTTGATGGTATCATCCACAAGTTTAGTACACAGATGAGATCTAGAGTATGAGAGCAAAAGAAGAGCCAAGAATGACTGCTAGGTTTTAGCCTGAGCAGTGAGAAGGATGAATACTCAATTTAGTGAGATGTCAGGAGGACAGCAAGATAATTAGTATTGTGTTTTGATTTTTGTTTCTTTGAGAACAAAAGGTGTTCAGGAATCTGATTTTCAATATGCTAAATTTGAGCCAACTGTTAGCCTTAGAAGTAATGGTTGAGTAGACAGTTATGTATTTGAGCCTGGGGTTCAAGGGCAAAGTGTTGACTTGATATAGATTTAGGAATCAGTAGATATAAATTTCAGAGAAGGCAATGGCACCCCACTCCAGTACTCTTGCCTGGAAAATCCCATGGATGGAGGAGCCTGGTAGGCTGTGGTCCATGGGGTCTCGAAGAGTCTGACACGACTGAGTGACTTCACTTTCACTTTTCACTTTCACGCATTGAGAAGGAAATGGCAACCCACTCCAGTGTTCTTGCCTGGAGAATCCCAGGAATGGGGGAGCCTGGTGGGCTGCCATCTATGGGGTCACACAGAGTCGGACACGACTAAAGTGACTTAGCAGTGGCAGCAGATATAAATATAAAATCATGATACTGAGTGACATTATCTAAAATGATAGATTAAGCTCTGGGGCCAAGATTTTGATGTTTCTTGGAGACATAGAGGAACCATTAGAGATGTCATGAACAAGGATATTGAGGTTGAAAGAGAATCTAGAGACAAAACCATCTAAAAATGTAATGTAAAAGTGCTTCAGGAGTGAGTGAGTGAATGAGCAATTTATCTGCACTGTTAGATTAAATGCCATGAGAATTAAAACATGGACAACTGGATTTAAATCTTTGATGGCTGTTACCTTAAGACAAACAATTTTCACCATTCTTCTGAGTCAATGGTTCACGCGTGTTTTACTTTTTCTTTGTCCAGGTGGAACCCACACCAAATAATTGTTAAATACAAGGACTCTGGAATTATACTGCTTGGAGTCCAATCCTCATTCCATATTTACTAGTTGTTTGAGGGTGGAAAACTTATTTGCCCTTCCTCTGTGCCTTTTTTTAAAGGGAGGAAGTGATATTATCCACCCATAGGGTTATTGGGAGGATTAAATGAGATAAACACTTGGCACAGTATCCGTCACACAGTAAATGACCCAGGAATGAAATGAAGCAAAAGTAAAATTAAGAGTAAATTTAACAAAAATTCTTGGTATGAGTTAGGCTGTCAGTGGATGTTTGCTGAACCAGTGAAGACAAAGGGTGGGAAGGGGGGGTGGAATAAAACCTTCAATACTTTCTTTTGAATGTGTTTTTTTAAAAGATTTTTTGATGTGAACCATTTTTAAAGCCTTCACTTAATTTGTTACAGTGCTTCTGTTTTATGTTTTAGATTTTTGGCCTCAAGGCATATGGGATCCTAGCTTCCCGACCTGGGATTTGTCCTGCACCCCTAGCATTAAAAGATGCATTCTTAACTGCTGGGCCACCAGGGAAGTCCCAAACCTTCAACACTTTTTAAAACAACTCAGCAAAGAGAGTTTCTAGAACTGCCAGGCCATAGTTATTTTTGCCATTTTTACCTCCCCCGTGCCATTCTAAATACAAGCAAAGTAAAACCACAGGTTTACCCCAAAGGTCAGAAATGAATGTGGTGAATTTAAAGGATAATGGATCACACTGATGAAGTCTGATGAACTTTCTGTCTAGGGATGGGCATAAGACTCTGCTTTTTTCAGCGTAGCAATGCCTTTGTTCTACTCTGAATTCATGGGGAAAAAGAAGAGTTATTGTTTCAACAAAGAGCTTGACGTTTTGTCTCCAACAGGAAACACAAATCTCCATAGAGACTAGGAAACAAACTATCTGATTTCCAGCACATATTCTGCTGTTCCCTTGCTGGTTCAGTGATCTTAACGTGTCTCTGTTCCTTTTGGGCCTTAGTCTCCCTAGATGTCACATAAGGGAGATGAAGTAGTTAATTTCCAGTGCTTCCTCCAGCCTGGAATTCTAGGTTTGGGATAGAGGAATAATTCCTTCTGACGACATATGGCCCAACCTTCAGCTCTTACTTGGCCCACCGTCATGATCACAAGTACTTGATTATTCACACATTTTTTAAAAATATGAATTGCATAGAGATGTTCAATGATGGTGAAAACTGAGTCCTAAATATTCTATCAGATGTATATGTAATGTCACCTATTCAGGATCTCAGTAGAGTGTAAAATGATAAATGAAATATGCACAAAGTGAAAAAGGCTTAGAACATTATAAGGAAGTAATACAATTTGAGTTTTATGAGTTAAGGATGATAGTATATTAAGAGCTTCAGTTATAAGAAGCCTGAAGTTGACGTATATAGTACTGTCTCTAGTAAGGAAAACCAATTAGGATGCGTTGTTTTCATTCCTGAATGTCCATGTTCAGAGAATCAACTATTTCACTCAAATCTGGAAAACAAAGCTTCTTGCCAGCCCCTCTGTCCAAGTCATGCTGGCTCCTGACTCATGCTAGTTATATTTATAGTTTTGCATATTTTATTAATCTTCTATTGCAGCCATGCCACAAAGAGAAATATTTTCCCTTTGAAAAAGGTACCCAGCATCACCCAGTTTCTCATCAGAGAAAATAAAAACACTTGCCTCGCATAAACTCACTTCAGAAAATATGAATGTAACACTGTTCCCCAAACCACTTTCTCTTTTGAATGCCAGTTGTCAACACAGCAGCCCTCCTGCCTCCTCCTTCCAGCATCTCAGAATCTTCTGCCTGCTGGCCTGGGCCGGGGCTGGGGTCATCCATCTGGCAAAGCATAAAGAGCTCCTGATCTCCCTCTGGTATCTGGAACCTGGATTCTTGTTCTGCCACTCAGCAACTCTGTGGGTGCTGGTAGAGTATTGAACTTCTTTAGATCTGAATGTGCTCATCAATAAGAGAGGAATGATTACATTTACTTTTTGATGGGGCCAGAATTATGAGAAAGAACACGTGCAAAACATCCATCCCATAACCCATAGTATGTGCAGGTTTGCCTCCCCTCCTCCAGGTGACCAGTGGTCTTTGTAGCGTCACCTGGTTTTTCTCTCTGCTATGCCATTTGCAAAGGGTCTTCCACTGATCTGATAAGATAGGAAACATGGCATGCAACCACCACTCAGGACTCCATCCAATTTAGTGAAGCCTCAGAGGTGATACTAGTGGTAAAGTATCTGCCTGCTAATGCAGGAGATGCAAGAGATGTGGTTCCGATCCCTGGGTTGGTAAGATCCCCTGGAGTAGGAAATGGCAACTCGTTCCAGTGTTACTGTCTGGAGAATCCATGGATAGAGGAAGTAGGTGGTCTACAGCCCATGGGACCACGGGAGTCAGACACTTCTGAGCAATTAAGCGAAGCACAGCACAGATCACTACCCAGCAATCTCTGAAGCACTGGCATGTCAGTTTCCGTGTGTTTCGTAGGCTTCTGTTATTTCACAGTCTCCATAATGTAATGTGGGATCCTCCAGACCTGGACTCCAGTCCTCACTCTCAGATTCACCAACTCTTTAACTTCTGCCAACTCATTTCTTTCTACATATTTAAATAACTCCTATACCCTTGGACTTCCCTGGTGACTCAGTGGTAAAGAACCTGCCTGCCAATGCAGTAGATACAGGTTTGATCCCTCAGTCGGAAGGATCTCTGGAGTAGGAAATGGCAACCCACTGCAGTATTCTTGCCTGGGAAACCCCATGGACAGAGGAGCCTGGCAGACTACCGTCCATGGGGTCACAAAAGTTTTGGACATGACTGAGCAACTAAACAACAACAAGCTATCCCTTAAGGTCTTCCCAGAACTGCATGGATTCTTTATGCTTGTGTTTATTCGGTATTGAAGTATTGAGGGCCATCCTCCCCTGCATTCCCTTTCTTTCCTAGGATTCAGAGTTTATATGTACCCTCTGTTAGGCCTGGAACAGTCACTCTGTAGCATTTCTCAGTCTGGCTGGTCTATGGGCCCTTCAAGGGCTGGTCTTCCTTCTTGATAATGATAAATTCAGTGCTTTCCTCTGATATCTTAGAGTTTGCAAAGTAATTTTTGTTTTTGAAGTCTCACGGTAACTCTTGAAAATGGTAATCCTCATCCATATTTTAGATACGAGGAAACAGACAAAATGATTTACTCAGGAGTCCTATAGAAGTGCTGCATAGCCTAAATTTCAGGCAGCACCCTTCTTCTCCCAGACCAATGTCCTGCCCTTTATTCTGAATGTAAATGTAACTGCCAACCTGGTTAGGATGTCTTTGTGCTTATTATGCCGTGTGTTGTGCTTGCCGCTCAGTTGTGTCTGATTCTTTGTGACCCTGTGGGCTGTAGTCCGCCAGGCTACCCTGTCCATGGAATTCTCCAGGCAAGAATACTGAAGTGGGTTGCCATGCCCTCCTCCAGGGGATCTTCCCAAACCAGGGATCGAACCCAGGTCTCCCGCACTGCAGGTGGATTCTTTACTATCTGAGCCACCAGGGAAGCCTAAGAATACTGGAGTGGGTAGCCTATCCTTTCTCCAGCTTATCTTCCTGACTCAGGAATTGAACTGGGGTCTCCTGCATTGCAGGTGGATTCTTTACCAGCTGAACTACCAGGGAAGCCTGTGTGCTTATTAGTCTCTGAACAAAAATGTTTTTTCTTACATGAGTATAAACTGAAGCTTTTATTTTCTGGAAGGTTATAGAATCTACATATTCCTCCTTTTCCAATAGATTCCTAATTCTAAATTTCTTGTTAAGCTCCAGGGACATTTTACTCAGTGTAGAAATTCACTGTTGCCATTGTCTTCTGCAGAATTCTTAGTAAAGCATTATTTCTTCATTGTGATGGGCAAGGGGGGTGCTCTCGGTAGCTGAATGTACCTTGCCTTGGGTAGTGATTTGAGAGGCAGAGCTGTAAAAGAAAGCACACTTGTTTTAATAAGTACTCTTGACTTTCCCCCCCATCTCTTTAATGGAATGCCATCTCATACTTAATAACCCACTGGGCTTGTCAGTACACATCCCTGTCATTACTCAAAAATGTAAAGAAACATTATGCTGTGGAAAGAGCACTGTGTTAAAAGTCAGAAAGGCAGATTCTAAACCCTCCTCTTCCATAAATTATTTGACTTTGAAAAATCACTTCACTTATCTGAACATCTTGTTTATTTTTTATAAGGCATTGAACTAGATCTTTTCTAAGGTTCTTTGGTAAATTCAGCCAGTTTTCTCCTTCCTAATTTATTGGAGTACTACCCTTCATTGTTTGCATTTTCCAAGGAAATGCTTGCTGCATGTAAAATTAAGAGGCTGTATGGCTATTTATTGAGTACAGACTATGTGAAATATAATTAAAGTGTAATAGAAGTTTGCAGGAGGGAGACATCCGGAAGAGGAAATTTTGAGTAATGATAGGACAGTTTGAAAGTTCAGGTTCTATTGAGAATGGGGCATCACTGAGGATCTATTATACATGGAGGTGAGCAGTTAGGTATAAGGTTGTAAGGAATGGCGGCGGTTTGGCGTGAGTTTACAGAGTGTACTGCAGGCATGCTCTCTCCGCCTTGCCCCTCTCTTTCTCTCAAACACACACACACACACACACACACACACACAACTCTTTTCAGGGTCTCCTAACTGTTGCTCTTTTTACTTCTGGAAACAGATAAACTGCCAACATTAAGTAGATGTGTAGACTAGAGAAGTAACTCCTTTAAAACGATGGAGAAAGTCGGGTTTACCAGCATCTCTCAGTCACACGATTGTCATTTGGGATTCTAAGAGTTTATCTTCCCTATTAATGGTAATATCTTGTGGGACAAAATTTTGTGTATATTCTTTCTTGAATTTCCAGCACCAAGCATGGTTCAACCATAGTTGGTACGCAGTAGTATATGCTTGTACTGGATTGCTGCTGCCTAAATTGGAAAATCCCACGGACGGAGGAGCCTGGTGGGCTGCAGTCCATGGGGTCGCTAAGAGTCGGACATGACTGAGCGACTTCACTTTGACTTTTCACTGTCATGCATTGGAGAAGGAAATGGCAACCCACTCCAGTGTTCTTGCCTGGAGAATCCCAGGGACGGGGGAGCCTGGTGGGTTGCCGTCTACGGGTTCACAGAGAGTCGGACACGACTAAAGTGACTTAGCAGCAGCAGCAAATTCCTAGGAGGGAAGGAAAGGAGGTAGGTGGTTTTTCTTATATTGAATCACTAGGAGGGAAAAAAAAATTTAATGAGCTACCAATAACAAAACTGCAGTGAAAGAATTGACAGCCTGGATCTGTAATCTGCCTGACCTGACAATTAAGAGAACTTCTTACTGTGTCAGCCTGCCAGCTGGATCTCCTTGAAGTGTAGCGTGTGGCGCTTCTGAGCACAATTCAAGTGTGAGCTTCCTTTTCTCCCCACTTCGTGTTTGTTGAGCTCGGGAAAGAAGCAGTTTTATGTGAACTAAACCCACTCATCTCAAGTGTGTTTAATGACAGCCGTATGTGACAGATAAAATAAAATCCTACAGCCTCATTTGATGTTTGTTTTCATTTCAGACCTTAGTGAAAGGAGACAGGGGAGATAAAATAATGTGGTTCAAGCAAAGTTTAAAATAAATTATCTATTATCACAGTCTTGTCAGTTTCTCTCCAGGGAAATTTGAGAGGTCAAATAATACAAACAGTACAAGCAGTAATTGTGATTTATAGAGCACTTGTAGTGTGACTTTGTGTTCATATCCCATCCTGTCCCGACGTCAAGTCTGTGAGTTTACCTGGCCAGAGACTAGTGTCCTCTTATTACACACAAGGTTGAATACCAACCCCTACTTATAAAGTGATCCTGTTGATTTTAATTTTGAATCCAGTGATTCCTCCAGCTTTCTATGCTGACCCACCAATCGAATACATGTGCAGTACATAGAAGACATTCTGTTCCTTAACTTTATTGAAACACACTTATGATGTAGTATATGGATAAACTCTCATCACAATATCCTAACTATCGAAGTATGTAGAATAGACCTTCAGAGTCATCTCTCACTAGCCACTTTATTTATTTCTTCTCTGCCCACACCAACTCTATACTTTCTTCATAAAGTAATTACTATAGTCTGTTTGTATATCTTCCCAATGCTTTACCAATATATGTGTGTATATATAGATAGCAATAGCTTTGCAAGTAACATTTATTTTAAAATGTATTATCATACATGAATTGGTTTCCCTGGTGATTCAGCAATAAGGAATCTGACTCCAATGCAGGAGACGCAGGTTCGATCTCTGGGTTGGGAAGATCCCTGGAGGAGAGCATGGCAACCCACTCCAGTATCCTTTCCTGGACAATCTCATGGACAAAGGAGCCTGGCAGGCTACAGTCCCTGGGTTCACAAAGAGCTGGACATGACTGAAGTGACTAAGCATGCATGTACACATGCACATCATACATAAATATCATACAAATGATATTACCTCTTGTCTCTAATTCAGTCTTTCCTCTGTTCATTTCAGTAAATGGGATTTGCATTCAGTGCTCCATATTTTGAAATGCACCATCATGTACCTCATCTGTGCTGGTAGGCATTCAGAATGGGCTTTAGCTCTTTAGTAGAAGTCATACTAAGATGAGCTTCCTTGCATCAATATCTTTGCTTTTGTGTAAGTCTAGAATTAAATGTCCAGAAGTATAATTGCTTGGTTTTTTGAGGTTTGTCAAAAGACAGTTTCAACCAACATTTCAGATGTTAGAATACTTATATTAGTCCATGTTATAGACTTGAGCTTCCACTTAGTTGTTCAAGGATGTGTTTTTCAGACCAACTAGACACTTCTCTAAACAGATGGTTGTGGCCAGGAGAGTGAATGTCGGGGAGGTTATTTTCCATGGCTCTGTGGTTTGGATACAGGGAGTACTCACCATGGAAGAAGAGTGGGGTATTCTTGTGATGATTTTGTTTACTTTAAACAGCCACATTCTTATTTCAGCTAGAAGAAGGTACTTAATGCAATAAAAATATCTACTAGAATTAAAAATGCAAGTGGTGCCATGTGCTTAAAACTACCATGAGTTTATTCTTTATTAAGAAACAAATCTTTCACATAATCAGTCTTGAAAAAAAATACAATTCAACTTTCTGCACCAATTATATGATATAAGGGTCCAGAGAATCAATTCTACCTCCCAAGCCCTCTTGTCTCTTTCCACCTTTCTCACTTCTTATTTCTAGAGGCAATTAATAGGGACTGAATTCTGAAAATGTGGGTATGGAAAAAGAAGAAAGCTCTCGTACGTTATTATAGATAGCAGATGAGCCTTCTCACAGATGTTTCCCAAATCACAGATAATGTGTTACAAGAAGAGACAAAAAATAACTCCCTTTCCCTCCATCCTTCTATTTTTCTTTTCCATTGTTAAAAGGCTCGTTATTTTTAAAACCATAAATATACCAGTATAAGTCAGAATCCTGTTTACCTAAGTTCTTTTAAAATAAAGAAATTGTTTCTCAAGTTTGTTGTCCTTAGGTCCTTTCCAGTTGCAGGAAACCAAGATGTGCTTAAAGCTACCTCAGATGACATTAGACGGTAGGAATTTGTGGTAAGGATACAAAGAGAAGGAAAGAAGTCCTAAAATTGTGTCAACAGCCAGACAACCAAGCCTCATGGAAACTTGGAAGATCACTAAGGGCACAACAGTAGCTGATTTTGTCATCCCTTCCAAGTAAACACCCGGTACTTCCTTATCCAGTGGGTCTCCATTCCTATGACCTAACTTCTTTCTTTCCATTCCCTACTGCTGCTCTTGATGACTCTGTTTAGTCTTCTGAACCCCATGATGCTCACTCTATATTGCCCTCTCCTGACTTGGCGCTTCTTCATACACTCTGTTTATCTCTTGCTTTTGCCCCATTCTATTTCTACTACCAACCATTCTTTCTCCGTATGCCGTGCACTCAGAGCAATAGGATCCATTATTTTACTTGGTTACTATCCAGTACAAATTGGGAAGGACACATCTCATGGAGCTGGTTTTGGTTCAACATCTGATCCAATTAGTCGAGGACTAAATTCAGAATTACCTGTTTACAAAGCTGTGGTGGTAGATTTATTAAAAATAAACCACTTTTTGAGGCTCTCACCTTACACAGAGCTGTGGATATGGTAGAGACTCAATATTTTATGCTGTCTTCTGTCAGAGAGAGGTTTTAACTCAGCCGAATGGAAGGTTTTGATGATGCAACATTCAAGTCTACATGTTCCAGAAACATTCGGAAGACTTAGATTCTGGTTCTCGCATTATTCTACCCAGAAGTGGAACTTCTTGGAATTTAGCTCTCATTGCTAAACTTCAGTTTATCCATCTTTTCAAGAAGTTTGACTGTACAAAAAAGAAAAAAAAAATCTACCTTAAGAGAAGAGTAGGACTAAATCTAAGTGCCCACTATCCTCTGCCTTCAAGTGAAAGTGAGACCTGTTTTCCCTTGGAAATGCACCCATGGAGTGGGAGCCATGGAAGATATTGATGGATGTGGAGAAGGGAGGGAATGAGGGAACCAGCAGCAGTGGCTGGGATCAACAGCATGACTGGAAAGATTAGTTTTGCACAGAGATTGGGTATTTTTTCCTCTGTTCCTACAGAGAGAGATAAGTATGTCTATAGAAACAAAGATAAGTTGATAAGAAGTGAGTGACTAGGGGTGAACATTTATGCTACATAACCTCACTCTTTTCTAAAATGAAGAGGGAAGTTATGTGTTGAAAGAGGGCATGGAAATGTGTGGACCCTTTGGGAGATATTTAATGAAGAGATACATGAGGTCGTGGTGTAGCACTGAAGGTCATTTGCAATTAATGATTAGGTCTGCACTATTTCTTTCTTTTTTTTTTTAATTTATTTATTTTTAAAATTTTATTTTATTTTTAAACTTTACATAATTGTGTTAGTTTTGCCAAATATCAAAATGAATCCGCCACAGGTATACATGTGAATTCATGCAATCCAAGAACTACCAAAATGAAATGAAATGAAAAGAAGGAAGGGAGGAGACACTGGCTGGTTACCATGAGTTAAGGTTAGCACAAACTTTGGGTGAAAAGAAAGAAACATGGCTAGTTGAATATTAATTGTTGTGACTTCAGGGAGCACAATAAATAGTACCCTCCTCTCTACCTGGGAGAGCCGCACAGCTTAGTCGGTAAAGAATCCATCTGCAATGCAGAAATCTGCTTGTGATGCAGGAGACCTAGGTTCAATTTCTGGGTCCGGAAGATCCCCTGGAGAAGGAAATGACAACCCACTCCAGTATTCTTGCCTGGAAAAGCCCATGGACGGAGGAGCCTGGTAGTCTATAGTCCATGGGGTGACAAGAGTCAGACACGACTTAGCGAATAAACCACCACCACATCTCTACCCATGTTCTGCAAGTAATTGAAAGAAACAGGAATCAGACAGACAAAGACTAAAATGTTAGCCTTATGACAGATAGAAGTACCATGGATGACTAGCATGAGCTTTAGGTGCAAGGAAATTACTACTGTTTTTCCACTGAAATAACAGATGGCCCTTTGATAATAGTCCGTGATGGTCACCTGCAGGCTTCTCCTGGAGTGAAGCTGTCTTCCACACAACCTTCCCCTAAACAATTCAGAGTCTGAAAAAGTAGAGAAAAGCATCATCTTGCCAGCAGCTGATTCTGAGTAGAACTCGGAAAGTAGCTGAACTATACCTGCTCTGTTTCTTTCCTCAAAGTCACCAGTTGGTTAAGTCACCGCTCCTTCTCAGGAAGTTGAGTGGGGCCTAGACAGATGATAGGAATATTTCTCCATGGAAGGTCCCTCCACATGGAAAACTCAAAGAGTAGGGAATGTGCTTCCTCCCTTCATTTAGCGATGGTAATTCTAAATGGGGTGTCAAGGAACTGGTTGAAGGCAGAGTGGTTTGACGTAGAGGCAAAGAGACTCGAGATGGCTCAGGCAGATGATGGAAAGGACCACCTATTCTGGAGAGAGTGTGGTGATGAGCGGTGGAGGTGAGGTCTGGAATGTAGCTGGGTGGTGGGTACTGCTGAGTGGTTGAGAGTGGCTGGTGAGGTAAGAAAGAGGGAGGTATTATAAGACTGCCTGAAGGGGGCTTTCTCCCCTGGGCTTGCAAGTGAACAGGTTTTGTAACTTAGAGATCAGTTTCTCTCCTTTTCCTCCTGCCTCTTCCTCAGGCTCCAAGTCCATCTTCCATGTACTCAGTCTTCATAACTATAGGGTGGCACAGTCACCAGTTTTGTGTCCGCTGAAAGGCAGTGCAGACCGTATGGTTTTTCCTAATGTTGTAATTTATACAAAAGCTCATGCGGGCTTGCCTCCAATGGCAGTATCCCATCAGAGCCTTGTTCACTTATCTGTAATAAGAGGTGCCTATTGTCAGAGGTTTTCAAGTGAATTTGTAAAATAATCATTCTGGTTGATCCAGACATTAAAAAGAATTCTTGGGTTTCTGATGTGCAGTCTCAGTGAAATTTACATAGCATCTAAAATGGAAATTTTATCATAAGTGCATGATTAATAAAGGAAATTACTGTCATGACTGAAGATTTGTATTTCAAGTAATGTTCACACCTTACCGACTCTTCAGGGTATACAAGAACAACTTTTTTTGTGTTTGCCTTTGTACAGAATGTAAAGCTAAGAGCCAAAGAGGTCTAGTCAAACAGTAGACTCAAACTAAAACAGTAAAATCCTCACAGGAGAAACTGGCTCCCTTTACACTTTCAGATTGTTAATTCCATCAAGTGGAATACTCATTTCCTTACAGATGCCTCTTCAGATACAAACACACCTATGAATAATCACCTATGAGTATATAGGTGTATGAGGATCAGACAAGTAAGTTCTTTTCCAACAAAACATTTCTTCTGCCAATATGCTTTAAAACAGATGAATTAGTAATCCATACAGAAGCACTTTACAGATTTCTGATAAGGAGAATTAGCACAGCAATGAGCCCATTAAAAAACAAATGTGAGATCGCATCACGAGTTCCAAAATATTTCATCTTATTTCTGTCCATTAAAAGCTAAAATTTCTAGTAATTTTTTTTTTTTGGATACTGGATAGGACCTTAATTTCTTTATAAATATGTTGCCAGGTACATATTGTGTCTTATGAATTGTGGGGAAAAATTAAAGAATCAATTAGAATAAAACATGTTGTGTTCAGCCACCCAGTTTTGTGTTACTTTTTGCGACCCCGTGGACTGCAACCCATCAGGCTGTTCTGTGTGTGGGATTTTTCAGGCAAGAATACTGGAATGGGTTGCCATATCCTACTCCAGGGATAATAAAACACAGTTGATATTAAAATAAATTGAAAGCATCCAATATTTGATGACTCAAAAATACTTTTAGTATACCTCAAGTTTATTTTTAGTAACATGTATTATTAGAAAATGTATGGAAATTCCTTTTACTCACAAACTCTTAAATTGTTGCAAATGTGGATAGAGCTCTTTACCAGAATATACAGATTTTCTCTATCTGCCACTAAGAAATGATGTGTGTGTGGGTTTGTATACTATCATTTAGGATTTAGAGACAAATGATTTTGGAACAGCCTCTTGTTCTCAGACCTTTGTATGAGGTTTAATAAGTTAATGTAGTTAATAGAACTTTTCATATGATAGAAAAATGGGTTGTGGTGGTGGTGGTGGTGGTTTAGTCTCTAAGTTGTGTCTGACTCTTGTGAACCCATGGACTGTAGCCTGCCAGGCTCCTCTGTCCATGGAATTCTCCAGGCAAGAATACTGGAGTAGGTTGTCATTCCTTCTCCAAGAAAAATGGGATAGTAAGGTTTAATTTTATATTCTCAGTAGCTTTTCAATAAGGGAAGATCCTTGATGAATAACAGTCGAGCAAGTAAATAGTTGTGTTTATTTTCAGTCATCTCTTATGTGATTATGAGACAATACAAAAGGGATTACACCTTGGTTGCTTTCCCTAATATATAATAGAATTTCACAGGTGACTTTGAATATCATGTCTTGACTTTCTTATGTGGGAGCAGGATTTTGCAAGTAATTTTTCTGTACTTTAAGGGATTATATATATAAAAAGAACATTGTTTTGAAAATGAGCATTGATGGGGACCGTGCTATTTTTAATCTGTGTCATATTTCATATGTTACCTTCACTAGATATTTCTTAAAACCTCACCAAATAACTCAGAGTTTTTTTTTTTTAATCTCAACTATGTTCAGCCTAAGAACAATGGTCAAATATTGGTAATGTAATGTAACTGTAATAGTTATATCTCTGGAAGTGCTGTATGTATTGATTTTGAAGCCCTTCCTCTCACCTTACATATCATACTCCTGAATTTTTCTGTTTAGTTCAGAGAGCCATTATTTCTCTTTATTGCTACTAATCATATTTGGGAAGCTTGCTTGAGCTTTTTTTTTTTTCTTAAATACCATGCTGTAAGATATGATGCCAAATTGGATCTTTTTTCCTTTTATAATAATTAGTCAGCAACATTTATTTAATGCCTACTAAGCTCAGAGCAAAAGAACATGGAGAATGGTGAAAGGCAGAAAGTAAGTAGATCTAAACGCAAACTATCATCTCCAGGGTAGCTGCCTATGTCTTTACGAAAGCAGAAAATAGATAAATGAAAGGATTAAGAAAACTTAAAAGCAAAGTCTAAATGAGCACAAATTGATCTGGGAAGAATTGAGTTCTATAAATGCAAAGAGAATGCAAATTAAGAAAGCTTGAAGTTCAGTATTTAAAACTGGTATCTTTCTACTTTTATTTTCATAATACTTTGCCATGAGAATTGTTAGAGTTTTATACACCATACACTTTGGTGAGGAAAATTTCAAGGTTTATTTGGGCCATTTAGAAAAAGCAAACCTAATTCTTTTTATTTTATGGCTAGCTGAAGCCATAGAGTTTCATGAGTCCTTGTTGATCTGGTCTTAATTAAAACTCATTAGGTAACCTAAACAAGCTACTTAACCTTTCTGTGCCTCAGTGTTCACATCTGGAAAATGTAATGATAATAGGGCCTACCTCATAGGATTGTTAGGAGCATTCAATATGTAAAATTACATTTCTTCCACTTTATGAAGCACCTTTCTCCCACTTGGTTCTATTTCTTTGAGGTTGATATGTATGCTGTAACTGATTTCATAAGATTTAATTGTGTTACAGATTTACATGCAGGAGTTCTTTCTTCCTTAGTGGTAAAAAATTAACAATGCATTTTACTATCAAAGGCATCATATTGTATGTATAAAGTGCTTTTAAAACAGAGTCTGACCCTCAGTGGATTACCCTGGTGGCTCAGTCCTTGAAGAATCTGCCTGCAATACAAGAGACCTGGGTTCAATTCCTGGATCAGGAAGATCCCCTGGAGAAGGGAATGGCTACCCTCTCCAGTATTCTTGCCTGGAGAATTCCATGGACAGAGAGCCTGGCAGGCTGCAGTACATGGGGTTGCAAAGAGTCAGGCACAACTGAGTGACTAACACTTTCACTTTTTCACTGACCTTTGGTCAGATAGGTCTTAAAGAGTGATACCGTTATCATGGTCTAAAGACCATATTTGTGGTTTGTAAGACATTTGTACCTTATCTCATTGACTTCTACATTATGAGGCAGATATGCTTATGATTCCTGATCTTTATTTGAGTAAATAGAGCCTGGAATATTTGCCAGCGATCTCACCGCTGGTAAGTGAAAAACCTAGGCCATGAACTGAGGTTTCTTTTATTTATGCTATATTTGTCTCACCTTTATTGAGTCCTCCCACATTGTATGACAAAGATCAAAGATCCGTATACACAAAGCTATGGTTTTTCCAGTAATCATGTACAGATAGGAGAGTTGGACCATAAAAAAAGGCTGAATGTCAAAGAATTGATGCTTTCCAGCTGTGATGCTGGAGAAGACTCTTGAGAGTACCATGGACAGCAAGGAGATCATATCAGTCAATCCTAAAGGAAATCAACCCTGAATATCATTGGAGGGTTTGATGCTGAAAGTGAAAGTGAAGTCACTCAGTCGTGTCCAACTGTCTGCGACCCCATGGACTGTAGCCTACCAGGCTCCTCCCTCCATGGGATTCTCCACACAAGAGTACTAGAGTGGGTTGCCATTTCCTTCTCCAGAGGATCTTCCCAACCCAGAGATTGAACCCGGGTCTCCTGCACTGCAGGCAGACGCTTTAACCTTTGAGCCACCTGAAGTTCAAATACTTTGGCCATCTGATGCTGAGAGCCAACTCATTGGAAAAGACCCTGATGCTGGGAAAGATTGAGGGCAGGAGGCAACGGAGAATGAAATGGTTGGATGGCATCACTGACTCAATGGACATGAGTTTGAGCAAACTCCAGGAGATAGTGAAGAACAGGGAAGCCTCATGTGCTACAGTCCATGGGATCGCAAAGAGTCAGATACGACTTAGTGACTGAACAGCAACAACACTGTTTGAACTCTGGGTACTGAGGATGAGAGGTAACTTTGGCAGACGAGGTTTTGTTGTTGTTTTTTTTTTCCCTGACCTTAAATGCTGAAGAGTGGTGAGGGGAATGTAAAACATAAAGGAGTTGGTAAACAAATCTACATGATGAAACAGGATAAAAGGTGCAGATAGGACTGTCTGGCAGGATGTTTGCTGAGAAGGTCAAGCAATGTTTCTCAGAAGAGTTAACTTCTTAAGTGACAGCTCCATGTCAAGTTGAGAACTTGCACTTGCAGAACAGTGCATGTACCTGAGACAGAAATGAACTTGGATCTTTTAAGGAGCTAGAATGGACTGGGGTGGACCAGGGGAGTAGATGCTTACAGTCCTAAGGTAGTTGCGATTTAAGCTTCAGTAATAGATGCTGAGTTTTGTCTCTCAGGAGCAAAGGATTTGGGCATCTTTTACCATACCTTTTAAACTTACAGTTTTTGAGTGCTTTAGGGAAGTTCTTATAGTCTAGAGAGGGATGTGAGAACATGGATTGCTTTATCCTCTTTTCGAGATGAGTACACTGAAGAACAAGCTATGAAATGATTTTCCCTAGTTTTCTAACATTGTAAAGTAAGTGATATCTAGTTGCCTCACATACATATGCCTAGATGTCAATTTTTGAAGTGGTTTTTTTTTTTGTTTTTAGGGCTTTTTTTTTTTTGGCGGGTTTTAAAAACCTACACTCTCTCCCAAGTGGAAGTTTCCAGTACTGGAAATCCATAAGGATCGATTTTCATACTGTATAGAATTTTTCTATGAAAGAAATCATTAGTGATTTTTTCCCCCACTCCTGTTGTTCTTTGGTATTGCCTCCCTTGGTATCAACTGTTTAGAAATATCAATTCTGTGGCATTGAAACATGTATAATATCATACGTGAAACGAATCGCCAGTCCGGGTTCAATGCATGATACAGGATGCTCGGGGCTGGTACACTGGGATGACCCAGAGGGATGGTTTGGGGAGGGGTTTGGGAGGGGGGTTCAGGATGGGGATCACGTGGCGGATTCACGTTGATGTATGGCAAAACCAATACAATATTGTAAAGTAATTAGCCTCCAATTAAAATAAATAAATTTATATTAAAAATAAACCATTCCTTTTAAGAAAACAAAAAAAAATAAAAATTCTAAATTTGAAAAAAAAGAAAGAAATATCAATTCTGTTTTGAAATACCCCATCAAATAATGACACATGTCAAGCCAAGAGTTTATTTATTTCTCTTTTCAAGATTACCAACTGTTTAATCTGATCATATAAAAGAAAGAAAAAAAAACACCTGGTGATATATTTATTCCCAAACATAGCTTTAAAAACAATATTTTGCCCTTACTTAGCACATGCTCATAACTCTTGATATGATTTCAACAGTGACATGCATCTTTCAGACACCATTAATAATGTTGATTTGGGAAGAGGCATTCTTTTGGGTAATTGCTTACAATTACCCAAAAGAATTACAGTTTCAATCTTGGATAATTTGCTTCTTTTATTTTGCCTGATTCCTCACTTATAAAATGTGGATGTTGAAATATCCACATTTTATAAATGTGGATTTTTAATACCACTATTAATTCACCTACTGAGAAATATCATATAGAGTGGGCTTTTATAGTAAGTGGCTCAGTGGTTTAGAATCTGGCTAACATTTTCATTTTTATTAAATCACTTAATTAAATATAACTGAACATCTTATAGGTACTAGGCTTCACAATAGGGATGCAAGCAAATACGACCTCAGTCCTAGCAACTGAGAGGTTGAATTACAGTGAAAATCATAGATTTTTAACTCAAGACTTTTTATAACAGATTTTTTTTTGTTGTTATATAATTCACTTACCATACAATTCACTGATTCAGATGATTTTTAGAGATGACTACTACATTTACTCAACAAGTATTTTATGAACATACTGTGTGTGAGGAAAACTGTTTAAGTGCTGGGATTAGAGAGACTGACAGTGGTTCTACAAAACCTAGCTTCTCATACTGTGTCCATCAACAGACTATTTTGTTTTATTATTTTTTTTACTGAAGGGTAGTTCATCGACAGTGTTCATTAGTGTCAGGTGTGCAGCAAAGTGGTTCAGTTTTGCATACATATTTATCTATTTATTCAGCTTCTTTTCCCTTAAAGTTTACTACAGAATACTGAGTATAGCTCCCTGTGCTATAGAGTAGTCCTTGTTGGCTACCTATTTTATATATAGGTAGGTTTGCTTTCTGTATCTATGGGTCTATTTAACAGACTTTTTATATAGTGTTGATGTCCAACGTTTGGTGTCAACAAAGGGTACTCAGGGCTTCTCAGGTGGCACTAGTGGTAAAGAACTTGCCTGCCAGTGCAGGAGACACAAGAGACTTGAGTTCAATCCCTGCATCAGGAAAATCCCCTAGAGAAAGCCATGGCAACCCACTCCAGTACTCTTGTCTGGAAAATCCCCAGACAGAGGAGCCTGGTGGGCTACTGTCCATAGGGTTGCAAACAGTCAGACATGAATGAAGTGACTTAGAGGGCATGCACGCAAGTGTACTCTGGGGTCACAACAGAAGGACAAAGAAAATATACTCTGGGGAGACCTTGGGAGGTTTCTGAGAGGCTGTTATCTCTAAACAGAATCTGAGAAGTCTGTTGAGAGTTTTCTAGGTGGATGACTGGGGACCAAAGAGAGGGGAAAATGTTTTGGGAAGAGGAAAGAAACCTGCCCACACAAAGAGGTGTGACATAGGTAACTCACAGCAGTTCAGTAGGGTTAGAGCAGTGGGGGTGGTATGAGGACGGTTTCTGTTGAGTCTGAAGGTCTGAGAGTGTGTCAGTGTGTGCCTTCATAGAAATGTGTGTGTCTTACTTTGAGGTCACAAAGGAGGATGAGGTCAGTGAGAGGATGTGACACGTGAGTTGAGTCACAAAGGATGTCTAGGAGGGTTTTGAGGTAGTCTACAGTTAGTCCAGGCATAAGGAATTGCAATTGTAGAAATAAAAGAATGGTGTTTTTAGCTGGGTAAGGACTTTGAAGGACTTGGAAGATGAGGTAAGTGAAACAAAGAAAGAAGAGAGCCAAAATATTACATTGGTGAGGGTTGAAGGGTAGCTTCTGAATAAATTCCGTGCAATGCAATGAATTTGTACATTGTGCTCTCCATCCTGTAGGCAGCTGGGGGAGTAGGGGCCGAAGTTCGAGAGAAGACTGGAACATTGAAGATTTGAGAAAAGAAATTAGAAGTATGCTTCCGAAAGATAACTCTGGCTATACTCAAATCGGAGGAGCCCTGGGTTGAGAATGAAAGTAGGAGTAAGCCATCTCTATTGTTTAGTGTAGTGTTTATCTAGTTAACATTTTATGTAAATTCTACCTATCAATTTCCCTTTGCAGCAATGGTCAACTGTTTCTAATATTAGGAAATTAATTTAAAGATATGGAAATGATAGCCAACATTCATTGAAAACATTCTATATCACTTCCATGTATTAATTTAGTTGGTCCTCACAACTCAGTGAGGAAGCCTGTCATTTCACCCCCATTTTACAGGTGAGATAGTGGTCTAGAGAGGTGAAACCTGAAATTTCTAAGTGGCAGAGCTGGTACTTGAGCCACAACAGTCTAGCTCCTACACCAAATTATAAGAATTAACAGATGAATGCATAATCAAAACTACTAACAGCAATGATGTTGATGAGGAATTTGGGTGCAGTTTTTTGTTTGTTTGTTTGTTTTTTATGACTCAGTGATTCAGTGATTTTTGCAACCATTACCCTGATCTAATCTTAGCACTTTTCTTCCATCTCAAAAAGAAATTTCATACCCATTTGGAGTCACTCTCTATTCTCACCTCCAACTCTTTATAACCCTGTACCTGCCTTAGTGGTCATCAGTCTTTAAGTGAATGTGATTTCACTTTAGTGACAGTCTGTTTTAAATAGTAGCAATCTGATAGCCTTACTCAGTAACTCAGGAGGGTAACATAGTTTGAACTTATAATTTCTAACATCTGCATGTGAGCAATGTTCTCTGTTCTTAATTTAGACAGAGAAGTGTAAAAGTGCCAGCCCTGTGTAAGTCATTGGTCATATGCACATGAGTAAGACTGCGCCAGGCTCCACACTTGAGTTCATATGTCTTTTGGAGACGCTGACACAGAAATAGACACATCATTGAACAACACTGGAGAACGGACTTCATCTAGAAATTTTGACATATTTGTTGAAGGACTTGTGTTAAACTTCTTTCTGCTGGAACCCATTGAATTGTTTATAAAAATCTAGATTGTATGAAGCATTTGGACTGCTTGGCATTTTGAGGATAAAATCCACACTGATGTTAGGAAAAATAAAACTCCCCATCCAGAATAGAGTAGTGATTGCCAGACATGAAATAGCCCAGCTGTGCAGTGACTTACAGGACAGTTGGTCTCAAGCAGAGAGTACTAGATAGGATGTGGCTGCACAAGTAACTGTAAGCCCTGAATTACTGTACCTATTTGGTAGCACATATATCTAAAATGGCTTAAAATAAAAATTGCAAATGCACCAGATTTGATCAATCTTAGCATTTCTTTTTCTTATTTTCTCAGTCCCAAGTTAAAAATAAAATCCTCCTGCCTCATTTTCTTGTGTGCTAGTTAGTTAGGATTAACTGGAGTTCTCAACAGGAAAGCGATAGAGTAGACGACATTGTATAGTGGGTGAGAGCCCGGTGGAGATAATTATACAGTCACTCCCACTATATTACCCTTCAAAGAAACTGAGCCTAATATTCTCCTCCTAAGCAATTTAACCAACTTCTAAAAAAAGGTATAAGATATTATTTAGAGAATGAAATAGCTACTGTATATAATCAAGAGGGAGAATTATAGCAAATTATAATACTCATTTGATAAGTATATAAAGAGCTAGACTCAAAGCTTTGTATCATACCTCCTAAGTAATTGTTCAGTTGTGCTAACTGTCCTTTATAAAGGAGAGGAGATAAAGAACTGCTAAAAAAAAAAAAAAAATCAGCTGTTATACTTGTTGAGTAAGGTTTCTCCCTCTAGGCATAGATTAAATCTAATTTCATGCTCTGCAAGGGTCCAGCACACATTTGGCCCTCAAATGTGTAATAGTGGTGATTTCTTTGGCTTTCCAAAGCTAATACCCATGTAAAAACGTAGACACTAGTAGAACTAAATGCAATTAAAATGTGTTTTAAGAGTATGTCTGTGTAAGTATAGATGATATATACCTGTGTTCACTGATATTACATCCCAAAATTTTAAAAATATAGGGCTACATGCAGATTTTTTTCAATAATTCTTTGAAGATAATCAAAAGGAGGTTGAGACTTCTGCTAAATTGTCCATTTAGCAGTATATTAAAGTGTTGGCAGTAATAAGTGTTGGTTTGCTTTAAACAAGACAGACAGGTGTAAATTTTAAGAGGCTTAAGTGTGAACACTTTCTTTGAGTTTGTAATTCTTGTACTTCTACTCCTCCCCCCCCCCCCCCCACCAAAAAAAAAAAAGAGTACTGATCTGATTGTTGTGATGAGAATCTGTACTATATAGTGGCTAAGAGCAGTTACTCGAAAGATGGCAGCTACCTTAGATGGTCACACCACTTACTAGCTGTGTGACCTTCAATAGGCAGTGTAATCTTGCCACGCGTCAGTTCCTGATTTCAAATGGCTGGAAGAAAATCCTGAGGGTAATAGTGGAACCCTCTTTTATCTTTGCTCTTGATGACTCAGTGAAGAGTATTATGGCAAAATTCATAGAACTTTCATGATTTTCCTTTGCAAGGTGGTTCAATAGGTTGAATTCTAAATGTGAAGAAGCTTTTGGAATGCTTCAGTTTGTTTCACACACATACACACACATATGCATATGTGCAATGGAGTGACATTTTTAAAAGACTGTCTAAATCATTTAAGAATGTTTCTTTCAATAACAATAATAACTTATTTAATAAAAAAAAACTCTGTCATAATTTAAGTAACGATATTGTTTGTTTCTACTGGTGCAGTAATGGTACATTTTATAATCAGTGACATCTTTTTTGATGGGTCACTGTAAGCACCCAGAAAACATTAGCAATTCTAATTAGTATTTGGGTTGAGGTTAATGTGTCTACATTGTTAAAGGTAATGGTCTTAAGGCCTTTAATTTTGGAGTCAAGTGTGTTGAAAGAATATTTTGCATTTGCCACAAGTATACAGATACATCAGTAAGACTTGGATATTGTGCTAACTAAAGTTGAAATTCACATCTTCTAAATACCTACACACTTCTCCTTTCTCTTGATTATGAAGGTTAAATTGAATAATAGAAGTGAAAGCATTCTGTAAACCAAAGTTAAGAAATATCAGGATAAGTCAGGCAATGCTATGTTAACAACTATTCTCCAAATCTCAGTTCTTCAAACAAAAGCTATTTTTTTGCTTCTGTTATTTGTTCACTCTGGATCAGAATTTCTTTGCAGACTGATGGAATAGCCACCATCTCAAACATTGCTGTCCCGCATCCCAGAGTAAAATGACACCACCCTTACGGCAGAAAGTGAAGAGGAACTAAATAGCCTCTTGATGAAAGTGAAAGAGGAGAGTGAAAAAGTTGGCTTAAAGCTCAACATTCAGAAAACGAAGGTCATGGCATCCGGTCCCATCACTTCATGGGAAATAGATGGGGAAACAGTTGAAACAGTGTCAGACTTTATTTTTCTGGGCTCCAAAATCACTGCAGATGGTGACTGCAGCCATGAAATTAAAAGATGCTTACTCCTTGGAAGGAAAGTTATGACCAACCTAGACAGCATATTGAAAAGCAGAGACATTACTTTGCCAACAAAGGTCCGTCTAGTCAAGGCTATGGTTTTTCCAGTGGTCATGTATGGATGTGAGAGTTGGACTGTGAAGAAAGCTGAGTGTGGAAGAATTGATGCTTTCGAACTGTGGTGTTGGAGAAGACTCTTGAGAGTCCCTTGGACTGCAAGGAGATCCAACCAGTCCATTCCAGAGGAGATCAGCCCTGGGATTTCTTTGGAAGGACTGATGCTAAAGCTGAAACTCCAGTACTTTGGCCACCTCATGCAAAGAGTTGACTCATTGGAAAAGACTCTGATGCTGGGAGGGATTGAGGGCAGGAGGAGAAGGGGACGACAGAGGATGAGATGGCTGGATGGCATCACTGACTCGATGGACGTGAGTCTCAGTGAACTCTGGGAGTTTGTGACAGACAGGGAGGCCTGGCGTGCTGCAATTCATGGGGTTGCAAAGAGTCAGACATGACTGAGCGACTGAACTGAACTGAACTGAGCTGAGGGTCTTCACCTCGCAATTGCATACTCTGGCCTGTAAGTAACACATGCAGACTTGTACTTACAGAGTTTCAGCCAAAACTATTCATAGGGCTCCATCTAGCCATAAGGGTGCCAGAAAGCAGAGCTGGAAATACTTAGAAAGCAGCATTGATGGCTACCACAAAGTTTGTAATAATAATAATAATTATGGCTCCTATATACCAGGAACTGTTTTTAATGCTTTTCAGGTGTGGAGTTCTTTAGTGCTCGTAACATAGGTATGCTCGTGATTCCCATTGTACAAGTGGGCAGAAAAGTGGTAGATTAACCACTGCAGAAGAGGAAGAGCAGGACTTTTACAGGATCTGTAGCATTGATATGTATATCAAACTATAATGAAATTGAATGTATTTTTTAAAATTGTAAAAGGAAGATAAAGTTGAGATTTTCTGAAAAACGAGAGAGTGGACTAAGTGATCCTTAAGGCATCCTAAAATTTCACCTGAATCCTTAAATGACCTGCAGAAAAGGTGACTCCCCTGTTTCTTTTGCTGCATCATCTTCAGAAGCCATGGGCCCTCTCCTGACCAGCACACTTCTCTGTTAGCTCAGGAGAGGAGCATTGTCCCAGGAAATGAGCTGCCAGTGTTTCTGGGAATGTTCCCCTTTTGATTTATTTGAACTTTCTATTTGAGAATGTCAAACATATGTGTAAGTAGAAGATTATAGTGAACCCATTGTTCCAAATGATCAGTTATCCTTATACAGTTATCAATGCCCACCCAGTCTTGCATGATTTAGCTTCTTAAGTTAATCTGGCCATCTATCAAGTAGACGTTTGAACACAGACTGAGTTCCTTGAGTTTGTGGGGCTCAGAGAACAGGACTTCCAAAACAGAAAGCCGGTGACCAGTTGGCAGGTTTGTGATGAGTAGGCTTAGTGAGGACATGGGGAGGATGGGATTGAAGAGACTGATTTGAAGAGAGGGCATCACTAATCAATACTTTAGACAAGTTTTCAAGCTGAGGATAAATGATGTGACAGTATTTAATCATTCATAAGACATTCTTCCAAGGTAAGTGGGGAAAGGAGAGATTTGTTGTTAAAGTGTGTCAAAATGATCGCCTTTCTCCCCAGCTAAAACTGTAGTCTTATTCACCACAGAGATAGTTAATAAATGGAGAGCGGACAGGTGATGTCTGTTATGGGGCAGTGCAGGGGAGCTCTGTGTTCTGGGCCCTACTGTCAGGCAGAGAATCCTCTGAACTAGAAAGCACACTGCTTGACCACCCTGGGCTTCCAAATCAGCTATATCCAGAGGGCCCTGGGTCATTGAACCTCCCTGTCGCTTTGAAAGACACACATACTAACCACTCCGGGGCCTTACAAACCTCTTATAACATTCAATTAACAAATGTTCCTCAAATGCTGTGAGCTCCCCACTTGGATAGATGTGACTGAAATGTAAAGTACCTTTCACTGCCTTATTTATTGCTCCAGCAAACACGTTATATGTTGGCACCATTTATCTTCATTTTAATTTTATCTCCAACAAATATAGGCATTAATTTAAATCACATACAGAACATAACAGTTTTTATAGAGGCAAACTTATTCCAGTGTGCTGCATTTTAATATCACACTTTACCATCTTTTCTCACTTGATTCAAGAATAGTATCTCTTCCTGCCTCAGCATTTAAGCTGAGGACAACAGAAACTTTTTTTGTGCGTACATGTTCTTGCTCTCAAACTTCGTCTTTCTCGCTGTTTTGTTGTTGATTGCCTGGAAATTTGTGAGCATGAACACAGGAGTTTATTAGTGGTTTTCTTTCTCATTTTCCAGCTTAACTTCCCATTGTGTTTGTGGTGAGGGTGGTGGGGGTGGGGACCCAGCATAAGGAGATTTGTAGCTGAACTTAATTCTAGGTACCTGTTCTAACTGAAACAGACACAATGGAAGGTATCCCTGCCTCCTGAAATTGATTTTTTCTTCCAAATGGAAAATTTCCCTTTCCCCCTTTTTCTTCATAACTTACTTCTGCAGAAGCAGAGTCTCTCCCCTGTGGGGAAACAGGCTAAGTCAGCTGCTGTATTTATGACCACGAACCATTCCAGTTAGCTGCTACCCACTAAGCAAGGGCAATTTCCCAATCCTTAATTTGTGGCCTGCAAAGCTGTTGTCCCTCTTCATTTAAGACTTGCTGGATTGACTCTGACATGGCAGCATATTCCCAGAAGTCAGGGCTACAGAGGCAGGAATAACATAAGCACAACCATTAGACAATGTGGATTTAAGCCATTCCAGGATCCTTTGGGAAGCTTTCAGGGACTTTCCCTCTAAAGCACTAAACTGAAAAGAAAACAAAACTTACTGTTCTAGTTTTTTAGGTTTCTGAATATCTGGTTTAGAGACATCTGTCATACCCCCCACCCTTTTTTTTAAACATTAGAGTTTAAATGTACCAGTTTAAGTTCTCTGTTTTATCCTTATAACATCCCCAGGTGAGGGATGCCATAATTATGCTCCTTTTACAGATGAGGAAACAAGGCTTAGAGAAGTTATTTTTTATTTTTATTTTTTTCTGAATTCATGCAGCTGAGACATGGCAAGGCCAGGATTTTGAATCCAGACCACTTTCTCTAATTTGCTTTTGCTATAGCTAGCTCTCTTAAGCTTCAATTCTTGACCTCTTGTTTGATGCAGACTCTCCCCAAACCCTTAATCTTTGTGTTACTAGGTGCATTTTATCTGTGGCAAGAATACGGTTACCCTGGAAACCCACTAGCTAGAATGGCAATCCAATTATAGCACCACTGCTCCGGTTTTATTAAATTAGCATTGCTGATGACGTGGACTTCTTGATGGAAGGATGCTCAAAAGTGGGTTCTCACCAGTTGTCCTTGCCTCTTAGGACCCTTTGGGGTCATTATTCTACTCCACCAAACCAACAAACAAAAAATCCTCCTTTGGGTGATGGATTGAATTTGAGAGAGAAATTGGGATTGTTTTTTTGACCATGGGCTTTCAGCGGTGGATGAAGATGTATGGAAGTGCATGGAAAGAAGCCTAATTAAAATCTGCCTGCCCTTTGACTAGCCACGCCCACCCTACCACAGTCTGCTGATTTAGGACTCTAATATGAAGGGCGGAGGCTCATGGTCATCTGTTCATGTGGTTCTTAGCCTGTTGGTTATATCCAGACTTGATTCAGGAAAATGTGCAGCTCTTTGATATTCTTTGGCCCTTTACAGACTTTTGATGGATCAAGAATTTGCTTTGATGGACACTGATTCTATTGATGAGCTTCCTTTAAGCACATAGAATTTAAATAGTGTTGAATATAATCAGTGCTTAGCCCAGTGACACCAGCTTGGAGGAAAGGATGCTCTTTATGCCAGTGGGCTGTTGGCTCCCTGAGATGGTAACTGGTAGGCTGGCAAAATGCTGTGTTACTTTCTTTCACCTATCATGTACTGCGCCAGGCGCATACCACCTATTACCTCGGTGAATTTCATCAGCTCTATTATTAGCTCTGTTTTATAGAGGAGGTAAAGGAAAAGTTAGAACAAATGGCCTGCTTATGTGCAGGGTTCTGAGGTTATGATGGTGGGTTCTGAGGTTATGATGGTGAATTCTGAGCACCAGTTCCTAGCTTGCACCCCAGCGTTTTCTTTATACCACAGTGTGTCAAGATTGGTCTTCTCTGAGTATGAATTTTTAACATTCTAATGCCAGAACTGTTTTTGTCTTGAAAAGAGTGTGGGCATATCCTGTCTAGAAGGATGGTAACCAGGGAGGAGAGTGGACTGCATATTACTATGTACTCTGGAGAAGGGATATTCCCATGACTCTCTCTATCACCAGGGAGCAGGTCTCCAGAATCACAAATTCAAAATGATGAAGAGAATTATGAATCTTTATAAAGCATTCTACAGTCTATGTTAGATTTTTCACTTACCAGTAATTAAAGGCATTCACTGAAGTTCTGGCTTCCCCATTTACTGGCCTGATTACTTCAACTAGTATGCTTGATGCCTTCATTCCTCATTTCCCTGTGAGAAAAATGGAACACTAATAATATTGGATAAGTATATTGGGTTGTGAAGAAATGAGTAAGAATTATGTTCCCAGATGCAAAAAAGGTAATCTCATGGAAGGTAGTAGTGTTCTCTTGTGATTACCCAGTGATCCACCTCTCTACCCTAATATTGTCTGATTGTTTAAAACTTAATCTGAGAGTATCTTTGATATTCCTTATGTGTAACTATAGGGACTTTCATTTTAAAATCCTGATTCTTGGTGTTATTACTTTGACAGCAAATTCTTCTCTAATTACTCCATGTGAAAGGAGAAATAATGCCTTTGAAACCTCTATTATATTCTCTCTTAATTAGATGTGAATCTATATATTATTTGAATTGTGACATATATTTTCATAAATATACTAGTATATGTGCATTTTACAACATTTAAAGTTACAGATACACTAACAGTCATTTCTGGAGTCACAGGAAAAAGACTTCTTTCTTATACTTTTCCATGTTTTTAAAGTTTTTATAATTAATCTACTTTATTTTGTTCTTCATTTATAGTATAATTTATATAAATGTTTTGGTAGATGTATATAAATATTTATTTCATAACTTTGTATAAATATACGTATATATACACACACACACACATACAGTAGGGCTTCCCTGTGGCTCAGATGGTAAAGAATCTACCTGCAATGGTAGCCGAACTAAGATCCTACATGTCTAGGGGCAATTAAGTTCATGCACACCACAACTAGAGAAGACCCACAGGCTGCCACAAAGATAAAGAATGGCCAATATAAAGCCAAACAATCAAACAACTGCCCACCCCCCTCCCAAATAAAACCCAATAAACCCAATTAACATGTACAGGGGGTAAATTTTTAAGCTATTAAATTTTTCCTCCTTCCCCTCTCCCTCCCTTTTCCCCTTCTCTTCCTCTTTTTTCCATCAGCCTATTAATTTATCACCTAACCTTCCCTCCATCACTTTCTTCTTTCTTTCATCTCTGCCCAGCACCTTTTACCTTTTTAGCACTTTTTAGAATAGAAACTGAAAATAATCTTGATCTTAAACATAACATGTTAGAAAAATTGAATGTGTTTTTTGAGAAGAGATATCTTGTCCTTGTATCCACATATCATTGTGATACTTGAACCTGTCTCAAAACAGAAGTAGAACTATGATTTTTAACACTAATTTCAATCTTTAGTGAATAGACTTTCCTTTCCCAACCACCCTGATGAGAGAGAACAGAACACTTAAACACAAGTCTGGTAGTTCTGATACCACCGGCAAGTTGAGTGCCTTTTGTGGTTCCCAGTGGCCATGATGATTTCTATTCCTTTTTAAGTTTGTAAGATCTTGGTTGGTAATTTTTGTAGTAGCCACGAGTTTGGGTCCTAGTAACTGAACCTTATACACCTTTTTTTTTTCCTTCCTCTCCACGTATCTGCTCTGGGACCACCTTGCTCTATTTATCCTTTTTTGTATGGTGTTTCCCTTGTCAATTCATGTAATGCTGTTCATTTTAGTTTTTAAGATATGAATTTAATCCAGTGAAGGGGGCAAGTATATGTGTGTCTCTCTGAATTTTTTAAAGGGGAATATTATTTCTCACTTGAGGAAACTGGCTTTCACAGTCCATCCTCTCACTTTTTTCTTTTTTCAATTTGAACTGGCCAACTAAGGAGATCACATTTAGTACTTGCTAGTTGATACTTACCTTCTCCCATTCTGAGTGAGTCCTCCTGTGGCCCCCTCTCCCAAAGGTGCACTGAGTCACAATGCGATTAGCAGCTGCCTGTGCTCTCTTGCACATGGCACACTAAACCATGAGGTGTTCAAGGTTCAGCTTAGGAAGGACTTTCAGGAAAATATGGAGACCCTTTCCCTACTCCGATCATTGAATAGTTGCTTGTAACTGGTATTAATGTTATAAATGATTATCTCTAAGTCTGTCTCAGTTCCAACCCAGATGGAGTTTTGATTTTAGAAAATCATTCAGTGAAATGTATTTCCTGTGCCTGGTAGTCAGTGATCACTTACCAAAAAAAGTGGGGGGGGAGGTGGGAGAATAAAAATAAACTTATGATAATTCACATACACTTAACCTTTACTGAGTGAGTAATACCAAAAAGGGAATGAAGCACGCTCTGCTGACCAGCATTTCCAAATGGATTCCAGGAATGTGGTTAGAGTTGCCAAAGTAATCTCTGAATCCTGCCAAAAGCTTCCTTTGGGATATTTTTTAGGTTAGGGAAAGCGAGGGATATGAAGGTGTGTATATGAATATGTTTTAAAATTTTCTTACCAGCAGTGCATGGTGAAAAGAACACTGGCTGAAAATTGGAAAACCTGCATTCTAGACCTGTGCTGTGTGCTGTGCTTGGTCGCTCAGTTGTGTCTGACTCTTTGCGACCCCATGGACAGTAGCCCGCCAGGCTCCTGTGTCCATGGGATTCTTCAGGCAAGAATACTGGAGTGGGTTGCCATGTCCTCCTCCAGGGGATCTTCCCAACCCAGGGATCAAAGCCAGGTCTCCCACATTGTAGGCAGATTCTTTACCGTCTGAGCCACCAGGGAAGCCCCTCATTCTAGACCTGGAATCATGCAATCTCCATCATACTGGAAAAGTTACCTACCTTCCTGGGCATTTTATTTATCATGTGTAAAATGAGGATGTCAGACTAAGATCTTTCTTTTTCATCATTGATAACCTGTGCTTTCAGTTCAGTTCAGTCACTCAGTTGTGTCCGACTCTTTGCGACCCCATGAACTGCACCACGCCAGGCCTCCCTGTCCATCACCAACTCCCTGAGTCCACCCGAACCCATGTCCATTGAGTCGATGATGTCATCCAACCATCTCATCCTCTGTCGTCCCCTTCTCCTCCTGCCCTCAATCCCTCCCAGCATCAGGGTCTTTTTCAATGAGTCAGCTCTTTGCATCAGGTGGCCAAAGTATTGGAGTTTCAGCTTTAACATCAGTCCTTCCAGTGAACACCCAGGACTGATCTCCTTTAGGATGGACTGGTTGGATCTCATTGCCGTCCAAGGGACTCTCCAAGAGTCTTCTCCAACACCACAGTTCAAAAGCACCACAGTTCAAAAGTTCTTCGGTGCTCAGCTCTCTTTATAGTCCCAACTCTCACACCCATACATGACCACTGGAAAAACCATAGCCTTGACTAGACAGACCTTTGTTGACAAAGTAGTCTCTGCTTTTCAATATGCTGTCTAGGTTGGTCATAACTTTCCTTCCAAGGAGTAAGCGTCTTTTAATTTCATGGCTGCAATCACCATCTGCAGTGATTTTGGAGACCAGAAAAATTAAGTCAGCCAGTTTCCACTGTTTCCCCATCTATTTCCCATAAAATGATGGGACCAGATGCCATGATCTTAGTTTTCTGAATGTTGAGCTACAAGCCAACTTTTTTACTCTCTTCTTTCACTTTCATCAAGAGACTCTTTAGTTCTTCACTTTCTGCCATAAGGGTGGTGTCATCTGCATATCTGAGGTTATTGATATTTCTCCCAGCAATCTTCATTCCAGCTTGTGCTTCCTCCAGCCCAGCATTTCTCATGTTGTACTCTGCATATAAGTTAAATAAGCAGGGTGACAATGTATAGCCTTGACATACTCCTTTTCCTATTTGCTTTAGATTATTCCATAACAGAAAGGCCATGCATGTTCATTGTGTCACTGAGTTAACTAAACTAAAATAAATGAAACAACAAGAACAAAAGCAACCTCATTTAAAAAAAAAAATGAAAAAGAAGTACATATACAGTATTTCTAGTTAATCAAGATACAACAATTCTGAATCTAATATTTTTAAACACCTTGTCAAATTAAGAGCTCAAGTTCAAGCGCTTGGCTTATGCAAACAATAGTACTATATGCATTGCAACTGACAAGGCACCAAGAGCTATTTTACCAAAATTCCTCTCACATTTCTTATGAGAGTAATACTACAAATGTTGTAGTATTGTTTTTCTCAATAGATCCCCTCCTTTCCCAATTAAAAAAATTAGGCCCAAAACATTTAGTGTTTATTTATAATTATAAGCAGATAAAACCTATAAAGAATTGAAGTATCAATAATGCCTAAAACCTCTCTCTCTTCAATTGTATGTTTTTCTCCATTGTTATTGCTATCCATTTCTGCCCTGTCCCTGATTTTAATTACTTCCCTTTGTATGTAGAGTATGAAGAATTTGTGTTAGCTTTCTTTGTCTTGTAGTCGCTGCCCCTCTTCTCATGGGACAGCTGAAACTTTCCAAGGGTTCCAGGAAGACCCATCATGAACGACCCCTGGGGAGATATATTGCTAGTGTTCTTGGCTTATAGTAGGAAGGCATCTCTTTTCAGAAGCAACCTTAAAATTTTGTTTAGGGTGGAATCAGAATATAGCAAGAATGGTCTACAAATAGTCTTGCAGCAATTTTGGCAGACCTTACGAATGGTTTGTTTTTTACCAAAAGTCAAAGATCAGCCCATGTGACTGGTGATGCCTATAGAAGGTACGTTAGTCAGTGTTTTACCAGAGCTGTTGCTGCTGCATCGCGTCAGTCGTGTCCGACTCTGTGCAACCCCATAGACGGCAGCCAACCAGGCATCCCGTTCCTGGGATTCTCCAGGCAAGAACACTGGAGTGGGTTGCCATTTCCTTCTCCAATGCATGAAAGTGAAAAGTGAAAGTGAAGTCACTCAGTCGTGTCCAACTCTAGCGACCCCATGGACTGCAGTCTACCAGGCTCCTCCATCCATGGGATTTTCTGGGTAAAAGTACTGGAGTGGGGTGCCATTGCCTTCTCTGACCAGAGCTGTTAGGAGATACATATAAGAAATTCATTACAAGTAATTAGCTTTCATGATTGAGTGGGCTGGCTGAGCAATCCAACATCTGTAGCATTGGCTGTTGGGAGGGGTAGGCTGGAACTTTTCTAAAAGAGTTGACACTACTGTCCACAGGTAGACTTTTCTCCTTTAAAGAAGTCTCAGCTTTGATCTCAAGACCTTTCAGCCTTCAATCAGGCCAACCCACATCATCTGGGATAATCTCCCTTACTTAAAGTGAATGGTTTATGGACTTTAATCACTTACACAAAATGCCTTCACAGCCATACCTAGGTTAGTGTTTGAATAACTGCGGATACTATAGTCTAGCAAAACTGACACAGAAAACTGATTATCACAGAAGGCCAGCTATTTTCTATAATAGATAAATCTATGGTACACAAAACACGGGCACTGAGAGGTCAGAAACAGGGAAGGCAGGAATGATGTAGGAGGAGCCTCAAGAATCCCAGATTCATCATCAAGATTGGGGCTGGGAATGATGGTAGATGTAGGGGACAGTAAATATGGACAGACGAGTGTTCTGCCTCATGCTTGTTGAGAACTGAAAAGGCTTTGCCTACCTGCTCTGGGAATAGAACTGTTGATTGTCAAATACTTCCTGTTCTAAGTTCCAAACAGCAGAGCTGATGATAGTTCTTCTGTGTTCTTTACTGAGTTAAAATTTAGTAACCTATTCATATGCTTCTTCAGTGTCAAAAGCACTTGCTAAAATGCCTTTTCCTTTACATTGCTATCATCCTCTAACCTCCTGGTCCTGGTGGTCACTTACTGACCTCTTGACAAATGGCTCACTGTTTGTTCTCTGGGTCCAGGTTCTCAGTCTTGTTGGAAGAGTTCAGGCCTCAACTTGCTGGCTTATTAGTCCTTTGATCTCTTATCTCCTGTGACTCTTCTCTCCACTCAACTGTAGCCACCTGTCCCCAGATTACACCCTGGATCTTGTCATTGATTGGTTCATTAATCAAACAATTGAAACCAAACAAAAACCCAACCCTGGATTGTTCCAGCTCTTAGACAACTCCTGCTCTACTCCTCTTCAGTATCTTTGCTTTCCATTGTCTTTATTTCTATTTCCCCATCAGCCCCTGACTGTATTTCTTCTTACCCATTTTAGATTCTCTTGTTCAATACTTCAGCCCATTCTTTCCACTGTTGACTTTCTTTCAGTCAACTATTTTCCCAGAGTTTCACTTTGTATACCTACCCTGTTTCACCTGACGGCATGTTTAGGCCATCTTGCCAACTTTTCTAGGTTTTATGGATCATGTTGCCTTGGTTTTCTGCCTTCTTTTCTGAACAGTTCCACTTCTAGGGATCTCCTTAGCTCTTCTTTTGCCTTCTCTTAGATGTTGGTTTTCTTTGGTGGTGGCGGTAAAGTGGGCCAGGGGTGGGGGTATCTTTCCTCAAGTCTGTTATTATTCTACTTCCCACACTTGGTTTGGAGACTCTCATTTCTGTGGCCTCAAGTACCTGTGCTGTAAAGTTTCTTTATAGATGTGTTTCAGCAAGCTTTCTTGCACTTTAGATCCAGACCTTTCTCAGTGCTTATTGGCCAGGTGCAGTTGTATATATCTCAGAAAACTTAGTCTGAACGTGTCTAAAATAAATTTATCAACTTATCTCTAGAATTCTTTCTCCTCTTGTGTTGTTAAATTTAACCGTGTTGCCATCTAGCCATTTTCCTAAGCTAGGAATCTGAGTGCTCCTTTACATTCCTCTCTTTTCCATATTGTCAATTTTAGCTTCTAAAAATTTCACAAACCTTTTTACTTCTTGCCATCTGCATGGCCTCAGAAGGATCTCAGGTGGACCACATTTGTATGGCTTTGGTTTTGGTCATATACTCCTAATTGGCTTCCTTGTAGCCCTTTGCCTGCTTCCCAGTCTGTTCCTAAAATGCAAATCTCACTGCAGAATTCCCCTGTCTAAGGTCTTATGTTTTTAGCCTGGTAATATAACTGATTAAGAAAACAGGCCCTGAAATCAAATAGAAATGTGTTTGAATCTCACTTTTATGATATGTAATCTTAGACAAGTAACAATTTTTGGTTTGTTTCCATATGTAAAATAGGAATAATGATAACAGTTATTCTTTTTTTCTCTCCCCTCTCCCTTGTTTGTTTAAGGTGTTTTATGCCCTTTTTAACCTTTGACTTCTTCTTTTACTTCTGTCCCTCTTGTGTTCCATGAAGCCATACTAGACTTCTCTCAGATCCCCAAAGGCACTGAGCTGCCCACTAGACAGTCACATGCTATTTTCTCTCTGTTGCCTTGTCTCAACACAGGTGTCATTTCCCTTGAGAAATCGTTCAGCAACCTCCTCCACTCCTGTGTAGTTTGGGTGCCCTTGCTATGCGCTCCTCTTGAACTTCCTAGTCGCCATACTTTCTACCCTGTTCTGTAAATGCTTGTTCACTCACTGCCTCCTCCTCCCACTTGATCATCCACTGTCCACCCACTGTAAGTGCCATGCACACATTGACTACTGACCCTGATCATCTTGTTAAGCTTCCTGTTCCTGCTGCCCAGAGCTTAGCACAGAGTCTTGCAGAGATTGGGCACTCATTCAATTTTCGATGAATGTTTATGAGACGGTCTCACTAATTCACTGTTTCCATCAAAGCAATCGCACTATTTCTTCTTTGGGAGAAAGCATACCATAACGTATAATCCCCCTATCTCTGATGGCTCCCTAGGAACCTGACTGTCTAGAGAGCTGTTTATGCAATGAACTCAAACGGTATTTTGCTAGGAGGGAAAGCCCCAGGATAAGTCCCTTGTCTTGACCACAGAGTTCTATGTTTTCTATCTTTCCTTTCGAAATCTTGGTTTCAGCAAAGCAACATTTTTATCTTCTGCCTATAATCCTAGCATTGTAATATAGAAATATGTTTATACTAAATCCCCAATAGATTATAAGGTTCACTCTTGGATGAGTAGGGGGAACAGCAAGCACCAAACTCACTATTGGCATTACTTGGAAGGAAGTTTCTAGGTATATAACTGACAAGCATTCATGGAGAGCTGCTTTACTTTTCTCTGGAGATTTTGGGAGTTTTTTTTTTTTTTTTTTTTTTTTTTTTAACAGTTCTGCACGCTGAAAGAAAGTTCACAAATTTTGAAAGGAAATGTGGCCCTTTTCATTAGCTCCTTTTACCTCATGCTGAGTCATGGATGAGAGAGAATTTGTAGGCGGCTGAGCTGTAGGAAAAGTAATACTGTCATTTACACTTGCAGGCTGTTATGCTTTCCAGAAAACTTTTTCTGTAGGTTGTGAAAGTGATTAATCTGCTGTTAAAACTGACAAAGAAGGTTCTCTGATAAGAACAAGAATTAAATGAGGGATTTTTTTTTTCTTTATAAAGTAATCTCCTATTTCCAGTTTTAGACTAGGAAAAAATAGGTTTTGGTGTTGTTTTTTACTTTTGGTCTTTTTGCGTCTGTGTGAATTTGGTCATGGCTTAAAACAATCACAGGACATTTTCTATTTAAATTATGCTATTTATTGGCATGGTTCATGCCTTATGTTTTATATCTAAATTATTCATTTTTACATCCTGTTCCCTCAACGTTTTTTTCTTTCATATTTCTATATCTAGGTCTTACTTTTTAATACTCTACATACACATCATCTTATGTCTCAAACCTAGATTTCTCCTACCAACTTCTTTTAACATAAAACTGGTAAAGATGGTCTGCATTCTTTCTGTGATATAAATTTCTCCCTCTCTGAAAAATGTCATCCATGTAACATTTATACGTGGGGAAGGCAATGGCACCCGACTCCAGTACTCTTGCCTGGAAAATCCCATGGATGGAGGAGCCTGGTAGGTTGCGGTCCATGGGGTTGCTAAGGGTCGGATACGACTGAGCGGCTTCACTTTCACTTTCCACTTTCCTGCATTGGAGAAGGCAATGGCAACCCACTCCAGTGTTCTTGCCTGGAGAATCCCAGGGACGGGGGAACCTGGTGGGCTGCCGTCTATGGGGTCACACAGAGTTGGACACGACTGAAGCGACTTAGCAGCAGCAGCAACATTTATACAACAGTTGAAAAAACTTGTACAAAAGTTGTTCGATACAACTGAGATGAGACATCATTGCCTTAAGAGTTTTGAAAATATGTTTTTATGTTTTATTTTACTTGAGACATAAAGCTTTTCCATTGAGTTCTGGAAAATATAAACGTCATTTGAACCTTTCTTTAGGGACCCCACATTTCAGCTGGCAACCTAAAGCAACAAACACATCAATCCCATGGCATAAGTCACTTTTTTATAATTCTGTGGAGAACTAGTGACTTATTTAGAGGGTTGAAAGTCCTCAAGAAGGTAGAATAACATGTTAGAAGTTTATTAAATTTGCTGCATATTTTAATGCCTGTTTTTTAAAAATATATAACAAGTTCATATTGGTTGTTAAAATGCATGGGCTTGAACCTCTGTTTTGTTATGCATTTTGGTTGTTTGAAGGTTTACCATTTTGTGTTAGGATATGTCAGCTTATTTTCCTCTTTTCCTTCTTCCTCTCCTTATCTTTTGAAGACTGACTTCTGCACTTGAGCTGTTCTCTTGGTAGCTGAATGGATTCCTGGGAGTAGAGAGAACTCTCTTACAATTCTTGACAGCATGACCTCCTATGAGACAGAGAAATGGTTCCTTCTGTAACCCAGATGGACCAGTCTAGGAAACTTTGCATTCTTCTTTCATTCCTAAAGTGTGGATATGCATATGGCTTTTGTCCCTGGGCTACAAATCCGGGTCTTAAAATTCTGAAGTTGAAAATGTCCAAATGATTTGCCACTGAAAACCTGCTATTACTGTATATTTATATCAGTATTTCATGAGGAAAAAAAATAGAGAACTTGTAAATGTACTTGTTTTATATCTGAACTGCCAAGATTATTTCTGTTCCTTCATTAAATGTGTGTGAAATATATGCAAACACACACATAAACACATATCTGTATATTTATATACATATATAAATCTACATAAAGAGCAGCATTATTAGATAACACTCTTACAGTTTCTTAATCCATCTCCAAATGCTGTCACATACTGCATCTTGTAATAAAAGATTACGGTTTTTTGGAGGGGGTCTCCTTGGGGCAGGATGAAGTGTGGAGAGCTTTTACATTCTGCTATTAAGCAGAGCAAGGTCATTGCTACCTGAGGAAGTGGCTGTGTGCAGACTTGTCCATGTTTTCATGACAAGGCGGAATAACCTTCAAGCTAGAAGGAGGAAAAAAAGGCCTCTTTTGTTGTTGTTTTTATTGTTGTTGTTGAGATTGTCTTAATTTGACTGTAGCATTTTTAAGTTAGGAACACTTTGACTTGACATTTTTAAATGGAAAAACTTCTTTAGATTTTATGGAAAAGTCTTTTTCTTAACCAAATGCCAGTGACAAAATTTAGACCAGAAAGTAGTCATGAAGCAACAGTAATGAGATATGATTGTGGTTTAGTGGGAGAAGTAAAGCCCTGTAGGCAACAGCACAAATGCAGTAAATGATGAATCGCTACTAAATAGGTCTCATTAGTCCACCATTGACTATGTATAATTGACATTAGGAAGATTCTGGAAAACTTGGGAAGTATATACCAGAAAGCTTGATGTTACACTAACATAAATCTTTAGAGTGTCTGTTTAAAAAACAATTGATTGTGCATGAGGGTCCACACAGTGGCACCCATGTCACTAACATGTGCTTGAAGAAAAGCTGTTTATATCTCTGAAGAGAAATGTACCCACAGAACACTGGGTGATATGAATTTCTCCCTTGTGTGCGTGTGTGCTAAGTTGCTTCAGTTGTGTTCAACTCTGCAGCTCTTCTGTCCATGGGTTCTCCAGGCAAGAATGCTAGAGTGGGTTGCCATGTTCCTCCACAAGATCTTCCAACCCAGGGATCAAACCCACATCTCTTAGGTCTCCTGCATTGGCTGGTGGGTTCTTTACCACTAGCGCCACCTGGGAACTCTGCGAGTATCTCCCTCAGTTGTAGATATTTTCCACAAAATATAGTAAACCTTGGCTGTTGTTCTAAAGAAGGTTGACTCTACTGAGGACTGAAGCACAAGAGGGCATTGATAGTGATTATTTTCATGTTGTTACTCTACATGGTCTGTGAAGCCTGAGTGCCAGATGCTAAATTCTATCAACATAATGTATCTTTAATTAAATATTATATTTGCAATGCAATTAATAATGTGACCTGTTTCCATAACTTTATTAAGAAATTACCATAATTTTTGTACAATAAGGTAATAAAAAGGCAGTGTGTTTTGAACAGCCTTTCCTGAAGTGCTTATGTGCTTTGTATCTGTTGAATTTTGAATTAAATGAAGAGATTGATGGCCAGTATTATCTCCCGCAATGTACTCAGAACTTTACATTAATAAGGGGCCTTCTGTGATTTTTCTTCTTTTAGAGTAAAAGAGGTTTCTTGCTTTTCAGTGGGTTCACTATTCAAGATATTTAGAGAATAATTCATTTTATTGGCTTTATGCTCCCTCCCTCCCTGTAACTCTTTCTAAAAACTCTAAGCAATACCAAACAATGTTAATTTCAAGTAGTTTACTGTACATTGCACTGTGATGATTCCTAATAAATGGAAAGTCATGTTTCTGGTTCTGTGGCCATCATTGATGTTGTTTTAATTTTCACAATGTGTTAACATGATAATTAAATTCCCCCAGTGTCCTGTGAGGAAGGAGTTTTAAATGGCACCACATGTAGAGGAAAATCTTAGGTATTTAAAAATATTATCTTTTAAATTGATATTGTATGTGGATACAGAATAGTGTATCTAGCTGTGAAAATAGGATTTTAATAAAAAAATATTTTGTAAGCTGCTTTTTTCAAGACTGTTTGAAAATGTCACCCTCAGCTAAATAGAAGTAATTTGCATCAGAGATGCGTGTGTGTGTGTGTGTGTGTGTGTGTGTCTGTCCTTACTCTTAATGAAACAGCAGTCTCTCTCTTCAAAAAGTAATTGTTCTCCTTGCAATGTATTTTTCTCTCAACACTGAGAGTCCCTCTCCTGCCCTTCTTTTGCCCTAATACTTGTCCTTTAATTCTATCAGGTTAGTTGTCAACTAAAATTAAAGGCAGCTGTTACCCTTCACAGTCTGTCCTGATCTAATTTTGCAGACTTGTTTTAGGTACTTGCTTTTAGCATCGAAAGAGCTAACAGAACAACTTGGGAATAACAAAGTGTAGATTCAGATACCAATATTATATTATTCTGTGACCTTGGGCAAATAACTTAAGCTCACTAGACCTCAGTTTCCTCATCGATAAAATGGGAATAACAGGCCCTTCCTCTGTTGTATGTAAAGCACTTACATAAGGACAGGCACAAAGGATGATCTCAGCTGTTTAATATTAAGGTCCTGCCAAACAACTTTATTGTTCCTTCCTGTCCTTTTGTCTGTGTCTCTGCTCACATTTTTTGCTTGAAACAGAATCTACTCTCCTCTTGCAAGGCAGGCGCATACAAGCATACAACATGAAGCCATCCTCGTGTGCTAATTTTGTAAACCCCACAGAACAGCTCCGAGAGCCCCTCTCTGCCAGTTTGGGGCTAATCCATCTGAAACCTTCTATTGTGTGTCTTAGTATGCTGAACTGTTACAGGTATATGGTAGTGTAATTTTGTCTCTTTTGCTGGTATGTGAACTCCTGGAATCCAGGGAAATCTTGTGATGAATTTCTCCCTGGTCTAAAGAGTCTATTTCCTTTGTGACCTGTGATCATTATTTATCTAAGAGTGCTTTTCTTTATATCTTATTTGAAATACTTCTGAGTGTACATGATGTATTCTGCATTTTTGCATTAAGTCTATCACTTCTGGGCATTGGCAAAAGCCAGAAAATTAGGAGGAACAAAATTAAATACATTTAGCCCATTTAAGCAATATGTGAGTTCCTCTTGTGTTTCCTTCCTTCACTTAGCTCTTAATAGTTTTGCAAAAGAATGACAGATACTTTGTTAAAGGAAAATGAAAGCAGATCTGTTACTTCTATGATATGAATGACATTCTTTATCAATGGATAATTAGAATATTTAAGTGTATATCGTTAATGCACGTGTATACTCTATTTATAAAAACTGTAAGAAACTCGCTGGGCCTGTATATTTTGTGTGTGTGATGTTCATGTGGGTTATAAACCAGTTACATTCTGAAAATTATAATGCCATTATGTCTTTAAAAATATTATACTCTTAAATAATATTTTAACACTCTATATTCCGTGATAAAACTAAGCTGTGTTATTTCTTTACTGCTAGAAACTTGTGAAGCTCAAAATAGTTTAATCTTTATACATTTAAATTATTTGATTATATTTTAAAACAAATCATAAAACATAATTTTGCAAATTCTATTGAGAAATATTTTATTATTGGACTTTTTAAAGACTGTAGACTTTTTTAAACACTTTTAAATGGTACAGCCACTTTTATTTATTTGTTTTTAAAAAAAATTTTGGCTGGACCTTGCAGCATTGTGGGACCTTAGTTCCCTGACTAAGGATCAAACCCACATGCCCTGCATTGGAAGGCAGAGTTTTAACCTCTGGACCACCTGGGAAGTCCCAAAGACTATAGACTTCATTAAAAATAACAAATTCTGAATTAAAGACATGGAATACATAGCTTGTATAGCTTGTTTGAGAATACAAAGGTTTTACTATCTGCAGCAGTTTTTGCTTGATTTTACTTTTGTTTTCTATTGCCCTTGATTTTTTGTTGGTTTTTCCAACAGTGTTTCCTTATTTGCTTCTTGTTTCTGTTGCACTGTACCTCACTCTTGTACATGTATGTAAACAACCTCTATGTCCCCTCAGCGCTGAATGATAATTCATTTGTTCTAGGGTGGTAATTTCAATGTCATAAATTCAGGTAAGTGATCAAAGCAGACCAAAAAGTATGGTTGGTTTCATAATGACATTTTAGGTTAGGTTTTCTCTTTAGATACTTCTCGTTTACATAGGGCATACCTAAGAGTAATTTACATATCTTCCATATTTCTTAAAGCAAATAGTTTTCCTATTTTTTAAATAGACAGGTCATTACATAAGAGGTAATTCACTTTACCCTTTGTACTTGCGCATGCTAAGTCACTTCAGTTGTGTCCAACTCTTTGTGACCCCATAGCCTGCCAGGCTCCTCCTTCCATGGGATTCTCCAAGTAAGAATACTGGAGTGAGTTGCCATGCCCTCCTCCAAGGGATCTTCCTGACGCAGGGATTGAACCCATGTCTCTAATGTCTCCTACATTGGCAGGCAGATTCTTTGCCACCAGTGCCACCAAGCCACAGGAGATAAATGGTTAATTGACACCTAGTCTCTGATTGGGAAATATTTAGGGAATGATGAGGACCGTGGCATCTGTAAGCCATGGTGCATGTAGCAATGCAGACTCAGTGTTGCCAGCTCCCTGGGACCAAGCTCTACATAAATGGCCTGTGATTCCTGAGACTTTATCTGTGAGATTTGACACCACTGGAGAAGGATGGGTTCAGTGCTTCAGTTAAAAAAACCGAAGTGGTCATGCTTTTCTAATGCCAAGTCCCAATTTTGGTTGAACTATTTAGACAAAGTCTAAGAAATTATGAAATAAATCCAGTTTAAGGGGATGACAGAGGATGAATTGGTTGGATGGCATCACTGACTCAATGGACATGAGTTTGAGTAAACTCTGGGAGTTGATGATGGACAGGGAGGCCTGGTGTGCTGCAGTCCACGAGGACACAGAAAGTCAGACACAACTGAGCAACTGAACTCAACTGAACTGAATTTCTTTTTTCCTCCTCCCCTGTGAGGGTTTGTAATATATAGGAATCTTTACAAACAGATAACATTCCAAATCAGAGGCAAGATTGTATCTTTGGATTTTGGCTGCAGTCAGATTATTTAGGGGCTTCCCAGGTGGCTCTCTAGTTTAAAAAAAAAAAAAAATCCACCTGCCAAGGCAGGAGACCAAGGAAATGCAGGTTTGATCCCTGGATCCGGAAGATTCCCCTGGAGGAGGAAATGGCAACCCACTCCAGTATTTTTGCCAGAAAATCCCATGTACAGAGAGGCCTGGAGGGCTACAGTCCTTGCGGTCACAAAGAATTGGACACTACTGAGCAACTGAGCACAAATCATTTAGGACATTTGGACATATATGTGGTGCTGCCCCACAAAATTTTCTAACCGTCTGTTAAGACAAATACATGACTACTGTAATACTTGTATTTCCTAAAATAAACAAATCACCCACTCTCTTAAAGGAATCATAAACTACTTAATGTGAATAATATTTATTTTGACTACCAGACTTCAGACCTTCAGTTTTAGCAACCTTATCCCATGATCCTGTTTCTCTCTGTTCTGACACCCTAGGTGTCTGAACAGTGATCATTTGAATTATATTTTCTTGGTTTCCATCAAATCTGCCACACCAGTGGGTCCCATTTTCTCCATACCTATTCATATTTGGAAGCAACATTGTACAGAATAAAAGATGCTGGGAAAAGATCTGCTGGGACAGAATTTGGCCACGCATGAGCTCTCTAGTTAGTATTTTCAAACTCTGTCCCTCATTTGGACCTCTCATTTCTTGCCTGGAACATTGTCATAGCTTCTCCTCTGTTTTCCTTTGTGTCCTTCATAAACACATGGCTTCTAGATTAATATTTCTTCAACACAGGCTTGGTCATGTCAGTCTACATGTGGCTTCATAACAATCTACCTGTTATACAGGTGTGCTGTGCTTAGTCGCTCAGTCGTGTTCAACTCTTTGTGACCCTGTGGATTATTTTAGCCTCCCAGGCTCCTCTGTCCATGGGGATTCTCCAGGCAAGAATACTGGAGTGGGTTGCCATGCCCTCCTTTAGCAGATCTTCCCAACCCAGGGATGGAACCCAGGTCTCCTGCCTTGTAGGAAGATTCTTTACTGCCTGCAGCACCTGGGAAGCCCAAGAGTACTCAGTCTCCAGGGGAACGTCCCAACCCAGGACTCAAACTGGAGTCTCCTGCATTGCAGGCAGATTCTTTACCAGCTGAGATACCAGTGAAGCCCACCTGTTATGCAGATAGAAGGAATGTAATGATCATGATAATAATGGTAATGAAATAATACTTAGTGAATGCTCTTGAATGCTCCATGCAAAATATCAAATGTCTTGAGACACCAGGGTTTTGTAATTCAATATCAGAGGATTTAACATTGAGGTATTTGTTGTGGGTCTGAATTACATGTGTATAGTGTGGCTGATTGAAAGATCATCTGATATACATGAGAAGTGAGTGGGTGGGGAATTGACGTTTTGTTAGAAGTGCATGCTTAGTGTTTTGATAAACCATTCCATCTCCTCAAACCTTTGTTATCAGAAACAAACTATGTTGTCAAGAAAATAGAGCATAATTCAGGACAGTGGGAAAATCTTAATGCTTTCCATCTTCCTGCTCTTGGTTTCACAATTAAGTATGTATGCTAAATAGGAGAGGATTGTGTCTGAGTGTTCATATCTGTTAAAGCAGATTGACTACTTGGTTACCACATTGTAAACAGTTTTTCTGAAGAATTTTTAAATTTGTCATTTATGATATGCTAAAAGAAAATGTAAGATATAAAACTGTGTAATAAACAGGGTTCACATTTAAACACTAACCTCTATACCAGCCACACACATGTGCACACACACACACAAATATACTCAAATATGATTGCAAGCATAATACACAAATATACATGTAAATGCATAGGGAAAATAAAGCTTGGCAATTCACCAGAAGTTTACTGTTACTAAAGTTTTTCATTTTCTTTATTTTTTTTAATATTCCCCATATTTTCTACAATGAGTATTACTGCTTTGATGAAGAAACTGCAACTTACCTGAAGATTCACGTAGCACACTCATTCACAAGTCCAAGCAGAGTGAATGGCATCGTTTTGTTTAAACATCTTTGAAAAAATGATTGAGTGACACAAGAATAAATAGTCAAAGTTAAATTATCTTTTTATAATAGTAAAGTAAAATCTTAAATAGTGCCACTGCCTGCCATCTATGAACAGTATTTCTGGGAAATTGTATGGTTTGTATTTTTAAATGACTGGAATATTGAGTAAAGAAATCTAGCAATAAAATGAGAAGCTCTATAGATTACATCTCTGATGCCTGGGATCATTTTTGGTAATTTTCCCTTTTTTATTTCTACAACTTTACTTTTTTTAAATCAGCAAATAGTGATATAGATGACACCTAGCACTCACAAGGTTCACACACACAGACATCACGCACACACAAATAAAACCACAGAAGTAAGGAAATGGGCGACAAGTTCATACTTACTTCATACTTGAAAGTATTTATTAATGCATTGGTTCCTTGGTAATGTTTTGGTAACCTACTGTGTCTTAATCTTTATGCTACAATTTTCTAAGTGTTATGTAAGGATGGATAGATGAATATTAGAATGCAATCCCTACTCTCAACTTATTTAGCGCTGCAGTTCTCAATCTTGAGAGTGCATGAGAATTACCTAGATATTTATCTGACATACATAGTGTATCAGAGAAAGAATAGGCTAGATGTTTAAACAGGAAGATACTTGAATTCAGCTGCCTATGTGATGTTTAGAAAAGAAACATGTCTAGCCAGCACCTTAAGGGGAAAGAACTGAAAAACAGAGAAGATAGCAACTTGCCTAACATCTTCCAATAGTTACAGAGTAGAATGAAGGACCTTGGTCCTTGGCCTCTTAAGACAGTGCTATTTGGCTGGCTAGAACTCAGCTCTATGTTTAAGAAATGAGTGGGTTGCAGTAGAGTAGTGTCTTCCAAGTAGAGTTTGTCAGAATTTTGGAAATCTGAAAAGTTTCCACTGGTTTTCTGCCTGTTTCCCCTATCATTGAATTCACTGAGGCTAGAAACCATAACTTGTTACCCAGTAGTTGGCAAAGTTCCTGGTATTTACAAGGTGGTCAGTTAATGGTTGATGACTGTATGAATGACACCATTTAAAAAAAAATTCTAAAGTCATATATTTAGAGGCAACTAAGGTATTTCTTTGCTATTGGATGGCTTGGGAAGATAAAGTGTTTTTTCTGAAAGGAAAAGATATTTGAATCTACTATTCTTTTTCTCTGTAAGAAAATCTATTGTATCTTAAATATTAGTACCCATGTTCATTTTGTAAACTAAAATGAAAGAGGAGAAAGGACAAAATGCTTATTTTTAAAAATAACAACCACAAAATGTTTTTTCTTAATCAGATATTGGAATTAAATCATGCTATACATACAAGTTTACGTTACGTTCTTTTATTTTCTTGTAACATTATAACATAGGCGTGAGTGAGTGAAGTCGCTCAGTCGTGTCTGACTCTTTGTGACCCCATGGATTGTAGCTTACCAGGCTCCTCCGTCCGTGGGATTTTCCAGGCAAGAGTACTGAGTGGGTTGTCATCCTTCTCCAGATAAGAGGGTTAGCATACTATAATATATATAGGTCTTGAGCTTTATCAAAGCAAATGTTGAAAACAGCAGCAGCATGAGAAGTGTCTTAGTTTATTCGCCATTCCAGAGGACCTCAGGTATCGTAGTTTATGGAATCAAGGCTTCCCTGAGATGCTCTATGCAACCAGACAGTTTTGAATTCTTCTATGCAAATCCTCTTATCTTATAAGGAAAAAATTGAGACTCAGAGAACAGCATGAGCAAATTTGTTTCAACCCAAAAAGAAAAGAAGGATGACATAACTCTTCATTTTACTTTCAAAAGGAAGTTCCACTGAAGAAATGAGGCCCCAGATGATTGACCTCTGTCAGCCATTTGTAGGATTTCACCTATTGGAAGGTTCCAAAAGTGGTGCCCATACTCTGACCTTGCCCAGCCACCATTCCTTTGCTCGTCAAGAGAGCTTGGTCACCATGTGCCATGGTGAAAATAATGGTGGTCCCTCCTGTAAGCCAGCTTCAGATCTCCAACTGACAGTGTCTGTCTAGAAGAAAGAATGGGTTCTTTACTAGTTCACAATCTAGCACATTTACTGCACTGCATGATCTAAAATATCAAATGAACTCTATCTGTAAATATTTTAAAAAATATAAATGGACAAAATAGCAAAGGGTGGTTTGGGGGCCCATTCACACTAAGACTATTGTTCTTGCCACTGATGTGTTTAAGGAGACTATCCATATATTGTGAAACATTGTGCCAATTTCCCTTCACTTCTGAGGTTGAGAAACTCAATCCTCTTACCTAAATAGTTGTCCAGAGAAAGCAAGAAGGGAGCTACCTTAACTCCTGTTCGGTGACTGACACAGACCGGCGTGAGACAAACCTTTGCTTCCAGATCAGCTCCTCCATTGCCTCCCCCTTTTTGGTCATCCCAATGAGCAGAACTGAATCTACCCCATGCGGTCATTGCAGGATTTATCTGGGTATTTGCTGAACCTGCTCGCAATTTATTTTTATTTCTTCCGATAGACATGGGTTTGGCATGGGAGAGTGAATTCTTTCTGAAACAGCAGATGTGCCTGGTACACTCGTTTGCTATAACCATTTGTGCTGTGGTTGAAAAAAAATTTTTTTTAAGAGTGCAGAATTGTTGAGGGGGGAGGGTTAAAAAACCAGAACCATTTTAGTGATTATGCAAAGCTAGAATGTGAGTAATTTTGCTGCAGTTAGTCATTATGTGCTTTCATAGCTTGTTTTACAAGTATAAAGGGATATGTACAGGTTTGGTGAATAGAGCTCTTATTTGTCTCTAGTAGTCGCCTTTTATAAAAACATTTTCCACCCTTTCTCCTACTATGTGGCAAAAGTGCTCTCTCCTTTGAAATTATACCCTTCTGTGATTCAGCCCTTTTATCCATCCACAGTAAGTGGACAAACAGCCTCCATTTCTGGGAACAATATGTTAGGGGAAGAGAAACTTCATTTTCTCATATAATAGATAATGCAGATGATGCAGATTCAAATAATAAGAATATAGTGAGCATTTTAAAAAAGCATGTTTTCTGTAAAGGGAGAAAAAAATACTAAGCAAACATCTAGTGACTGTGCTATGAGCCTAATGTGCTGTAAATATAGTGTCCTTGAAGCATTTTATGTGAAATATTTGATAGGACTTGACAGATTTTTGCTTACCGTATTGTCTGAGGATTGTAACACACCACCTATTCTTTTTTTTTTTGCTTTTGGTCACCCAAACTCCCTTGGACATATGTGAACGAAGGTCTGTTTGTTTCCACTGAAGCAAATATAGTCACTTGCTCACACTGGTGGGTTCTCTCACTGAATTCCACTACTATTTTGGAAACTCCTGTATGAAAACACAGCAACCCAACCTGTCCCCACGGAGCCGTATGGGTGATTTCCACGCAGTGCTGCCCAGTGTCTGTGTAGTGAGGTTCGCTTTTTGATAAAACACAAAACTGGGCTCTGTTTCCTTTTGGTAGGCTTGTTACTACCTCTGGGAATTCTGGTGTAATGGCAGGAAGGCTGGCATTGGAGTCCCAACAGTGGTCTTAGAAAATCTGAATTCTAATTCTAATCTCTCAAGGCTTTATCACATTGGATGAATTGTTCCTAAGCCTAGTGTCCTTGAGGAGAGGGTAGAAATTTATGACCTATAAATTCCTTTCAGCTCTAATACTCTGTGATTCTGTTAGTGATATACAAATAAGTCAACTTTATTTTTTCTTTCTCAAAAATTCCTTCGTGTCTATATCTGCACCAGATAACTCTCTACAGACTGCATTTCAAAGCTGGCCACATTTTAACTTCACCCTGACAGGCAAATTTCAGCAATGAGAAACCCCTGTAGGACTTGAGAGAAGGGATCGCATTCTTTTACATTTTTTGTCTCTTGATGGCTTCTGAGTAGCAATAATAGACTGGAATGGTTGGTTCTATTGTAGTAGTTGGTTGTAAACAAGAGCTGTTGAACCAAGCTCACCATATTTCCTGTTACCTACAGCTTAGAAATTTAAAATGCATAAAGTAATTCAGAATCATTTCAGTTCAGTTCAGTTCAGTCACTCAGTCATGTCCGACTCTTTGCGACCCCATGAATCGCAGCACGCCAGGCCTCCCTGTCCATCACCAACTCCTGGAGTTTACCCAGACTTATGTCCATTGAGTTGGTGATGCCATCCAGCCATCTCATCCTCTGTCATCCCCTTCTCCTCCTGCCCCCAATCCCTTCCCAGCATCAGGGTCTTTTCCAATGAGTCAACTCTTTGCATGAGGTGGCCAAAGTATTGGAGTTTCAGCTTCAATATCAGTCCCTCCAATGAACCCCCAGGACTGATCTCCTTTAGGATGGACTGGTTGGATCTCCTTGAAGTCCAAGGGACTCTCAAGAGTCTTTTCCAACACCACAGATCAAAAGCATCAATTCTTCGGCACTCAGCTTTCTTAACAATCCAACTCTCACATGCATACATGACCACTGGAAAAACCATAGCCTTGACTAGACGGACCTTTGTTGGCAAAGTAATGTCTCTGCTTTTGAATATGCTATCTAGGTTGGTCATACCTTTCCTTCCAAGGAATAAGCGTCTTTTACTTTCATGGGTGCAATCACCATCTGCAGTGATTTTGGAGCCAAAAAAATAAAATCTGACACTGTTTCCACTGTTTCCCCATCTATTTGCCATGAAGAGATGGGACCGGATGCCATGATATTCATTTTCTGAATGTTGAGCTTTAAGCCAACTCTTTCACTCTCCTCTTTCACTTTCATCAAGAGGCTTTTTAGTTCCTCTTCACTTTCTGCCATACGGGTGGTGTCATCTGCATATCTGAGGTTATTGATATTTCTCCCAGCAATCTTGATTCCAGCCTGTGCTTCTTCCAGCCCAGTGTTTCTCATGATGTACTCTGCATATAAGTTAAATAAGCAGGGTGACAATATACAGCCTTGATGGACTCCTTTTCCTATTTGGAACCAGTCTGTTGTTCCATGTCCAGTTCTAACTGTTGCTTCCTGACCTGCATACAGGTTTCTCAAGAGGCAGGTCAGGTGGTCTGGTATTCCCATCTCTTTCAGAATTTTCCACAGTTTATTGTGATCCACACATTCAAGGCTTTGGCATAGTCAATAAAGCAGAAATATACGTTTTTCTGGAACTCTCTTGCTTTTTCAATGATCCATCGGATGTTGGCAATTTGATCTCTGGTTCCTCTGCCTTTTCTAAAACCAACTTGAACATCTGCAAGTTTGCGGTTCACATATTGCTGAAGCCTGGCTTGGAGAATTTTGAGCATTACTTTACTAGCGTGCGAGATGAGTGCAATTGTGCGGTAGTTTGAGCATTCTTTGGCATTGCCTGTCTTTGGGATTGGAATGAAAACTGACCTTTTCCAGTCCTGTGGCCACTACTGAGTTTTCCAAATTTGCTGGCATATTGAGTGCAGCACTTTCACAGCATTATCTTTCAGGATTTGAAATAGCTCAACTGGAATTCCATCACCTCCACTAGCTTTGTTCGTAGTGATGCTTTCTAAGGCCCACTTGACTTCACATTCCAGGATATCTGGCTGTAGGTGAGTGATCACACCATCATGATTATCTTGGTCATGAAGATATTTTTTCTACAGTTCTGAATACTTTTTAAAAATTAGATTGATTTACACAAACCTTTATCATGCTTAAATACTTCTTGGATAAATAATTACAGGTTTGGCTTCACAAAGCTGATGGGGAAAGTAAAATAGTCTGGCTGCTGTTGCTGCTAAGTTGCTTCAGTCGTGTCCACCTCTGTGCGACCCCATAGATGGCAGCCCACCAGGCTCCGCCATCCCTAGGATTCTCCAGGGAAGAATATTGGAGTGGGTTGCCATTTTCTTCTCCAAAAATAGCGTGGAGGGGTGATCATTTAGCCAACTACTGCTGTTCTTGTTTTATTTCATTGAATATCTCTTTGTAGATTTTGTTAATAATGCTTTCTTAAAATGGTTTCATTCACTGAATACATATGGAGTGTGTTTGCTGGACTCTAAGCATATCCCTTATGGCAGAAAGTGATGTAGAACTAAACAGCCTCTTGATGAAAGTGAAAGATGAGATTGAAAAAGTTGGCTTAAAGCTCAGCATTCAGAAAACTAAATCATGGCATCTGGTCCCATCACTTCATGGCAAATAGATGGGGAAATAGTGGAAACAGTAAGAGACTTTATTTCTGGGGGCTCCAAAATCACTGCAGATGGTGACTGTAGCCATGAAATTAAAAGACGCTTGCTCCTTGGAAGAAAAGTTATGACCAACCTGGACAGCATATTAAAAAGCAGAGACATTGCTTTGCCACCAAAGGCCCACCTAGTCAAAGCTATGGTTTTTCCAGTCATCATGTATGGATGTGAGAGTTGGACTATAAAGAAAGTTGAGCACCGAAGAATTGATGCTTTTGAACTGTGGTGTTGGAGAAGACTCTAAAGAGTCCCTTGGACTGCAAGGAGATCCAACCAGTCATCCTAAGGGAAATCAGTCTTGAATATTTATTGGAAGGACTAATGTTGAAGCTGAAACTCCAATACTTTGCCCACCTAAGGCGAAGAACTGATTCATTTGAAAAGACCCTGATGCTGGGAAAGATTGAAGGTGGGAGGAGAAGGGGAAGACAGAGGATGAGATGGTTGGATGGCATCACTGACTCAACGGACATGAGTTTGAGTAAACTCTGAGAGTTGGTGATGAACACGGAGGCCTGGTGTGCTGCAGTCCATGGGATCACAAAGAGTCGGAGATGGCTTCGCAACTGAACTGAACTGAAGTGAACTGAAGCATATAATGTTGAACAAGAAAAAGTCCTTGCCTTTGTGAAGCTAGAGGAGAAGAGAATATTAAAGACGTTAATTGAAGGACTTCTCTGGTGTCCAGTGGTTAAGACTCTGTGCTCCCAGTGCAGGGTACACACCCCAAAATTAATTAATTAATTTAAAAATAAAAAAGATGGAATGACAAAACAGTGGACAAGTGCTATCATTAAGCAAAGTACGGTGTTTTAAAAGGATAACACTGTTGGACACTTATCAAGACATGGATACTCAGGTCTGGCTTTCTAGAGTGTCATTCATTTGAAACCTCAAGGATGAATACTGGTTAGGAGTTGGGAGGTGGGGCAGACTGGAAAGCATTCAAGTCAGGTAACTGCAGAATGGCTGGAGCATCAAGTTTCAGGTGGAGGTAGTTGAGAGAGTAGATTAAGAAGCAAAGTGATGACTCTATCAGGAAAAAAAAAGAACTTCATCCTAAGAGCAATGAGACTCTTTGGGAGATTTAGTAAACGAAGGCAATCAATTTAAATTTTAGAAATATTCTGATTGCAACATAGAAAGTGTATTAGTGATCAGTAAGACATCATTTAAAAATACCTATATCGTTTGAAATACTTATAACCTTAAAATTTACTATAGACCATTATTTTGAATACCTATTCCCTTGCTTACCAGCTGCATAACATTCCATCAGAACAATGCACCAATGATTTTCTCAACCATCTCCTAATAACGTATTTTTAAATATACAATCAGTGTAAGTTACTGTCATTTTGATAGCTCTTCGTTGCCAGTTTACCCACCAGAGAAATTGTTTCAACTTCGAGTTTTACCAGTCATATAATTATGCACACACTAGCATATTCTCACAGAGATTGTGTTTTATTATTTCTTGACCTGTTAGGTCAACACCAGGCACTTTATGGTAAACTCCTGGCCTGACTAGAGAAAATCACATAGGCCCTTGAGGCGATGATTCGGTGTTACGAGGTCACTTTTAAGTAGACTGTCCTCTTGCCACATCCCTAGATTACAGAACACACTCAGATTGAATTAACCCTCACCACAATGCCGTTTTTTCCAGCGCTAATCACATGCATCCTAGGCACTAAGTGTTCTGTATTCTATGGGTATTTATATAAATTGAAGCCTCAGAGACTGTCCAATATTAGTGACATACCATCTCATTTGATGGTTATTGGGGGAAAAAACTCCCTAAAATACTGGATTTCTAGGTGTTCATATGATGATATGTTAGTTTTATGAATGAATGAGTGCAGGGCCTCCCCTGGGTCATTGCTTCTCTGTTGAATAATTAGGGGTTAAGAAAGGAAGACTTCAGGAAGGCAGAATCTTGGTGCTCCCAATTGCCTAAATTTTATTTCTGGGAAAACAAGTTGACGTACTGGCATCCATGTCTTCAATATCCAGGGAGCAGTTTGTCTTCAAAGTATCTTATACCCATTCAGAATTCCATGGGAATTAATTAAGTGGAGAAGTTTCAAAGACAAAAGCTGATCTGGAGTACAATACCATGGTGTACTGTTTTTGCGATTTCAGCCTCCTGAAGGTATTAAGAATAGCCCCTCTCTAGCTGTCAATACACGTTCTCAGAGCCAAAGCATTAAACTGTGAAATGAACAAGGGCTGATACAATAATGGAATTTAAATTAAATTTAAAATAATTTATTTATTTCATACATATTATTCAAAATCTATATTTTTATGTATATGTATGTGTAAATATATACACACATCAGAGGAAGATCTGTATCTTTCACAATATATGATTGTGAAAAGCATTAAACTGTGAAATGAACAAGGGCTGATACAATAATGGAAGTAAGACATCTTTATGTCTCTCTGACAAGAACTCTTTGGAGGATTTGTCAGGCAGTGTGTGTGTGTGTGTGTGTGTGTGTGTGTGTGGTTTAAGAGTCCATCAATGAATGAAAATTATATTAGTAGTGTCCCTGTATTGGTAGCACTGTTTTGAACTCAGTGAACCTGATTAAAATCCTGTGATTTTACTTTCAAAAGTAATCTTTGAGATCATTTTAACCATTCACCAGTTTTCAGTTACCACACATGAGGTAATTTTTTCTTTAATGAAGAAAATACAGAAACTTACGAAGATGAAAGTAAAAGCTTCTGTTAATTGCATCAGCTGATGCCATTTTAACCTTTTAAAAGTATTTTAAAATTATTTAAAAATTTTTACTATGTCCCTTCCTTTTTTACTGTGCAAACACACACACAGAAGTTAAGATACTACAATATTTTTGATGTGTATTAAATTTAAAATAATTTATTTATTTCATACATATTATTCAAAATCTATATTTTTATGTATATGTATGTGTAAATATATACACACATCAGAGGAAGATCTGTATCTTTCACAATATATGATTGTGTTAAAAAAGTATATACTCTAAAATCATCCCCTTAAAATAACCACTATTATCATTTTGGGAATAGATATTTCTAGCTATGTGTGTGTGTATGTGTGTGTGTATATATGAGAGGTATAGATAGATGTATATATTGATAAAACAATGTTCCCTAATCTGTTTTTAAAATGTATAACTTTCTTTTTCTTTTTTTCTTTCCTTTTCCGTGCCTCTTTCCCATCATTTTTTTGCTTTCCTGCTCTAGTAATAGACACATAACAAAATTCACCACCTTAATCATTGTAAGGATTCATTTAGGTGGCATTAAGTATATTCATATAGTTGTGCAATCATAATCCATCTTTAGAACTTTTATACTTTCCCAGACTGAAAATGCACATCAGTTAAATAATTACTCAACATGCCTCCTCTCCCCTGACCTCCTTGTTAACCAGTTTGCTTTGTCTTCATGAATTTCATTACTTATCGTATATCATTGGATTCATACTGTATATATCCTCTTTAACTGGCTTATTTCATCTTAGCCTAATGTTTTCATGATCCATTCCTGTTTTAGCATGTTTCAGAATTTCTTTCGTGTTTTAAGCTGAATATTACAACATTTATGTTTATACTATATTTTGTTTATTCATTCATCTGTCAGTGGACACTTTGGTTGCTCTCACATTTTGGATATTATGAATAATTCTGCTATGAACATAAGTATATGGATACTTGATAAGAGTCCTTCCCTGTTGTGAGTTCTTTAGGGTAGATATCCAGAAGTGGAGTTGCTGGATTATTGATATATTTGGAAACATTTTAATAATACAATATTTCATTGTAGGAATGTTCCATCATTTATTTAACCAGTCCCCAAGTACTGATTATTTAAGTTGCACATAATATGTTATTTTTATAAATTACATTGCCAAGAACATATCTTGAAACTGAAGGTTTAACCATCTATGATTATTTCTTTTGGTTAAATTCTTAAAAATGAAAGATTGGCTTTTGTTAGGACTTCTGATGCATATCACTAAATTAGCTCTCAAATTGCCCACAAGAAGTTTACAGAAACAAATATTACCTTCGTCCCTAAGTCTGAATTATATGAACATTGCCCTTTGAAGACAGTTGGGATAATGCCCTCCCATCACACATAGCCCCCAACTCCAGGTATAATTCCCTATTCTGCTTTAACCTAAATAGGTGGTTCTCAACTCCAGTTTCAACAGAAAATCCTTTCTTCCTCCCCTTTTTAATTTCCAGATTTCACTCCCCAAGTAATAGGTCTAAGATAATTTGTATCTAAAAAGCTCTAAGTGAAAGACACTTTGTGTTTCTAGAGCACTCAGTGATTCTGTTTGCAGTCAGACTTGAAAAGTACTTCTGGATATATAGAAGCATATTCATACATTGTACTCTTAGTCTGTTGGATTGTTTTCTATCTCATGGTGTCATCTATTAAATGAAAAGTGTATGACTGGAATGAGCAAGGAAAGCAACCATGGGTATTAAACCCTGAATAATGGAAGACAATCAGTGAGGGGACTCAAGATGGAAAATTAAATCATTTTCTATATTAAGGGCTTGGAAAAAATGGTAAGTAATTTTTCTTGAGCAAAAAACAAGTAGCAAAAAAAAAAAAAAAAAAAGGGATGCATGGCATTATAACTGAAATAGGTAAGCTAGGGTTTCTTTTTTTTTTTTTTTCCTTGCACTATGTAAACTCAGACACCAGGTCTGTCCATTCATTTATCCCGTCATGGTTTACTAAGTACCTACTTGGTGTGAAATTTTAGTGATAAGATCAAGCTCTTTTTGGCCAGTAAAACTCATTGCAAATATTCAGAATTTACTCTTGGTATCACTCAGTTTTCAATGTCCTTATGACTTCTTTTGTATAAGGATAGTATTAGAAGGAAAAGAGACATGAGCATACTCCCCTCAAGTCTGTGTCTTGAGCAGTGAAGCTCCTTTTTTGCTGGTTGTTATAGAACGACTTTTATTTGAAGAATAAGATAGACTACTCATTTAGAAAGGAGGATAAAATGACAGTATTCCTAGATCTTGTTTGTTGTTCAGCTAGAGTCAATCTGGGGAAGTAGTGTGAATTTTCGTGTCACTCAGCTCTAAATAGTGGCAAAGCTGGGATTTTTTTGATCCTGAATTTTACTGCAGGACCCTTCAATTTAATTGATCATCCTCTAGGGCAATATTTCTATCTGCCAGTATCCTTAACTGAGAATAGAAGTTGGAAAATGCACCTCCTGCAGTACAATTGGCCTGTAAAAATCCTTCATTTGGTTTCCTCGTGTTTGCCCCCCAAAAAAATGAGCATAGCTTTAAAGTCAGAAGAGGAATCTCTGATCCATTTTCCACACAGCAGTAATCAACTGACACAGCACAGCACAGCACAGCAGCTGCCTTGCACCACGGACTCTTATTTTACACAGTTCATGTCCCTCAGTTGTTTCCCAGATAACAATGCTAAGTATCACTTGCTGTCTGTTGCACCATTTACTCCATTAGTTTTCTTCTACACAGGAATATTTTTCTGAACCCACATAGACTGAGAAGGCCTCTATGTTTGTTTACGTGAATTTCTCATATGTGGTTTATTTTACTTTTTCTTTACCCAAGAATGATAGTAGTGTTTAGTTGCTCAGTTGTGTCCAACCCTTTGCAACCCTTCGAACTGTAGGCCGCCAGCCTTCTCCATAGGATTTTCCAGGCAAGAATATTAGAGTCGGTTGCCGTTTCCTTCTGCAGGGGATCTTCCTGACCCAGGGATCAAATCCACATCGCCTATGTCTTCTGCATGGCAGGTGGAATCTTTACCCCATGAGTCATTGGGGAAGAGAGGTAGAATGGTTTTTAAAACTTCAAACTACAGAACAGAACTAGGCTGCCTGGGTTGAATCCTAGGTCTGCCATTTGCTAGCCATTAACCTTGCATAAATACATGTTAAAGATACATATGCTTCAGTATCTTCATCTGGAAACTAAGGATAAGTAATAGATTCTGTCTCAAGGGTACCTGCGAGGAGTAAGTATGAACTGCATTGGATACAAAATGTTTACGCAAAGTAAATGCTTTATAAGTGTTTACTATTATTATATCTTTTAAAAAATACCAGTTGGTATTTTAGTTTGTTTTTCCTGCCACAAAGATATGCGGACGAAATACATAGCTCCAAGTGACAAATGGCCATTAGGTTTTGTTCAAATAACTTTACACAACTGTCACGAAAAGAAAATTGAAGCTGAAATATTTGTAACCCTATCTTCTAACAAATAACCATCACTCTTTCCATAGTTGTTCTGGTCCTTGCCCATATGGAAATACCATTCTGTGTAGCCTCAGTTGTATTGTACATATGATTGATTTCACATTCTGTGTTTTTCATTTAACATTTACATTTTCATTTAACATCTTAAGCATATTTTCATGTGTTTATAATATCTAGAACCAAATTTAAGGAAGGGGATTTGAGTTTTATGTTGCTGTGTATATGTCAGACTTTAGCTTTTATATATTTTCCCTTTCTGTTACCTTAGAAAGTTTTCATTCCAAATAGAAGTCATTTTTGCTCACTACAAACATTTTTGTAAAAAATTTGAAGGAAGAATTATTTAGTGCAGCAACTTTGATTCCCTTTGTCTTCTTGTGGCTTTAGCAACTAGCTCAGTGCCTAACATAGCAGAATTTCAGTAAATTTTTGTTGAATAGATACTTTGGATTATTTAGATTTTATGGGATTGGGATATTATAGTTATTTGATAGTTAATTCAAAATATGTTTCCTTTCAATATGTGTTAAAGATTATTTTTAAATGTTTTAGTTTCTTTCTTTTCATGGTACAATTATTTAAAATTTGCCACTTGACTCTTTCTGTAGGGGATTTGAGTGAGTATCAAGTAAAACTTACATATATAATCTGACCATTAAAATGAAAATAAGCACTTCAGATGCTTCTTTGAAAGATAGTAGTAATTAATAAATTCCAATAGTAAAGTCCTTAAATTATTTAGAGGGAGGAAGAGACTAATGAGGTTACTGTAATTAAGCATGCATTAAACATATGAGACTTCCTTGATTGTCAAGTAATAAAAGAAATGAGATACCTTATATTTTGGGTTTTTTTTTTTTTTTTTTTTTTTTGCAATCTGACAAGAGAAATGCATTTTTCTTGGGAGACCATTATTCATTTATTCAAATATTTGTTAAATGCCTATTATGTGCTATGATATGAAAAAGACAGTGGAAAGCAGCAGTAAAAAGGGGACTGTCTCTAACCCTATGAAAAGAGACATACACAAGCCTGATATGTGCAGAAAAGGAGAGAGAGAGTGCCCATTGTGCCAGAGGATTTGGGCAATGGTTCACTGAGGGAACTGACACTCAGGCTGAGACTTCAAGGGTTCTTAGAAATTAGCTCAATATAGAATCCAGAGAGAGGTGGGGAAGCACAGAGATATAATCCATGAGATGGCAGACAGTCTGGCACATCAACTATGAAAGGAAGTCAGTGTCAGAGAGTGACATGACATTGACCTCTCAAGGAGAGGCAGAAGAGATAGACTGGGTCCAAATCACTCCACTAAAGCACTGAAGACTTTTCAACAGGAAAGTAATGTGATTAGATAGATATGCATTTGAAAGAAATCACTCTTCCTATACCCTCTTACGGGCTTCTCTCATAGCTCAATTGGTAAAGAATCTGCCTGCAATTAAGGAGACCCGGGTTTGATTTCTGGTTGGAAAGATCCCCTGGAGAAGGAAATTTCAATCCATTCCAGTGTTCTTGCCTGGAGAATCCTATGGACAGAGGAGCCTGGCAGGCTATAGTCCATGGGGTTGCAATCAGTCGGACACGACTTAGCGACTAAACCACCAAACCACCATACCCTCTTACAGGTGGCGCTAGTGGTTAAGAATCTGCCTGCCAATGAAGGAGATGCCAGAAATGAGAGTCTCATCCCTGAGTCAGGAAGATCCTCTGGAGTAGGAAATGGCAACCCACTCCAGTATTCTTGCCTGGAAAATTCCAGCACATTCCAGCACTATGGTGGGCCATAGTCCATAAAGTCACACGAACATAACTGAGCATGCACATCCCACCATTCTTATTTAACTCTTCCTACAGAATGAAGGATTCATTAAAGGGGAACAAGCATAGACACTGGGAGACCAGAGTGAGTGCCGTTGGATAAGTCCTTGTGAGAGGTGGTGTAGTGTCTTGGAGTTGGCTTACAATAGAGGAAATGGTGTAATGCAGATGTTGCCTCTTTAGGGAATAGGATCACCAGGATTTGATGCTTGAATGGGATGTGAGGGAGAGGGTCAAGAATGACTTCTAGTGTTCTCATTAGAAAAACACCAGAATGGACAAGAAAACCAAATGAAAGGCATGAAAAGCAGATTCAAGGAAGATGCTGAAACAGTTTTTAACATCTTGAGGCTGAAGAGTGTCTGAGACATCCAAGTAAATGCATGAAATAGACAGTTGAATATTTGGACCTGGTATTTCAAGTATAGATGGGTTCTGCAGATAGAAATTCAGGAGAGTGTTCATACAGAGAAGGTATTTCAAGTTGTGGGCATAGTTCTGGAGAGATTTAATAGAGAGAGGAGAAGAGGTCCTGTGTCAGATAAAAAGGATCAGTATTCGGGGCCATTGGGCAACATGTTGACTCAAGTTGTTAGTAGCACTTTTATAAAAATATTGGAAAAGTACTTCTGGCAGAAAGCTATAAAGAGGCTGGGTCCTTGCTACCACTGTTGAATAGACATGGTGGTTCTTGACTGCCCTTTCTATTACAGAAGACAAATTTCTACCTATGACCATGATAATTTGATTTTCCCTGGTGGCTCAGATGGTAAAGAATCTGCCTGAATGTGAGAGACCCGGGTTCAATCCTTGGGTCAGGAAGATCCTCTGAAGAAGAGAATGGCAAGCCACTCCAGTATTCTTACCTGGAGAATCCCATGTACAGAGAAGCCTGGCAGGCTATTGTTTATGGGGTCACAAAAAGTTGGACACTACTGAGTGACTAACACTTTCACTTTCAGCTTGCAGTTTGACTTCTTCCCAACTTAGAAAAAAGCAAGTTAGTTATTAAAACACTGTAAGGTAATTGCTTTAATGGAGGTCTATACAAAGCCCATTGTGGCTATGACTAAAGTACTGTAGAAATCCTTCTAGGTGATTTTCATTTTTCTATTAAACATTTTGTGAATATCATCAACATGTTAATCTCTGTGAGCTATTGGGAAGAAGATAGTATTTTAGGATGTCTCCCTGTTCCCCAGCAGTTTATAATATGGTACAGGGGTGAATACATAGTAACTGTTGAATGAAGGTCTCTAGACTTCTGGAAAGACATTACAGAAGAGGCATCACTGGAGTGGAATGCCATTGCCTTCTCCTGAAGAATTAGTAGCAACTGCCAAACAGAAGATGGCTGTGTCTGAGCAACAAAGGAGAAACATAGTGGAGAGTTATAAAGAACAAGTCATAGATGGTAGAAGGAGGTCCTGGCTAACAGATATGAGTAGACACATGAGTGTATGTTGTATTCTTATCTCTACATAAGCCTAATATTGGATGTATACTGTGAGTGATGGTGGAAATAGGGAGGTGGCTGGACAGGAGGACAAGGGCTAGATTGTAGAGTCCTTATAAAGGGTATTTAAAAAGGTAGAGAGAATAAAAAGTTCAACACAAGGCAGAGTCATTTGCAAATGAGTCAGGATCAAATATTCACATTAGAGGTAATATCACTGTGACAGTATTGAGGAGATATGGGAGAGAAATAACGTTAGATCATGACTATAAAGAGCTCTGAAAAGTGATGATGAAAGCCAGAACTCGGAGAGAGAAAGTGAGACTAGGGTAAAGTACAGGGATGCCAGAGATATTAAGGGCTTATGTAGAAGACATACCCCTCGTCCAAGGTAAGGAGCAGTGCTGCTCTTTGCTGGAGCAGCCGTGAAGAGATACCCCATGTCCAAGGTAAGAGAAACCCAAGGAAGACGGTAGGTGTTGCAAGAGGGCATCAGAGGGCAGACACACTGAAACCATAATCACAGAAAACTGGTCAATCTAATCACATGGACCACAGCGTTGTCTAACTCAGTGAAACTAAACAATGCCATGTGGGGCCACCCAAGACAGGCGGGTCATGGTGGAGAGGTCTGACAGAATGTGGTCCACTGGAGAAGGGAATGGCAAACCACTTCAGTATTCTTGCCTTGAGAACCCCATGAGCAGTATGAAAAGGCAAAATGATAGGATACTGAAAGAGGAACTCCCCAGGTCGGTAGGTGCCCAATATGCTACTGGAGATCAGTGGAGAAATAACTCCAGAAAGAATGAAGGGAGGGAGCCAAAGCAAAAAGACTACCCAGCTGTGGATGTGACTGGTGATAGAAGCAAGGTCCGATGCTGTAAAGAGCAATGTTGCATAGAAACCTGGAATATTAGGTCCACAAATCAAGGCAAATTGGAAGTGGTCAAACAGGAGATGGCAAGAGTGAACATTGACATTCTAGGAATCAGTGAACTAAAATGGACTGGAATGGGTGAATTTAACTCAGATGACCATTGTATCTACTACCATGAGCAGGAATCCCTTAGAAGAAATGGAGTAGCCATCATGGTCAACAAAAGAGTCCAAAATGCAGTACTTGGATGCAATCTCAAAAATGGCAAAATGATCTCTGTTCGTTTCCAAGGCAAACCATTCAATATCACAGTAATCCAAGTTTATGCCCCAACCAGTAATGCTGAAGAAGCTGAAGTTGAATGATTCTATGAAGACCTACAAGATCTTTTAGAAGTAACACCCAAAAAAGATGTCCTTTTCATTATAGGGGACTAGAATGCAAAAGTAGGAAGTCAAGAAACACCTGGAGTAACAGGAAATTTGGCCTTGGAAAACGGAATGAAGCAGGGCAAAGGCTAAGAGAATTTTGCCAAGAGAATACATAGGTCATAGCAAACACCCTCTTCCATCAACACAGGAGAAGACTCTACACATGAACATCACCAGATGGTCAACACCAAAATCAGATTGATTATATTCTTTGCAGCCAAAGATGGAGAAGCTCTATACAGTCAGCAAAAACAAGACCTGGAGCTGACTATGGCTCAGATCATGAACTCCTTATTGCCAAATTCAGACTTAAATTGAAGAAAGTAGGGAAAACCACTGGACCATTCAGGTATGACCTAAATTAAATCCCTTATGATTATACAGTGGAAGTGAGAAATAGATTTAAGGGACTAGATCTGATAGATAAGAGTGCCTGATGAACTATGGATGGAGGTTCGTGATATTGTACAGGAGACAGGGAGCAAGACCATCCCCATGGAAAAGAAATGCAAAAAAGCAAAATAGCTTTCTGGAGAGGCCTTACAAATAGCTGTGAAAAGAAGAGAGGCAAAAAGCAAAGGAGAAAAGGAAAGATATAAGCATCTGAATACAGAGTTCCAAAAAATAGCAATAAGAGATAAGAAAGCCTTCCTCAGCGATCAATACAAAGAAATAGAGGAAAACAACAGAATGGGAAAGACTAGAGATCTCTTCTAGAAAATTAGAGATACCAAGGGAACATTTCATGCAAAGATGGGCTCCATAAAGGACAGAAATGGTATGGATCTAACAGAAGCAGAAGATATTAAGAAGAGGTGGCAAGAATACATAGAAGAACTGTACAAAAAAGATCTTCATGACCAAGATAATCACAATGGTGTGATCATTCACCTAGAGCCAGATATCCTGGAATGTGAAGTCAAGTGGGCCTTTAGAGAGCATCACTACGAACAAAGCTAGTGGAGGTGATGGAATTCCAGTTGAGCTATTTCAAATCCTGAAAGATAATGCTGTGAAAGTGCTGCACTCAATATGCCAGCAATTTGGAAAACTCAGCAGTGGCCACAGGACTGGAACAGGTCAGTTTTCATTCCGATCCCAAAGAAGGCAATGTCAAAGCATGCTGAAACTACCGCACAATTGCACTCATCTCACACACTAGTAAAGTAATACTCAAAATTCTCAAAGCCAGGCTTCAGCAATACGTGAACCATGAACTTCCATTTGTTCAAGCTGGTTTTAGAAAAGGCAGAGGAACCAGAGATCAAATTGCCAACATCTGATGGATCATTGAAAAAGCAAGAGAGTTCCAGAAAAACATCTATTTCTGGTTTATTGACTATGCCAAAGCCTTGAATGTGTGGATCACAATAAACTGTGGAAAATTCTGAAAGAGATGGGAATACCAGACCACCTGACCTGCCTCTTAAGAAACCTATATGCAGGTCAGGAAGCAACAGTTAGAACTGGACATGGAACAACAGACTGGTTCCAAATAGGAAAAGGAGTCCATCAAGGCTGTATATTGTCACCCTGCTTATTTAACTTCTATGCAGAGTACATCATGAGAAACGCTGGGCTGGAAGAAGCACAAGCTGGAATCAAGATTGCTGGGAGAAATATCAATAACCTCAGATATGTAGATGACACCATCCTTATGGCAGAAAGTGAAGAGGAACTAAAAAGCCTCTTGATGAAAGTGAAAGAGGAGAGTGAAAAAGTTGGCTTAAAGCTCAACATTCAGAAAATGAAGATCATGGCATCTGATCCCATCACTTCATGGCAAATAGACGGGGAAACAGTGGAAACAGTGTCAGACTTTATTTTTCTGGGCTACAAGATCACTGCGGATGATGATTGCAGCCATGAAATTAAAAGACACTTACTCCTTGGAAGGAAAGTTATGACCAACCTAGATAGCATATTGAAAAGCAGAGACATTACTTTGCCAACAATGGTCTGTCTAGTCCAGGCTATGGTTTTTCCAGTGGTCATGTATGGATCTGAGAGTTGGACTGTGAAGAAAGCTGAGCGCTGAAGAATTGATGCTTTTGAACTGTGGTGTTGGAGAAGACTCTTGAGAGTCCCTTGGACTGCAAGGAGATCCAACCAGTCTATGCTAAAGGAGATCAGTCCTGGGTGTTCTTTGGAAGGACTGATGCTAAAGCTGAAACTCCAGTACTTTGGCCACCGCATGCGAAGAGTTGACTCATTGGAAAAGACCCTGATTCTGGGAGGGATTGGGGGCAGGAAGAGAAGGGGATGACAGAGTATGAGATGGCTAGATGGCATTACCGATACGATGGACGTGAGTTGAATGAACTCCCAGGGTTGGTGATGGACAGGGAGGGCTGGCGTGCTGCAATGCATGGGGTCGCAAAGAGTCAGACATGACTGAGCAACTGAACTGAACTGAACTGAACTATGTAGAAGACATGGTAGTAGATTAGATTAGAAGCATGTGTGCACATGTACACATGCGGGGGTGTGTTTAGGGAATGGGTGGGTCATGGGTGAAAGGGGTAGAGGAATGTTAGTTGTTATTCCACCTTGGGCATAAAGGAAGTTGAGGGCTTGCTCCCAAAGTGGGCACGAGATGTGCACTTATAGCCCCTTGTCTGTTCTTGTCTCTTGGCCACAGCCAGTTCTTTCTGGTAGTGGAGACATCCATTCAACAGTTATTGATTATTTATCAGTCCTTCCTCAAGACTGCAAACTCCTGGGGAGCAGGTAGACATGCCCTCTTCATCCTGGAATACTACTCTTCTTCCATTAACCTTGTCAAGCTTTCCATGTTGAAGAAGCCTAGAAAATGATTGATGGACAAATAACCATATTAAAAGACTGCTACAGAGATTCGAGTCTCAGGGAAAAAATATATATGTATGTGTATATGTGTGTGTGTGTGTCATCTTTAAAATGTGCATGATTTTCAAAATTAAAATGTTAAATCATGATAAAACTTCAAGAATTCCTGCAAAAAAAGAAAAAGAAATGAAATGCCCAAAAATAAATATTTGGAAATGTCTAATCCAGTAAGTAGAAAAGATTCGCTATGTATTTAATTGAATATGTGGGCCAGGAAAGTGTTGCCATAGCTCTCTTTTACCATGAAGAATATAAATAAATATGCTTTAAAATGATTCCTGTTCTTTACCCCCTTCCACCTCCAATGAGGTAAAGAATTTTAAATTGCAAATGAAAAAAAAATTATAGCTAAATGTGCTATTTTCACACACGTAACTATGAGATAGAAAACACTCAGAAACATGCCGGCACATACACAGCAGAATTTATAATATAGTTTTGAGAATCCTTCTCATCTAGTGAGCTGTTGCCTAGAAGAAGGCAATGGCTCCTGAAATTGCGCCCTGATGCCTTCCTTCAAAGACTTTAGGAATCTTTAAGCAGTGTATGTGTGTGCACATGTGTGCATGTTCACCAAGAAAGAAAAAGAGAAATTGGTTGAAAAAAGTTGCTTCTAAGGATTAGGATTAATTCTTTGTTGTTTACTTTATAAATATGACTGGATTTCATCTGCAAAGTATGTGACTGTTAAGTGTCTGTCTGGGGGCAGACTCCTTTCCAGCTGCGGTGTAGAGTATGCCTGCCATTAACCCAGTTGCTCTGTCAATGTCTCCATTTATACTTGGGTTTGTAAAGTGTTTAAAATAGGAACTCTGGGTTTCTGCTGATCTTGAGTCATCAAAGAAAAGAAAAGCTTTATTCCTCCTTATATTCAATTCCATTCATGCAGACATTTTTTTAAGATTGACATGGTTGACTAAAAAAATCTAACTTTATATGTTTTTAGGTTCAAACTGAATCTTCTGTACTCTCTTCTTCAGAATATCAGGATCTTACTGAGTTTTTATTTTGGAGTTTTTTCATGAAAAAAAGTGAAAGTGAAGTCGCTCAGTCATGTCCGACTCTTTGCCACCCCGTGGACTGTACCCTACCAGGCTCCTCTGTCCATGGGACTCTCTAGGCAAGAATACTGGAGTGGGTTGCCATTTCCTTCTCCAGGGGATCTTCCCGACCCAGGGATCGAACCCGGGTCTCCCGCATTGCAGGCAGATGCTTTAACCTCTGAGCCACCAGGGAGGCCTGATTTTCATGAAATGTATTTTAACAAATTGCTTAATGTGGAAATAACATCTTCTATTGGGTACTATTGGGACCACCTTCCTAGAGAGGGAAATGCTACTCCACCAAGACAAGAACTTTGACGTCACTTAAATTACAAAAGGAAATGGCAAGTTGGCCCTTTGAGAGGCTATCTAAAAAGGGGGAAAAAAGATAACTTTATTCAACAGTTTCTTATAACTTAACAGAAAAGTAAATCTAAAATTACAAAATCTCTGGGAAACTACAACTGAGACAAATCACTAATGATAGGAAAAGATAGCTGTCACAGTCAGAACCCAATAAAAATGATACCACACAGAAACCAGCCCCTTCCAAGGAACTGATTTATAAATGTCCTGTGTATATAGGTCTATTGGGGTATAGAGAAGCCATTAGGGACGAAATGATAATCTGGGGCTAGCAGAGTCAGAACTGTCTTCCTGTACATTCAAGAGGACCAACGTGCAGGGGAGCAGTTGATTGTGAATAGGAGAAGAGAGTGTTGTAGAAGACAGATCCTCGAAAGGACCAGGGACCCTCCACGGTTGATAGCTAGGGACATCACAATCAGGTTGCTGGAAGAAATGTGACTCAAGAGTTTTTTATTTTATTTTTTATTTATTTTTTTTTTCCATTTTATTTATTTATTTATTTTTAACTTAACAATAATGTATTGGTTTTGCCATATATCAAAGTGAATCCGCCACAGGTATACATGTGTTCCCCATCCTGAACCCTTCTCCCTCCTCCCTCCCCATAAGATCCCTCTGGGTCATCCCAGTGCACCAGCCCCAAGCACCCAGTATCGTGCATCGAACCTGGACTGGCGACTTGTTTCATATATGATGCTGGGCATACACACTCAAGAGTTTCTTAGTATCTGTCGACAGGGGCACTGTTGTCCTCTTTGGTTTAACACTGATGTGTTTTCACCTTCTACCTGCTCAATGAAAATAGCATCCCCTAATCACTGTAACAATAAAAGGCATTGCCACACATTTCTAATCTCTCCCTGGTCACTAGGTGATTCCCTCTCCAGCTAAGAACCACTATATGTTAATCACATATCCCTGGGATTGTTTTAATGTTTATCTCTGGCTGAGATCACCGTAAAGCTATCCTCAAAAAGCCATATATCTAAATAGATCTACTTGGATATTATGGCGAGAATAGGATAGCTGTACCATGTCCAGCCCCACAGCCACATCCCAGGAGGGAAGGAGGAAAGGGGAACACTAGGAAGGGATGATGCTATGTCAGGAGAGCTGTAGTTTTTCCAGAAATGCTTTGCATACATCTCATTGGCCTGAGCTGCATCATATGGCAACTCCTGCATGCAAAGTAATCTAGGGAAGTGTGAGCATATTGCTGCTCTTAATAAAACTGAAATCTTTTGAGTAATGAAGAAGGGGAGTGTGTATGAGAAAGCAGTTAGCAGCACCTGCACCCCTGCCATGTATATCTCTCGAATGGCTTGGTGTGAGTAAATGACACTAGAATAATACAGTCTTACATTGTTTTTTCTTATACATATTGGAATTTATTTGGAAATTAATGAACAACCAAAATAGGGTGTAGTTATTCATTTCTTGTATTAACAAATCTAATCATAGTAGGGAAGAGCAAAATTAAAACATTGTTACTGGCATGTTTACAGATCCCTAATAGATCAGTGCCTCAGGATGAATGTTTGAATTTCCAGCCTTTACTTATTCCCAGACTAACCAAGACATCTCACAGTTAAGCAAAAGGTCTCTTAATCTTTGTGCTCTTGGGTCCTATTTAGGATATTCAGCAAGTATTTTTGAATTGAACAAATGAATGCAACAGAAATAGAAGACATAAGGGCAGAGAAGGTTGCTTTTGTGTTATCTTTAGTAAATCACTGTTAACAGGAATCTTTGATCCTAAACTTAGTATTTCTTTGATTGTGCCAGGGGTATATGTTTATTCCTCTCAGTGCTTCTCATTTTTACTTTTGTTCCCTCTGTTTAGCCCTTCCCCTCTCTTTTTCTAGTATTGTACTTTATGGTGATCAAGTCTTTGGGCAGTTTATTTGAGATCACATTGTTCAGTTTATTTTCTCTTGGCTGTCATATTTCAGTATATATTTTTAAAAGTCATTACCAAGTCCACTGTCATAATTTTTTTTCCTCTATTTTTAAAAAAAGAGCTTTCTCTCTTACATTTTGATTTGGTGTTATTCTTTGTATGAGGTGTAAAGTAAGGGTCCAGCTTCATTCTTTTACATGTGGATGTCTGGTATTCCCAGCACCACTTATTGTAAAAACTATCCTTTCCCCATCAAATGATCTTGGCACCCAAGTCAAAAGTCAAGTGACCGTGTATGCAAGGGTTCATTTCTGGGTTCTCTGTTCTATCTCATTGGTCTATGTCTGTCTTTATGCCAGGAGAACATTGTTTGCTTATTATAATTTTGTAATAAATTTTGAAATTGCATGTGGGAACTTCAATCTTCTTTTAAGGTTGTTTTGGCTATTCAGTCTCTTGAGATTCCATTTTTCAGAAAAGTTCAGTTGGAATTTTTACAGGGATTACATTAAATCTGTAGATTTCTATGGATAGTATTAACATATTTACAATATTGTCTTTCAATCCATGAAGATTGCGTGTCTTTCCATTTAGTTGTGTCTTCTTTAATTTATCAGCAGTATTTTGTACTTTTCAGTGTGTAATTCTTTCACCTCTTTGGTTAAGTTTTTTTTTTCTTTCTTTCTGATGTTATTATAAGTGGAATTGTTTCCTTAGTTTCTTTTCTGGATTGTTCATTGCACAGAAGCACAGTTGATTTTTGTGTTAGTCTGTGAACTCTTAGATGGCAGGAGCCATGCCTTCTTTTTGTTTTGCAGAGTTAATACAAAAATATAATAACATTTATTAATATTTGTTTATGTACATTTATTTTGCATTAGCAGTAATCTTTGTCTTTTTTTTTTCCTTTTCTCTCTCCTGCTTTAGGGTACTACTAGTTCAACAGCTTCTCCTCCAGTCTCCACCCCTGTCACAGGACATAAGAGAATGGTCATACCAAACCAACCCCCTCTGACAGCAACTAAGAAGTCTACAATGAAGCCACAGCCTGCACCCCAGGCTGGACCAATCCCTGTGGCTCCAATTGGAACACTAAAACCCCAGCCTCAGCCTGTTCCAGCTTCTTACACTACAGCATCCACCCCTTCAAGACCTACCTTCAATGTGCAGGTGAAGTCAGCCCAGCCCAGCTCCCATTACATGGCTGCTCCTTCACCAGGACAATTTTATGGTTCAGGGCCAGGGGCCCAAGGTTATAACACTCAACCAGTTCCTATGTCTGGCCAGGGTCCACCTCCTTCTACACGGGGAGGCATGGATTATGCATATGTTCCACCACCAGGACTTCAGCCTGAGCCTGGGTATGGGTATGCTCCCAACCAAGGACGCTATTATGAACCCTATTGCGCAGTGGGGCCTGGCTATGGGGGCAAAAATGACTCTGATCCTTCCTATGGTCAACAAGGCCATCCAAATACCTGGAAGCGGGAACAAGGGTATACTCCTTCTGGCCCTGGGAACCAGAACCCTGCTGGGATGTATCCAGTTGCTGGTCCCAAGAAGACCTATATCACAGATCCTGTTCCAGCGCCCTGTGTACCACCACTGCAACCGAAGGTAGGAAACTTATTAACATAGTGGTGGGAAAAAAGGGTACCTATCTCGGCCTGCCTTCCCCAGAAAGCAGATCCTAAGGCAAAAGTATTAATATATGTGCTACTTTTATTTCATTAAAAAGTGCAGTCTGAAGGAAGTGCTTGGATAGAGGCAGGAAAATGGGGAGATCCTATCTGGGGATATGGAAGAGTGTTATCAATATGAAATCTGTTAAGTATCAAGTACAACTAATTGTTCAGTTTTGAAGGACCAGCTTCCAAAAGACCATATGAACCATAGCAGCTCAGGATAATCTCTCCCATGGGAAAGAAGGAAAAATAATTTATTTTCCCACTATTGTTTCCTGTTGATCAAAGCCTTCTACCATGGGTTAGAGACTTCCTCACACTTAGATGTTGCATTTACTTGGTCACTAAATAGATCTGAAGCATCTGATGTCTTAGCAGGGGTAGGGAATCCCTAGGTGTGGAGGTGAGAGGTGCTCAGGGCAACACAAGATGAACTGCTGTCAGATTGGGCTCTTGTGAAGGTGGTCACAACCCAGGCAAAGTTGGTGCCACAGTGACTGCTAGGGAAGAACAAGTGGATAAGGGCCCAGGAGACAGCTGAGGCTAAGGTAATACAGACACCTTGTCTAATTTTCTTTGGGAGGGGGCTGGAGTGCAGTGGCCCTTGTTTATCTACATCAGTGAGCCTCCAGGAAAAAATATTACTCTCCAACCTTTAATTCTATTAGGCAACTTAAAAAATTTCTTTATGACAGTTCTCTTGTTTATTGTTTGATTTAATTTCAAGCTTGTATTAGTTTTAAGTCAACATGTTTAGTTATGAACTTCTTATGACTAGGCAGTATACAATACTGTACACACCTAGTCACCTACAGCTTGGGTTTTTCTTGACTGCTGGAACCAACATGATGATGTTTCCTTTCACCTTGAAAAGAGGAACCAAGGAGAGTTACTTGGAAGGAGTGAGATGGAGAAACAAATCTAGTTTCCAGCCATTGTGTTAAAACCAAGCTTTCCCTTCCCTTTAGTCAGAACCATGAGAAATCAGAAATTGAAGAAGCCTGGATTAAATAGAAGTTCATTGGTAACCTGGGTGGATGGAAGTTTGTATCATATATATTTAACCCTTTTCACATTTGAGATCGTCAATTTCAAGACATATCCATTTGCATTTTCAATATTATAACAAAAATTAGTGAGGTCCTCACTCTTCCAGGGAGTTTATTCAATCACTGTTCTCACATGAAAGCATCAGCTCTGGTGCAGGTGGATTTTAGGTTCCTTAGGGGTAAGGAACCCTTCCTAGAAGGTGAGGCCTGAGGATAGCTAGAGGTATCCATCTATCTTACAAATGCCCATTACACAGAAGTGAACCAGCCATGATCATTTTCCAACATAAAGACTCCAGGCAAAAATGTTAAGTGTTTTTGATACATTACTCTTGGACAGACTTTCTTTTGAAAAATCTCTTTATGAAAAGAAATGTTCAGGGTTTTCTGTTTTATTTATTTATTTTTTTTAATATTGCCCAAAATAGCCAACCTGGGCAGCCTTGCCCTTTGTTAACATTGCAGCATATTTGTTTTCATCCCTCCTGGCCCTGAAGTGACCTGTTGAGAAAAAAATGGGGTTATTCAGCTTTACCTCACTTTGGGACAACCGCAACAAATTCTCCTATAGAAGATTGAAAGTTTAGGTTGGGACAATGGCCTTCACTGTTTAAGTTCAAATAGCTATGCAGTTTTGCCCTGTCTGAAACACCCTGACTGTAATAGGATTACTGGGTGATCATCATAAGGGCAGGGGACTCAGGCCTGAGTTGTTTAATGATCCTATTACCCAACCTGGGGAAACAGACATGAGACAGAGCAAAAGTATGTCTAGGTGGAGAGAATGACCTGGTGAGAAGTACTGAACCCAAATTCAAGTTTCCTGTTTTCCCACCATGTCTCTGGGCAATCTGGAACCAATCCAGTGGAATAGGAAAAAGAATCCGTGCCCACTGCAAGACCTGGATCTAAACTATTAGGTCCAGACATATCACTAATATTTGGTCCTGTCTTCATCAACTTACTTGAGATGACAGAATGAATTTCTATTAACCACTCTGCAGAAAGCTTGAAACTTTATTTTCCTTATTGGAATAAGATAATTATTCAGGGTGATCCATTCCAATATTGAAGATCCTGGATATCAATAGATTTTTTGTCATTAATTTGGCAAAACTAATACAATTTTATAAAGTTTAAAAATAAAATAAAATAAAAAAATCTGAAATATTTATTTTTCAACAGTGTCATGTGTTTTAACATCATACTATACATTTTAAAAATGAAAATCAAATCATGTACTTTTTGCAGTGATTATTAAGGAGAGTGGTTAGAGGTTGATATTTAACCATCTGTCTTTGTTTGGGGAAATGGGAAAGAGGCTGATGAAGCTACAGATATTGTCTGGGGTGTGTTGGGGGCCATTGATGGATGAAGGGGTGGTCTCTTTCACAGTTGATCTTTGAGCAGAACACTACTGTATTCAACTGCACCTGTTCACAGGGGACCCTATTGTCTCAAATAGTGACTTGGCTTGGCTAAGCAATGTGACTCTTGGCTTGAGAAATGAGCTCCTAATTCTAATCCCAGTTCCTCCCTTGACATTCTTCTTTCAGCTTTAGGAAAGCCTCTAGACCTTTTTATGTCACGCTCTCAGCCTCTGTAAAGTGGAATGTCATCTTCACTAATTAATTAATGATTGCAAAGGGCCTGGAAATTTCCAAGGGCTGAATAATTGCCAAGTGAGGACTTGGATTCAGCTTTTACACTGGCTTTCATTTATTTCCAACTTTTTTAGGCACCGATGGAAAATATACCTCTGTGGCTTAAAACAATTATCTTTTGTTACCTCAAGAAGTTCTTAGGGATATGGCATTTAACCCATTAAGGAAAAAGGTTTTTTAAAATGTAAGAAATGAATCTCCTCTATGTTTGAGAAAAGCTGCTTTAATTTCTCCATGCCGTGGTATAATATAAAAGAGGAGGTAGAAGAAAGGAAGGAGAAAATAGGAAAGAAAAGGAAAAGAAAAAGAAAGGAAAAAAAGAATGAAGAAAGGAAGGAGAAGCCCAAGTCAGAACCTGCAAGGCTTAGGGGATCGTGATTATATTTGTATTTCCATAATGTGCTGAGCAATGAATTTGCATGCTACGGTAGACTATAATGTGTTTCCTGGACCATCTGAGCTGAGTTCCTTGAAAAATATTGTTATAAGCAAGTTTTTTTAGTTGTTTAAGAGAGAAATGTTCCCTTCTCGCTGGAAATCCTCTTAAAGTCACAGTGGAATCTCTTCTGTTTGCCATTTTATAAAAGCTTATATCTGTGGGTTGCTGTGTTGTTCACAGAACTTTTTCCTGTGTGTTGGCTTCACATTCCTGTGAGATGGGATGAGTATTTTCTCTAATTTTCATGTGAGGTGAGTCAGCGTTTGAAAGCCCCAGAGTCAGGACCTCGAGGTTCCACTTCCTTGTCATAAACCTAATCTATGACAGCCTTGGCTCTGGTGAAGAGACAGACGTTATTGTCATTCAGTTGCTCAGTTGTGTCCCAACTCTTTGCAACCCCATGAACTGCAACAGGCATTCACTATTTCCCAGGGTTTGCTCAACTCATGTCCATTGAGTCGATGATGCCATCCAACCATCTCATCCTCTGTCACCCACTTCTTCTCTTGCCCTCAGTCTTTCCCAGCATCAGGGTCTTTTCCAGTGAGTCAGCTCTTCGCATCAGGTGGCCAAAGTATTGGAACTTCAGCTTTAGCATCACTCCTTCCAGAGAATATTCAGAGTTGATTTCCTTTAGGATTCATTGGTTTGATCTCCTTGCTGTCCAAGGAACTTTCAAGAGTCTTCTCCAGCACCATAGTTTGAAAACATCAGTTCTTTGGTGCTCAGCATTTGCTCCATAATATGAAGAGTGCTGGTACTATGCATCTCGGGAAAGCTGTGGAGGCCCACCTGGTGTGGGAGTTAGGTTACATTCTAAAATCATCTGGTAAAATTTCCTTGGAAAATCTTTCAGGATGGGGAGAACTTGGAGATCAACAAACTACATTTTAATAAATCCAACACAAAGTTTTATGTTGGTTTATTCAGAGTCAGAATCGATCGCTGCTGTTCATTTAGTGTTTGAAACTGGAAGATATTTAATGTTTCAGAGAGGAGAGTGAAGGTAATGAACTGCTGGGGTCAGTGTTGACAGGCCCCCAAGACCTGGGAATTGTTGAGAGTAAGAAAATACCTGAGAATGTTGATATAGTGGCATTTCAAATATTCAAATAGTATCAAAATATTTAAATTTCCTTCCATTGTGGAAAAGAGAAGGTGGTATAGATCGGGTGTCCGGCAGAGAATTGGTCGCATTTGGGAGAACGCTTTAGGGTAATCCTCTTACTAAATATCATGCAATTCCAGGATCAGAGAAACAAAGAAGAGATAGGATATGGAGAGGGATGGATACAGGTACAGGTTTTGGGTCAGATGCTAGTAATACTTGGATCTGTATAAAGCTGAGGATGGAGGCGATTGCTTGTAGAGGACAGTGACTGTAATATTAGTAATTCCTCTTTACACAGGGCTTTTCCATTTCCAAAATGCTTTGTGGATCTCGCAGAAAAACATGAGTGATAGGCACAGATAGAGGTGTTTGTCTCTCTTTTACTGATGGGGGGATTCAAAAGCTCAGTAATAAGAGTCACTCACCTAAGTTCATATGCCAAATTCATGGGTAATCCACAATTCCAAATTAGGGTTTTTGAAGGCTGTCCTCTTGCTTTCTCCACCTAGTAAACCGTGGGTGTTGTTTTGGTGTTTGGGTGCAATGAGTGCCACGTCAGCATCTCCAGCCACTGTATATGGCTCTGCCATGGCCCTCCTGATGGGCAGACACGTCAATGGGCTCTGACAGTCATGGTGCTGTGTCATGAGATTAACAGCTGGAGGGGTAAGCACCAGTTGAACCCCTGATGGGCACCCAGCCTTGGCATTGTGGGACTATGCTTCCTCTTCCTCATCACCCATGTACAATTTATCCCAGTGTTTCTACCTTCACAATATCTCAATTCTGCTTTCTTATTGAGATCCGCCTTGCTACTGTCCTGGTTCAGTTGTCCCACCTGAGCCGTTGAAATGGCCTCTTAATGGGTGTCTCTACCTCTAGTCAGAGACATGGTTCAATCCCTGGGTCAGGAAGATTCCCTGGAGAAGGGAATGGCAACCCACTCCAGTATTCTTGCCTCGGAAATCCCATGGAAAGAGGAGCCTGGCGGGCTACCACCCACGGGGTTGCAAAAGAGTCAGACACGACTGAGTGTACACGCTTGCATGTGCTACCTCTAGTCTTACTCCACATTCATTCATTCTATACATGCTACCAGATTAATATTTCTACTCTACAGCTCTGTGCTTGTCACTAACTGCCTTTTTAAAAAAGCCATCAGAAGTTCCAAGCCAGTTATGGGATGAATTGAAACTCCAGCTTAGATTCCAGTTTTATATCCCCCTTTAAGCACCCCAGCTTCCAGCTAAGAAATTACCTGCCTAGATATTTCTCACCTTGGTAGCTTTTGTCATGGAGCACCTTCTTTCTTGAATGCCTTCCCAGACCTCCCTGCAAATTAAATATTTGCATATTCAGTGTGACCCATTAAGACTGAGCTAAAGTGGTCATCTCTCTTGTGAAGTTTTGTCTTTCTAAAATTAAGCTGTGTGGTTTTTACTCTGTCATGGAAAGTTCCACACTTTTACTGTACTAGAATCATTTATGTACTTGTCTTCCACCAACCTATGCATGCACGCTAAGTTGCTTCAGTCATGTCCTGTCCTTTGTGACCTCATGGACTGTAGCCAGCCAGACTCCTCTTTCAGTGAGTTTCTCCAGGCAAGAGTACTGGAGTGGGTTGCCATGCCCTTCTCCAGCGGATCTTCCCAACTCAGGGATCAAACCTGTGATTCTCATGTCTCCTGCATTGGTAACTGGGTTCTTTACCACTAGAGCCATCTGGGAAGCCCCACCTACCTAAGATTTAGAGGATAAAAATCAGATGGTATCTGAACACTGTTTCCTACTGAATAACTAAGACAGTACATAATACATTCTTGTTTAATGAAGATGCTTGAAGAAGTGTCCTATGTCCTAGTAAAATAAGGAATAAGCCCTGCTTTAGAACATAGCAGATTGGTCATCAAAATCCCAAAACCCAAACCTACACCACCAAATCAGCTTAGGTGAACTCAGTAACACACATGTTGTCACATCAGCAGCTTAATATCTAAAGTAGCTACACAATTTCTCATGTTCACAATTGTGCTAATATTTTACACTCCTTCTGGAATACATGTGTTTATGTTTATGCTTTTATGTGCATAGTGTGTTTTACTTTCTGCATTTGCCAAATGTCCATAGAATTTGTTGATTGGGATTCTTTAGTTATCTCTTTGGGGTTCAATTTATATGCAATAAAATGTATGCACCTGAGCACATCACAGTCGGGATAGAGAACATTTCTACTTCACCACGGAGGTTTCTCAGGCCTGCTTGCAGTCAGTCCCCTTGACCTTCAGTCCCAGGCAACCTTTATGCTTTCTAACATGGATTATTTTTACCTTTGCTAGAATTCCATATAAATAAAATCATATATTAATAGTATACAGTCTTGCATCTAGACTGTTTTTACTCATAATTTTTGAGCTTTATTTGTATATGCATCCATTGTATGGATATGCTATATTTTGTTTACCCATTCACTTATTTGGAGGCTTTTTTTTTTCTATTTTGAATTATGAAAAAAGCTGCTATGAGCATTCATGTATAAGCCTTTATATGAACATACTTTTTTCTTGAATAAATACCTAGCAGAGTTATTGCTGGATCATGTGGAAACTATTTAACTTTGTAAGAGAATGTCACACTATTTTCCTGAATGTAACATTTTACAATCTCACCAAGGATGTATGAGAGGGCCAGTTGCTCCCTAACCCTAGAAACACTTGGTATTATCAGCCTTCTTAATTTTAGCTATTTTCATGCTCTATAGATATATATTTACATTTTACTTTTGATTAATGATGTGGAACACTTGTTATTCATGCACTTGTTGGCCATTTGTATATCTTCTTTTGTGAAGTGTTATCAAAATTTTTTGCCTACATTTTAATTGCTTTGTGTCTTTTTATTCTAACAGTACGTTTTATATTGTGAATAAGAATCCTCAGATATATGCATTACCAATATCCCAGTCTGTGACTTTACTTTTCACTTTCTTAATGTTGTTTCCTAGAAGCAGAAGTATTTAATTTTAATGAAAGTCAGTTTATCACTTTTATTTTCTACAGTGTATGCTTTTTGTGTCTTTAGATATTTTTGCCTCCTCATGGTCACAGTCACTTTTTTCTATGTTTTGTTTTTTTCATATTTTTTTTTTCCGGGTAATTCAGGGTTATTTTTGTGTACTGTGTGAGATAAGGGTCAAAGGTCACCCCGCATTGGTATATACACTTTTCCCAGCATGAGTTGTTGAAAAGACTCTTTCTTCCATTGAAATACCTTGACACCTTTGACAAAAATCAATTGATCACAAATGTGTGAGTCCATCTGGACTTTGTTCTATCCTATAAACTTATATATCTATCCTTAAGCCAATGCCACACAGTCTTCATCTCTGACTTTTATAAAATATTTTGAAATCTGGAAATATAAGCTTTCCATCTTTATTCTCTTTCAAAAGTGTTTTGACTATTCTAAGTCTTTTCCATCTCTGTATAAATTTTAGCTTCAGCTTATCAATTTCCACAAAATTGCTTCCTGTGATTTCAATTGAGATCTTGCTGAATCTATAGATCAATTTGAGAAGAGCTGATATCTTAATACTGAGTCTTCCAAACTATAAGCATGGTATAGTGCTCATTTATGCTTTTATTAAGTTTTCTCAACAATGTATTATTGTTTCACTCATATTTTGTTAAATTATTTCTTACTCTGGATGCTATCATAAATGGTCTTTTATTTTTTTAGATTCATTTTTGTTAGAGTATAGTTGTTTCACAATATTGTGTAAGTTTCTGCTGTACACCAAAGTGAATCAGTTGTATGTATTCATATATCCATTCTTTTTAAGACTCTTCCCATATAGGTCATTATAGAGTATTGAATGGAGTTCCCTGTGCTATACTGTGCTGTTGTTGTTGTTGTTATTGTTCAGTCACTAAGTCATGTCTGACTCTGCAACCTCGTGGACTCAGCACACCAGGCTCCTCTGTCCTCCACGGTCTCCTGGAGTTTGCTCAAATTCATGTCCATTGAGTTGGTGATACTATCTAACCATCTCACCCTCTGTTGCTCCCTTCTCTTTTTGCTCCCTTCCATCTGTCCCAGCATCAGGGTCTTTTCCAGTGAGTTGACTCTTCTCGTCAGGTGGCCAAAGTATTTGAGCTTCTGCTTCAGCATCAGCCCTTCCAATGAATATTCTGGGTTGATTTCCTTTAGGATTGACTAGTTTGATCTCCTTGCACTCCAGAGAACTCTCAAGAGGCTTCTCCAGCACCACAGTTTGAAAGCATCAATTCTATACCACTCAACCTTCTTTATGGTCCAATTCACATCCATATATAACTACTGGAAAAGTCATAGCTTTTCCTATATCTACCTTTGTCAGCAAAGTGACATCTCATTTTAATATGCTATCTAAGTTTCTCATAGCTTTCCTTCCAAGGAGCAAGCATCTTTGAATTTCATGGCTGCACTCACCGTCCACAGTGATTTTGGAGACCAAGAAGATAAAATCTGTCACTACTTCCACTTTTTCTCCATTTGTAATGAAATAATGAGACTGGATGCCATGATCTTAGTTTTTTGAATATTGTTTTAAGCCAGCTTTTTCACTCTCCTCTTTCACCTTCATCAGGAAACTCTTTAGTTCTTCAATTTCTGCCATTAGAGTGGTATCATCTGCATATCTAAGATTGTTGATATTTTTTTCAGCAGTCTTGAGTCTATCTTATGATTCATCCAGCCCGGTATTTCACACAATGTACTTGATCTAAGTTAAATAAGCAGTGTGACAATATAGAGCCTTGTTGTACTCCTTTCCCAATTTTGAACCAGTCTGTTTCATATCTGGTTCTAACTGTCACTTCTTGACCCACATAATACTCAGGAGACAAGTAAGGTGGTCTGGTAGTGCCATCTTTTTAAGAATTTTCCATAGTTTGCTGTGATCCACACAGTGAAAGGCTTTAGCATAGTTAGTGACACAGAAGTAGATGTTTTTTCTGGAAGTCCCTTGCTTTCTCCATGATCCAACAAATGTTGGCAATTTGGTCTCTGTTTCTGTCTCTTAAAAACCCAACTGGTACATCTGGAAGTTGTCAGTTCATGAATTAGTAACCTATTTTATATATAGTAGTGTATATATGTTAATCCCAGTCTCTCAATTTATCCCTGCCTCTCTTTCTTCCTTGCTAACCATGAATTTGTTTTCTACATCTGTGACACTATTTTGTAAGTAAGTTCATTTGTACCATTTTTGTTTGATTCACATATAAGTAGTATCATATGGTTTGAAGATATCCCAGGTCCTTAATCTTTTTGGAAAATTAGATAGTTTTAATAAATGTCTTTCGTAATATGTACTATTTTGTATTTAAGGGCAAGAGAATGCATTTCATTTTGCATATGGAATCACTGATTTGTCCCTCTAGAAATCTCCTTTCCTTCTTGGCTAGCAGCAAACACTCACACTGTCCTATTTCAAAGAAGAAAATATAGTTCCCTTCCCCAGAAAGCAAAGAGGCTTGACCACTATCAATGTATAATAATTAGTGGTAAGCATAAAAATTTTGACAGATTTTACACACAGAGTTTCAGGAAATATCCCAAAGTGAAAGTCAAATAGTTGACTTCCCAAAAATGCTACTTCCCTAGAAATATTTACTTGTTATGTTAGCTCTTTGATTTTCTGGAACATAGAAAACAACTTTCAGATACACTCTTAGCAAATAATATGATGTTTGCTGTATTTTATCCTTGGAATTCTGTGAATGTTCTTTAGAAAATGTAATATAGTTTATTTCAGAAGTTTACTTACTTAAATATAACAACTTATATAATAATAATGTGTAGCATTTTTTTTAACCAATTGGGGTCAGAGCATTAAATGACCCCTCCCTGGGGCTTTCCTTGGGGCTCAGCTGGTAAAGAATCTGCCTGCAATTCAGGAGACCTGGGTTCGATCCCTGGGTTGGGAATATCCCCCTGGAGAAGGGAAAGGCTACCCACTCCAGTATTCTGGCCTGGAGAATTCCATGGAGTGTATAGTCCGTGGGGTTGTGAAGAATCAGACATGACTGAGTGACCTTCACTCACTGGGGCATGAGTTGGTTTATCCATCCAGGCTCTGGATCCATAGGTTTTAGCCAAGTGTGGTTGTACTGTAGGGTTGTCCTTGTGGGGACCTTAAAGGAGGGTAAATTGCTAATTAAAAGGAAGTCATTGCTTTTTTCTTATTGAGGAATAAAGAAATGGAGAATTCAGGACTAGAAAGATCAAACACATCTACCATTTTTATAACCCCTTACACAATTTACCAAGCACTTTCATATGTGGGGGAAACTATGTAAGAGATCTGGAGGCAACTTACCTAGTAAGTATACCAACACCCTAGTATCATACCAACACCCAGTGTCAGAGGAAGGATGAGCTCTTAGGTCACTGACTGCCAGCCCCAGTGTGTTCTTTCCACTGCATGACACTTGACTCCATTTATAGCTGCCTGTGTTTACCTGTGTCAGCTCACTGTACAAATCCAAACATCAAATATTCCTTGGGCCCAACAGTTTAGGGATTAAAACTTTAGATTCGTATTTCTGAGATATATTAATAGCTTATTTAACATTTGAAACCCAGGGTTCAGTCAACATTATATTAAGAATCCACGAGGTGAAACTATATACTAAATATAAGTTCCAGATAACAAGCCCCTTTTATTGTCTTTATAAATGTTTGATACATTGATTGCTCAAATATTGACCCCTTGCTTATTTAGGGTGTATCTTTAGGGACTATTATGAAAAGCGGTAAGAGAGTAGAGGTATGCTTTGATTTCTTCATGGATTTGTTAGCTAAATATATATTTCATGGTACATGCATGCAATCTTTAACATGAATTTGGACAGAATTACTATAAAGATGATACTTATAATCTTTACCGTGTGGCTCAGTGGTAAAGAATCTGCCTGCCAAGCAGAAGACATGGGTTCAACCCCTGGGTCGGGAATATCCTCTGGAGAAGGAAATAAAAACCCACTCCAGTATTCAGGCCTGGGAAATCTCATGAACAGAGGAGCTGGTGGGCTACAGTCCATGTGGTGGCAAAAGAGTCAGACGCCACTTAGCAGCTAAAAACAACAATAATCTTTACCGGAAGAAACCTTATTTTTAATCCTGCTACTCGTCCCATCCAAAGGACACAAAGTTTCGCGCAGTCTCTATGAGATAACTGAGGCTGTAATATCTGCAGAGACAGGGAAATTGCTAGTTACCAGTGGAGAACCAGAGAAGAGTTAAAGAGGCAGGTGGGGAACATGGATGAGGGCCCAGCCAACTGCAGCCCAAGGGCCAATCTCACCTGCCACCTGGTTTTGTAAATAACGTGTTGTTTGAAATTCAGCCACACTCCCTTGCTTGTGCCTTCTGCCTGAAATGCCTTTCCCCACATATCCACTCGGCCTGTTTTCTCACCTCCCGAGAAACTCCACTCTAAGGTTCCTTTGCTGGGGAAGTCTTCCCTGACCACCCTAAAATCCCTCCCCTGGCTCTAGGTGTCCCTTTTCACCTTGACTTCATTTCCCCTGTAATATTTATTACTGTTTAACATACTGTGTTCAAATATATGGCACCTACTAATGTATGATTTTCCCATTAATCTATGATTAATGTGTTTTCCCCATCCCACTTGCCTTCTACTACCTAAGCTCCTCAGCCCTCTTTTTAGCTCCATGATAGTGTTGACATGGTAGATAGATCCTAATATTGGATGTCAAGTCTGAGGTTTGAGTTCCAAACTACAAGGAATGTCCTATGTGATGACAGATGGGCAAGTAATAATCTTTATATCTTTTTGATTATAATACCACACCTATTTAAAATGTTATTGTTAGATTTGGAAAGACTTAGAATAAAGGAGGGTAACTAGAAATCTTAAGTGATAGATGATGTTAAATATTTTAAAGCCATATGGATCAATAGCTGCTAATATTGATAACATATTTGTATCAGGTTCTGTGCTAAGCACTTTCCATGGATTAGCTCATGCCATCTTCTCAGTAACGCTTTCTGGTAGATAGTGTTATTATTTTCATTTTGCAGGCAAAAACTGAATCTTGGAGACATCAAGTAGTTTTCTTAATCCAGAAGCTCTTTCTTTTATAAATTTTCATTAATATAAACAAAGTTAAGAGTTAAAGCCAATGAGGTCATCTTTATTGGATGACAAAACACGTGGCTTCATTTGTACGTTTACTCACCAAAAAATTACTCAGCCTCTATTTTTAGTGCTGGGTTAGAGTCAGAAAGAGGAAAATAATTTCATTCCTCTGAAAGCTTACATTCTAGTAGTGTTTTCAGAAGAGAAGCAGTAAGACATAATTTTAGGCAGTGATAGGTGCTCTGAATATCCACTTCCCAGGTGGCACAATCGTAAAGAATCCAGCTTCCAATGCAGGAGACATGGGTTCAATCTCTGGCTCAGGAAGATCCCCTGGAGTAGGAAATGGTAACCCACTCCAATATTCTTGCCTGGGAAATCCCTTAACAGAGCCTGGTAGGCTACAGTCCATGGGTCACAAAGAGTCAGACACAACTTAGTGACTAAACAACAAAAACAACAACTTGCTCTGGATAAAATATTTTAATAATGGGATAAAGAGTGGCTAGTTTAGGTAGCCAGCTCAGGAAAGACATTGAAGAAATGACCTTTGAGCCTAAACCTGAAAAATGCACAGGGGCCAGCTCTTCTACGATCTGTGTGAGGAAAATTCCCAGCAGACGACAACAAGGATGAACCCTCTCAGCCTGGCATTTACAGGAATAGAAAGAAAGCCAGGGAAGCTAGTCAAAGAGAATGAATAAAGTGAGGTGAGAATGGTGAATAAGGTCCAGATCTTATGGACCATACTAAGGAGTTTGTCCTTATTCTAAGAGAAATGGAAGTCCAGTGGAGAATTTCAGCAAGGGAGCAATAGGTCTGGTTTTGTTTTAAGACAACCCCAGCCACGGCGTAAGATCCAAGAAGATGTAGGAATATTTGTTCTATTCTGCTGCTTCTGTGGTTTCCCTTAACTATTGAAAAGATGGGCTTATAAGCTTTCTTATTTGCAAACAGAAGAGCTTTATGTCAAGAAATGTGAAGGTCTGGGCCACTTTATGAGTATAGAGTTTATAGCTCCAGATTCTTATAGTGGTCTATTTAAACAGACTCACAGGCTCTAGCTGTAAGGGCAGTTGGAAGAATATGGTTGTTGAATGAGAAGGAGAAATATCAAAGACACACCATTTACTCTCTCACAAGTGGCAGGGCAAGTTTACCCCACATAAGTAGTAATGAAAGTCGTGGTAGTTCAAGACATTTGGGAGATGAACTAGAGTTGACTGTTTTTCAAAATCTTCTGGTTTTAATTACTTCCTCGTAAAGATATAGTATTACACTGCTATATATATATATATATTTTTTTTTTTTTTCTTTAAATGGCACTTGGGCAGCCTCTGACCACTGCTACCTTCTTATTGATCAGTGTGAAGTACTTTGTTGTGGTTTAGTCTCTAAGTCATGTCTGACTCTTTGTGACCCCATGGACTATAGCCTGCCAGGCTCCTCTGTCCATGTGATTTCCCAGGCAAGAATACTGGAGTGGGTTGCCATTTCCTTCTCCAGGATATCTTCCCTACCCGAGGATCAAACCCACGTCTCCTGTATTGGCAGGCGGATTCTTGACCACTGTGCCTCCAGGGAAGCCCCATTAAGTATTACACACACACACACCAAGAGCTAACATCCCCACTTGTTTAGAGAATAGAGCATTTTCCCCCACAATCAGATACTTAAGGATAAATAGTTCACAGGAATTGTAAATGCTAAAAGAAAGTCCCTGAGAAAGTTCTAGTGATCTTCAGAAGAGGTAGCTGTCTTAAGTTTTGGAACGCTCCAGGTAGGATGTGATCTCTATTAGTTCTGAATCAGTAGGAATGAGGGGTTAGAAAGTAGGCAAGATTAGATTGTATAATTGTCCAGAACCTCTAATGGCTGTAGAATCAAAAGTTCTTCCTTAAGTTAAATTTATTTCAGTATTAATTAACTGCCATTCTGCTTCTCCATTTTTCTAGCCATTTACCTCTAACCATAAGATCAATTTAAAGGCTGGCTCACAACCTGTATCTTTACATGTGATAGTTTAAAGATAAGCATGTGCTGTAAGATAGCACAGTGAACTATATTCATTGGTATCAATAATAACCTATAATGGAAGATAAAATGTAGAAAAATAATATATTTTGCATGTATATATATATACATATATATATATATATATAATCCGTATAACTGACCACTTTGTTGTACACCTGAAACTAAGACAATATTGTAAACCAACTGTGTTTCAATAATTTTCTTTAAAAAATTAACAACAATAAAAGAGAAGCATGCATAGTGAAGTCTGTAACATAAACTTTTGTTTGTTGTCAAAGATAGTTGGTAAGTAATAACTAATACATGATGTGTATTAACAATAGTGAATTTTACCTACTTATGACCCCTTAGCAAGTACATGTTAATCACTTGAGAAACTATGCTTAAAAGTCTAGTGTGGCAAAATGTCTATGTGTTCTGAAGTTTAAAACCTGCTTTCAGGTATGAGTGCCAGATATCACCCAAGATGGGTTATTATTTCTCTGTGTGATCCTTTCATGTGCATTGGCTCATTTAGTCCTGGCAGAAAGTATAAAAGAAAATAGTGTTGATACCCTGATTTTTTACTAAGTGGGAAATTAAGATAGGGATTAGATTCCTTGCCCAAGACCACATGACAAGCTCTTAGCCATGATACTACACAAATTCTCTATAAAAGGATGTAAACAGAAATCCTCCCTGGTATATGGCAGCCCCACCTTAAACTTTAAATCAGGCTCTCTTCTGATCCTGTGTAGAACCCACATGTTAATCTGCTGAGGATACCTTTTCTTAGCGTCTAGTTTATTAGGATGTTACCTGCTAGGAAAAGTTTGTAATAAATTTTCTAACAGATGACATAAGTTCATCTCTTCATTTCTCATCTACCATTCTGTCCTGCCAGGCACTCATGAAGCATCAGTGTTGGGGGTGTGATGGGCGGGCTACAGAATGGAGCTAAATGGAATATCATAGACAAGAATCTAGCCAATAGCCTTGAACTTCAGTGAGGAAAGTACTACTGAGCGCCGAGAGATGCAGGACAAATCGCATGAAGATAAAGGCCTCCTCAGAGTCAATGTGTGACATCAGCACAGTTTGTCCACGTGAGAAGGAAGGACTTCAAACAAAACCAAGAATGCCAGCTTTTCAAGTGTGGTATAATTTCCCCCAAACATGTGAACTGCTTGCAAAATGCCAGGGGTAACATCGTTTTGTACATTGGCACAAGTAATTGACGTTGTCATTGGAGAGCTAATCAGTAAAGGGTAAAGGGGAAGAAAAAGTTAAAATAATCCGTAAAACTCAGCACATTTATATCCAAAGTAGAAAGTCAGGCAAAGTGAATATCCCATTGACTCGTGACATTTGCTATTGATTCCAAATGCGTCCACCCTGAGAGGGATTAAATCAATCAATAAAAATCCTGAACTGTCATTCTTGAAATCCTTGGGTAGAACACTGATTTGCATTCCTGTGGGAGAAATGCCAGATGAGTGAGCCTAGGCCAGGTTTGTTTCAAAAGCCTTATTTAGTGAACCGTGGAAGTGTGAACTTGATCACGTGCAGCGCTCAGGACTGTTTGGCTCTCTGTGGCAGTTCTATGAGTTCTAGTGCCAGGCCATCAATAAGGAGGCAAGCACAAGTGTGTGCTGCTGCTTACTTTCTTTCTTTTTTTTTTAACTGCATGGACCATGTTCATAAAGGACCCTTTCCGTTAGCAAGAGGTTTTTTTTTTTTTTTTTTTTTTTTTTAATTTAATGTGTTTTAGGTGAGTCATTGTTTTCCATTTTATGTCTTCAGGTTCCATGCTTATATCCATGCTAAATGTTAGCATTCTCTATTAAAAACAGAAGTCTGGTTTTCTTTTGAGTCTTAACCAATTACAGTGTCAAAATGAAGTCCTAGAAATGAAAATGAGCTTTCCCAGTAGTCTTCTGGAACATAATAACCACCACAGAAATGTTCTCAGTGATTGGGAGTTCTTAGATTTTTAGGCTGTCAGAAATGAAATGTATTCCTTTGTTTTCCCAAGAAGTCATCTTGTCTTTTTATAAGAAATTAAGACCCAGAGGATGATTGTCCAACATCTCACAGGTAGGATCTAAAAACAATCCTTAAATCTCTAGATTTGGTAGATCAAGATCAACCCTACATGTACATTGATAGTTCCTTTATAATTTCCTCCAATAAAGTAACAGTGAACTTTTTAATGTAATACATTCTCATATCCATTGTCTCATTTGTTCCTGAAAACAAAATGAAACTTGTCAAGATGGACAAAGAGTGAACTATTATCCTCTTATACAGATGATGGCATGATTTTAAAGAAGTCACTTCCCAGTTTTGCACACTATATAAATCATAAAATCCTTGTCCCTTGTCTATAAAATCCAAATCATGTAACACGGAACTAAAAGGAATTTCAATTCCTAGCTTTTCTGTTTATAGAATGCCCCCTGCAGTCATTTAACATTGAGACCGAAAAACAGGAAATTCACTAAACAGGATAGGAATAAAAGATGTGGACTGATATCTAGTGATATCTAGGTGTTCTTCAGTACTCCCTCTGAGAAGGGTCTGTAGATAATGGGCCGATTGGACAAATCTCAGAAGCCAAATAAACCTTTTGATTAAATGATTGAATCCTATTCACCACTTGGTAGTTACAATATAAACAACTGTTGAAGATGAAAAATTTTATAAAGAAGTATGTATAAAAAGTAAGGATTTCCAACAAAACAGCCTTGGCTTTCACTCTGTAGTTGATACACCCAACAGTGAATAGTGAAATTACAGTGTGTGTATGTGTGTGTGTGTGTGTTGAGATATATTCAGATTCTATGGGACATAAAGCTTTGAGGTATATCACTTTGGGGAGACTTTTTTAAAAAGTACAAAATTATGACCAGAAAATTATTGCATGAGTTTGCTAGGTCTGGGTGGCTTAATCAGCAGGAATGTATTTTCTCCTGTTTCAGAAGGCTGGAATTCTGAGGTCAGAGTGCTCACAGGGTTGGCTTCTTCTGAGACCTCTCTCCTTGGTTTATAGATGGACATCTCCTTGTGTCTTCACTTAGTCTTTCTTCTGTGTGTATCTGTGTCCTGATCTCCTCTTCCTACAGGGATATCAGTCACATTGGTTTAGGCCAACCTGTGCATGCATGCTAAGTCCCTTCAGTCATGTCTGACTCTTTACCATCCCATGGACTGTAGCCCGGCATCCTCCTCTGTCCATGGGATTCTCCAGGCAAGAATACTGGAGTGGGTTGCCCTCCCTTCTCCAGAGGATCTTCCAGATCCAGGAACTGAACCTGTGTCTGTTATGTCTCCTGCGATGGTGGATGGGTTCTGTACCACCAGCACCACGTAGGAAGCCCCTAAGCCAACCTAACAATCCCATTTTAACTTAAGTTTCTCTTTGAAGGCCCTGTTTCCAAATATAAGCACATTCTATAGTACTAGGGCACTTCAGCATCTGAATTTGGGATGGATGTAACTCATCCCAAAACAATTATGCAAAAAAAATGAATATTTATTTCAAATGAGAAAAGCTAATAAAGCACAAATTGATTTTTAAAAATCTGTGAAATCTAACAAAAATCACAAAATCCAGAAAAATATCAGTTTAATTAATTAATTGTCCGGTGACTTTTTCTTTCATTTTTTGGCTGCATGCTCTCTGGTCACCTCTCCGTGCAACCTAACCATACTTTTTTTTCCTATTGAGAGAATAGAAAAAATATTTTACTCTTTCCTCTTAAATAGTTGATATAAATTTATTTTATTATTATGATTAAAAGTTTGGAAAACTTCCTTTAATCTGTATAACTTTCATTGGTAATATCCCCAAACTTCAAATGATTGTCAAATTTAGGGAAACTGATATAAAGTTTCTTTTTTGAAAGCTGTTACAAAAATACTTGTACTATTGCTGTAAGTTAATACACTGATAAATTCTATTTTGTGAAATCCACATTGAAAAAGAAAATGAAGTCAGTGGTGCATTTAAAAGTGCTTCTAGTACATCCTGAGCACAATCCTTATAAAAGAAAGCATCTCATTTTGCATCACTGAGTGCTGAGTAGTCTTCCTTTTGTGTGTGCTTTTATACGTCCGACAATTGGTAGAACTTTCAGCTGATTTAGTTTTATGCTCCATACATTTCACACCCTGTTTCTCTTTTCTGCCTGCATCATCCACATGCTAGATGTTGTAGGACACATTCTTGTCACAGGGTTTCTGGCTCCATACCCCTGAGTCCCAAAGCTAGGCAAGTAGTGGACCCAGGGGCATTGAAAGTATGCCAACTAGTCATTCCTAACCATGATAATTGGCGATACCATATGCACACATTGTAGCAACAGCAAACCAGGTAAATGTATCCCACTTCACTGAACTAAATGTAGCCAAAGTGCATCCTTCCCACACCAAACTCCCAATTTCCTGACACCATTCCAACAGTGTCCCACTTGAGTATGTAACAAGACAGTCAGAATAGGAAGAGGCAGCAGGGAGCATACGGCTTGGGTCCCCCAGGATCTTTGAAGGAGCCAAAGAAAGTGAGAAGGCTGAAACTTTTTTTTTCTTGTCAATCCATATTTGTTTAAAAGTATATCTTCTACTCTGGGTATTTGCTTGGGAAGATTATTCCTTCCCTTCCTCCTTCCTTCCCTCCTTCTATATTTATTCTGTGGATACCATATTCTAGGCCCCATGTTGGGAGGGGTAAGACATATATGATGATGTCTACAGCACAGGTATAAAGTGATGGATAACCAAAGCTATTGGGCTTCCCAGGTGGCGCTAGTGGTAAAAATCCACCTACCAATGCAGCAAACGTAAGAGTCGCGGTTCAATCCCTGGGTCAGGTAGATCTCCTGGAGAAGATCATGGCAACCCACTACAGTATTCTTGCCTGGAGAATCCCATGGAGAGAGGAGCCTGGCAGGCTAGAGTCCATAGGGTCACCACTGAAGCCACTTAGCATGCATGCACACAACCAGAGCTTTTAAAGATAAAATTTACTGGTATCAAATGATTTAGGCTCACATTAAGCCTGAGTAATCAGGAAGCAGCACTTGATCTGGCCTAAAGGATGGCTGGGATGTGTATTGGTGATACAAAAGGACCTTCCAGACAACTGAAGCTGCATATAGCTGCACCTTTACAGGACATTTTCTGTGTCTGTAACATTTAAAGTTTTATTTGGCTACATGGTTGAGACAAATGAAATAAGGGGCAATCCTTGATGTGGTGGCCAATCTCCATGCTTTTGTGAAATGCCCTTCAAAGTTTGATGCCATGTTCAAGGTTCAGAACGTCTGATCACATATTTGTTGTGGGATCCCTTAGGTCATTTCTGTGACAGCATCTGAAGGAATTAAGCTAATAGCTTTGTCCAGTTCACCAGAAATAGACTTCAAACAGCCCTTTCGCAAAGACCCCATGTTTCAATTCTAGCACCCAGGGACAGATAGAGTCTATTCTCCAGTGATGGGATCTTCCCGACCCATGGATCAAACCCAAGTCATTCTCCAGTGATATTTGGTGGGAATGTTGATGCTCCATGTTTACCTGGCTGTTTGTTTCTCTCGCTGGTCTTTAGCTCTCTCTGATATTTAGGATTTGCTTGTATTGTCTTACGCTCCCCCCCAGCCCCATTTGTTACTTTGCTTTGGTTTTTCCAGTGGCTTTTCTCATTCCCATAAAAGACAGTCTAGGCATGGCCTTCTTTATGAATTTTTCATGGCCCAGAGGGATAAAAGTCTAGAAAAGTGTCTATTCACAGACTATCTGAGGCAAGAAGTTGGCCCAGAATTACTCAGTGTGACCTGGGGACAGAACCAGTAGACACCAGTAGGGATATTTGAATGTTCAGTCATCTTTGCATGGTTCTGCCAAGTCATATAGATCTGTTGGTTATTTTAATCTTTGTGAGAAAAAGCATTTTGCCATCATCATACTAGATTATGAGTCTCGTGAGAGTAAGGGACATCACTTTTCTTCCCTATCATCCCTGTAGTAAAGTACACAATATCTTGGTGGCCGATGGCTGGTAGCATCAATCCATCTAAACAGAACCCATAGAAGACTGCATCCCACTTCACTACAGAAACACAGTTCTTTGCACAGAACGCACATTCAGTAAATGTTGTATTGATTTTGTCATGGCTTCCACAACTCTTCTTAGTGTAATTTCAGGAGTAAAGGTAATGATGAACCTGCTGCTAACATGCCTGGTATTGTAAGGGATCATGATGACAGATAGAAGTCTTGTGAGCACTATTAATATTACTCTCCAGTGGGAATGACTATCTGTGTACTGAGTTTTTAGGTATAATAATAGAAAAGATTATACAAAGACTGGGCTTTCCCAGTGGCTCAGCGGTAAAGAATCCGCATACAACGCAGGAAACTCAGGAGACGCTGGTTTGATCCCAGGGTCTAGAAGATCCCCTGGAGGAGGGCATGGCAACCCACTCCAGTATTCTTACTGGGAGAATCTCATGGACAGAGGAGCCTGGCAGGCTACAGTCCATGGGGTTGCAAAGAGTCAGACACAACTGAAGCGACTGAGCACATGTGCATGCACACAAAGAGTACTCTTCCGTGTATAGTGAATGAACGCACTTGTCTTAAACACATTTAGATTTCACATAATTTTGCTCTCGGTGCTGATTTTTTCCCCAGATAACTTATTCTAATGGTGTGAGTATATTAAAATAAAATTGAGTGGGGTGAGAGGAATATGCCAATAAAAAGAATCAATCAGTCTTCTGACAAATGGCAAGTAATTCAGTCACAATATTTACAAGTAAAATGGCAAGGATATAATTGAAAACTATCTGTATATCTCTCATACAGTAATTCTTCAAACTATCACAGGTCTGTCTTTGACTGATGCTTCATCAAAGTATTATATAATGTGATACTGCATGCTTCATTTTCTCTTTTTTTTGCTTTTGGTCATGAGAATTAATTTGAAGCCTTTTTACTTTGTGATCTCATTTTTTGCTCTGTTCCAGACATTCTGTCTGCCGTGGAACTATCAGATAAACTGCATAGCTTGATTAGGCCAGAACTGTACTACCTCTTTCAGTCAGTCTGGCGGTTCAGCACAAGATATACTTTAAGGGGATCTGTAGAAAACGCTGAATGAAAATCTTCCCTATAAAGTGTAATTCCATAAACCTTAATAAAAAGCAAGTACCCGGAAGCTCTTACTGCCTCAGATTCCGGAATCAAAACTTTCTTCCTTATATCTTCCTTTTTCTCAGACGTTCAAGCAACCACCCTTATGTTTTCTTGGCTGAACTAAACTTGAGTGCTAGAGAAGAGTTTATCTAACATCGAGTTCAAGACTTTGTTTCTGTCACTTACTCTACACACTTTGATTGAGTGTGCAGGGTAAGTGCACGCTTACCATGTGTCAAACCTGTGCTCAATTCAGTTCAGTCGGTCAGTCGTGTCCAACTCCTTGCGACCCCATGAACCGCAGCACTCCAGGCCTCCTGTCCATCACCAACTCCCAGCATCCACCCAAACCCATGTCCATTGAGTCGGTGATGCCATCCAACTATCTCATCCTCTGTCATCTCCATCTCCTCCTGCCCTCAATCTTTCCCAGCATCAGGGTCTTTTCAAATGAGTCAGCTCTCTGCATCAGGTGGCCAAAGTATTGGAGTTTCAGCTTCAACATCAGTCCCTCCAATGAACACCCAGGACTGATCTTTAGGATGGACTGGTTGGATCTCTGTGCAGTCCAAGGGACTCTCAAGAGTCTTCTCCAACACCACAGGTCAAAAGCATCAATTCTTCAGTGCTCAGCTTTCTTTATAGTCCAACTCTAACATCCATACATGACCACTGGAAAAACCATAGCCTTGACTAGACGGACCTTTGTTGGCAAAGTAATGTCTCTGCTTTTTCATACGCTGTCTAGGTTGATTATATCTTTCCTTCCAAGCGTTCTTTAATTTCATGGCTGCAGTCACCATCCGCAGTGATTTTGGAGCCCAGAAAAATAAAGTCAGCCATTGTTTCCACTGTTTTCCCGTCTATTTCCCATGAAGTGATGGGACTGGATGCCATGATCTTAGTTTTCTGACTGTTGAGCTTTAAGCCAACTTTTCAACACTCTTCTTTCACTTTCATCAAGAGGCTCTTTAGTTCTTCTTCATTCTCCATAAGGGTGGTATCATCTGCATATCTGAGGTTATTGATATTTCACCCAGTAATGTTGATTCCAGCTTGTGCTTCCTCCAGCCCAGCGTTTCTCATGATGTACTCTGCTGCTGCTGCTGCTGCTGCTAAGACGCTTCAGTCGTGTCCGATTCTGTGCGACCCCATAGACGGCAACCCACCAGGATCCCCTGTCCCTGGGATTCTCCAGGCAATAACACTGGAGTGGGTTGCCATTTCTTTCTCCACTTTTACTGTGCGTAAAAGTGAAAAGTGAAAGTGAAGTCACTCAGTCGTGTCCAACTCTACATATAAGTTAAATAAGCAGGGTGACAATGTACAGCCTTGATGGACTCCTTTTCCTATTTGGAACCAGTCTGTTGTTCCATGTCCAGTTCTAACTGTTGCTTCCTGACCTGTATACAGGTTTCTCAAGAGGCAGGTTAGGTGGTCTGGTATTCCCATCTCTTTCAGAGTTTTTCACAGTTTGTTGTGATCCATACAGTCAAAGGCTTTGGCATAGTCAATAAAGCAGAAATAAATGTTTTTCTGGAACTCTCTTGCTTTTTTGATGATCCAGCGGATGTTGGCAATTTGATCCCTGGTTCCTCTGCCTTTTCTAAAACCAGCTTGAACATGTGGAAGTTCATGGTTCACATATTTCTGAAGCCTGGCTTGGAGAATTTTGAGCATTACTTTACTAGTGTGTGAGATGACCAAGAAAAAGAAATACAAAAAATCAAAATGGCTGACAAAATTAAAAAAAAAAAATCACACAGAAAAAAGAGAGAAACGAAAAGCAAAGGAGAAAAGGAAAGATATACCCATTTGAATGCAGAGGTCCAAAGAATAGCAAGGAGAGATAAGAAAGCCTTCCTCAGCAATCAATGCAAAGAAATAGAGGAAAACAATAGAATGGGAAAGACTAGAGATCTCTTCAAGAAAATTAGAGATACCAAGGGAATATTTGATGCAAAGATGGATGGGCTCAATAAAGGACAGAAATAGTATGGACTTAACAGAAGCAGAAGATATTAAGAAGAGGTGGCAAGAATACACAGAAGAACTTTACAAAAAAGATCTTCACGACCCAGATAATCATGAAGGTGTGATCACTCACACACACCTAGAGCTGGAAATCCTGGAATGTGAAGTCACGTGGGCCTTAGGAAGCATCACTACGCACAAAGCTAGTGGAAGTGATGGAATTCCAGTTGAGCTATTTCAAATTCTAAAAGATGATGCTGTGAAAGTGCTGCCCTCAATGTGTCAGCAAATTTGGAAAACTCAGCAGTGGCCACAAGACTGGAAAAGGTCAGTTTTCATTCCAATCCCAAAGAAACGTAATGCCAAAGAAGGCTCAAACCTGTGCTAGGGGCTGCCTATCTAAGACAGAGAAGATACAGTCCCTGCTACTGAAGATGTCAGTCAGATAGGAAGTGACAAGGAAAGTAATGCTTAGAGCCCTGTGCTCAATGCCTTGTAGGCATAGAAGATAGAATGAATACTAGCTCAAGGTCTCTCAGTAACCTTAGTTCTGGTTCTCCATGACCACTCCATCCTCCTAACCTGGGACATCACTGAGAATCTGCAGTTGGATTGAAATTATTCTTATTCCTGGTTGCAAGTTTCACAGGCTCTGTGTTAAAATTTTATGCTTAAACTATGAAGGTCAGGGTTCAGCATTGATTCCATAGTGATGGTATTTTAGTTGCTAAGCCATGTCTGACTCTTGTGACCCATGGACTAGATTGCCAGGCTTTTCTGTCCATGGGTTTCTCCAAGGCACAAATACTGGACTGGGTTGCCATTTCCTTCTCCAGGGGATCTTCCTGATCCAAGGACTAAACCTGTGTTTCCTGCATCTCAGGTAGATTCTTTACCATTGAGCCTCCAGGGAAGCCCCAATAATTCATAGACATCTGGAAAAAGAAAGGATAGATTTCTTCATATTCTGAGCTTTTAGAAATCTGTAATCTCATATTCTGGGTTGTTAGAAAGGTTCTCTGTTTTAACTGTGCTTCTTGGCCATCAGTAGTGACAGTTTAGAAAGCCTGCATTGCATCTACCCAAACAGAGTCTGGATGTGTTTCTATAGTGCTTTCATTTGAATTGTGGAGTATGCATCTCATAAGACAACTTGTTCTCAAAAGGTTCCCAGCACGTTTGGTTCTAGCCCCCCACCAATATGGTGAGAGCAGGCTTTGTCAGACTGTTTTGACATGCTCAGAGAGGGCGTTCTGAACCACATGCAGGCTGAACTTGTGCGTTCCAGGGAAATACAGACACCACTGCTGGAGTCCCTGGGGTGCTCCCCTCCGAGTATGCAGGGGCTGGAAATGGCCTCGGTACACCAGCATCCCATGTGCCTTTGCTCATATGTTGGAACCCAGAAGTTCTTTATTTTGGAATCTGATGCCATGGGAAATGAGAGAAGGCCTCGGGGGATAAAATGATGTGTACTTCCCTTGAAATAATGAACATTTATTCCTCAACTTAGAAGCCCTCAGGTGGCACAGTAAACACTCAGTAAACATTTGTTAAGTCAATACCAGATCTAAGTGACTAAGCTGATTTTAAAAAATGAAGTAATGTTGGATATAGGAAAGCAAGCTTTCCTGCATCAGAAATCCTAGGTGGTAGCCCCAGTTAATAATCCATAAGTCATTTTAGATGAGTCATTTATCTCTCTTTTTCTCACTTTTACAAAACAAGGAGATTGGACTCCTTTCTCTTTACAAATTCCTAAAGAGCCTATGAAGCAAGATGCTTAATATTTAGCTCACAAATTTATTGATAACTTTTCTAAGTAGATACCAAGGACATATCAATAATGATATGTCAAATGACAAATTAATCCATAGCTCTTAACTTCATTTAACTGAACTCCAGGTTTATGTTTCTAGATCTAGCATATTTCTGAGTACCTGGGACATGATAAACATTTATTAAATGAGTTCAGTGAATGAAGTCACTGTGATTGTGAACTGCCCCCATTTCCTAAGGGCTTCCCTAGTGGCTCAATGGTAGGAATCTGCAGGTTCAATCCATAGGTCAAGAAGATCCTCTGGAGGGAGAAATGGCAACCCACTCCAGTATTCTTGCTGGGAAAATCCCATGGACAGAAGAGCCTGCAGGAGTCACAGGAGAGTCAGACACAACTGAGCACACACACACGCACCCATTTCCTAAACACAGGCCTGTACTGGACTACAAGGAGATGCGGCAGGGAAGTAATGGACTCTTGTGGGTAGTGGGTGTGGGGGGTGGAGGACTCAATGTGCTACTAGTCGCCTGCTCTACCCCATGTCTGGCCTAGATCTTTGACATGAAATTTGAATGCATTACAGATAGAGAACCAGATCCCCATGAAAGTCACCTTAGGGCGAAATTCAACCAGTTCAACATGATTGCTGCTTTGTACAGAATCAATGATTTACACAGGTACACCCTCAGTGACAGAATTCCCATTGTCTTTTGGACAACTCCATATTTTTATTTGAATTAGTCAGAATGTGCTGGCAGTAGACAGGAGGAAAAGTTCTACCGTTAGGTCAAAGACCTGTCTTCGTGTCCATACCATGGCCCCAGGTTATTGATAGCCCGAGATTCCCCCGCCATACAACACCTTCCCACCCAACTGTTACTGTCCATTTGTGAAATTCCTGAGAAAACAAAATCTAAATGCCATAATGTGCTGATTTAGAAACAGTAGAACAGACTATTAAAATGATACAAGTGCACCGTCTATCTCATCCCAGTTTGTTCTGCATGAGTAATCGAAAGAAAGTATTTTCTAAACCTTGCCAGTCTCCAAGGAGGTGGGTACATTTGCAGTGGATTCTTGCTCAGTAGGTTAAATCTGAAGAAGTAATTAAGACTCCATATTTCTGATTTGCAGGAAACAGTATTATGCGTTTCCCTTGGATGAGAATAAGTAAGGAGGATAAAGGAAGACTCTCAAATTGCAGTCTGTGTGACCTGTTTTTGAATAAACATCATCATATTCCACAGTCAATTATCTCCAAAGTACAGTGTGTTCTCCAGCCAGAGAGAGAGAGAGAGAGAGAGAGTGAGCGAGGGATAGAGACTGTCAGTTAGAAGTGGTTAGAAAAAAAAGGGCACATGCATTGGAGTGTACATTAATCTATTGTCCTCTGAATAATTTTATACAATTTGGGAGGGAGTAATAGGGAAGATTATACATTATTTTTATGTGATTTCATAAATATCGAATTGCAGTCCTCAGTGAAAGAGACAAGCATGGCTAGGAAAACAAAATGAGGTATGTTATGTTCAGCACAGTAATAGGGCTGCTAATACCAGAGGAAAAACAAGCCATTAGTTACAACCATTGAATGGAAGTGGTCTAATCGGAGCAGCAGGATAAGTATCCCATTTTATTATGGCTTCGTTATGTGTTTTGCAAGACTCTCTGGCTCTCCATTAAAATTATTTTCTACAGCAACCCTGTGAGGGTTCAGAAACCAGGAGCGTAACTATTATTTCTGTTTACACCATGCTGCTCTGCTGGGAGAGTAAATAGTATTTTGAGTTTTGTTTGTTTCTTTTATCCTTTCCTTTCTCTTCACCTATGAAAAGATGAAAATTGAAGAGAATTACTTGTTGGAGAACGATCTTAAAAGAAGCTTAGGTTTGATCAGAAGAGTGTTGGCTGCAGTGAAGACAGGTACATTACCGTTGCCTGTATAATCAGCTGGGCTTGTTTTGTTTCTCTTCTTTTTTTTCCTTTTGAGGTAAAGTTGGCAGCAAAGGAAAATTTCAGAAGGATGGAGTATAGACACAGGCTTCTGTTAATTCACATGGGGACAGGGCAACCTCCCACAACAGCTGTGACATTTGTCCTGTTCTGATAGAACTCTTTTCTTTCTGTGTGGCCTGGGGTCTGAATGCGGAAGGCTTTGAACCTTGTCCTCGCTCTTGGCTGGTTGCTGGGTAGGGTGACCCTGATCATTCATTCTCCCCAAAAGGCCTGTAACTGTCAGGAGCAAACCACATCTTTGCTTTTACAGCAGTTAAGCTTGATAATTATTGGTAGCCTTTGCCTACTCTTACTTTCTTATTCCTAAGCCTGAACTATTTTTTTCTTTTTAAAGATTGCAACCCCCTTTGGGGCGAATAGATCATTTCCCCTACATTAAACCCTGAGGTTTACTACAGAACACCAACCATAGAGTATCCTCCTCCTCATTGTACCAACAAATCTTCACAAATTATTTATTTCCCATTTTAGACATTGAACAGTGACTCAGTGTGCCCTGGAAATACTATCACTGTAGCAATTTTCTTGTGTGGCTCAGCTTAATGTTAGAGAAATGGGTAGTTACAAGTCCAGACACTATTAAGATGGAGCTAAATATTCTTCTAAAAATAAGATGTTTGGTTAGCATTTAGTAGTCAACAGCTTTCCTTCAGCCACACACAGTGCCTGACTAAGAAATGGAATAAATGCCCTCATGCAGTGTTTGTTAAGGTCTCCTTTTAGGAGGTTAACTTTTTATGTTAAGTATCTGGGGTATGTTGGCTTCATCTGTGAAGTTTTGCCATATGGCATGATGATGTCTTTCACTCAGGGACTCAACAGTTGGAAGGAGTCGCCATGCATTATGGGTGATGGATGGCATTAAAACCGACTGAGATTCAGTTACCTCAACAGAAGGAAAATCAGTTCTTCTAAATCTTCTATTTATTGGAAAGATCCATTCCTAGGTGGTTGTGGCCTGGTATAGGGAGCAGAGAAGGAAAGGAACAGATAGAGGTTAGTGTATATTTTGAAATGAGGCAGAACTTGGCTCAAAATGTTTCTTTCCCTTCTATTCACTATGTGATGTTAAACTTTATCTTTCTCATTTGCAAAAATGGTATTAATAGCATATGCCTATAGGATTGTGCTGAAGAATAAATGAGAAAATACATGTCAACAGTTAGCCCAGTTTGACACATACTGTATAGTTGTTTTAGTTACCATAAACTCAATTGTTCTCAGTGATAAGATGCTTATTACCTTCCAAAACAGTTCATCCCATCTTTGAATAGATCTATTCTGCTTTTATTAAGCTGAAGAATCTCTAAGTTCTGGTCCCTACTTCTAAGCTCAGGAACATTTCCTCTGATATTGGAAAAAGGAAGGAAGAGCATACCTGTCTACCTGGCTTTTATTTTTTAGTATATTGAAGATAATACTCACATGTGCTTTCAATGTCTCTTCATCTGGGTGACCATTGCCTATTCCTAAATGATCCTTTATTAATATGATTTTGAGGACCACATATGTATTCAGAATATTGCCCTCATCCCTGTTAAGGAACATATGACTCAAAATAGACGCTCTCCTTGAGGCGTGAACTCACAGATGGAATGCAGTGTCACTTTCTTCTTATAGGTGGTTCAGTTCAGTTCAGTTCAGTCGCTCAGTCATGTCCGACTCTTTGCGATCCCATGAATTGCAGCACGCCAGGCCTCCCTATCCATCACCAACTCCCGGAGTTCACTCAAACTCATGTCCATCGTATCGGTGATGCCATCCAGCCATCTCATCCTCTGTCGTCCCCTTCTCCTCCTGGTGGTGGGTGCCCATTAATAACTGTTGTGTAGAAAACTGGATCCATTTTTCTCAATCAGTTTTGCTGTGTGGTCCCTTGTAATTGAGTGTAGCTTCAGAGAAACTTACTGAGCCCTCTTTTTAAGAAAATATCTCCTAAAGGATAGTGCATTTGGAAGAAATGTTTTATGTGCTTCCTTTACCAATGTCAAATATCTTTCCTTGAACAACAAAAAGGGAAAGGAATCCCCCCCGCCAAAAAAAATCTTTAAATAATTTAGATCAAAAGAATGAATGCAGTTCTAAGCAAAATTGGCAGAAAATAGAAATATCTAGCCATTAGGTAAATGTTAAGTACCAAACATCTTTATATCTTATACCTTTGTTCATATCTCCCAAAACTTGGGTTTCAGATTTCCTAAACTTCAACAAAGAAGCAAAACTAAATCATTTCTGATATGCCTTTGGATTTTGACATTATACTTGTCCCCTCACCTGCTGAGAAAATTTTCTTTCCTTAAAGTAGAGGATTTTTGTGAAGAAACAATGATATTGTTGCTATGATAAGGCATTATGAGGAGGAAATCTACTATATAGCTTCAGTCATTCACTTTAGGATCCTAATATCTATCTGCCCTCCATGTTCCTGTAGAATTTACCCAGGGGAGTGGCCAACAAGGGCCATTAGAAGCTCAGTCCATCATCTGGAGCAGCAATGCCTTAGAACCTTGCCCTGGAATCCTATAAGCTAACTCTTGGAAGCGCTGGAGTGCTGATAATACTTACAGAGTGACTGTATGTAAAGTACTGTGAACTCATTTGATCCTCCCTGCAAATGTGAGTTAGTTAAGCAGGGTGGTTATTGTCTCTGTGTTACTGATGAGGCAGTTGAAGCCCACAGAAGTGAGGTAGCTTTTAGCTTATAAAGGTAAGGATATGAAGTAGACCCACCCACGGTTAGCTGGCATGTGAGGCGTGACCTCAAAACCACTGGTAGCTTGCCACATTTAAGTGCAGAAAGCCCCTAGAGTTCCCTAGAATTTTTACCTTATCAGATCTGAAATTTTCCTTAGAAATCTTCTTGTCTGATGCCCTCACTTGGTAGAAGGTGGCTAAATAGTTCCTGAGGTGGAAATAAAGCCCATGTCTTCTGTATATGACATTGTGCTGTGAGTTAGAAACACAAACCCAGGAAATCCTCAGGCAACTGGAAAAGGACCAAAGGCAGTCTTTGGGATCATTGTGATCTCAGTACAAATCTCAGTGCCACTTCCTGGACATTTCTGTAGAGCTAGGTTGCTTTGCCTTCCTGAACCTCAGTGTGAATAATGCTTGCAAAGCAGGGTGTTGGCCTTTATTAGTTGAGGTAACATGTCAGTGCCTGGCTTAATGCTTAGCCTGTTATGGATGCTCCGCTAAAACTTCCTTCCATCCCCTCATTCCTCCTGTTATGCAGTTAGGACTGCTATTTGGGGCTATTCAGTTTTGGATTTCCCTGTGTATCCCCACTTGGAGATGAGCACAATGCCCTTCGCACCCCAGCCCCACCATGACAGCTCTGTATCTGTCCTGTGCAGGCTACTGCCTACCTCGGGACCCTAACTGTGATCTTCATCCAGTGCCTCATATCAGGGGACCTGGCCTGGTCTGACTAAGGGGATCCTGCTGCAGGATCTGGTTGCTGCTGCTGCTGCTGCTAAGTCGCTTCAGTCGTGTCCGACTCTGTGCGACCCCATAGACGGTAGCCCACCAAGCTCCCCCTCCCTGGGATTCTCCAGGCAAGAACACTGGAGTGGGTTGCCATTTGGAAGCATCTAATTAGAAGATAGGACTTCATGAATGGATCTTTCATTAGTGACAAAATATTTGTCAGGAAGGAGTGTAAACAGAAGACTCGATTCACTTGCTCCTTTTCTCTTGCCCTCTCTTAGTTTTGTTTACACCGCAGGACCCAGCTGCTACTGAGGCTCTTCCAAGGCTGAGAGAAGCCTTTCTCTGCCGCTCCCCATCCCCCTTTGGATCCATAAAAGATAATAAAAGACGTGTGGGCGTGAGACAGAGTGTACATTCACTTGAGTCCTCGGAGCAAGCATTTTGCCTCCACTTTGGCCACAAGGATTTAATAGAGACCATCTGAGCACCCAAATTTCTCTCAAGCACATTCTTTCAAGAAAAGGGTCACTGCTGGTCGTTTCCTGAACATATCACTGTCGTCCTGACTGATCCTTTTCTGCTCTGCCTTGGCTACTCTAGCATATTATTCACTTCTCGAAAAGTGTTACTCTTTCATAATTAAGGACGAGCAACACTGGTGAATGGAGCCACACAGTCTGTGGCCAGAACACAGGGCCTGTGGTCAGAAGATAGGACTCTAGTTATTTGGCCTCACTGGGTCTCAGTGTTTTGATTTGGAAATCCGGGGTATTTCTATTTGTCCTGTCTGTTTCATTCTGCTATGGTGAGGCTTAAATGTGAGACTCAGTGAGAAAGTGCTTCATAGACAATAGAGTACTACAAAAGTAGGAAAATTTGTATTGGACTTCTCTCATGTTCCATTAATAAATTGGCACTCTGCGTTGATCTTAGCACATGTGCCATCAACTTCAGATTAATCTTTCCCTAAGAATTACTTGGATAAAATGACCTACGTGTTTATTTCTATAGGGGCTGTGCAAGTTAGACGAAGGACGTTGACTTATTTCTAGCACCGGCATGATCTCACAAAGGACAGTGCCTTATTTCTACTGTATAGGTGATGAGCACAGGCCCCTGAGAATGCACTGAGCCAGCAGGGATTCACCTAATGCCAAGTCAGGATGGGAAGATAGATCCTGACTCATGACTGGCTTGTGGCGTCCTTCTTTTCAGATAATGAATATTCAACAAGGAATATGGATGGGGAGGGAACCATGAGATAACTGTAGGTCCGACTCAGCTCTCAAGATATCAGCTTTGACCCACTGCAGTGAAAACTTTGTCTTCTCATCCTACTCTTTTCTTTTCCCCCCTTCCATTGCTCTCTCTAGCCCCCGTGCTTCTAGAACCATTTTCTGCGGGGTACCGTTATTTTACATAAATGATACCCTCATTAGTTATTTGTTTTCAGTATTCCTGAGGCTGGCGGATTTCTCCAGAGTTAACTGTAGACTTTGGTGGTCAAGTACCAAGAAAATTTCCACCTGAGATGGGTCTGGCACTGGGGGTTTATTTTTTCCCTTTTCTATTTTATTATTAGCCAGTTCAGGCCAGCACGTTGCTAGGTTATGTCGGTTTCTTAGCTCTTGTAACCAAGCTAAGATGCACATGTCAAAAAAAAATATGTTTTCTTTCTCTCTGAAAACGTCTTCCCTCTTTTCTGTGCTTTAGGATCGGAAAGGAGTGTTTGCTCGATTCTAATTCTGGCATGTGAAGTGTTTGCTACAAAATGTTTTTATCATCCTGTTACCTTGTCAAAGTGCTATTTCATTGTCATGTCCAGCTTAATAGCAGGAATGTTCTCTTTGTATCAAGGATATTCCGTATTTTAAGTAAATTCAACAAAGGAAATTTTACATTAAAAAATGACAATAAAGAGCCAGAGTTCCCCAAACCCTAAAGTTAAAATAGCTTTAAACTTCCAATGCATCTAGCTGTGACAGTGCCATTTACAGGTGAATGATGATGCTTGATCCAGACTATTGTTACTTTGTCACTACTCAAGCCAAAAAAAAAAAAAGAGAGCATCCTTGAAGGAAGTGGGGATGGGGCTATTTGCCAGAGTGGCCTCCAGCTTTAGATGACAGTTGAGGCACTTTGATTTAATGCTTTTCTACTTTCAACATTTGTAACCAAACCAGCCTTCATCTTAACCACTAAAAAGGAGACTGGACTTGAATATGTGCATGCTCAGTCGCATCCGACTCTTTGCAATCCCATGGACTGTAACCCGCCAGTCTCCTCTGTCCATGGGATTCTCAGGCAAGAATACTGGAGTGGGTTGCCCTTCTCTTCTTCAGAGGATCTTCCTGACCCAGGGATCAAACCCGCAGCTCCTGCATGTCCTGCGTTGCAGGCAGTTTCTTTACCAGTGAGCCACCTGGGAAGTCCCAGACTGGACTTGACCCTGTGAGAACTCAGAGCTCCTGCAGTGAAATCCAGCCCCCTGTGAGAGGTGATAACCACAGGTGAAATTGCAACCCGCATAAAGACCGTCTTTTTAGTACTGAGGTGACAGCAAAACCCCTATGTTCCCTGTAAGGCATCCAAAAGCTTTTAGTTTTCAGAGAGCTATGAAGGCTTTTCCTAGATCAGTGGGCTACGGAAGAAATGAAGCAGCATCTGAGACAGAGACAGAAGAGGAATCAATTCCTGAGTCAGCTATGATTCCTATCCACCGAGAGCTCATCATCGAGGAACGGAGACAGATGTGTAAATTGCTGTTTCCAAATTCGTGAACTAGGTGTAATGAACAGGATACCAAGGAAGCACAAAGGAGACTTTGATGAATTCTTCCTGAAGGAATTTGCCTCAGCCATAGGTAATAATTATGAATTTCACTTTTGCTTTGTCCTTTTTCTTGATCTCTGTGGTCATTTACTATTTATAACTTATCTATCTATCAATTTACCACCTAATGATATGTTTCATATTCAGAAAAATTCCTCACTTGAAAGTCTGACTGGTGCTCTGAAACCATCTATCCCTTTATCCATCTATCAATCTACCCATCCATTCATTCATTCTACTAAAGTTAATGCCCACAATATGACAGATGTTTTGCTATATGCTGATAGAGATACAGAATTTGGCCAGGAAGTAACTTGTTATTTGGTAATGGAGACAAAAACAACTGAGTAAGTGTTATGAATCCATGAAAGAGTTAAAGAAAAAGACATATAGAACTTCTTGAAGTTGGTATCATTATAAAATCTAGCAGTTCCTATTGAGAATAATGCCTGTGGGCCAGAATCACGTTTCCCCATCATCTGTCTTATGGGTGTTTACCCTGTATTCATTCCATGTTGGACACTGTATTAGGGTAAAGTGGAACATACCTTCTTCTGCGATCACTGTGACATTGTTTCTAACCCTGGGCACTTGCCATTGTGATTGCATCTTTATTTCTGCTCATCTTAGCCAAGAGATGTGCACATTGGTTGCACTGTTTGTCTTTTCTGTTATCTTCCATCCTTGTGGTTGGGTTTCAGTGGACATATATCAGGTGCTGTCAGATTAAAGACTGAAAATCAAGACACAAGCATTTTCACAAGTGTTACACACTTGGTTGCAACTTAGGATTGGTTGTTGGAGCAATAGGGCATTTGATACATAGTGCTTCACATTATCTGAGTGACTTGGAACTGCTGGAAATAGCAGGAAAAAAGATTTGAGTTATGTGTCTAGGACAAGGGTCAGACTGTGGCTCGTGGGCCAAATCTGGTCCACTACTTGTGTTTGTAAATATTTATCAGAACTCAGTCGTACCCATTTGTTTGTGCTGTCTGGAACTGATTTCTCTCTGCACAGAAGAGTTGTGTAGTTACGACAGAGACCAAATGGCCCAGAAACCCTACAATATTTACTATCTGGCTCTTTACAGAAGAAGTTTGCCAATCTAGGGAAACTTATGAATCTCTAAAGGAAAGCAGAGGACAAACTACAATGTCCCTAATCATACTTTTCCATTTATGCAACCTGTGGTCCTGACTCTGTGAATAAAACTCAGAATGATGAAGAAGAGAAGAAAAAGGAAAGATTAAAAAGTCCAATCTAAGAAATGATGGATAAGAAATCTATAGAGTATAATTCTTCATCTCCTACCAATTTGTTCTAAGGATATTGCATGTTTCAGGAATTTCTGCCAGATGCTGGATATTCAGGCAAATACAACACAATCTGAGCTCCCAGTCTGTTAGCAGAGAGGGACATGCAAATCAGCAAATGCTTCTCCCAGTGATAGATGCTGTATGGGAGATAAAAAAGAGAGGCAGAGAGGAGGCATAGACTAGGGGCGGCCTGCCTTCTTGGAATTCTGGGAAAGATATCACAGGCTTGTTAAAATTTCACTTGTGTCTGAAGGATGGGCCTTGGTAGTTGATCAATGGTAGAAACAAAGATTTTATTTCTAGTAGCTTCAATTCTACCTTGAAATAATTTGGTATGCTAGTAACTGCATCACAGTTTATGACATATTATTCATCTATAATTTGTCTTTACAACCGAAGTTGATTATAATAATTTTCTACATGTTATTAAGAACTGAGGGCTGATCAGGACAGATAAGTTACTTGTTCAAATTTCCATTACTTGTAAACAGTAAATCAGACCTAACTTGACTTTTTCTGGTTCGAAAGCCACAAGACTGTCCCCCCTGAGTCAAACTTCCCTGACTTAAGTCTACAAATATTCCCTGGAACTTGTAATTGGTCTGAAAGATGAGAGAAAAGGGCCTTTGACTTTGCCTGCCCTAGAGTAACCTGCTTTATTTCAGACATTGACAAGAAATTTTATTGCACCTGGCATTATTGTACATGCTGCCAGTTAAAGTGTCCATGTTTGGGACTCTGTATGCATTCCTCCTGTACAAGTATGGCTGTTCTCATTAGACTGTCATTGATTTCTCTCATTCTCAGTTCACTTGGAGTTTTCTCTACGGTCTTTTCTCCTTTTTCCTTTCTTTGTTGCTGATACCAGCTCATAGACCCTCTGCACCAGGTGCACCTTCTCATGTCACATTTCCCTCCTTCAACTAAGGGAGCTTTGGACAGAGAGTGGGGAGTCTGGTAAAATGCCAACACCTCCTGGAATGTGAGAGAAGAGAAAGGAGCCTCAAGTCCCACCAGTCGCCAAGTTCTGTTACTTACAGTCTGGTCGTCATGGGCCTCCATCCTTGTGTCCACTCCCCTTACCAGGTCTTATTCCAGAGGCTCCTTTTACATTTATGTGCTCAGTCATCTCTATAGATCTCTGGCTTCAAATTTTCAAGCTCTTCACCGCCCCCCCCAAACCTCTCTTTCTCTTTAGTGGTCCAACTGGGGTCATGGAAACCTCTAACACTGTATTATAAATGTATATTATAAATGTGTCTTTTCCCTCTGATCCTTCACAGCTAAAGGAACAGACTCTACTGCAAATTCTTACCCTAACAAGTGTAGTCTTGGGAAAAATAAGTGGAGCTTTCAGCCCATTTTTTCTTAATCAGAAGTCGTAAAGCATAGAGGTTAAGAGATGGGTTCTGGAATGAGCCTATAAGGATACCAACCTTGCTGCTTAACTTACTAGCCTGGACCTTAAGCACCTGTCACAACTTCTCTGGGCTAGGACTCTCCTGAGGGGTCTGTTGTCAGAATTAAGTAAGTACATGATAGGTTCTTAGGACAGCCCTTGACTGTGCAAGGTTTAGTTATTGTTGCTATTATCATTATTTTTCTCTTCTCCTTGAACTTTTCATACCATCTCTCTATTTTGGGTTCAGAAAATATGATTCTCATAATCACAAGTTTAATAGAATTTTTGGACTAGCCTTGGATTCTAACCTCCAATTAGATCACTGTTTTTATGAAAGCATGAATTCCTGATTTCTGGAAAATGAGTTACAGAGAAACTCTTGGACTAAAGTCACTTGTTCATAAGAGATGGTCTAACTCGAAGAAGGAACATGATGGTGAAAGATAACAGAGTCTGCAAAGATAGACATGTCTAGAGACTTCCCTATCCACCTTGCAATGCAGGGGACCTGAGTTTGATCCCTGGTTTGGGAACTAAGATCCCACATGCCAGAGGACAAATAAGCCCATGCAACACAACTGCTAAGACAATTACTGAGTGAGCTACCGAAGCCCACGCCTCCTGGAGCCCTTGCCTAGAGAAGTCACTGCAATGAGAAGCCTGCACACCTCAGCAAAGAGAGCGTAGCCCCTACTGGCCACAACTAGAGAAAGCCCGTGTGCAGCAAGGAAGACCCAGTGCATCCAAAAGAAGACAAAGATAGACATTTCTAAAGCACCCGCCCCAGTGCAACCAATCACGGTCATGTATACAGTCACCAATCATTTGATTAGTGAAATAAATGGGTTTTCTTTCTTGGCTTTTGTTTTATATATATTTTAACCTTGCCTATTTCCTCATTAATTAAGAAATGACAGTCAGTAGTTGGATAGCATCTGCTCATGGATTTTATTTATTTATTTATTTTTAATTTTATTTTATTTTTAAATTTTACATAAAATGGATTTTAGTTACAAACTGATTTGTCTTTAGTTGATTGTCCTATCATATCTGTCCTCAGGCTTATAAACTGAGCTCAGTTAGTGATTTGCCACTATTGCCATTGCCTGGTGCTGGAAAGGAGTGTGAGGTTACCATACCAACCAGCAGCCCCTGTCCTCTGTGAGCTTAGACTCAATAAGGTATTTCATGGCTTGCTTTATTAAATGTCCATGACCCATATTTTATACCTTACAAATAAAAGTTATGCTAGGTTTTCTGAGCACCTCATAATGTGCCTAGAACTAGAAAGAATATTGTGTTTTATGCAAAAGATAAATCCAACCAATTTGTACCAATATACAAATGGATTAGAAACCAGAGTATATTAAGGCCCATGAAGAGGAGCAGTGTCCTTTGGAAGTTGAGAGGAGGTTCAAGAGGAAAGTGGTGTTGATAGGGTCTTACCCACTGAGCTTGGGCAATTAGTGACCTCACAACAGAGAGTTTTAGGAGAGTGGCATTCCTGATAGAGGAATTAGTATGAGTACACTTAGCTATTGTTCAGTCACTAAGTCATGTTGGATTTCTTTGTAACCGCATGGACTGCAGCATGCCAGGCTCCTCTGTCCTCCACTGTCTCCTGGAGTTTGCTTATATTCATGTCCATTATGTAAGCAATGCTATGTGCACTTAGGGAGGTAGGGAATTCTGGAGATTAAATCTACCTATGTTTGTTAGTATGGCTTAAAAATGGCACTTCTTATGAATGTAGCCATCAGTTCAGTTCAGTTCAGTTCAGTCGCTCAGTCATGTCCGACTCTTTGCAACCCCATGAATCGCAGCATGCCAGGCCTCCTGTCCATCACCAACTCCTGGAGTTCACTCAGACTCACGTCCATCGAGTTGGTGATGCCATCCAGCCATCTCATCCTCTGTCATCCCCTTCTCCTCCTGCCCCCAATCCCTCCCAGCATCAGAGTCTTTTCCAATGAGTCAACTCTTTGCATGAGGTGGCCAAAGTACTGGAGTTTCAGCTTTAGCATCATTTCTTCCAAAGATGTTTTACTTCACATTCCCACAGACTCTAAGGTGAAAATCAGCAAACCCTCAAAATGCAGACAGTCAAACTCTCTCTCTCTGAATTGTGTGTATATACACACACACTCCACTTTTCCACAAATCAATGACAATACCAAATGGAGCAATTTTCTGCAATTTTCTGCAAATAACTACATGCTTAAGCACTGCACTCAGCAAAATGATGAAATCCATCAATATTTCTCAGTCCTGCTGGGTTTCTTCATGGTCTCCAAAAGCTTAGCCAGCCCCTGCCTGGATTAGTGGCTGAGGATGGGAGAATCTACATACACAAGTACCAAGATTCCTTCCCAAAGGAGCTTTAGACCATGCCCACCTGCTGTCCCTTTAATCAGTTAGTGAGGAGGACAGGATGATTGCTTCAACTTGGTTATACCAGCAGGGAGAAAATAATCCTCATCATACTCAGAGAACAGACTCATAACAATAGTTCCAGTCCAGGGATTTCAGAGTGTTGGGATGGCTTCCTGTAGAAGGGGACATTAGCCCTGGGGTTGGGTAGGGGGACATAGTTTATCTGAAAAAAAAAAAAAAAACATATATATGTGTAAAATAAAATGGTGGAAGTTATTCATTGGGTGAAGGCAAGAATATCATTGGGAAGTAAACTATGAACAGAAGATGCAAAATGAAGTGTTTATAAGCTTATATTTTGTTCTGCATTGAAGGGTTTGATGTACTATCCCTTTCACTGACACATCTGCATGATCCAGTCATGTAATATCTGTGTGGGTCTAAAATATGCCCGTGTTCCTCTCTTCAGGGTAAGAAGGTCCAGAAAAGAAGATCTAGTTCCAACTAGCTTGGTAAGCATTATCAGGTTTGAGATGAGGGAAGGGACATCCAAAAAGGGTCGAATAGTCCTGCTGAGCTTCTAGAAGAAATGAAGTTTAAGATAGGTTTTACAAAATGAATAAGGCAAAAGTGGCAGAGAGATTTGGGGAGATCACTTAATAAACATCACTGTGTAATAGTGATAAGTGAAAGGTACATAAAAGAAACATAGATTAGCTCAATGACTGGAAGACCATCACATGGCTGTCTGAAAGAAGGCTCCATTACTTTTGAAAGTAGTGAGATTTCCATCTCTGGAGAAGCTGGAAGATTATCATGGGGATTCATCAAAGGAAGCAGAGGTTGAGGCCTGAATAGAGCACCATGGAGGTTGTTTCCAGCCTTAGGATTCTAGTAGTTGAAATGCGTTCTTCTCAAAGAATTGAGAAAGATATCTACTAGCAGTTAGAGAGAGTTGGCTCAACTACAAATTTATTTATCTTAGATAATCCTGACATTGGTCTGAACTTTTCAGGCAAAATTTACCCTGTGCACCTTTTAACTGTGACTTCAGAAAACATCAACCTGTGATGTTGATGTTTCTATGCCCAAATAACAAGCAGTGTAAAACTCTCACACTTAGAAAACACTTTGATGTAAGAAGAAGCCCCATGCCAAGTAATACCCAGGTGCTACCAGGCCTCTACATGAGGGTCCGGAAGACACGCTTGAGGACTCTTCCTTTGGTGATGCCTGCAAATACTGGCAGCTTTAATGCTCACTGTCTGTGACAGCTCGTTGGTGTCGTTTCTTGAAGCTGATCCTCAAAGCCGTGAAGCAGTAGCAAACTGAGATCGCAAATCAAAGAGCAGATTGTGCAGACTCAAGAACAGCAAACAAACAATTACATTTAAAACAAAGTGTTGGGGGAAAACAGTGACAACCTTTTTGCTCACCTGCCAAGGCCTCGTGGCTAAGCTTCTGTTTTTTCCCAAATTACAGCCGATGACATCAGACCAGGTGTACTGGCCAGTGAGCCATTTCTAGTAGTTAAATCTGGAGGGGTTTTGGAGCCCTTATTCTTAGGCTTGAGATCGAGCAAATCAAGCTCATTTTCTTCATTTGCAATGCAGGTTCCAAGCAAACTCTCCACTGGAGGGAATATTAGTGATAGTGACAAATTACTAACATTGACCTTGGAGGCTCACAGCAGCCCTGAGGAAAGGGGAGAGGAGACTGGGGAAGAAACTTTCTCAAGATCTCAGAACCAGTAAAAGCCAAGATCCCACAACTAGTAAAACATGAAGTGAGAAATTCAAGTCCAGCTTTCCGATATCACAGCACCTATGCTTTCTACTACATGATCCTGCTTCGAAGTAACCGCACATTCAAGAGCTGTTCAAAAGGAGATTCTGTTACCTCCTTTGAAGATAATGCCAGATTCCTACTTTCTCACACGGCTTTCCAAGTAGAGTCCGAGTTGGCCCATTTCCATGGGATATTTTGCAAGTTTTTGGATATTTTATTAGTTGCCTAATTGTTTGCAGGCTTTAAGTTGTCCCAGGATATCATATCTGAATTCAGTTATTTTCTGCTTTTTCCACTCCGGTGTGCACATTCTTCTTCATTCTCTAGTGATGTATTAGTTTCCCAGAGCTGTCAAAGAATGTACACCCAAAAACAAAGTGCCTAAGATACTTATTTACAGTTGTTTTACTTTGATCTGGGTTAGAAAAAAACAGTATAAAATGTCAAAGAATTTGGTAAGTGCGAAATATCAATAACCTCAGATTTGCAGATGACACCACCCTTATGGCAGAAGTGAAGAAGAACTAAAAAGCCTCTTGATGAAAGTGAAAGTGGAGAGTGAAAAAGTTGGCTTAAAGCTCAACATTCAGAAAACGAAGATCATGGCATCCGGTCCCATCACTTCATGGGAAATAGATGGGGAAACAGTGGAAACAGTGTCAGACTATTTTTTTGGGCTCCAGAATCTCTGCAGATAGTGACTGCAGCCATGAAATTAAAAGACGCTTACTCCTTGGAAGGAAAGTTATGTCCAACCTAGACAGCACATTGAAAAGCAGAGACATTACTTTGCCAACAAAGGTCTGTCTAGTCAAGGCTATGGTTTTTCCAGTATTCATGTATGGATGTGAGAGTTGGACTGTGAAGAAAGCTGAGCGCCGAAGAATTGATGCTTTTGAACTGTGGTGTTGGAGAAGACTCTTGAGAGTCCCTTGGACTGCAAGGAGATCCAACCAGTCCATTCTGAAGGAGATCAGCCCTGGGATTTCTTTAGAAGGAATGATGCTAAAGCTGAAACTCCAGTACTTTGGCCACCTCATGGGAAGAGTTGACTTATTGGAAAAGACTCCGATGCTGGGAGGGATTGAGGGCAGGAGGAGAAGGGGATGACAGAGGATGAGATGGCTGGATGGCATCACCGACTCAATGGACATGAGTCTGAGTGAACTCCGGGAGTTGGGGATGGACAGGGAGGCCTGGCGTGCTGCAATTCATGGGGTCGCAAAGAGTCGGACACGACTGAGCGACTGAACTGAACTGAACTGAACTGATTACAAATTTAACTTCAAAAATGCTTGCCCTGATGTTAGTTGCAACACTTGGCCTTCCTCAGTCATTGATCACGGGCTGATATAAATTTAGCCTTACTGCTACTAACTTTATATTTTATATGCTTTTTCATTTTGCTTTAGTTACTTTGCTACTCATTAATTTCACTTTGAATAGGTTCCCACAACAATGGAAGGAAGCCTGTCTGCCAGAGCCTAATGTCCATGGGCTTTTTGTTGTTATCTCTCCGTTATCTTTTCCAATTTTTTCTTCTCAATCCCCACAGTTTACCCAATGTTCTAAGAGTTGGTCCTTATGCATATTAACCTATGCCATCCATTTCTCTGCTTTAATCAAATTGTTTCTCTGTGAAGAATGCTCTTAAGAAAAAAAAAAAAAATCTAGGTTAGCCAAGCTCAAAAATACCACCTCTGTGACACCTTCACAGATTCCTCCAGGTGGAAATAATTTCTCCCTCTGTATGCCCACAGCATGTTACAGAAGCTCTCTTCCAGCCCTGTGAGAGTACGCTCTGTAAACTGAACAGTGGCAGAAAAACATGTAATGGTGCACCGGACAGGATGATGTCTTAATAGCCCTACTAAACTTTGATCTCCTTGACCTCCTTGGGGTTATCTTATATGACTCAGACAGTAAAGAACCTGCTTGCAATGCAGGAGATCTGGGTTCGATCCCTCGGTCAAGAAGATTCCCTGGAGAAGGGAATGGCAACCCACTCTAGTATTCTTGCCTGGGAAATTCCATAGACATAAGAGCCTGGCGGGCTACAGTCCATGGGGTGGCAAAGAGTCGGACACGACTAAATGACTAACACGTTCACACTTTATGTATTTATTAATCAGCACAGTGACTGATGATAAATAAGTAAGTGATGTTTATCTTAATTTTTTTGTTGTTGTCGAATTACAGTTGACTGACAATGTGTTAGTTTCAGGTAAACAGCAAGGTGATTCAGTTATATATTTGCTTGTATATGTATATATATATGTATACATTTTCAGATTCTTTTCCATTTTAAGTTATTACAAAATACTGGGTATAGTTCCTCATGCTATACAGTGGGTCCTTGTTGTTTATCTGTTTTATGTATAGTTTGTATCTGTTAATACCATGCTCCTTATTTATCCCTCTCCCCCTTACCCTTTGGTAACTATAAATTTATTTTCTATGGCTGTGAGGACATTTCTGTTTTATAAATAAGTTCATTTGTATCATTTTCTTAGATTCTACATATGTGATATCATGTTGATATTTGTCTTACTCTGTGTCATATTCTTCGCTTGGTATGATAATCTCTAGGTCCATCCATGTAGCTGCAAAGGGCATTGTTTCATTCATTTTAATGGCTGAGTGATATTCCATTGTGTGTATCACATCTTCTTAATCCATTCATCTGTTGGTGGACATTTATTAATAGGTTGCTTTTGTGCCTTGGCTATTGTAAATAGTGCTGCTATGAACATTTCAATGCATGTATATTTTCAAATTAGAGTTTTCATCTTTTCCAGATGTATACACAGGGGTGGGATTGCTCAATCACATTGTAGCTCTAGTTTTAGTTTTTTACAGAACCTCCATACTCTTTTCCATAATGGGTGAACTAATTTATGTTCCAACTGACATTGTAGGAGGATTCTCCTTTTCTCTACACCCTCTCCAGCATTTATTATTTGTAGACTTTTTAACAATGACCATCCTGACCCATGTGAGTAGTCTTGATTTGCATTTCTCTAGTGAGGTTTAAAATTTTTTCAAGTTGGCCATCCTTATGTCTTTGGAAAAATGTCTATTTAGGTCTTCTGCCAAATTTTTTATTTTTATTTTTTATATTGAGCTGAACTGCATATTTAGGAAATGATTCCCTTGTCCGTCACATCATTTGTAATTATTTTCTCCCATTCCATCCATTGTCATTTTGTTTTGTTTATGGTTTCCTTTGCTGTGCAATCTTGTCATTTAGATGTTCCATATTTCTCAAGCTTCTTCTCTTTCTTAAAAAATTTAAATAATACATTCTTTTAGCTCAACCAGTCTAGTAGGACTAATAGATGTAAAACAATATCCTTTTTATGTTCCAACCTTCTCCAGTCTTCCAGTCCTACTTTGCAAATAACATTTAACTGCTTCTCCCTGGCATTTGTACTGCTCCATATTTTTTTTTTTTTTAAGGTATGCTTTCTGTCTGAAGATTCATGAATTTTAGACATTTTCTGTGGATTAACAATACAAAGGCTATGAGTATGCCATCTATATGTGTTTTTGATGTTTCAGCATCTCTTACTTTGGGGAACTTTAGCCTTTCTCCTTCCAAAATCAGAAAACTGTGACAATGAAGTCCTTCCTTGCTGCTGACTCCACTGCTGAACTGGTGTTTTAGGCTGATTATGTTTGCCTTTGAGTCAAAAGAGTTACTTGATGATTCCCTAGGGCCCTATTTCCACACAACACTTAGCCTTGAAGGTTGCAACAGAAATGATAGAAAAGGACTTGGAAATGTTTAATGGTCTTAGAAGAAATACAAGGTGCTCTTATGACCACAAAGCTGACAACCTATATACATCTTTGTTAAAAAATGTAATCTAGATAGTTAATAAGTGTTCAGTTCAGTTCATTCACTCAGTCATGTCCGACTCTTTACAACCCCATGGACTGCAGCACACCAGGCCTTCCTGTCCATTACCAACTCCTGGAGTTCACCCAAACTCATGTCCATTGAGTCAGTGATGCCATCCAACCATCTCATCCTCTGTCGTCCCCTTCTCCTCCCACCTTCAAACTTTCCCAGCATCGGGGTCTTTTCGAATGAGTCAGCTCTTCGTATCAGGTGGCCAAAGTATTGAAGTTTCAGCTTCAACATCAGTCCTTCCAATGAACACTCAGGACTAACCTCCTTTAGGATGGACTGCTTGGATTTCCTTGCAGTCCAAGGGACTCTCAAGAGTCTTCTCCAACACCACAATTCAAAAGCATCAGTTCTTTGGCATTCAGCTTTCTTTATAGTCCAACTCTCACATCCATACATGACCACTGGAAAAACCATAGACTTGACTAGACAGACCTTTGTTGACAAAGTAATGTCTCTGCTTTTTAATATGCTGTTTAGGTTGGTCATAGCTTCTCTTCCAAGGAGCAAGCGTCTTTTAATTTCATGGCTGCAGTAACCATCTGCAGTGATTTTGGAACCCAAAAAATAAAGTCAGCCACTGTTTCCCCATCTATTTGCCATGAAATGATGGGACTGGATGCCATGATCTTAGTTTTCTGAATGTTGAGCTTTAAGCCAACTTTTTCACTCTCCACTTTCACTTTCATCAAGAGGCTCTTTAGTTCTTCTTCACTTTCTCCATAAGGGTGGTGTCAGCTGCATATCTGAGGTTATTGATATTTCTCCTGGCAATCTTGATTCCAGCTTGTGCTTCATCCAGCCCAGCGTTTCTCATGATGTACTCTGCATATAAGTTAAATAAGCAGGATGACAATATACAGCCTTGATGGACTCCTTTTCATAATTGGAATCAGTCCGTTGTTCCATGTCCATTTCTTTTTTTTTTTTTTTTTAATTTCTTTTTTTTTTCACTTTTACCAACTTTTTTATTTTTTTATTTTTTTTATTTTATTTTTAAACTTTACATAATTGCCATGTCCATTTCTAACTGTTGCTTCTTGACCTGCATATAGGTTTCTCAAGAGGCAGGTCACGTGGTCTGGTATTCCAATGTCTTTCAGAATTTTCCACAGTTTGTTGTGATCCACACAGTCAAAGGCTTTGGCATAGTCAATAAAGCAGAAATAGATGTTCTTTTGGAACTCTCTTGATTTTTCAATGGTCCAGCGAATGTTGGCAATTTGATCTCTGGTTCCTCTGCCTTTTCTAAAACCAGCTTGAACATCTGGAAGTGCACAGATCATGTATTGTTGAAGAATTTTGAACATTACTAGCTTGGGGTTTTTTGAGCATTACTTTACTAGCGTGTGAGATGAATGCAATTGTGTGGTAGTTTGAGCATTTTTTGGCATTGCCTTTCTTTGGGATTGGAATGAAAACTGACCTTTTCCAGTCCTGTGGCCACTGCTGAGTTTTCCAAATTGCTGGCATATTGAGTGCAGCGCTTTCACAGCATCATCTTTTAGGATTTGAAATAGCTCAACTGAAATTCCATCACCTCCACTAGCTTTGTTCATAGTGATGCTTCCTAAAGCCACTTGACTTCACATTCCAGGATGTCTGGCTCGAGGTGAGTGATGATACCATCATGATTATCTGGGTCATGTAGATCTTTTTTGTATAGTTCTTCTGTGTATTCTTGCCACCTCTTCTTATTATCTTCTGCTTCTGTTAGGTCCATACCATTTCTGTCCTTTATTAAGCCCATCTTTGCAAGAAATGTTCCCTTGGTACCTCTAATTTTCTTGAAGAGATATCTAGTCTTTCCCATTGTATTGTTTTCCTCTATTTCTTTGCATTGATCTCTGAGGAAGGGTTTCTTATCTCTCCTTGCTATTCTTTGGACCTCTGCATTCAAATGGGTATATCTTTCCTTTTCTCCTTTGCTTTTCACTTTTGTTTGTTTCACAGCTATTTGTAAGGCCTCCTCAGATAGCCATTTTACTTTTTTGCATTTCTTTTTCTTGGGGGTGGTCTTGATCTCTGTCTCCTGTACAATATCATGAACCTCCGTCCGTAGTTCATCAGGCACTCTGTCTATCAGATCTAATCCCTTGAGTCTATTTCTCTTCCACTGTATAATCGTAAGGGATTTGATTTAGGTCATATCTGAATGGTCTAGTTGTTTCCCCTACTTTCTTCAAGAGAGAAATTCAGTGAGTGCTTGATTTCTCTCTTAACTCTAAAGTAAAATTATTAACCATTGCTGTAGCTCAAACGGTAAAGAATCTGCCTGCCATGCAGGAGACCAGGGTTCGATTCCTGGGTTGGGAAGTTCCTCTGGAGAAGGGAATGGCAATCCACTCCAGTATTCTTGCCTGGAGAATTCCATGGACAGAGAAGCCTGGTGGGCTACAGTCTGTGGGGTCACATAGAGTCGGACACAACTGAGCGACTAACACACACACACACGTGCAATCAAACTTGTACACACATGATGACATTTCAACACCTGCTGTTAGTGTCAACAAAGAGAGAGAGGGGAGAGAAAGGAAGGGAAAGGAGAACCATCAGCTCAATCTTCTGATTATATATGGAATATTAGCAATATTTAAATAATGGCTCTCAGTTACACACACATGGTACTTGTTTATTTCTTCCTAAACTGTAAGTTTCCAAAGAGAAAGCGATTTATCTCAGAGACTCCAAGAGTGCCCAGTGGGTGGTAGGCATTTAAACAATTTTTCTTGAGGTTAAACTGCTTAGCTTTACTTGTTCTGAAGTGATATGCCGTCACTGGGCTTCCATTCATCATCAAATTATACAGATTTGAGTGGTGGATACATGCCCTTCCCTGAGTTCCAGTTCTTGCAGTTCCATGTAACTTAGAAATCTTTCCTGCTGACAAGGTTATGTGACTGAGGACTGATAGATCAATTAAAATTTGTTTCATTTATGTTTATTTATTTATTCTTCTGGAAAGCATAATAGAAAACGCTAGGTTAATGACAAAACACATAGGCAAAATTAACTCTGAAAATTGTACATACTATTTAAATTTATTTTTGTAGCTATTAATAATCTCAAACATCATTTGAAAAACCCAACATTTAATTACATTAAGAACTTCTTATTGCCTCTCGCCTGTTCCCTTTCCTTCTCCACTCCCCACAACGTAGACACAAAAGTTAAAGCTATTTAGGGCTGTGAGTCATCATATTGTCTCTATCTAATTTATCTTTGCACAATGCACACATTCCTCAATTTTTCAAAGGCATGGGACTCTCAAGGATTCTTTAAATATGTAAATAATATTAAGTCCCTGAAGAATTCCAGACAGACTGCATTGTTCTAAGTGTCTCAGCAAAGCGAAGAAAGGCTCACATTCCCTGGTGAATTACCCATTTCACATGTTACATTAATAAACATCAGTCAGCTTGCAAGAATGGTGAGTTATCTGAATTTAATGAACTTCTGAACTGAATGGAATGTATCTAATTGACAAGGTGTTGTCAAATGGAACAGAAGCCAGTATAAGTCCCCTGAAAAACAAAATAAAAAAACATAGGGAAAGAGAAGCAAGATAGAAGAAAGAAGCTAGGACACGTGTTGGGAGTGGGATGAAAATTAGTGGAAATTGTCTCTGTCTGAGCATGAACCTGTATGTGAATGTCAAGTTCAGGCCTCTCAGGTCTGGATGGTTAAAAGGCCCTGGTGTCCCTTGCTGGTAAGCTTCATATTTCTTTTAATTGTAGTATACAGACTCCAAAAAGAGGCTGGGGAACTTCACATTAAAGATTATCCTCAGTAAAGATTTCAAGCTGTTAACTAAATGAAGTGTTTCCACAGGAGACACTTTTTTTTTTTTTTTTTTTTGCCTTCTAAATCCCTTTGCTCCTAATAAATTAAAGATAAGTTCTTTCAAACAAGTTTTTGCTCTTCTCTTCTCCACCTTACTTTGTCACATTAAGTATCACACATGTTACTGCTTAAAGCTACAAGTAACATCGCTATTACATGTGGTATATGTACACATGATTAATATCACAGGTATTTTCAGAACACAATGCCATAACCTTGTTTTCTGATTCAATGTAAAAAACTATCATAAGTGGGAAAAGGGCAACTATTGTCATTTGTGTCTTCAGGATGATTTTTGGAATTCTATTAATTGGGGATAGAGCTTTTATAAGGTACTATAATAAAATTGACTGTAACATTTAAACCATCAAACGATACCTGGTTTGCACACTCGATCCATTGCAAGCTGTGCATCACTACCACATGCCATGCTCAGAGGGTGAGTATGGGTGAGTAGAAGAGGAACATTTTGTCTTCAGGTGTCACCTGGCCTGTGAGCCTTTTCAGATCCTTGAGCTACGAGTGAATGCCGCACTCTGAATTCCTCTTACCCTTGATCATACACCTGTAATGTAAGTTTTCATCTCATGCTTCTTTTAGTTGTCTGCATCTCTTAGCACCCTTCTTAGATGTCAGACTCCATGAAAATGAACTTTTGTGACTCATGTTGGTATGCTGCTAAATGCATAAAACCTAGAAGGCGTTCCATAACCTTATTTGAATGAATGAACAAAGAAAATCACACAACATGTTTCAAGCTGACCTATTTCTTTGATTTATCAAGATGTCTGCTTTTATTAAAACTGACATTCAAGGCCTATGTATTCTAACACTTTTATATACTCAGTGGCCTTATCAAAACAATTTTTAAAAATTTTACTTACCTTTTTCATTCGAGAAAGAGAAAGAGAAATGGTATGTTTCTGAGAGAGATCCATTGACCCACTGGCTATGTCCTCTAGTTTATGAAAAAATTAAAATCTCTAATTTTAAGCCTTTTAGTATCTTCTGTTTTGTCTGTTATGTTAGTGTTCTTTTTGGTCAATGATTGGTTTTTTCCAAGTGAAAGGTATATTAGGATTTTCCTGAAAAACAGAACCAACAGGCTATCCATACAGTTTTATAAGAATTGGCTCAAGCAATTATGGAGGCTGAGAAGTCCCACAGTCTGAAAGCTAGAGAACCAGGAAAGATGTTGGTATAATTAAGTCAGAATCCAGAGTGGACGGGGGTGGGGTTGGGGGTGGGGAGGCAACTGATGGCTTAAGTCCTCATCTGAGTCCAAGAGCCTGAGAAGCCTGGAGCACTGATAATAGAGGGCCAAGGAGATGGATGTCCCATCTCTAGCAGAGAGAAGGTGCCCTTTCTCCACCTTTTAATCCACTCAGGTCCTCAGTGTATTGGATTAGGCCCACCCACACTGGTGAGGGCCAATCTTCTGGTCTACTGATTCAAATGCTAATTGGATCCAGAGACAGGTTCATAGACAAACCCAGAAATAATATTTTAGCAGCTACTTGGGCATCCCTTAGCCCAGTCAAGTTGACACATCAAATGAACCATCAGAATAGCCACAGAAATGTTACCCAAGATGAAACTTATGGAAGGCTGAGGAGTAAATTAGTGCATAGTCTAGTACTTTTCAGCTGATGTTATTCACACTTAGGGCAAGAGAGTTCCTCAGTGTTTGAAAATGTCTAGTGCACGGCAGCACAATAACATTCTTGGTCTCACCCACAAAATGCCAGTAGCACCTCACCACACACACACCCTCTGTGACCACCAAAACCACCCCCAGTGCATTAAGCCCCCTGGAGGAATCTATCTTCCCACTCCTATGTCTTTGGAGAACCACTGTCTGGATTTGTGGGGTTCTAAGACTGATTGTGATAAAGGGTTGCCTGAGAATTGTGCAGGGTTTTCCTTTTTCCTGATTCCTCTCAAATTCAGATTTTGTTACTGTGTGCCTGGTTTGACCTATCAAACTATCATTTTAATGGAATTGTGTGTGTTGAATACTACTGTAAATATTACAGGCCCTTGTCTGTGCTGAATATTGTTAAGTTCTAGAAAATGTAAAATTTCTTGATAATCTGAAGGGCCGGATTTTAGGACAAAAGAAAGAAAGGTTCTGGTAAAGCACTTTATTTTGTCATAGTTCCTACAATTCATGTTTAAGTAGTTACTGTTTTATTAGAAAATTGTAATTTCCTTTCTAAATATAGCTAGCATATTATTTTGTTCCTAAATAAAATTTAAAAAATACATGTCTTGAGGCCAACTTGTCTTTTCCTTTGCAACAAGGACTAGTTTTGTTGAAGAAGTAAGTGGAAACCTATCAATTTTGCATCCATGTATAATTTTATCTTAACCTCTGTCTTATTTGGAAATATCTGACCCATCCTATAATTTCATAGTTAATGTTTTATCAGAAATGCAGTCATTTACATTAATTCCGCTAAGATTTTATCATTCTTATTCATTTTTCCAATCATTCAATCTCAGAATGCCAACTTTGCCAGGCACTATTTATCAAATGTTGGCCAGTTCATTCATGAATATCTGAGTAAGTGCCCTGACTAAAGAAGCTTATAAACCGAGACTCCTTAAGTCAGCAATTATTAATATTTCTCTAGTGTTATAAAACTTTCAAAGCAATGTCACATATTCCTGTTTGTACCCAAGAGACCTGAGAACACATTCATATTTCACCATTTGCTCACTTATAATTTGATCTCTTTTGAGCCAGTGACTCTCTGAAGTGTATTACATTATTAACCCATCCTTACAGGGATGGGACTTGAAGATCAAAATCATTCACAGCCTCATCTTTGGTCAAATGATTTGACCTATGCTTTTCAACTTTGAAGATTCATGAAGGCAGCCTGGCTTAAGAGAAAGAATAGGCAACTGTAAGTCGGGGTGACATCCTGCTTCAGACACTCTCTGGATGTGTAAACTTGAATAAAATGCTTAATTCTGAACAAATATTTTCTTATTTGGGAAAAAGAGCGTACCACACAGATTTATTTAGGACAATGATTTTTCAGCAGGGAAGAAGGAATAGGCTTTTTATCTGTTGAATTTAATACATATTTTTGAGGGTCTCTCTTCTGGGCACTGGGAATACAGTATTGAACACAACAGTCAAAAATACCTGCTTCCTGGGTACTTACATCCTGATGGTATTATATTGGGGGTCCCAGTTCAAAGGAACTAGTAACTAATACCTTGCCAAAGTCCTAAAACCTCCACTCTAATCTCTTCCACCCTACACATCGCTATTTGAGAAGTCTCACTTTAAAGGAAGCCACTGTTTCTAGCTATTGTCCCTCGGGTTTGCCACACTGAAATGATACTGATAAAAGTTATCCTCCTAAGGCTTTCTAAGATTGATTTACATTACTTGTGAATGAACCATGTGATATTTTTGTTCTGACTACATAAGATCATTTAAAAATCCATAAAGTCTTTTGAAATTGAATTTGAAGGTCCTCCATTTTTTCATAAAGTGAGCTAGATTCAGGTACAAGGGAAGGGTGTGAACCTTGAAAGCCTTGGTGGGTGTTTCTTTTGTTTTTTGACACCTTTCACCCCAGCAACTCCGTACAACAGTTATTGACAAGTGTAGCTTCCAGATATAGATACTGAAGCTCAGAGCTGCTGTGAAGCCAGTTCACAGGGGAGAGAGGAAATGAAACGTCAGGGTCCCCAACCACTGTCTAGTGCTTTATGTTTTTCTTCCCAGGACACATATCATTTGTGACCGATTAGCAGAGACTAAATTAGTCCCCTGATAACTAGAGACGTTATCATAGCTGTTTTCTTCCTTGTGTTCCTAATGTCAATTTAAAACATATACAAGAATCGGAAAAGAGGGTTTCTGAGATATTTGTGCAGCTCTTATTCCAAAGAAAAGATAGACTTCTCTCGATGAAGGCTTGACGGCAGCAAATTTAGACAAAAACTGAAAGCAAAACAGCCTACTCAAGGTTAGACAGTGACTCAAGTCATTCCATGCACTTAAACAATATTTAGGATGACCCTATGTAAACTCACATTATCACTTAAAAGCCAGTATAAAAATACTACCCATCTGCTGTGCTAGCCCTGCTGTTGCTTGCCACACTCCTCTGACAAGCTGTTACCTCAGTATATAGAGAGAGTATACATTTTGAAATCCGGAGTTTGAATTTGAAAAAAAAATGGTATCTGGTGCATATGGACTGGATTCTGTTCTTCCAAATGTAGATTTGTAACCTCATTTATTCTTAAAGATGATGTGTTAAATTAGGCGCTTTTTTTTTTTCCTGTTTCCTTTTTTTTTTTATTCTGAAGATGGAAACTCTTAAAATTTTACACCCGTGACATGAACAGTATACAATAGGAAGTCATTTAGTTTACATCCACCTTGTGTTGTGTGGAATGGGTGTTGGAAGGTGTTTATTGCAAACACCTAACTCAGTGGTGTGGTTTTTCTGTGAACTATGTAACTTTCCAAGTATTAAATAGTTGTTAGAGGACTTAGGAAGTGCAGTGTGTGTAATTACTTACCAACAAGTAATTTTCAGTGCTGAATGACTCTTAATTCTAGAATCACCAGTGGCACTGAGGCAGGTGAGATGTAATGGGCCTCTTTAATAGGTTTGTGAGTGTAAAAAGCAAGCCTGGAAGTTAGATCCTCAGGGTTCATCCTTCTTTGATGCATGAATCTGTGGATAAAGACTTTAGCTAGGAATCACAATCTGGCATGGACATGCATTATTGCTGAGTGATTTTCTGATTTTTCCACAGGACAGTTACTTCTTTTGGGGTCAGTTGCCTAAGGTATATCCAGAAGTAAAAAATAATAATAATCAGAACAACACTGTGTAATTTTCCTTGATATTTATTATTAATACTTCATCCAAGAAATTTTTGGAAATATAATCTGCTATGTTACTCAAAAACTCTGACATTTCATTCATTCTTCCACTCTACAAATATTTATTGAATGAATATTATTTGTAAGATCCTGGACTAGAAGCTCCATCAGATAAAAACACAAGTTCAGCAGGATACTTAAGTGATATATAGACTGGGAAAGAAGGAACAGATAAAGGTATAATTTTAGGAAAACTACAAAGGGAGGTAGGGAGCCTTTTGATACTGAACAGCGGCAATGGGATCATGATAAAGAAAAGGCATTTTAATTCCATGTCCATCCTGAGGTGGTTGTATAGTCTACCTTTGTAGACTCTATGCTGTACCTTGCAGCATATGAAATCAGATTATTAGAGTTAAAAGATGCCTGTTCTGTCTAGTCAAAGCTCCTTGTTCACAGATGAGAAAAGCAGGAGTCTGGGTGAGGAAGGTGCTCACATAGGACCATTGGAATAGTTTATTTAATAGAAAACACAAGATGAGAACCTAGGTTGCCTTTATTCAAGCCAATAGTCTCCACCCATTTAGTTTCATATTTGTGCCCACTGTTAGCCAAGGCTACTTCAGGCCAGCCTTGGGGGTTTGAACCCAGTCCAGATGAGGGCATTTTTGAGACAGGGATCTCCTGTTGAACTAAATTCACCTCCGTGTTGGCACACATATTACTTCCTTTTCCCCTTTATAATTTTGCTATTGGATTTAACACATGTGGTTAGAGCTAAGACCTTTACCACAAACATATTTGAAGATGATACTTATTTTTGGATGCAGCTTCGTTTGCCTCCAAGCTGGATAGGAATGGGAGTAGGAGGGAACCAGATGCAGTCAAGGGGTTCTGAACTGCCGCATCTCACAGTCTGTCCTGTTATTACTGTTGGCCCCATTGCCATCCTGAGCCTTCTATAATCGTCTCTTATTACCTTTTTGGCCTTGACTTCTGTCACTGCTACTTGTCAGTTACATGTTTCTCAGCTAATGGACCAATTTCAGTGCCTCCCCACACATATTCCACATCAGTTGCCTTTTCTCCACACCTTTTCCCATGCAGTTTAGCTCTTCCTGGGATGCTGTTTTCACCTTTTGAAAATCCTTCCAGTTTCTAAGTCTCAAATCAAGCACCACCCCGGCTAAAATGGTTCTGCTTCATTTATGGCATTTAATAAAGTCTACCTTGGATTATAGTTATTATACTGACACTAGATACTGAAATCTTGAGAAGCAAAATAGTTTGTATTTATAGTTACTATCGCCACTGAACCTAGCATTGCCTCTTTTTCACTTAATAAATATAGGGGGAATAAATTATTTTGGCATAATATCCCTTATCCCTAAAATTTTCCATGACTTTCTTTGCAATCAGGTTAAAAACGAGAAAAGTTGACATAAGAAGTGCTGGAAAATCTGTCAGCATTTTCTTGAGTTTATCATGTTTCAATATTTACTTCATTGAAACTGAAAAAAAAAAAAAGGCTATTTTCTCAAAAAAAAGCACAAATCCAATTGACTAACACCCTCCCCTCCCCTTTTCCTTCAAAATAGCAATAGGAAGATAAAAGGAGAAACAGTTTTTTTGAATATTAATAGCTTGTCCCATTGCCCCCTTTATTCATAAATTCATGATTTATAAGAATCTAGCTCAGCTCACTCCTCAGACTTGAGTGGTGCTCGAGTGAAACTTGAGTCAGGGCAGCTCTGATCAGTGTTAAATCTCACAGCTTCTGCATCAGATCTTCTTGAATAGGGAATAGAATTAAAGCGATATGCTCTGAAAATATAACTTTCATGCCACCTAAAGTGAAGGTTGGTCAATAGCGTCATTGAGGGTCTGTGGAGCTCTGTCTTTGTAAGGAGGGAAGGATAGTGAGCTTATTGATTGGAATGATATCACTCTCCATAAATCAAGTGATCTTAGCCTTCTCCTTTTAGGTGATAACTAACATTGTAGACCATGAGAGGCATCTTACATCTCCCAGCCTCTCCATTTTGGCTTTTTTATGCAGAGAGTGCCACACTACCTCACACAAAGTTTCCCTTCAATATAGCTTGAATGAATGAGTGTCCTCAAAGTACTGGAATTTGATTTATGTTTGTTGGTTGAATAATTTAAATATGGCTTCCATCCTCATCATGTCTAGATCCTTGCACTCTTTAAAGACCTTCTCCAGAATTTGAGATTACGGTTGGCATTGTCTTGGGTGCTGAAGTGTTGACCCTGGCAGTGAACAAATCAAAGCTCCTGATCTCATGGAACTTAAATTCTAGAAGATAGAAAAGGGCAATTCACACACACACACACACACACACACACATACTGTGTTCAATGACATTAAATATTGGGAAGAAAAAAGAATAAGAAAATGTAGTACAGATTCAGTAGGGGTAAATTATAGCAGCATTGTTAAGATTAGATGCATTTGAATTGAGATTTGAATGACATATAGGATGTGTGAAGGATCTTGGGAAGAGCATGCCAGGCAGAGGGAGCAGAAACGCAAGGTTCTGAGGCCCGACTGTGTTTGAAATCCGCAGGAACAAGAAAAGCCAAGTGCCAGAAGTGCAGTCATGGGGAAGGGATGCAGGACATGAGATCAGAAAGGCAGCCAAGAACCAGATGCTATAGAGTCTTATCAGCCATGCTAAGGACTTGGATTTTATGCTGAATGAGCTGAGAAGGCATAGTATGTTTTGAGCTGAAGTGTGGCAAGAGCTGATCCATTTTTAAACAAATGACTCTGTACTGCAGAAAATAAACTGTAGGGGTAAAGTCCAGAAGCAAGGGAGCAGTTAAGAGTTTGGGCAAGAGCTAATGGTGTTTTGGAACAAGGTCATAGCTGAGGTGTTTAGATTGCTGTGAGTATATTTCAAAGGTAGAGTTGACATGATTTACTATTGGATTGGGTGTGTGATGGGAGAGACAGGAATCAAAGATGTCACCATTTTCTGTGTGACTAGCAGAGTACCTTCTTATTCTGAGCTCCTGTAGCATTTTTATAGATATTTAAGATTACCTACAATTTTACATCTAGTATTACCAGTAAGAACTGAGTTTTGGAAAGACCCTGGGACTAAAACATAGTTATAGCACATAGACTGTCTGTGTTAAACCTTGTATCTGTCTCGTCCCTGTACTTGTATATTTCTGCACAGACTGGTGTCACTTGTATCTTTTGATTCCCCATGTGGATATGACACAATCAATTCTGCGTGTAGAGATGCAATAAATGTCTCATGAAAGTGAATTAATTTGAATATCTATATATCACCTATTTTTCAAAAGAGTTGCCTGGTGATCTGTCCCACGTGCATGCATGTGTGCTAAGTTGCTTCACTCGTGTCCAACTCTTTGCAGCCCCATGGACTGTAGCCCATCAGCCTCCTCTGTCCCTGGGATTCTCCAATACTGGAGTGGGTAGCCCGTCAGCCTCCTCTGTCCCTGGGATTCTCCAATACTGGAGTGGATTGCCATGCCTTCCTCCAGGGGATCTTCCTGACCCAGGGATCTAACCAGTGTCTCTTAGGTCTTCTGGATTGGCTGGAGATTGGGTTCTGTACCACTAGCACCACCTGGGAAGCCCTGATCTGTCCCATAACAAACATGATTTTGCTTCTGAGGTGAGGATAAGCTACTTAACACTTTCATTGAGCATATGTGTACATCCTCGTGTGTGTGCATATATGTTCATGTGTGTGTATGTGGGTTTAAATAAAAGAAATAACTCATTGAAAAGCAGTTGAGAGACAGTTGCATATGTTATGGGGGGAGGGATTCTACTTAATTCTCTGCTGTTCCTTATTTGCATTTTGAAACCTAGCTGGTGTAGAGGGATTGACCCATTCTCTCTGGAGAGCATGGAGTCTATTTTAGACAAATTACTGGAAAAGGTCCCTGCATTCAATGAAATACAGAACCTTTCAGGCTGTAATACCAGAGGTAGCATTTGAATGTAATGTCAACTAATTATTTAACCATAAATGACAGTTTCTGAACATTGTGCTCTTTTTGCATCATTTACTACATTTGTGGGACATCTAATTATAAAAAAAACAAAATAAGTATTCTTCAGTGGTCTCTAGCAGCACTGAGCAAGAACGCAGTCTGTGCAAAACATTGTTTAAATAGAAGTGCTTGAAAAGCCTCCATTAATCTTCATTTTTGCATTTTGAATGCTTTCCTGCTCACACTTTTGGTATCAAGGGACCAAATAAGTCTGAACTGACTGTATAAAAATTTAAGAACTGGGAGGAGAAGAAATGAGGAAGCTATTTGCATTCCTGGAAGGCAGGACTCAGGTTTATTATAATCGTTCATGGTACTTCATAAAAGGTGGTCTGTTTTCCAAATGGTGTTGAGGGTGAGCTTTTTGTCACTAGTCTTTAAGTTGTTATAAAAGATGTTATTTTTTAAATCACCAATGCAAAAATATATGAAAGTAAAAGTGGAAGGCACCCACAGCCTCCTTCATGCCATGGATCTTACCATGTGGAGTTTGACACCTTGTCGTCTAGGCTCTTATTCTTTTAGTTTTAATTTTTATACATTTTAAAAGGCTACTTTCATTTACAGTTATTTCAAACATTGGATATATACCCTGTGTTGTACAATACACCCTTAACTCTATCTTATACCTCCAGGAAATGAAATATCATGTAAATAACTATTCTACAAATAAAGAAGATACTTAGGGAGGTATACAGAAAACAAGCTGTGGAGGTTCAAATGAAAACCTTTTGCTACTTAGGAAAAGTTCAACTTTAGCTGAGCAAATTCATGATAAAGAAGGCCTTCTTCTCTTCTTTTCACCATGAGGGCCCCTGTGAGCTTGACCAGTTTACATCATCTCTTGAATGAGTGAGGGCCCTGCATGTGAAGACAAACAAGTATAGAATAGTGTCAAAGAAATAGAAAGATGTGTTCACCTTTATCAACATTTATAGAAATATTGAATATTTATAAAAAGATTTGATAGCATAGTCTATAATTAAAAGACAAGGCACTTTCACTCTGACATTTTCCAATTTTATATTAGGATCTATAATATCAGTGATAACTAGATTCATGTTTTCTCTCTCTGGGGCTTTTAAGACATCATAGAGGAGATATCATTTGGCAGAATTTATTTATCAGCTAAGCGTTAATTTAACCTGCTGATCTTGACTGTACTAGCTCTCCCAAATGTGAAGAGCCAACCTATTAGAAAAGGCCCTGATGCTGGGAAAGACTGAAGGCAGGAGAAGAAAAGGACGACAGAGGCAAGATGGTTGGGTGGCATCACTGACTCAAAGACATGAGTTTGAGCAGGGTCCAGGAGATGGTGAAGGACAGGGAAGCCTAACATGCTATAGTCCGTGGGGTCGCAAAGAGTCGGACACGACTGAGCAACTCAACAACAACAGCAACAAAGGGGAGAGATCATTTGGCAGAATTCATTTATCAGCTAAGGTTTAATTGTTTAATTTAACCAGCTAATCCTGACTATCCTAGCTCTCCCTGAAGCTATAATTCTGGAATCTGTACTTTCCTTCCCCTCCTGACATAAAAGAAATGGACCACATTGCTGCTTCTCTGCACTGAGGACAGGAAATGAGAACTTAGCATGCCTTACTGAAACTGAGTAGGAGTGTGTATTGGTGGAGTGACTGAAAAATATGGTTAAGACCAACACCCAAACTCTTGAGGAAAATCAGCGCCTCTTCTTTTTTCTCTCTCTTTTTTAAAATAATTATTTTTCTCTTCTTTGTTTTGCCATCAAAGAAGATTGAGTAAGAGTCAGTCTCTCCAGGAGATGACTGATGAAATATAGCCCTTGGGTTATTTGCATCTCATTCCTGTAGAGTGTAAGGAAGAACATTCCCCACCCATTATAACCATGAGCATGTCATAACAAACACCACCACTTTCTGGAATATATTATTGAGCTCTTGGTTTAATGAATTAGTCTTACAGCCCTCCCTATTGAATTGCCCCATTCCAAGCCAATCATATTTGGCTGTGTTCACTTAGTACATTCAGGGACACTAGGTTTACAAAAATGTGGTTGGAAACTCTGTAACTCTTAATTTTGGCACAAAGGAGTTCCCAGCTTTTAAGTTCCTAGTAATCGTTCTTCCTACTTCTCTTCATTTCATTGTTTCCCAGCCTCTCTTCTGTGAGCACTTCGGGTAAATTTTTACTATTTTAGGCTTGATTTCTTTCTCTTCTTTCTTCTCACTTTTCATTCATTGCAGAAATGGCTTGGCTTTCCACTCTTTTCCATCCTGTCTTGGATACACAGTGATGCTCTTACATTTTTTAGCATACCACAGTATGATTTAGATTAGGAAACTCTTCCATTGTAAACCCCACTTGGTTTTGTTGACAATGCTGTGCCCAAGTTATGAGTTAGCTTAATTATATATACTCAGTGAAGATAAAGAAGGAAAACTAACATATAATGGATACCTAGTTTGCCACAGACATTGGGCTAGGCTTCTTCTTATACAATTTTTCATTTAATCTTCATGGTAACCCTGCTAATTGTGGGTTACGATTCTACTTGGCAATGTGGAATCTGAAGCCCGGGGATATTAATTATTTTACCCAAGGATAGGTGGCTTAAGGTGAGCTATCAGTCTGCCATCTCTGACTTCAAAGTCCACACTGTTTCCACCTCATAGACAACCATACAGAAAATCAAGAGGGAGCCTTCAGGGGTTTTGACATATTTATTATTTCAAAATTTATAATTCCAGAGCATGCATCCTGCCTTAACAACTGCTGCTGCTGCTGCTGCCAAGTCACTTCAGTCATGTCCAACTCTGTGCGACCCCATAGACAGCGGCCCACTAGGCTCCCCCATCCCTGGGATTCTCCAGGCAAAAACACTAGAGTGGGTTGCCATTTCCTTCTCCAACACATGAAAGCGAAAAGTGAAAGTGAAATCGCTCAGTCGTGTCTGACTCTTCTCGACCCCATGGTCTGCAGCCGACCAGGCTCCTCCGTCCATGGGATTTTCCAGGCAAGAGTACTGGAGTAGGGTGCCATTGCCTTATCCAGCCTTAACAACTAGAGATGTATAAATGAAATATTGGTATTCTGTTGTGTAAGTTATTGACAAAATGACCTTTGATGTCATTCTGATCCTATTTAAAATAATTATGATTGTGTAGACATCAGAATAATCAAAATATTTTAAGCCATTTCTGCATGTCTGGCATTAGACTTATTTGTATAGGATAAAAGGAGAAAAACATTCCTTCTGCATGGCAGATAGAAAGATGGGAGAATTGAAACAAATAACTGGCACTGATTAGGTTCACTTAGATGAGATAGTGTGCCAAGTCACTTTGCTGATGTATAATGAGAGCCTTGCAGAAGGAGAGTTAACCAGTTTTGAGGAATAATAAGAACTGAATGGGTAGCCTGGATCTCCATTTCCATCATATGACTTCCTTACTTGTTTAAAAAGTTGACCAAAAAAAAAAAAAAAAAACAGAACAGGTAAAAAGAAGAGAAGGAGAGAGAAAAGGAGTGTGTGAGAAAGAGGGTGACTGTGAGTAGCTCCAGCAAATATGAGAAATATCTTCAAGTTGGTATTTCCTGGATTGTGTATGGATGTTTGTGTACGAAGGCCAACACATCACAAAGTGGTGATGGTTAAAGCTGTTACGTTTAGGAGCCAAGTATACCAATTTTAGTTCTAGTTCTACCATTGAATTATTGTGTAGCCTTAGGTAAGTCATATAACCTCTCAGCTACCCAATATTCTAGAATTGTAGGGATTAGGCTGAATGATCTGCTGCTGCTGCTGCTAAGTCGCTTCAGTCGTGTCCGAACTCTGTGCGACCCCATAGACAGCAGCCCACCAGGCTCCCCCGTCCCTGGGATTCTCCAGGCAAGAACACTGGAGTGGGTTGCCGTTTCCTTCTCCAATGCATGAAAGTGAAAAGTGAAAGTGAAATCGCTCAGTCGTGTCCGACTCTTAGCAACCCCATGGACTGCAGCCTACCAGGCTCCTCTGCCCATGAGATTTTCCAGGCAAGAGTACTGGAGTGGAGTGCCATCGCCTTCTCCAAGGCTGAATGATCACTAAGTTCTAATTCAACTCCAGCGTTTACTGATTTTACAATTCTAAGTGTGCTTTAACTGCCCATTAACTATTAACCACTTAGTATGTATCAAAAGAGATGTGTTCTTTCTGCTCAAAGATGTTAAAGGCTGACTGTGTTATTAGAAAAAAATTTTGGAATCATGCTTTCAAAATTCTTAAGTTTGGGTTTCCCTGTTTGTACTTTAATGTCTCTGTTGCTATACTCTTTCTTACGGTAAAGAAAACAGTAAACAGCAGTTTTACTTTCTTACAGTAAACACCAGTTTTAAGTTTTGTGTGTTCTTCCCTCTTACACTGGAAGCCAGTTTTAAGTTTTGATGAGTGAAATCCCCCTATTAAAGAGAAAGAGTACTAGGGGTGAAAGATTACTCATCTCTAATTCAGAATTTGAGATAGACTAGATAAAAAGATAATATTTTTGAGAAGAAAGCATTAGAAAAGGGAACATGTTAGAGAAAGGGTAGGTAGCAGTCACTACATATGCTAGTGAATTTCAACCCTTGAATATTTGTCTACTCATGGGATAGTCTAGATAACATCTTGCCTTATACTATTTGAAAAAATACACTAAATTGTTGAAACAGGTACATTTTATCCCAAGGGCAGTTTGTACCAACTCTTAATTAAGTGTTTTCACTCATCTACTCTGTGTTTCCCCACCTCTTAGGTAACTTGAAGTGGGTATAGGACAGACCATTAGCACTGAAGTTGAGTCCAGGGCTGGATTTCAAAACAGAATTAATGTGTCTTAGAGAAACCCTTGAGTTTTCTAACTCTGTCCAGAGGTTATACTGTAAAGGATTTAAAACAAAAACAACAACAAAAATGTTTTCTCTATCCTTTATCACATCTTTTTGCTTAACAGAGGAAAAAATGCGTGTTCTGTAACAGACAAATCAAGACAGGGCAAAATCTTCATCAACACCTACAGTTCCTTCTCAGTTAGAAAATGTAAACCCCACTCTCGTGTTTAAGATGATTGCAGCCTCCAAGACAGATATTTATGCAGAAGGCAGGAAATGTCATGCAGGCAGATAAGGTAGCTCCCAATTATCCCCACCTACTGGTGTTCATGCTTTTGTGTTTGGCCCTGCCCTTGAGAGTGATCAGGACCTGACTTGTTTCTAACCAGTGGAATAGAGCATAGGTGATGGCATGTACAAGATTACTTGTACAGGGTTATGCTTCATAAGATTGTAATATCTGTCCTACAAGGAGATTCTCTTGGTGGTTTTGAAGAAACAAGCCTCCATGTTGTAAGCTGCCATAGGGAGAGGGTTTTGTGGCAAGGAGTTCAGGGCAGCCAGTAGCTAAAATAAACTGAAGCCTTCAGTCCAGCAGCCTTTAGGAACTAAATGTTGCTGACAACCATGTAAATCTGAAAACAGATCCTTCCCCAGTCCAACCTAACAGTAAGACCACAACCCTAAGGGGCCTTTGAGACCTTGAAGCAGAGGACCCAGCTAAGCCACGTGATACTCAGAACCCACAGAAACTGAGGTAATAAATGTATGTTGCTCCATACCACTATGTTTTTATTGTTATACAATAATAGTTGAAACAGTCATGTTATTTTTAGAATCCACCATTTTCTTCATCTTTCAGTCTCTTCAAAATAGTTACTAAGTGAAAGTGGCTTGTAGCTCCATCTTCATATTCATTAAAGTAAAGTCACTCAGTCGTGTCCGACTCTTTGCAGCCCCATGGACTGTAGCCGACCGGGCTCCTCTGTCCATGGGATTTTCCAGGCAAGAGTAATGGAATGGGTTGCCATTTCCTTCTCCAAGGGATCTTCCCTACCCAGGGATCGAACCCGGGTCTCCAGCATTGCAGACAGACATTTTACTGTCTGAGCCACCAGGGAAGCCTCATATTCATTAGGTATATTTTATTTAAGAGTTGGCTTATCTGTGGCTTTGTATTGGTCTTAAATGTGTTCCTCAGTTTCAGGTATCTCTTCAAAGGAGATGCCTTCTGAGTTTGTGTTATAAGGAAGTTGGATAAGGCTGAAAATTGTCAATATATCCTTGCTGAATCCAGTTGAATTATATGAAGGTGAGTTTCTCAGAGAATGGCTTTTTAAATCTTTCTGTGGCTATGCCATAGGTGGTATATTAGAACTTCTCCTGCCAGGAAATGGGGTGTGGAAACCATTCCTTGAGCTTCTCTGTCATCTGCATTCTAGTGAAATTCAGTTAAAAATCATCAGAATAGAAGCCTTAAAATGAAACCATTATTTTACATGGTAATTCTTGAGCCTGAAGAATGTTAGGGATGTGAGGCCGGCACCCACTGTCCAAAAGAAGAATGTGTCTCTATCAAAGCCACCTCTTTGGCCTTGGGGCCCGAGTGACCCCTGGTTACAGTTTGCTGAAAGACAGGAACTTTGCAGTTTGGAAATGACAGAGGATCCTAATACTCTGAAATAAGTAGTAGCCCTGGAGTAGCCCCAGTGTGGTCACACCTCTTCTGACTTACATGGGAAATTACCAAGACCTCAAATAGGCTCTCTAACATTTCTTGATTCAACCAACCGAATGGAAGATGAAGAGCTCTTTGGAAAATTCCTAGAAACAGTACTTCGTACTTCTTTCTTTATAACACTTGTCACATCATTCTAGTTTCTGTTCCACTATTAGCAAAGCCCCTCTTCCTTGGAGCCTCCATTTCCATCATAGTGCTGCCTTATAGCATGTTTAAATCATGTATTTTTCTCTTTCTTTATTTATTTATGGCCACACTGTGAGGCATGTGGGAATCTTAGTTCCCCAACCAGGAATTGAACCCAGGTCTTAATCACTGGACTACCAGGGAAGCCCACCTCATTTTGAATGAATGAGTGAAAAAGAATATGAATGAACAGATAAGGATGCTTAAATGTTAATAAAAGACAAATCACTCTCTTCTTCCCTTGAGGGATATTTCATTTGGTATAGCTACATATAGCTCAGATTTATTTTAAGGGTTCAGCATTTTATTGAACTATTTCTAAAACATTCTGAATGGGTAACCCAAAAGAATATGGGAAAAAAAAAAAAAGAATATGGGAAATCAATTGGACTGTAACTTAACCAAGAAAGTATTATCTTCTGGGTTCAGAATATGTCATAGAGTTCTGCATTACTAGTTAGCAGAAAACTCCTGAGGCTTATGAAGACTTTCCTAAGGACACAGAGCTCAAAAATAGCAGGGAAGAGATAAAAATCCTAGTCATCCTGATTCCAAACTTTATATTGTTTCCTTTATGCACAGACATATATTCAGCTAATATGTTCTGTGCATCTGCTATGTCTCATGTACCATGTTAGATATGATGAAGGAATACAGATATACAAGGCCCAGAACTTGCCTTTGTAAGGAAACAAAATAATTAAGGAAGTGAAATTCTGAGTTTTGTGGAAGGAAAGAAAAAGATGCACAAAAGAAGTCCAGGCTCAAGTGAGTGCAGTTAGATTATAAATCTGCTGATGTTAGTTTATAGCTTGACCTGAGAACTGCTTCCGCATGTGAAGAATGGAGATCAGTAATCTGCTTTACAGATTGGTCAGGGAGATTGAAAAGATTGAATGAGAAAATGTGGGGCGTGGCTGGCATTGAATGGACAACACACTGCAGGAGTAGCTGCCTGAGCTTCGGGGTATGTTTGGTGGAGAGGCCCCTGCCTGAGGGAGGAGTCTTGCTGGGCGGAGGGGAGGCATGTGGGAGGAGGCTCACGGACCTGAGCTCCAGTCATTGACTGGCCTGTGACCCCGGGTTGACCACTAACTCCTGAGACACCTGTGGCTCCTTAGATGTAGAGTGGAGATCTTTGGTAGATGCACCTCACAGGATGGTTAGAAAACCTGCGGATAACAGCACAGGCATGGTTGTAAATCATGAAAGTCTATGGGCAATTTTTTTTTTTTTTTCCTTTTTACTATCAGGAATACATTAGCAGCCACTTTCTTTAAGATTGTTTCCTCTCACCTGTTTTTAAATTCATGGCTATTATGGTGTGCACTGTAGCCAAGAAAACGTGCATTTTAGTCTTTGTGATAATCTTGCTTTAGTTTTCAAGATTTTGAATAGTGTTGTGTGTGTGTGAGACAGAGAAATATTTGGCCTCAATGAGGAATTGGTGAATTTCTGTGCACTTATGCTCTGTGTTTACCACTTTGTACTTTACACTTGACTTTCTCTTCTATCAGAAACAAAAGTAATAATACTAATAATGGTGAACAATTGAAATGGCTTATTTTGAAAACCTTGTTCAAATACATTTCATATTCCTCTCCTTCCATAGAGGGCCCTTCTAAGCATTTGAAATCTCTCCATGACTCAAGGTCATCGCTATGACCATCTATTATTGCATTCTGCTGGAATGCAGGAATCTGTCTCTCCTGTCCCCTCGGGCTATCAGCTGCCATTTCTGCTGTCACTGCCTGCCTCTCACAGTCTTTCCCACCACCTTCTAATGTTTGTTGGTTCTAATCTCTCCTGGTATGAGGAAGCAGCAGCAAAATGATCATTAGAATTGTTGGTGAATATCAGCCAGTAAGCACCGAATGCTTATTGTTCCCAGAGGAGCATCCATCATTGTATCCTGGCATCTTTTTAAATCACTATTTTACTAACACAGAGCTGAGGCAGTTCTTTCCTCCCCTCCTTCATCATCATCATTATCTGTTTCTTTTCCATCTTTCAGGGAAATAAGAAACTCTGACTGTGTGCTTCCTTCCCCTCTGCTTTGATTTTGTTCTTCAATCACAACAATTAGAGGAGTGCTTCTAAATTGGATCACAGCTGATTGTCTCAGTTTCCTCGTGTGGCTTTAAGAACAAACTGATTTGAAGCCTTATACTGTTGGCAGCTTTCATCTATTTATTTGGACTATCAAGCAGGAATGCTCAGTCTTTCAAATGAAAGAAGACATCTTTATTTCCAGTTCACACCCTTCATAATAAGAAGGGTATTTGAAATCAGGCCAGAAAAACATAACTTAGTTCTCTAACTTCATATTACAGATGCTTGCAGTAATGGAAGAAGCTTCCCGACTACCCAGCCTTATCCCCAAATGAGCAGGAGAAAATGAGGGAGACACATCCAGACTCAAACAGCAATAAGAAAAGAATCATTTGCTTCAATTTATAGGAAGGGCCTCAGCTTTCCTGAAAGTCTATCTTTAGGAAGTTAAGTAGACATACAGACCCAATAGAGGGTCTGTACTTATCATTTTATTTAGAAGTCATCTCTGAAAGGATCATTGTGTCATTGTTACTGAAAAGGAGCCTGTGTAATAGTTACCCAGACTTCAAAATTAGGAAAATCTCATTGTGAAACACAGATCTTGTTTCACTCTGGTAAAGAACAGAACTTGGAAGCTGGAGAACTTAGTTTCCCAGCAGAAGTCAGGACTTCCTGTTACAGAGAAAATAGAGCTAAGACTATAAAGTAGGCTGACTCTCCACAGTGGGGGGCTAATGGATCCCCACTGCATCTTCCCAAGTTCATTTCCCTTTTAGGTCCTGGGAGCCAGCCAGTGTCACAAGTCCATGTTTAGGACACACTCCATTTGCTCCCTCCTTCCTTTCTGCCTGGGACACCCCTCCTCACCCCAAACTCTGCCTCCTGCTCACCTCCAAGAGGTGCTTCCTGAGCTATTTGCCTTCCGGGTGGAAAGAATCTCTCTGTGGGAAATCTCCGCGGGCTTAGACCTACTCTTCTCTGAGATGACTTTGATCCTGATGTACCTAGGATGAAAGTAATTTCTCTAATGCCTTGTTTTTATGACTTCTGCAAGCTTCCAATGGGCAGGTGTGTGCTTGGTTGCCCAGTGGTGTCCAGCTCTTTGTGACCCCACGGACTGTAGCCTGCCAGGCTCCTCTGCCCATGGGGATTCTCCAGACAAGAATACTGGAGTGGGTTGCCATGCCCTTCTCCAGGGGGTCTTCCCAACCCAGGGATTGAACTCAGGTCTCCCTCATTGCAGGCAGATTCTTTACCATCTGAGCCACCAGAAAAGCCCTCCTGTGGGCAAGTGCTGCTTCTAATTTATCTGCTTCCCTTAGGAACCTGCACCTCAATGAAATTCTCAGAGTATGCTTTTCACCAATATTTGTGGAAAGAAGGGAGAAGGTGGGAAAGATTAAAGGAGCAACTACAGAAAATTTGTATCTAGGGTCATATTCAGTCAGTTCAGTTCAGTCGCTCAGTTATGTCCAACTCTGTGACCCCATGGACTGCAGCATGCCAGGCTTCCCTGTCCATCACCAATTCCCAGAGCTTGCTCAAACTCATGTCCATCAAGTCAGTGATGCCATCCAACCACTCATCCTCTGTTGTCCCGTTCTGCTTCTGCCTTCAATCTTCCCCAGCATCAGGGTCTTTTCCAGGGCTGTACTATAATATGATAAATAATACCTTTGACTTGTATGCCATTTTAGCATGTACAGTTTTGTACATGTATTTCCCTAGCATTCATCACTGTCCTGATATTGTGTGCATGGGTGTCTAGTGTCTATCTGCATGTGTGTCTTTTTAATGTGTATGTATATTGCTCCTCTCTCACTCTCTCTTACAGACACACACACACACACACAAATTTGCATTATGTGCACATGAAAACAAAAGCTTGCTGAGGGCAGGGGCTTTCTTGATTTCATGACTGTAACCCCAGCTCCTTGAACAGTACCTGACAAAGGGGAAATGTTTGTTAGATGAATGAATGCAAATATTACCTCTTTGGTCACCATAACCTTGTGAGATAAATGCTACATCATGCTTGTCTTCGTGTTTTTGCAGATACCAAAACTAAGGCCTTGAGTACACACAAGGTCATACAGCTAGTCACGGGAAAAACCAAGACTTGAACTCAGATTTTCTATTTCCATTTCCTTTTCTGTCTGTCTTCTGGGAATTTGCTATATTAGTAGCAAAGCAAAAAAAGTCACACAAGGAAAAATTGTTTCCAAATTTAAATGCATGATGCATACACAAGAAATTACTGACTTTTCAATCCAATGATAACACAGATTGTGTGATTTTTTTAGGAGGAATAGTCTTTCTTTTCCATCCTCTTTCCTTTATTAGCATATGTGTCAGTGTGCAGGCACACACACACACACAATAGCTCTCAGCTTGTACTTTTCCAGTCCCTTATTAATTCCTCTTGCAGGCCTTCCCTGCCTTGACCATCCCCAGTGCCTGTCAAGGCTATGGCTTGGTGAGGCCAAGGTCAAGTGACAGGCAGCAGGGTTTGTCATGGCCCCTTTGGCCAGCACAAAGGGCTTGAAGGAAGTGGAACAACAGGCATTTCAAGAGCAGGACTAGGCTGGGCTATTGTTGTCAAAAGTTTATATTCACTCTAATTGTAACTCACTTTGGCAAACACAGTAATTTTCTTTTGTTGTTTTACTTAGTCGCTAAGTCGTGCCCATCTCTTTTTACAGTCCCATGGTCCTATAGCCCTCAAGGGTCCTCTGTCCATGAGATTTCCCTGGCAAGGTTACTGACATGGGTTGCCACTTCCTTCTCCAGGGGATCTTTCCAATCCAGGGATTGAACCTGTGTCTCCTGCATTGGCAAATGGATTCTTTACCACTGAGCCATGAGGGAAGTTCGCAATGGCAAATGCAGTAAACATCCATGCAGATTACTGAGTTGTACTAAGTGTCCAGGGATGTCAATAATCACCATGAAATCCAAACAAAATATCATTTTTTGCTGAAACAGAAGCCAAGTATCCCATGCTGTCTCTCCCTGCAGCAGATTGGAAACCTACACGTCAATCAGGAGAGGATACCCCTTAAAGCCCTAATGCGTGGAAGGACTTGGAGACACTCAGCAGCAAACTGAGGTGTAGCAACAGTCACTTTCTATTCTCAGGCACCACTCTGCTTTGCTTTTATCTTAAAACAGGATGACTACAAAGGGGAATAAGGCAGACAGTGATACAGGCTCCTACATTAAAGTGCAAGAGAAAACAAGCATTCGCTTATATCCGAAGCCCACAAGGGGAGAGATGAGTCAGTAAAAACTGTACAAAGGAGATTTGAAGTCACGGACGCTGTGGCAGTGGCAGTGAGCAGGCCATGAACTCCTCAAGGCCTCTTTTCTTCTTTACTCAGACAGATCATCATGGGGTGAGAGGGATGCCTACACAGTCACGAATCGGACTCTCCATTAGACCATGAGTCAGGCTGCTGTCCATGAACTCGGGGTTGCTCAGTGTAGTGTAGGACTCATTTCTTTCCCTTTTCCTTTCTCATCAATGACTCAGGAGACTCAGTGGAAACCCATGTGAGCTTCTCTTCCTGGAATTATCACTGTGGAAGTGCATGTCCTCTAAGCTTACTGGATTCACCCACTAAAACCCGCTTCTCCTTTGATTTTGCCTCCTGTATGTGGTTTGCAGAGATGGACTGTCGGGGTTTCCCACCCGTCCACAACTTGAAGTTTCTATTTCCACATTTTGACTGTCGGTTCTATATTTGGTCAAAATCCTGCTTTTTTGCCTGGTTTCCTAGGGAAACAGCTTGTCAAACTGCTGTTTTTTGCCCATCTGCCTTGCCCGCTTGGGTTTGATTGTGCACTCGGATTATTTCCCAATCTGACAGGAAAGTCACAAAGCCCCAAATGAGGGAAAACCCCTTGAAATTTCTTTAAAATAAGTTTTATGAAAATAAATGGTCAGTTAGGAAATCATGGTTGAGGGAGGACAGTTTGTGTTTCTGTGTGTTTATAGACTACGATAATAAGGAAGCCAGTGTAAGTGAATGGCAGGAGGGTCAAGAAATCTTATTTTATAGATGCAAAGACATTACACATAAAATATGGATATAGGCACAATAACATCCCTGCAAGGATCATCCGTCCAGTCAAAAGTGTCAGCTATGTTGTAGTTAAAGAAACACTAGACTTAAAGTCAGGAAACCTAAGTTTTTGTGTCACTTTAATCTCAGGCTAGATCTTTTCATTGCCACTCTTTGCAACCCTGTGGACTGTAGCCCAGCAGGCCGACTCTTTGTGACCCCATGGACTATAGCCCGCCAGACTCCTTCATTCATGGGATTCTCTAGACAAGAATATTGATGTAGGTTTCCATTCCCTTTCCTAAGGGATCTTCCCGATCCAGGGATCAAACCCTGGTCTTCTTCATTGCAGGCAGATTCTTTACCATCTGAGCCACTAACCCCTCCCCTTTCATTACCACATGAACCTCGTTTTACTTTAGGAATTAGGACCCCCTTGTGCTGAAGATTCTGCCAAACAAGCTGCATTTATTAAGGAAATATGCATTCTTTGCCAGTTGCACATATACATTGACCAGCCAGGACTGGGTAGAGTGACCTAACCAATGTCACTGCACTGAGTTGATAATCTATCAATAAACAATATAACCCCAGGTACATGCTTGTATGCTTTAGGTTTTTGAAAATCTAAAGTCAACGTGTATCATGAAATCAACATGGGCGCATCAGGCTTTTAAAGGCAACAGGTTGAAAACCAGTAACCTAGACAATTTCTAAAACCTCCTCCAGGTTCTCTGATTAAATTCTCTCCAAATTCTTTGGGGAGCTAAACGTGGCAGAGAAGGAGAAGAAAGCATGACTTCATATTTATGGAACACCTATGTTCACCTTACCCAGGGAGTTATGTCAGTGGGCCTAACACCCACCAAGGTCTTGCATATTTCTAAGATGGTTCTGGATTCCTGAAGTCATAGATGAGCTTAATTCTCATTCGTGGTTCAAGGACAGACTGTGGGGAACAGCTGTCCAGGTCGTATTCCAGAACATCATCACACACCTCGTGTTAGAAACAGAGCCCTTAGCAGATAGAATCTGTTGTTTCATGTAATTACTTTTCAAGATGCCATTACCAGAAATTTTATGTAAATACATATTTTATTCCCTGAGGCATGTTAATATGAGACCAAAATTATACAACACTGAAAGAAAACAAAATTTCCTTTTTACTAATTTTCTGTATGTGCTGTTGAGAACATGCCATAGGCTAACAGAGGTGCCCAAACTTAGCCAAAGCCTCATTTTTTTTCCTGTTCAGTTTGCAGAATCATAGGAATGTGGCCTTGATATTCAATAGTTCAACACAATTCAATTTGATGAACATTTGCTGTCTGCCTTCTCTGAGTCGGGTGTTGGGTCCATGCTAGCAAGGATGGACACTATTAATAAAACAAACACTTAAGAGTTACCATAATGTGCTAAAAGCATATAACTACCCAACTGGCTAGACAATAATTGATGCCCCAGAAAAGATACTTATTCACTTACCAAGTACTTATATTGTACTTATGGTGTGTCAAAAAGCACTGTTCTGTGTACTTTATTAACTCATGTCATCCTCAGAATAGCCCTTTGAAAAATATGAATGCTGTGATTATCTCCATTTTGCATCGATGCACAGAGAGGGTAAGTCATCTGCTCAAAGTCACACAGCCAATAGCACTGGGTCCAGGCAGTGGATTCCTGTTGTGTGCTCATAAACACTGTCCTCTGCTTTGAGATCTGAGAGGAAGAAGAAATTGCTTTGGGTTCAGGATCAAGGAATGAGCCATCTGAATTACGGTGTTAAGACTAGTGGCACTGACCCTTCAGAGAATGTTTGGGACGATCTGGCTCTTGGCATTCACAGCAGTGGATATAAATATGGGTGGTGAGCTTGAAGAGGAAAACGGCCTCTGTGGTCTTGCTGAAAGAAAAGTAGCTTCATTTGTCTGTGTGGGGCCATTCAGCAATTATAGGTATAAGACCAGCATGGCAACCAGATCATGCCTGTGTCTACTTCCACGCTTTGCTTGAGGCTTGAAGCTAACTGCTCACTCCTGCCATCCTGAGACGGGGAACCCTCAGATGCAGAAACCCAATTAAGTAAGCTGGACCACTTCCCTAAGAGGTATTCACCTCTCTATTGGTGAAGGAAGCATCACAAATTCAACCCACTTGCTTTAGTTCAACGCATGGCCCATTGGAGCCAAGAGTTGGACACAACTGAGCATGCACACACACCTCTTCCTGGGTAGGGTTTAATTTCCTAGAGAAGGCTAGACAGGAGCAAAGAGCACCCTGAAGGGGGCGCCCTGTGACAGGGCCAAGTGCCTAGGAAAGCATATTTGACCTCCTGGGCATCAGTTCCCGTGGCTGTCACACAGCTGCAGCTCCTCTTCCTTCGCAGTGCTGGTTTGATCAGCTGCAAGACGAACCTGCTGCCTGGGATTTGGACAGCTCACTTTTTCAGATGCTGCTTAAAATCTTGGAAAAACATTTGATATCACAGCCTGCACTGACTTTAGCTGCCATGCTGAGTTTATCACCTATGCTTAATTTTTTTAATTTACTAACTGATTTTCCTCTAAAGATTCTCTTTCCTCTACCAACCACCACCTTCCTTTTCTTCACTCAGTTTGGCTACAATTTAGGCCAGTGTCAGGGGTATTATTAGGCACAAAGTCAGGTCCAAAGGATGGCTTCTTACACGTGGAGTCAAACATTCCCATACTGAAAGCTTCATTTTCCCTCCATCTTTGTGAAGACAGTGATAAAGTCAGAGTAACACCACAGCCTAGCTTAGATAATTACAGGCGTCAAAGGCAGGCAGCCCTGGGCCAGAGTGTGTCATGCTTCGTTCACCTCACTGAGCCTCAGTTTCCATATCTGTAAATACTAACTGTACTTACCTCACAGAGGATTTTGGATTAAATGCATTAATCTATATAAAATTCTTATCCCAGTTCCTGTGCACTCTAAGTGTCTAATAAATAACAACATAAAGCTTTGAGGATGAGTCATACCAGTCAAAGTACCAGCTCTTTCTCTGGATGGTTTTATTTTATGTAGCCATCATCCTATACCAAAGGCCGTGATGATAAGGGGAAGGTATAGAAAGTTCTAGGCTCCTTTAGACTAAGATAACTCCTTCTTTTCCCCATAGCCATTTTTGCAACCTTTACCCTGATCAGTGGCTCTGATGCATGCATGCATGCTAAGTCACTTCAGTCGTGTCTGACTCTGCAACCCTATGGACTGTAGCCCACCAGCCTCCTCTGTCATGGGATTCTCCAGGCAAGAATACTGGAGTGGGTTGCCATTTCCTCCACTAGGGAATCTTCCTGACCCAGGGATTGAACCCACATCTCCTGAGTCTCCTACATTGGCAGGTGGATTCTTTACCACTAGTGCCACCTGGGAAGCTAGCGCCACCATGGATGCCAGAGGGATAGACAATTCCCAGGAGGAATGCCAGACAGTAGAAAAGAGAAGTTAAACTTGGTGTTTGACATCCCGTGTTTAACATTCTCATTCCCATGTGCTGGTCAGAATTATCTGAGGTGACTCTAAACCACACCAAGATACTGATTTCATTGTTCTTGGGTGAGGAGTGGGCGTTAATGTTTTTCTTAAGCTCTCCTAGTGATTCTGATGGGCAGCCAGGATTCATAACCCATAAGTTAGAGGATGGGGGAGCCTAGGGAGGAGATAAAATGCTCTGAAGGCAAGCAGGGGAAGAATCAGGGTGAGACAGGCTCACCAAGCGCTTTGCTTCTGCTGCATCTCTTATCTTAAGGCCACATGTTCAGGCAGTACAGAAACAGTGCGGGTAGGGGGATGCCAACATCAAGGAGGTGAAAGTTGCTTCTAACCTTCAAAGAGACATTAGGCAGGGGCTTTAAGACTCTAGCTAGGGGACCAGCAAAGGCCCCTGGTATGTACTTGCAGAGGTGAAATACATGTACTAATGTGAGTGCCTCAGTGTCAGGCTCTCTGAAAGGACAGTTTTCTTAGCTTTGCTCGCTGTCAAAATAATAAAGGAATTCTGTGGCTTTCTTATGAGTCTTTGGATTTATATGCTTGGTTGTAGCTTATCTCTTTTCTCCATCCTTTCTCATTTCTAGTTTCCAAATTATGGAAAATCATCTTGTTTGGTTCCAGCTGCCACATTTTAGAGATGAGCAAGCTTGAATGATGTCTGACATCCTGCAGCCCTGTGGTAGCAGATCTGTTGTCTCTTGGGCAGGGCACCATGATCATCTACTCAATACAGGGTTCAAGGATGGAAGGGCTAACTTACAAGTGTCTCCAACTTTCTTACTGATTTCTGTCTTCTTGACCAAAGTCTGGACTCTTCCCTTGCCATCCTGGCTAACCAAGTGTCTTATTTTCAAACATGGTTGAAGTTTCTTCTTTTTGAAAACATAGTTCTCACCTTAACTGCCCCAGGCATCACTGCAGAAGAACCATGACCTTGCTGAAAGCCTCTGCATGCCAAATGAGACTTAATTTTCCCTAAGTACTTAGGAGAAGAAAAACAATAATGTATATGATGGGCTTTTGGCCTGCACCCATATCCTTTAGGAGAAGATTGAATTTGGCACAGCTCATATTCTGATTTAAAGAAAAATGTCTTGTTCTGATGTCACTTGTCTAATTAATAGTTAAAAAAAAAAAAAAAGGACTGAATTTTTCCTATGCAATGTCATCTAGCCTTTGAGATTTTAGAATTAGATGTCCCAAATCAACTGTCTTCTATGAAGTGTCCTAATAGATAAATCTCACCATAGCGTTCATAAAACATTATTATACTCAGGGCTCCTACATAGATAGCACTGATCCTCCCCTTCTCTTATTTATGTGTTCATTCAATAAACATTTTTTGAATGCCACCCATGTGCTCAGGTGGTTGGAGGTTAGGAAAACGGTGCACAGGCCATGTGCAAGGGAATGAATCATGGAAGTTGAGGCTACAAAGGCAGGACTGCAAAGAACTTCATAAAGTAATTCTCAGGGGATGGCAGAGAGCAGCCAGCAGAGGTGTGCAAGAACAGAGGAATAGTAAAATTAGATTTGTATCTTAAGAGAGAAAACATCCGATTATGGTTTAGCCATTCAGCAGACACTAATTAAGCACCTTCTGCATGGCAGATACCACTCTTGGCTCTGAAGGTACAAGAAAGATAAAAAATGGTCCTTGCCCTCAAGGAGCTCACAGTCTATTGAGTTGCCTTTCTGACTTTCCCACTAGATTGAGAGCTCCTGGAGGGCAGGCACTTTTATTCAACTGAAAAAAAAAAAAAAAAAAAGTGCAAGTTTCAGAATTAAACCTGGATTGCAACTCTGTTATTTTTACTGTATGCACCTCAGTTCACTGATATGTAAATCAGGGCTCTTATTGCCTGCCTCACTGAGGATGGAGAAATTAAAAAGACAATAGGATGCATTTGACATGGCAGGAGCTTTGTAATCTGTTTCTTTCTGTATCACAGTGCCTGGCATGTGGTAGGCATTTAGAAAGTAGACTTCTGCTGTCTGGCTGGTGGGAAGGCTTGTGTACTCTGGTACCTGAGGGTTGGAGAGATTTCAGCCTGGGAAACTGGTAAACTGGTAAACTGGCAGATCCCTTCTCTGCTTGCTTAGTGATCAAGTTTCTTATTCAGTCTCTGAGCTAGTCAGGACCTGTGTTACTTTCTGGATCCTCAGTCCCTGAATCCCAGGCATGCACCTTGCAAAAGTCAGAACCAAGGTCAAAGGAAAATGATGAAATTTTCTCTCTGGCCAAAATGCTATCACTTCATCAAAGGCAACAAATCTTCTTGGCAGGAGAAGTTGAGTTGTCTGTGCTTATAATTGTATTTGCAAGTGAGTCCTTCTCACAGTGGCTTAAAGAAGTGGTGTTGGCTGTCCCTGGCCTCTGTTTGACATTTTTGTTGTTTTCAGAACATTTTCTCAATTCATGATCTCTCTCATTCGTAATGAAATCTCTCTGAGGTCCACAGGGTAGGAATTTGAATACTTCTATCCATTCAGTCACCAGGGAGATTGAGACCCACAGAAGTAAACCGACTCATCCAAAGTCATAAAGCTCCTGGTGCTATGTGTTTGTAAGATGTTTGTTGTGACATCAGAGAAACTGTGAGAAAGAAGTGTTTTTTGGTCTGGTTAACACATGCTGGTATATCAGGAGATCTGAGTTCATTTTTTAGCTGAGTAAGCTTAGGAAATTCAGGATGGGATTCTTAAGATTGATATGTTTCTCTGACCTGTGAAATCACTGTCTCTTTCCTGACTGATCCCAAGGTAAACCTATTCTGTCATAGACCATGTTTTCTATTCAATATATTGTCAATATTTACATTTGCCAAACTCTTAAAGATTTATATCATGCTTCCAAGGGTAGTTATCTTCAAATCTACCATGGGAACTATAATAGAACCCATCTGGTCCAGAAGAAGGTCTTGAGAGATTGTATGACATAGGCTAGGCCATATGACTAGTATGTGGCAGATCTAGGGCTGAAATCCTAAGTCCTGTGGCCTCTGAATTCAGTATCTGTGCTCGACATCTCAGCCTCCATCTGCTTGCCTGTTGTTTGCCATGGGTCAGGCTTTCTGTTTGGAAGTTAAAATTTGGTAAACCTAAACTTATAAGCCTAAAAGTTTGCCATAGTAATGCAGGTATGATGTACCCTTCAAAGTGATAAATCTGTGGCTTTAAAGGGACTTTGTTGTTGTTCAGTCAGTCATGTCCCACTCTTTGGAACCCCATGGACTGTAGCACACCAGGCTTTCCTGTCCTTCACCATCTCCTGGAGCTTGCTCAAACTCATGTCCATCGAGTTGGTGATGCCATCCAACCATCTCATCCTCTTTCGTTCCCTTCTCCTCCTGCCCTCAATCTTTCCCAGCATCAGGGTCTTTTCCAATGAGTAGGCTCTTTGCATCAGGTGGCCAGAGTACTGGTGTTTCAACTTCAGCATCAGTCCTGCCAATGAATGTTCAGGGTTGATTTCCTTTAGGATTCACTGGTTTGATCTCCTTGCTGTCCAAAGGACTCTCAAGAGTCTTTCCAGCACCACAGTTCAAAAGCATCAATTATTCAGTGCTCAGCCTTCTTCATTATTGTCTTTATTATTTTATTAAAGGGACTGCTCCACTTGTTTAAAGAGAAGTTTTCGTTTGTTTCCCAGTTTTACTTCTAATTTTTTTAATGTCCTCAAAAATGTTCCAGGTTTCTTGAATCTACAAGTTGGAAGTGAGAGGCTGTCCTAATTTTTACGTTCCCTTCAAGCAGAAGCAATAGCACATTTTAAAGGCTGATAAATAGCAGTGTGAAAAAGAGATGGGTTCTATAAATACTCACCGAAATTCCTATAGTCAGAACCAGGTAGGATAAGAGAATAGTCACAACATTCTGCTTTCCTTCCACACCCTCCTTCCTCTTCTAGAGGTAGCTTCATAATGAAGAATGCAAACACGAGAGCCAGACAGACCAGGATTTGAATCTTGGCTCTTCCTGAACTACCTGCAAGACGGCAGACAATCTCCCTAACTTTCCTGGGCCTCTGTTTTCCTCATTTGGAGAAAAAGATCTAATGCCATTTCATATAATATGTGAAAAATTGATTGAGTACAATTCCTGCACATTTTTAGTTGGAATATGTGGTTGCCACTTACCACTCTATTTATCTTCATTCAAGACCCCTTTTCTTACTGTTTGCATGTATGCTCAGTTGCTCAGTCATGTCCAGCTGTTTTGTGACCCCATGGATTATAGCCCATCAGGCTCTTCTGTCCATGGAACTTTCCAGGCAAGAATTCTTTAGTGGGTTGCCATTTCCTGCTCCAGGAGATCTTCCCAACCCAGGGATCAAACCTGTGTCTCCTGCATTGGCAGATGGATCTTTACCACTGAGCCACTGGAGAAGCCCCTTCTTACCCTTTAGGATACTTCAATCCATGTCTTTTCCGTAAACAAATAGCATCAGCTACATTTAACGTCAGTTTATGCTACTGTGTCTTGGGGTAGTTTGCATTTCTAATTTTATCCTCACCTTTCTAATCAATGTGCTGACTGATGCAGGGTCTGCCACCTTGTACGTGCTTAGTAAATACAATTTGGATTAACAAATTTTAATTTTCAGTTACAAGAGCAACATAATGACACCACCAAAAGTTTAGAAAACAGAGAAGAGAAAATGAACACCCACAATGCAACACTCCTAATACCACACACGGTATATTAATAGCAGCCAAGTCCACGGTCTGTAGTCGTGCTTCAGTCCTGGCTGGGATACCTTGTGTGCTCTACTTACAACTCTGGGCTTCAATTTCTTAATCACTGGATGAGGGCAATGAGAGTGCCTGAGCAGGAGGTTGGGAGGCTATGGTGCATTCCAAGTCTTTAGAACAGGGCCTGACTCAGTGAATCTTAGAAGGGATGATGAGGGGGAGGGGGTGAGCATGATTTGTGTGTCCCCTTTATGCATGTTACTCTTCACAGACTGCGTGAGTAGTTTTACCCCTCCCTCTCCCTTTGTTGGCCCCAAGAAACATATGCATTAAGAGGTTGAAGATTACAGCCATTGGAGGCCACCAGACCCAGAGAGGGGAAATGATAAATTGCAGTCAGCAAGTTGATGGCAAAGAGGGGCCTAAAATTCCTAGCCATCAGGTTGCTCTGTATTTGTTTCCTATGTGCATTTCTTAGTTGGGGAAAGTAATTTTTGTAGATTAAGCTACAGAAACAGTAGAGTACATCGCGTTTTTCAGTCTGGCTTTTATGGTACTATAGGCTTTATATGACAGTGCTTCATATCCACTGGGACATAAATACCTAAAAGGCAAATGGAGAGCGCTCCTGAAAACGTACCACCAAGCTTTATGTAAAGGCAGCGTGTCCTTCTATGAAACCTGCAAAAACAAACAAGTAAATAAACAACTTCCATCCCGATCCTCATCTTTCGTGTGTTGGCACAGCCCTTGCAGCAAAAGCCCAGAGCCCCCATATTTCTCTACTCTGACGTTCCTCTAGGAATACCTCTAGCCCTGAGGTGTTAGCATCAGAAATCATCACAACCACTTCAGTGCTGGTTTTCTTCAGCCTCTCATTAAAGCAATCATTTCTTTAAGATTAGCAGTGAAAAGCAAATATCAGTGAGTAGTATTCACCTGAGTCCAGAACAGCTGACCTGCAGTGCTGAAGTCATGGGCTCATCTGTAGAAACGTCTCCCACAACCTCATGCAGGGTGGATGCCCCAGAAGACAGTTCCCTCTCTTTCACCAAAATATCACTGACATCTTCATGCACAGACAGTGAGACTAATAAAAGGGAGCATAAAGGGGCATAAGTACCAAGGGTCAATTATATACAATTTTTACCTGATATGAAAAACGGTAACTTATCAACTTGACTACCTTAAACTTCCCTCTTGGGGATCTTCACTGGGAATGTCATTCTTGCTACATCTCTGGATGTCCAAATTACATCTTTGTGCAAGACCTGATTAAAATGCCACCTTCCCTTGCAAGTATCCTTTCCTCTACCCAACATGAGCCACCTCCTCTTTCTCTGTGTTCTGGTAGCATTGATTAAAACATTTGACTTTGGTTATTGTATTTTTGGATATTTTACTTTTGCATAGTTCCAGCTGTCTAATATTTCCTTCTACATCTCTTAGACGATAGGGCCATGTCTCAATTATATCTTTAATTTCTTTAGCTCTAACACTTGGTAGGCACTCAGCAATTGTACTTTGAATAAATGTATCACTTACAATCATCTTCTCAGTTATGTTTAGTTAATGTGCTATTGAGAACTTCCCAGGTTGCATCTCATGTGAAACAATGTGATCCTCGATGTGCTTGATTTATTGTAACATCTCATCCTTGTTCTCCTAAAAGCTCACTTTATGTTAAAAAAGCACTGAAAGCTGAGTCCGTAACACTCAGCATTGTCATGAGGGCTAAGACACTACTGAATGACCTGGGTCAGTCACTACAATATATCTCTTGGTTAGAGAAAGAATAAAGCCAATAATAACTTGCTTCCTACTTTATACCGAAGAATAGTTAGAATGACAGAGATGGTGAAACATGGAGAGTTTATGATGACATGCATGGTGGTGTTACAACAATAAACTTTTGCATGTTTCTGTTACTTAATCATAGAAAATCCACTGCATTCTTATTAGAGTGACACTTTAAACCCCATCCTTCTGGGTCTTAATCTCTAGTTATTAAAACTTGGGAGACAGTTTCTAGAATCAGTGTACTGCTGATGCAGCTAAGTCGCTTCAGTCGTATCCGACTCTGTGCGACCCCATGGACGGCAGCCCACCAGGCTCCCCCGTCCCTGGGATTCTCCAGGCAAGAACACTGGAGTGGGTTGCCATTTCCTTCTCCAATGCATGAAAGTGAAAAGTCAAAGTGAAGTCGCTCAGTCGTGTCCCACTCTTCGCAACCCCCTGGACTGCAGTCTACCAGGCTCCTCCGTCCATGGAATTTTCCAGGCAAGAGTACTGGAGTGGGGTGCCATTGCCTTCTCCAAGAATCAGTGTGGTTGGGTACAAATTCTAGCTCCTTCTCACACCAGCTCTGTGACTTTGAGAAAAGCTCTTCAGAGTGTCTGTGTCTGTTTCCTCATCTGTAACGTGAGGTAACAAAAATGCTCATGTTGTTGGATTATTTCAGAGGTTAAAGGAGATAATACATGTATAGAATAGTGACTCTGTAAATGGTGTTATTGTAAGCCCTGGGCATTGAATAAGACCCTGAATCAAGAAAATTCTCTCTGTAGGGAAGTATTTCTTTCTAAGAGGCATGTATTGATCCATTATTAGAAAACAGTGGATCAGACAAAAAGAGAGGGGAGAGATTGAGGTCAACTTGCCTAGGGCTTTGGACTCACCTGTGACAGAAAGTGGCTCACGGATGCTGCACAGTGTGAAGAGAACCGCCCTTTGTTACGTCGAGGAAGGGCAGACTGGCAGGGGAATGGCAGCAGCACAGCCTGAAGACTCCACTGGGGACAACATCTGTGTGTGCCAGCTGCTGTCAGTCTGTGTAGGCTGGCCGAGAATAACCATGATTTTCACTTTACAGCAGCTTCCATCTTGGGAGTTCAGAATGCTGCATAAATGGAGATGAGGGCTGCCAGCGCTGTGCCAAGAAGGACCATACTTTACAGGGCACTGAGAATGCATCACTGTGCTGAGTGCATCTTTCATGGTGGGGAAAAAAAATAGAGAGCTAGTTTCAAAATAGACCTGCTTTCCTGATTTGAGCCCTGCTGTAGTCTACTGCTCACTTTTTTAGGTGACCTGGGACAGCTCAGTTCCCCTCTTTGACTCTCAGTGTTCTCATTATAAATGTGGGGATTCACCTCCCACTTCATGACCTCTCTAATGTGTCTTCTGTTTCTGGAATGCTCAGAGAGTGCAGAGGATCTACAGTTACTTCCCAAATAGATTACAGGGTGGCACATTTTGGTGAGGTCTGAGTTCTTATAGAATAGAATATTTCATAGTATTTTATTCATGCTTGTGCTATAACCCAACAGGAAAAAAAATTATTTCTGTGGTCACTCAGGAATGGTATTATCTTCCAGTTTTTTGTATTAGAGTATCAATGACCCTTTACATGATTTTTCCCCTTGTCCACCTCCAATACAGTGCTAGTTATCATTTCTTTTTTCTGTCTGAAGATTTAGCATTACCTCTCTAGCTGGTATCAGAGACTGATAAAGGAAGTAATCTTTTGACGGGAAGTTCTACTTTTGCTGAATCATGAGTGAAAACACCCAAACCAGCACTGTCTCTCTAAGTCTCTCATTCGATCTACATCAGAATGACCCAGGACACTTGTTATTTTCTAGGTTGCCATCTTTCTACACAGAGGAAATACTATACATGTACATACTATATAACATAGAAACAGACTCACAGACATAGAAAACAAACTGATGGTTACCAATAGGGAAAGCAGAGAAGGATAAAATAGGAGTTTGGGATTAGCGGATACAAACTACTACATATAAAAGAGATACACAATAAGGACCTCCTGTATAGCATAGGGAGCTATATTCAATATCTTGGAATAAACTAAAATGGAAAAGAATATGAAACAATAATGAAAAAGAATATGAATATTTACACACACACATATGTATATATAACTCAATCACTTTGCTGTACAACAGAAACTAACACAACGTTGTAAATTATAAAATTGTTAATATTTGTCACTAAGGAACTTTCCCTTGATAGTTTAAGACATAATGCAAGATTAAATCCTCCTAAACATAGTAGATGGGTCATAAAATCCCTCTGAAACAACGTGTAGATTGGTTGAGAGTCTGAGCAGTTGGGTGATGTTTAAACATGCACTTTCTGGATTGATGACAGCGTTCAGATTCCAAGTTCCCAGGTACCATCAAGGTGATCTCTGTGCTTCAGTTTTCTCATTTGTAAAATCGGATCTCTGATCTGATGGGGCTGCTGTAGTGATTAAATGAGTTAACATATTTTGAACATTGTCTAGTGCCTGCTAAACTACTCAAGATACTGTAATTATTTTCAGTCTCATCAGTTATAAATCAATAAATACATAAAGTATGTATATATTTCTGCCTTTCAGAGTTTATGGAAAGGGATATTTCTTCAATAGAATTACTGTTATCTGAATCAAAGTTGCTGATCGGTTAGAAATATTCAGTGTTGCTGGCCTTTAGATTCATTGTCAGGGCATGCTCTTTTTCTCCCTCTGCTGCAGTGCTGATGAATGGCATGAGTCATTCACAGTCCCTCATCCACTTTCCTGCCACATTTGAAAGGCAGCCATAGCTCACATTTGACAGACTGTTTGTGAGCATTTAATATACATCATGAGCCCCCATTAAATATTAGCACATGCCATGTATCACCTTAGGTATTACTCACAATGGCCCTGAAGTGGAAACATTCCCTCTTCTCTGCCTGCCCCTTGACCCCATTTACAGATGAAGATGCTTAGCCTAAGAGAAATTTTTTAAAACTTGTGAAATGTTATGCAAAATAAGGAATATAACTTGGTGTTTGAACCAGCTTTTTCTGCTTCTGAAGCCCACACTTTCTCCATTACACCACAATCAATGTTTCTGAAAGTAAATGGGGCCACATTGGTCTCCAACCTCTGGTATAATTAGCATCATGCTTTAATCAGTGAGGTTGACTGTCTTGATTAACCTTTATGACAGATCATGTAAGTTTCATATTTCTAAATGAATATATAGAGGCAGCTGTAAATTAGTGGAAAAACACTGAGCTTGGATCAAAAGACTCATGTTTAACTCCTGGTTCTGCCACTTCCTATGGGTGTGATTTTGGCTAAGTCACTTAACAAAACACTAACATGGTTGTTTCTTTGTACAAAAAACACACATTCCTGCCTTAAAAGTATTAAATGAAATGTAGCATGTGTGAGTATTGCCTTGGAGTTCCTTGTTGCCTGTAAAGGATCATGGAAATGCAAAGGTTTTTCTTCCTTTGTTTTGAATCCTAAAGCCAGCTTATCATCCCTGGTTTTGGCATCCCCTGGTCCTCCATAAACTCTCTCTTCTAAAACCATATCATCCGTCATTGTATTCACATAGTATCTATTACAGTAGGGACCCCCAACCTATGGGGATTCCCTGTTAGGAACCAAGCTGCACAGCAAGAATTAAGTCTTAGGTGAGCCAGCAAAGCTTCATCTATATTTACAGCCGCTCCCCATCGCTAACATCCTCCCAGTCAATGGAAAAATTGTCTTCCATGAAACCAGTAAAAGTTGGGGAATGGCTGTGTTATGGTATAGCATGTTTTTAAGGGTAAGAATAAGCTCTTAGTGCTGGTAGTGAATGAGTTCCATGGGCCGTCTCATTTAACTCAAGGGATAAATCCTATTTGACTCCATGATACCATTTAGGCAACTGATATTTAGTAACAAGAAGTGTCTTGCCCCGAGTCACCCAAGAGTCAGGTAGAGGATGTGGAGTTTGAACCCAAGCAGGTAGCCAGCTCCTGGAGTCTAGACTCTGAAGTATCTAAACCATACTGGTTAGCATCAGGAGTGTTTTGCTTCATTCATTATTTCTCCCTCATGTGCCTTGATTTCTTGACTGAATTAAAAATTCCTTAAACTGGAATTTCAATTCCAGTAATTGAGGTGTTGAGTATACCTAAATTATCTTGATGATTGCCATAAAGCCTAATTACTAGTATTTGTGGATAATTTAATGTAGATTTCATGAGGCTACAATTTTCCACACTGCTTCAGTACCCTGGAAGCAAGGACTTTTGACTCCTTCCTCTTTGTCTCCAGAAGCTAATCTTCCACCATGTTGAGCTACTTTGATTTGATTTTCACAGGTCAAGCAAAAAACCTTTTCTCTGTTATTCTCCCAAAGACACTTTGCCTGCCTGCCTGCCGAGGCCCAGAAATCCAATGTGATCAGTGCATCTGTCAGGGGATGGACTTGTTTGCTGCCAGTGGTATTGTTACCGAACAAAACACATGCCCTTCCTTTGCATCCAAAGTGCCTTGGATTGCTGAGCAAGAACCTTTCTGACTCAAATGAAAACCACCTTGTGTTAGGTGAAATATGAGGAGTTAACCATTTGTTTGCTGGCGTGCATTTCCCACGAAAAACTCAAAAACAGAAATTTACCTCAGCCATGGAAAGTGATGTGCCAAGCATCATATTTGCATATTAAAACCGAAAACTGATTTGCATGTTATTTCAGTGTCTTGTGTCACGTTCAGGCATCTGTCAAGCCCACTTAGATAGAAACAGCTTGTATAGTAGGAAAGTGTTTCTGTGCATATCTGACTGAAAATCTAGGTGCCTTTTTTTTTTTTTTTTTAAAAGCAAATTGTCCCCACTTCACGTTCTTTTTCTTCTGGTTCTGTATCTGAAAATGCTAAAGATAAGACTGAAATCTCATGTCTTGCATAGTAGTTCATTTTTTAGGGCCCATTCATTTTTTACTATATTCTATTTATTTAATTTTAAAATATTAAAGAAAAATACTGACTCAGTAATCCATCATCCTAACATAAGCTGTTAAAAGTTTCATATTTGTTTCTTTCCATTATCTCTTTTTTCTTTATACTTACAGAGACAAACACACTGGCACTCTTACATATATGTTTGTATACATTTATTATTATCAGCATACATGTTCAGTGTCTTCATTCATGTCCAATTCTTTGCAATCCTATGGACGGTAGCCCACCAGTCTCCTCTGTGCATAGGCTTCTCCAGGTAGGAATATAGGAGTGGGTTGCCATGCCCTCCTCCAGAGGATCTTCCCAACCCAGGGATCAAATCTGTCTCCTGCATTACAGGTGGATTCTTTACTGTTAAGCCACAAGGGAAGATTACTGTTTTAATGTCAGTCTTTTTTTTAACATGATAATGACTAGAATTGTGAAACAATCTAAATATGTAACAAGAAGAAATTGATAAGGCCCTAGTGAATTAGAACCCTGGTCAAGGCCGGAGCCCTGGTAAGAAAAACACTAAGATGTCTGGTTGAGGATGGCTTTTCTGTGTGGCTGTGCATGGAAAGCAGTGCGTTGTCATAACTCTTTCCTTCCTGATGTTGCAGCAACTAGCCCTTTGCACTGTTCCAGGCAACCAAATAAAGATGAAATATCTCCACAGCCACAGTCACTGCCGGGTACTAGTGAAGCACAGCAAAGACCAAGATTTGGTTTTGTTTGAAAACACAACCTTGAATAATAGTTCATCCCGTTCATCAAACTTCTATGCGTTGAGTCTCGTTGAGGTGAAAATTACCAGTGGAAATAACGTCTTGTCATTGCCTTGCCTTTGTTATGTCAAATCCCTTCTGCATAACACACAAAAAGCCTAATTAATGGAGCAAAGAAATGCAGGTGGGTTTTAGCTCTAGTGCTGTGGAAATAGTTTCTATTAGCCTTGTACAGGAATCAATTTGCTGGGGATTTAGCACTTGCCACAGAGGCCACTGGCTTTCTCCTTTATGGAAAGCCTGCCTTCTTAAAGGATAAAAGTATGGAGAATATGGGAGTTTGGAGAGAAAGAGCAGTGAAATGAGAACTATGAAACTGGTTGGCAAGAGATCTTTGCTTTACCGTACCTTCCTGACCCTGAATATCTAGGACTTCTGCTTTTCTCTTTTCATAGCAGCCTACCAAGTGGAAGAGCATCCATGGACATGCCGTTTTTGCTTGAAGCTCATCTAGGCAGGAAAACATAAGGAGGCTACTTCCTTCTGAATAACCAAACATGAGCTCTGCTTTACTGTTTATCTTTGATGCCAAAGGCTAAGATGTCAACAGTTTAACAATTTGGAGAACCAGCATGGCATACCTTCACCAAATGTCATGTATTTCAAGGTTTATAGTTTAAAAGACTGAGGAATTACATCTCTCGCTACAATAATTAATGTGAAATTAGACTACATTAGACTGAAGTAATTTATCAACAAATAGAAGACTGAAGAGTTACTATTACTCTACAAACCTTCCACTTCCAAGAAGAAAACCATCTTAGTTAGTGGTTTGTAAGTTGTCCCTCCTGGTAATTGTAACTGTCATTTAATATTTCATAAAGCTTCTTCATATGATTTAGATATTATTATCTTCCAGTTTATGGATGAAAAAGTCTAATGGAGAAACAAATCCGTGGGGAATTGAAGTGGTGCCCTAGATGTCAGGCCCAGAAATAAGGATGCTCAAAATTGGGGCATTCTTGAAGTCACCCTGACACATGGGGACTGGGAGGGATGGGTGTGGAGGGAAGCCACTTTCAGGTCAGGCTACATCACCATAATGCCCTGGTTTGCAAACACAATGGGCCCTTAGTGGACACTTAGCACTTTCCCCAGGATTCAGTGACATCCAGTAACTCCACCATGCTATCATTCAGGCTTATCAGTCCTTGCCTATGTCTCCAAATTTGGCCTAAGAAGAGTGATTTAGGGCCATCAATACATGGCATGAGAAAAGGAGCATGAAAGAGAGATTATAAGAAAACCAAGTTTTTGAAAGTTGAGAACTAACTGGCATAGATTTCCAAGCTAGAATCAAAAGTTTAAAGTCAAGTTTTCTAGTGGTCTTCTTTGTGCCTTTAACCATTCATTCTCCAAGAAAATGGGCCTTAGGAATAGAAGAGCTAAGTGCATGCCTTTCTGCTCCCATGAAGCTGTAAGGAATGTTTCACTTGTGAGTTTCTAATTGTTAATAGGTAGTTCTTCTCCTGCCCCTTCCTTCTCTGTGACCCATCCATTGCTTTAAATGTGAAGCAGGGTGAGTATTCAGCCCATCTTCTGCCCTTGGCCTGAAGAGGTGCTCCATTGACTAAGCAGTGAGATGTTGAGCATAGAGTGTGATAATTCAGTGAGAGTCAGAAAGTAGAAGCAGCCTCAGGAAATTACAAACTGCAAACTTGACATAGTTAAATAGGGGGAGAAAAAAGAGCAAAAATATCAGAAATATATTTTTTCTGGCAGGCTTTCAGCTCCAAAACGGGGCTAATTCTACCTTTTGAAAGAAGATAATTTCGATGTTTCTTTTTTCAAGAACACATAATTGAAGTTATTTTTCCTCTGAGAGAAGGAACCTCTTGTACATCATTGTAAATGGACAAGAAAAATGAACAGCTCTGGTACCCAGAGTGATAGAGTATTCATTATCATGTAATCTCTCTGAATATCTTGGCTGCCTTTTCCTGGTGTCGTATCTGCCTGGGCGGTGCTTTTCTGGTAAGGTTAAGATTTTCACTAAGTTTAAGTTACCCAACACTCTGTAACTAGGAAATCAACATCAGGGAAGGACTCATGGAAGAAAAATGGCCCATGCTGAGGTCAATATCAGAGTAACTCAGAGTCTAATATGATGACTGATTTAAGTAGCCATTTTGTAACATGGATCCTTAGCACATGTTTTGAAATAATTAAACAGGTGATAACAAAGATTGAAGGAGGCAGGTGTTCTCCTAGAGCTCTCTGTTGTTTGCACCTTAGCGTATGCAGTTTACCATGCTTCCTTTTCTCTTTAGGAGGGACAGAATTCTGCTTTCTCTACCCAAGAAGGAGTGGTGGTAGGAAAGGGTGGTTAACCTTTGTATGTTCTTGATTTCATGCCCCATGTGTAGTGAAAGTTCTGTAGGCTGCAGAAACCCTGTGACCTGCCAGCTGCTTAGTCAGATTCAGAGTGCTGAATGAAGTTCTAGATTGTTTCAGGAGATGCTGATAAGTAGTTTAAGTCCTCCTGTAAGTGGAAATCTCTGTAATAATGAGGTTTCCACTTACTCAGTGTGTGTCTGTTTTTAATAAACTACAAAGTATCCGTAAATATGAATATCTGTGATTTCACTATAAGTATCTGTAATGATATGTGCCTTTCATATTATAGGCACAAAAGTGTGATAGACTCAAAGGAATCTTTGAAAACACCATTTTACACATAAAGATACTGAGGTTCAGGGAATAGAAATGATTTGATCAAAATGACTGGACAAGTTAAAGGTGGAACTAAGATTAGAGAGATTAAATAGGTCTTTTGTACTTAATAGGTTTTGATGTAAGAAAGTATAAAACATTTCAAATACAATGAAGTGCTATACAAATATGACAGATACTCTCATTTGTGTTATTCTTTATCTGGCAGAGGTTTTTTTTTGCTCACCAAGCAGATTCTGTCCATGTGCATTTTGTTTGCAGAAACTGTCCTTATTTTTTCACAGTGTCATCCATAACCTTTACCAGGGGCCTAGATCCAAATTTGGCTACCATATTCATATTAAGCTTTCCCTGGAATGATAAGTAGCTGGGCTCCTAGCAAGACAAGAACCATGGCAGAGAAGAGCCTGATGTAGATATTTGGACATTTTCTGTTTCCTGTCACGTTCGTGTCAGGGAAAAAAAAATTTTTTTTAATATCTAAGGAAAAAATTTTCATTGTAGACAAATGGAAAATATAAATAAAAAGACTGTAAACCACTGGCCCATCACTTTTTAACCATTAACTTCTGAGTGTATATCTTTCCAGTCTCCCTTCTGTAAGTTGGAGGCAGGCAAGCCTAGGCAGTGGATGATTCTCCTCCAGGAGTGAGCTCCCCTCCTTCCTATCTTTCATATGGTCATATCTAACTTCAAGGAAGAATGGAAAATAGTCTAGCTATGAGCTCAGAAGGAAGGGGAAACACATTTTGGTGAGAAGTTACCAAATGTACTTAGTAAATACCAGTTCTTTTAAGGCATATTAACCATTAAATTGCTCAGAAATCGCATGATGTCTGGTTGCAATTTTTAAGGAATCATTCTTTTTGGTGTTTGAGGTGTTCACCAAAGACATACTTCAGAAGCATGACTTTAGTAAAGTCAACCCACCATTTTCAGTTCAATTCAGGTCATGTCTGACTCTTCGTGACTCCATGGACTACAGCACGCCAGACTTCCCTGCACATCACCAACTCCGGAGCCTACTCAAACTCACATCTATCGCACCAGTGTTGCCATCCAACCATCTCATCCTCTGTCGTCCCCTTCTCCTCCCGCCTTCAATCTTTGCCAGCATCAGGGTCTTTTCCAATAAGTTGGTTCTTCGCATCAGGTGGCCAAAGTATTGGAGTTTCAGCTTCAGGATCCGTCTTTGCAATGAATATTCAGGGTTGATTTCCTTTAGAATTGACTGGTTTGACCTCCTTGCAGTTCAAGAGACTCTCAAGAGTCTTCTCCAACACCACAGTTCAAAAGCTTCAATCCTTCGGTGCTCAGCTTTTTTTATAGTCCAACTCTCACATCCATATATGACTACTGGAAAAACAATAACTTTGACTAGACAGACCTTTGTTGGTAAAGTAATGTCTCTGCTTTTTAATAAGCTGTCTAGGTTGGTCATAACTTTTCTTCCAAGGAGCAAGCAAGCATCTTTTAATTTCATGACTGCAATCACCATCTGCAGAGATTTTGGAGCCCCCAAAAATAGTCTTTCACGGTTTCCATCGTTTCCCTATCTGTTTGCCATGAAGTGATGGGACCGGATGCCATGATCTTCGTTTTCTGAATGTTGAGTTTTAAGCCAACTTTTTCACTCTTCTTTCACTTTCATCAGGAGTCTCTTTAGTTCTTCTTCGCTTTCTGCCATAAGGGGGGTGTCATTTGCGTATCTGAGGTTATTGATATTTCTCCTGGAAATCTTAGTTCCAGCTTATGCTTCATCCAGCCCAGAGTTTCACATGATGTACTCTGCATATAAGTTAAATAAGCAGGGTGACAATATACAGCCTTGATATACTCCTTTCCCGATTTGGAACCAGTCTGTTGTTCCATGTCCAGTTCTAACTGTTGCTTCTTGACCTGCATACTGGAGGAACAGGATGGGGAGACCACTTTCTCCCCCACAAACTCATCAAAAGATCATTTGAGTGCTGAGAGCAACTTCCACAAAACAACTTCTGAAAGCTGGCAGAGGATACCAGGCACCCAGAAAGGCAGCCCATTCTCTTTGAAAGGAGGTAGGAAAAAATATAAAAGACCAAAAAAAGAGAGACCATTTTAAATCTCCTCAGTTCAGTTCAGTAGAGAGATCATTTTAAATTTCCTCAGTTCAGTTCAGTTGCTCTATTGTGTCCAACTCTTTGTCACCCCATGGACTGCAGCACGCCAGGCTTCCCTGTTCATCACCAACTCCCAGAGCATCCCAAACTCATGTTCATCGAGTCGGTGATGCCATCCAACCATCTCCTAATGGTTGTCTGTTGCCTGAAACAGTCTTGAGTTTGACCACAGTCCATTTCTCTAGCCTCATCCTACCTCTGTTCTTCCTCTGGTTCTTAACTTTTTTGCTAATGTTCATGGTATTTTGTGCATATTATTCTTGCAATATCTTTACTTTTTTCCTCTTTTCTTCCTTTTCTTTTTTTCTTTCTCTCTCTTTTCTTCCTTTCTTTCTTTCTTTCTTTCCCCCCTCCCTCTCTCCTTTGTCTTCCTTTTTTTTCACCTGGTAAAATCCAGTTTATCCTTTAATCTCAAACTAAATAGTCACCTCCTTTCTGGCAGTGTTCTGCTATCTCAGAACACTGAATTCATACCTGTTTTTTTGTACTTACACTTTACTGTAATTGCCTATTTTCTTGTCTCTTTCTTCCTAAACTGAGTTGTCAGAGGCATGCATGAATCCTGAATAATTTGACTTTATAATGATAGTGCTTAGCACTTGGCATTTCCTTAGGAAAAGTATGTTAAGAGAATTTTGAAAGAGTTCTCTGAAGTTTACTTCTCAATAACTCATCTGTGGATCATGTAATTTTTTTTTTCACCTTTACTAGGAGGTCCAGGCATTTCAAAGAACACACATGCTAGTGATTAATATTGAGACTTACAAGAATGTCTCTTCCCTAGAAAAGGTTAAAGACTGTGTTTATACTTGTTTTGCAGTTCTTTTGTTTCACTATTTAGCAGTAAGCCTCCACTCTGAAAGACATGTTTGCTTATTAAATAATACAATCAGTAGATTAAAATCCAAATGACTATAGAATAATAGAGCTAGAAGTGCTTGGGGACAACAATGTCGAAGCCCAGAGAGGTTTTGAAGTGGAGCCGAAACACACCTGGTCTCAATCAGGGCTCTGCTATCTTTCAGAGCTGGTACTTCACACAAAGTTGCTCAGTTACCTTCTCTGAGCCTCAGTTTCCTCATCCATAAAAAGGGATCCTATATCACACAAGCCTATTGTATAAACATTTGAGAGTACATATATGTGGAAGCAGGCACTTTGAGAAAGGTCATATAGATACAAGGAATTATTATGTCACAATGAGTATACTGCTGATACTATTCACATTTCTACTTTTGAAGACATAAAAAACAAAAAATGCATCACACATCTTGCCAGCCCTCTCTCACCCCTACTTAAAAATTTTCAATTGTGGTCTATTGCCCAGACACAATTTTAGAAACTGCTTATTAAAAAAAAATGAATCAGACAGTTATTAATTTTTCCTAGGATGTGTTAAGTTCTAAGCAAGACAGAAATTGAAAGGGGTCTCTTCATCCCAATGAGAAAAGTACTATAAACTACTACTTTGAGACTTGAACCTTGAAGAAAGTCCTGAGCTGTATTTTTCTGAGTATGAGAGACAACTGGGAAGAAACTGAGGTTTTACCAGTATGTTTCCACAGATTTTGAGCATTACCCACTGGAGACAGCACATGTGGAGAGCTCTATAGCCAAATAAGACCCAGAAACACTGAGAGAGATGATCTCTTGGGGTCTTTAGACATACGAAGAAAGAAAGATAGTCTTAAGTTGTGTCTAACTCTTGCGACTCCATGGACTGTAGGCTCCACTGTCCATGGGATTCTCCAGGCAAGGATACTGGAGTGGGTTGCCATTTCCTTCTCCAGGGGATCTTCCCAACCCATGAATCAAACCCAGGTCTCCTGCATTGCAGGCAGATTCTTTACCAACTGAGCTATGTGGGAAAATACTTTATTCAAAAGAAATACTAAGATTCCAGGAGAGCCATTATATGAAATTAGAATCTAAAAGAAAAGAACCTTTCCAAATGTGTTACTTCAGAAACAGTATCAAAAACAAATAGGAAGGAGTATTTGTAGAATAAAAGAAATAGTAGACACATTTTTTGCCCTCAAAATCATTGAAACACTGACATGGTAAATACTTTGAAATTAGACCTCTGCTTGAAATGTATGTTCTTAAAGGTAGAATCTGAACTGCTGGCTTAGATTTACAGAGGACAAACTTGGCTTTCTTTCTTTGTTTATATGAAAAGGAAAGCAAGGAGATATTAGGGCCAAACAATTGTGTCCATTCTCTGAGGGTTGGGCTGGAAACAGGAGTTATGAGATTTTCTTTACTAGCTGTTGATTTAAATTAAAACAGCCACCACCATTAATATTTCATGCTTTTCTAGCATTTTTCTCTATGGAAAGTAATGTTTGGTTTAAAAAAATGCAGAGTTTTAGAGCCAGGTGATACCAAATTTGGTGTGTAAGTTCTTTCTTAATTGCAGACCTGCAAAAAAAAAAAAAGAATATAGATAATTTTCCTATTTCGTCTTCATTGTTGTCACTGTACGGGGATAGTCCTCTCCCTCTGAGGCAGGTTGGGGGATCCAGAGTCCCTTTGTTACCATGGCTTGAAAGTAGTAGTTAAGCTCTATTTAGCATAAAAATCAAGTTGCCTGCGTGAATCCTCAGTCACATCAGTTGTGTCCAACTCTCTGTGAACCCATGGACTATAGCCCACAAGGCTCCTCTGTCCATGGGATTTTCCCGGCAAGAACACTGGAGTGGGTTGCCATGCCCTCCACCAGGGGATCTTCCTGATCTGGGGATCGAACCCACGTCTCCTGTGTCTCCTGCATTGCAGACAGATTCTTTACCACTGAGCCACCAGGGAAGCCCAAAAATCAAGTTATCTTAATTCTCACAAAGACTGTGAGGTAGCATTCCCAAGCCCATTTTACAGAAGAAGATCTGAAGTTCAGAAAGGTTCACAGGCTCACTTTGTTAAAGCACTATCTCCAACCATAATGCCACTGCTACACCATATATTCCTTCACTGTCATTGGCCACAGTAACTTTATGTTCTTATATGAATATTTCTGTAAAATTTTCCTAAAAGTTGATAGCATATATGAGCAATTTGAAATTTAATAGTACCAGCAAATCACTCCAATATTCGTATCTGTATATATTCCCACCAATATAGTGTACTTTTTGTAAAGATTCATTTGTGTGTGTTTCTCACCCTCACTGGATTCAAGTCCTCTCAAACGCAAAGACTGTGTCTAACACATCTTTATGCTTGTGGAGGGTACACAAATAGACCCTGTAAGAATGTGTGGATAAACTAGTAAGCAAAAGAAATGTGAATGAGTCAAGAGCTTCTTTAACCTCACACTAACTCTACAAGACAGACATTGTTTGCAGTTTAGAGGAGGCCCTGAGATTAATATTTAATGTTCTTAGGATAAGCGACTTCACTTTCACTTTTCACTTTCATGCATTGGAGAAGGCAATGGCAACCCACTCCAGTGTTCTTGCCTGGAGAATCCCAGGGACGGGGGAGCCTGGTGGGCTGCCGTCTATGGGGTCTTACAGAGTTGGACACGACTGAAGGGACTTAGCAGCAGCAGCAACATTTATACAACAGTTTAAAAAACTTGTACAAAGGTTGTTTGATACAACTGAGATGAGAAGGGACTTAGTAGCAGCAGCAGCAGCGGGATAAATGAGTAAATCTAAGATGGGCTCTTGTTCTGGCTTTACCTTAATCAGCCCTGCCCTGATCTTTTGGGGCATCAATTTCTTTACCTCACAATGAGTAGTGAGGTAATGATTCTGCAGGTTCCAGATGAAAGATAATCATAGAGTAAAAGGTCAAATAGGTACCGATCAACAATTTCACATGTATTTAGTTTAGAAGGCATTTCATGCCTTAAACATAACACAAATAATTAATAGCCCTCTTGGTGGTTGAAATAAATTCTGGTAATATAATAATGAAACTTTTGCACAGGGATATGTACTTCGAGGGATTTTCACATCCAAGAACTCATTTGGTATAGTAAAGACAATGTGTGAATGAATATGCAGCTTCATATTTTGTTGAATTGATTCTTGTTAACTACTCATGAAAGGAGAAACCTGGTCAATGATTTTAAGACTGGATAAACATCAAGGAACTGCATTCCCTATCTCAGTTCTTCCCCTTAGCCACAGGGAACATCATCACTGTTATTTCTAAACTTATAACAGTCTTTCTGTTTTTAATACTTTGAAGATACTGGGGTATGCTATCGGAAATGGTCAAAGTTAGAATATAGGAAAAGGAAAATATAAGAAATTCCCTCTTATTTACATAGCGCAAGCTGTTTTGCATCTGGCAGATTCTTGGCTGATCACCTCAAGTATTCTTTCACTTGACCTTTGATTCCCTCACATTGCTTTCATCTAGGTGCATCCATCTATTGAACCCCAATCCAGTGTTTAATGCTGGTGATTTACTTTCTCATTTGATATGTTTGTTTGCAGTGCAGGAGTGGTCTAGTGGGGTGGGGGTGTGGGGGGCATTTAACATTCTTAACTGGAACACATGTTCCTTCATATTCTGGACCCCATGTATCCAATAATATTCATCTTCTTTCTTATGTCAAGCTTTACATATGGTCTCAAAATATACAACTGCCAGGAGCTCCTTAAGCCACCTGGTTTTTTCCTCACCTGAATGTAAGATACTTCAACCCGTATGTTTCCTCTCCTTCAGCTGAATAAGTCCTAATCTGTCTTGACATCTCTCCTCTGGAATTCTTCCTCTCATGCCAGAGTCCCCTTTGTGTCCCAGTTGTGCACTTTCTACAATTGCTTTATCGTTAATTATTAGGGTGCCTATATCTCTCACTTGACTGTAAGCTGCATAAGGGAAGAGACTGAATATAGTCATCCTTTTTTTTTTTTTTCACAAATATACAACTGGCACATAGAGACTGCTTGCAATTGTTGAATGAAATACAGCTCTATTCTTTGTAAACATGAATTTCTAAAGCCTGATAGATGGCTTATCTAGATAAGGCAAGTGAGTAAAGTGGTACCTCCAAGGTCAGACCTTGAATAGCTGATAAAGCCAATCAATCCTAAACCCAGGTCTTCTAATAGCCCTGTCCAGTGCAAACACTACCTGGCTGCCTTGGTTGATGTCTAGATTGTCCTTAAAGAACTTTGTGTTTTCTGCCTTTCAGGGTGGACCAGCAGGGTCCATGGGACCTCCAGCTGCACCCTCCTCATTCCGCCCTGAAGATGAGCTTGAGCACCTGACCAAGAAGATGCTGTATGACATGGAAAATCCACCTGCTGATGAATACTTTGGTGAGTGGGGTCTAGAACTGACTTCTGAAGTAAAGGTTCTGTTCTCTTTTCCTTAATCAGTAATTAGGAATAGTATCAGCTCCACTGGTAGAGGCTTTGAGTCTTGATGCACTGGAGTTGGTACGCATGTGCACACCTGAGTGTTCTGGATACTGCTTTGTGAAACTGCTGTAAATGTGATATCTGTTTAGCTTGGACTAAAATTTCAGGAGTTATGCAGAGTTTCTTGAATTCAAATTTTATTTTAAAAGTTAATATTTGACAATCTATTAGCTTCTCATCAGACAGAGATAGGGTTTTTGTGTGGGTTCAGGGAAATGGGAGACGTTCCTTTACAAGATGGGGAATTGGGTGGTATGTAAACTCCTTGCTCTTAATTTTTTCCCCCTATTTAGGAAGAGTTTATCTCTTTGTTTTTGTTTTGTTTTGTTTTGTTTCTGCTCAAAACCTGTGAATAATTATCAATGGTTAATCCATTCAGTCCATTAGTGTAATGTCAATTTATAAATTATATGCCAATTGCTGCTGCTGCTGCTGCTGCTATGTCGCTTCAGTCGTGTCTGACTCTGTGCGACGCCATAGACGGCAGCCCACCAGGCTCCCCCGTCCCTGGGATTCTCCAGGCAAGAACACTGGAGTGGGTTGCCATTGCCTTCTCCAATGCATGAAAGTGAAAAGTGAAAGTGAAGTCGCTCAGTCGTGTCCGACTCTTCGCGACTTCATGGACTGCAGCCAATCAGGCTCCTCATCCATGGGGTTTTCCAGGCAAGAGTACTGGAGTGGGGTGCCATTGCCTTCTCCGATATGCCAATTATGAGGTATTAAAAATACATAACCTGTCCTGAAGGAGGTTGGAATTATTCAGAAAAGGCAAAAACAGCACACAAATAATTGATAGTCTAGGTATACCAGGTAGAGTTATAAGAGGGACTTAGGTCAAATGTTATAAAATGTAAACGCTCTCTGCATCAAGAACATCAGGAATGCTTTTGAGAAGAATTAATGGTTCTTGAACCTGGACTTGTTAAAGCAGTGCCTTTCAGATTTTCTGTTTCCTTCCTAATCTGTTGGAGATCAATATCTCCACAGAGTATAATTAAAATTAGTTACTAAGAAAATGAAGTAAAAAGAATACAAACTGGAAGACAGAGTTTTAGCGTTGTTATTTTTAACAGGAATAAATTACTCTATTAAGCTGCTAGAAGACTTTTGCCTGGGAAATCTCATGGACGGAGGAGCCTGGTAGGCTACCGTCCATGGGGTCGCTAAAAGTTGGATATGACTAAGCATCTTCACTTTCATGCATTGGAGAAGGAAATGGCAACCATTCCAGTGTTCTTGCCTGGAGAATCCCAGAGACGGAGGAGCCTCGTGGGCTGCCGTCTATGGGATCGCACAGAGTCGGACACGACTGAAGTGACTTAGCAGCAGCAGTAGCAGCAAGCTGCTATAATATTTTATAAATACTGTCTGCTTCTGAACTTGTCTCTTCACAGAGTGTCTTAGTCAACTAGGCATCCATCCACCATTCTGAGTAACCCTGCTCTAAGAACTTCTAGAGAGAAGATATTACATTTGGGGAGCGGTAGGAACAAAGGCAGAGAGGTGGAAAAATTGCCCAGGACTTTTACTTATTCAAATATTTTCTATTTTTATGTCTTCCCACTTCTTATTTGAGAATATTTAATAACAGGCAAACTGAGGGCACTGGTCCAAACCCACATCATAAATGGACTGGATTAGAATATGAAAAATTTGGCTTTTATTTGTATTCAGGAGACAGTGTATCTTAGCTAAAAGAGCATAATAGTGGGGATAAAGAGTCATTCTGATTCCTTTTCTGCCTTCCACCAGCTAAACATATTGGCCTCTTTCTCCACTGCCTCAGCCCCTTTTCCCAAATCAAAAGTGTGAAGCAAATGTTATTTAGTGTTTCTTTCATAGTAAGTTCACTCTAGAAACATCATTAATGCAGAGAAGTGTACAAAGCTAAAAGTTGATAGAGGCTAGCACAAGTGCATCTGTGTGCTCAGTCGCTTCAGTCGTGTCCAACTCTGTGGACTGTAGCCTGCCAGGCTCCTCTGCCCATGGGATTTGCCAGGCAGCAATACTGAAGTGGATTGCCATGCCCTCTTCCAAGAAATCTTCCCAACCCAGCAATTGAATTCACATCTTCTGTGTCTCCCGCATTGCAGGTGGATTCTTTACCCACTGAGCCACCTGGGAAGCCTAGCACAAATGGATAGAGAATAGTATAAAAAGAAAAAGTCTCTAGTTATATTGAAATATACTAAAAGTATATCATGCCTTTGTCATTGATATGGGAGAAGATCTTATATTGCGACCTAAGATAATATTTGAAAAAAGCTTATTAAAAGTGAAAAATAAGGCCCTTTATTATCTGTATTAAGGTATATCAAAAACAAAAATGCTAACATGCCAAATATGTATGCTTCAATTATCATAGCAACAGAATAGATAGAAATAAACAACATTGACCATAGGTAGTGACTGTATTAATGAATATATAATAAGTACTCTGGGAAACATATTATTAAATATTACCTTTGCCTTCAAGAACTGTCCCAGCTCTACTACTTTCTATCTTAGACAATGCAAACAAATTGTTTACTCTCTACATCATTTTGTTTTGCTGTATTTATAACATGGAAATAAGGGCTGTTTTATACTGTTACTGTGAGTATTGAATTAAATATTTATAGAAAACAGTCAAGTTCTTGGCATGTAGAAATATACTTAATAATCAAAGTTATCCCATGCTTTACTTAAGAAAACAAGATATGCCCATTAAAAATCCATTAATAATGCTTGATTTAAAATTAAGTTCCAAGCAAAACTAGAACATGTGTCACCAATCGATAAATAATCATTGCCAAATGAATGTTACAAACCACGAGAGGGAATGTGGAATAATGGTTAAGTTTTATTGAGTGCTTACAATATGGCAGGACTATTATATACTATGTACTTTATAAGAATTTGTTCATTTCATCCTTACAGAAAAAGCTATAATCCTGTGAAGTAAATGGTAGTATTATTTCCAGATTAGAAAACCAAGGCTCAGAAATGTTAAGTAATCTGCCCAATATCAATAGCTAATAAGTTGCAGGAGTGGATTAGAACCTAAAATCCAGGTCTATACATTTTTTTTTCTTCTAAAAGCTTTTCCCACAGCTTTATTGAAGTACACGAAGAACTTCACATAATGTATATAATTTGGTGGGTTTAGATGTATAGATACACGTGTTTTGCCATCACAGCAATTCAGGTAATAAACATATCCATCCCTTCCAAAGTTTAGTCTGGATATTTAGGAAGGGTTTTATGGAGGAGATTAGCTTTGGACAAATGGAAAATAAGAGATGGTATTCTCTTCTATGTTCGTGTTAAGTCACTTCAGTCTTGTCCGACTCTTGGTGACCCTATGAACTGTAACCTGCCAGGCTCCTCTGTCCATGGGATTCTCTAGGCAAGAATACTGGTGTGGGTTGCTGTTTCCTCCTCCAGGGGTTCTTCTTGACCCAGGGATCAAACTTGTGTCTCCTGTTTCCCCTGCACTTGCAGGCAGGTTCTTTACCACTAGCACCACCAAGTAGATAGATTGAACTACATAGATATAGAAACTATATAGAAAATATAAATTGATCCCAGGATGATTTAAGGAAAATTAGTTTATATGGAAAACATCCACCAATGAACAGCCTATTATGTGCAGGCTACTCTGCTGGGTAGGTGTTAAATGCACATGAAGCAAGATAGACATGGATCTTACATTTAAAGAAGCTTATTGTCTAATAGAGGATATGTGCAATGTTCTGGCATTTAATTAATAAGGGAAGGCAGAAAGTGACAAGTAACTTATTCAAAGTTCAGTCAAATTCCTTTGAGAGTATAGAAGAAAGAGAGAGCAAATTATGAGGCAGGAATGGAAAGTGTTTATAGAGTAGATAAAATTTCAGTTGTTTTTTAAATTATGGCAATAGACACTTGGAAGTGCAGTGATAGTAGAGAAGTGATGTCATTTCTGATGAGCAGAATTTTAACATAAAAGGGAATAAAATCACTGGAGTGAAGCATCCATGTGGGAAGGAACAAGATATTGGGAAATAAGGTTAGAGAGGTAGGCTGGAACCAATAGCCTAAAGACTGAGTGTTTTATCTTATGTGATGAGTCCCACACGTTGAGATAAAAGGTTATGAGAACTATTTCATGAAATGCGGTTAAGACTATGGTTTCCAAAGCCAGAATGCCTTTTCTACCTCTCATGGTAGGTAAAAGCAGAAAGCAAAGGATGAGTTAACAGGACTGTGGTTTACTATTCTATTCTTTAAACATTAAATATTTCCCACGCACATTTTTCACACCTGCCTCTATGCTGGGTGCCAGGGACAGCGAGATGCAGGATCTTTGCCCTCAGGGGACCCACAAGTTCCTGGGAAGGATGGGAGAGAGGCAAGCATGGTAGGGATATCGGTGCGGCAAGGAGTGCAGCACTGTGTTGGGTCTGCCAGAGACACTATGTGAGCATACAAGACAGAGTTAAGTCTGTCTGAAGATGAAGGGAGGAAGGCTATGTATCATGTGTTTGCAACAGAAGGGCCTGACCCAAGAGAGATGAATAAGAGTCATCTCTTGTTCTCTATCAGAATTTTACCTTAGTTCCATTCTGGGCTGGAAATAGCATTGTTAATCACCACCTTAAAAGAATTTCTCACTCTTGCATTAACATTGCTAGCCTTACCTCAGCTGCTCACTTTTTCTATCACTTTGCCTATTTAATGCTGAAATTTTCATTGGCACTATAGCTGATTTGCTGAAGGTCATTAAGAGCTTTCATGTCAAAGATCTCCTATTAGATTATGAGCCATACCAGTGAGTGAGAAGGAACAAAATGTAAATAAATGGCATCAATGGAAAAGGTTCCCCTGTGGTCATGTTGGTTTTTCTCTGTGCAACTCCTAGTTTCTTTTTCCTTAAGTGGAATAATTTATGAATATATTTGGTTTTTTGTTTTGTTTTGTTTTTCATTATGGAGTTTCCCATCAGTTTTACCATATTTTCTTTATTTAAAGAACTATAATTATGGTATGTTCAGAGTAGGGGAGGGATATCAAAAGGTCACCTCACGGACGACTTGAGTACAAAGGAGAAAAGATACCTTCACAAATAGAGTTTGGAAACTTTCTTAATGCAAGTGATGAAACTTAGCATCACCAATACTAAGACAAACTGACATGAGCCAGCTGATTTGATGTAGTAGAAAGTATACAACATTGTCTATGTAATAGTCTTGCTGAAATATGTAACCTGAAGCTAACCATTAGGAAATAGACAAATGTAGATGATATGCCATTCTTAAGGACAATTGTCTTGAATTCTTTAAAAATGTCAGTGTTATAAGAGACTATTTAAGATTAAAGAAGATGAAAAAATACATGTCATTCAAATGCAGGGCATACATTTTGATTGGATCTGGATCAAAAATCAGGGCATTTGGGGAGAGGTTAGAGAAATTTAAATATGAACTATATATTAGATAATAACACATCAGTGTCAATTTTGTGGGTATGGTAATGGCATTGGTGTATAAGACAGTATCCTTGTTGTCAGGAGCAAATGTTGAAGTATTTAGAGTGAACTGTCATTATGTCAGCAAATTGTTTTGAAACAGATAGATAGATGTAAAAATACTGTGAGGAGGGCAGACTCATTTCAGATTATAAAAACTAGAGATAATATAACTACACAGTACACCCTTTCTCCCCCCTGAAAGTATTGAAGCCTGCCATAGATGAATTATCTTTTTATATACATGCTGTGTGGCATGTAGGATCTTAGTTCCCCAACCAGGGATCAAATCTGTGCTCCCTGGTGTGGAAGCAATAGATCCCTAACTATGGGACCTCTAGGGAATTGCCATGAATGAATTATCTTAACACTCCCTTCTTGGGCAGGAGGAGTAAAGAATCATTCCTGTGTCTTCTAAATTTGACTGTTTGAAAATTCCTCTTTCTTATGTATCTGTTTCTTTATTTTCTACTGGACACATACCCTTTCTATTGTTGGTGAGATGATAAGCATTGTGGTGGTGATGACCAAAGCTGATGTTTACCTAAAGCTCTCCAAGTTTAAAAAGGCTATTCACAGTCATGGTCTGACTGATGGACCTGGTCATGACCTGATACAAAGAGCCAACTCATTGGAAAAGACCTTGATGCTGGGAAAGATTGAGGGTAGGAGGAGAAGGGGCGACAGAGCATGAGATGATGGGATTGCATCACCGACTCAATGGACATGAGTTTGAGCAAACTCTGGGAGATAGTGAAGGACAGGGAAGCTTGGTGTGCTGCAGACCGTGGGGTTGCAGAGAGTCAGACATGACTGAGCAACTGAACAACTACAATAAAAATGATGTTTTTATTTCTCTGATGAAGAAACCAAGATTGAGAGAGACTCAATGAGTTCGTTACACAGCCTAACTTTTTGGGTTTGGACTTACTCATCTCATCTTAAGTTCATTCTGATTTGTTACCATTGCAAAAAGTTGTAAGCTGTCCCTGTAGTTAACTACTCCTGTCCCTTACCATTCTTTCCCAGGGCTTCTGTAGCTCTGACTTCATTGTCACTGGCAAGATACTTTGACTGTCTTTAACTCCTGAATTAACTGGTGTGACTAAGCATAGACTTTTTGCCATGGCTCAGATACATACTCTGGAGAGATAGCCCACCTCATACTGCTCTAACAACCACATGAGTTGACTGTTGACCTCGGAGGAAGCAAATCACTGATAGCTACAACTATCTTGTTTTCTCAAGCCATTTCTTGATAAAATATTACAAGCTAGAACCTTCAACTGATCTCAGCTGATTTTTTTATAATGATTTCATCCGAAAAGGTGCTAGTTTTAGTATTCCATTGCCCCTCCTTTTCCATCCTCATCAAAAATTATAACTGTTACATTACAATATTAGCTAAATGCTACCAAAGATGAAGCATAAGAGAGCAGTATGATCAGTCCAGATCTTTGAAGGGAAGATAGCCTTTCATGTTCTGAACATTTTGCATCTACTGGACTTGAATTTTGGTTATATCAGATTCCCAAGTGTCTTTTTGTTAGCAGGAGTGTACTTGAATAGGCCTTGAACATTATTTTGTAGGGGAGAGAGAGGAAATATAGAAGAAAACTGAAGATAGGAGAAGTTTTCTTTTTTAATTCAGTTAACCACACAACAGAGCCTTAGCTCAAATCATTTGCAAGGCTACAGGCCTTGGTTCAAGTGCTTGCATCTTGGAGCAACCTGTTTCCCTGGGCAACTAGAAGACTGTGTTTATGCTAGAAGAGACTCTCAGTGCCAGGGGTAGATACACAGAAAGAACAAGGGGTAATGAACTATAAATTATTATAATTTAAGGTGAAGTTCAGAACTTAAAATAGAGGGAGGATTTTTAAAACAGATATTGAAACTAATGGGGGAGAAAGTTATTGCTAGAAAATTGTGGAACTTAACAGCGCTAGTGGACAACATTGGAGCTGATACATGGGTGCTAAGTTGCTTTAATCCTGTTCAACTCTTTGAAACCCTATGGACCAGAGCCTGCCAGGCTCCTCTGTCCATGGGATTTCCCAGGCAAGAATACTGGAGTAGGTTGTCATTTCCCCCTCCAGGGGATCTTCCCAACCCAGCGATTGAACCCACAACTCTTACACCGCCTGTATTGGAAGGTGGGTTCTTTACCACCAGCGCCACCTGGGAAGCCCTAGAGCTTATATTTTTCAGGTATTTTTGAGGGGGAAATAGGGGACGACAGAGGATGAAATAGTTGGATGGCATCATCCACTCAATGGACATGGGTTTGGGTGGACTCCGGGAGTTGATGATGGACAGGGAGGCCTGGCATGCTGCAGTTCATGGGGTCGCAAAGAGTTGGATACGACTGAGCGACTGAACTGACTGTAAAGGACAGTTGAGTTTGTCTCTAGATATCTTTCAGGCACGTCTGTGAATTTATCCAGGTGTTCTCCATGTTGGTTGGTATACCCAGAGCCTCTGAGTTTTGTGCTTTCATTCATTTTGAAAGAGAAAAGGTGTTGTAGGTGAGAGGTTCCATGTCTTAGCCTGTAACTACAGCATGACTCCCTCAAAAATAATGATATTCTGGCTGCACAGACCCTAAAGCAGAAGGCAATAATCTTGGAATACAGAATATCTGAAAGTGAATAATGGAATGTATCTGAGGATGGACTGAAAATATCTACCTGCTTATTTTGAAGCATGAAGCTGTAATTATCTTGGCAGTGTTTACATGGTGTTGTCTTATTCTTTCTTCAAAAAAAAAAAAAAGAAGACTGAAGTGTGTGAGTCTTAGAATTGTTTAGTGAGCTATTTGAAGAATCCCTATGCCTTTAGACAGCACTAGGTAAATTCTCTTCATAAAACTTGGCATTTATCTAAGTTTTGTTTTTGCTTATCTCTTGAGTATTGTTAGTGAGACATATTGAGAGTTCTTGCATAAAGCTAAAAGTTGGTTCTAGGGGAAGTAGCCTTTATTGCTTCAAAGGACAGTTGGGCAAGAGTAAAATATGTGAGGCAGTGGGGACCTGGCATGAATCAAGCCATAAGAGAAGAAAGATTCAGATGGGCATTGCTATGATTACTTTATTGATAAAACCACATCATCACATTTGGTACTATGTATCTCCTCAATTGAGAGCAAGATGGAGGTCCCATGGATGTGCGTGAGTAGAAGCAAAATGCCCCAAACAACAGGAAGATGGTCTATTTCTTTTCTATGCTAGTAAGAGCAAAGGATAAATGAGCATGTCTAGAAGACTTAGACTAAGAGGCTTAGGAAACTGGAAACCACTGTTTGAGCTACAGTTGAAGGAGTGGAGAAAAAAAACCTAGAGCCTTGAAACCTATTGGAGAACTGCCATGTCAAAAAGAAATTAGACTTAATATGTATTATTCCAAAGTTAGCAACAAAAGCAAGTGAGGGGAAGCTGGAAAATTTACATTCCATATAACGAATTAACATGTTTAAGTGACAGAGGAAATTTTTGGATGAGCCTAGGACAAAGCTCAATAATCCCTTGTTGGGGAAGTGGTGATAAGTATTCAAGCATTCATTGGACTATGAGATTAGATTTCAGAAATGTTATCCAACTCTGACCTTCTGTGACTTAGGCATCTCAGCTTGCCTGGGAATCAAGCTCTTGCATCTAATTTCCAGTGCTACCCAGTTTATCATTACTGCTACATGATTACAACTAACATTTATATAATGCTTTGTAAAACACTTTCATATTGTATTTGTTATATCATTTAAGTTTCTGACTCTTTGCAATCCCATGGACTATAGCCCACCAGGCTCCTCTGTCTGTGGAATTCTCTAGTTAAGATTACTGGAGCTGGTTGCCATTCCCTTCTCCAGGAGATCTTCCCAACTCAGGGATTGAACCCAGGTCTCCTACATTGCAGGCAGATTATTTACCATCTGAGCCACCAGTGAAGCCCTAAGCTCGAAGCTGCCCTGCAAAACAATGCGTTTGTTTCCATTTGGTATATGAAGAAATAGAGGATCTGAGTGATTAAGGGACTCCCCACTCCACCACCCGTACTACTCATAGCTCCCATAAGCAGCAAGCCTACTGATTCCAGACTCTGCTCTCTCTCCACCCCATTACATCCTCTCAGCACCATGTTACTGGGTTGGTCATTGACTATGAGATAAATCAGTGAACATACTCTTTTTTTAGCTTCTTCATTGGTACAAAGAGAAACATGATTACTTTGAAAAGTTTTTAGAGGGTCTCATCTGGCAGGTTCTAAATAATTTGTGTCACTGTTTTTTTTTAATCATTATTATTTTGTGGCAAGAAAATGGTTTCCAAAGTGCTCCTGTCAATTACAAACTAGAAAGTGATTCCAAGTGGGAGCCTCTTTTAGTACAGATGGAACCTGGGGCCTTAAGGACCTTATTTTCACAGAAAAATGACCTAATTAATTAAAAACCCCAAAGTCACAATGGAAGAATAAGTAGAAAATAAGTGGTTTAGAGAAAAGGTGGTATTGATTTGGGGAAAAATGGATTTCTTGATTTCGTTTCTCTCTATCTTTTCATTTAAGGTCTTTGTGGGTCATGGGAATAAAATGTCTTATGTTAATGAGACATATTAGATATACTTCCTTTTGTGGTAGTGATTTCTGGTAAAACGTTTGCTCGGGGCAATATATGATTACAGCACTAAATAAATAATAATCCTAAGCATTTTATGTGTTCTATCTTAGTACACGTTAATTTTTAATTAATTTGGCTACATGGTGTATTTTTAAGCATTGATTTGGAAACCTAGATTTGTAGTATCATAAAGAATCATTTCATCTTAGAAACTATATAGGACAACCTTTCATTTTCCCAAAAACTAAAGCCTAAATGACTTGTTCAAGGTTGTAAAGCTGAGACTGTTTTGAACTCTATGGCCAAAATCCCCTTTCTGAACAAAGGACAGAAATTAGTCTCTGCTAGTGAGTAAAGGCGGAGAAGGCAATGGCACCCCACTCCAGTACTCTTGCCTGGAAAATCCCATAGACAGAGGAGCCTGGTAGGCTGCGGTCTATGGGGTCGCTAAGAGTCAGACACGGCTGAACGACTTCACTTTCCTGCATTGGAGAAGGAAATGGCAACCCACTCCAGTGTTCTTGCCTGGAGAGGCCCAGGGATGGCGGAGCCTGGTGGGCTGCCATCTATGGGGTCGCACAGAGTCGGACACGACTGAAGTGACTTAGCAGCAGCAGTGAGTAAAGGAATGGCAGGGCTGTTTACAAAGGTGAGGAAATAGATTGGGCCTGCTATTTTTGTGAACCCAGACTGGGTTACACCTTATTCCAACTTCGGTTAAAAATACATTGCCCAGTGGAGAATGGAGGGAGGTGATATATGTATAATCATTGCTGATTTGAGTAGTTGTATGGCAGAAACCAGCACAACATTGTAAAACAAATTTCCTCCAATTAAAAACAAAGAAAAAAAGAATCCACTGCCCATAAAAATGATAAAATGATAATAACTTATTAGAACCTATGTATGTATACTTGATTTTCAAATATAAATGAACCAAGAATGAGTGACTGAGTGAAGTCACTCAGTCGTGTCCGACTCTTTGTGACCCCATGGACTGTAGCCTACCAGGCTCCTCTGTCCATGGGATTTTCCAGGCAATAGTCTTGGAGTGGATTGCCATTTCCTTCTCCAGGGGATCTTCCCAACCCAGGGATCGAACCTGGGTCTCCCGCATTGTAGACAGGCACTTTACCATCTGAGCCACCAGGGAAGTCAAATGAACCAAAGAGACTGCCCATATCTTTTTCTCATACTCATCAAGTTACTTACTTGTAGCATTTATTGTTTACTTCATTAAGATGTAAGTCTGATTGAAGTAGTTTTTGGTTAGTATACTGCTATGTCTCTATCTTTAATCCTGGATCAATTCCTGATACATAGGAGATGTTTAATGTTTAATTAATTAATTAACCCATGAAAAAGAAAATTGTGAGCAGACATTCCATATCCCCTGGGTCAGGACATGGTATAAACTACAAAAAAAAAAAAAAAAAAACCACTTCATTTATTTAACCTATGTTTATTTAGCACCTTATGGAATCATAAGTTGTTACAGCTAGAGGGAATCTTAGAGGCTATCTAGGAAAATCCTCTCACTTTTAGAGATTACAAAAATAAGAAAGTTTTTTAGTTTCAAACTAATTGGTGACAGAGCCATGGATTATAACTCAAGCTTTCTAATTCCTTTTTAAATCACTTGAAGTCACTAGAGAATGTTTCAGGGAGAACAACACATGGTTGCTACAATCATTGAACTTCAGTCAAAGTTAGATTGATACCCTTGAACTTGATTTATCTGTTTTTCATGTCTTTTCTGTGAAAATTAAAGATTGAAATTGGCCAATGTTTAGGTTTTATAGTTAGGATTTTCTGTTCTAAATTCTAAATTACATTTCTTTCACTCTGGGCTTCCTTTGTGGTCCCTGGAACCCAAGACAATCTCTTACCTCCTCAATTTTCTTCTGTCCTAATCCAAATAGGTCAGATGAGCAGGGAATCACATTGGGAAAACATCCTTTCTCCATGTTTACTTGTGTTTTCCATAGAAAACAGTTGTGAAACATTGTTCTCTTACATTTCACCCCTTCAAGACTGGGAAGCATCACCCAGAATCCGTGTTTCATACTTACAGTAGATACCTACTCATTTTGTTGCATTGGGATCACCATTCTCTTTATCAAAGAATGAGAAGAAAAGTAGAAAAGAAATTTTTGCTTTATAATCAAGCATCCTTTGTCTAATCACATGGAAATAAGCTTGATATCTTGAGAGAGAAAGGCTGGGGGGCATACATTGCGTATGGCAAAAGAAAGTTTCAATTCGTAGATTGTCTGTGGTTGTGTATTGAGACATGGCAGAGCTGATACCCAGACCTACAAGTGCTTATTCTGAATTTTCTGATCTTAAACATACCAATACAGATAACTGTGAACTCAACTCCTTTTCCCCTCCAAACCACCCTCCTTTCCCCCAACCTGAACTTTCCCCACAACTTTCTCTAAAGCACACAGATAATCATCTCCTTCCAGACTTTGAAGTGACATTAGAATTGTCAGAAGGCATAATTAATTGACTGTCAGCAAAGCCATTGTTTGAACATCTGCAGAGTTCTACTTGGTAGACATCTGTTGTACTTTCAATTAAACAGATTCACTCATCTACAAATATTGATCGAATGCTTACTATATACCAATCATAGAAGTGTGTGCCATGGGAGACAAAAGAAATAAAGTAACATAATGACCAAGGAGAGAAAGCATTTGTTCAATCCTTTAGCACAAAGAGCTTTGATAGGAAACAAATGACATGACTGGCAGTGTAAAATACATACTTTTTCACCCAGATTCAGGGGGTTTTACCACTATTGCCACCTGACCTGTGCCAGATTAAATGCCAGAGGAGTCCACCTATTGCTGGGGAAGAAAGAGATCTATTGGTGGTGTACTATTTGTGGATAGAGTTTTCAGTAAAGACAATTGAATGCTTTAAGAGGAAAGTAAGCAGAAAATACCCAAGGCCAGTAAACTGAGAAGTTCCAGAAGCAAGTCCAAATTAATGACCGTATCCTGATTTTCTTCCTAATTTTGCCTCTGAGGCCAGTCATGTTACATTAAATTCTCCCAGTTTCATTACAGCACTGCACAGTTCTGGTCTCAGCCCCCATTTGGTTCTCTATCAAAACTTCAATTTATCTGAGTCCTGGACCTGGCTTCACTCCTCCCTGGAGGTAAACATCACTTATTAAAATTCAACAAGAAAGAACACAAACACTGTACAGGAGTGACTTGCTGAAGGAGGTTAAGATGCAGCAGTAGGCAGGAGGCAACTGAAAACAGTTATTAACCGCTACATCTTCAATCTCTCTCCGCACACACAAACGCATCATTCAGCCCTAGAATCATGGCACAGTTAAAGAGCCAGTTACTAATCTCCCAACTTGAAAGCTTCGCATTCCTTGGTCATTGGAAGCCACCATCATAATTTTCACCAAATATGCAATAATATTGGAGAAGGAAATGGCAAACCACTCCAGTATTCTTGTCTGGAAAATTCCATGAATGGGGAAGCCTGGTGGGCTGCAGTCCATGGGGTCGCAGAGAGTTGGACACAACTGAGCGACTTTACTTTCTTTCTTTCTATAGTTCCTTTTGGAGAAGGAAATGGCAACCCGCTCCAGTGTTCTTGCCTGGAGAATCCCATGGACAGAGGGGCCTGGTGGGCTACAGTCTATGGGGTTGCAAAGGGTTGGACACGACTAAGCCACTAACACACACACACATGCAATATATCTATATCTATTATTTGCCCATCATTTTTGTTTAAATCAGCTCATTTATTTTTTAACCTATTTTATCTTCATGTCAATAATAGCCATAATTTGATTTTAAGGACTAAGTACTTGTTGCTTTCCCCATAAAAGACATGAAAGCAAACACCGTAATTAAATTTAGAATGTTCATCCATGAACCCTCTAATGTTCAAAATATTGAGAAATGTGGGTATAACTCAACCAGAAGATAGACTATTGGGACATTATGGTGAAATGATGTCCTCAAGGTTATCAATTGAGTTGTGTTTTATTTTTTTTTTTTTTAATTTTTACACCCAGCATCATCATATTATCACGAGAGGCAGTGTAGTTGTATAAAGAATCAAGCATCAAGTAATCAGAGGCCAGATTCTGGGCTAATCTCTGTCCCATAATCTTGTGACATCTTAGGCCAGTCCCTTTGCCATGGACCTCATCTCTCATAGACTTCATGATTTCTTGGGATCCTTTGGCCTTTTTCTTTACTTACCTCAAATACTTTTCATATATTGTTGTCTATACACTGTTAAAACACAGGCAGTAGGAAAATAACTGCCCTGTGTAAGATTACGACATTGGTTGCCTCAGAAGAATTGCCAAAGAAACTCAAGAATTATATTTCCTACACTATTTTGCACTCTGCTCAGTACTGTTCCTCATTTCCTAAGGTTTATGAGAAGGTTCACATCACATTGTCAGTTAATAAACATAAAATAAAATTGTAGAATATAAGGAATACTGTGTACTGAGTTGACTATTCTGGCATCACTGTTTAAGAATATTCTGGGTTTAATATATTGTTCACTAATTATACTTGGAGTACATAAATAATATTAATATTTGTAACCATTAATGTGATAATGGTCTTCAGTGTACAATATAGCACTGTTATTAAAATAAATAATTCATCTTCTGTTACATGGCATAGTGAAACCAGAACTGGACTTGGAGTCAAGAAACCCAAGTGTAAGTCCTGTATCTCTGTGTGACACTGGAGACTTTTGACATTTGCATTGTGCTTTAGAACATATGCATCATTTAAAGACATTCTTTCATCAGTTTTAAGTCTAGAGTTATCATTTTGCCAGAGAAATCAGCTTATCCGAGGACTGGTTAAGAGATGGAACCTTTTTTTTTTTGGCTGTGCTGTGCATCATGTGGTATCTTAATTCCCCAACCAGGGATCAAACCCATGCCCCCTGCATTGGAAGTGCAGAGTCTTAATCACGGTACCTTCCTGGAAGTCCATGAGCCAAATTCTTATTGTAGGTTTTCTGGATTAAATTATGTGTACCTTAAGCAACTTTATATAACCTCTTAACCTTTCTGAGTTTCACTTATTTCATCTAATAATAAACATTATCCCTATCTATTTTATATAATTGTTGTGATGAGTAAGCTAAAGAAATAGATGTGGAAATGTATGCTAAACCATAACAACTCAAAAATTTAAGAGATGTCAGTATTACTTCCCAATGCAGCATCTAACTTGATTTATGCCAGTTATGATTAGTGTGTAATAATCAGCTGCTCTGAATTTTTAATGTCCGTGTTTGTCCCTGTTTGAATTAACACTTTGTGTTTTCTTCCGATGTCCTCTTGTTATTGGAATGTCATTACAAAAAACTGTTTTTCAGTCATTGTGTGAGAAAGCAACACACAAAGCATACCACAATATTCTCATTTGCTGAGCAAACTACTCTTGCTTTTTAATGTGGAATGCAGAAGAACTAATTGAAAAGAGACAAAGATGAATTTTGACTCAGATTGTGCAGGATGAATCATAACCCACTTTCTCATCTGAGATGTGAAGAGAAAAAATTAAAATAAAGCCAGCCACCACACAGCGTTACTGTCAGTGTCAGCATAATCAATATAGAATGTTTTTCAGCAGAACAAAGAGTATATTACTACTAGGCTAAGAACTGCAGATAGTAGAAAACATGGTTAATTTTTTTTTCTTTGTCTGCTGATTTTTTTTTTTTTTCCTTCCTTTGGTTAAAGCATTCTAATCAGGAGAGTTTGGGACTCATCAGAAGTTGTTGTCCAAACCATTCAGAAATGTACCTGTAATCTCTATTGAATAATTAGAGGCCAATCAGAGCTGGTGCAAGCTTGGACCGCATCTGATTCCGGTTTCCTTTGTCAGTTCAGTAGGAAACAGGCAGACAGCAAAATAGGAAATACCTGGACAGTGTACAATTGCTGCTTCCTTGAATTTAACTTACTTGGGTTATGATGTGAATGATTAAAGAAAAATGAAGACTTTGTCCTGCTGGAGTCCAGGATCCAGATATAGAATCTACCTTACTTGCAAGTGGAGCTTTTTTGTAAAATGGTTTTGTACAAATAGAAAGGTACTATAACCTACCTTGGGACATAGTCTCCAATTCAAAAGTCAGCAGTAATTTCATATAAATGTGTGTTACTGTTGTATTTTATTCATAACTTTTTGGCCTTTTTTCTCATCTATATAAGCACACACATATGTATATATGTTGTATATACTATATAATATACATAATATGTTTGTACCTTCCACTTTACGGTAAGATCATTGTGAAGAAAGACCACATCTTCCTTATCTTACTCTTCTCTGAAGAGCAACACAAAGAGATAGAGCTAGATGAAGCCTTAAATCTCTCTCTGCTACTCATCAAGACTTTTGCTTGGAGCAGAGATTCTCTAGTTTGACATGATTCTAAATATCCCCATTAATGGTTCTGTTTACAATAAAACTACCATACACTGAGCACTTATTATATACTACATGTATACAGGTTTTACATGTATTATACATATTTCATGACTGTAACACAGTGAGGTATAGGCACTCTTTTTTCTTACAGATGAGAAAATTGAACCAAAAAGAAGCTAAATAATTTGTCCAGGATCTATTAATTGTTGGAGCTGTAATTTGAACCCAGAGTCTGCCTCCTAACCACTGTATGTACTTTGTCAATGACTATAGCTTGCAAAAGGTCCGCTAACTAAGCATGGCAGAAGATTTGGGCCACAAAGCCTGTGCTCATCATATGGCTTTTCTACTAAATCCCTTTCTTTTTCTCCCTCTGCTTCTTTTGGGGGACTCTTTTAGTATGATTTGATTTTCTCTAGTTGAAGAGTCCCTCCACTGGCCAGGCAACAGGTCAAAATCCCTGCAGATGAGCCTCTGTTGGCACTTTACCAGATGTTTGCAGTGGCACTGTCTTGGCTCCCCTACAAGGATAATAGTGCCCACATGGGCCACTTACTCCAGACAATATAAGGCAAATGCTAAATGTAAAACTATTTCTGTTAACAGGACTTGAAAAATATGTTTATATTCCTCTGTTCCCTCTTGAATTTGAAACCTGGTTCTTGTGATTTTAGCATTGTCTAAATGCAGAAATTCCCTTCTCCCAACATTTCATCCCAATCAATGAAGTTTTCTTTTACACGTGGGAATAGTTACTTGTAACTTTTAACAATCCATCCACAATGGCATCTTCTAATCCAGTGAGCCTTAGAAAAAGCCAAGTTCACTTTCACTGTCAAACTAGAAATGAGAGAGAGCAAGGAGAAGGGAACTTATCTTGAAAATAAGGTCATCCTATTGACATATCATCAGGTAGAAGAGTTCAATGCAATAGCTAGCGATTGGCTCACTCAGTCGGAAGCTGATGCTATTTTAGGCTGTCAGCAGGAGTGTCAATGTATCTGTGAATTTTGGCATTTTATTTCATTAAGGTGGTTCAGGAAGCCAGACACTGATTAACTGGTTCTTCGACTTATTCCCACTCCTAATTTTGGATGTGTGGTGTCTTCAAGCAGCTGTTGTGACACCCTGATGCTAAAGAAAACTTCTCTTGTGCTTCTCAAGCAATCCTGGGAACAGTCTACCCCACATCCTACTATCCTGGAATCTCCCCTGAGCTACATCTCTGGTCACAGGTGGTATAGGGATACAACTGCTTCCGGATCTCCTCTGGCTGACCAAGGAAATACAACTCAGGTGTGTGCATCCGGTCGCCTTCCGTGTTGTGTCTGTCATAGCAGCATTCTCACAGATACATTAGGATCAAGGTGCATTTTCATTTGGAGATCACGTAAGAAGATATGGAAGAAATGCCCTCAGCACTGTGGTTACTGTCAAGGTCAAGAGATACCCTAGACAGGCCTCAAGATGTGTTTAGGTAAGACTAGGCCAATTATAAACTTTGTCTTGTTGGTAGGGATTTGGAATTTGATTTATTTGTAAACATGCTTTAAATGAGAAGAAGAATAAGGATTTCTAAATAGACATTTATGGTATTTGTTTGCTTGTTCATTTGTTTATTCAGTAGTTATTGAAGGCCTACTATGTGCCAAGCACTGTGCTGAGCATTTCCATTAAACATTGGTCTACAAAATAGAAACAGAATTTTTTTTAAAAAACTGAATTACAATATGATAAAAGTACTACTGGAGTTAGGTGAAAAGTCTTACAAGGGGAACAAAGTTAGAATGGCTTACTGTGATTGGAAAAGTGGGGAAAGGTTTTCCACCTTAGATAATGTTGGGACTGAATGTGGTATAATTTTCCAGGTAATCCATGAATTTAAGGGTATTTCAGATGAACGATTCAATGATCTCAGTACAAAGAGACCAACAGAGAATTACGAAATGTGCAGAATGACTAGGGTATTGGAGTGGAGAAATGGGACTAAAAGTCTGATCAGTGATCAAATCAAAAGGGATTTTTGTTTCCTACTAAAGAGACTGAAATCTGTACTAAAGTCCCTGAGAATCCATGAAGGATTTAAACAAGGGAACAACATGATCTGATAGACATTACTTAAAGCTCATGCTGGATTCTTTTGGGGAGTGGGCACTAAACAGGAGGTGATTTGGATGACTGAAGGTCATTTGCATTTGTTTAAGAGGATAATAAGCAGCCTGATCCAAGATATTCATGTAGTGAGGATTCAGGGGAGAGTGAGAGGGTTGTGTGAAAGCTTATTCCTGAGCTGTCTTCGGTGGATAATGACAGTAAGTGAGGTAAGAAAACAGAAGTTCAGTCGTGACATGCTTCCGGTCCCCAAGATCCTCCTTATCCGGAAGCAATGTAGTTCTATGTGTCAGTGCTTACTGAGCACTTGCCTTGGGCACCTACTGTGTGAGCACCTCCTGTTGTAGGCATTGACACAAAAGCAGAAGACAGAACAGACATAGTGCCCCTATTAAGGGCTTCCATTTTAGTAAGGGGACAACACACAAATAAGTCAAACACATCATATATCAGATGGTGATACATCCTTTAGAGCAAAACTAAGAGGAAGAAGTGGGAGAGTGGATACATCAGTGGTGGTGGGGGTGGAAGTAACAGTAGATAATGTAACAAATGTAATTGTGAGGTTCCTCTTGCTGGTGAAATCTGGTCTGCCTAATTCTGTTTCCTTTCCATTCATGTTTTATAAATTATTTCTCCTAAACAAAGGAAATAAACAGCAACAGCAACATAAACATTTATAAACACAGAAGTGTAGACACAATAGTTTGTGTTGCCAACATAACACATGCCAGGAACAACAAAAGAAAACAGCAGCCAAAAAAGTAATTTTTTTTTAAGTTAAAAAAAAAATGGAGGCTCCCTCAGACACTAATTCTTGTCATTCAAAATGCTGGATAGTATGAATTAGACATTCATAGAAAGGAAGGAGGTAATATTTGAACTGGGATAATAATTCTGATTTTCAATGCGGGAGAATCTTGGATTTAATCCAAATCTTTTCATTTAGATGGAGAAAGAAAATGACTTACTTGAGGACACGCAGGTGGGTCTAGAATTTAGGTTTCCTAACAGTTCATTTAGAATTCCTTCCATTAGCCACCATACCAAACAGGCCCAAAGTTTGGGATCTGGGATGGTATCTGGCTTGCTGGCTTTAAATTTCTACTTTTCACTGTGGCCGTAAGCAATTTTTACCTCTCTACACCAGTTACCTCATTTGCAAAATAGAGATGATTATAATAGTATTTATGATAGCATGTTTTAGGATTACGTAAGTTACTATTAGTTCATGTAAATTATTCACAACACTGCCTAACACACAGTTGGTGTTCAGAAAAATATTCACTGTATTATTATAATACTAAGGGTATTAGAACAGGGTATTAGAATAGGTTATTTAGGCTTTGTGTGTTTGGTTATAAACTTAAAGCCAATCTCTGATAATGGCCACACATACGCTCTTCTGGAATTTCTAGTTAAGATAGTAAAATATTAACAAGTTCCCTTGGGTCACTGAGTAAATATGGAACACATGAAAATGACTTAGATATTCATTTCACTCACATTAGTTCTAGATAATTCATTCTAAAGCTGATTTATATGAGATTCTAAACCTGAAATGGCACCCTAACCTTTAAAAACAGGAAAACGTCTGATCCATTTATGTGCATCTAGCATAGATTATGGAGAAGGCGATGGCACCCCACTCCAGTACTCTTGCCTGGAAAATCCCATGGACGGAGGAGCCTGGTAGGCTGCAGTCCATGGGGTCGCGAAGAGTCAGACACGACTGAGCGACTTCACTTTCACTTTTCGCTTTCATGCATTGGAGAAGGAAATGGCAACCCACTCCAGTGTTCTTGCCTGGAGAATCCCAGGGACGGGGGAGCCTGGTGGGCTGCCTTCTATGGGGTCGCACAGAGTTGGACACGACTGAAGCGACTTAGCAGCAGCAGCAGCAGCATAGATTAGCCTCATAACCATTTAATAAGTACTGACTATGTTCCAAGCACTATGCTTGACTGTTTTACACAGTTGATCATACTTAATCCCCCTACAGGGAGGCATGTGTATGTGGATTTTACAGATGAGAAAATTCAGTCCAAAGGCAGTTCAGTACCTTGTCCAAGGTCATGCAAATGAGATAGTAAGAAGCACAGACTAAATTTTCATAAACCTGTCTCCGTTCTTGTTTGCTCAGCACATGACTTTTTGATGATGATACTTTTTCATAAAGTAGTTACTTATGCTGCAGGCAGTCTGCATCTTATACTACTGTTCTTTATAGGTCATTCATACTATTCATTCATAAAATTATAAAATCATAGGTTGTTTTTGCTGGCGGGATCTGGAGGGAGTTTCCTGGTTCTCAACTCAAGACTAAGAATCACCTGAGGGAACTTTATCACTCAACTTACACACCCACACACACCCACCTTGTACATACATTGTGATTCTGACATAACCTTAGGGCCACCTCTACTGAGAAAATGCTATTACTGTGAGAAAATTCAGCTGATGAAGTGTGCCATATTCCCCAGGAGGTGGAAAGGGGAAAAAAGGGGGGTAAGGGTTTGAGAATCACTGATAAATTTTCATGCAGTGAACATTGAGAATCAGAGAATGACAATAACTCTCAATAACAAAATTGAGAATCAGAGAATGCCAATAACAATGAGCTGACATAACAGCTCATTTATGTCACATCAACCATTAGAACCTGGGCCCACTGATTTTTCAGGACTATGCAATTTTCTTGTTTATTCCTCAAAAGTGCCTCTGTGGAATGCCCTATGTCCTCCTTAATGGTTCTAGAGGAATATAAATAGGCAAAAGAAAAGGAGTGATTAATTTGTCAGAGTTCCCATAGCAAATCAGTTGGTCAAGAGAGGATAAGTTTGTTGTGTTATGCTGTTCTCCACCTATTCACTTGGTACTACTTAAATAACAGCTCACCAATGTGGAATGCACATCATAATAGTAGGTTTGTGGGTTGCATAGCTTTTTTGTGTGTATGTTTTCAATTTCTATTCCTTTGATAACAGAACAAATAGCAGAGATGACAAAACTCAGAAGAACTATCTCCTAGATTTTCTGTGATTTTTCTTCTCTATTGAATCAGTATATCTAGTAATGACCCAGGAGATTATAAGGTGATTTGGTTTATTTGTTAAGTAGATATTTTTGAGAGCCTATTATATGTCCATTACTGACCTAGGTGGGTTGAACTATAAAAGTTGTTGTAAATCCTTTCTGGGAAAAAAATGTACTGTAAAGAATTAAATTCAGAGATCTTTGCTCCCAAGAAATCTGTAGACTACTACAGGCTGAAGAGTCAAAAATATGTAATAATTCTTTTTGTTGTTGTTGTCCCCAGTCCCTCAATCATGTCTGACTCTCTGCATCCCCATCGATCAAAGCCTGCCAGGCTCCTTTGTCCATGGGATTTCCCAGGCAAGAATACTGGAGTGGGTTGCCATTTTCTTCTCCAGGGCATCTTCCTGACCCAGGGATCGAACCCATGTGTCCAATCCTTTTACAGTGTGATAAATGTTATAAAGGAGCTTTCTGTACGTGGCCATGAGAATGTCTGGGAGTCTTTGGGTGACTGGGGAGATTACAGGATCCACATCTTCAAGGCGGCACAGAATTTTTCCAGGTAGAAAAGGAAGGGAATGATGTTAGAGAAGAAACAGCATATTTAAAAGAGTAGAGATAGGAAAGCAGGGTGTATTGGGAACACCCTGTGTCATAGACATCTTATCAGAAGTTCTCTGGGACTAAAGCTGAGTTCAGTTGCGTGAGAAGTGTTAGGACATGAAGAATAGACAACCAGAGGTCCCTGCTGAAATATCTGCTGTAATTTTTCATAGAAAAGATCTTTTGTATCTTTTGCTGTGAAAAAATGGGAAATTGTTGACTACTGTTAAATGGAAGACATTATCAGATTTAGCGATTTATAAAAAACTGAGGAAAGAGCCACTTTTCTTTCTAGGTAACACGACTAGTAGCCTAGATAATTACATAGAGGCAGAGCACAAGGGATAATGGAGCCGGAGATTTCATGAGAACAGATTTAAGTGACTTGTGGGGTGAGAAAAAAGATATGGCTATCTTTTTACTTATAGTTCAAAACAGGAAGTGCCTAGGTATGCAAAAATGCAAGTCAAGTCAATGATGTTTTTGGTGTGTTTTGTGTGTATTTTGCTTTTTGCACATCAGCAATACTGTTGCTGAATACTGCCATGTGACTGCTTTACCAGATTCAACTGATGGAGGACCATCAGGTTTTAAAAGTGCATCATATAAACCTACAGATTTAAAGGTGACTTAACTTTCAAAAATACACAGATCTACAGAAAATCATTGTATGTATATGCATGTGTGTGTGTGTGTGTCCATGTCTATTGTTTATACAAGTAGAAAACATTTCAAGGTCTGGATGCCTCTAAAAATTTAGAATAGATGCATGTTTAGTGTAGAAAGTACCTTGAAGTCATCTCCTAATTCTGTCTTTTTTTTTTTTTTTGATTAAAAAAAAAAAATGATATCCAGTGAGAAGTAGGAGTCTAAGCCACAGCCATCAAGTAGCCATGCCCAGATTAAAACTTGATTCTTTCCATTATTATAAATCCATTATAAAAATGGAAGTCTCTCTTTTGTATCATTTATTTGCAAAGTATTTGGTAGTTATGGATTGAGTGAATTATTTAAGGTAACATATCTTGGTACTCTTTGTAAATGTAGAAACAGTAAGAATATTTGAGGAATTTGGTAAGGAAGTATGTTTTACCATAGCAGCCTTACTTCAAATCACCTTTTACAAGGGGAAGGAGGCAGGGCATGGGAAGAGAGAACATGAAGCCATCTCCACCCCTCTTTGTTCTCAAATTGACTTGATATGACAGGAGAGCGTATTCTGTAAACTATAAGGGTTTGTGTCAGTATTAGTTTATGAAGCCTATATAGTTTTCTATTGCTACTGTAACACAGTACCAAAAATGTAAGAGCTTAAATCAATACACACTTATTATCTTAAAGTTCTGTAGCTCAGAAGTTACACAAGTCTCAAAGGGCTAAAATCAAGATGTTAGCAGGGCTCCAATCTCTTCTGGAGATTCCAGGAGAGAACCTCCTTGCCTTTTCCAGCTTCTAGAGGGTGCTCACATTCCTTAGATTGTGGCTTTCTTTTTCCATCTTCAAATCCTGCAGCATAGCATCACTGATCTTTCCTCCATAGTCAGATCTCTCTCTGGCCACAACTGGGAATGGTTCCGTGCTTTTAAAACCTCTGAGGTTAGATTGGACCTACCTAGATAATCTCAGATAGTGTCTTTATTTCAGGATCCTTAAACACATCTGTAAGTTCCCTTTTGTCCTACATTATATTTTGTTATTAAATATTCATCAGTTCTAGGGTTTAGGATATGGAAACCATTATGCTTTCTACCACAGTTCCCTTCTGGTAAATTTATAATGGTCTTCTAGAGATTGCAATGCTAGGCTCATCCTTAGGACATTCATGGAAGTACCCCCCAAAGCTCATCTGTTTAGGGGCCCAATTCTTCCTTTGGATTCTAGCTTTGGAGTAAAGGAAAACTTGAGATTTGCCTACAAATTTTAAAGTGCTGGTATCTCCACTGTGGGGGGCGGAAAAAAAAAGGTCATTCTGACATAAACAACCATATAAAGGTCCTAAAGTATCTAAAACAAATTTTCTGATTCCCCAGTAAGCTTGATCCTTTCGATGGAACATTTAAGCTTATAGATTAATAGAAACCCAGCTATAGTTTATCTCAACACTGATCACTTTTTTCCAACCCTTCTCTTGCTGTATCTAGACTCTTTCCTTTCTCCATCCCTCCCTATCTCTATTTCCTTCTTTTAATTTACAGAGAAGTAAAACCGTAAACTTCCAGATGTTCACGTTGGTTTTAGAAAAGGCAGAGGAATCAGAGATCAATTGACAACATCTGCTGGACCATCGAAAAAGCAAGAGAGTCCCAGAAAAACATCTATTTCTGCTTTATTGACTATGCCAAAGCCTTTAACTGTGTGGATCACAATAAACTGTGGAAAATTCTGAAAGAGATGGGAATCCCAGACCACCTGACCTGCCTCTTGAGAAACCTGTATGCAGGTCAGGAAGCAACAGTTACAACTGGACATGGAACAACAGACTGGATCCAAATAGGAAAAGGAGTACGTCAAGGCTGTATATTGTCACCCTGCTTCTTTAACTTATATGCAGAGTACATCATGAGAAACGCTGGGCTGGAAGAAGCACAAGCTGGAATCAAGATTGCCGGGAGAAATATCAATAACCTCAGATATGCAGATGACACCACCCTTATGGCAGAAAGTGAAGAGGAACTAAAGAGCCTCTTGATGAAAGTGAAAGAGGAGAGTGAAAAAGTTGGCTTAAAGCTCAACATTCAGAAAACTAAGATCACGGCATCTGGTCCCATCACTTCATGGGAAATAGATGGGGAAACAGTGGAAACAGTGTCAGACTTTATTTTTCTGGGCTCCGAAATCACTGCAGATGGTGATTGCAGCCATGAAATTAAAAGACGCTTACTCCTTGGAAGGAAAGTTATGACCAACCTAGATAGCATATTCAAAAGCAGAGACATTACTTTGCCAACAAAGGTCCGTCTAGCCAAGGCTATGGTTTTTCCAGTAGTCATGTATGGATGTGAGAGTTGGACTGTGAAGAAGGCTGAGTGCCGAAGAATTGATGCTTTTGAACTGTGGTGTTGGAGAAGACTCTTGAGAGTCCTGTGGACTGCAAGGAGATCCAACCAGTCCATTCTAAAGGAGATCAGTCCTGGGTGTTCTTTGGAAGGACTGATGCTAAAGCCAAAACTCCAGTACTTTGGCCACCTCATGCGAAGAGTTGACTCATTGGAAAAGACTCTGATGCTGGGAGGGATTGGGGGCAAGAAGAAAAGGGGATGACAGAGGATGAGATGGCTGGATGGCATCACCAACTCGATGGATGTGGGTTTGGGTGAACTCTGGGAGTTGGTGATGGACAGGGAGGCCTGGCGTGCTGTGATTCATGGGGTCGCAAAGAGTCGGACACGACTGAGCGACTGAACTGAACTAAACTGAACTGAAAGAAGGAAGAAGGAAATGGCAACCCACTCTAGTACTCTTGCCTGGAAAATCACATGGTTGGAGAAGCCTGGTAGGCTACAGTCCATGGGGTCGCAAAGAGTTGGACACAACTGAGCGACTTCACTTTCTCTTTCAAAGAAGGAAGAAAGGAAGGAGAAGATTATAGGAAGAAATATGAGAGGGAAATAAATGTGTTAAAGAGTATCTGGATAAAGAGAACAGGCTAGGGGGAAAGAATCTCTATCCTCAACCCTATGTCAATCTTAGGTAATCCTATAAAACTGCTGTGTTTCCTGGAAACAGTTAAGCCAGGAGTTGCAGAACTGAGTAGTAGCTCTATGGAAGCCACTAAAAGTATATAAGGAATCTTATGCCTGGTATAATGGGAAAGGATATGTTTATCAAAGCAAAGGTTCTTTCTGAATTAGAAAACAAACATGGCTCTCGAGTGAAAATGTATATATACCACCATAAGAGTCAGGTTAGACACATTCAGAATGAATAAAGTTAGTCTGAGACCTGGGTAGGAGGAGAAATAAGGAAATGTGTTCTAATAGTCCTCAAGATCCACTTGCATTTACATCCAAAATTCCCTCTTCCAGGAACCAATGCAATGTAAATTGCTATATTAATGCTGCTGCTGCTAAGTCACTTCAGTTGTGTCCGACTCTCTGCAACCCCATAGATGGCAGCCCACCAGGCTCTGCCGTCCCTGGAATTCTCCAGGCAAGAACACTGGAGTGGGTTGCCATTTCCTTCTCCAATGCTAGCTATGACAATTAGACAAATCAATATTGATCATAAAAGCATATCCTTCTGAAAAAAGACAATTTTTAAGGTGTCTGATTCATATTTCTTCTTCATAAAAATAACAATTAAATGTGTCTCCTACAATATTTGGATTTAGATCAAACAAAATACTATCAGTGAAAATGTTCTTTAAACTATTAGAGTTATAAATTTTCTTCTTTTGCTCCTCATTATTCTATTGTTTCATGTTAGACATCATTTATCTTCTCTTACTTAAGCCACAGAGAAAAGTTGGACTAGCCCTACTTTAGCCATTGGTATCAAAGTGGAAGAATATCCAGTGGAAATCAGACTCAGTGAAAAAGTGCCAGCTCTGGGTATCTTTGAGCTCCTACTGCAAAAGTTGTGTGCACAGAGGGTTCGAACTTTGTTGCTTTAGGGATGATTACCTTTACAGCAGAACTAAATTCTAACCCAAATCTCATTATTACTGTTAATAGGCACAGCCTAAAGGGAGCATTTACAGTTATTTACAGTCCAATGCTATAAAGAACAGTGTTGCATAGGAACCTGTAATGTCAGGTCCATGAGTCAAGGTAAATTGCAAGTGGTCAAACAGGAGATGGCAAGAGTGAACATCGACATTTTAGGAATCAGTGAACTAAAATGGATGGGAATGGGCTAATTTAATTCAGATGACCATTATATCTAATACTGTGGACAAGAATCCCTTAGAAGAAATGGAGTAGCCCTCATAGTCAATAAAAGATTCCAAAATGCAGTACTTGGGTGCAATCTCAAAAACAACAAAATGACCTCAATTCCATTCCAAGGCAAACCATTCACTATCACAGTAATCCAAGTAGATGCCCCAACCAGTAATGCTGAAGAATCTGAAGCTGAACAATTCTATGAAGAGACCTACAAGATCTTCTAGAACTAACACCTCCCCCCACCACCCCCCCCCAAAAAAAAAAAAGATGTCCTTTTCATCACAGGGGACTAGAATGAAAAAGTAAGAAGTCAAGAGATACCTGGAACAGGCAAGTTGTACAGACCTTGTACAAAATGAAGCAGGGCTCAGGATAGCAAAGTTTTGCCAAGAGAACGCATTGGTCATAGGAAACACCCTCTTCCAACAACACAAGAGAGGACTCTAAACATGGACATCACCAGATGGTCAATACTACAATCAGATAGACTATATTCTTTGTGGCCAAAGATGGAGAAACTCTATACAGTCAGCAAAAACAAGACCAGGAACTGACTATGGCTCAGACCATGAACGCCTTTTTTTTTTTTTTTTTTTTTTAGTATAAATTTATTTATTTTAACTGGAGGTTAATTACTTTACAATATTTATTGGTTTTGCCATACATTGACATGAATCCACCATGGGTGTTCATGAGTTCCCCATCCTGAACCCCCCTCCCACCTCCCTCCCCATACCATCCCTCTGGGTCATCCCAGTGCACCAGCCCCGAGCATCCTGTGTCATGCATCGAACCTGGACTGGAGATTCATTTCACATATGATAATATACATGTTTCAATGCCATTCTCCCAAATCATCCCACCCTCACCTTTTCCCAGAGTCCAAAAGACTGTCCTATACATCTGTGTCTCTTTTGCTATCTCGCATAGAGGGTTATCGTTACCATCTTTCTAAATTCCATATATATGCATTAGTATACTGTATTGGTGTTTTTCTTTCTGGCTTACTTCACTGTATAATCGGCTCCACTTTCATCCACCTCATTAGAACTGATTCAAATATATTCTTTTTAATGGCTGAGTAATACTCCATTGTGTGTATGTACCACAGCTTTCTTGACCATTTGCCTACTGATAGACATCTAGGTTGCTTCCATGTCCTGGCTATTATAAACAGTGCTGCAATGAACATTGGGGTACACGTGTCTCATTCGATTCTGGTTTCCTCAGTGTGTATGCCCAGCAGTGGGATTGCTGGATCATAAGGCAGTTCTATTTCCAGTTTTTTAAGGAATCGCCACAGTGTTCTCCATAGTGGCTGTACTAGTCTGCATTCCCACCAGCAGTGTAAGAGGGTTCCCTTTTCTCCACACCCTCTCCAGCATTTATTGCTTGTAGACTTTTGGATCGCAGCCATTCTGACTGGTGTGAAATGGTACCTCGTTGTGGTTTTGATTTGCATTTCTCTGATAATGAGTATGTCTTCTTTGGAGAAATGTCTGTTTAGTTCTTTGGCCCATTTTTTGATTGGGTCATTTATTTTTCTGGAATTGAGCTGCAGGAGTTGCTTGTATATTTTTGAGATTAATTCTTTGTCAGTTGCTTCATTTGCTATTATTTTCTCCCATTCTGAAGGCTGTCTTTTCACCTTGCTTATAGCTTCCTTTGTTGTGCAGAAGCTTGCAATTTTAATTAGGTCCCATTTGTTTATTTTTGCTTTTATTTCCAATATTCTGGGAGGTGGGTCATAGAGGATCCTGCTGTGATGTATGTTGGAGAGTGTTTTGCCTATATTCTCCTCTAGGAGTTTTATAGTTTCTGGTCTTACATTTTGATCTTTAATCCATTTTGAGTTTATTTTTGTGTATGGTGTTAGAAAGTGTTCTAGTTTCATTCTTTTACAGGTGGTTGACCAGTTTTCCTAGCACCACTTGTTAAAGAGATTGTATTTTCTCCATTGTATATTTTTGCCTCCTTTGTCAAAGATAAGGTGTCCATAGGTGCGTGGATTTGTCTCTGGGCTTTCTATTTTATTTCATTGATCTATATTTCGTCTTTATGCCAGTACCATACTGTCTTGATGACTGTGGCTTTGTAGTAGAGCCTGAAGTCAGGCAAGTTGATTCCTCCAGTTCCATTCTTCTTTCTCAAGATTGAACTCCTTATTGAAAAATTCAGACCTAAATTGAAGAAAGTAGGGAAGTCCACTAGGCTGTTCAAATCAAATCCCTTATGATTATACAGTAGAAGTGACAAATAGATTCAAGAGATTAGATCTAATAGACAGAGTGCCTGAAGAACTATGGATGGAGGTTCATAACATTATACAGATGGCAGTGATCAAAACTAACCCAAAGAAAAAGAAATACAAAAAGGCAAAGTGTCTGACTGAGGAGGCTTTAACAAATAGCTGAGAAAAGAAGCAAAAGGCAAAGGAGTAAAGGAAAGATAAACCCATCTGAATGCAGAGTTCCAAAGAATAGCAAGGAGAGATAAGAAAGCCTTCCTCAGTGATCAATGCAAAGAAATAGAGGAAAATAATAGAATGGGAAAGACTGGCCATCTCTTCAAGAAAATTAGAGATACCAAGGGAACATTTCTTGCAAAGATGAGCATAATAAAGGACAAAAACAGTGTGGACCTAACAGAAGCAAAAGATATTAAAAACAGGTGGCAAGAATACACAGAAGAACTATACAAAAAAGATCTTAATGACCCAGATAACCATGACGGTGTGATCACTCACCTAGAGCCAGACATCCTAGAGTGTGAAGGCAAATGAGCCTTAGGAAGCATCACTACGAACAAAGCTAGTGGAGGTGATAGAATTCCAGCTGAACTATTTCAAATCCTAAAAGATGATGCTGTTGAAGTGCTGCACTCAATACACCAGCAAATATAAAAAACTCAGCAGTGGCCACAGGATTGGAAAAATTCAGTTTTCACTCCAATCCCAAAGAATGGGATGGCCCAAAGAATGTTCAAACTACCGCACAATTGTACATATGCAGATATTCAGATAACAATGCCCTTATGGCAGGAAATGAAGAGGAATTAAAGAGCCTCTTGATGAAAGTGAAAGAGATGAGTGAAAAGTCTGGCTTAAAACTCAACATACAAAAAACTAAGATCATGGCATTTGGCCCCATCACTTCATGACATATAGATGGGGAAACAATGGAAATAGTGACAGACTTTATTTTCTTGGGCTCCAAAAACACTGTGGATGGTGACTGCAGCCATGAAATTAAAAGACTTTTGCCCCTTGGAAGAAAAGCTATGGCCAACCTAGACAGCATATTAGAAAGAAGAGACATTGCTTTGCCAACAAAGGTCCATAACAGTCAAAGCTATAGTTTTCCCCATAGTCATGTCTGGATGTGAGCATTGGACCATAAACAAGCTGAGTGCCAAAGAATTAATGCTTTCAAACTGTGATGTTGGAGAAGACACTTTAAAGTCCCTTGAACTCCATGGAGATCAAACCAGTCAATCCTAAAGGAAATCAACCCTGAATATTCATTGGAAGGACTGATGCTGAAGCTGAAGCTCCAATACTTTGGCTACCGATACAAAGAGCTGACTCTTTGGAAAAGACCCTGATGCTGGGAAAGGTTGAAGGCAGTAGGGAAGGAAATGGTTGGATGGCATTACCGACTCAATGGACATGAGTTTGCACAAGCTCTGGGAGACTGCAAAGGACAGGGAAGCCTGCAGTCCATGGGATTGCAAAACATCAGACATGACTGAGTAACTAGACAACAACAAAGGAAACATTCCTATATTTTCTGGTGGTGGTAGGATAGTTGCAAAGTTGAAACGCTGGCCAGGTCCTATGTACATAGGATTTCCCAGGCAATAATATTGGAATGTGTTTCCATTTCCTTCTTCAAGGGGGTCTTTCCAACCCAGGGATCAAACCTGCATCTCCTGCTTTGTTGATGTATTCTTTACTGCTGAGCCAATAGGGGAGCCCATATTTTGTGCCTGTATCTGTAGTCAAGTATCATCATCATATCTTAGGAATGTTGTTTTCCCTCCCGAAAGATGTGTGTATGTAGGTATGTGTCTGTGTATGTATGTATATATATATATATATGTATACATATGTGCATGTTAATATGCATCAAGACACAGGAAAAAACCTCTATAAAAACTAAACAATTCTGTAGTTCTTCTGAAGCCATTTACTATTTGCATGTTGCCCCATGATGCTATACTAGAATCATTTTTTAAAATTAGGCTTCCTCATGATATTTTCCCCTCTGTTTAAATTCTGTTTCATGCCCTTCAGTACATTTTAAAAAATGATTTTCTCCATCTAATTTGTGTACCTTTCCTCTAAAATAAAGCAACTTTTGTTGCTATTGTGAGATTTCTTTTTGTTCATTTGTTCCCATTTCTCAATGATAATTGCATATTTGTTTACTTACCTATCTAAATGCATTACTGAATTATGTTATTCTGTAATTCTTTTGTTGGGATTACTTGGGTTCTTTTAAGCATACAGTGTTATCCAATTTTGTCTCCTCTTTTTTCAGTGTTTATTAATATATCACTTATGTCATTTTTTGTCTTATGGTTTCACTATAGTGTTTTTAAATATTGTTGAATGTATTTGTCAGGGAGAAAGTGGTCTTCCCATCCTGTTCCTCTGCCATCTTGGGACCTGGACATCTCTTCCTTTACTTCTTTCAGTATGACTTTAGCATTTCCTATTTTGCTATAATGGTTTCCAGTAGCTTCAGTCAAATACCTTTTTATTATAGGACATTTCATTCCATTTCCCCATTCCTTGGATTTTTTTCAATTAGATATGGTCATTAAATTTTATTAAAGTTTTAGATTTACTCAACATTATTTATACTTTTTTCTTTTATTTATTCATGTACATGAATTATGTTAGTAGAATCCCTAAAGTATATCCATCCTTATATTGTTGGTTTAAATTTTACCTCATACTTTTTACTATTTAATAAATTGATGGCTTCCCCAGTGGTGCAGCCGGTAGAGAATCTGCCTACAATGCAGGAGACACAGGAGGCATGGATTCCAGCCATGTCTGGGTCAGGAAGATCCCCTGGAGGAGCAAATGGCAATACACTCCAGTATTCTTGCTTGTAAAACCTCGTGAACAGAGGAGCCTGGTGGGCTCCAGTCCTTGGGGTAGCAAAAGAGTCGGACATGACCGAGCACAGCACACAACAATAAACCGATAGCTTCAAGTTGTTAATGTAATTCATTTAGAATCCTGGTCCCTCATAGCTCAGTTGGTAAAGAATCCATCCACCAGCAATGCAAGAGACCCCGGTTTGATTCCTGGATCGGGACAATCCCCTGGAGAAGGGATGGGCTACCCACCCCAGTATTCTCGGGCTTCCCTTGTGGCTCAGCTGGTAAAGAATACCCCTGCAATGCGGGAGACCTGGGTTCGATCCCTGGGTTGGGGAGATCCCCTGGAGAAGGAAAAGGCTACCCACTCCAGTATTCTGGCCTGGAGAATTCCATGGACTATACAGTCCATGGGGTTGCAAAGAGTCAGACACGACTGAGCAACTTTCACTTTCATTTCCATTTTCACAGACTGAGCTATACTTTTCTCTTTGAATAATATTATATTTTGGTATTAAGTATAGACTAACCTTCTAAAAAGGCTTCCCAGATGGCTCAGGGATAAAAAATGTCTGGCCTGCCAATGCAGGAGAAGTGGATTTGATCCCTGGGTTGGAAGATCCCCTGGAGAAGGAAATCGCAACCCACTCCAATATTCTTCTTGGGAAATTCCATGGACAGAGGAGCCTGGCAGACTACAGGCAGTGGGGTTTCAAAAGAGTCAGACATGGCTTAGTGACTTAACAACAATCTCCTAAAATCAGTTTGAAAATGTCCCACTTTTTAATATGGTCTAGAATCATCTGATTCATATAGAAATGATATCCTCTGTAAACATTAGAGTGACCTGATCTTTATTTTTTGGTCATCTTTTTTTATTGGCAAATCTTTAACAAACTTAAATTTCTTCATTGACTATTGGGCTGCTGAAGTGTTTGGACTCCTCTTGGAATTCGTTTGGTCGTTTATGTCTAACGCTATAAAAATCATCCACTTCATCAACATTTTTAACTGCATTAGCATGATGTAAGCATATTATTCACTTATAATTTTTAAAATATCTTTGTCTATATTTATCTCTCTCTTTAAAATTTTTGTCTAATTTTTGTTTTTTGCTTTTAGCTAAGCTCTTCTAAGAGTTTTCTTGTGGGTAGGTGTATGTATATGAGGAGTTTTTCTTCTTTTTCTAGCTCATTACTTTTGATGTGTAGCTTTATTAATTTCTACTTCCTACTTTGTTTTAATTCATTTATTTATTCATCATTGTAGCATCTTAACCTAAATGTTGTTTCATTTATCATCTATCTCTTTTGTTTCATAATGAAAGCATTTAATTTTATAAATACTCCCCTTACTTCATCTGCATCTCATGAGTTTTTGATATGTCTTTTTAGATTTATTATAAATATTGTGTAATTCATTTTTTCTTCCAAGAATTAGTTATAAATTTATCCCCAAGTTATTTTCATCTTTTTATTTTTCTAGTTTTTTTAAAATCAAAATAAATTAAGCCTTGACATTTATTACTGACATATAAATTCCAGACTGAGCATTATAAAAATGTACCCAATTCATTGCTGTATTTGGTATTTTGTCAGCTGGGAACACTAAATACCCCCACTTAACTTGCTATTTGTAAAGCTCGGAGTAGCATTGGGGTTCCTGTTCACTTTGGCAATTGCCCTATGGCTAATTTGGCCAGTTTCCAATTCCTCAAAGAGAGACAAAGAGTTGTCTCATTGCCACCTGCTATTAACTAAATACTTAGGATTCAGTGTCCTACGGGTGACTGAGAGACATGGGATTGGATTATTGTGGCAGCCTGCAGAACCTCCTTCCCTGGGGAATTTTGAGAGCAGCAAAGAACCATCTGTCTTGGGTGGCTTTAAGAGCAGCCCTGCCTAAAGGCAGGTGCATGGATTAGATGACCTGTGAAGACTGTCATCCATTCCAATGACTTCAGTGGAAAGGATGCATTTGCTGAATTTGAAAAGAGTCCAGGACAAACACTGATAGGTTTGGGGAGCATATGGTCAAGAGCCTGAGGGTATTCAGCCCTTCTTGAAATTGGAGCCACCCAGTGTCACCCTGTGCCCTGAATTCAAGAATGTCATCCCCTGCAAGTGAACCCAGCATTCAGTTATTCCACCCTTGAAAGTTATATGCATATGTAGTTCAAATTAGAGTAGTTCAAATCTTTAATCACAAGCAGATTTTTTTTAAGCAGGTAGTCCAACTAATCCACATGTATAAATTTAAATGGACTGTTGAGCCTGATTCTTGTTAAGCCACCAGCCTTAACTTTCCTAACCTTGTTCCTCAGAGGTTATCATGTGTTTATTTTAAGCAACTAAATAGCCTGATTAATTCTTCAGCAGATCTGCCCTATATGTATGTGTGTGTGTGTGTGTGTGTGTATGTATATGTATAAGGTACAAAGGTAAAACGCTTAAATGAATCAACCAAGTTAAATCACCTTAATTGTGCTCCAGTTTTCATTGTTTAAAATGTCCTAATCTATGTTAAAGTCATAGAGGAAGAGAAATGCCCCCAAATCTTTTCAGACTGATATATCAGATGTAAGGATTGGAGTTAAAAACCAACAATGGCCAGTTTGTAAAAGCAGACATGTCACTGATTCAGTTAACCATTCTAGCACAGTTAGAGGGATTATGGTTTAAGGATACCAGGTAACCTTGCATGCCAGAGGTAGTTTGGATGAGCTGAATTAGGAGAGGTAGAAAGGACCTGTCACAAATGTGTCACAAAAGTTTAAACTAGTTTAAAAAAAAGAGTTGACTAGGAGGGCTACTCCATTTCTTCTAAGGAATTCTTGCCTACAGTAGTAGATATAGTAGTCATCTGAATTAAAGCTTTAGCATCCATTTTTGCAATGAATATTTAGAGTTGATCTCCTTTAGAATTGAGTGCTTTGATCTCCTTGAAGTCCAAGGGACTCTCAAGAGTCTGCTCCAACACCACAGTTCAAAAGCATCAATTCTTTGGCGCTCAGCCTTCTTTATGATCCAACTCTCACATCCATACATGACTACTAGAAAAACCATATCTTTGACTAGACGGACCTTTGTCAGCAAAGTAAAGTCTATGCTTTTTAATATGCTGTCTAGGTTGGCCATAGCTTTTCTTCTAAGGAGCAAGTGTCTTTTTAGTTTCATGGCTGCAGTCACCATCCACAGTGATTTTGGAGCCCAGGAAAATAAAGTCTGTCACTGTTTCCATTGTTTCCCCCTTCTAATTGGCATGAATTGATGGTACTGGATGCCATGATCTTCAGTTTTTGAATGTTGAGTTTTAAACCAACTTTTCACTCTCCTCTTACACTTTCATGAAGAGGCTCTTTAGCTCCTCTTTGCTTTCTGCCATAAAGGTGGTGTCATCTGCATATCTGAGATTATTGATATTTCTCCCCACAATCGTGATTCTAGCTTGTGCTTCATCCTGCCTGGCATTTCACATGTTGTACTCTGCATATAAGTTTAATAAGCAGGGTGACAATATACAGCCTTGATGTACTCCTTTCCCAGTGAGGCCCCAGTCCATTGTTCCATGTCTGATTCTAACTGTTGCTTCTTGACCTGCATACAAGTTTCTCAGGAGGCAGGTAAGGTGGTCTGCTGTTCCCATCTCTTTAAGAATTTTCCAGTTGTTGTGATAGACACAGTCAAAGGCTTTAGCGTAGTCAGTGAAGCAGAAGATGTTTATCTGGAATTCTCTTGCTTTTTCTATGATCCAACAGATGTTGGCAGTTTGACCTCTGGTTCCTCTGCCTTTTCTAAATTCAGCTTGAACATCTGGAAGTTCTCGGTTCATGTACTGTTGAAGCCTGGCTTGGAGAATTTTGAGCATTACTTTGCTAGCATGTGAAATGAGCGCAATTGTGTGGTAGTTTGACCATTCTTTGGCATTGCATTTCTTTGGGATTGGAATGAAAACTGACTTTTTCCAGTCCTGTGGCCACTGCAGAATTTTCCACATTTGCTGGCATATTGAGTGCAGCACTTTCACAGCATCATCTTTTAGTAGGGGTAATGGCAACCTCCTTCAAAAGGACTTATGTCAGCACACCGCGGCTCTCAGGGTTTTTGTAGTCAGTGCCCCTTACCCTGTGGCAGGCCACTGTCAACCCACACCTCCACTGGAGACTCTTGGACACTCACAGGCAAGTCTGGCTCAGTCTCTTGTGGGAACACTGCTCCTTTCTCCTGAGTCCTGGTGTGCACAAGGTTTTTCTGTGCACTCCAAGAGTCTGTTTCCCCAGTCCTATGGAAGTCCTATAATCAAATCCCACTGGCCTTTGAAGTCAAATTCCCTGGGTGTTCACATTCCCTTTGCCAGATCTTCAGGTTGGCAAATCTGGGCCCTAGAAGTTTTGCAACAGTGTGAGAACTTCTTTGGTATAATTGTTCTCCAGTTTGTGGGTCATCTGCTCAGTGGTTCTATAGTGGAGCTAATGGTGCCCTCCTCCAAAAGGACTTCGGCCACATGCCACACCACCCAGGTCTGCTGCAGCCAGATCCCCTGTCCCCGTGGTAGGTCACTGTTGACCTGTGCTTCTGCAGGAGACACTCAAACACTCAAAGGCAGGTCTGGCTCAGTCTCTTATGGAGGTCACTGCTCCTTTCCCTGGGTCCCGCAGATGGTGACTGCAGCCATGAAACTAAAAGACGCTTGCTTCTTGGAAGAAAAGCCATTGACAAATCTAGGTAGCATATTAAAAAGCAGAAACATACTTTTCTGACAAAGGTCCATCTCATTAAAGCTATGGTTGTTCCAGTAGTCACATATGGATGTGAGAGTTGGACCGTAAAGAAGGTTGAGCACCAAAGAATTAATGCTTTTGAACTGTGGTGTTGGAGAAGACTCTTGAGAGTCCCTTGGACTGCAAGGAGATCCAACCAGTCCATCCTAAAGGAGATCAACTCTGAACATTCATTTAAAGGACTGATGCTGAAGCTGAAGCTCTAATACTTTGATCACCTGTTGCTAAGAGCTTACTCATTAGAAAAGACCCTGATGCTGGGAAAGATTGAAGGCAGGAGGAGAAGAGGGTGATAGAGGATGAGATGGTTGGATGGCATCACCAACTCAATGAACATGAGTTTGAGCAAGCTCTGGGAGATGGTGAAGGACAGGCAAGCCTGGCATGCTGCAGTCCATGGGGTCTCAGAGAGTTGGACACAACTGGGTGAATGAACAACAACAACAGCAAAAATAAGAGTTATGGCTTATCCAAAGAATAGTGCTTTTAGGGAAAAAATAGACAGTTCCTTAACTCATACTGTAGTCTCAATACAGATCAATTAAAGAATTTTGTGTTTAAAAACTAACAATTTTAAAATAAACTGTGCATTGAAACATGTAAAATATCATGCATGAAACGAGTTGCCAGTCCAGGTTCGATGCATGATACTGGATGCTTGGGGCTGGTGCACTGGGATGACCCAGAGGGATGGAATGGGGAGGGAGGAGGGAGGAGGGTTCAGGATGGGGAACACATGTATACCTGTGGTGGATTCATTTTGATATTTGGCAAAACTAATACAATTATGTAAAGTTTAAAAATAAAATAAAATTTAAAAAAATAATAATAAAATAAAATAAAATAAACTGGGCTGAAATGTAATCTGAATGAAATATAATCAGATCTGAATTGATCAGATCTAGTTTTGAGAAAGGATATTTTTTGTATTTTATGCTTATAAAGCAATAATGGCAATAAAAAATTAGCAATAGGTTTGAGAAAAAATTAGTGTTTATAAATGTCAGAGATTAAAATTAAGAAGCAAATGAAAATCATATTTGCAATAAATAGGATAAATAAATATTTGCAATATATATAGTATGAAAACTTTTTTTAAAATTGAAGAAATGCCAGTAAGGAAACACAAAGGATGTAAACAATTCTTAACAGAATAAATTCAGTGGATGATTAACTTAAAATTTTATTGTCACTAAAATGAAATGAAAATTAAAACAACTGAAGTAGAGTTTTCTGTATGAAATTAGCAAAGATTTAGGAAAAACCTCTCCTCATTTGCAGCTGCTAAGAGTAAATTAATCCAGTATTTCTAGAAAATTATTTGGCAGTATTCTTTAAGAACTCTGTTTCATATCTCTCAATGCAGATAGATGGTGGACATGCACATAGAGAGATAGATGTACATATAAACAGTTATGCCATCTATCTAGCCTAAGGACATAGAAATTTGAACAAAAACTGTTTGCAAAAATTTTCACTGAGGAACAATTTATAATGAGAAATAAATGACCAAAAGTAGGGAACTTGTTTTATAAAATAGTATAGATCCCAAATGATGAAATATTAAGATAGTATATTTGAAGAATTTAATATATTTAGAAAAAAAGCTCTTCTGTAGGTGAAATGGTTTAAACTTGTGTATTTAGTATGATCAAAGTTAAGTTAAAAATATGTATAGAAGGTCTTTAAGAAGACACATTAAAATGTAAACAGACTAGTTATTTCTCAGTAATTAGATTGATTATTATTTTCTTCATAATTATTCTTAATTTTCAAATTATCTACAGTGAATATGTGTTATTTTTATAATAAAAATATGTTTAAAAATGAGAAATAGAACCAACTAGCAAAATAAGAATGAAAGAACAAGATGGGAAGTTAGAAATGGGATAGTGAAAGAGCCCTAGATTCGGAGTGGGGGACCTGGATTCTAGAATCCAGAGAGATTTGTTGAAATGGTCACTTCAGGCTCAAAGATTCTACAGGCCAGTGTTTTTTCCAAGAGTCCCTTCCCTGTGTACTGGTGGGCCTGCCAACCCTGGCAGAAAGTAGGTAGCCCAGACTAAATCGCGTGGATGAACTTTCCAACTCCTTCCCATTGATTATCCTTTTTCTCTCTTCTGAAAGGGAAGTAAGAAATTACTGACGCCAGTTGTCCTCTTCCCACTTGACTTCAGCTATGAGATGGGAGGAGCAGAGTACATTTTCAATATCTGTGGTCTTAGATAGTTGTAGACGCATATACCATTTCAGCATCAGAGTGATGGTTTTTGACTGGTGTTGGCAATGGTTTATTGCTGAATATACCTATATAGATTTTTGAAATGTATAATAGCCTTAGGAAATGTGGCAGCACCCTCATAGTATTGGTTGAGTTCAGTTCAGTCGCTCAATCATGTCTGACTCTTTGCGTCCCCACAGATTGCAGCAGGCCAGGCTTCCCTGTCCTTCACCATCTCCCAGAGCTTGCTCAAACTCATGTCCATTGAGTCAGTGATGCAATCCAACCATCTCATCCTCTTTCGTCCCCTTCTCCTCCTGCTTCAATATTTCCCAGCATCCGAGTCTTTTCCAATGAATGAGCTCTTCACATCAGGTGGCCAAAGTATTGGAGTTTCAGCTTCAGCCTCAGTCTTTCCAATGAATATTCAGGACTGATTTTCTTTTAAGGTTGACTGGTTTGATATCCTTGCAGTTCAAGGGACTCTCAAAAGTCTTCTCCAACCCCACAGTTCAAAAGCATCAATTCTTCAGTGCTCAGCTTTCTTTATAGTCCAACTCTCACATCCAAACATGACTACTGGGAAAACCATCGCTTTGATTAGATGGACCTTTGTTGTTAAAATAATGTCTCTGCTTTTTAATATGTCGTCTAGGTTGGTTATAACTTTTCTTCCAAGGAGCAAGCATATTTTAATTTCTTGGCTGCAGTCACTATCTGCAGTGATTTTGGAGCCCCCAAAAATAAAGTCTCTTGCTGTTTCCATTGTTTCCCCATCTATTTGCCATGAATTGATGGGGAAATGGCCAGATGCCACGATCTTAGTTTTCTGAATGTTGAGTTTTAAGCCAGCTTTTTCACTCTCCTCTTTCACTTTCATCAAGATGCCGTGTAGTATGGGACTGAAGAAGCTTAAATGCACTTTTTCCAACCCTGCGATTCAGATTGAAATTGTAGTCATCACATGCCGGAACCCCTTAGTTTAGAATGGCCTGGCATTCAGCCTTCAGTTTACCTCTTTCTCAGCTCCAGCCTACCTTATTCTAAGACGTGGCCTATTCCATTCAATCAACCTGTTCTCAGTTGCTTTTTTTAAATTCCAGAAATAAATAGAAATATCTTGTGTGTTATAACCTTTCTCCCCAACATAATTCTCTTTTTATTCCCTTTCCTGCACCCCCCCTCTTTGCTTTTATTACTTTTGGTACCTGTATGCTTTCATTTCAGTAGAGTCAGGGGATGCATTTTTTTTCTTAGTTCTTAGTCCAGCATCTTGATCTTGTTTTTATAAGGAAATTAAATTTTATAACAAAGAAGTCCTCGGCAGTGTTATTTCCAAATGATAAGGATCAGTCATGTAGGGAATCCACAGATTCTTTGGCAATAACAATAGCAGTAAAGTTGTATTTATAGTTGTGCTAGGTGCTACGCAACGCTCTCTTCATGCTTTGACTTGTGTAATTCCCACAGCAACTCTGCTTTACAAGGTAGGATTATATCCGTTTAAGATATACTTAGTAATAACATCATTATTGTATAATAAAACATTGTATATGTTTCACCAGAGGAGGAAACTTATACCCAGATAGCTTAGGCGATTTGCCCAAGGACACACAGCAGTAAAGTAACAAAGCCAGATCTTAAAGGCAGATAATCTGACTTCAGAAATCTTGTTCCTAAGTGTTCCTTTCTACATATAGTAATGTGACTGAGACTGTCTGGAGGATTTTAGTCTATCCTGGTGATGAGTTTAAAGCTCTTTATTTTACTGTAGTCATTTCTATAGGTACAAGGGATCCCATTCCCAAGCATAGTCACTTGATAGAATGTGGGCCGCTTTTAATCACAAATGTAACTAGTTTCTTAGTTGCTAAGCTAAGCTTTTGAGCTAAGCTTTCAGGTGTCCTCTAACTCTTAACTTTGTACATTTAATTGGATTCCTGTTGCTTTGTCTATTTTACTATTGTTGTGAAAGTTACCTTCATTATATTCCTTCCTTTGGTGCTGTCAAGACATAATTCTTACAAATCAAGGTGGCAGAGTGGTGAAGAATCTGCCTACCATCGCAGGAAATGGAAGAGACGCAAGTTCGATCCCTGGGTCAGGGAAGATCCTTTGGAGTAGAAAATGGAAATCTGCTCCCATACTCTTGCCTAAAAAATCCCATGGACAGAGGAGCCTGGCAGGTTACAGCCCATGGGGTAGCAAAGAGTAGGACATGACTGAGTGACTGAACACAGCACACACAGACACAATGTCCTTTTCAGCTCTCACCACGAGGACATTAACTGGCATAAATATCAAGCCTCTTTCTCACAAAGATTTGCCGTCCTGATTGTTTAAAAATTTTTCTTAAAAATGATAAATTATCATTGTATGTACTTACTTGAAATCTTTCTGATATCAGACATTGGCTGGTATCGATTGGGAGTACATAAATGTTTTTGCTGTAAAGGTTCCTCATGATCTTATCATGGGGATCAGTCAATTATGTAAATCCCTGTCACACAAACTGAATTGATATGATTGCCTGAAAAGAGTCAAAATTTCTACAATAATTTGAAGGAGAGAGAACTTTGGGAGTATGAAAACAAGGTTTCCTGAATGACCAGACAGAAAAAAATGGGTCAAAATTTTAAACAGGTAATTCACAAAAGGGTAAATTTTACAGTATTTATTAGAAAGAGAGAAGGAAAGAACTGGTTTTTGTTTGGCTTCTGTCAGAAGGCAGCATTTGAGACAGGATTTGGATGATTATTTGGTTTGTGATTGTAGAAAAGGAGATGCAAGGCATGGAGAAGGAAAAAGTAACTTCAGCAAAGGCATAGAGGTTGGAAAACATGGAACAGTTGGGAAACAGAAGTCAGGAGAGAAATTCATGTAATTCCCTATAATGTTGAAGGATCTATGCTGTTTTTTAGGAGATGTATAAGGATGACTTTCTATAGTCCTATAGCGGAAGGATTTTCATTTCTAATGGTGTGTCACTGCATAATTCCATGGGAGATGAATGCTAAGGAACTGAGGAAGGCGTGATAAGATAAATCTAGAAGTTCCTGAAAATCTGTTCCCATCGGATTGAAGCAGCTTATAACTGAAGATGAGAGTTAGTTACTTGAGGGTCACAAATATTCATGATTAACCAGCTCTGCATGGATGTAACAGTGTTATCTATAAGCCTATTAATTACCAGAAATTTTTTTCATACCTTATTTTTTTTCTGGCTGCACCCTGCAGCACTTGGAACTTCCCTGATCCGGATGGAACTTGTGCCCCCCTGCAGTGGAAGCATGGAGTCTTAACAACTCGACCACCAGGGAAGTGCAAGACCAGAATTTTTAAAAGCCCTTCTGAGTTGCCATCATCCTATCTTTATCTCCTGCTAAAGGCTGGAATGGGAGTAATCCCACTCTTGCTTGATGATAAACAGATTGACAACAGAGCCTTTTTATAATCTCTGAAAGTTACTTCTGAGGTCTTCATATGTATCTCATACTTCATGAAGACCAGTGAATGATTATCATTCAGTGACCATCATTGTTTTGAGTTTGTTGATACTAAAAAGTAGTAAGAATGTTGCCTTTTGCTTCTCAGGCTGAATGTCTACAGAACTCTGCTAGGGTGTCATCTATGTCCATCCAGGGCCAGAATGTATTTCCATATGCACGAACAGACCTTAGAAGGAGATTTCCTCCAGGTTGTCGACAAGAGAGCTAACATGGATATTAACACAGGCATCATCAAGCCAATTACTCTGTTTACTGAAGGTTGCTTTTGCAATAGGGACTATGGTATCTAATGGGCTCTGGGCCTGTTTGCTCATAAATATAACAATGAGTTAATGGAACTACCTGCAGACTTCAGAGGGTACTCTTGCATTTTAGGACTGCAAGAAAAAAATAATATAGTAATATGTTTTATGCTCTGCTACATTCATATTTTCTATTAAAGCATACCTATCTAAACCCAATATCTGACATCAATTTTAATAAGGAGAAATTACATTTAATTGTGTCTTTATCCTTTCACATTAATCCATTATGAATATTTTATTCCACAGAGTTAGAAAAATTGAATTCACTTATTAGGGAAGAATATTCCTTTATAAGGAGTGCTTTATATTTCAGGCCCTCATAACTTACTTTAAATATTTCAGGCACGATAAATGGTAAGAAATGAAAAATAGGCCTGAATTCATAGAGTAAGGACCATTTAGAAGTCTTTTGTCTTCAGATTTTGATTATACAGTTAAACTTGTTTGATGTGCTCAGCAGGTTTTAAAATTTATCTTTATATAGTGATCCACAAGAAATAGCTCCATAGAAATGACACACCTTTAAATTTGATTCTTGTGAGTTGCAAAATGATTATCATCCTTCCCACAAAGGAAAAAAATGTGTATTTTTGTTTGTTTAACCTCAAATGAGGTATTAATTATAATCTCTTGACATTTTAAAATGTAAAATCTCTCTACTGATCATATGCCTCGTCTCAGTTTCCATGACCATACAGTTTTTTAGCAAATAAATCTAAGGGAGAATCTTAGTTTATTTGATAAGATATATACAAATGTTCTTCTAGAGGAGAAAATAAAAAGACATTAGTATGTTTCAGTGATATGAACCATAAAAAATCAAAATACTAATTTTTAGTATCTTTATAGAGAAAATTTGGAGAAGGCAATGGCACCCCACTCCAGTACTCTTGCCTGGAAGATCCCGTGGACAGAGGAGCCTGGTAGGCTGCAGTCCATGGGGTCGCTAAGAGTCAGACACGACTAGGCGACTTCACTTTTCACTTTCATGCATTGGAGAAGGAAATGGCAACCCACTCCAGTATTCTTGCCTGGAGAATCCCAGGGACGGGGGAGCCTGGTAGGCTACCGTCTATGGGGTCACACAGAGTCGGACACGACTGAAGTGACTTAGCATAGCATAGCATAGCATAGAGAAAATTAGTAAAGGAAATATAATGTTTTCCTAAACATTATTTAAACAAGCAAACAAAAAAAACCTTGAAATTTTATGAAAAATGAGTATAATAGAACCTTCTTCAATGCATTTGGGTCCACTAAGCTAATCAAAGTGCATTTGGAATTGGAGAAATCCAAGTTCAGAAAGAGATTATATAATTTACTTTTAGTATTTTTACCTTCATAACTATCCTTATACCAGTATTCCTCTGTCATAACTACTATAGCTTTAGATCAAATGTTGATATCAGATAACATAAGTCCTCCAACTTTGTTCTTTTAAGAACTATTTGAACCATTATTCATTCTTGGCATTTGCATGTAAAATTTACAATCTGTTTGCCAATTTGTACCAATAGAATCTGATAGGATTTATATTTAATAAGTCAAATTGAGGAGAAATGAAACCTTAACAATATTATCTTCCAATACATGAACATGGCATATTTATCTCCTTATTTAGATCTTCTTTAATTTTTCTCAGTAATGTTTTATGCTTCTCATTATAAAATCTTACACATATTTTGGGTCATAGACCTAAATGTCAAAGCTAAATTATAAAAATTTTACAAGAAAACTTAGAAAATCCTTATGATGCTGGGAGAAGCGAAGATTTCTAGAGAAGATATCAAAAAAAAAAAAGTCAAAAAAATTTTAATGACAAATTGGAGTTTATAAAAATGATGAAACTATGACTTTTCAAAAAACTCCATTTTAAAAGGAAATGAAATTCCAGCCAGAGGAGGGCAGTGTACAAAGACCCTGAACTTACCTTCTCCCACAGACACACTAAATCTATACTTGCATGTAGAACAGTTCCAAAGATGCCCACTCTTATGGGGTGACAGGAAATGAAACTGTCACTCTGCAGATGGTATGATACTGGTAAGATCCCCCAGAGAAGGAAATAGCAACCCATTCCAGTATTCTTACCTGGAAATTTCTATGGACAGAGAAGCCTGGTGGGCTACAGTCCATGAGGTTGCAGAGTCAGACACAACTGAGTGACCAAGCATACACATGACGCAATATATAAAAAACCTAAAGACACCACCAAAAGACTACTGGAACTAATAAATTCAGTAAATCTACAAGAGACAAAATCAACATACAGAACTTTGTTGCATTTCTTTTCACTAATAACGAACTATCAGACAGAGAAATGGGGAAAGTATTCCATTTATAATTTCATTCAAAAGAAGAAAATACCTAGGAATAAATTTAACCAAGGAGGCGAAAGACCTGTTCTCTCAAAACTTTAAGACATTGGTAAAAGCAATGATTATAGAAGAATATGACACAGATAAATGGAAAGATATACCTGGCTTATGGATTGGAAGAATTAACATTGTTAAAATGTCCGTACTACCAAAGCAATCTACAGATTCAGGACAATCCTTATCAAAATACCCATGGCATTTTTCACAAAACTATAACTAATAATCCTAAAATTTGTATGGAACCACAAAAGACCCCAAATATCAAAGAAATTTTGAGAAAGAAGAAGTTGATGTTATCACACTCCCTGGTTTCAAACTCTACTACAAAGCAAAGGTAATCAAAACACTGGAACAAAACAAAGAACCTATCAATAAACTGACACTTACCTGGGCAAGTAATGTATGGAAAAGAGACAAGAATATAACAATGGGGGAGACAGCCTCTTAAAGAAATGTTTTTGGAGAACCTGGGCAGCTACTTTCAAACACTCTGTATAAAAATAAGCATAGGCACTACACTCTTTGACATTGATCTTAGCAGTGTTTTAGGGGGATCTGTTTCCTCAGACAAGGACAACAAAAGCAAAAATAAACAAATGATACTTCATCAATTTAAAAAAAAAAAGTGTTTGCACAATGAAAAAAACCATTAACAAAGTGAAAAGCCACTTACTGAGTTGGAGAACATATTTGTAAATGGTATTCTTCTAAGGAATTAATTTCCAAAACATATAAAGAACTCATACCATTCAACATAAAAAAAAAAAAATCTGATTGAAAAATGGGTAGAGGATCTGAATAACATTTTTCCAAAGAAGAAATACAGATGGCTAAAGTGCACATGAAAATATGTTCGGCATCACTAATCAACAGGGAAATGCAAATCAAAACCACAGTGAGAGATGTCACCTCATACATCTCAGAATGGCTATTGTCAAAAAGACAAGAATACTAAATGGGGGCAAGGATGTGGAGGAAAGGGAACCCTGGGACACTGTTGGTGAGAAAGTAAATTGGAACAGCCACTTAAGGGAAACACTATGGAGTTTCCTCAAAAAATTAAAAATATAACTCCCATATAATCCAGCAATTCCATTTGAGTGTTTAACCATAGAAAACAAACACACTAAGTCAAAAAGAAATATACACTCCAGTGTTCGTCGAAGTATTATTTATAAGAGCTAAGATATGGAAGCAACCTAGATGCATTGATTGATAAATGGATTAAAAAAAGAATGGAATATTACTCAGCCATAAAGAGAATGAAATCTTGCCATTTGCAGTGATATGGATGGACCTAAAGGGTGTTATGCTGAGTGAAATAAGTCAAACAGAGAAAGACAAATATTGTATGATTTTACCCCTCTTGTAACCATCAGTAAATTTTTGGTGGTGAGCATTCTGTATGATATACAAATGTAGAACTATAATGTTCTACACATGAACTTATATAATTTTATAAATTAGTATTAACTCAGTAAATTTTTAATGAAATGACACGCCATTTACTGGGAGAAAGTAAATGAGATATATATGTATCTGACAAAGAGCTTGTGTCCAAAGTAGTACTAAGACTCTTACTACTTGAAGGCAAATAATTCAATTAAAAATTGGCAAAAATATTTGAACATCCTTATTAAAATAAAATGTACAAAACCAATAAGCAAATACAAAATGTTCTAAATCTTCAGTCTTCAGAGAAGTACATATTAAAATGTGAGGTACCTCTACAAATTGATTAGAATGGCTAAGATTTGAAGGAATGACGTTGCAGAGTGTTAACTAATAGATGGAACAACTTAAACGCTTTTACATTTCTGGTGAGGATATAAAATGGTACAACTACTTTGGAAAACACTTTGGTAGTGTCTTAAGAAGTTAAACACATATTTACCATATAACCAAGCATTTTCCTCCTGTATATTGACCCAAAGGAAACAAAATCTTGTACACAAAAATTCATAGCAGCTTTATTTGCAATAGCTAAAATCTGGAAACAACTGCAATACCCATCAGATCCAAGGACAAATTGTGCGATAGCTAGAATGGAATGCCACCCATCAGTAATAAGGAAATGAACCACCAATAAGTACAACAACATGGGTAAATGTCATAAACTTTGCTGAGTGAAATAAGCCAGACCTCTCACTGCCCCCCAAAAGTCTCTACTATATAATTCAGTTTCTATGAAATCATAGAAAAGGCAAGTTTAATCTACAGAGAACAGTGAATGGTTTTCTAAAGTTAAGGGAGAGGATTAACTCTTACGGAACACAAGGGAAATTTTGGGGGTAATGGAAATATTTTAAGACTTGATTATGGTGATAGTTACAGCCCTATGAATTTCCTAAAATCTTTCAAAATGCACATTTAAAATGGGTTCATTTATTACATGTAAATTATACCTCAATTTTTAAAAATACAAACAAGACATATTTGAATGAGGCATGTTGGCTTTGTGTCTGATAGGTCCTTGTTCATAATGTCATCATGTTCAGTTCAGTCAGTTCAGTCTCTCAGTCGTGTCCGACTCTTCGCAACCCCGTGGACCACAGCATACAAGGCCTCCCTGTCCATCACCAACTCCCAGAGTTTATTCAAACTCATCTCTATTGAGTCGGTGATGCCACCCAACCATCTCAGCATCTGTCGTCCCCTTCTCCTCCTGCTTTCAATCTTTCCCAGCATCAGGGTCTTTTCAAATGAGTCAGCTCTTTGCATCAGGTGGCCAAAGTATTGGAGTTACAGCCTCAACATCAGTCCTTGCAGTGAACACTCAGTACTGGATCTCCTTGCAGTCCAAGCAACTTTCAAGAGTCTTTTTCAACACCACAGTTCAAATTCATCAATTATTTGGTGCTCAGCTTTCTTTATAGTCCAACTCTCATATCCATACCTGACTACTGGAAAAACCATAGACTTCACGAGACAGACTTTTGTTGGCAAAGTAATGTCTCTGTTTTTTTAATATGCTGTCTAAGTTGGTCATAACTTTCCTTCCAAGAAGTAAGCGTCTTTTCATTTCATAGCTGCAGTCACCATCTGCAGTGATTGGAGCCCCAAAAATAAAGTCAGCCACTGTTTTCACTGTTTCCCCATCTATTTGCCATGAAGTGATGGGACCAGATGCCATGATCTTAGTTTTCTGAATATTGAGTTTTAAGCCAACTTTTTCACTCTCCTCATTCGCTTTCATCAAGAGGCTCTTTAGTTCTTCTTCACTTTCTGCCATAAGGGTGGTGTCATCTGCATATCTGAGGTTATTGATACTTCTCCCGGCAATCTTGATTCCAGCGTGTGCTTCATCTAGCATGGCATTTCGCATGATGTACTCTGCATGTAAGTTAAATAAGCAGGGTGACAATATACAGCCTTGATGTACTACTTTCCCAATTTGGAACCAGTCTGTTGTTCCACATCTGGTTCTAACTTTTGCTTCCTGACCTGCATACAGATTTCTCAGGAGGCAGGTAAAGTGGTCTGGTATTCCATTTCTGTAAGAATTCTCCACAGTTCATTATAATCCACACAGTCAAAGGCTTTGGCATAGTCAATAAAGCAGAAATAGTTGTTTTTTCTGGAACTCTCTTGCTTTTTTGATGATCCAACGGATGTTGGCAATTTGTTCTCTGATTCCTCTGCCTTTTCTAAATCCAGCTTGAACATTTGGAAGTTCATGTTTCATGTACTGTTGAACCCTGGCTTGTAGAATTTTGAGCATTTCTTTACCAGTGTGTGAGATAAGTGAAATTGTGTGGTAGTTCGAACATTCCTTGGCATTGCCTTTCTTTGGGATTGGAATGAAAACTGACCTTTTCCAGTCCTGTGGTCACTGCTGAGTTTCCATGTTTGCTGGCATATTGAGTGCAGCACTTTCACAGCATCATCTTTTAGGATTTGAAAAAGCTCAACTGGAATTCCATCACCTCCACTAGCTTTGTTCATAGTGATGCTTCCTACGGCCCACTTGACTTTGCATTCCAAGATGTCTGCCTCTATGTGAGTGATCACATTGTCATGGTCATCTGGGTCATGAAGATCTTTTTTGTGTAGTTCTTCTGTGTGTTCTTGCCACCTCTTTTTAATATCTTCTGCTTCTGTTAGGTCCATACCATTTCTGTCCTTATTGAGCCCATCTTTGCATAATATGTTCCCTTGGTATCTCTAATTTTCTTGAAGAGATCTCTGAAGTGAAGTGAAGCGATGTCGCTCAGTCGTGTCTGGCTCTTTGCGACCCCGTGGATTGTAGCCCACCAGGCTCCTCCCTCCATGGGATTCTCCAGGCAAGAATACTAGAGTGGGTTGCCATTTCCTTCTCCAGGGGATCTTCCCAACCCAGGGATCAAACCCAGGTCTCCCACATTGCAGGCAGATGCTTTAACCTCTGAGCCACCTGGAAAGCCTAGTCTTTCCCATTCTATTGTTTTCCTCTGTTTCTTTGCATTGATTGCTGAGGAAGGCTTTCTTATCTCTCCTTGCTATTCTTTGGAACTCTGCATTCATATGGGTATATCTTTCCTTTTCTCCTTTTCCTTTCACTTCTCTTCTTTTTCAGCTATTTGTAAGGCCTCCTCAGACAACCATTTTGCCTTTTTGCATTTCTTTTTCTTGGGGATGGTCTTGATCACTGCCTCCTGTACAATGTCACAAACCTCCGTCCATAGCTTCTCAGGCACTCTGTCTATCAGATCTAATCCCTTGAATCTATTTCTCACTTCCACTGTATAATCATAAGGGATTTGATTTAGGTCACACGGCACCCCACTCCAGTACTCTTGCCTGGAAAATCCCATGGACAGAGGAGCCTGGTAGGCGGCAGTCCATGGGGTTGCACAGAGTCGGACACGACTGAGCGACTTCACTTTCACTTTTCACTTAATGCATTGGAGAAGGAAATGGCAACCCACTCCAGTGTTCTTGCCTGGAGAATCCCAGGGACAGGGAAGCCTGGTGGACTGCTGTCTATGGGGTCACACAGAGTCGGACACGACTGAAATGACTTAGCAGCAGCAGCATACATGAATGGTCTAGTGGTTTTCCCTACTTTCTCAATTTAAGTCTGAATTTGGCAATAAGGAGTTCATGATCTGAGCCACAGTCCGCTCCCAGTCTTGTTTTTGCTGACTGTATGGAGCTTCTTCATCTTTGGCTGCAAAGAATACAATCAATCTGATTTTGGTGTTGGCCATCTGGTGATGTCCATGTGTAGAGTCTTCTCTTGTGTTGTTGGAAGAAGGTGTTTGCTATGACCAGTGTGTTCTCCTGGCAAAACTCTATTAGCCTTTGCCCTGCTTCTTTCTGTAGTCCAAGGCTAAATTTGCCTGTTATTCCAGGTATCTCTTGACTTCCTAGTTTGCATTCCAGTCCCCTATAATGAAAAGGACGTTTTTGGGGGATATTACTTCTATCAGGTATTGTAAGGTCTTCATAAGACCATTCATCTTCAGCTTCTTCAGCATTACTGGTCGTGGCATTTGCCTTGGAAATGATCAGAGATCATTTTGTTGTTTTTGAGATGGCACTCAGGAACTGAGTCTTTCAGAGTCTTTTGTTGACTGTGAGGGCTACTCCATTTCTTCTAAGGGATTCTTTCCCACAGTAGTAGATATAATGGTCATCTGAGTTAAATTCACCTGTTCCAGATGAGTAGAGATGAGTGGAGAAATAACTCCAGAAAGAATGAAGAGACAGACCCAAAGCAAAAACAACGCCCAGTTGTGGAGGTGACTGGTGATAGAAGTTAAGTCCAATGCAGTATAGAGCAATATATCACAGGAACCTGGAATGTTAGGTCCATGAATCAAGGTACATTAGAAGTGGTCAAACAGGAGATGGCAAAAGTGAACATCTGCATTTTAGGAGTCCGTGAACTAAAATGGACTGGAATGGGTGAATTTAACTCAGATGACTTTTATGCTAATGTTTTTCAACTGCTTTTCTGTTCCAGTTTCACTCTATCCCATGGACAACAACTTATTTTAAAGTTTTTCTTTAACAGAGATCTTCCCTTGTCTTTAAGACATACCATCACTTCCATTTGTACCACCTGGACCAAGCTAAATTATTCCTCAGCATTTACACCTTTCAAATATTTATAGACCATCATCATGGCACTCCTTAGTCATCCTTTAGCCGTGTTATATTTACATATATAGCTTCTCTAATCTTATTGTACAAGTCAGTCTCTCTAGTTTTTTCATATACTGTTCTTCTCTCTAATGCTTCTAAGAGAACAGTTTGAGAATATTCCAGATGGGAAAAAAATAACCCCAACATGTTGTAACAGGGGGAAGAAAAACACACTGAATAGATGAAAGGAGCAATCTACAGGTTAATTAGTATTATGGCCACAAATATGTGCACAGTTTTGTTTCAGAAATAAAGCAAGCTGTATTTGTTGTAACTTCTTTGAACTTAACAGAATGCTGATAATGCCAAGCTGTGTTTACAGTCCAAATTTTTGCTAAAGACCTTCAACTTTGCACTTCCCTTGTGTGGTATCTCTTGCCCGAGACAGAACTACAAATAAAAGTACACGAACAGGAGCTGATGCAAGAACCCACTACTGAGCTTATCTGGTTTTGTGCAGTTTCTGTGGATTTACTTGGTGTCTGGGATCTCCCTATACTCGCCTTGCTAAGGGAGAGCCCTTAACTTATCTCACTAGATATTAGATGCTTGGGTATTAGTTATTCCATAAAAAGTAAGTGTTTACTGAATATGATAATCTAAAAATGGAAACTACATTATTACGAGAAGAATCACCCAGAAATACTCTGCTGACATAAACAGAACATGCCTATTGCCTGATTTTCTTATATTTTGTTTTATTTATAGCTTTTATAGTTTTTCAACAAATTCGGGGTCTTGAAAAGGTGTCCAAATATTATCATTGAGCTTCTTCTCCTTACCCTCAGGCAGACTTAATCTAATTTCAATTTTCATATTCGCTTTATAAAATTCATCTTAGAATGAAAAACTGAAGACTAGGAAGGTGCTTAGAAAAACATTTCAAATCACTTGATTCAGTGTATTCATTTTATAGCAAGAGCTAGAAAGTATTCAATGTATGCCTCAGCCCAGGTACATTACGGAAATGTTCCAGTATTGCTCAGACTCTCATATGAACGTGTTCTTTCAGTCCCCACCAAATCCTTCCTGCAGAACTTTCTGTGCCTTTTTCCGTGCTGCTGTTCCATGATCTCACAGGGCCATAAGCTTCTACCAGATAGATACGTGATTTCTTGCTTTGTTCTTTTTATAAATTATAGCACTGCACCTCAGACATGATGATAGCCAGTGGAATTTATTAGAATGGAATTTAAGCTCTCCTACCTTTAAACCCAGTGATTGTGCCATTTTGAAGGTGGCAAAGAAGGGTGACTATTTCCTCTCTCACACAAAGCAAGGTTGTGAAGGGACTTGTTCTCTGAATGAAAGAGGAGAGGGGTAAAGTAGGAACCTTCTCATGTTTTATTCAGATGCTAACAAAGAAAATTGAGAAGTGTGTTTCCTTAAATTTGACACCATTTTTATCCCAAACATTTTGGGCACGTGATAGCAGACAATTGTGCAGGCTTTTTGGGACAGAGGAATTTTTCCAGGAGCGTAACCTCAGTGGGAAGTATTACCTAAGAGTAGTGCACTAATCACTTTCACTCTTGCGTGTTTTCACACACTGTGTGCATGCATACATGTGTTAGTATCTGTACCTAAGACGTCACTTCAGCGCCCAGAGAGCTCAGTGTTGCTATGCAAGTGCTAGAGGTGGAATCCATGCCTACTGCAGTTTAGCAACGAGGATTTTACAGACACTCAAGGGCAAAAATGGCCTAAAGATCTAAGACTTAGTGCCTTGGTCTCCCTCTGAGCTCTGATGTAGCATCATGTGTCAAATATTCATGGCATCCCTCTGCCCGCTCCACTGGGAAAATAATGGCACAGCCAGCACTTCCAAGAAGCTTACCTCCTCGAAATCTATCTACTCACATCCAATACTGCATTCCATCTTGTAGTTTTGCATAGGAGTTCCTCAAAATATGATCCCCGGATACAAGCCCCAGATATATAAATATTTTATGCTGTATTGAGCATGTGATTCGCATTAATATTTATAACAAAATTTCTTTTACAGTGATATAATTTGAAGGAATTCGTTACATTTTGTTTGCACGTATAGCTTTACATATATATATATTCCTCCCAGTAACACTTTGAGTCACTGAGTTGCTTGCCCAAAGTCACAGATATATATATATATATATAGTAGAACCAGGACTAGAACTCAGTTCTGACCACAAACCTGCCACTTATTTCACGCAAATGCTTTTTGGCCTAATATTAACAAATAAAATAAAAGTGGAAGCCAATCAAGTGACTATTGAATACATTAACTCCAGTGGACAGATGGATTCAGACCAGCTTTGTTTAAACAGGAACCAGAAACTGACCTTCTTTTACCAAATGGTACCTGAGCAGAACCCAGCACCCCACATCCTGCTGCTGCTTTTTTTTTTTCCATTTTCAGAGCATTCAGATGTATAAATCCAAAGTATAACCGGCGTTTCAGACAGAAGTGGAATGGTTGTGCTGGTTCAGAGGGTAATGGCATTACCCTTGTTTTGGAATCATGTAGGAGTCATCCTTGTGGACACCATATTTTATTTCCAGTGAAACTTTACCTTGTGCTCAGGCCACAGCACCTACTAGTGGAAAGAAACTAATATTTGATGCAGCCACTGGGAAACACTTTCACGCAATATAAGTGCATGTTCCCTGGTAGCTCAACGGTAAAGAATTCACCTGCAAATGCAGGAGACTCAGGCTCAGTTCCTGGGTTAAGAAGATCTCTTGGAAAAGGAAATGGTTACCCACTCCAGTATACTTGCCTGGAGAATTCCCATGGACAGTGGAGCCTGGAGGGCTAGAGTCCATGGGGTCACAAAGAATGGACAGGACTTAGCGACTAAACGACAATAAACAACAACAAGTGTACTATGCTGAGAGCCTGAAGGCCTGGATTCAGGTCTCACCTTGGCTGTTGATTTGCTGTAGGATCTTAATCAAGGCACTCCCTCTGTCTGAGCCTTTGCTTTTTCATCTGTAAATGAGGTTGGACTGAATGGTTTCTAAGTTTTCATGTACTGTTACATTTTAGGATTTTTAAAATCCTTTAACAATCTTTAATGAGCATTTCAGCACTAAGTAGAAAATCCAAAACCCCCAAGTAAGACTGAATGACTTCCCTGGGACATAGTATCAGGTGAAAATATCACCCATCTCTAGGCCCATCACCAGGTTTGCAGGTTATGTGGCCCAGCAAAATCACTAGGACTTGGGATTAGATGAAGTGGGGTTAAATTCCAGCTCTGTTATCTACCTGTCAAGTTACACACAACATTATTCCTAGGTTAACTTGTTAAAAGAAGATAATTGTCTTCTCTGGGCTTTAGTTACAAGATTCAAATAAGAACATGGAAATGAAGAAGTTTTATGTGAGCTTGCAGGATTTCTTTCAGTCTTCATATACTTAAAATCTAAAAGAAGTAGCCTTAATTATAGGGTTCATTTTGCTCTTTTTGGTAGCACTGAGTGAGAAAGTACATTTACAATTATTAACCCATATATAAATATAAGGAGTGCTTGTTAGTTAATAATATTGTAAAGAGAATATTATGGCTGTTGTTAGATATTGAAATACAGTAGCTTCAGGAACACTCAGTGGTAGATTTGCTCTTAAATAACCAAAAATACATGTGGAGATTTTCCACCTATAAAACTTCAAAGTAACATGGCACACTTAAAGGTTTTTTAGCTTTGAGTAGAGCCTGAGGGAAATGCAAATTCTCAGGACAGATACCATAGAGCACATTTTAATCGTAAGTCGAAAATAATCATTGCAGTCAGTTTTTTCACTGTACTAGTAAGCATTGTTTTTTTTTCCTGTTAATAGATCAGTCATGAAATGAATTTTAAATATAAAACAATAGATTAAAATTAAGAATCAGACTATGAAAATGCCTATGTGTAACAATTAACTTGAAATAAAGCTTTAGCCAAAATAGATACTAATATTCCTATTAGGAATATTGGAGAAGGAAATGGCAACCCACTCCAGTGTTCTTGCCTGGAGAATCCCATGGATGGAGAAGCCTGGTAGGCTGCAGTCCATGGGGTCGCACAGAATGTGACACGACTGAAGCGACTTAGCAGTAGCAGCAGCATTCCTATTAGGAATTTTGTAAGGCTTATGCAAGCTTACATCTGCCAGGCCAGAATTTTCAAACTCTAAAGCCAAAAGCCAGGTTAGAGGAGTTTAGTGGGTTTCAAGTCCAGACTGACTGAGTCCCAGTTCCAGATTCAATAGTTAGCTCTGTGGCCTTGGGCAAGTTATCTTATCTCCCTAGGCTGCCATCTCTTATACTCTAATGAACATAATGGGAGGACCTATATCATGAGGGTGTTGGAAGGATTACTTGAGATAAAATATTTAAATTCTTAAAACAGTATTTGGCAAATAAGCGCTGAATAAATCTTGACGATTATCATCATTCTGGGGTGGGTCCACAAATTTTTTCAAGTTTGGGATTGAATTTCTAGCACTGAATTATACTAGTACCACATTGGTAAACATCTTAAAACTGCCTCACAGATGCAACTGCCTCTCACCCTCACATGGACCACTATCTTCAGAGGAGGGTTCAGAGCATCCACCTCTGGTCCTCTTCATTTTAAGTTGTTCTCTGCCTCCTGTAGTCGGAGGGAGAAAGAAGCAAGGCCTGTACTCGGCGCTTTGTAGCTGTTCCTGTCATTGAACTTGGTGACCAGATAGTCAAGGCAGTCATTGTCATGGCCTTTTTAAAAAATTTGTTTAATTGAAGTATAGTTGATTTACAATGTTGTGTTAATTTCTGCTGTACAACAATGATTCAGTTATCTCTCTCTCTCTATACACACACACACACACACACACACATATTTATAGTATCAGCAATACGTGAACCGTGAACTTCCTGATGTTCAAGCTGCTTTTAGAAAAGGCAGAGGAACCAGAGATCAAATTGCCAATATCCGCTGGATCATGGAAAAAGCAAGAGAGTTCCAGAAAAACATCTATTTCTGCTTTATTGACTATGCCCAAGCCTTTGACTGTGTGGATCACAATAAACTGTGGGAAATTCTGAAAGAGATGGGAATACCAGGGCACCTGACCTGCCTCTTGAGAAATCTCTATGCAGGTCAGGAAGCAACAGTTTGAACTGGACATGGAATAACAGACTGGTTCCAAATAGGAAAAGGAGTCCGTCAAGGCTGTATATTATCACCCTGCTTATTTAACTTATGTACAGAGTACATCATGAGAAACGCTGGACTGGAAGAAACACAAGCTGAAATCAAGATTGCTGGGAGAAATATCAATAACCTCAGATATGCAGATGACACCACCCTTATGGCAGAAAGTGAAGAGGAACTAAAAAGCCTCTTGATGAAAGTGAAAGAGGAGAGTGAAAAAGTTGGCTTAAAGCTCAACATTCAGAAAACGAAGATCATGGCATCCAGTCCCATCACTTCATGGGAAATAGATGGGGAAACAGTGGAAACAGTGTCAGACTTTATTTTTCTGGGCTCCAAAATCACTGCAGATGGTGACTGCAGCCATGAAATTAAAAGACGCCTACTCCTTGGAAGGAAAGTTATGACTAACCTAGATAGCATATTGAAAAGCAGAGACATTACTTTGCCAACAAAGGACCATCTAGTCAAGGCTATGGTTTTTCCTGTGGTCATGTATGGATGTGAGAGTTGGACTGTGAAGAAGGCTGAGCGCCGAAGAATTGATGCTTTTGAACTGTGGTGTTGGAGAAGACTCTTGAGAGTCCCTTGGACTGCAAGGAGATCCAACCAGTCCATTCTGAAGGAGATGACCCATGGGATTTCTTTGGAAGGAATGATGCTGAAGCTGAAACTCCAGTACTTTGGCCACCTCATGCGAAGAGTTGACTCATTGGAAAAGACTCTGATGCTGGGAGGGATTGGGGGCAGGAGGAGAAGGGGACGACAGAGGATGAGATGGCTGGATGGCATCACTGACTCGATGGATGTGAGTCTGAGTGAACTCCGGGAGTTGGTGATAGACAGGGAGGCCTGGCGTGCTGCAATTCATGGGGTCGCAGAGTCGGACACGACTGAGCGACTGAACTGAACTGAACTGAACAGAATGTATATATCACATTCTTCCCCATCATGGTTTATCATAGGATGCTGAGTACAGTTCTCTGTGCTATACAGTAGGACCTTGTTGTTTATCCATTCCTTTTTATAGAGGCTGAGTAAAGGTAACCACTGTCATGGGACTTACAACACAATAGAAACTCAGTAAGTGTATCTATTGAGGGGTTGAGAGAATAACTGGATAGATGACACAACTACTTATTTTAAAAATAAGGACTTCAGGCTCAGAGAATTTAGGAAACTTGTTTATGCTCCCACAGCTAGTGAGTAACAAGGCAAGCCTTGCAGTTCTGTCTGATTGCCTTTATACCATGGAATACCTAATTTTGTTCAAAGGGCATGTATTGTATCCCAAATTGCAAAGCAGTGTTGTTTTTTGTTTTGCTTTTGTTGTGTTGTCTGGTTTTCATTTATGTTTGTGCTTCTCCTCCTGAGACTGGAAGTTGTTGTCAGAAAATGATTGTCCTTACCACCGTGCCTGTGCATATTAGTTTAGTGAAGGTTAGAACCAGGGTGGCTGGTGGCCAACTCACTCCCTCTGCAGTTTCCTAGGATGTAGCTCCTGAGGGCCAGGACTTTGGTCCGAAACATCTCCACTTTCTAAGAATTCTCTGGATCAACTCCGCTTTGTAGAACACATGAACATGTGGTTTCCTTTAGGACAAAGGTCCCCAACCCCTTTGCACATTAGCATCATGATTTCAGTCCCCACTCCAGACCAAATGAATCAGAATGTGTCTAAGTGGAGTATGGCTATCTGTATTATTTTTAAAATGTACCTGGTGGGAAGCCAGAGTTTGAGGTTCAACATTTCAGGCTCTTCTCTGAAGGATCCTTACCTGTACTGATTTCCGCATGTGTAGCCAATCCTGATGCTAAGGTCTCCTGAGGCTTGAGGGATTGGAAAAGTAATGCTCTACAGGCTTTTTTTTCCCTGAGAGTGGGAATAGATCCTGCTCCTCAGCAATGCTGAAAACATCACAGTTATGATTGAATAATGCAGTGTGTTCCTAGAAAACCATGTGCTGATTAAAAAGATGGGCGTTAGAAATCTGATCTGATTCCCATCCCAGTCTCGCCTCATTTCTACCTTTGAGACCTTGACCAAGTGATTTAACCCCTGGTTTCTCATCTATAAAATAAGAATAAAGGAAGGTTGATGGTACTAAGTGAGATAATGCATGTAGAATACTTAAGGCAGTGTCTGCCCCAGAGGACAAAATACGGTAATTTTCTTTTATGTCTTTGTTATGCTTCCTTGTGATGTGGTATATTTATTTTAGTGAAACATGCTTGTTTTTGAAGCCCTATGTGGGACTCCCCCTCCCAATTTCCCTCCTTACCTGAAGGTCCAACCTAAGCAAATATGTGAAAGTGAAAGTTGCTCAGTCGTGTCTGACTGTAGCGACCACATGGACTATACAGTCCATGGAATTCTCCAGGCCGGAATACTGGAGTGTGTAGCCTTTCCCCTCTCCAGGGGATCTTCTGAACCCAGGGATCGAACCCAGTTCTCCCACATCACAGGCAGATTTTTTTACCAGCTGAGCCACCAGGGAAGCACAGAATACTGAAGTGAGTAGCCTATCCCTTCTCCAGCGGATCTTCCTGATCCAAGAGTCGAACCGGGGTCTCCTGCATTGCAGGTGGATTCTTTACCAGCTGAGCTACCAGGGAAGCCCAAGCAAATAGGTATCTGTAAACAAATCACCTCATGGTTAGACTTTGTAATGACTTTTACTAGTAAATCACCAGGTTCTCCATGTCATCAGATTTGTTACCCAGGCCTTTGTTCACCCATTCATTCCTGAACCATTCTTTCTGATAAATTTGGGGAACCTATTTTGTTTTCTTGTTACTTAGCTTAATTTCTCATTTTGTACTAAAAAGCTTTTTATTGTGTCTCCTTCCAAAAGCTTTATACATTTACCACTGGTTCTAGTGCAATTATAGTCATTGCTCCTTTTTGTGATGTCCACGCATGTGTGCGTATGAGAGAGAGAGAGCAGGGAAGAGAAAGAGAGAACACCCGTCAGCCCTCTGCTTCTCCTCTCCATCCGTGTGCCCATCGAATCTGCAAGCTGTCTCCGCAAGGACCATTTAATCAATAACAGTGAAGTAGTATAATTATTTACACACAAGCAGTGACAAAGTTAGATGTGTCCTCAGTCCAGCTTTTAATACATTATAAGGATTTCAGGATTCACAGAGCTAACTAGCACTGACAATGGGAGACTGAATATTGGTACATTATTTAAAAGTAGAGTCCAAAAAAATAGTAAATCTCAGTTTGATGTATGATGTATGGAATGTGATATCACACCTTAAATGGCTGTTTGTTGACATTCTTTGTGTGTTTTGTATTGTCTAAGGCCATATAGCAGTGCCATATGTTAAATTTATTTACAGCACAAAAGAAGCCTGTTCTATAGGTGGGCTTGTATTTAGTGTATGTGAACTGCTTTCTCTGGCTTAATGCTGGCAAATTATTTTATGGTAACTTAGCTGATTCTCTTCATTTATGTTATCAGTGGATGGAAAGCCACTGAAAACTCTTCAGTCTAAGACATAAAGAGACGGCATTAGGGAAATTACTGTTGTTCATGAAAAAGTAAGATATATTATGATGCCACAGAAATTTCTTTTATTTTTTCAGCCAACTCATGGTTGACAATCTGTCCCTTAACTGTCTTGCATGCAGATGAAGTGTTTGGGTAATAGCTATCAGCTGTTATCCTGACGAGCAATATAAAAACATACACCCCTTGGAATAGTAGCATGACTTGCCTGAACGTTGTAATCACCTGGAGAGCTTTTAAAAAGTCCAATCCTAAGACATCCCAACTCAGTCCAAGGAAATCAGAACCTCTGGAGCTGGGACCCAGAGAGCAGTGGGTTTTTTTTGTTTGTTTGTTTTTTAATTCTACAGATTATTTCAACATACTAGCAAGGTTGAGAATCACTGTCCTAGGACTTAAGCAGTTTACAAAAACAGGTTGTCTATTATTACATGTATTAATACTACACGGCTCCATAAAGTAAAAGCTGTGCTGAATAGAAAGTGCATCATCCTAGAACCTTCAGTGAATGGCATGTGGACCTGTCACATGAAGAGTACAAACTTGTTCTATGATCTTTTTATACCTTCAGTGGAAGATAATTTCTGAATAGATTTAACAGAAGCTGTACTTTAGGAAGATAACTCCAGTGGATACACAGAGGGTAAAATGGAGCAAGCTTTCTTCTAGGAATAACTTGCTATCATTTCACTACCCTGGTATAACCTTATTGATTCAACTTTTGGAACAGGACTTTGTTCAGAATATATTTTAGAAGGTACTTAGTAAGAAAGCCGATCCATCACACAATTGGCATATAGAGTTTCATTATAATATTTAAAGATAGAATATTAATTTTGCTTATGCCTGAAATTTCTGTCAGTTAGCAAGGATGCTATGAAGACAAGTGTGACCTGGCTTTATGTCTGAATGAATAAATATACTAGTTTACTTTTTTCTTTTTTCATTTATTCTTTTTGTGAGTGCCACATGGCATGCAGTATCTTATTAGTAGTTTCCAGGCCCTGGATCAAAACCTCACCCCGAAGTAGAAGTGGAGTCTTAACCACTGGACTGCCAGGGAAGTCTCTGTACTAGTTTACTTTTGATGCTGAATAAGGCTTCAATTTGGGAATATGTTAACTTCTTTTGCCATGGCACCAACTCTCAAAAGTACTGTGGATATTTTCAGTCTCACCTCGGAAACAAGGAGGGTTTGCAGAAGGTGGTCTATGATCTATTGTATTAATTCTGTACTATCACAAGGACATCATTTTTAAATGAAATTGTATTTTCATATTGTGCAGGAAATAAACTGACATGTCAAGAAGAGAAAGCTGAAACCATTAAAAAGGAAAACCCAGATCCCACTAGTTTACCTCCCTAGTTTAACTAGATTTGCCTGTAATGTCATTCTGTACCCATGCCATTCCTAAAGTGACTTTTTCAAAAACTAAACTTCTAGACTTAGCTCAAGTATTCAGTCGCTCAGTCGTGTCCAACTCTTTGCGACCCCATGAACCCCAGCACGCCAGGCCTCCCTTTCCATCACCAACTCCCGGAGTTTACCCAAACTCATATCCATTGAGTCAGTGATGCCATCTAACCATCTCATCCTCTGTCATTCCCTTCTCTTCCTGCCATTAATCTTTCCCAACATCAAGGTCTTTTCGAATGAGCTCAAGTGGTAAGACCACCAGAAAGTCTTTCCATTCCCTGTTGTGTAGTTGCTAAGTCGTGTTCCACTCTTTAGCGATCCCATGGGCTATAGCCCACCAGGCTCCCCTATCCATGGGATTTCCCAGGCAAGCATACTGGAGTGTGTTGCCATTTCCTTCTTCAGGGAATCTTCCTGGTCCAGGGATCGAACTTAGATTAGCAGGCAGATTCTTTGTTACTGAGCCACCAGGGAAGCCCTCTTTACATTTTTAAGAGGGAGTAAATCAGAGAGAGCAGAACAATCAAGAATTCATTGCAATGGCCCATGAAAGATAATAAGCCCAATGTGGTCAGCAGACATGTGAGGGAAAAGAAGCATTTCAGAGATTTTGCAGAGATTGTGATAGTTGCTGGGGTAAGGGAGATGAAGGGGGAGCGGTGGGAAGAATCTCTGACTGGCTCCATGGTTGATATAAAGCCATATGTACAACAAACAAAAATACAGGGACACGTTTTTATTAGTTCAGGCATCTCAATTCACTGACGGAATTCCCCCCAGTCTGTCTAACCCTCTGCCATTAGGTTACTATACTGAGCTTTGCCAATAAGCTCCTCTCACCAGCCTTGGGTCTGATCTTGACCCTTAACTTCCCATTGGCCCCTAATCAATTATGTTTCCTTCATGCTCTGATGCCTCCAAGTCTGGTACCATTCCCCTGGTTTTTCTCCTTTAAAAGCACTGAGATACTTCTCTCTAAGATGGGCAGCAAGATCATGGGATGCTTTTAATGATGTGTAGCACCAGCCCCTCTAGGAGCAAGGATGAGCTATGCTAGATTAACTTTCTTTCCATTGTGAATGTCTCCGTAAAAGGCATAGTTTGTAAATTTTTGTTAATACAAAAAGGGAACATTCGGGCACCTTTTCCGTCCTGCTGATGTGTAGTCCTATTTTTAATTTTTGTTCTCCGCTCTTTTTCTGTGCCTGTGATTTTAAAGGTGCCAGACTGACTGCCCTCAAGCCTGGTGTCCCCGATTTCTCCCAAGAATAGGAAAAGTACAGGAAGCAGCAGTGCTGGTCATGTCTGGGTCTAGCATATTAGCCTGACCCACTCTGGAAGAATATTCTCCAAAATATAAAGGAGAAGACTGTTCCTTGTGAACACAGTCCATCTGCTTTCATAGCTGAGAGGACAAAACCTTGTTGTCCTGCCAGGACAAAACCTTGTTGTTCTGCCACCCAGCCACTGCAGAGGTTTTGGATCCAGGAAGCCTAGCCACTCATCCCCTCTTGTGGAAATACTAGAATGTTTTCTCTCTTCCATCCCTACCTGTCACAATTTCATCCTTTAAGGTTGGACTTAAATGCCTCTTTCTCCACAAAACCTTTCCTGAGCCATCTCAGGTGTAGTGTTCCTTCCACATCCCCAAAGCACTTTCTCAGACGACACCACCTTTTGTCATATGACTATAGGATGTATATAGTCTCACAATTAATGTGAAAGGCAGTGACGTGGTCCGGGTATCATACAGATTTTGTGCTGTGTGCTAAGTCACTTCAGTCATGTCCAGCTCTTTGTGACCCTGTGAACTGTAGCCTGCCAGGTTCCTCTATGCATGGGATTCTCCAGGCAAGAATGCTGGAGTAGGTTGTCATTTCCTTCTAGATCATAAATATTATAGAACTGGACAAAAAGTGAATAGCTAAGGAATGCCTATTAAATACAGTGAGCATTCCAAAGCTTATCTGACCTTCATCCTGACCTTCAGGGCTCTGTTCTGACCTTTCCCATTTATCAGTGATTGAAATTTTCCCCTAGATCCTCATCGGTAGCTCTCAAGCTCTCCATAAACCATGTAAGCTCCAGCCTTTGGATTCTAGATTTGACACTTTTGGCAACCATGCTCTGGAATCATAATCGCTACCTCTATCTCTACTTTGCCAACAAAGGTTCGTCTAGTCAAGGCTATGGTTTTTCCTGTGGTCATGTATGGATGTGAGAGTTGGACTGTGAAGAAGGCTGAGTGCCGAAGAATTGATGCTTTTGAACTGTGGTGTTGGAGAAGACTCTTGAGAGTCCCTTGGACTGCAGGGAGATCCAACCAGTCCATTCTGAAGGAGATCAGCTCTGGGATTTGTTTGGAAGGAATGATGCTAAAGCTGAAACTCCAGTACTTTGGCCACCTCATGCGAAGAGTTGACTCATTGGAAAAGACTCTGATGCTGGGAGGGATTGGGGGAAAGAGGAGAAGCGGATGACAAAGGATGAGATGGCTGGATGGCATCACTGACTCAATGAACATGAGTCTGAGTGAACTCCGGGAGTTGGTGATGGACAGGGAGGCCTGGCGTGCTGCAGTTCATGGAGTTGCAAAGAGTTGGACATGACTGAGCGACTGATCTGATCTGACCTCTACCTGCCTCATCAACCACCATGACTAATAGTCAATAACATTTGGCCAGAACAAATTTTTTTCCAAAGTGTGGTCTACAGATCACTGGTAATCCCTGATGGAGTCTCAAGAAGTCCAGTTTGGTGTCTACAAAAGGAAAGAGTAGTAAATAATTATTTTGTTGATTTGCATTTAATGAATATAAAATGTAAAATTATAATATTCACAGGAATCCAATATGCTTTTAATGAATCATCACATTCTTAATGATTGCATATGTGCCACGAAACCTGTGTGGATTGGTGGTATTTAACTGATGTTCACTAACAGTGCCATTCAGCTCACAGTATTTTCATATTAGCATTTTTTTTCTGTGGCTGCTAAACCTACATTTTAAAAGGATTATTATTATTTCATTACACTATTTGTTCACTTTTCCAGACTAGATCACTGATTTGAATGATTCTTTTAAAGTGGAAAAAATAGTCATAAAGATAATACCATAAAGATCAGTTCAGCTAAATATTAAAAATGTGTTAGTGAACATGATGTTAGTATAAATACTGGAAATGAATCTATATACACTGGAGTGAATGTGATTACTTTGCACAAGCAGTCGAGAAAAACATTTTTGAAAGCTGTGATTATGATGTAATTCTTAAAATTATATGTTATGGATTGGTGATCCATTTACCTGCAATTTCCAGTATGTTCTTTGTAATGAAATATTATCAGATAGTGGCATAAAGTCTCAAGACTTTTAACATCCTTTTCAAACATAATATAGTGAGCTTTCTAATAAACCAGTTAAGTTTTGGGGGTTTTTTCCTGAATAATCACCACAGTGGTGCCATATGGTAGTCCTAGCTTTGTTACTGAAGGGAATGACTGTCTAAAATTTTAAAGTACTTTTCTAAGGTTATACATCTTATAATAAAAACATATACAAGTTCACTCTTTGATATAAATTTGTAAATCAAGCCACACAGTTTATTAAAGTTTATCAAATGTCAAGAATATGTTATCAAGACTTCAAAAAAATATCAAGTGCTGAAGAGTTTGACATTTTTTTCAGCATTTAATATTTCTTATTCTTTAGCAGGAAAATGTTCTATAGTTGGGTCTATTCTTTAGGGGTAAAATGTTCTAAAGTTTGGGCTATACTTAAATGCTGCAACAAAATATATTAAGAAATACTTCCCAGGACCAGTGCAACCAGAGGGAATTAGAAACACCTTTGCCTCTTTTCTCCTGAGTTGAAATATTTAACCCCCATCCCTTTTAGGTGTTAAATGGTAGTCAATCCAATGTGATGGAGCGCTGAAAGCAGTCTTTAGTAAGAGATTTATCCATAGTGTCAGCTCTGTGTGCAGTCCTGATGCACAGAACTAAGCAGAGGCAAGACAGCAGAGTGGTTAGGACCATCAACACTGAAGTTAGACTGCTTGGGTTAGAAGGCAGTTAACCACTTTTGTAAGCCAGTTTCCTCATCTGTAAGATAAGAATAGCAATTACTTGCCATATAAGTTATTGTGAATATGAAATGAGTTAATATATATAAAGCACCGAGAAAAGCACTAGGCTTGCTAAAGCTTATTTCTGAAAGTCTGTCGATTCTTGCTGACATTTCCAATGAACTTGTAATAACCTGTTAAGACTTTTTGCCTTCATAGAAATAAAGAATAAGAAGGGGAAAATGAATGTGACTGTGGCCTCTGGCTTAAGATTCCCAAAATGCAGTCAGTTATGGATATAGACTGTAGCCAGCACAATGCCCTTCCATTACACAATTTTTTTTTTTGAAATTACATTTTAATGCTCTAGTTAAAAACTTAATGCAGTTTTTTTTCAAGCTAAACATGATGTCCATATGTGGTCAGGAGCCCCAGGGATCAATGTAATAATGCTGAAAATTTACAGAACACTGGGCTGGACAATAACAATCAAAACCATGAGGGACTCAGAACCCTACAGTCTGTGGAACTGTTGCATGATTAAGGGATATTCAAACTGTAAACAGATTTAGAGGCAATGCTGAGTTGTAATATCTTAAAGGGTGTCAAGTGTAAGAAATGAGATGCATTTCTTGAGGCCTTAAAAGACAGAACTGGGACTATTGAGTAACAGTGAGGAAGCATTCCAGCTCAATATGAGAAAAAACAATCAGTGCTGTCTGGAAATAAAAGAGACTACTTTTTTTTTTATCTGCCTGTCACTAAGGACTGGACGCAGAGGCTTTGCAACCCAGGCTTTTGTAGAAGGAGCTGAAGTTTGAGTTTGGACCCAGTTTCCTCACAATCTAACTGGTAGCTCTGAGGAGAAAGAATGCTGTGCTTTCCACTCCCACCATCCTTAGTCGAGTTTCTCTTCCATTTCTGTGTGAGATCAGAGGCAGAGCATTGGCCTCCACATCAGAAGACCCGAGTTCTACTTGGTCACTTCCCATGGGACCTTGTCTATGAGAGTCAGCCCCTCAGCTGGTTTGTAAAATCCCCATGGTGCTGGCCTCGTGGTGGCTGCCACGGTCACTGTGATCTTGATGATAGTGGTGGTGAGGCTGTTGCTGCTGCTGACTTGACAAATGTACTGTGTCACCCATGGTGTCCTCTTTAGAAGAACTACAGGTGTTCTTTACAGTCAATCCCTTTTTTCTTTCAGGCCGCTGTGCTCGCTGTGGGGAAAACGTAGTTGGGGAAGGGACAGGATGCACTGCCATGGATCAGGTCTTCCACGTGGATTGTTTTACCTGCATCATCTGTAACAACAAGCTCCGAGGGCAGCCCTTCTACGCGGTGGAGAAGAAAGCCTACTGCGAGCCCTGCTACATTGTAAGTTCAGATTCGGTCCTCGGGTAATTTACTAGAATGACGTCTAAAGCAAAATATCGATCACTCCAGATCAAATATAGCCCTCGGGTCTTTGCTTCTGATTAGATTTCAAACTGTGCTAGTGTATAGATTAGCATATCTTAATTTTTATCCCTATATCCCTTGTTCATTTGAGGTCAAAAGGTGCATTGGCGGGGGCTACCATTCAGTTAGTGGTCTGCCAGGAAGATCAGCGCCCTGGGGCTTACAAGCATATATGTACAAGCTAACATGTTCCCCCTTGAAGCATCAGGTTTCCCAAGTAGCAGAGTCACACCTCTGATTATTAAGCCTCACTCTATATTTGATGTCGTATTTGTAGAGAAACATGTTTCAGGGCCTTGGGAATTGTAAGTACTCTTTCAAACTCCTGGGATGATTGAATCACCTTCTTTCTTTTTTTTTTTTTTTTTTTTTTTTTTTTTATATATTTTTTTTTTTTTTTTTTTTTTTTTCTTTTTTTTTTTTTTTTTAATTTTATTTTATTTTAAACTTTACATAACTGTATTAGATTTGCCAAATATCAAAATGAATCCGCCACAGGTATACATGTGTTCCCCATCCTGAACCCTCCTCCCTCCTCCCTCCCCATTCCATCCCTCTGGGTCGTCCCAGTGCACCAGCCCCAAGCATCCAGTATCGTGCATCGAACCTGGACTGGCAACTCATTTCATACATGATATTTACATGTTTCAATGCCATTCTCCCAAATCTTCCCACCCTCTCCCTCTCCCACAGAGTCCATAAGACTGTTCTATACATCAGTGTCTCTTTTGCTGTCTCGTACACAGGGTTATTGTTACCATCTTTCTAAATTCCATATATATGCGTTAGTATACTGTATTGGTGTTTTTCTTTCTGGCTTACTTCACTCTGTATAATAGGCTCCAGTTTCATCCACCTCATTAGAACTGATTCAAATGTATTCTTTTTAATGGCTGAATAATACTCCATTGTGTATATGTACCACAGCTTGCTTATCCATTCATCTGCTGATGGACATCTAGGTTGCTTCCATGTCCTGGCTATTATAAACAGTGCTGCGATGAACATTGGGGTACTCGTGTCTCTTTCCCTTCTGGTTTTCTCAGTGTGTATGCCCAGCAGTGGGATTGCTGGATCATAAGGCATGTCTATTTCCAGTTTTTTAAGGAATCTCCACACTGTTCTCCATAGTGGCTGCACTAGTTTGCATTCCCACCAACAGTGTAAGAGGGTTCCCTTTTCTCCACACCCTCTCCAGCATTTATTACTTGTAGACTTTTGGATTGCAGCCATTCTGACTGGTGTGAAATGGTACCTCATAGTGGTTTTGATTTGCATTTCTCTGATAATGAGTGATGTTGAGCATCTTTTCATGTGTTTGTTAGCCATCTTTATGTCTTCTTTGGAGAAATGTCTATTTAGTTCTTTGGCCCATTTTTTGATTGGGTCATTTATTTTTCTGGAGTTGAGCTGTAGGAGTTGCTTGTATATTCTCGAGATTAGTTGTTTGTCAGTTGCTTCATTTGCTATTATCTTCTCCCATTCTGAAGGCTGTCTTTTCACCTTGCTAATAGTTTCCTTTGATGTGCAGAAGCTTTTAAGGTTAATTAGGTCCCATTTGTTTATTTTTGCTTTTATTTCCAATATTCTGGGAGGTGGGTCATAGAGGATCCTGCTGTGATGTATGTCAGAGAGTGTTTTGCCTATGTTCTCCTCTAGGAGTTTTATAGTTTCTGGTCTTACGTTTAGATCTTTAATCCATTTTGAGTTTATTTTTGTGTATGGTGTTAGAAAGTGTTCTAGTTTCATTCTTTTACAAGTGGTTGACCAGAGTTCCCAGCACCACTTGTTAAAGAGATTGTCTTTAATCCATTGTATATTCTTGCCTCCTTTGTCGAAGATAAGGTGTCCATATGTGCGTGGATTTATCTCTGGGCTTTCTATTCTGTTCCATTGATCTATATTTCTGTCTTTGTGCCAGTACCATACTGTCTTGATAACTGTGGCTTTGTAGTAGAGCCTGAAGTCAGGTAGGTTGATTCCTCCAGTTCCATTCTTCTTTCTCAAGATCGCTTTGGCTATTCGAGGTTTTTTGTTTTTCCATACAAATTGTGAAATTATTTGTTCTAGCTCTGTGAAGAATGCTGTTGGTAGCTTGATAGGGATTGCATTGAATCTATAGATTGCTTTGGGTAGTATACTCATTTTCACTACATTGATTCTTCCAATCCATGAACATGGTATATTTCTCCATCTGTTAGTGTCCTCTTTGATTTCTTTCACCAGTGTTTTATAGTTTTCTATATATAGGTCTTTAGATTCTTTAGGTAGATATATTCCTAAGTATTTTATTCTTTCCGTTGCCATGGTGAATGGAATTGTTTCCTTAATTTCTCTTTCTGTTTTCTCATTATTAGTGTATAGGAATGCAAGGGATTTCTGTGTGTTGATTTTATATCCTGCAACTTTACTATAGTCATTGATTAGTTCTAGTAATTTTCTGGTGGAGTCTTTAGGGTTTTCTATGTAGAGGATCATGTCATCTGCAAACAGTGAGAGCTTTACTTCTTCTTTTCCAATTTGGATTCCTTTTATTTCTTTTTCTGCTCTGATTGCTGTGGCCAAAACTTCCAAAACTATGTTGAATAGTAATGGTGAAAGTGGGCACCCTTGTCTTGTTCCTGACTTTAGAGGAAATGCTTTCAATTTTTCACCATTGAGGATAATGTTTGCTGTGGGTTTGTCATATATAGCTTTGATTATGTTGAGGTAGGTTCCTTCTATTCCTGCTTTCTGGAGTGTTTTGATCATAAATGGATGTTGAATTTTGTCAAAGGCTTTCTCTGCATCTATTGAGATAATCATATGGTTTTTATTTTTCAATTTGTTAATGTGGTGTATTACATTGATTGATTTGCGGATATTGAAGAATCCTTGCATCCCTGGGATAAAGCCCACTTGGTCATGGTGTATGATCTTTTTAATGTGTTGTTGGATTCTGATTGCTAGAATTTTGTTAAGGATTTTTGCATCTATGTTCATCAGTGATATTGGCCTGTAGTTTTCTTTTTTTGTGGGATCTTTGTCAGGTTTTGGTATTAGGGTGATGGTGGCCTCATAGAATGAGTTTGGAAGTTTACCATCCTCTGCAATTTTCTGGAAGAGTTTGAGCAGGATAGGTGTTAGCTCTTCTCTAAATTTTTGGTAGAATTCAGCTGTGAAGCCGTCTGGACCTGGGCTTTTGTTTGCTGGAAGATTTTTGATTACAGTTTCAATTTCCGTGCTTGTGATGGGTCTGTTAAGATTTTCTATTTCTTCCTGATCGAGTTTTGGAAAGTTGTACTTTTCTAAGAATTTGTCCATTTCTTCCACGTTGTCCATTTTATTGGCATATAATTGTTGATAGTAGTCTCTTATGATCCTTTGTATTTCTGTGTTGTCTGTTGTGATCTCTCCATTTTCATTTCTAATTTTATTGATTTGATTTTTCTCCCTTTGTTTCTTGATGAGTCTGGCTAATGGTTTGTCAATTTTATTTATCCTTTCAAAGAACCAGCTTTTGGTTTTGTTGATTTTTGCTATGGTCTCTTTTGTTTCTTTTGCATTTATTTCTGCTCTAATTTTTAAGATTTCTTTCCTTCTACTAACCCTGGGGTTCTTCATTTCTTCCTTTTCTAGTTGCTTTAGGTGTAGAGTTAGGTTATTTATTTGACTTTTTTCTTGTTTCTTGAGGTGTGCCTGTATTGCTATGAACTTTCCCCTTAGGACTGCTTTTACCGTGTCCCACAGGTTTTGGGTTGTTGTGTTTTCATTTTCATTCGTTTCTATGCAAATTTTGATTTCTTTTTTGATTTCTTCTGTGATTTGTTGGTTATTCAGCAGCGTGTTGTTCAGCCTCCATATGTTGGATTTTTTAATAGTTTTTCTCCTGTAATTGAGATCTAATCTTACTGCATTGTGGTCAGAAAAGATGCTTGGAATGATTTCTATTTTTTTGAATTTACCAAGGCTAGCTTTATGGCCCAGGATGTGATCTATCCTGGAGAAGGTTCCATGTGCGCTTGAGAAGAAGGTGAAATTCATTGTTTTGGGATGAAATGTCCTATAGATATCAATTAGGTCTAACTGGTCTATTGTATCGTTTAAAGTTTGTGTTTCCTTGTTAATTTTCTGTTTAGTTGATCTATCCATAGGTGTGAGTGGGGTATTAAAGTCTCCCACTATTATTGTGTTATTGTTAATTTCTTCTTTCATACTTGTTAGCATTTGTCTTACATACTGCGGTGCTCCCGTGTTGGGTGCATATATATTTATAATTGTTATATCTTCTTCTTGGATTGATCCTTTGATCATTATGTAGTGACCATCTTTGTCTCTTTTCACAGTCTTTGTTTTAAAGTCTATTTTATCTGATATGAGTATTGCTACTCCTGCTTTCTTTTGGTCCCTATTCGCATGGAAAATCTTTTTCCAGCCCTTCACTTTCAGTCTGTATGTGTCCCCTGTTTTGAGGTGGGTCTCTTGTAGACAACATATGCAGGGGTCTTGTTTTTGTATCCATTCAGCCAGTCTTTGTCTTTTGGTTGGGGCATTCAACCCATTTACGTTTAAGGTAATTACTGATAAGTATGACCCCGTTGCCATTTACTTTATTGTTTTGGGTTCGAATTTATACACAATTTTTGTGTTTCCTGTCTAGAGAATATCCTTTAGTATTTGTTGGAGAGCTGGTTTGGTGGTGCAGAATTCTCTCAGCTTTTGCTTGTCTGAAAAGCTTTTGATTTCTCCTTCATACTTGAATGAGATCCTTGCTGGGTACAATAATCTGGGCTGTAGATTATTTTCTTTCATCATTTTAAGTATGTCTTGCCATTCCCTCCTGGCTTGAAGAGTTTCTATTGAAAGATCAGCTGTTATCCTTATGGGAATTCCCTTGTGTGTTATTTGTTGTTTTTCCCTTGCTGCTTTTAATATTTGTTCTTTGTGTTTGATCTTTGTTAATTTGATTACTATGTGTCTTGGGGTGTTTCGCCTTGGGTTTATCCTGTTTGGGACTCTCTGGGTTTCTTGGACTTGGGTGATTATTTCCTTCCCCATTTTAGGGAAGTTTTCAACTATTATCTCCTCAAGTATTTTCTCATGGTCTTTCTTTTTGTCTTCTTCTTCTGGGACCCCTATGATTCGAATGTTGTAGCGTTTAATATTGTCCTGGAGGTCTCTGAGATTGTCCTCATTTCTTTTAATTCGTTTTTCTTTTATCCTCTCTGATTCATTTATTTCTACCATTCTATCTTCTAATTCACTAATCCTATCTTCTGCCTCTGTTATTCTACTATTTGTTGCCTCCAGAGTGTTTTTAATTTCACTTATTGCATTATTCATTATATATTGACTCTTTTTTATTTCTTCTAAGTCCTTGTTAAACCTTTCTTGCATCTTCTCAATCCTTGCCTCCAGGCTATTTATCTGTGATTCCATTTTAATTTCAAGATTTTGGATCAATTTCACTATCATTATTCGGAATTCTTTATCAGGTAGATTCCCTATCTCTTCCTCTTTGGTTTGGTTTGGTGGGCATTTATCCTGTTCCTTTATCTGCTGGCTATTCCTCTGTCTCTTCATCTTGTTTAAATTGCTGAGTTTGGGGTGTCCTTTCTGTATTCTGGCAGTTTGTGGAGTTCTCTTTATTGTGGCGTTTCCTCGCTGTGTGTGGGTTTGTACAGGTGGCTTGTCAAGGTTTCCTGGTTAGGGAAGCTTGTGTCGATGTTCTGGTGGATGGAGCTGTATTTCTTCTCTCTGGAGTGTAATGAAATGTCCAGTAATGAGTTATGAGATGTCTATGGTTTTGGGGTGACTTTGGGCAGCCTGTATCTTGAAGCTCAGGGCTGTGTTCCTTTGTTGCTGGAGAATTTGCTTGTTATGTCTTTCCCTGGAACTTGTTGGCCCTTGTGTGGTGCTTGGTTTCAGTGTCGGTATGGAGGCGTTTGATGAGCTCCTGTCAATTAATGTTCCTTGGAGTCAGGAGTTCCCTGGAGTCAGGGATTGGACTTAAGCCTCCTACTTCCAGTTATCGGTCTTAATTTTACAGTAGTTTCAAAACTTCTCCTTCTATACAGCACCACTGATAAAACATCTACGTTAAAGATGAAAAGTTTCTCTACTGTGAGGGTCACTCAGAGAGGTTCACAGCGTTACGTGGAGAAGAGAAGAGGGAGGAGGGAGTTAGAGGTGACCCAAATGAGATGAGGTGGAATCAATAGTGGAGAGAGTGGGCTAGCCAGTAGTCACTTCCTTATGTGCACTCCACAACTGGACCACTCAGAGATGTTCACGGAGTTATACAGGGAAGAGAAGAAGGAGGCAGGAGACAGAGGTGGCCAGAAGGATAAAAGGGGGAAATGAAAAGGCGGGAGACAGATCCAGCCAGTAATCAGTTCCTTAAGTGTTCTCCACCGTCTGGAACACACAGAAATTCACAGAGTTGGGTAGAGTAGAGAGGGGTTAGGGAGGAGATACAGGTGACCTGGTGGAGAAAATGGGGAGTCCAAAGGGGGAGAGAGCAGTCAAGCCAGTAATCTCGTACACTAGTGAAAAATGGGTCCTGAAGATTGGCTTCTTAAAGGTACAAAATTGGTAACAAATACATAAAAACAAAAATTAGAAATTAGAGTAGAGTTTGGAATTTCAAAAATGCGATGTTAATGAAAAGGAGAAGGAAAAGAAAGAGAGAAAAAACGAACAAAGAAAAACAAACAAGGTCGTGAAAGTAATAAAGAAACTACAGGTACAAAATTGATAACTAATACCAAACAGCAAAAATTAAAAATCCAGAGTAGAGTTTGGAATTTCAAAAATGCAACGTTAAAAAAAAAAAAAAAGAAGAAGAAAAATAAAGAGAGAAAACAAACAAACCAACAAAAACAATGTCGCAAAAATTATAAAGAAAATACAGGTACAAAATTGATATCAAATACCAAAAAGCATAAATTAAAAATCTTGAGTAGAGTTTGGAATTGCAGATATACGATGTTATATAAAAGAAGAAGAGAAAGAAACAGAGGAAAAAAAAAAAAAGTCACAGCAATTATGAAAAAAACTATAGGTACAAAATTGATAACATATATCAAAAGGCTAAAATTAAAAATCTAGAGTAGAGTTTGGAATTTCAAAAATGCAATGTTAAAGAAAAGAAGAAAAAGAAAAAAGAAAAAAAAAAAAAACCACGGTCAAAAAATTATAAAGTATATATATGAAGTTTGCTGAAGAAGAAAAAAAAAAAAAAAAAAAAATAGGGTCTTTTTTTTTTTTTTTTTGCAAAGTAATAGTTATAAAAGTGAAAATTAAAGGACAATAGAGGACTTAAAAAAATTTTTTTTTAATTAAAAAAAAAGAAAGAAAGAAAGATTGATCGTAAAAATAGTAAAAATATATCTAGGTCTTTCTCTGGTTTTGTTGTGAGTATTGTGGGTTCAGTTCATTTTTGGCAGTTCCTTAGTCCGACTTATATTTCTCAAGATCTATAGGCCCCTTCCTATGTAATCCGTAGTAACCACAGGGTTTTAATCTATGGCATGTAGCTTCCAAGGCGTTTCCCTCTGTTAGAGCTTCTTCTGTTTGCTGGTCTCTTCAGTGTCTGGTTCCCGCCCTGACACAAAGGGGACGGTGGAGGACCCTATTTTTTTTTTTTTTTTTTTTTTTTTTTTTTTAATTTAGGCTCACTTGTTCAGCCGCGCTGTGGGGAGGGAGGGAGGGATGCTGCAAACAGATAACACTGGCGTGCGCTCGAAGTGCCTCGGCCACACTGGGTCTGCCCCCGCTCACGGCGCGTGTAACCTCCCTGCCCACACTGCTTGGGCTCTAGGTTGTTCCGCCGGGAACAATCAGAGGCCGGCCCTGGACTGAGCTCCCAGGTCCAAGCCGCTCAGGTTCAGGCACTCGGGTAGTCCTCAGAGGCGCAGACTCGGTTGGGCCTGCGTTTTGTGTTCTTCCCAGGTCGAGCAGCTCAGGCGATGAGGTGCTTGGCGGGCGCCAATGCTGCGACTTATCGCCTCCCCGCCACTCGGTTATCTGGGTGTAAAACCGGCGCACCTTCTCAGGCAGATGTTGACCGTCCAGACCCCCAAGAAGTTTTAGTTAGCAAAGAAGCCTGCTTACAGTTTTATAGATAGTGTCTCTCTGGGGCTGCGATTGCCCCCTTCAGGCTCTGGCTGCCTGTCACCGGAGGGGGAGGTCTGCAGCCGGCTATCTCTGTTCAGTCCTTTGTTCTGTGCGCGGGCCTGGCGGTGTCTTAGGTTAGGGCTGGCTTTTCGCGTGGTAGATATCCCACAGTCTGGTTTGCTAGCCCAAATTATTTCGCTCAGATAGCGCTCAGGACATTCGGCCCGGTTCTTACTCTAAGGGACACAGCCCGTGCCGCACTTCCCTGCCCAGCCCCCGCTTGCTAATGCCGTGTGCAGGCGTCTGCGCTGCTTCTCCGCTGGGGGAGTTCCCGTAGGGCTCACAATCCGCGATTTTTAATTGTTTATTTTTTTTTTTTTCCCCTCCCTTTTATGTTGCCCTCTGTGCTTCCAAAGCTCGGCACAGATTCGGCAGTGAGAGGGTTTCCTGGTGTTTGGAAACTTCTCTCTTTTTAAGACTCCCTTCCCGGGACGGAACTCCGTCCCTCCCTCTTTTGTCTCTTTTTTTGTCTTTTATATTTTTTCCTACCTCCTTTCGAAGAGTTGGGCTGCTTTTCTGGGTGCCTGATGTCCTCTGCCGGCATTCGGAAGTTGTTTTGTGGAATTTACTCGATGTTTAAATGCTCTTTTGATGAATTTGTGGGGGAGAAAGTGTTCTCCCCGTCCTACTCCTCCGCCATCTTGGCTCTCCTGAATCACCTTCTTTCTACCCAGAATTTCTTTAACCTGTCATTGTTATTTAGTCCTCTAAGTTGTATCCAACTATTTTGGGACCCCATGGACTGAAGCCCCACCAGGCTCCTCTGTCCATGGGTTTTCCCAGGCATGAATACTAGAGTGGGTTGCCATTTCCTCATTTGCTTCTCCAGGGGATCTTCCTGATCCAGGAATCAAACCCATGTCTCCTGCATTAGCAGGTGAATTCTTTACCACTGAGCCACCAGGGAAGCCCTTAACCTGTCATACCCAGCAAATTTTCAATGATGCAATTAGATAAACTGTTCATATTTTAGAGTACCTTAAAGGAAAATAGTTGTGCTGTTTCCTTTCCTTAAATTCACAATTATATTTTAATAACATAGTTGAGTGACTATAAAATACTTGTTGTCCCATTAACTTAGCTGTTTGCCAGACTACTTAAATCTACACATTAAGCTGTCTTCTGATAGAGCAGTTTGGTAAATGAACATAAACTTTTTAAACCTAAAGTAAATTTCCTTGCCATCCTTCTACATGATTTTATCTCTCTGTTGAATGCTTATCAGTGGAAAAAGTAGTGCTTTTTTGCAAACCCACACAAGAGGCATGATTTGGCCCTCAGCCCCCACAGCATTTCAACATAAGAGAAACCTCGGGTGCAAGGTATTGGAAGCTATACATAGCTTGGTGGAGCCCCGAGGTTCAAGTTTATTGCAGAAGTTTCTGGCCTCATTGGGATTTTCCCATAATCTGACAGCTCTAACTCATTGCAGCTCTGGAATCTGTAGCACAGATCTGAAATCTCTTTGAGATTAAGATCTTGCAAGATGAAATATTGTTTTGCATCTCTCCAGTTCAATTTTATCTCATTTTCCTCCCTAAAGGCAACTTAGTCACATATAGCATCATTATAGTGCCACACAATGCTGCAGCTGGAAAAAAAACTTAAGATCATTTGTCTAACTCCTCTCTTTAGAAGTGAGAATACAGAGAGGAAGAAAATGACTTATGTCATTTTATTAGTGTCAGAGCTGAGATTAACCTCAGTGGTTCACACAGTCTCATATTCAGTGCAGACACAATAAGGCTTTAGTTTATCCAGAATATAAATACAAACACAGTGATGTCCCATTGATTTGGAAGGAACAATTACATATCAGGAAAAGAATAGTGAACAAAAATCTACGTCTTTAATAAATAAGAATGTTTAAAATATCACTCTTAAAAATCTCTGTTGAAAGAGAAAATTGCAAAATCCCCTGTAAATAAGTAGTATGGACTGTCATTCACAATGATCTAGGGCCACAGTGAAATTATTTATTGCAGTGTGTTCTGTGGCAATGTCAGCAGAGCTTCCAGAAGCACCTCTGGCTGTTTGTCCATACACTAAGTGACCACAGAATACTGGGTTTTTTTTGTTTTTTGTTTTTTTTTTTTGTAGTTCTTATGTCTATTTTTCACCCTTTTTTTTTGGAGTGCAGTGTTGATTCTCACTACTTGGTTGACGCTCCAGTGGCTGCCTCCTTCAGTTTTCATCCCTTCCTAGTTAGGAATCACATGGACAATATTGGGAAACAATAGAACACAGTATGAAGAACATGGGTTTGAATTTGGTTACATCACTTAAAACTTTGTCTCCTCGGGAAAGTTACTTGATCTTTCTAAGCCTGTTTTCTCATATATAATGGTGATTATTGCAGGATTTTTCCCAAGACTTACAAATGTGAAATGTGGTAATTCTTGTAAAGCACACTGAGCTGGCTCAGGGAACGGTAGTGGGATGAGTATTGCTCTGAAATTAATTTTGATAAAATCTCTGGCCTATTTAGCACTTTTGAAAACCGAGCACCTAACATGTGCAGTGAGAGGCACCATGCTTGGAAGTCTCAGACACACCCCTCTCCCATTTTTAATGCTTTGCTTGCTCTCCAGAGTGTGTAGTAAAACTGAAGAAAGTCTAAGCTGGCTAATATGGGCTTTTACTCTGGTAGACTAAGGCTTCTGCCTCCGTTTCAAGCAAGCAGCTCAGTGATTCTTGAGGATGTGTTTCCTTGGGTCTTGGTTGCCTGTTCCTATAGTATGCTCATGACAGTGAACACTGGGTGATATTTAACCACATCCTTGGAAAAAGTGAAGGAATTCAAATAATGGAAATTCTTACCATCCTTTTTGACTTCATTCCCTCTGAAGAAACTTTAATCAGGATTTTTCTTTAATGAGATCTATCCGTGGTGACTCTAAATGTAATTTAATTTTTATCAGAATTCAGTTAAGCTTTACTCAAAGACCCTTGTTCGATATTGATTTCAGAGTTCAGCACAGCACTCAAGCCCTCAGATAGATGTTTTAGCATTTTAATTTCTTCTGAAATTTCAAAAGACCAGTAAGCTGCAACACTAAAAATGTAAAGAGTTCTCTTCAACGGGATGGTGGGGGAGCTGCGAGGATAAAATGAAATGTTTGAAGATGGAGTTTGTATGAAGGAGGACCGTAGGGCTGTGTGCATCTCTCTTGGAGCCAAAGCCCTTAGAACAGGAAGCACCAGCAATGTCGTTCATTCAGTTGCCTCCTGTTCCATTAGTGGAAAGGAGATGTCTGAAAAGTGTCCTGTACAGAATGGAGAAAGCCTATCGCTGGGCCTAGTCTGTGCCTTTTGTTGTTGTTATTGATGGAGTCAGAATAGTGAAGAGAGTGGTTTAGTTAGATAATTATTCCTGTGTAAGGACCACCCTGTTTGATGTTCTGAGTTCAGGAAGGAGATTAGTCTAAAATAATTTAATTTACTCTTGCCTAAATTAGTCATCAATTATTTACATAATTTAGGTAAAAATACACCAGTTATGGCTTTATGTTTGATTCAATGGTTATTTATATTTTCCAATGATTTCTTAAATCCTTAATCTTACATGTATATAGCTGCAATTAAACAAATTTGATTCATTAAGGCACTGTAATCCTCTTTACTAATTTTATACATGCTTTCTTTTGTATTTTCTATTGATTAATTTAATGTGAATATGTACATAGCTTTCCATTGTTAATAATTTCCATTTTTAGCTTTTTGTTTACTTTTAAATTATGTTTACATACTCCTTTTTAAAAGCATTTGCCACTAGAAAGATATTGGGTATTTTTCAATCTTTTAGTATTGTATATACTGCTACTGCTAAGTAACTTCAGTCATGTCCGACTCTGTGCGACCCCATAGACGGCAGCCAACCAGGCCCCCCTGTCCCTGGGATGCTCCAGGCAAGAACACTGGAGTGGGTTGCCATTTCCTTCTCCAATGCATGAAAGTGAAAAGTGAAAGTGAAGTTGCTCAGTCGTGTCCGACTCTTAACGACCCCATGGACTGCAGCCTACCAGACTCCTCCACCCATGGGATTTTCCAGGCAAGAGTACTGGAGTGGGGTGCCATTGCCTTCTCCGAGTATTGTATATAACATGCCTATAAATAACTGAGTAAAATGTTTTATGTTATTTTATTTTGAATTACTTTCTAAACGTAAATCCTTTGATTTATGTTACCAAGTTTACAGCAATTTGGAGAACTTTTTCTAGATTTAAGAAGATTTTTTTCCAATTTTCAGAACCGGGAACAATAACAAGACCAAATGTTAAACTATAACCTCTATCCGCTTGAAGAGGTTTGTTTACATTTGTTTTGAATCAATTTAATAGGTACATTATGTAATGGTTTTTAATTTGAGTTTTTATAATTAGCAAAATCAATGAGATTCTTTTATACTTTGATGATAGGTCTCTTAAAACTTAGTTTTGGTTATTCTAGTGGATTTATATAAATGAACAGATTAAAATTAAGAGCACTAACTTCCTAGGGAAGAAAAGTAGTATAAGTAAGTATACAGGGTTCTAGTCCTTGCTTTCCTGGTGTGATGTTAGCAAGGTAATTTAATTTCTGAGTACCAGTATCCTCATTTATTAAAGGGAGGTAATAACTTCTTCCTGGTCTTCAAAGGGAAGGAGTAAATAAGTGTAATATTTTGTACATCATGAAGAAGTGGTTTACTAATATCAGGGCTTGACCTGATTAATAATATTATTATTGTTGCTTTTTCCCTTAGCTTAATTTGATAGAATTTAGAAATCCTCTAAGTTTGGGATAATTTAATAGCTGCAGTTGCTATGGAAATACTGAAATAAATAGATGTCATAGAAAGAGCATGAGGACAGATGTGAGAAGAAGCAGCTCATGTTTTGCTTAAGAAGATGTTTGTGTTGGCGCAGCAGCAACTGTGCCTGCCACGCTTGTGGCCCCCCGCCCTTAGTGGGCAGGTTTACTCCTAAGGACGGATTTATGAAAGAGCTGCTGTGTTCTTAGCATTGCCGAAGAGTCTGGACCTAAAGACCTAGTGCATCAGAGACTCTCAGCAAGTCTGTTTATGAAATGGCAGCCAAGGATCTTGCCCTAAACCAGGGCTCTTACTCAGAGTGGATGGAATCCAACCCTTAACTCTCCAGCAGTGGAAGTTAGTACAGACATTTTTATTACAGTTACAATCTAAGTGATTAAAAGACCTCAGGAAATCGGAGGCCAACTCCACAGGAGACTAAAAACTTGAAAGTCCCTGAATTTGACACATTAGTGGCCAACACACACAGTCTTTTGCTCTCTCTGTCACTACATGGCTGCAGGCAAAGCGTTCTAACTCTTCAAGCTGCATTAAGAGGCAGGTTTTGTACCTCCACAGGGAACTAGTCCTTTTAGATCCTCAACTTCTCCTAATAAAATGTTGTAAAAGCAGTTATGGCCTGTGCTTTATGTGGGTATTAGGAAAGGACCTGAGAGTTTAGACTAAACTTGAAAAATTCACATGAACTTCCTTTCTTTTTTCTTAATTACCCATTTCTGCTCTCTCATCTTCCTCTCCCTCTCTCCCTCTCTCTTTTACATGCACACACACACACACACACACTTTCTTCTTAATGTTACATCATCCCACAGGCACTGTCCCAGGAAGGAGAAAAATGATTCAAGCAAGAGGAGAATTTGTCAAGTATACTCTTGAGAGACTTAACCATGTTAACTACTATGAATAGTTATCTCTTCCATTTGCACGGGCCCTTGCATTTTATAATGCTCCTGAGCCTCTTTAACTGTACCTTACCATACCTATTAGAACCTTGTGAAACAGACAAGGGGGAGATCCTTTGTCCTGTTTACAGTGGTTTTGATGTTTTCAAAGTAATAGCCAAAATGAAGACTAGGGAACAGATCTAACTTGCATTTTATTGCTGGATCCATACTGCTGCTCTGAAACGAGAGTTTAGCTTTCTAAAAATATAGATACTGACAGCCCCCTGGGATTATAGACTTAAAATCTCCACGATTTTTAGTGATGACCACATGAATCATATCTTCCAGTACTATAGAACCTGAAAGTCTAAACTTCTACCGATGTAAAATTGCTGCCCCTCACTTTCTTGAGCATTTACTTTTTGCTGTCTTTGAAATGCCTTGATTCTTAAGGCAAAAGCCTCTTCTTATGGTTAAAAATAATATACAAATAACTGATGTTTATGTGGTGCTTTAACTTTTTCAAGTACTTTTATCTCATGTCATTCTCTCATGATCTTAGAAAGTAGATGCAATTATTATTGTATTCATTCCCAGTAGTAATAAATTGAGTTTTAGAAAACTTTGGTTTGCTTAGTTCCATAGAGCATGAGTGTCAAGGCCAGGACTTGACTCTGGCTTTTGATTCTCAAATCCAGTTCTTTCCACATATCCAACAAATAATTGTAAATCTTACTTATTATTACTATATTTCCTTTTCCTTTATTAATTTTTCTCTATTACCACATTGAGCTCAGACTATTTTTTCTTATGGTAGTAATTCTTTAAAAAAAAAACAACGAAACCTCAGTTTTTAAGTATTATTTGCTTATTAGAGAAAAACTGGAAAATATTTTAAAAGGTATATAGTTCTGCTGTCTAAATGTTTTAACAGTTTACATTTTACCACATATTTCTTTTCCATTTCAGTGTTATCTGAGTATGGACATGTGTTTGTAAATGTAACCACACAGCTATTGGGTTGGTCAAAAAGCTTGTTTGGAGTTTTCTGTAACAACTTACAGAAAAAATCTGTATGAGCCTTTTGGCCAACCCATTGTATAAATATTTACACATACACGCAAACACAATGAGGTCGTACTCATTCATAACTTGCTTTTATTACTTAATAGTATATCAAACTTTGTCTTCCTTAGAAGTAGCTTTTAAATATTCCATGGACACTCAAAAAGAGTATTTATGTACACGCCCTTTGCTAAAAAAGTGACTCAAAGAAATATTCCAGCAGACAAATAAATTAATCAAAACATGTGTGGGAAATAAAATGGTGATAAGCCATGAACCAATAAAACTAATAGTTAAAGAGATTGGAAAAGATGTAATGGCAAATTCAGACCAATGGGAAATAACATTAATTACCTACTAACTATAATATTAATATCAAAGTACAGTTTTAGGACAAAACCACCAAACAAGCAAAAAAAAATATGTTAAATCAGAGTTCCCAAAGAACAACTTGAGCCTTTATTCAGTAAATAGCATTACATTGAAATATATGATATAAATATATTTGATATAAATATATTGATGATATATATGATATGATATAAATATATTGATGAAATATAGCCTTAAAATGGTAAAACTATAGTTATAAAACTTTAGCACATTTCTTGTAGTCTCTGACAAACCAATTATAGAAGTTGAATAATATGATTGAGCTAATCCATACAACCTAAGAGGTTATATCTTCTTTCCAAATCTTCATAGAAGACTTAGAAAAGCATCATATTATAGTCTAAAAGGAAAATGGAAATAGTTCATATTTTTACTGGCAGAGTTGTACACAATAGTATAGTAAGATAAGAAATCTATAAAAGGATGAACAAACACACTCTTGGATTAAAAAATTCTTAGAATGTAGTGATAATGATAGCCCTGAATGATAAAGGAGAATACAATGCAGCTAAAGTTGAATTCCACTTAAAGTTAGAATCTTTTCATTGCAACAAGAAAGAGTGCAAATATATGAACTTAAAAAGCTAGACTTCCCTGGTGGCTCAAATGGTTAAGTGTCTGCTTACAATGTGGGAGACCCAGGTTCAATCCCTGGGTCAGGAATATCCCCTGGAGAAGGAAATGGCAACCCACTCCAGTATTCTTCCCTGGAAAATCGCATGGACAGAAGAGCCTGGTAGGCTACAGTCCATGGGGTTGCAAAGAGTCGGACACGACTGAGCGACTTCACTTCACTTAAAAAGCTAGAAATGGACAACAAAATCAATCCAAAGGGAGAAAGGATTATGTAAAATAAAGGCAGTTATCAATACACTGAAAATTATTAGAATTTTTAGGTCCAGGAGATGATTCTTTGAAAAACACAACAAAAGAAACATCCAGTGAAGATAATCAAGAAAAAAGGGAAGAATAAAAATTAAAGAAAATTAGGAATGAAAAAGAAGCTTTCAGGATAGGTCTAGAGACATTCAATATTATTGCAATTAAAATTTTATATAAAAGAGGATATTTTCTGTGCAAAACTAAATACAAGGGAAGGAAACTTAACCTCATAAGCCTGGATGAAATGCGGAGCTATCACCTGAGAAAGAACCAAGAAATTTACTAACAGAATTTTTCAGATCTTTGAAGAACAACTGATTCCTGTGCTATTTCAACTTTCAGAGCTCAGCAAGAGAAAATAAGCTTCCCATATTATCTTGAAGAGCCAGCCTGAGTCTGATTAATAATACTTAACCTAGGTTGCTCCCAACAGAGAACTCTATGCTGATCAAACTTTCATAAATGCAGAAATTCTAAATGAAATGTTAACAGATTGAATGCCACATAATGAAACAACTCAGGTTACTTCATGATTCCAATGGTAGAACAGTGTTGGGAATCTTTTAACATGTCAATGTATTGATATATCAAATTTTTTAAAAAGCTAGATAATCATCTTCATAGATGCCAAAAGGGCACTTAATGAAATTTATCACAGATTCTTGTTTAAAAATAAAAACAATTGCAGTAACTCAAAAAAATAAAAATAACTGAAGTAAAATAGAAGAAAAAAGAAGATGTACAAGTTTGATAAACTAATGGTGAGCCTTCTTTCTAGATTTTCCTAGATCTTTGTAGGATTCCTGCTATTATGTTAATATTATTCTTAACATTCTAGCCTTTGTAATGAAAATTTAGAAACAAAGTATATATATACACATACATATATATTTACATGTATGTATGACCTTATCTTTGTTTTATATATATATGCCAATTACATAATATTTCCATCACAAAAATAAAAAAATAAAATAAGATTAAATTCCATGTACACATTATCCAGTTTAAGAAATAAAACACTAGAAATTCAGTTGAACTCTCTTAGGTTCTTGTCCCTAATCACTTGCTCAAGACTCCTGTATAGAGGTAGCTACTATACTAAGTTTGTTTTTTATTATAGCTACGCATTTATTTGTAGTTTTACTACCTATCTCTAATATATATGTATTGTTGTTGTTATTTAGTTGCTAAGTCATGTCTGACTCTTGGCACCCCCATGGACTCCTCTGTCCACGAGATTTCCCAAGCAAGAATACTGGACTGGGTTGTCATTTGCTTCTCCAGAGGATCTTCCTGATCCAGGGCTCAAGCCCATGTCTCTTGTCTCTCCTGCATTGCAGGCAGATTGTTTACCACTGAGCCACCAGGGAAGACCAGAATGTATGCATGTATATATAATTGTGTTGTTTGCATATATTGTTTCTTAATTTTAAATGAATGCCATTGTATCATGCCTACATTTCTGAGACTTCTTTACTCAAAATTATAAGACTAGGATGTATAAACATTTATAGATGTTATGATAATTGTTGCAGAAAATCTGAGGAAACCTAGAGTATTAGAATAACAAAAGTTTAGTCACCTACCAACATTAAAATTAGGAATTTATGTTTAGAAAATATAACAGGAAAAAAATCTTTATACAGAAATAACAAAAATATAAAGCACCTAGACAAACGTTTAAAGGCATACATGATCTAAATGAAGAATGTGATAAAATTTTACAGGAATAATTAACTCATGAGTGAAATGATTCTGGGGTTGAATATGCTTTGGAAAGCACCTCTCACTTTAACAGGCATTTATATCAGCACCCTATAATTATACAACAGCACAGCTTTTAGTGGGAGAGGAATAGTTACTGCAATGTTCTTTGCTAATGGTTTTTATTTAGCCTCTTTCCCCAGATAGACCCCAACCCTTTGCTAATTTTGATTACTGCCCACCACAGACGTCCCTGAAGGCTCTAAGGTAGTCCTATCCTGGTAAGGGTAGTAAAGCTCATACATGTAAGTAGACTGCCTGGAACAACAAAGATACATAACTGAACAGAACCTCTCCTCCAGTTCCCATCCTGATCTGTTGTCATAGATTTGAACTCTGTTTAAGGGCCAGGAGGAGCCTCAGAAAGTCAATAAAGTCATTTTTATAGCAGAGAAAACCTAAAGCCCAAGAAAGCTGACTGATTTGCCTGAGGTTATATGGTTTATTAATGTCAGAGGCAGGAATAGAAACCATGAGCCTTGCTGATGCCTTCAAAGAACTACCTGCTTTCTTTGGGACTGACATGAAGAGGTTTAACCATATGCGGCTACAGGCCCCAGAGAAACATCCCTAGAAAATGTTGGGTTGCATAAATTCTGGTTGGAGAGGTTAGAAATAGGACAGCATTTGCTTCAGCCCCAACCAAGGTGGAGAGTTTCAGATTTCCAGGTTAAATGCCTCTGAAACTTTATGCTAGAACCTTCCCACTGCCCTAGTTTGTTTATTTTTAAATCAAGCATGAACTCACCACTCGGTGTTTGCCAGAGTTTGGATGAATGTCAGCATCAGGCCACTGTAATAATGGCTTAAGATTATTTAATCCTATTACTTATACACTTCATTAGGCTGAGTGAATTGTTGGCAGTGGTTCAGTAAACTTCCTACTTTAGAGATAAAAGGGTGGAAAGAAAATAGGGAAGGCGTCTGTTCCTCATTTTCTTTCATATTTATCTTGTATCTCTTAAAGGATAAAGGAATGGTAATTACCCATCTACAGCATGGAGTCTGCATCAGTAGGGCCTTCTGAACTCCTGTGTACCCTCAGAAAAGAAAAAATGAAATACATTTTCAATTAAAAGAAAAAGGGTTTGGGCAAAGGAGAGAGAGAAAGAGCGAGTGAGTGTGTATGTGTGAGTGTGTGTTTATGCTTTCAAATTGATCTTAAAAATAAGCCTAAAAATAAGTTCAAGAGCCCTAAATAAGATATGTAGTCTTTCATTTAAGGGACCTATATGTAGCAGCAAAAAATGTTAGAGAAAGAATATGGAATTTAAAGTCAGACCTCATTCACACTCAGCTAGGCCAGCTACCATGCTGTATCCACCTCATTTCATTTGGCTTAAATTTCATCACAAGTAGAATGAAAGTGGTATTTCTTACCTCTAAACCCCTAAGTGAGGGTTCAGAGAAGTTGACAGGGCTTAGTAGTAGAAACGTATGTGGGCTTTGAGCAGTAAATAACTGCACAGACCAAGCTTCAGGGATATACCTACCAAACCTGCAAAGGAGAAGTTTGCCTAACTTGAATCACTAAAGGTCAGTTATTCACCAGCATTACCATTTCTGGAATGTTACCCTCAGATTGTTGGTTTGAGAATTCTGAGTCTGAGGGGCAGTGGCCAGCCATGAAACTCTGGAAGCTTGGTTTCCCCATCAGAGCTCACTGCTTTGATGTCATAATGTTGTTGCTGTTTAGTAGCCAGTCATGTCCAGCTCTTTTGCAACCCCATGGTTTATAGCCTACCCGGCTCTTCTGTCCATAGGATTCTCCAGGCAAGAATACTGTAGTGGGTTGCCATTTCCTCCTCCAGGGGATCACCCTGAAGTCCTCATTAAAAGTAAAATTCTGGACCACTCCCCAGAATTCCTGCACAAACAGCCAGAAAATTAGCATATTTTACAAGGCTCTTGGGGCAGATTCTTAGGTATGCTCAGGTTTGAGATCCCTGTGCCTCTACCACCAGCCCCTTCTCTGTAAGAAGTAGTCCCCAGATACTTCACTTTTACCCCCATCTCTCTCCTACACATTCCCTTACAACACATGACCCAACTGGACACTTGCCCTAGCCATTGCTATCTTAGCCCTCTCTCTCTGTGCCCAGACTGGATTCCTGTCTTGTACCTTTCCCCATCTCCATCACTTGAAAATCTGTGTCATCCAGCCTTAAAAAGCTTTATTGGAACTTCCCCAAATTGATGTGGCCTTTCCTGAATATGCACGTCTTTTGTTTCTCCTTCTCTTATAGGATTTGGTGGTTTAGTCGCTCAGTCATGTCCGACTCTTTGCCACCCCATGGACTGTAGCCCACCAGGCTCCTCTGTCCATGTAATTCTGCCAGCAAGAATACTGGAGTGGATAGCCATTCCCTTCTCCAGGGTATCTTCCCAATCCAGGGATTGAACCCAGGTTTCCCACATTGCTGGCAGGTTCTTAACCATCCGAGCCACCGGGCAGCCCTTTGTAGGATTTAACCCTCTCTATAGTCATTTGTGGAGAAGGCAATGGCAACCCACTCCAGTACTCTTGACTGGAAAATCCCATGGACGGAGGAGCTTGGTAGGCTGCAGTCCACTGGGTCGGGAAGAGTTGGACACAACGGAGCGACTTGACTTTCACTTTTCACTTTCATGCATTGGAGAAGGAAATGGCAACCCACTCCAGTGTTCTTGCCTGGAGAATCCCAGGGACGGGGGAGCCTGGTTGGCTGCCGTCTATGGGGTGGCACAGAGTCCGACACGACTGAAGCGACTTAGCAGCAGCAGCAGCAGCATGGTCATTTGAGACTCAGGCACATTTCCTTATTGATTTGAAACCCTTAGAGAGTGTATGTGTGCTGGGGTTAGGGGTTATCACATTTTATTCATTTTTTTTTCTTTTTCTTAGTTCTTATCCCAACATGTGAGTCTATGGCTGCTTTGATATTTATTTGGGGTAAGGAGCTGGAAAGGGACTGGGTTTCCCCTCTAGATCCCAGTGTCTCCTAAGAATCTGACTCCTTGCTCTTTGCTGTATCTTGGAATGGGGAGTCTGTGTATAACAAGCAAAGAAGAGAACTTGGCTCGGGAAGCCTGTGAGCAGTCATTGCTGAAATGTAAATGCAAAAGATTGAAAGGAAGGATGTGAGAGTGAAGCCAGCTGTCTCGCTTCCAGCTGTAGAATCCTCAGAAGAGCTGCCGCGCTCAAGGTCAAATACACAAGCCCAACTTGGATAAAAATTGCCAGGGAGTTAGAGTGGACGTTCTCTGATGTTCTGATGACTTTGAAGGGGGCACTGTAATTCCCTCCCACAGCAAGGCTTACTTTAAAGAAAAACCCTGCTTTGGGGATCTCCCTTTTTGCTCACCTCCCTGCAGCGTCAGGGGATGCCAGGCGAGGTTGGCATCACTCCTTATAGCAAGGCAAGTACTCTTTCTGAGGGCTTCATAGTGACAAGGCCCTGGCACACCTGCTAGGTCTTCAAAAGTATTTTTTTAACTTGACAATTATTTAACAATTCAGTCTCCTACACTTATAATGTGGTAAAATCAGATGCCAGGAGAGGGGGAAAGAGTTGCTCGGGATGTAAGGAATGCACAGATGCACTGAGAACACTAAAAATCTGAAAATCGCAAACAAACATAAGTGATGAGTTTTTAAATTACAAAAATTATTTTGGATGATATACATGTCCCACAAAAGCTATTTTTACTTTATGGGTTCTTTAATAATGCTAAAAGATATTTGAAGTAATTAACATCAATAAAGGGCTTCCATGGTGGCTCAGTGGTAAAGAATCTGCCTGCAGTGTAGGAGACACAAGAGACGCGGGTTTGATCCTTGAATCAAGAAGATGCCCTGGAGGAGGAAATGGCAACCCACTCCAGTATTTCCCATGCCTGGGAAATCTCGTGGACAGAGGAGCCTGGTGGACTACAGTCCATGAGGTTGCTAAAGAGTTGGACAGGACTAAACAACAAAAAAGTGAACGTTTATATTTTTACTCTAGTTTAGGAAAAACTCTTAAGTAAATTCTATTATAAAACCATAACAAGTAGACAATTAGTTTCTCCACACAATAGATCTTACTGAATGTGCCAGGGTGTCAGAGGAAAGAACTCAGGAAAGAGAATAGAGACATTTGGAGGAAAAGGGGGAATTAAAAAAGAACATCTTCATGGAGGAAAGTGCACATGAGTCATATTGTACATTTTCGTTTCTCCTAATATCATATAGTCATTCTTTTTCTACTCTGACAGGTGAGTGAGAAGTGTTGCTATTCCTTTCTACAAATTAACAAAATCAAGGCTTAAAAAACCAGGGCTTTGGAAAAGAAGGAATTATCATAGGATTAGAGCAGAACTCTGAGCTTCTGCACTCTAAATCTTAGCCTCTACCTGTCTCTTAAATAAATTCAAGCTAACAGATGGCCTGTCATCAGATAGGTCTTTTTTTTTTTTACAGCCCTCTGGTCCCAGTTGGGTTACCACTCTTGCGAATCCTTCCCTATGTCCTTCCAGCTGAAGATATGCACTTCCTCCTCTGTCTTCCCAGAGTTTTTATCTGTACTTTTGTTTTAATCATTCACCTTTGTCTTAACCTTATATTGGCAAACCATCTCACCCACATGTGTGTGGAATGTGAGATTCATAAGAGGAGAGCTCATTTTTTCTGTTCTTCTTTGCATCTCTTTTCCCTATTCATGCTCAAATCTTACTCCACATTCCAAAATAATGCTCAAAGCAATACCACTCACCCTGGGGGTATCTAGTTTTTTATGGTTTTTTTTTTTTTTTTTAAACAAATGTCTTAGTCTGCTCAGGTCATAACAAAATACCATAGATTGTGTGGCTTAAAGCGACAGAAATTTCTCACAGTGCTAGAGGCTGGAAATCAAAGATCAAGGTACCAGCATGGTGGATTTCTGGTACGAGCTCTTTTCCTGGCTTGCAGAGGGTCACCTTTTTTATTGTGCCCTCACATGCCAGGGAGAGAGAGAGTGTGTGTATACAAGCTCTGTGGTGTCTGCTTTTATAAAGATACTAATCTCATAGCGAGGACCCCAGCCTCTTTAAGTCATCTAAAACCAATTGTCTCCCAAGGGCCCCATCTGCAAATACCATTCCATTGTGAGTTTGGACTTCAACATGAATTTTGGGAGGATGCAGTTATGGTGGCTTGGTGGTAAAGAATCTTATCTGCCAATGCAGGAGATGAGGGTTCAATCCCTGGGTTGGGAAGAACCCCAGGAGAAGGGGATGGCTACCCACTCCAATATTCTTGCGTGGAAAATCCCATGGACAGAGGAACCTGGAAGGTGACATTCCATGGGGTCACAAAAGAATCAGACACAACTTAGCAACTAAACAACAATAGTTCTGTACATAGCAATGAGTTGCACCTTTTGGCTATAGGTCTAAATGCATTATTGGTACTGGTTGATGGAGTGATGATTAGAATATCCTGTGTTTCTAGATATGGAAGCTACATACTGAGATATTTAACAGGTGTTGAGTATCTTCTTGCCTTTAAAGAATTCTGGTGGACCTTCAGTAGGGCCATATTAATAAAGCATTATATAGCCCCACTGAATTTTCCTTTTAGGTTGCACTTTCACCGTCTAGATTTTACCTCATTTTTAGGCCAGAGAAAAGAGAAAGACTTTGGTTCTTTGGAGATTTATTGTGCATTCTTATTAGATCATTTGGAAATTGGCACAAATGGCAGGAAGCCAAACTGGCCTATGTCTGGCCAGGCAGTGTCTTCAGGTCATTCCAGAAAAGCTGCCGGAATAATGGTGTGTTGTCCAATAAAGTGCTTTATGTCAAAGTCTCTTTTGAAATTAACTCGTCATGCACAGATCAATAAGCCTCACCAGTTTGCCAATGTAATTAAGAGGTGGCAGGTTAAGCATTCCTAATTAAGTTCAAAGTAAAATAAAATGAAGAAGGTTACTTTTGTGAAATTGTGCTTTCAGACTTTGCTCAAGAGTGTTTCTGAGTTTTTATAGAATAGAATCCAGGAGATGGAGGTGATTACTGTCTCCAAGTCTTGGGAAAAGTAAGCATTTAAACATATGTATCTTGAATACTTTTAACTGAAGAATAAACTATTTGCTGATCACGAGAGCCATTGAATGAACACCTCCTGTGTACAGAGGGCTGAGTTCAGTGCTCTGGGGGATAAGAGCGCCTTGAAACTCAATTCCTGCTCTCTTGGAGCTTTTAGATGAAGGAGAAGCACCAGACACATACCCAGGTGTAATACAAGGCAGAATCTATCTGTGAGGGAGACTCAGCCAGTGATGAGAGCTCTGAAAAGGGTGGATGTGGAGGGGGGTCAACACCAAGAAAGATCTCCCAGACGATGCAGCACTTGAGCTAGACCTTGAAAATAGAATCACAGATGATGGTGGAAAGAATGCACAAAAACAATTCCAATTTCTAAACATTTGTTTTCCATGGTGAAAACCTCTGGGATAAAAAGAAAAGAAACCAGCCTGCTGATATATAAGAATCTGTTGGGCATTCATTTAATGTGTTATTCTGCAGAAAAAGTGAGAGCAGAAGAGGTAAAGAATATCTTCTGGTTCATGGATTTTCCTGCATATACAATAAAATAGTCTTGGACTCATTACCTTCCTCTGATGGGTCTTAATCAGATTTATTACAGAGGCCAAATTCCCTTGCCCTGAGACCACCAGAAACAGCAGCCAATGGAAAAGCCATGTTGGTACTGTTCTTCCTTTTCTGAAAAAGTGGACACTTAAAAGTTATGAATCCTCCTGTCAATGCAGGAGATGCTTGAGGCATGGATTCAATCCCCGGGTCAAGAAGCTCCTCTGGGTTAGGAAATAGCCCACTCCAGTATTCTTGTGTGGAAAATCCCATGGACAGAGGAGCCTAGCGGGCTACATACAGTTCATGGGGTCACAGAGTTGGACACAACTAAGTGATTGAGAACATAAAAGCTATGAAAAATGCTAATATACCTTTAGACGGTTTAAGTCCATTTTGCTCATTGAATTGAGTGGAAGTCAATATTGATGCCATTGAAACCTGAAAGGACCTTGAAGACTTTAACACAAGCCCCATATTTTGCACATTAATAAACTGAAGACAAATTAGAATGCAGTTTTTCCAGGGAAGACAGAGCCAAGTAACTTCCTCAATCCTATAATAGCGGTCTGTTATTAGATATTTATGTTACCTTCACATGGAACAGAATGATTAGGCTTTTAGGAAAGAATAACTTGACTCCCAATTCCCCAAGTTACTACTGGATGGTATTAGGCAACTTCCCTTAATAATCTGTTTTCCAGCTATGATAATTATATATCTTTTAGCATTTACCATCTGTACCAATTGCTTAGCCTAATAAGACCTTACACTTAAATTCATGTGCCCAAAGTACTTTTATCGTTGCTTTTCATTTGATGCTCACAATTCCACAAGGCAGATGTTATTCCTAGATTAAACATGAGAAAACTGAGGCTCAGCTAAGGTAGCCCCAGTAGCTAAAAAACTGAAAAATGTTCTGACTTCCATCCTCTGGCTAGGTGTCTGGTTTTCTTACCTCAGCATCGCAGTTGCCTGACTAAATGGTCTTCAGTCATTTATCCATCCACTGAGTATTTATAAGCACTTTCTATATTTCAAATATTGTAGTAGGCATTAGGGATACAGAGTTTAAGAAGACACAACCCTGAGTCCTTGGGGAACTCCCTATGTGAAGGAGATAGCCATCCAGACAAACAAATATGTAGCATGTTAAATGCATACTGGGTGTTTGAGGGAACAGGGGACACACAGGATTGAGGGCATAATTTTGTAGCTGTTTATCTAAGCATGGCAGAGTCCTGTCTCTCCAGCTGGACTGTGAGTGTCTTACCATGTCATCTGCCTGTCTGCCCTGAGACTCCATGCACAAGCCTCATACTCTGCTGATATTGAGTCGATATCTGTTGATGATGATGATGATTTTTCCCTCTTGATTTTCACAACCCTGGAGAGGTTTCCTGCTGGCTCTTGGGTATAACAGAGTTTAATTTACAATTTTGAGTTAGCCTTTTGAAAATCACTTTTAAGAAAAATAAACAACTTTATGAGTTAGCATCTAAATATTAATATAGTACTAACATGCTCAATATAGTAATGATCCTGTTTTAACCAGCCTTTGCACAACATTTGCAGTTTAGAGTGTTGTACTTATATGACTGTTCTTTTCTTCTGTCAGTGAATTGTAAGTTTCATTAGGCTTTCAAAAAAGCCTTTAATCAGTCTTTAAAATTCTAATTATTCCCGAGTATCTAATCATTACTGCTTCATTGATATTTTCTGTAGTATCAAACATTGCAACTGTTTTGCACAGGAAGGGGATGGATTGCAGTGCTATTCAGTTCCAAAGAACACCCATATTTTCAAAATTATGGGGAAGTTTTTTCCTCATAGCCAAGTCGTGATTAAATGTGTCAATTGCACAAGCTTGGAATTCTGTTGCACAATGCCAACATTTTGTATTGCTTTATTTTGACCATATATTACAAACAGAATTGTTTCCCGGTTCATTTATATATATTTCCTGGTTTCTGAAATCTTAACTGGCAAGCTTTGTGAACAAATATTAATTTCAAAGATACTAGAAATAAAGCAAAAATGAGGTTTTCCTCATATATCTAAGAATCACCTTTAATCATTTAATTCCCAAGATGTAATTTGTCCAATTCTACTGTAGATAGGAGCTCATTATAAAGATTCTAGGTTGGGCAGCCTCTCTAGCAGGAGTGACCTTTTTGATTGTTTCCCAGCATTTATGATAGTATACAGAATGAATTGCAAGGTAAATGAGTAAACTGGACTTGATTTACCAAACACAGAGTAGCCTTTCCCTTCTCCAGGAGATCTTCCCAACCCAGGGATCGAACCCAGGTCTCCAGCATTGCAGGCAGATTCTTTACCAGCTGAGCCACAAGGGAAGCCCAGTTTACCATAAAACAAAGCTCCATTTACCCTGGGGGGAAATAAAAATTTATGCCTACCACAGATTTATTTTCTTGAAAAATAATTGGGAAATTTATAAGCAGATACTACAACACTAATTTCTCAACTAAATATTTTTTTTTCCAAATAACAATTTAAATGGGACTGAAAAAGAGAAAGTGTAATTTAAATATTTTTGAGTGCGGTACTGGATAAATGTGTGTGTGTGTGTGTGTGTGTGTGTGTGTGTGTATTGAATTTGAAAGTAATTTATGGAAAATGCTGCCAGCATGGTATTTCAAATGCTCCACAATTTGAATTTAAACTGCTCAATGGGATCATTAAGATTATTATGCATGTTTTCCAAAGAGTTTGAATTCAAATGACAACTTTAAAAGAAAAAAAAAAAAAGATGCCCTTTAAAAACTGAGGAATGTTATTGCACTTATAGAAATTCGTGCAGTTTGAAGTAATTTGCCACCTCCCCTTCTGGAAAAGTACCTGATGATAATGTTGTCAAGAGATAGGGATGTTGGAGAAAGTGCATATTGCAGGCAGATTCCCTTGGTGAGTAAAATCAGGTTGTAAAGCACACTTCACAGACTGGATTATTTCATTTAGTCCAGTTGACAGCAGAAGATGAGAAAGGGTTGGGAATCAACGTAGGTTGGAGCACAGGGATCCCATGATGGCAAGGCTCTGTTGAGTAGTGCCTAAAAAAGCCCTCCAGATTCATCAAGTGTGCCATGTGATTCTCTTTCTCTAGGTGGGTCTTGGCCTGTGGAGGTCTGCTTTCATTGTGTGCCAGTTAACAAAGTGAATAATTTATGAAAGAAACAAACAGGCGTGCTTACTCACTTTTCAGAAGAAGCCTTTCTGCCATAGATTTGGGAAAGCTGTTTTGCAATGGATTTACCATTATATTCTTTTGAATAAGTGTAGTTCCAGTGATGGGAAATTTACTAGCTCTCAAGACAGCTTTTTCATTTGTTGAACTCTCTAAAGGTTATAAAGTTACTTCTTGTTTTGGATGGAAGTCTCTTTCCTTACAACATCTACTCATCTGTCCACAAAGAAGACAGCTAATACATCTTTCATTTGAAAGCTTTTTAGGTATTTGAAGAAAGTTCTCAAGTCCATCTGAATCTTCTCTTCTTCTGGCTAAATTCTCCATCCATGTGTTATCTGTACTGATATCAAGGCCTCTTACTGGGCTGACCACTGTCTTCTAGATTCATCCAGCGTGTCAATATTATTCTTCCAGTTCAGTACTTAAAACTTCCATTACCTTAAATAAACAAATTAATGTATTGGAATATGTAGAACTTGATTTCAATAATAAATATGTAAAACAACAAAAACAGAAAGATTCTGAGTCACAACACTTTCTTAAAGTTGAAGGAAAATTTTATAATCCATTTCCCAACTCTAGTGAAATAAAGTAAGGTTACATACTAGATCTGGTTCCCTTCAATCTATTTTCAGCAGAAGTAAAATGAGATTTATAACATTTATCATTTTCTTACTTAGACTGAAGTATGTGTTTCATCTTCATCTAGGAGTTAACGTACTCATTTCTTTGCACCGTTAGCAGTCAGCACTGCCTTGGTACAGGTGATGTGCATTCAGTGTTTAGAATTAAGGAGCATTAGTAATAATTCCAAGTGCTTTCCAGTTTATAAAACATTTCCAATCTAAATTGGAGTTTGACATACAGGTTTTGGTTCTTGTGTGTGCCTGTGTTGTTGCTGTTGTTTTTATATGGGGAAATCCAGGCTCAGAAAGCTTAAGGGACTTAAGAACGCAGAGCTGGTCAGAGGAAGACATCGTGGCTCTAAAATTTTGTCATTTAAACCAGAGAATCTGTAAGTACCATCCCTTGGTTTTTGCCTGGGTAGAATGTGTTTTTAAATGCTTTGAGGAGAGAGAGCACTTTGATTTCTATACCCTTATTAGAGGTGTTATTCAAATTCAAAAGCTTTTGGTGAATTTGAAAGCAATCTTTTGGATTTCTAGGAGTTGCATTAGAGCAGCTTTTCTTTAGAGCATCCAAAATGAATCTGCAGTGTCTTGTGGGAATGGGTAATCTGTGAGGACTAGAACTGAGACAGCAAATGGAACCTTTTTAAAGGTCCCCAGCAACTTTGGACAGAGAAGGCAATGGCACCCCACTCCAGTACTCTTGCCTGGAAAATCCCATGGACGGAGGAGCCTGGTAGACTGCAATCCATGGGGTCGCTAGAGTTGGACACGACTGAGCGACTTCACTTTCCCTTTTCACTTTCATGCATTGGAGGAGGAAATGGCAACCCACTCCAATGTTCTTGCCTGGAGAATCCCAGAAACGGGGGAGCCTGGTGGGCTGCCCTCTATGGGGTCGCACAGAGTCCGATAGGACTGAAGCGACTTAGCAGCAGCAGCAACTTTGGATACATTTTGTATCCAAATTCTGAAGCACAAGTTGGAGAAATGATGCTTCAGTGAAGAGAGTGATGATTCGAAATAAATAAGCTATGAGATCAGGCAAAGTACTCAAACTTGGGCTCCTAGGCTCCAGCCAATTTCTCCAGCCACTTGGACACAGTCCTCCAGAAGCCCAGGCTGATGCTTCATATGGACTGATAGTAAAAAATCCAGTGCTTCTCCTTGTTTCTCCCTCCTAGTGGGAAAACCATCCTCACTGCCTCCCTGACCTCACCACCATCAGTCCACATCCATCCCACCTCAGAATTGCCCAGGGAGCCTTCTCATCACACCATTCTGTGTCTGGATCCATATCTTTATCAAAAGGTGCCCACGGTTTCTTTCAGAATGCTCCTGAAAATTTCCATGTTTGATTAAGTGTCCCAGCCATACAGCCCTTTCCAGTAATCCCAGTATTGGGCAGCCAGTTCCAGTAATGGAGGAGACATTTCCAACTATTAAGCAATGGCCACCCTTTCAAAGGAGTTTGAGCAATCTCATTTTCAAGTTGTGTTTAAAGCATGCTTCTGGATGCCAAAAGGCATCTGGGCCCTAGCTATGACAGCACTGGGGAGATTTTGGGTAAAAAGGTTATTATACTGATCCTGACAGTTCACTGGGCAGAACTCACTGGGAGGGGTAAATGGGGTTTTCGGATTCTTCTTCATGTAAAATCTATATAACAATATTCATCAGGGTTTTGTGAATATCAAATAGAACTTTTTGGCACAGTGGCTGCTGCCGTTTGTGGGTCATATTCAACTGTCAGCAATATGAACTGCCTTAAAAGAAAGGCAGGTAAGTATTCTTTTGATACGGATGAACTTATATGCAGGGGAGGAATAGAGAACAGAGGGGTGGACATAGGAGGAAAGGGGAGGGTGAGGCAAATTGGGTGACTGGGATTAATATATCTATACTACTGCGTGTAAGACAGATAACTAGTGGGACCTAGAGGGTGGGATAGAGGGTGAAAGGGAGGCTCAAGAGGGAAGGGATATCTGTATAATTATAGCTGATTCTGTGGTGCTGGAGAAGACTCCTGAGAGTCCCTTGGACTGCAAGGAGATCCAGCCAGTCCATCCTAAAGATCAGTCCTGGGTATTCACTGGAGGGACTGATGTTGAAGTTGAAAATCCAATACTTTGGCGACCTGATGCGGAGAGCTGACTCATTTGAAAAGACCCTGATGCTGGGAAAGATTGAGGGCAGGAGGGGAGAAGGGGATGACAGAGGATGAGATGGTTGGATGGTATCACCAACTCAATGGACATGGGTTGGGGTGGACTCCGGGAGTTGGTGATGGACAGGGAGGCCTGGTCTGCTGAGGTTCATGGGGTCACAAAGAGCCGGACACGACTGAGCAACTGAACTGAACTGAATAGCTGATTCACTTTGTTGTACAGAAAAAACTAACACAACATTGTAGGCAGCTATACCCCAATTAAAAAAAAAAAAAAAAAAAGAATGCTAAAAAAAGGAAAGCAGACACTTGCAAGATCTCCAAAGAGACTGAACATACTATCAAACAGGAGCATCCTGCCACTGAAAGGAAAAGGTCAGGTTCTAAATGACCACTTGTCAGAGATGACTCTTGTCAAGTAAGGGGGGAGTGGAGAAAATGACCTATACCAGTCTTTCTAACATGAAAGTAAACACAGGAAAAAGGATACTGTACGTCCATAACCCCCCTGCCATACCTGCCCGCAAAACCCACATGGTATACCTGTCTTCTTAAAAGAGTGGCAAGTGGAGTTATCCATGAGCCCTGGATGGAAATAATACAGCAATACCAGTGAATGCCTTTTACAGTTAAAGGGTACTTAGCTTCACCTGCAACCAAAGATTCCAATCAGGAAATATCAAGATGAAAACTGCAAACTCAGTTTCTCATGACATTCAGGACCATTCTTGTCACTTGGTTCAGTTTCCATGTACCTGGACTGAAGGCTGCAAAGCAGGGCACAAAACTCAGACACTGAATCAAAGAGAAATCAGTTTAAACCCATGCTGTATTAATCTGTACTTTGTGACAAGTCAAGGTTATTTGTTCTCTAAAGCCGGTTGGTAAAAAGGTTGATAGCATTTACTGTTTTGGGCTACTGGGAAGATTAAATAATTTCATATAAGTGCCAAGCACAGTGCCTGCTTTCTAACAAGTGTTTAATAATACTAGCTGTTGCTGAGATTCATCCCGAAGACATTTATCACACCATTTTGTTGTTGTTCAGTCGCTCAGTTGAGTCCAACTTTTGCGACCTCATAGACTGTAGCATGCCAGCTTCCCTGCCCATACCACACCTCCACTGGAAAATAGAGTATGCCATAGAAATTTACATTTCCTTCAATCTTTTGCTCTTCTCTATCACTCTTTTCTGGCAATACTGTAATCTGGATGAACTGAACCACTTGTCTTTTGCTCACTGAAGCAGCTGCATGTTGCTGCAGAAAAGTACACATCCAGACCTGCTGATATCATGATAAACTGTGACCCACTTTTATCATCTGCTCGGATTTAGAAAAGGCAGAGGAACTAAGATCAAATTGCCAACATCCATTGGATCATAGAAAAAGAAAGAGAGTTCCAGAAAAACATCTCCTTCTGCTTTATTGACTACGTCAAAGCCTTTGACTGTGTGGATCACAACTGGAAAATTCTTAAAGAAATGGGACTACTAGACCAGCTTACTGCCTCCTGAGAAATCTGTATGCAGGTCAAGAAGCAACAGTTAGAACCAGATGTGGAACAACAGACTGTTTCCAAGTTGGGAATGGAGTAAGTCAAGGCTGTATATTATCACCCTGATTATTTAGCTTCTATGCAGAGTACATCATGCGGAATGCCAGGCTGGATGAAGCACAAACTGGAATCAAGATTGCTGGGAGAAATATCAATAACCTCAGATATGCATACAGATGACACCACCCTTATGGCAGAAAGTGAAGAAGAACCAAAGAGCCTCTTGATGAAAGTGAAAGAGGAGAGTGAAAAAGTTGGCTTAAAATTCAACATTCAAAAAGCAAAGATCATGGCATCTGGCCCCATTACTTCACGGCAAATAGATAGGGAAACAATGGAAACAATGACAGAGTTTATCTTCTTGGGCTCCAAAATCACTGCAGATGGTGACCACAGCCATGGAATTAAAAGACACTTGCTCCTTGGAAGAAAAGCTATGTCCAACCTAAACAGCATATTGAAAAGCAGAGATATTACTTTGCCAACAAAGATCCATCTAGTCAAGGCTATGATTTTTCCAGTGGTCATGTACGGATGTGAGAGCTGAACTATAAAGAAAGCTGAGTATGGAAGAATTGATGCTTTTGAACCGTCTTGTTGAAGAAGACTCTTGTGAGTCCCTTGGACTGCAAGGAGATCAAACCAGTAAATCCTAAAGGAAATCAGTCCTGAACATTCATTGGAAGGACTCCAATACTTTGGCCACCTGATGCAAGAACTGATTCACTGGAAAATCCCTGATGCTGGAAAAGATTGAAGGCAGGAGGAGAAGGGGACGACAGAGGATGAGATGGTTGGATGGCATCACCGACTCAATGGACATAATTTGAGTAAACTCTGGGAGTTGATGATGGATAGGGAGGCCTGGCATGCTGCAGTCCATGGGGTCACAGAGAGTTGGCCATGACTGAAACAGAACTGAACTGAACTGTGACCCACTTTGACCCCACTTACAGCTTGCTTTCTTAGCTATTAAGAAAGCAAGCTGCTCTCAGCTATTATATACATTCTCTACTCCAATTTCTGACTGCCCCCCATCCACAATCCCTCCTCCACATTCTCCAGAGTGACAATGAAAGCCACCAGACCAGCTGACCCTCCCCCATCTTCTTCTGTCAAATTTGTCCCTGTCCTCTCTGTTCCTTCTGTTACAATACCAGAAGAGCCCATCAAATGATCCAAGGCCCATTAGCCCGATCTCATTTCCCCCATCCCGAGAGGATTTTCTCCCCCTAGGTCATCTCTTCTTCTTCCTGGATCCTCTGCCTGTCCTTCTTGACTGGATTCTTTTCACCAGCATCCAGTTGTGTTCTTGCATGGCATGGATCCCCCCTTGACTACACAACTCTCCCTAGATATGGCATTGTTGTTGTTGTTGAGTCCCTAAGTCATGTCCAACTCTTTGCAACCCCATGGACTGTAGCCTTCCAGGCTCCTCTGTCTGTGGGATTTCCCAGGCAGGAATACTGGAGTGGGTTGCCATTTCTTTCTCCAGGGGATCTTCCTGACTCAGGGATTGAATCTGCAGGCAGATTCTTTACCACTGAGCCACCAGGTTGCATTATCAAAGCCAGACTAGAAAAATTTTCATTACACATGCTGCCTCATTTTCCTTATCTCATGTTCTGTCTTTCCTCCTGCCTGACTTTTCTCCCCAGCACTCCTACCTCCACTGCCTTGGCTGAGGACATCTGTGACTTGTTACTTCCACATTTCCAAAACTACAGGTCACTGTCAGGGTTCATCTGACATGATATCTCAGCAGTGGGGAATGGACGTTTCGTCTTTAAAAAACTATCCTCCTAGCCTCCTTGGCATTTTGAGCTTTCTGATTTTTCTATTTATATACTTCTCAGTTTTATTTTTGTTTTTTTTTTTTTTTGCTGTCGTACTCCTTCTTCCATGTCCCATGTCTAGCTTCTCTTGGCTACTTTTCTCCCCAGTTCTCACTGTAGTCACTCTCATTTTGTCCCAAGCATCTAAGTACTATCAATATGCTGTCATGTTTAAAATAGGTACCTTGATTGTGTTGTTATTATTTTTTATTTTAGCCATTCTGCTAAGTGGATAGTGATATTTCATTATAGTTTTAATTGGCATTTCCCCAATGGCCAATGATGAAGGAATGCTGGAAAGAATGTGAATAAACTGGGATCACTCATACTTCGTTGGTGGGAATGCAAAATGGTATACTCATGCTGGAAAACAATTTGGGAGTTTCTTTAAAAATTAAAGAAACATGCAACTACTGATAAGCTGCTGCTAAGTCGCTTCAGTCGTGTCCGACTCTGTGCGACCCCATAGACAGCAGCCCACCAGGCTCCCCCGTCCCTGGGATTCTACAGGCAAGAACACTAGAGTTGGTTGCCATTTCCTTCTCCAATGCATGAAAGTGAAAAGTCAAAGTGAAGTCGCTCAGTCGTGTCCAACTCTTAGCGACCCCATGGACTGCAGCCCACCAGGCTCCCCTGTCCCTGGGATTCTCCAGGCAAGAGTACTGGAGTGGGGTGCCATTGCCTTCTCCAACTGATAAGCTAGCAGTTGACTAATGGACCTTTATTCCAAAAAATAATAAAGACAAGTTTACTCAAAAATCTGTTCATAGCAGCTATATCTATGACAGCTCTAAACTGGAAATAATCCAGATGTCCTTCAGAGATGGTCTATTCTTACCCAGGAATACTATTCAGCAATAAAAAAAAAAAAAAAAAAAGGAATGAATTACTGATACACACCAAAACCTCAAGAGAATTATGCTCAGTATAAAAGCTTATTCACAGAAGGTTGCATATTGTATATTCCACTTACATAACATTCTTGAAAGAGTGATAGATATAGTGAACAATTGAGCGGCTGTCAAGAGTTACCGTTGAGGGGAAGAGTCAAGGGTTAAGGATGGGTGGGAGTGGGTGTGGTTATAGAAGGGCAACAGAAGGATCATCGTGGTGAAGAAGCTGTCCTGTATCTTGGCCATGGTGGTGCACGTATTATATATATGCATGTAATAAATTGCCTAGAAGTATGTGCAAATACACATAAACACGTCTAAGCTTTGTTCTCTCTGCTCTCTCACTTCCTACTCACTACTCACCACCTGCAATCCAGCTTCTGTCCCAACCTTTCCACTTACACCTCATTCCTCAGAATCACTAGTGGCTTTTTTGATGCTAAATGTGCTGGGGATTGTTCTTTCCTTATCTCTCTTGAGCCCTATGCACCATTTAAAGGTGTTGACACTATCTCCTCAAAACGTGTTCTTCATTTAGCTTCTGTGACACCAACCACTCTGGGTTTTTCTTTTACCTCTCTACTCACAACTCCCCACTCCTTTTTTTTTTTAAACAGATTTCCTTTCTTCATTCCTTAATTCGATGTTTTTCTGAGTTCTGCCCTAATCCTCCTTCCAGTCTCACTCCACTCTCACCTAAATGACTTCATCTGCTCTCGTGACTACAGATATCATCTGTGTGTTGAATATTCTCTAGCCAAGATCTGCAGTTGAGTTTTCTCTCTGAGCTCCAGCCTAAATATCTATCCACTTACCAGTCTTCATCAATTGGCTCATAGGCCCACAAACCCAACACTTTCAAAATAGGACCCACAATTTTCCCTTTAAACCCCCGCTTCCCGCTGTTCCTCTTTGGTGAATGGCACCATTTGTTTGCCCTGATTGAAGGCACAGGCAGGAACTGCCCTAATTCCTGCCCCTTGTTTCACCTTATCCTCTTATCCACTCACTCACCAAGTTCTGATGTAACACTTCAGCTTCCTTTATGTTTACCTTCAAAATCCTATAGTGACTTTTCACTGCCTTCAGGATAAAGTTCATGCTACTCAGACTGGCATATAAAAAGACTGCACCCACATATGCATGCCCATGCACGTGCATATACGCACACACACAAACACACACACACTTCCAAAACAGGGAGGTTTTCTCTTACCTCTGGGGCTAAGGTATGAGAAATACTTTCCCTTCTTGGAATCTGTGACTTTCTCATATTCATCTTCTTACTTAGCCAAGAATTATCTTCCATAAGGCCTCAGTTTGGACTTCACTGAAAGTATGGTCCTTGTTCCTGTCCTCCCCAGTGTGCTTGACAGCATCTTCTGCTTTCCCCCTACCATAACACGTGTTTAAAGGACCCAGGTATTTCTCATGTACCCCATTCACTATAAACTCTCCCCAAGGGCAGGGATACCTTGTTCCTCACTGCATCCTATAGTGAGCCCTCAAATGTTTCTTGCCTGCTGGGTTGGACTGAACAAACATGAGATCATTAAATACGAAGCCATACGCATAAGCACTATACGGGCAGCTTAGGGGTCAATGAGCCCGTGCTGGATGAATGATTCCCCACTGCACAGCCAGCCCCTGATTTCCAAAACTTGTAGTCATTTCCTGTGTATCTTGCCAGCCCTCTTTTCAATTGTTTTTGCAAGCTCTCGCCTACATTGTATAAGGCCAGAATGACTCAGGGTCTAACCAGTGCTGACTGTAAGTGTGACATCACGAGCCTCTGGCGCCCCTTCTCAGTTTCAGTGGCTGCTGCTCTGCTGACTGGCCCATCGCAGTAGGGCATGGCTGATCCCCCAGTATGTGGTCCCTCCAGCCTCCGTGGTTATCTCACCTAATATGTTACCTCATCCATAGTGAGTTGTGGGGAGGGGAGGATTGTTGTTTTTAACAGTTATCATAACATGTCTGTCTTAGTGGAAAGTATATTAAACTGGAAATCAGGGAACCTGGATCCTCCAGGGGGCTGCCCTGGAGCATCTGAGGTGCCCATCCCTTGACAAGGTGTGTTTATTTTATGGCAGTAAAGACTTATCTCATCATGTCCTGTTGTATAGCTAGATTATGTGTGTACAATGATTTGAAAGACTCCAGTGAAGAAATCTTGTAAAATATAAGAATTATGTGTCTGTGGTGCTGAGTTGGACATGACTGAAGGGACTTAGCAGCAGCAGCAGCAGTGCTTTACACTTCTCAATATGCCTTCATATCCATTATCTTATTTAATCCTCATGCACTTGGAAACTGAGACTTGGTGATTTATTCATGTGAACAAAAATAATGCAGCAGAACCAATAATTTTGATTGTATATAAAGATCAAATGAAAATTGATTTAAAAAGCATTATCCATTAGACAAAGAGTGAGGCCTTCAGCAGGCAATTCACAGAAGCAACAATAAAAATAACTGCTAAACCTATGAAAAGATGTTCAGCCTTATTTTACTTAAAGAAATGCAGTTTAAAATACTATTTTCCACTTATTTGAATGGCCGTGGTTTACATGTTTAATACTTGCCTTTGGTAAAGGTGTGGGAAACAGGTACTCTTGTATGTTTTTGATTAGAGTAAAATTGATACAATCGTTTGGAAATAAAACTTGGCACCATCTTTAAAATGTTTAATTATACCCATATTTTGACACTATAATTTAAAATGGTATGCTGTTTGATTTCCTCAAGGGCACAGCAGTACCTGTTCAAAAATATACCTGTGGCATTGTTTGTAATGTTGTAGAGACTAGTTAAATAAAATTACAAAATAAGATATGGCAAATTCATTCAATAACATGAAGACTAATAGAATAAGATAAATCTGTATGTACTATAAAATGCATCCAAGAAAAGCTAGATGAAGAAAAAACAATGGGCAGAACAGTACATAAATGATCTCATTTGTGTTTAAAGAAAAACTTTTAAAAGAGTGTTTATGTGTGAATGTATGTGTTTGTGTGTGTGTGTGTGTGTGTGTGTGTGCATGCATGCACACACACACACACCCATCTATGTACAAGCAGAGAAAAATTGTAGGAATCAAGTTTTGGGTGGTTACCTCTAGGATGGAGTTTTATTTTTCACTTTATATCCTTCCGTGCCAATTCAAATTTTACATGAGTATACATCCATTTACATATAAAAATTTGAAAAGTTAGCGTTCGGCTTAGATAGTCCTCACTTTCGCAAGCTGTGGTGTTTTTCATTGATTTCCCAAATTTAATTGACCCGAATAGAAAAGCCTAAAAGACAAAAAAAAAAAAAAAAGCACTTCAGAAGCTTTAGATTTATGTGACTTGTAAAGTAAAAAAACATCAATAATCCCACTCAGCGAGTCAGAATCCCCACCTTCACCCCAAATCGTGATGGCAAGCAGGTGACTAATCTGTGGCCTTTCTTGCCCCTTGTGATCTGTCAGCTGTCACAGAGTATAGGCCTCAGAGTGGGAGGACCCGAGAGGCTACCAATCACCTCACCACAATAACCTTCTGCAGATCAAGGCCCTACATCCAAGACAAATGAGTGTCCATCCGCTCTTTGCTCCCTCTGGCCACTTTGTCCTGTGGATCCATGCCCTTGCCTCCTACTCCATAATACCTTCTTCATGAAAGAATGAAGCTGCTCCTTTATTTCAAATCCTTCAGTAGGTTCCTCTTCCCAGTGCTCCTGGTCACTAGTTGTTCTGTATATAAACAAAGCTTCTTAATGTATTTTAACATGCCCTTGTTTACAGGACCTTTGGGCACTGGTCTGGAGCTGGTGACACATGTGTTGAATGAGTCAGCTGCCCAAAGAGGTGACTGAGATAAGGCAGAGTTTTTTGTATCTCTCCAACCTCATCCCTTCACTCTCCACTCTGATCACACTGGGTTACTTTCAGTTTCCCAGCTACACCAAGGGCTTTGGGTTGGTCCACCCAAAGCCCTTGGTGCACCGTATTTCCGTGTCTAGAATATTCTCTCCCATCCTTCAGATCTCAGTTGACTTTTCACTTTCTCCGTGGAGCCTCTCTGGCATCTCAAGACAGCTTTGTCCGGCTGATGTGTGCAGCTCATAGCACTCTGGGTCTCCCTTCATAGCACCTATTATTTTTTAGTCTGGATTTGGGCTTTGCTTGTCTGCATCCCGCTCTTGAAGGACAGGGAGTTTCTGTCCTCCAGTTGTTTTGAAGGCACTATTATATTCCTTCCCATCACCTGGTGCCTGACACATAGTACACATATAAGCTTTAGCTCAGCCAGACCTCAGGTATTCTGAGCCTGAGCACCCTGCTTTTGCTCCTATGCCAAGCTGTCTTCTCACTGTCTCCCCTTGTTCTGTTCCCATAGCCCAAACACTGTGCCCAGAGTTATTGTGTATCCTCAGGGTTTTTAGGACAGGATAGCGTGAATTCTGAAGATTCCCTGGAGAAGGAAATGGCAACCCATTCCAGTATTCTTGCCTGGGAAATGCCATGGGCCGAGGAGCCTGGTGGGCTATAGTCTATGGGGTCGCAAAAGAGATGGACACGACTTAGCAACTAAACAAGAAGAAGGAGTTGACATTTTAATGTTCTTCAAGATTCAGTTAAGTTAGGAAGGGATAGAATACTTGGAATCATTCTCACTTTGAGAATTGTTTTCTGTCTTTCCTAGTTTCAGCTCCATTCAGATGGATTTAGCACGTGTCAGTCAGTATTTATGGTTTTGGAGAGTGGTTCCATAATACCCCCTCTTCCTCCCACCTAACGTAAGCTCACTGCCTCCACCTCTGTGCTGGGTGTTACTGGTTTTGCCACTGGTGGTAAGTGGGGCTGTGAATCGTACCTTTTTATTTAGAGTTTCAGTCAACCTCCCACTAAAAGTCTTAAGACAATAATTCAGATTTGCACTGGCAGAATTTTAGAATTGCATGTTCCCTCTTCTTCTGAAGGGCTCCTGTTCCTCAGGCTAGACCAGCTTCTCTGACACAGCACAGTAGAAACCATCTAAAAGTTCACAGATTTCTTCTAGGAGTAAACAAACCTACCTAGCTGACTCTGAGGCAGAGGAAAAACAGCAAAAAGCAACCAAGAATGGTTTAGATGAATCTGCTCTTCCTCTTCCCGGCTCACTCATAGTGCCTGTTGAATCAGACATTAGGTAAAATCCAAGTGATTCCTCTACTCAGTCACCCCACCCTGCTAATAAGACCTCTGGAATGCATGAGGCCCTGCATTCGAGTATCAGCTGTATGGACAGTGAGAGATAAAGACGATGCTACATTTAGTTTCAAACTTCCTCACCGTCTCATGTGAGGGAAGATTTTTATAAAGAGTAGAAGCCACAACATCTTGAAATTTCTGAAGGGAAGAAAGAAGTCAGGGCTGTGGACTGAGAGTGAATGTGTCTTTAGTCCCTCTGGTGGGCACTGATCCACATCACAGCGAGCCAGCTGTAGTGTCTGTTAGCTTCAGAGGGACTGGCACACAGCAGTCAGAGGCACAGAGACTTTTTTGTTATTTAGAATTCCAGAAGGAAGAGATTGTCAAGATAAAGGACTCAAGTTTCCCTTTCCCATTGTACTGATAGTGAAGTTGAGGCCCAGAGGAGGGATAGAACTCATCAGTGATTATTTCACTGATGCTCTGAAGCTAGAATGACCACCAGCCCGCCCTTTAAATGAAGCCTGCTCATCCGGGGTGTATGGGCTTCATTGATTAGCAAAAGGGTATCCAGGTCGCTTGGAAACTATTCTCTTCTTCCTGTGAATGAGTGGACATCTTGTTTCTTATTCAGCTGGATTCAGTATCATTCAAAGAACCTATAAAAAGAATTCATGCCCTTAGGTGCTTGGAAGCCAGTGTGATGGATGTTGAATTAGAACTAGAAGCAAGATACACTGGTCCCTGCCCTCCTGGAATTCATAGTCCCATGTCTGGAAGGAGCTTTGGGCTTCTCCTGTGTAATCAATAGTGACAGGCTGGCATAATTTCTTTTGGAGGTGCTTTACAGGACATAAATCTTGTCTTAGTTGATCTCCAGCCAGGCCTTTCTCACCAAGACTTATCATCATCCTCCAATCTAGGGGGCTTTGATTGTTGCTGCTCAGTTGCTCAGTTTCAGTACTTTTCCAGTGCCATGGACTGTAGCCTGCTAGGCTCCTCTGTTCATAGGCTTTCCCAGGCAAGAATACTAGAGTGGGTTGCGATTTCTTTCTCCAGGGGATCTTCCTGACCCATGGACTGAATCTGCATCTCTCCTACATTGAAAGGGAGGTTCTTTACCACTGTGCCACCAGTAAGCCCCGAGGTGCTTGGATAATGAGGGAAAATCATGACAGGAAAAGATGCTTTTCTTTTCTTCAGGTGATGAATCCAGTCTGATTTTAGGGGTTATTTTAGATAGGAATCTTTGAAAGCAGTCTTACATTTTATTCCCTGCAGTGTTCCTGTATGGATAATTTATATTGATAGTTGATAGAAGTGTATCTATTTCTCAACTTTGGTTGTGCATTGTGTGTGTGTGTGTATGTGTGTGTGTGTACGCCCAGTTGCTCAGTTGTATCCACTCTTTGCAACCCCATGGACTTTCTCCCCCAGGCTCCTCTTGTCCATGGAATTTTTAAGGCAAGAATACTAGAGTAGGTTGCTATTTTCCTCCTCCAGGGGATCTTCCCCACCCAGGGATCCAGCCTGCGTCTCTTGTATTTTCTGCATTGGCAGGCAGATTCTTTACCACTAGCACCACCTGGGCTATGCATTGGAATCACCTAAAAATTAGATAATTCCTTTAAACTCTGATGTTAAGTCCCCACTTCAGAACACTGAAACAGAATATTTAAAAGTAAGGCCTAGGCCTTGGTAATATATGTCATTAATAGTCAAATATCCCATAAAAGTCTGACTTTTAACAGCTTAGTTGTATAAAAAAATAACTCCTTAATTCCCAAGTGCCTCCAGCAGAACAGATGAATTTAGATTTCTTTTCTGAAACTTTCTGGAGTATTCTACAACTGTAGTTTAAGTGACTGTGGTTGTCCCCCTATCGCTCGGTCTTGCTCCCAATTTATAACTAACTGGATTTATATTAGAAGGCAAGGAGGAGCACATGATTTTCTAAACCTATTTCTTGAAGTGTTAAAAGAAGAATTCATTGGAAAAAGCCATAGAGGAGATTTGGGATTTAGCATGAGAAAGGATTTTGTAACAATACAACTCAAGAGCCCTCCTGCCTTCTCTATTATGAAGGTCTTGGCTGGGGTTGTTGATGAGCTGTGATGACAAAGATTTCTTTTTGCATTGGCTAGTAGCTGGCCAAAAGGGCCCTGGGATTTTGTCCAGCCCTAGAAATCTACAACAAGCTGAATAAATAGAGTGGTAAAATTGGGCAGAAAGTAGATTTAAAATCTACCCTTATGCTCCCATGTCAAATATTACAGAGAAATATAACTTTAAACATATAATTTTCTTAATGCCAAGTCTTATGTTATTAGTCTGGGCAAATAATGCTGACTACTGTAGCAAATAAACTCCCAAATCTCAGTGATTTAACACAATAGTTTATTTCTATGTGATAAAATCAGATAGGTGGCAGGTGCTTTCCATCTGGGGAGTCAGGGGCTCTACCTCAGTCCATCCACTGGCTCCACCATTCCCTAGAGTTTGCAGGTCTTATGCTAGGTTCTCTGCCATCTGGCAGATGAGGGAAGAGAGAGCATTGAGGATCTTGTGAGGTGGTGGTAAGGATGGTCATGGGTTAGACTGGGCAGTGTGGTGTAATGCTCCATTCTACTCATAATCCATTGACAGGGCCTCAGTCATTTGGCTACAGTTGCAAAGAATGCCTGGAAATGTAGCCCAAAGAAGAGGAAGTGGTTTGGGCTATATCTAGCCATGCTTTAGTTGGCATCATCACCATCATCGTCACCAGTATACTTTCCTGGAATTTTACAAATCCAACTTTGTGAGTTACTTAGCTTAACAAAATATATAAAAGATACGTTTCCATAATATACCTTATCTTTATTACTGTATGTGTTTTCTATCTTGGTCTGATTTAAAATAATGACTAACAAATAGATTCCGTGGGCGCCAACAAGATAATTTAACCTCCTTCATGTCCACAATTGAGGGATGTACCTTATTTTTTGAGGAAGAAAATGTTTATTTAGTTATTCAACAAATATTGAGAGCCCACCACATGTTAGCAGCTGGATATTCAACGGTGACCAAAAATAAGACAAGCAGCCTGCTCCCAGGAAGCTTGTGTTCCTTGAAGGGAACTGGACAAAGTGCTTTAAAAGAAAAAGGAGTTGTCTTACAAGAATTAAAAACAAAGAAAGCTGACCTAGACAAAGGAGTGAGGAGAGCATTCCTCAGGCAGTGCTCCTTCACTGAGGCAGGAAGAGTGAGTGGGATTTGGCCAGCTCAGATGGTGAAGCATACTGACTTGAGGAACTGAAAGAAGGCCAGTGTGGTCAGAGCTCAGAGGCTGAAGGAGAAGCATGATGTAAGGCAAGTTTTCAGAGGTAGACCCTGAAGGACCTTAGGCCTTGCTAAAGGATTTTGGCCATTCTCCCAAAAGTAAAGGGAAGCACCACCATTTCGTTACTTCTTTTACCACTCATCCATCACAGCTTTTCCTGAAAGGTCTTTGGCAATACTGGAGATGTGGAAGCAACACCATGAGTAAGTGAATGGCGGAGCCTTCTCCCTAAGTGCTGTGGTTTTTAGCCACATGGCATGCAGTCTCCATTTCTCTGTTTTTCCTCATTGTTTCCTAGAGCTAAGAGTAAGACAAGCTTGAAGGAAACATGGCTTAGTTAGGAAACCAACCTGAGAAGTGAAGAGGTTCTCCTCTTCCAAATGTGATCCATGTCTGTATCTTCTACTACATGATTCAGTAGGGAGATATAATGAATTTGAAGTCATATTTCCAGACCTTCCCTCTCCCAACCAGTTCCATTTTATCAGCAACTTTCCAGCAGTTATTTTCAGAAATGGGTCTAGATTGCAGCCTTCAGGTTCCTACTCCAGTATACTTTCCACTTTTCCACACAGATCCAATTATAACTCTTCCTTCTCCATAATATTTAAAACATTCCTTCCAATTGAACCAGATCTCTTACTCTTTATCCCCTTTTCTCCCCACTGAGCTGACCTTTCCTTTCCTTCTAAAACTGGAACTAACTCTAAAATTGGAACTCAAGACTCTCATCTCCACAAAATCTGCCCAGAGGACAAATACATTGAGTTTATTCTCCTCCCACTGAACAGACTTCCCTGGTGGATTAGGTGGTAAAGAATCTGCCTGCAGTGCAGGAGACCCAGACCCAATCCCTGAGTCAGGAAGATATCCTGGAGAAGGCAATGGTTATCCACTCCAGCATTCTTGCCTAGAGAAGTCCATGGACAGAGGAGCCTGGTGGGTTACATTCCGTGGGTCCTAACTGTCAGTCATGACTGAGCAACTAACACCCACTGAATAGAAAACCTCCTTGAGGAAACTGTCTTCAGCTATTTTTCTTGAAAACATGACTCTGGGCTCTGGACTGGGTAAAGTGGAATTTGGTGATTTAATGAACCAGAAGAAGACAGAAACTGACAGGACTCAAAAGCTGTTTACATTTGTCCTGGATTTTCTGGAAAACCATGATCAAGCTATTAGTGAACATTCTTGCTCAGTTTGTTGACTCATGAGTGATACATCCCGTGTGTTACGATCCAGGCATAGCACTACTTCCTGTGCAAGAGGGCTGGGGTTCATGGGTGATTAGAATGGTAATAGGGCATCTTACCAGAGAAGGAAAGGGCAACCCACTCCAGTGTTCTTGCCTGGAGAATCCCATGGATGGAGAAGCCTGGTAGGCTACAGTCCATGGGGTCGCACAGAGTCAGACACGACTGAAGCGACTTAGCAGCAGCAGCAGCAGGGCATCTTACCAGAGAAGGCGATGGCACCCAACTCCAGTACTCTTGCCTGGAAAATCCCATGGATGGAGGAGCCTGGTGGGCTGCAGTCCGTGGGGTCGTGAAGAGTCAGACATGATTGAGCGACTTCACTTTCACTTTCATGCGTTGGAGAAGGAAATGGCAACCCACTCCAGTGTTCTTGCCTGGAGAATCTCAGGGCCGGAGGAGCCTGGTGGGCTGCCGTCTATGCGGTTGCACAGAGTCGGACACGACTGAAGCGGCTTAGCAGCAGGGCATCTTACAGTTAATCCAGTCCATCCTATCCATGTTCCCTGATAAATGCTCATTCCTACAGATTCAGTGTTGCCTAAAGATTAGAATCATGAACTCTTCTAGACTTCTAGATAGAGAAGAGTTGGAGAGATCAAAGTCTTGCAAATGACCTGAATTATCAAAAAGTAGAAATTTCATCTCATACATCCTACTTTTAGCTGTCCTGACATGCTTTGTAGTCCTCAAGAACTCTCAACCTTTTCTGATCTTCTGCTTTTGTTCATTCTGTGCCCTGAATTGAAATGCCATTCCCTTCATGTTTATGTTAAACTCTTACATGGCCAAGTTCAGTGTTGTCTCATCCCTGAAGCTTCCTTTTGTCTCATGATTCAAAAGTGAACACTTTCTCTCCTGCTCACTTTATGACATAGATCGTTTTTATTTATATGCTTATGCCTTTATATGCATAAGTCATATTCACTATAAGAGCAGCTTTTGCAAGAAGGGTATATAACTTTTCTTGGCATTTGTGTTTCCTAGAGCTCCTTCTAGTGGGAAAAAGTGATTTGAGGTCAGTAAGAATTTAGTTCAGAAATAAAGCTCTATGACTAAAACATTTATTTATGACCTTGGACAGGTTTCTTAACCTTGCTAAATCTCCTGAATTCCTCACTAGCAGAATCTCATAGAAGTAAATGAGAAGACTCATAGGAGAATTCCTGGAATGGGACTTAGTTATGTTAGGTAGTTAAAGAGACTATGTCCTGCATGACACTGATATGTCTGTAGTGGGTATGTTATGTTTATACAAAATACAAAGTACCTTATCAATAAATAATGATTTTAATATTTAGGAACTATTTATGTGCTGCATTTCACCCATTGAGATTGGTACACTGATCCATCCCATTTTGTAGAATAGAAAACTGAGATTTAGAGAAGCTTGAAGAAGGCAATGGCAGCCCACTCCAGTACTCTTGCCTGGAAAATCCCAAGGACGGAGGAGCCTGGTGAGCTACAGTCCATGGGGTCACTGAGAGTCAGACACGACTGAGCGTCTTCACTCTCACTTTGCACTTTCATGCACTGGAGAAGGAAATGGCAACCCACTCCAGTGTTCTTGCCTGGAGAATCCCAGGGATGGCGGAGCCTGGTGGGCTGCCATCTATGGGGTCGCACAGAGTCAGACACAAGTGAAGTGACTTAGCAGCAACAGCAGCAGCAGCAGTCATTTATCCAAACTTGGCACAGATGTTAGAGGTACTGGAACTTAAACTCAGGCAGTCAGATTCCAGGACCTGTGCTGTTGCCACTGCCTTCTTGATACTTTCTCCAAGCTGAATTATCAGTTAAATAGACAATGGAACTCATAAATCCAGCCCTGTCCAGGGACATAATAAAGTTTGTTCACTGTCCCAAAACATTTGATGATAAATCTTGGTGCCCCCACCCCCGTCCACTGCCTGCCCTGCAAGGTAAACAGCCCAAGGCCATTCTGTCTTTCCTCACAGGTCAGATTTTCTGCTCTCTCCCTGTGTTCATCTTGGTCTCTCTGCCCTGGACAGGCTCCAGTTCTTTTATGTGTCCCTTAAAATATAAGATATAGCTGCTTTGAAATGCTGCTCAGAGTGGTGGTAGAGATGGAAGATATAACTTCAGGTGTCAAAGAGCTTTGTCAAGGAGCTTATTTTAGTGAGAACATGAAGTAGCCACTTGTTGGCTTGAGTCAAGCCCGCGCTCATCCCTTGGGTAGCCCATGCTGGGAAGATGCTCGACTGAAATGAGGGAAGGACGCTTAAGGGAAGGAAGATTTCACCCTCGATGAAGCTGCTCCAGGTTCAGGTTTCCTGAACTCTGTCACTTGCTGGTGAGTGTTCTTGCTCAGGGTGTAAAAATACAGCTGCAGTCGGGTTCCACCCTCTCCACTTAGAAGGGTGATTAACCATTTGTAATGGATAATTATTTAATTGCCAGTTCGGCTACATGTGTGTAGTTGTTTTTCTTCTTTCTCCTTCAGTGTAAGCCAAGTCTTCTCAATAATAAAAAATAATCCAGAATTAGTCAACTGCTTGCCTTTTAACAGGTTTTCCTTCAGTCTGGTGCAGCAAGAAGGTTCCAATTTTACAACCTCACCCTTAGCTGAAAAAAATAAATAAAAAATAAAGACATTTCCCCCCCCCACCCCCACCCCCACCCTCCCCTGCCACTCAGGAGTGAGGTTTTTTTAAACTCTCATAGTATCTCCTGCAACTGTTAATAAAGTCTCTACTTCATTTTGAACATTTTCCTCTATCTTTGGATTAAAAAAAAGAATTACAGCTCTTTTAATACCCATTTAATCTTTGTATTCACAACAGATACAAAACCACTTAAGATTTAAACCTCCCTTTTTATGGGTTTGTATGTTGTTCCCATTTTCCTCAGAGGTATGTCTTGCAAGAGTTGTGGAAACGTGACATGGGGGTCATTGCAAACTTCCAGGCTCCACTCTTCACTGTCTTCCATTTCCACACCCTCTTCGCCCTGTTGATTATTTTAATAGTGACTTGCTGGGGCTGTTTTGTTGTTGTTGTTTTGGTTTTTAATTAGGCTGCACAGGGTCTCAGTTGCAGCATGTGGGATTTTTTCAGTTATAACATGATGTATCTTTAGTTGAGGCCTGTGGGAACTAGTTCCCTGATTAGAGATCAAACCCCAGGCCCTGCATTAGAAGCACAGAGTCTTAGCCACTGGGCCACCAGGAAAGTCCCGTGGCTTGATGTTTTAACAAAAGTCTTTATTAATGCAACTAAATCATTTGTTTCTTGCTGTTGAAATCTTTTTCTTTCCATCGTTAGAAGTACTTAATGAATGTGTAAAGGACTAAAATTCCCATGAAGTGTGTCTACCACCATCTTTTTATGGGATTCATCAGCAAAAGGGTATGGGAGTGAAGTTCAGAATCGTCTCTTGCACTTCATGTGTAAGTCAGGCTTATGTTTCCTCATTCAAGCCATATTTATGTAGAGAAGCAGCATGCTATAGAGTTCTTTTTTAACTATAAAAGTAATTGACCTAGTAAAAAATAAAAATATTTTAAAAAATGAAATTCTTCCCAATGCTTCTCCCTAGAAGAAACCATTGTTAACAGTTCTGTGTGTTTACTTCCAGAATCCAGAATTTTTTATACTTAATAAACACATATGTGTGCATATGTATTCACACAGACAGACACAGCATACATAACATGCTACATCTCACTTTTGTTTTTCCCCTAATATATGATTAATATCTTTCTGAAAATGATAGTGTATATGGGTATACCTTTGACTTTGTAATGGTGCCATAGTATTCTGTAGGATGGATGGACCATAATTTAGTCACTTCTCTAGAGTGGATATTTACATGTTTCCATTTTTTGCCATTAAGAACAGATATCCTTGTCCCATTATCTTTATGCAAATTTTAGACTTTCTGTGGAATAGATTTCTAGAATGAGCTTGCTGAGTCAAAAGTCTATGTTCATTTCCATTTTCACACCTACTAAAATAGTCCTCCAAAAAAGTGGTCCCAGTTCATTCTTCTCAATGCTGTATAAGAATACCTGATTGCATATACCCTCCTGACCTTGTGCATGTTCATCTTTTAAATTTCTGCCCCCCCAAATGAGATTCTTTTTCATTTTTGTAATTTTTATCAGGGTTAGCATCATTTCATATGCTTAGTAGCTAGCTGTTTGCCTAGTCACACCTTTTGTCTTTTTGGTTGAGTTCTTCATGTTTTTCTTGTGGGCGTATCAGAAGTTATATGCGTTTTCACCTTTTGTTGGTGTTTATTTGGAACCTGTTCTACAGAGCCCCATGGGTTCCGTGGGGAAGGCCCTGAAGGAAGTGGCCTGGCTGGCTCTAAAGCACTACCTCCCGCTTCTTTCTCCAGCCACACAGAAACACTGACCAAGCAGAGTAGCCCAGTCTTTACCTGCATTTCATGTTGGGCTTTGGGATCAAGATTTTAAAAAGGCTCCTAGGGCTAAAAAGATGTAAAAAAAAAAAAAAAAAAAATCACTGCAATGGAAGAGCCCTAGATTTGTCATGAAGTGTCTGTCTCAGGCTCTACAACTTAACATTTTCAAACTGGAAGAGCCCTTACAGAGTAAATGTTCAGTTCCAGCTGTATTATAAACACCTAAATCAAGCATGTAAACTATGCTGTTAATATATGTTGTTATACATAAAATGGGCTTCCCATGTGGTGCTAGTGGTAAAGAACCCACCTGCCAATGAAAGAAACATAAGATACTTGGGTTTGATCCTGGGTCAGGAAGATCCCCTGGAGGAGGTTATGGCAACCCACTCCATTATTCTTGTCTGGAGAATCCATAGTCAGAGGAGCCTGCTGGGCTACAGTCTAAAGGATCACAGAGTCAGATAAGACTGAAGCAACTTAGCATGCACGCATACATAAGATGCTGAGATAGCCTTCATGAATTCCTTAATACCATATACTGATAAGTATTTTATTTTTCATGATAACTTCAACATATACCCGAAACTAAAAATATGCATATGACTTCAATGTTCAATGTTATTATTATTATTTTGATGATTTCTTTATTACTTATTACTTTATATAGTCCATAGATGGTGCATTCATCCAAGGACTTGGCTGACTCTAGGCCCAGCGGAAATCTGCTGCTCACAGTTGTGAGTAGCTGATTTGGGCTAAGTTTTCAGTTCTGTAAATGAAGAGATAATCTTTGAGGCCCCTCAGCTAGTTAATACCAGAGTAGCACCCAGATCATTAGAGTCCTAACTCTACTGCAGTGCATTTTTACCTCCTTTATGCTTATTTACTGGTTAATATTGGGTAGATCTTCTTAACATCTCTAAACTTCAGTTATTTTTTTCTCTCTTACATTGACAGTACTAATGCATGCATTGTCATCCTGACTAGGGTACTGTGAGGCATGATAAATGTTCTTAGCTTTTGTGAGTAACATAGTACCTTACAAAAACATGAGGCATACTCCAAGTATCTATTACCCTTTCCTACGGTGGTGAAAGACAGACTGCTAGTTTGAACAGGAATTGCAGTAGTTAAATGTTTTTTTTTTTAAACATATCCCCATAGCATGTAGACTAGCATTGATATTTTAGCACTCATCTCCTCTGAAATGGACTTGATTTTTCCAACTTTCCATTTTTTAGACTTGAACAGAAAAAAATAAAAACATGTAGCTATCACTCTCATTCTTTCATTCTCTCTGAAATAAGGGTGGAGTAATGACTCTAAATGGTCCAGGTAGTAGCTTGAGGGTATTCTGTTGAATGCCTCTTTCTGTTGGTTCTTTTAAGAAGGGACTAATTTCTGCAGTCATCTACAGGACTCTTTTATACCAGTTTATTCATTAAATAAAACTTAGTATAATGGCTTAATCCAAAGACATTCAAAATAGATGGGAAATGGGATAATAGATTTTAAATGGGAAAGTGGTAAATATTTGTATTACAAGATAATTTATCCTTGCCTACTCAGAAATCTTCTTTATCCCTTTAAAAATATACAGAATCTGGAGTTAATCCACAATTATTCATTCAGTTCTTTCGGCAAATATTCTAGGGTCTTTGGAGGCATCAGAAAACAAAATACCAGAAATCTCTGCTTTCCTTGTTCTTACATTTTATCAGGAGAAGATATACAATAAATGATAAACCAAACACAAAAGTAAATTGTGTAGCATATTTGAAAATAATATATTCAATAAAAAGAGAAAAAAGCAAGGTGATGGGAATCAAAAGTGAAGTATAGGTGGAGGTTGCGATGTTTAATTGGGTGGTCAGGGTCAGACTTGAGAAGACAGTCTTTGAATAGTGAGCTGAAATGGCGAGGGGGGGACCCTGGGCTAGGAGCGTGCCTGCGGTGCCAGAGAAACCTCAGCGTCCAGAGTAACCATGCAGAAGTGAGCGAGCTGGGGAGTAATAGATGTCATAGAGGTAACTTGGGGGAAAGAGCACTGATCATATAGAACCTTGGAGGCATTTTAAGGATCCATCTAAGGAGCATATTATTTATAGTATGGAGAATCCCATGAACAAAAGAGCCTGGTGGGCTACAGTCCATGGGGTCGCAAAGAGTCGGACATGACTGAGTGACTAAAACACATACACACTTATAGTATGTGAGGTTTAATTCTTCATACCAAATTACAGAATCAGTGAGAGAAATGCAAATTATTTATTCCATCAATCCCAAGTATCAATATAAAACGTAAAACCAACTAAACTCAACCTAAGAAAAATATTAATCAAGCTATCACCTTGTTCAAAGAAAGGAGCCAAGATGGTCTAGTTCTTCAAATAGAACTGAGTCACAAAGATAATAAAAGTGTTATTGATATATGAAATACATACAGGTAATTTGTAAATCGTAAACATATAGTTGGCCGAATTATCACTGAAGAGGAGACAGATCCTTAGTAGTTCATGGTACCGTCATTTGGCGTGACAGTGTTCTTCTTCTGTAGCCTACTAAGATGATGGGCACTGATGAGTTTTTTTTAATGTAGTATCAACCTTACTGTCCCAAGATAAAACCACCTTGTCATGTTGTGCTAAACAGTTTTGTACTGTTAGATGTAATTTGCTACTTCAGTTCAGTTCAGTTCAGTCGCTCAGTCGTATCCCACTCTTTGCGACCCCATGAACCTCAGCACGCCAGGCCTCCCTGTCCATCACCAACTCCCAGAGTATACCAAAACCCATGTCCATCTAGTCAGTGATGCCATCCAACCATCTCATCCTCTGTCGTCCCCTTCTCCTCCTGCCCTCAATCTTTCCCAGCACCACCATCTTTTCCAATGAGTCAGCTCTTCGCATCAGGTGGCCAAAATATTGGAATTTCAGCTTCAGCATCAGTCCTTCCAATGAACACCTAGGGCTGATCTCCTTTAGAATGGACTGGTTGGATCTCCTTGCAGTCCAAGGGACCCTCAAGAGTCTTCTCCAACACCACAGTTCAAAAGCATCAATTCTTCGGTGCTCAGCTTTCTTTAAAGTCCAACTCTCACATCCATAAATCACCACTGGAAAAACCATAGCCTTGACTAGATGGACCTTTGTTGGCAAAGTAATGTCTCTGCTTTTTAATATGCTGTCTAGGCTGGTCATAACTTTCCTTCCAAGGAGTAAGCATCTTTTAATTTCATGGCTGCAGTCACCATCTGCAACAATCTTGGAGCCCAGAAAAATAAAGTTAGCCACTGTTTCCACTATTTCCCCATATATTTGCCATGAAGTGATGGGGCAAGATGCCATGATCTTAGTTTTCTGAATGTTGAGCTTTAAGCCACTTTTTCACTCTCCTCTTTCACTTTCATCAAGAGGCTCTTTAGTTCTTCTTCACTTTTCTGCCATAAGGGTGGTGTCATCTGCATATCTGAGGTTATTGATATTTCTCCCTGCGATCTTGATTCCAGCTTGTGCTTCCTCCAGCCCAGCATTTCTCATGATGTACTCTGCATATAATTTTCTAGTAGTTAAGGATTTTTGCATCTGTCTTCATGAGGGGTACTGCTGTATAGTTTATTGTTGCTGCTGTTATTTTTGTAGTCTTTGTGTGGATTTGTTATCATTAAGCATAATGACAGGTGTTCCATTCTCAAATCTAGAAGAATTTATGGAAATTGACATTATTCCTTAAATGTTCAGCAGAATATGCTGGGTAGACCATCTGGACCTGGAATTTTCTTTGTTAGAAAGCTTTTATCTACAAATCTGGCTTATTCTAAGTGAACTTTTATAGTTAGTCTCTCAAGGAATTGGTCTCTTTAATCTAAGTGACTGCATTATAGGTACAGTGATGGTTTACAGTCCCTTTATTTTAGTGTCTGTAGGTACTGTGATACTTACTCATTTTCTCTCTTATTCATGATGCTTACATTTATGTCTTTAATTGTTTTCCTTTGATCAGTCTGGAGATAGTTTAGCAATTTTGATTTATATTTTTTCTGAAGAATCAGATTTGGGTTTCATCAGTATTTTCTCTGTTGTTTTTGTGCTCTCTCTTTCATTGATTTCTGCTTTATTATTTTTTTCTCTTTATTGCCTTGGTTTTAATTTTTTCTTCTCTATTTCCTTAAAGTTAAATCTTCAATCACTGATTTGAGGTCCTTTGTTTTTTCTAATATAAAATTTAATTAGCGAAGCCTGCTTTAACTTCATCCTATAAATTTTGATACACTGTGCTTTGATTTTCACTCAAGATATTTTCTAATTTCTCTGTTATTTCTGTTTGACCTATGGGTGCATGCTAAGTCACTTAAGTTGTGTCCGACTCTTTGCAACCCTCTGGACTGTAGCCTGCCAGCCTCCTCTGTCCATGGGATTCTCCAAGCAAGAATACTGGAGTGGATTGCCATGCCTTCCTCCGGGGATCTTCCTGACCCAGGGATCGAACCTGCCTCACTTATTCTCCTGCACTGGCAGGTGGGTTCTTCACCCCTAGCAGCACCTGGGAAACCCAGCCCACGGGTAATTAATATGAGTTCATTTCTAAATATTTGGATTCTTTTTTTATTTTCTATTTTGCGTTGTGTGTTTTTCATAGCTGTTAGTTTTACTCTTTCTCAATTATTTATACTCTTGATTTTTATGTTAGTGTTGTTCTTTGATTTGCAGCATCTTAATTAATCAGAGTCCACCTTCAAGTAATATTATGTCGCTATTTGTACAGTGTCGGGACCTTCTCATAGTACATTCCCATTCTCCTTGCCATTCTTTAGCTCTTGTCTTTCTTTTTATTTGTGGATATGCTATGAACACATGGCACATTGATGCTAATTTTGCCTTAGACAGTTTTTAGAGCAATTAAAAATAAGAAAAACTTTATTTAGGCTTTTCTAGCACTCTTCTTTTCATGTGTGTGTAAATGAGGTTTCTGTCTGGTGTCATATTCCTTCTGCCTGAATAACTTCCTCTAACATTTCTTATAGTGTAGGTCTGTGAGAAATCAATTCCCTCTTAATTTTTGTTTTTCATTCTCCTCCAATTTTACAAGTAGTTTTATGTACAGAATTATGTTGACAGCTTTTTCCTTTCATCACTTTGAAGACGTCATTCCATCATTCTCTCACTTGCATAGTGTCTGATAAGAAGTCTCTGTAAAAATTTTCATCCTCACTTTCTGTGCAGTATATGTTTTTTTCCTTCAGTTTCAGGATTTTTTCATTGTTTATCAACAGTTTAAAAATGTTGTGTTTATAGAGTTTTTTCATTTTAGTTTTCATTTTAGTTTTTATATATATCCTACCTGGTGGTCCCTTAATTTCTTGGATCTCAGACTTGCATTTTGCTGTCTGTCCTTAATTTTGGAGATACTCAGCCATTACCTCTTCCAGTTTTGTTTGTTGCTTCATTCCCTCCTCCTTCTCCTTCTGGGATTCTAACTACATGTCTGTTTTATATTGTCCAACAGCTCTTTGGTGCACTGTTCTTTTGCATCCTTTTCTTCTATTTGCATAATTTCTATTGACCTATCTTCGCTTTTAATGATTCTTTCCCCAGTTGTTGAGAGTACACATGAATCTGTTGTAAACATTTTTCTTCTTCTGTGTCTCTCATTTCCAGCATTTTCAGTGTATTCTCATAAGAGACAATACATAGTCTCTGTGTCTCAGTTGATCATGTATGTTTTCTGCCTTTTCCACTAAAGCCTTTAATATTAATCAGTTGTTCTAAATTCCCTAAATTTGAGTCTGTTTTTGCAGTTTGCTTTGTCTTTTGACTGTCTGGCTTTTTTTTGTTTGTTTGTTTGTTTGTTGTAAGAATGGTAAAAGTGGTCTTTCTAGCTTTCTTCATCCAATTCATAAGCCATTCATCTCAGTTATTCATTTTCTTGCAGGTATAGCTTTCTTTTGTATGAAAAATAATAAAATTGTTTCTATTCTATTACTGAGAGAAATTTGTATTGTTTAGAGTTGGGTCTATTAATACAATAATGCTTCTATGATCAAATGTCTTTTGGTACACACATATATATTTTTATAAGGTATAGACATAGGAGTACAATTGATTGATGAGTTATATAACACATATATATTTACACCATGTATATATGCATTATAAGATGTAATGTTATTTTTATTTTTTGTATGCATTGTAATTTTTCTTGATAGTCATCTTGTATAGGATAGTGGAGACTTAGGCCAATATATATTGTGCCTGAGAATAGACATGTCTTCTTCTGTCAGGCCCTTAGTGTAGGGTGTTTGAGTCAGTCTAGTCATGAGTTGCCTTTAGCTTGGGGTGCTTTTGGTCTTTTTCTCTGGTTACCCTCAGTGCACTGTAGGTTTCACCTGCCTTCTAATGTTGTCTCTGCAGTGGGGAATAGTTTACCAAAGGGATTTTCTCAGTATTTGCCCCACCCTAAGATTCAGGTCTTTGTGCCTATACCTTAGAGAAGTCTTTTCCTGTCTCTCTACCAATGACACTGCTGTGATGTCTTGCTTGATGTTTGTTAAGCCAGGGGTACAGAATGGAGTACTCTCCATTCTGTTTCAATCTCAGTTTTAAGGCAACACTGTCTCTGGGTCTTAGGAGCTAGTCTTGATGATCCTGCATCTTCCTCAGGACTAGAGTCTCATTTTGTTTCCTTCTCCAGCCAGTGGGTCTTCATGGGTGCTCTAAGGGCAACAGGATTCACTGCCCTTTACCCAAGGGCTTAAGGCTTTTGTTCTGAAGGGAAATATGGGAGAAGGATCTAGGCAGGGCTTTAAGCCTTTTGCAAGGCTGCTGCTATTCCCCTCCCCAGGACAAACACTTTATCAGAACTTTCACCCTAACTCAGTCTGTTCTTATGAAAGTCTGATGAGACATGTGGAGAAGATCCTACAAAGGGCTTCTGAGGGGCATGAATCAAATTTCCCTTGTAGCTGCACTGCCCAAGAGTTCCATGTTTTTATACTAGTCCACAACCAGCCTTTAACAATGTGTTAATAATTTTAGATGACTTCCTACCAGAGTTTATGGCTTTCAAAGGCATTTGTCTCAGGTATCCTGTCTCTCCTTGGAGGCATCTTTCTTTCTGTAGATTTCAGGTTAGTTGGTTGCTCTATAGCCTCAGTTCTCTAATAGCTTCCAAATATGTGGATTTGCAGACTGTCTGGAGTGGCTTTTGTCATTATTGAAAGGATGGAAGCCTTGGTCTTTTCCAGCTTTTTTTCATCCTATTCAGAAGCCATCCATCTCAGTGTATTTATTTTCTTGTAGGATAGCTTTCCAGTGAATGAAAAAATATTTTTTTTATTCTATCATTGAGAGACATTTAAAGTTGAGTTCAATACTTCAAATGATGCTTTTGTGATCACATGTTTTTTGGCACACATATATACATATTTTTATAAGATAGAGACATAAGAGTAGAACTGATGAGTTAGAGTACATATATACACATATATGCTGGGGGGTGACAGAGGATGAGATGATTGGATGGTATCACTGACTCAATGGACATGAGTTTGCGCAAACTCCAGGAGATGGTGAAGGACAGGGAAGACTAGTATGCTGCAGTCCATGGAGTCACAAAGAGTCAGGGACAACTCAGCAACTGAACAACAACAATATATTTTAAGTATAATTTTATAAATTACCCTTATAAAAATTTTATATGAAGTATAACTTATGAAAAAGTACATTCATCTTAAATGATCACAGGCCATCTTTTAAACTGTAATATGATAGATCTGTGGATATTCACGTGCTCAAACATTAACTGAGAAAATGTTAACATAATAAACACTCAGGAAATGAAAGTTGAAGAAGTCATTGCCATCAAGGAGCTTAAAAGACAAGATGTGATCAAGTTTTGTACAAATAAAAAAAAAAGGACTAGGGAGAGAGAAATCATGACTGGGAAAATCAGGAAAAGCATATTGGAGAATATCATTTGACTTGAACCTTCAACTATAGTAGTATAAATATCAGCTAAGAACTGGAATGTGAAGATTGGACTTGAATCCTAGTTCTGCACATCTTAGCTGGGTAAAACTCAGTCTTCCTTTCTCTAAAATGTGGATAGTCATAATAGCAATGTAAGTTAAATAATGCACCATCATGCACATCGTAGGTGCTCAAGAAATGTTACTACCATCATCATTATCAGCATCATCCTACAGTCATCTTTAGAGAGTTCATAAAATTTAGAGTCATTATGTCAGAAATGGAACATATGACCTTGTCTTATAGGAAATATTGAGGATCTCTGGATATTTTGCCCCTGGATGAACTAATCTCAGAACTGTTCACTAAGAAATGGCAGAATCTTAGGCACCACTGAGTCTACAACTCTCACTGTGAGAAAACTGATGCCCACAGAGAGGAAGGAACTTGCCCAGGTTGCACTCTGTTGAGATATGTGCTTGTTGAAATCGCTGAGCTATACTCAAAGTTCTGAGTGGTGGAACCATTGTTTTATTCATCTTTTTATTCTTCAGGAAAACTTGTGTAGTGAACTTGGTGGTTGTAGAAAATAATTCTCATTCCTTCTGGCCTGTTCAAGGGCAAGAGTGAGCAAGTTTATATATATTTTGTGAGTATGATTTGTTGTTTGAAACTAAATGTAGTTTGTACAGATGATAATCTAGGCAAAAGAGGATTAAGTAAAACCTGGAGAATCCTGGTTACTCCCTCTACCCTCTCTACTCTCTCTACCTCTGTGTATCTTAAGTGAAAAATTTTTAATTTTGATTCTTTCCAATTCCTTTTATTGGTACTTGCAGTGTCAGTGGGCAAACAGCATTCTTCATGCAACCAGAGAATTCTGAAAGCTTATTTCTTGTAGTTAGCATAAACCTCCAATTCTACAACGGTAGCAATGGTGTATTTTACCCAATATTTTAATGGTGAGTGTAATCAGAACATAAAAAGATCTAAATGCATATTTTGAAGGAATTTTCAAAGATGACTAGTAGGATCCAAAAAAGCACAATTCAGTTTGTTTCTTTCACATCTGTGTTTATTTTTCTCATTTCTCTTGTGCATATTGAGGATTTTTTAAGATTATATTCTAAAAACCAACCAAATAGTTTCCAAAATGTTCACTGATAGATTCATGTGTGCTTTGTAGATGTGATTATTAAATAATTCAAAGGACTAACCTCAGAGTGACATTTTTTTTTCCTTATGTGTGGGTAATTTTTAAGATTTTCTCCACCCCAGGACCCAGTTATATTTTATTGTTTTTTGTATATTATGCCTAATAAGTTTTACTCCAGTTGTCTGCTGTTCTAGGTACAGATTTGACTCAAGAGAAAACTTTGCACTTCTCTTAGGGTCCTTTATGTTTTCTCTCTCTTTTTTAATGTTTTCTCTTCAAATTAAAGTATCAGTCAGTGAAAGCAGGGGGAGGAGAGGAGAACAAACCTAGACAAATAGGGGAATTGATTGGTGATTATGACAAAATAGCTTCTGAACCAGTCCTAGTCACAGATGAGCCCTGAAAGCTGAGACTTGTGCCACACCAATATATACAGAATTCATGAATTCAATTTAAAAATGGTCTTTGAATAATGGAAATTATACACTACATATAGTTACATGAATGAATTTATTAACCTCCGGTGAAATTAACAAACAACTATTTAATTGCAACGACACTAACACCTATTTATTCAATCATGCATGTCCCTCTGAGTTCTTCAATAATATCACCTACTGCCTGTGTTTTTCTGTTCTAGTTTTTGTGCTGAGCATTTTACATGCTAGATCTTATTTAACCATATCGATGAGCTTTTAAACCAGTACCATTATTATGATTGGTTACTTGATATCCAAGGAGAAAAGTAGGTCACTGGTAAGTTAAAAGGTTTGTAGGTAGAGAATTCTAAATCAGTATTCATTCATTCATTTGATGTATCCATCAGACAGAGTTTTAGGCCCTTTTCTCACTGCATTTATAATCTCTCAGCCAAATAACACTAGATAATCACACAAAGGCTACACAGCCGGGCCCTTGGAACTAACAGGCTTCACAAGGTTAATACTGTTGCAGAGTTCAGGGATCCACTTGAGCAAAATCTAGCTTATTTTAAAGGAGCTAGTTCCCAATTTGAATTTGGTTAACAAAGTGTTTATTCACTGTCTGTAATGGGCAGTGCATCTCAGTATCACCTTAGGAGATGCTGAAGGGCCTTTACTTGGGAGATCTCTCAAAGTCAAGCTCTCTCAAAGAGTACATGAGAAGGTGTTCAAAACTATAAGCTGAGATAGTAACTGAGAAGACAAACCACAATAAAGAGGTAACTTGGGAGCAATTTTACAACCTCACTTTACCAGTATCATTCTATGACACTGACTCAGTTTAGAAATAGAGGTAAAGATAATTAGGACCAAAGGAGTAATATTAAAATCTCCCCTCTCCTTTTCTTTGTTATACCCTCATGGTATTACGGGGCTTCCCTGGTAGCTCAAACAGTAAAACGTCTGCCTACAATGCGGGAGACCTGGGTTCAATCCCTGGGTCGGGAAGATCCCCTGGAGAAGGAAATGGCAACCCACTCCAGTATTCTTGCCTGGAAAATCCCATGGACTGAGGAGCCTGGTGGGCTACAATCCATGGGGTTGCAAAGAGTCGGACATGACTGAGCAACTTCACTTTCACTTTCTTTCATGGTATTATAGTCCACTCTCAGGGAAATGGCTCTGGGTTAAAAGATTAAGCTTTTCTATTGACTTTTTTATTTACTTCTCATTGAAATTTCACTCAACTGCCCCCTCACCTGGATTTCCTATATTCCCTTTCAAATAATCTACATGGCTTCTCCCAGGTCAAAAGGGATTAAAATTCCTCTTTTTTTGTTCCTCAAATTCTTCCTTCCTCTCTTGTAGCACATTTGTTCTGGCTTTGATGAGATTTGTCTGCACATGTATGTTGTCAAAACCCAAACTCTGCGTATTGAATAAAACAAAGCCAGGGACATGAGTTTATTACAAAGCTTTTGACTTGTAAGCTGGAGAAACTCAAGGCTACAGAACTGATGAGTTACAAGTTACTCACAAGCTAAGGGATTTGTATGGGACAAATAGGGACATTATTTGGCTTTTTCAGCTGACAGGTTACCTAGTGGTCTTCTTTCTTTATTGTTTTTTTTTAATCAGATAATAATTACTTTACAATATTGTTCTGGTTTCTGCCATACATCAGCATGAATCAGCCACAAATATACACATATCCCCACATTCTTGAACCTCCCTCCCACCCTCCATCCCATCCCACCCCTCTAGGTTGTCACAGAGCACTAGGTTGAGCTCCCCGTGTCACGCATCACATTCCCACTGGCTATCTATTTTGCATATAGTAATGTATGTGTTTCAGTGTACTCTATCAGTTTGTCCCACTCTCCTTCCTCCATGTCTACAAGTTTTTTCTCTGTGTAGTGGTTTTCTTTCTTACTGGGATCAGAGAAGCAGAGTCAGGGATACAAAGATGTCCAGAAATGGCTTGAACCAACTTGGCATTTGGGGATCTGCTGGTGTCCTCTGCCAATTTCTGAGAAGAGCTGTAAACCCCTGCAAGGTGAATTTTTCTTTTTGCACCCACATTGACTGTCTCCATGTTGTCCCTGACTCCATATTTGGTTCTGCAGCGTGTTCTCCACCCCTCTTTTACTGTAATACACATTCAGAGACTGGAGAAGGAAATGGCAACCCACTTCAGTATTCTTGCCTGGAGAATCCCATGGACAGAGGAGCCTAGCAGGCCCTGGGGTCACAAGAATCAGACACAACTTAGCAAGTAAACCACCATCACATTCAGAGACACAGGCACTGAAACACAGACTACTTTGTAAGCTCTTAGAAGATAGAAACGGTATATGATTCATCTGTCACCCACTCTGGGAAGTTGGGCCTTGCACCGCTTCAGTCTCTCAGCTGAGAGGCAAGCTAACAGAGTGCTTAGAGGCAGGGCTCAGGAGACAGGTGTCCCGGCCTGTGAGCTGTGATGCATTAAGTCAATTACCTGTCCCCAAGACTCCATACTCATATCCATAAATGGGGACAATGATAATATGTCTTCCTCCCTTTAGGTGATTGTGAGGATTAAAGGAAAAAATACATGCCAATCAGTGCCTCACACACACTAAGACTAATGAGCACTAATTATTATTAGGGCTTCTTGGATGGCTAAGTGGGTAAAGAACCCACCTGTAATGCACAAGATACAGGAGACCCAGGTTCAATCCCTGGGTCAGGAAGATCCCCTGGAGAAGGAAATGGCAACCCACTCCAAGAATTAACCTCAGCCAACATGTATTAAACACCTATGAATATCCAGGCACTTCATAATAGATACATATTCATTGAGCTAGAATTTAGTGCTCCTAACACTTGGAGAATCCCAGGGACAGGGGAGCCTGGTGGGCTGCCGTCTATGGGGTCACACAGAGTTGGACATGACTGAAGTGACTTAGCAGCACCAGCAGCAGCACTTCTCTCTGATTGCTACCGTATTTATAACAAGCTTCCTCATGCCTTTTGGGTTTTCTTCCAAACTTAACCCTATCCCTCGAACTCAAGGCAACTCCTAGACCACCTGGATAGCTTTTCTAGCATTTCTCTAAAGACTTTGATATAATATAGGCTTTGCCTCTATTCTTGTATTTTATGAGGAAAAACCAAGATATTCAAGGACTCTAGAGCCAGGTATAGGTTTGCTATTAAAATATTTCAACATGGACCCATTTCCTTTGGGGCTGTTGTCAGTTAAAATAATCTAAGTCAGGATTTAAGATTATATCTCTGAATGAGACAAAAATAACAGCAAATTTTAACTGTTTAAAAAAAAAGCAGTATTTGACTTGTATATTGAGGTCAGGATTCACCATGGATTTATTGAAAAAAGTAATTGTTTTCATGGTTGTATGTGTTAGTTTGGATTTTCTGTTGCCACATATGTGTTTTGAAAGATGACTTTGGATAAGCATTGTGATTTTCCAAGCAGCTTGTCATCTCCTGGCATTGTTACGGGGCCTTTCTATTTCACCCTGATCAGACCATGATGTCATAAATTGCTGGCTGTTCCCTTGGCAACTGTGCAGGGTAGACTAGCCACGTTCTCTGCCTCAAGTCAATGGTGGACTGCAAGCAGGCTCCTACAGACCACAGGGAAGCATATTTCATTAGTAAGGTCTTTGTATCAACCACTGATCACTTATGTCTGTTGTGTTCAGAGAGAATCCAAAAGTAAATCTCATAGGAAAAATAAGTTAATCTGTATCCTACCCATAAGATGTTTTAGTTTTGCAGGGTTTTATTTTTCAAATGGGTAAAGTTTCTGCCCACTTGTGACCTTGTCTTCTAATGAGATCAAATCAGATATGATATGAAATCAGAAACTATGATTGATAAAATATAAAATGCTCCATAGATATTTGGTACCTCACAGTCATTGCTTCTATTCTCTATCTAAGATGTCAATCAAATGTCAAGTGTCTCCTCATCTACTGGGAAGCTTTTCTGATTTACTCTCCCAGTTCTACCTCCTAAATCAGGCAGAGCTTATACCTCCTTTCATATATGTTAAAATCAGGGTTAATCAAACCTTTCCTGAGACTTTACCCTTTTCTAAAACCCTGTACCATTTGGACTCAGTGTCAAATAAATCTATGCTTTTTATTTACTCACTGGAGAGTGAATAGAGCTTGAATGTATTTGGGAGCCAAGATCAGTATGTAAAATAGCTAATCTTGTGTTCCTAAATACTGTAAAATTCATATACAGTCCCCAATACTTAGCATAATGCTAAGAACTCAGTAGGGATATAAAAAATATTGCAATAAAACATTGATAACAACTCCTTCATTGCTAGGAAAAAAAAAAAAAAACCACTCTCAATCTCCTTTTTTTTTCTCCCTTAGAACTAAACAGAGAAAGTAACCATTCCTTTGCCTCTTTGATTGTTGCATGGAAACAGGCATTTGTAATTAATGGGGAGGGGAAAATGTGGCTCCTTGGATATACAGGACAGTTTCCAAGTAAGTTTGAAATGAACTAATACAAAAACCTACACAACGTCTTTCAGTTCAGTTCAGTCGCTCAGTCGTGTCAACTCTTTCCCACCCCATGAACTGCACCACGCAAGGCCTCCCTGTCCATCACCAACTCCCGGAGTATACCCAAACCCATGTCCATTGAGTCAGTGATGCTATCCAACCATCTCATCCTCTATCATCCCCTTCTCCTCCTGCCCTCAATCTTTCCTAGCATCACGATCTTTTCCAATGAGTCAACACTTCGCATCAGGTGGCCAAAGTATTGGAGTTTCAGCTTCAACATCAGTCCTTCCAACGAACACCCAGGACTGACCTCCTTTAGGATGGACTGGTTGGATCTCCTTGCAGTCCAAGGGACTCTCAAGAGTCTTCTCCAACACCACAGTTCAAAATCATTAATTCTTCGGCGCTCAGCTTTCTTTATAGTCCAACTCTCACATCCATACATGACCACTGGAAAAACCATAGCCTTGACTAGACGGACCTTTGTTGGCAAAGTAATGTCTTTGCTTTTGAATATGCTGTCTAGGCTGGTCTTAACGTCCCTTCCAAGAAGTAAGCGTCTTTTAATTTCATGGCTACAATCACCATCTGCAGCAATCTTGGAGCCCAGAAATATAAGTCAGCCACTGTTTCCACTGTTTCCCCATCTATTTGCCATGAAGTGATGGGACCAGATGCCATGATCTTAGTTTTCTGAATGCTGAGTTTTACGCCAACTTTTTCACTCTCCTCTTTCACTTTGATCAAGAGGCTCTTCAGTTCTTCTTCACTTTCTGCCATAACGGTTATGTCATCTGCATCTGAGGTTATTGATATTTCTCCCGGCAATCTTGATTCCAGCTTGTGCTTCCTCCAGCCCAGCATTTCATGATGTACTGTACATATAGGTTAAATAAGCAGGGTGACAATATACAGCCTTGACATACTCCTTTTCCTATTTGGAACCAGTCTGTTGTTCCATGTCCAGTTCTAACTGTTGCTTCCTTACCTGCATTCAGGTTTCTCAAGAGGCAGGTCAGGTGGTCTGGTATTCCCATCTCTTTCAGAATTTTCCACAGTTTATTGTGATCCACACAGTGAAAGGCTTTGGCATAGTCAATAAAGCAGAAATAGATGTTTTTCTGGAACTCTCTTGCTTTTTCCATGATCCAGCAGATGTTGGCAATTTGATCTCTGGTTCCCCTGCCTTTTCTAAAACCAGCTTGAACATCAGGAAGTTCACGGTTCACGTATTGCTGAAGCCTGGCTTGGAGAATTTTGAGCATTACTTTACTAGCGTGTGAGATGAGTGCAATTGTGTGGCAGTTTGAGTGTTCTTTGGGATTGCCTTTCTTTGGGATTGGAATGAAAACGGACTTTTTCCAGTCCTGTGGCCACTGCTGAGTTTTCCAAATTTGCTGGCATATCGAGTGCAACACTTTCACAGCGTCATCTTTCAGGATTTGAAATAGCTCAACTGGAATTCCATCACCTCCACTAGCTTTGTTCGTAGTGATGCTTCCGAAGGTCCACTTGGCTTCCCATTCCAGAATGTTTGGCTCTAGGTGAGTGATCACACCTTCATGATTATCTGGGTCATGAAGATCTTTTTTGTACAGTTCTTGTGTGTATTCTTACCACCTCTTCTTAATATCTTCTGCTTCTGTTAGGTCCATGCCATTTCTGTCCTTTATCAAGCCCATCTTTGCATGAAATGTTCCCTTGGTATTTCTAATTTTCTTGAAGAGATCTCTAGTCTTTCCCATTCTATTGTTTTCCTCTATTTCTTTGCATTGATTGCTGAGGAAGGCTTTCTTATCTCTCCTTGCTATTCTTTGTAACTCTGCATTCAAATGAGTACATCTTTCCTTTTCTCCTTTGCTTTTTCTCTTCCCTTCTTTTCACAGCTATTTGTAAGGCCTCCTCAGGCAGCCATTTTGCTTTTTGCATTTCTTTTTGGGGATGGTCTTGATTCCTGTCTCCTGTACAATGTCACATACCTCCATCCATAGTTCATCAGGCACTCTGTCTATCAAATCTAGTCCCTTAAATCTATTTCTGACTTCCACTGTATAATCATAAGGGATTTTATTTAGGTCATACCTGAATGGTCTAGTGGTTTTCCCTACTTTCTTCAATTTAAGTCTGAATTTGGCAATAAGGAGTTCATGATCCGAGCCACAGTCACCTCCCGGTCTTGTTTTTGCTGACTGTATAGAGCTTCTCCATCTTTGGCTGCAAGGAATATAATCAATCTGATTTTGGTGTTGACCATCTGGTGATGTCCATGTGTAGAGTCTTCTCTTGTGTTGTTGGAAGAGGGTGTTTGCTATCACCAGTGTGTTCTCTTGGCAGAACTCTAATAGTCTTTGCCCTGCTTCATTCCATATTCCAAGGCCAAATTTGCCTGTTATTCCAGGTGTTTCTTGACTTCCTACTTTTGCATTCCAGTCCCCTATAACGAAAAAGACATCTTTTTGGGGTGTTAGTTCTAGAAGGTCTTGTAGATCTTCATAGAACTGTCAACTTCAGCTTCTTCAGCATTACTGGTTGGAGCATAGATTTGGATTGCCGTGATATTGAATGGTTTTCCTTGGAAACGAACAGAGATCATTCTGTCGTTTTTGAGATTGTATCCAAGTACTGCATTTCAGACTCTTTTGTTGACTATGATGGCTACTCCATTTCTTCTAAGGGATTCCTGCCCACAGTAGTAGATATAATGGTTATCTGAGTTAAATTCACCCATTCCAGTCCATCTTAGTTCACTGATTCCTAAAATGTCGACGTTCACTCTTGTCATCTCCTGTTTGACCACTTCCGATTTGCCTTGCTTTATGGACCTAACATTCCAGGTTCCTATGCAATTTTGCTCTTTACAGCATCGAACCCTGCTTGCATCACCAGTCCCATTCACAACTGGGTGTTGTTTTTGCTTTGGCTCCATCCCTTCATTCTTTCTGGAATTATTTCTCCACTGATCTCTAGTAACATATTGGGCACCTACCGATCTGGGGAGTTCATCTTAGGCAAAAAGTGTCCTATCTTTTTGCCTTTTCATGCTGTTCATGGGTTTCTCAAGGCAAGAATACTGAAGTGGTTTCCCATTCCCTTCTCCAGTGGACCACATTCTGTCAGACCTCTCCACCAGGACCCAGCCATCTTGGGTGGCCCCACACGGTATGGCTTAGTTTCATTGAGTTAGACAAGGCTGTGGTCCATGTGATCAGACTGGCTAGTTGTCTGTGATTGTAGTTTCAGTCTATATGCCCTCTGATCCCCTCTCTCAGTGCCTACCGTCTTACTTGGGTTTCTCTTACCTTGGACATGGGAGTCTCTCTTCAGGGCTGCTCCAGCAAAGCACAACTGCTGCTCCTTACCTCTGATGTGGGTTAGCTCCTCTCGGCCACCGCCCCTGAGCTCGGGTCTTTAGAGCCAATAAATCAATTTCCTGTCATCTCTCCATTATTGTAATTGTTTGTGAGAATGTCCTGTGTGATGGGCACTGGCTAGCAGCATGGTCTGGTGGAAGCAGAGGCTGGTACAGCTCTATTCTCCCAGCAGCAGTTACCTTGTTTTCCTAGAACTTTGTCAAAGTTTGATGCAGACTCTGGTACACAATGGACCGTGACCTTCCAGATGACCTTTCTGAACAAGAGCTGGTTTGAGCCAATGTAGAACTCTGAATGAATGGAAAACCCATTTTCAGATTCCAAAAGGGCTGTTCAAGCACTTAGCTCTGTACTGTAGAGATACATAAGTGAACAGAACAAACTAGATGCCTCTTCTGCAGCTGTTTCAGTTAAGATGCCAAATTTTTCCATCCTCACTTCTCCTGGCAGCTCATCTCATTTCTGCAATGTATCACACCTTCTTCCATTTTACTAGTATTTTTGTGGCTCCTGCCATTCCCCACCCCAAAATAAAGCCCAGCCCTGTTAGAATTCTTGTGGGCTTGTGGGATGGAGAGGAGTTCTGCTTGAATTCGAAATGGTTGTAACTCTGCTTTGTATATAGAACAAAAATGGAAAACCAGATCCTGTGTTTGTCTCCAAACAAATTCCAAGTCCTAACCTGAAGTGAAGAAGCAGATGCTACAGTACAGTGAGGTGTCTGGGCTCCATTCAGAGAACAACAGTGAGGAAATCACCATCAGGCCCCTGTTTTAGGTGTTCGCATTTTTGCTCTTCTCTCTAATTCTTACGGAGAAGGCAATGGCACCCCACTCCAGCACTCTTGCCTGGAAAATCCCATGGACGGAGGAGCCTGGTAGGCTGCAGTCCATGGGGTCACGAAGAGTTGGACATGACTGAGCAACTTCACTTTCACTTTTCACTTTCATGCATTGGAGAAGGAAATGGCAACCCACTCCAGTGTTCTTGCCTGGAGAATCCCAGGGACGGGGGAGCCTGGTGGGCTGCCCTCTATGGGGTCGCACAGAGTCGGACACGACTGAAGCAACTTAGCAGCAGCAGCAGCAAATTCTTAACTAGCATCAATGAGTTATCACCTTTAGGAAAGTTGTGTGGATCCTAATTCAGTGCACATCAAATAATGTTCAGAGAGTGGGCGTGAGCAGAGTCTGTCTTCATTGTTAGTGATATCTTGTAGGTATATCAGTTAGCAGGCTCAGCCTCACGGGATGTCAGAACCAAAGAGGTCATTGGAATTCATGTAATCAACTCCTTTACAGAGCAAATAGGCCACAACAACAAACCACCTAAGGTAAAGACTCACACCAGATACAGCTGGCACATCCATGGGTTTCTGTACTGAGACCTATTTCATGAGTCCTAATCGGTGCTCTATTTGTTTTTCCAGTACATCTATGTATGTTTGTGTGTGTGTGTGTGTTTGTGTGTGAATGATAACATACAATGTGTGTAATCTAATAGAACTATTTGATAGTTGATAAAGTACACATCCTTATTTAAATAATGTTCGAGTTCTCCTGAGTGCTGTAAAAGTTTCTATTTATTATTTTCTCTCTTGAGCTGTGTCTTCTCTTACATCTCTAAGCGAATGCCAGAGTTTTGTAGTTCCATGTCCATGGACAGGTGTTGCTGCCCATGCAAAAATTTTATAAGCTACTATGAGAATCATTCTTTTTTTCATCTTCAGCTAAATTCTTTATTATATATTAATATATGTGAAAGGCACCTTGGTGTGGAGTTAAAGAATATAAATTTTATAATTTTATAGCCCAGGGTTTATCCTGTTTTGTAATGGCCTTGGACTTTTTTTTTTTTTTTTTTGCCTTTCTTAGTCTGTTTCTTCAAATAAAAAAATAGGAGTGATAAGTTTTTTCCTTGCAGTGTTTCCATTGGATTACATGTGTGAAGTACCTGACTCCTTGTAAACACATAATACATACCAGCTTCCTTCCCAGCCTTGTTTTCAACCCAGCTTGAGTTGTAGGAAGAAAAGATAATTTGCCATGAAGATAATTGTCTGATAATTGTCATGAGAATTCAGTTGGAGCTAATTTAAGAATTTGTTTTCCTTCATCTCTAAAGAGTTGCAACACATGTTATTTCTATATGTGTACAATTTATGAAATTTTGCCATCTCTATTATTCCTCTAGGCTCTATTTGATTAGTCTGGTTTTAAAAGCTCAACTGTATTCTTGAAAATCTGTAGTGAATACCTATCACTTCAGTGAATACACTACACCTCACTCTAGGGGCTATAAAGACCTATACAACAAGGTCTGCCTTCTGGGAGGCCTTCTGGGAGTTTGTAAAAGGAAGAGAAAAAGCTTAAGTTGTTTACAAAAAAAAAAAAAAGTTAAATTTGAAAGGTGTTATAATAGAAGTATAATATTTGGTGAGAAAGGATTTACTGTAGCTAGGTGATCAGGGAATAATTTCTAGAATAGGTAATAATTAGGTGTTATATACCCAGTAGAGTCTTCTGCAGATAATGTTGGATGGAAAGGAAAAGAAAGATCATAGAGCCTGGGCTGAGGATCAGAAGTGGAAAAAGATCAGTACCTGGGTATTGATCTTCCAGCCAGTGTGGCAGGAATGTAAAAGCACAGAAGTAGGAAATGAAGGTAGAAGAATCTTTTAGGGCTGGTTCACGGAGAGTCCTGAATGGTGTACTCATTTCTGGGGGACAACAAGAAGGTATGTGAGCAGCGGAATGTGTGACAAAACCGGATTTTAAGCAGTTAACTCTGCCAGCCATCAATTTGAAACCTAAAGAGATTAAATTGTATAAATTATACTAAATTGTATGACATTAATTAATATATTAACAATTTATTAATACTATAGTATATATCAATAAAATTATAGTTTAATATGTATAGTTTATATTAAATTGTAGTTTACATATGTGTGTGTATATATATATACACATATATATATATATATTTATTTATTTATTTATGGGGCTTCCCTGGTGGCTCAAATGATAACGAATCCACTAGCAATGCAGGAGACCTGGCTTCAGTCTCTGGGCCAGGAAGAGCCCCTGGAGAAGAGAATGGCTACCCACTCCAGTATTCTTGCCTGGATAATTCCATGAACAGAGGAGCCTGGCAGGCTATGGTCCATGGGGTTACAAAGAGTTGGACACGGCTAAGCGACTAACACTTCAACTTTCACATATAAATTATATGTGAAAGTTGAAGTGTTCTTATGGACTCTGTGGGAGAGGGATAGGGTGGGGAGATTTAGGAGAATGGCATTGAAACATGTATAATATCATGTATGAAACGAATCGCCAGTCCAGGTTCGATGCACGATACTGGATGCTTGGGGCCGGTGCACTGGGACGACCCAGAGGGAGGGTATGGGGAGGGAGGAGGGAGGAGGGTTCAGGATGGGGAACACAGGTATACCTGTGGCGGATTCATTTCGATATTTGGCAAAACTAATACAATATTGTAAAGTTTAAAAATAAAATAAAATTAAAAATATATATATATTTATATATAAATATATATAAATTTTGTCCATTATATCAGAAAAGGAAGCTTTGTGCCCTAACTTGAAGCAGACTAGAGATTTCTAAAGGTTACATAGTGTCTGTGGCTTCAACTACACATGTGGAGTCCACAAGACTTGAGTTATTTTCACTGTTGTGTAATAGGGTCAGTTTTGTTTTTAGCAGATTCTCCCAAGGAAGTGTGGTAAGCATATTTCTAAAGCCCTCACATTAAGTACTGTTAGCAATAAATCACAGCTTCTGTGTTAAAGGTCAAAATTTTTCCCCTGAAGAACTTTTTTTGCTGTACTCCCTAGTATGTACTACTGTTCAGTTCAGTTCAGTTCAGTCGCTCAGTTGTGTCCAACTCTTTGCGACCCCATGAATTGCAGCACGCCAGGCCTCCCTGTCCATCACCAACTCCTGGAGTTCACTCAGACACGTCCATCGAGTCGATGATGCCATCCAGCCATCTCATCCTCTGTCGTCCCCTTCTCCTCCTGCCCCCAATCCGTCCCAACATCAGAGTCATTTCCAGTGAGTCAACTCTGCATAAGGTGACCAGAGTACTAGAGGTTTTCAGCTTTAACATCATTCCTTCCAAAGAAATCCCAGGGCTGATCTCCTTCAGAATGGACTGGTTGCTCTCTTATAAACTTGTGTGTGTGGGTGTGCGCAGTTGAGTAAAGATCAGAAGAGACTCAAGGTGACATTCTCAAGTTATTTTGAGTCAAATGTTTATAAATATATTTTGAAAGTTATTATCAAAATACAAAAGTATGCACGTATTTTTTGTTTACAGCTGAGTCTGTGTGTGCTAATTGTTATAAAAGGTGGGAAGCCGTTCTTGAAAGTTCACATCAAATATTATTCCCTCAAAACCTACTTTCGTATTTGCTGATTTGAATTATTTTATTCTTTGTATTTGCATCTCCCCAAGATACCCCACTTCCCAACATAGCCCCAAATTAAATTTCTAATATCTGGTCAATTTGCAGATCAGAAAGTGCTAAACTAAGAAATTATCTTCTGTGTTACAGATATATAGAAGTTCAATGAAAAGAATACACATTTTAGTTTTCAACGTGCTTAAATAATCCTTTTTATTGTAAATGAATACATTGTCAGCTGAAGAAGGGCATGGCAACCCACTGCAGTATTCTTGCCTGGAGAATCCCATGGACAGAGGACCCTGGCAGGCTACAGTCCATAAGGTGGCCAAGAGTTGGACACAACTGAGAGACTAACACACACACACATTGTCAGCTACAGTAAGCCTGGACCATTTAGCTCAGTCCACCACTGAAATGTTTAACAAAATCAATATTTAGCACTTTATATTTTGCTTTTACTTTTACCTTTGGCTTTTGTAAGTAGTTAGTGTAAGAAACTTATTTTTAAAAAGATATCTATGTACTTTTTGTGACACTGTTAATAAAGATGTTTTCTACAATATCATTTTTTTAAATGCACAAACTCACTTTCTCTTGGAATTTAGTTCTAGGCTTCTTTAGGAGAAATGAATTATTTTTATTTTATATCAAATTCCCTTCTTTGCCCTGGCCACCAGTAAGCTCAAGCCCAGATTTAATGCTGTGCTACAGTGACTGTCTTTTTTATGTTTCTGGTACAGTTCTCTCCTCCCTTCTTCTCTGTAGTCTCTGATTTTTTTTTCATTGAAACAACCTTAATGAATGTGACTTTTGCTTGTAATTCAAGTTAAATTCTTCCTTGAACATGTATATTTAAGATAAATAAAACATATGATTGAAAAGAAGCACATTTTAAAAACTGATTCTTAATTACAGCAAAACATTAGACATGCCTATGTGCTTTTCAAGTTCTGATACCCAGGCTGCATCCCAGACCACTTACAGAAGGTGGATTCTAGGCATCAGTAATTTTTAAAGCTCTTTAGGTGATTCCAGTGTGAGGAATTATTGACTTAAATCTTTTTTATTATGGTGTTCAACATTTTTTTTACAGAAACAGGTTTTTAAAAAGACAAGAAAATTTCAAATCACCTGTAATTCCATAATTCACTATTTAACTACTATAAATATTTGTAATAGCTTACCTACTAATTTTTTCTTTGTGTCTTTTTTAAACAAAATTGCAATCCTATATTATGTAATGTGATCTTATGCTTACATATTGTATAAAATTTATGCTTACAATCAGATATCCATTTACATATTTAGGTGTAAGTTGATTATGTGTGTGTGGCTTTATTTCATATCTCTTTTATTTCCAGGCACATTTTCCATATATTCCCAAAACTGTTCTCCAAGAACCTAGTACTTAACATTTGTGTAACATTTATGGTTGCTGTGTTAGTCACTGAGTTGTGTCTGACTCTGTGATCCCATGGACTGTAGCCCTCCAGGCTCTTCTGTCTATGGGATTCTCCAGGCAAGAAAACTGGAGAGGGTTGTCATGCCCTCTACTACATGATTATGCCATGTAGTATATTTGCTTATACCATGTAGTATATTTACTTATTCTCCTATTCTTATACCTTAAGGTTACAGGACACGTCCTTAAACAATTTGTGGGCATTAATCTCATCTTTACCTTGGGAATACATTAAGCGGTCTATTGATTCCTTTCTATGTGAGCTGCTTTCCCACAGGGAGGAGAGTCGTAGCTCCGTGAAATCTCCCTGGTACCCCGTTTCTTTCTGGCATTTAAAAGAATGGTTATTTTCTGCTCTTCCTAAAGACTTAGAACTTAATACAGAAGTGCCCTGGGTTTTAGAAGCATTGAACCTTGGCCATGAAAGGGTCCCTGCTAACTGACAGTGTTATCTGGGAAGTGACTGGCTACACTCTGTCCTCTGAGAAAGGAAATGCAGGTCATGAAATGACAACAAAGACTCTTTGAGGTGAAGTGGAAAAATGCTGGGGAACGTGTGGCATCTGAACTTTTATCTTCTCTGACATATCGGGTTGGCCAAAAAGTTCATTCGGGTTTGTCTGTGACATATTACCAAAATCCTGAACAAACTTTTTGGCCAACCCAATAATAAGTTGAGGCCATCTGCTTAGACTTGGAAAAGTGAGCCTGAGTTTGCAGCCTTGAGGCATCAGGAAGGGATGATGCCTTCCTGATGAGAGAAATGAGTCAAGTGTGATAGGGGAAGCAGCAGATTGATGAGAGCGCTGAAATTCCATGGTTCCTTGGGTCACCTAAGTTTGACATGGCAGTCATTCACAAGATGCTGTCAGTCTGCTAGAAAAGCCGTGGTTTCAGGTGTTATAAGACCAAGTTCCAAGCTCAGCAGTCCAAAGAGTGTCCTGGCAGTCCCCACTCTTGAGCACTCTGCTGCTCTTTCCTTTGACACAGCCTCCATAAACCTTTGTTTCTCTTCTTACTGTCTTACCTAATCTGATGCATGCATCATTTTTAAGACCATGTTAATGGGACAGGGATCATCATTGTGCCTATAGTGGGCCTTCAGTAGATGTTTGTTGAATGAAAGAAGCAAGCACAATCACAGCTTTCCCTTATGGTGATCTGCTTTATGATACAATTTCCAGGAATGCATTGTGTCTAAAATTGGGGACCATATGTACAGGAAATTCTTTCTTATGTCAATGTGAAATCCCTCCAAAATAAAATCCCCCATCATAGTTTGTGTGTGTATGTATATATATACATACACATATACATATGTGTGTGTGTGTATACACACACACACACACACACACACACATGTATATACAGGAAACTGTAAGCCTCACATTACAGTAGCTTTCTGGAGAGGGGAACAATCCTGCACAAAGGCTTGAGTCCAGGTTAGATGGCCTGTCTCTTTTTGTAAAGGTCTTATTGGGCATTTTATAGTTTAGTTACATGCTTCCTTCTGAGTGTCCTGTTCAGAATTCCAGCCAATCTGTGAGCCCAGAGAGCAAGCCAAGATAATAATCAAGATACTGTGGTAGAGGTATGAGGTTTCTCAGCCTTTCTAGAAAAGATGGGAAAGAATAAATAGCTTCAGGATTATAGGCAAATTTCCCTCCTAGACAAAGAGAGAGCATCCCTGATGCTGCTGATACTGGCCCTTCTCCTTGGAAGGCTCCTCCCCAAGTGCCATCAAGGCTCAAGAGGACTCAGATGGTTACAGGACGCTTGATCTCACTGTTTGAACTTAAGTTCATCCAAGCTTCGGTGTGAATCTTTGTTTTAAGGAGGGTTCACCCAGGGATATAAAATAAAATGGGATTTGAATGGAAACTTGGCATCCCAGTTTGGAAACATTTTTTATTGGGTACAGATTTTGGTGGGGGGAGGAAAAACAAACACAATTTCTATGTTGTAAATGTTAATAAAAAAAGAACAAGTAAAAACAAATTCAAATGTTTTGTTTTGAAGAGGCTTTTTTGCATTCCCATGACTCCAAAATACTTTTGGATTTTATGACAATCCATATCCGCTTTAGTATAGAAAGACAAAGGAAAAATGAAGTTAAACAGAGTTAGCAAACAGCAGGGGTAAGTTGTGGAGCTATAGTGATCAGCTGGCAAAGATTCTAATGGGGGTTTTTTAGCATTTTTTTATTGGTCCAAAAAGTTTATGCTATTAATAATAACGTTTAATTTAGGATTTTAAAATTATGTCTTTAAATCACTAGTTTTGTCATTTTTTAGTCATAAACTTTTACATTCTGCCCTTGCTATATCTACTCAATCTTTGTGGCTGACCTTTTTTTTCTTTTCTTTTGCTGTTGCTATTTCTTTTTTTTTTTTTTTTTCAAGCTGGTTTTATTTTTTATTTGCTGTTGCTATTTCTTAAAACCATTAGATCTTAGGGATATTTTGCACCAAAGTCATTAATGTTAAGGAGAAAACAAGAGGTTGATGATCATGATTTGACTCATACTAATCTATTTCTTTGTATCATAATTTCATGTCAGAAATATGTGGTTAAGGAGAATAAGAATCACAGTAATCAGGAGGTTTATTTTATAATCCTGGATCTACTGTAGAATGGCTGTGCAATTTCAAGAAAGTCCTTTATCCTTTGTAGCCTAAGTGTTGTCTTCTGAAGAGTGCATTCACTCATTTGGGTGATGTCAGGTCTAAAGGAGATGACTCACAGGAGAAGTAAAATTAATGTGTTTGTCTAGGAGAACCAGAACTGCATTGTCCGATAGGGTAGCTACTAGCTTCATGTGGTTTATTTAAATGTAAATTCATTAAAATTAAAAATTCAACTCCCCCATCCCATTGGCCACATTTCAAATGCTTCATAGTCACATATAACTAGTAGCTACCATACTGAAAATGCAGAGAGTTCATCACTGCAGAGTGTTCTGTTGGATGGCATTGATCTAGAATGACAACCTTTTCCAGAATGCTGGGAATTGCTGTTTGAGTGTGGATGGTATCGATATGAGTTGCCCTGTGAGCTACTGGGAATAGCCCAATGTCAAAGAACTCTGACTCTTCTTGAACTGCACGCGAGACTGTGAACCTACCATGTACAGCAGGTGGTTTCCTGGTGCTGATGGCATGTCAGCTGCATCACTGCAGATGTGAAATCAGTGGGCATGTTTACTCTGAATTCTGCTGGAATCATTTTTAAATACCATATGTCCGGTGTCATCTTTGGCATGTTTCTCTGGCTTCATCTGAGTTCCAAAATGAAACCTCACAGTCTCCTTCATGAATTTAGTCATCCAAGGCCAAGGTGAGGATGAGGTACTAGGCTTTAGAAGCCTGCAGTAAAACACGATAATGGTTCTGGGAATGAGAAGAGAGGAGACAACTGAAAATCCTGTTACTTAGGAGAAATTCATCTTAATTAACCAGAAGCAGCTGCATGATAAGCAGAAAATATATGCCCCTTCTGCTTATGGTTTGCCACCATTTACATTCTATGCAAATATATAATTTTGAAAATTCTTATGACCTATAAAACAATATACCCAAGTCAAAATTATTATCATCAATTTGTTTAAAAACTTTATGATAAAGTCATAGCGTGATGACCATCTATGCTACCTTTACAATCAGAAGTTCATTTCACTATAGGTGAAGTGATGCCTGAGTATCTCTGAATGTGTGTGCGTGTGCACACACACACACACACACACACACACTAGAGCTCACATGTGTATGAAAGTACATTTTTTCTTTATGCATGGCAGTTTCACCTTTTTTTTCCCCAGCATGGACCATGAACTGACTGTCTATGTTCAATTCCCAGTTTCACCACAGACTTGTTAGGTGGTCTTGGCAAAGTTACATACCTTCTTTGTGTTTTACTGATAGTTTCTATATCTACAGTGACGGTAGTAAGAGTTTCTATAACTGGATTTGTATGAGGATTAACTGAGAATGTGTCTACAAATATCTGTGGGAGGATTGGTTCCAAGACCCCCCACAGATACCAAACTCCACAGAGGCTCAGTCTGTTATATAAAATGACTTAGTATTTGCATATAGCCCATTCATCTCTTCCTATACACTTTAAATCATCTCTAGATTACTTATCATACCTAATACAATGTAAATGCTATGTAAATAGTTGCTAGCATGCAGCAAATTCAAGTTTTGCTTTCTGGAACTTTCTGGAATTTTTTTCTGAATGTTTTGATGAATCTGTAGATGCAGAACCTTCAGATATTGAGGGCTGCCTGTATATTCATACATATATATTTATTTGCATATATGCTTGTGTATGTATCTGTATATTTACATACATATATCTCAGTACAGTTCCTGGCACATTATAAGTGCTAGGAAGTATTCAGTTCAGTTCAGTTCAGTTCAGTCACTCAGTTGTGTCTGACTCTTTGCGACCCCATAGACCACAGCACACCAGGCTTCTCTGTCCATCACCAATTCCTGGAGTTTACCCAAACTCACGTCTATTGAGTCAGTCATGCCATCCAACCATCTTATCCTCTGTCATCCCCTTCTCATCCCGCTCAGTCGTATCCGACTCTTGGAGACCCATGGACTATACAGTCCATGGAATTCTCCAGGCCAAAATACTAGAGTAGGTAGCCATTCCCTTCTCCAGGGGATCTTCCCAACTGAGGAATCAAATCCAGGTCTCCCGCATTGCAGGCGGATTCTTTACCAGCTGAGCCACCAGGGAAGCCCCTATTAAGTATTAGCTATGAGTTAGCCATGGAGAAGGCAATGGCACCCCACTCCAGTACTCTTGCCTGGAAAATCCCATGGACAGAGGAGCCTGGTAGGCTGCAGTTCACGGGGTCGCTAAGAGTCGGGCACGACAGGGCGACTTCACTTTCACTTTTCACTTTCATGCATTGGAGAAGGAAATGGCAACCCACTCCAGTATTCTTGCCTGGAGAATCCTAGGGATGGGGGAGCCTGGTGGGCTGACGTCTATGGGGTCTCACAGAGTCAGACATGACTGAAGCAACTTAGCATAGCATAGCATAGCATGAGTTAGCCATAATTATTCGGAGAAGGCAATGGCACCCCACTCCAGTACTCTTACCTGGAAAATCCCATGGACGGAGGAGCCTGGTAGGCTGCAGTCCATGGGGTCGCTAGCAGTCAGACATGACTGAGCGGCTTCACTTTCACTTTTCACTTTCATGCATTGGAGAAGGAAATGGCAACCCACTCCAGTGTTCTTGCCTGGAGAATCCCAGGGACAGGGGAGCTTGGTGGACTGCCGTCTATGGGGTTGCACAGAGTCTGACATGACTGAAGCGACTTAGCAGCAGCAGCAGCAGCAGCCATAATTATTAGGACACTCATATGCTCATTAATGAACCTACAAAGTCTCTCTAATCCAGAAACCTGTGGTCTGCCAAATTAAGGATCACAGCAAGGTGTCCCCATGTCCTGTCCTCTGGAGAGTTGGTTTGAGCCCTTCCCTTGGAAGAAATCCACTCAACCCTTGAGTTGATAGGACACTGCCTTCAGAACTAGATAACCTCCATAGTCAGTGACTTCAAAATACTTCCCTCTCATTGTGAGAGCTTTCTTCATCACCACCCTCCAATACTGGCCCCCAAAACACACACATACATACTTCAACTCTGTGTGTTTGATTGTTTTGTTTTGTTTTTCACCAGATGCTTAAGATTGAAGGACCTTGGAAATCTCTGCTCTCACCTTGACTGAGGCCCAGAGATGTCCTGTTCCCATGCTGTTGATGTTGACAGAGTAGGGCACGTTTTTCTTTCACGTGCTGCTGAACTCTCAAGTAGAATACAAGATATTTTCTGGTTACCTAGGCTACCTGCTAGCATAATCCTACCTAGCCTTTCTTCTCTCCACCCCCTCGAGTCTCCTCTCACCCTCTCCTCCCCTGGGTCTTTACGTGCCACTCTGTGTGGAGGACAGCTCGTTCTCTGTAGCCTGTCTCTTATGTTGGTTCAGAAGCAGCTGCCAGAAGACTGACTGGAAAAAACAGTACACTTGCAAACACTTCCAGACTCTTCAATGGACAGTTTACCTCTTGAGAGAGTGGCTCAGGCTGTCTTGTAGACTGAGGGGTTTTTACCATTTTTGAATGCATCCAATGTATGCTTGGTTTGGGTAGGGACACTAACAAAATACTCTATGGTTTCTGCAGATTTACTTACTGGGGACATCTTGCTATCCTCAGTGTAGATTCTTGCCTCATTAACTTTCAGTAGTAATTAGTTCAAGGTCTCCTCTGGAAAGTTCTGCCCTATTACTCCTACTTGAGTAGTGTGTATTAAGATAGACATTTCTATAAGCAGAAGACTGCATGCAGACATGGTTGTGGCTTAATGTGCAATGTCAAATAATATCTATTGTGTGTGTTAGTCACTCAGTTGTGTCCAGCTCTTTGTGATCCCATGGATGGTAGCCCACCAGGCTCCTCTGTCCATGGGATTCTCCAGGCAAGAATACTGGAGTGGGTTGCCATTCCCTTCTCTAGGGGATCTTCCCAACCCAGGGATCTGACCCAGGTCTCCTGCATTGCAGGCAGATTCTTTACCACCTGAGACACCAGGGAAACCCTAAAAAATATCTATTAAATAATACCTAGATATTTTAGCTTGGGATTATGGGTCCTCCATGATCTGACTGCTAACTCTGTGTCTCCTAACTCCCTTCTTACTCCTCTCAGATTAGCCGTAGGTTTTCCCACCACTGTGTCTTTGCTTGTCTTGCTGTCTCTGTCCAGAATTCCTTCACACCATCACCAGCACCACTACCATCACTACCACTACCACCAGCAGAACCGCCATCACCACTCACACCATCACCACTCCCAACAGCACCACTTCCACCATCACCACTACCACCATCACCACTCCCACCATCACCACTCCCACCATCACCACCACCACCATCACCACTCCCACCATCACCACTCCCACCATCACCACCACCACCATCACCACTCCCACCATCACCACTCCCACCATCACCACTCCCACCATCACCACTCCCACCAGCACCACCACCACCATCACCACCACCAGCAGCACCACCATCACCACTCCCACCATCACTACCACCACCATCACCACTAGCACCAGCACCACTACCACCAGCACCACCACCACCATCACCACTCCCACCAGCACCACCACCACCAGCACCACTCCCACCAGCACCACTCCCATCACTACCACCACCACCAGCAGCACCGCCATCACCACTACCACCATCACCACCACCGCCAGCACCACCATCATTGTCATCACCACCACCACCACCATCATTACCACCACAACCACTACCACCCCTGATATGCACCCTATCCTTTAAAAGCCAATTCAAATATCTCCTCCTCTGAAAAGGTAATGCCCTCATTGTATTGGCTGAAAGTGACAGTCCTATCCTGAACTTCAACTATCATTTCTGTACTTCCCAAGATATCTTCAGTGACTTTTTATCTTATTTGTTTTTTAGTGAAATACACATTATCTCTCCCTACTGGATATGAAATGCCTTGATATGATAGTAGGGTCCCCATCTTATCTCTTCCTGTCCCCTTCCTAATTAGATTTAGGGGAGGCTTAGTTCCTCACCCACTGTAGTTGTTCAGAAACCACTGATTGAATACATGTGTGAATAAATGGCAGAAGCCATCTGCAGAATGCTGGAGTGAGTTGTTCCATTGACTGGGGCTATTAAAAAGAGATTGTATAGGAGATCTGAGAAACTTTATTCATAATGGGATCGAATATTAGAGTTGCCTGGAACTTCAAAATCTAACTACCACCTTCCCTACCATACTAATCTTCATTTTCAACTGAGGAAGCTAAAATTTATATATGACAGGTACAGATCACACAATAAGGAAATTATAAAGCTAAGATTGTAACTCAGTTCAGGCCACCACTCAAACTGTTGTTTTGAAGCAATGCTAGAATAATAGTGACATAAACATACTATGGCCAGGACCAGGACACATGATTGTGGGAAGATAATTTCCCATCCCACAGCACGTCACTCCCTACATTTATTTCCTTGCTGATATAACTAGTACAAACCAAATAGCAGCAACTTAAGAGGGAAACATGACTACTTCCATCATATGGTGGTTCTGTGCAGCTGAATCAGAAACCCTGAGTATGGGAATAAGACAAGTCTTACTCAATTTTGTACTTGGTAAACGACTTAATGAGTGAAGTTCAGGCAGTCAGGTCATTGACAGCAAGAAAGGAAGTGGTAGTTGAGCTGGCTTGACACAATGGGGCGAGGAGTAGACAGGAAGAAAATACTGGGAGTTATGCACTTCAGCAGGAGGAGATGAGGGTGGGAGCCAAATGGTGGGGCGGGAAGGGGGGCGAGATTCCTTTCTCCAACCATATAACAGTATTACGTGAGGGAATTCAGGGCTTTGAGTGTTTTCTGAGCTGAGCGCCTGCTGGAATGTGGACTGTAAATCTCTTTCATCATCCTTTTCCTCACTGACCTGCAAACAACCCCAGTTCCTCCCATCTGCTTCACCACCACCTGCTTTTAGTGTTTCTTTATCTACATAACTTTTTCCATGCTCTTACTTTCCTATCCATCTACCTTTTCATGGTCCATTTCATTCTTCTTCCAAATGTTTCCATCTTGTCACCTTTTTCCCTAGCTCTGAGACCCACAGTAAGATATGATCTTTTAACATGTATTCATGTATCTGCTCAAGGAGACATGGGTCCCAGGCACCATTCTAGTTGTTGAGGATACAACAGTGAGCAAAAGACACAAAAATTCCTCCCCTTGTGGAGCTCCCATTCAAAGAGAGAACATAATATAAATGAATATATAATATAAATATAAATGTAGTTGGACATTACATAGAATATTGGTAAGATAAGTGTTGAGGAAAAATAAACTGGGAGGGCAGAGGGAGTTCTAGAGGAAGAGAGACCCAAAGTTCCAGCACAGAGTCAAGATGTGCTGCGGATGGAATGCCAGCTCCATCCATCCCAGGCCTAGAGGTTAATAGACTGCACTGGGCCTCAGTGTCCTGGTCTTTGTATCAGGGATCATAAGAGAAATCTTTTTGGGGTATCTTCTTGATAATTGTGGTAATTACTTGAGATGATGCTTGTTAAGTGTTCAACACAAAGGCTGAACCCCTATAAATACTTAATGATTGTTTGTATCATTATTAGTGTGATGTTATGTATTGTATAAGATATAAATATTATGTACATAGTGGATATGTGTATATGTTATGTGTATAATATTCTTATCTGACTTCATGCCTGCGATTTTCCATTTTTCTCAAAACACCTATATTTTTGTCTGTGTCTCTTTCTCCCACCGTACTTAACTTTTGATGATGACACCCACCTCTTGCTGATCTCTGTGTCTTTCATAGTTCCTGACACATGGAGGAGTCTGTTTGCTTGTTAAATTAGAAGCAAATAGGATATCCCTTTCCTCGACACAGTAATCTTTCCTGGAAGCCAGTTCTTAGAATCTTTCTCTCATTCTCCCCATTCTCATATCACATCTTAACATGAGCCACATCCTGTCCTCCTCCCTCCCTACCTTCTAGTCACCATTCTTTCCCACGTCTTACAGGAGGCCAAACTTATGGTCCTTGTCTCCCTGACTCACACACCCCTCCACTCCTTCACAGAAGCTTTTGGAAGATCATTTTACTGTGGATCCAGCCAGTTCCTCATTCCACCTTCACACAGTCTTAAGCATTTCTCTCTTCTGGGGGTCACCCACTCCGTTATCTGGAGAAGGCAATGGCACCCCACTCCAGTACTCTTGCCTGGAAAATCCCATGGACGGAGGAGCCTGGAAGGCTGTAGTCCATGGGGTCGCTAGGAGTCGGGCACGACTGAGCGACTTCACTTTCACTTTTCACTTTCATGCATTGGAGAAGGAAATGGCAACCCACTCCAGTGTTCTTGCCTGGAGAATCCCAGGGACGGGGGAGCCTGCTGGGCTGCCCTCTCTGGGGTCGCACAGAATCGGACATGACTGAAGCGACTTAGCGGCAGTAGCAGCAGCAGTAAAAGACCAATTTCACACATTTTCTCATTTGATCTTTAAAATAACTGTGTGAGGTACAAATTTCAGATATTTATCAGCTGCGTGTTTCTAATAAGGAAACATGCTCAGAGGAGTGAAGTGAAGAATCCAAGTGCGCATGGCTAAAAACGGCAGAGTTAACACCAGAATTCTTGCTTTCTGAAGCAATAATGCTAAGTTTGAAAAAGTTTTACGTCTGGCACTCAGATGACCTGAATTTTCACCCCAGTTTTGCCATTTACTCACCCTATGTCCCTGGAAAATGCTGTAAAGTCTCAGTTTTCACTTCTGTAAAATAAAAGTAACTCTTGCCTTCCCTGACTCACAGAGTATTTTGAAGATTAAAAGACGTGTTAAGAAATTTCAGAAAATAAAAGTTGCCGTGAGTAAATGTCAGGGGGTATGAATCAACTTTGCGAAAATATAATGACTGATATATGTGAAGGAAAGAAATGGATGCTCTTGTAATTTCCACACACACCACAAAAACAGAAGCCCTTCAGATTTCCAGGCATATCTAGTATTTGACACTAATGAAAGGATATAGAATTTATTAAAACATTTTTAAAACCTGTGGGCCAAGTATATGTATAGCTCTCACTTCCAGAGTTTGAAATATCATTTAAAATATCCCCTCTCCCAGTGAACACCTGTGGTTGAGAAAAAGTGAAGAAGATTGTTTCTGGGCAAACCCTAGAAGTCTCTATATTTATCTGTACAATTTAGTGATGTTAAGTGGCATGTTGACTTGTCTTTTTTTTAATTAATTAATTATTTTTGGCTTGTTGGGTCTCTGTTCCTGCCCACAAGCTTTCTCTAGTTGCAGCAAGCAGGGGCTTTTCTTCGTTGCTGTTCACAGGCTTCTCATTGCAGTGGCCTCTTTTGTTTCAAAGCACAGACTTACTGGCCCCACTGCGTGTGGGATCTTCCTGAACCAGGAATCAAACCCATAACTTCATTGGCAGGCTGATTCTTAACCACTGGCCTACAGGGAAGCCTGACTTGGCTCAGCATTATGGGCCAAGTTCATTAACGAGTCCAGAAACCTATTCACATTCTATGATTATTTTGGATTATTTCCGTTGCATCACAAATCAACTATCCTTTACAAAAAGATTCTTTCCCAGTCAAGCCTCCAGATGAGAATGAATCTCAGCCAACATCTCAGTTATAGCCTGTAAAAGTTCATAGAGGACCCAGAAAAACTATATATGAATCCTCAAAATCCATGAGATAATAAATGATGTTGTTTTAAGCCACTAAGAATGGTAGTTAGCAATTGAAAGCTAGTGCACTACTCTTTACAGTATTCTAAACAGATATATGCGTGTTCGCATCAGTCATGTCCAACTCTTTGCAACTCTGTGGATTGTAGCCCACCAGGCTCCACTGTCTATGGGATTTTTAGGCAACAGTACTGGAGTTGGTTGCCATTTCTTCATCCAGTGGATCTTCCCAGCACAAGGGTTGAACCTGTGTCTCCTGCATTGGCAGGCAGATTCTTTACCCACTGAGCCACCAGGGAAGCCAATTCTAAACAGATACTATTTAGAAAAGCTTCACCCAATGAAGGAGTCCCCTCTACTATTGTCCAGCTCTATGGTTACCAAGGTTCTGCTTAAACATCTTCAGTGGCACGGAGCTACCATCTCACAGGGAAGCCTGTATCAGAGTTAAACAGGTTTGCATATTATCAAGTTCAGCTCTTGTGAAAGTAATACACTCTGCAGACATAGCTTAGGACATGCCGTGGGTTCGGGTAGGCTGGTGAGAGGGTACTAATTCTCTTGGGTCTGAACTCTCCCAAGTGGCTACTGGTCCAGAGCCGTATATTTTCATGGAAGAAGTTACTGAAGGGGCATGCATGTGGCTGGTAGATAATACTGGAGCTCTTGCTGCCACTGCTCTGTAGCAGTATAAAATTTCATCCAGTTAAATAAGTTAGTAAGCCCTGCTCTGCACATTTTCCTTATAGAATTATGGTCATCAAGCGAGATAGTGTCTATGAAAATGTTGTTGGCTGTACATCAGCAAATGATTGCAAATGATTATTATTATCAAAATAATAGTCATTTGTAAGAAAATATTTGTCAAAGCTGGCCCACACTGATGAAGACAGGCTCTCCAGGAAAGCTACCGATGCGAAGATAAAGGGGAGACCAGCCCCCTGTTTGGAATTTCATCACTGATCCCAGATTCCCAGCAGTGCATTTCAGGTCTTGCTTTAAGAATTTGTTTTTTGTTTTGTTTGGAAAGAACAAGAAGGCCCTGGAGCCAGTTACGTTGTCATCAAACTTAGTTGGTAATTAGGCTCCAAAGAAAACCTGTGGCAGTGAGATAGCGTTGAAACTTGAATTCCTTTCCACAGGTGGAGGGTTGGATCCTAAAGGCAGTGTATACAGCTTGGCTATTTGAATGCTTCTGCATGCAGGCAGGTTCAAGAGAATTTGGGTAAAGCAATTAGCGTTGTTCTGTCTGAGGGCAAAACTGGTTTGAACATGTTTGTCTATTCTTGAAGGGCTGTTGGAGTCTTGGCAGTCTATCTGATGAGAAATTTCACTAAGCAAAATGTCTTCACTTACAAATCTGGCCACTTTACACTCTCATCCAGTCCCAAACTCATTTATTTTCTTTAGAGTTATTCCTACAACCATGAGCCACAATGAAGTAAATTAATCCCCAAGAGCCCAAAAAATAATGAAGCTGTTTAATCTGTCCATTCAAGGATATCCTAGCAAAGCACTGCTAATTCTTTTTGTACAAACTATTTATGTGTATTGTGATTCTTTTCATTTGGAAGAGAAAAATATGTTTATACCTAGTTTTCAGGGTCTGTTTGATATCTATGTTTATACTGTACTTATTAAAAGTATTACTATTTTGTTGTAGTGATATTTTATTGTTTGCCTACTTTAGGAAGAATAAAACCAAGATCTCATTATTAAAGCCAAAATCCTCCACAAACCCCTCTCCTAAAAACTTAGATTAAGAAATATTTAGTCAGCCAAATCTGTATAGCATTTTATATTTGGTCCCACATAAATGTCCTGCATTTGGTCTGAATTTGACCTGCCTCTGTACACATCCTGTTCTCTTGTCAGCTTAATCACGCATACGTTCTGTGGTAGCTAGTGGCAGGAACATGTGCAAATGTGCTATCAGTTCTACCCTGTGTGTCTTCACCCTTTATCAAACTTTTTATTTTATTTTTAATCTTTTGTTTTATCTGTTTGTTTTGGATTTGTGATTTTTGTTTGTTTTTGTTTTCCAATCTAGGCTTAAAATCCAGTGCTAGGTTGAATGCTAGAATGAAATATTTGAGCCTGGTGTCTTGGAGTTCCTCTAGCTGATTATCTTAGTTGTTCAGATGTCTTCTGCCAGCCTTCCCCACCAGGGAATTTACTTGCTTTCTCATCTTTCATCCTAGAGAACTTTTTACCAATCTACCGTAAATCCCTCTACTGAAATTTTAATTTATCTCTTAATTCCTCAGTTTCCCCCACTAGGTAGTGAGCTCTTGCAACAGTACAGAGAACCTCCTTGTCTGGTTCATTACAGCCTCAGTGTCTAGCACAAGGCCATGCAGAAAGCCAGTGTTTCAAAACTGTTTATTTCATAAGTGGGTGGCTGTTCCTATTACATTTTTCTCCTGGACCAGCAATGTAGTCTTAAATTTTGCCATAGCATCTGGGACCCCAAGTGAAAGGATTTAAATGATCAGTGACAATCTGTGTGGGAAGCAGCCAAATTACAGATGGATTATGCTCCAGTTGTTCATGGAGCAATGAGTATTCTAATTCATAGACCTTGACTGTGGAATAATGTAGTGTGAACTTTTTTGTCTGACTTTTTTGCTCAGCATTATGTGTATGAGAATTGTCTGTGTTGTTGAGTGTAGAAATAGCTTCTTCCTTTGGATTTCTGTGTACTATTCCATTGTATAAAAATATGATAAAAAGAAAAGACAACATAGTCCATGACAGAATTCATTGCAGCCTTCCCTTTTCAGAGATGAGGCAACTCAATTCTGAAAAAGGGCTTTGTCTCACCAAAAGTCCTGGGAAGAGTTTGTGGTAGAACTAATTCCTACCTGGTTCTGTGGATTTTCATTATTGTCTGTCCTCATTTTATTACAGACACATAAACCAGTTACTTGCATCCCTTAGTCCACAAGGAAACTTATTTAATCCAGTGTTATATAAAATAATAATTCATGAGTCCTGACCCCACAAGAGAATAGGAAATAAGGCGAATGAGAAAGAGTCCAGCAGCATCAGTGGTGTCTGCAAGAAAGGACGTCTGCTACTGTGAGGAAAAGCTCCATCCATTGTGATATCAGTGGAGTATGGGTGGGCAGGTGGCTGTGCCCATTCCTACCTAATGGGAGAAGTAAAGTAGCAGTTCTTAAATCAAGGACAAGCCTCCACTCAATCTTCATAGGCAAGGACAATAGTTTATATTTCAGGGTAACTATTATAATCATCTCCCATGTGCATCTTGTTCCTGTGTACATCTTTGCAATTTTGATAAAGTTAACAGGGACTTTGTTACCTATCTTAGGAACACCTGTCTGCCAGGATTTAGAACAAATGGTTTCAGGCAATTTTGCCTTTTATTTCAGGTAAATTTCATACGTTACTTCTGTCTAGAACTGTAGGGTCATGTTAGTTTTTTTGAAACTCCAGGAAATGTTTATTTTAATTTTCTTTAAAGAAGGGGAAGAATAAAGAAAAATGTATCAAAAGCTCCTACTGCCAAACTACTGTTTTGATTTCTCTTTGTGTGAGCTTTGGCTTCCCCACATCTTGAGCCTGAAACTCTTTGATGTTGTCCCTTTAAGCATAAAATAAAAGATTATTCTCTTTAGTCTACAGCCTTGGAGGAGGGTAAACACTAAACATTTCTGTGTGTTCATAGTTCTGTAGCAAAACTTGAGGCCAGTCTTAGGGCTTTCATATTTGCCCTGCTGCTGCTAAGTCACATCAGTCGTGTCCGACTCTGTGTGACCCCATAGACGGCACCCAACAGGCTCCTCCGTCCCTGGGATTCTCCAGGCAAGAATACTGGAGTGGGTTGCCATTTCCTTCTCCATATTTGCCCTAGACTTATACAATGGGCATTTGGTGTTCCACGACTTTTCAGTTTTGTCAACTTTCTAGGCTGATGTACTTCCTTCTTATTGTTTCTGTGTGAACAACTTGACAAGGGTGGCATCCGTGATTTAACCCCTCACTCTGTCATCATAGGCCTTATGCTGATAATTATGCTTTGCACGCAATAGTGGCTCAATGTGTGAATGAACGCACAGGTGAATTTTCAGTTTGATTCCAAGAGCCGTTTAATTCTATGAGATGCACCACCTAGGTTTTCATGACATTTAACTGGTACATTTTTCTTACTGCTTTTTCATGCCTAAATCAATGGTTTGTGTTACTTTCATTAGAACCCAAATGAAAATAAAATATTTCCAATGATAGTTTTAAGCTTTTCAATGTATTCCCACAAAATATCACTCGATTCCTGGGTTTCATGGCCAGCTTGGTTGGTTAACTTTGTGTTCATGTGGCCTAAATTCCTAAACTCTCAGAGTTGCACTGGCTTTTAGAGATCCTATCTAAATTTGTATCGTTTACAGATGACGAAGCTGACATGTTTGCATTCTTTACAGTTAGGGAATGAAGTAGGAGTTTGCACTCTCCTCAGTCAAGATACTCTGTGTGTATTCACAATATGTTTCTCAATACAAACGTAGTATGACTGTTTTGTGACTGTTCCTAGACTGATTGGTTCTAGAGGCAGAGAAGAGCTAAGAAGTAACCTGGGCTGCCTGCTTCACTTCCAATGATGCTATTCTCATTGTCAGGCAAGATGTATATCCCGAGGTTGCTTTTGGTCAGGGGAAAAGAGAACAATAGTCATTTTCATAACCAACTGAGAAATTCCGTCTGTCCTGCTGACCATGTTCATATTTTCTGACAAATCTTAAAATTGCCTTTATTTCAAGTTTGATCGCCAGTAGCTGTTAAAGCCATCACTTGCTTTTGCTGTGCCTGCAGCTCTGCTTTCCAAAATCTTTTCCACCATGGACGTCTTTCTAAATATTCTCATTACCTGGAAAAAAATAAAAGACTTAATAAGTTAGAAAATATGAAGGGATATTGCTGGAGTTAAAAAAAAAAAAAAGAGGCAGAATGGCTATGAAATTAGGAGAGCATAGCTTGGTTCTATAAGATCCTGGTCTGAATCCTTTTAGCCTTAAGAGTTTAGGAACGTCAAGAACTCTGGAGACTTTGTCTCCCTATCTAATTCATGTGGGAAAGTATGGAACAACAACTTTGTACCAAGCACATATTATTAAAAACCACTGTCTCTAGTGGTTCCTATTCAGAATCTTGTTTGGTCAGATAGCTTCTCATGAGTAACATCTCAAATGATGGCCAATATTTATTTAACACTTTATGACTTACAAAGTACTTTATTATTTTATCATTGTATTATTGCTAATATTACTTAATGTTATTCTAGTATTAAAATAATTATTCTTTTACTTAAGTATTCTATTACTGAATAAAGAGTATATTATATAGATATGTATATAGTATGTTAATATAGATATAATATTGGTTAGATATATCGTATATAAACCTAGAATGTATTCAATAATAGGATGTAGAATGTGTAATGTATTGTGGTCTATATTTACAGATAAAAAAGAGAATTTGTAGGAGAATAAAGGACTTTATGACACAAGTTTGCTTCTGAATAATAGACGAGATTCAAACTCATACTTTGAGACCCCTAAACCCATGTTCTTTCTAAGACTATTAAGGTTCTGAACATTTGACATGATCGGAGTCAGAAAGGCTTGGCTTATCCACCCCCCACCTCTCTCTGTCTCTTCTTTCTCAAAATATATTCTAGAAAGAACTTTGTTCCTTGAAAACATACAGCCTTAGGTTGGAAGAAGTTACATTTTATGTGAGTGGTTTTCATCTCCCATTTAAAAATGTGAAATGCGATTTCTTATAAAACTCTGCAAGTTAAAACTGGGGGATGGGATCACAATCTGCAGTGGTGTCGTCCACACCTCTGTCTGCTCACAACTTGATAAGAATTACCAAAAAGGATGTCCTCATTTATCTAAAATTCTTTAGGAGAGAGAAACATGACTGCCACTACAAGTAAGAAAAGGCATTTGGGCTACACAAAGCCTCTTTTAAACTCTGAAGCTAGTGGACAGTCTGTTGTATAAACAGGGAAAAGTTTTTATTGGTGCTTTTAATAGAGTCTTATCTAAATATCTAGAAGTTGTCAGCAAGTGTCAGCTGTTACCCCAGGTTAGATTTCAAGGCCCACAGCTCCCTTACAAGGCAAACAAGGATAACTGAAGTTTGTTCTGTACTTCGAGCCCCCAATCCTCCAGCAAACATTCTGCACAACGCTTCTAGGACTAGCAGTAAATGTAGCAGTCATTGTCAAGATTAGGCTAAGATGTCTGCTCAAAGGGTTATTTATTTGAGCCAATAGCAAGAGACAGGGGAAGAAGCCATAGGATTGAATCAGATAGGCCTGAGTATGAAACCCAGCCTTGACACTTAACTGTTATACAGGCCATCCAAGATAAGTACTTAACTTTTCTAAACTTTAGTTTTACTATCCACAAACAGTAAATTATAAATGTCTGCTTTACAAGTCTGATGTGATAAAAATGTACCCATCAAGTTAATTTAGGATAGTCAGTATTTTTCCAGTTTTGGTTCATAGAATACCCAAAGGCATAAAGATCTATCTCTAGAAAGTTAACATTTCCCCCACCAAATGTTTTCCTATTCTTTATATTCTAAGAAACTCAAGAATCCCTTTCTTTTTCCAGCTGTTGATGGAGGCAGAGAGTGACGTGTTCAGGTCTTTATTGTATCCCTTATCTATTTGGGAGCCAGAATCTGTGAATTCAGGAGTGTGCATTCAGGAGTGTGAATTCAGGCTGTTTTACCTGCACACAACCATGTCCTCCTCTCAAACCGAGAGGACCAGATGTTGATATGGGAAAGAAGGCCATATCGCTATTCCCCAGGCAAGGGAACGATGTCATGCCACTGCTTGTAACAGTGAGTCTTCACATTTATAGGGGATGGATTTGACTTGTATTATGTCCTACGAAAACTCACTATTATCCTCATTTTAGAGATAAGGAAACTGCAGTGAAGTAACTTGCCCATGATATGAAATTACATGAGCCAGTAATAGTATCCTGGCTTGTTCCAGAAATTGTTAACTTTCTTATCCATCTCCAGCCTTGTTTCTGGTTCCCTCAGGCCCCTAGATGAAGCTCAGGCTAAGTTTGTACTAAAGATGGAGAAGTCCGGTGGGGCAGCATCCAGACACCATGGGAATGGGGTGCTGTCTTTTGGACTTGCTTGTCTTCTTCTCAGGTCCCAGTACATGGGCTGCTGTGGGCTGTGGGGTCTTCAGACTGACCCTGACCATCAGGAGAAATAGGAGAGCACCAGGGCTGTGGTTATACTGCAGGTTCTTCATTAGGATCTGTCTGGCGATAACATGTGCTTGTGAGTCACAATCTTTGTGGATTCTTTTTGTCAGTCCACATTGGGCTTCCCAGGTGGCGCCAATGGTAAAGAACCCTCCCTCCCATGCGGGAGATGCAAGAGACTCAAGTTCAGTCCCTAAATCCGGAAGATACCTTGGAGAAGGAAATGGCAACCCACTGTAGTATTCTTGCCTAGAGAATTGCGCACACAGAGGAGGCTGGCTGGCTACAGTCCGTGACTGAGTGACTGAACACACACAGACATGAAAGACACATTAGAAAAGCAGTCTCTGTAATTTGTACTTGTATGTGTTTAATGTTCTCGGGGACAGGGCTTTAGAGAGCTGAATTTCTGAAGGCAGGCTGACTTGAAGGCCTCTCTCAAGGTCGTGAGTTAGTGCAGTCCAGTGAAAAGAGCTTATCCTGAAAACTTAGAAACCTAACTTGTAGTCTCCTGCCTCTTCTGGTGAAATCACCTGATCTTTTTGCATCTGTTTTCTCAATTTCCCAGTTGTGTGTTTGAACCAGATATTTTCAAACATCCCTTCCTTGTCTGAAATTGTTCTTTAACTTTTCTATGTAAGGAATTGATTGAAAGAGCTGGAGATCTCATTATGAAAAAAAGGTTAAGTTATGAATAGGAGCTATTTAAGGCAGCAAAGAAATAGAGCATCCCTTTCTAATAATGTCCATCCTTAAAAAAATAGAAAAAGCACCATTTTAATGTCTTTCTTTGCTGAGGATTAGACCCTTGCCTGGCTTGGACAGTCATTATGGTAAAAGGGCTATAAAAATTAATGTTTTTCTCATTTTATTTGTCTTTTTATATTTTGTATATTTGTATAACATTTATTTATAATGTCACTTGTTACTATTACTTGCTTTCTTCGTGCTTTTTCCTTATTTTTTAAAGGCATAATTTACATGCAAGAAAAATACTCAGATCATGAGTATCTCCCGTGGGGTCCTCTAAACTACTGATGAGGTTTGACAGTTGTACACATCACTCCAGGAAGTTTTCTTGTGACTCTCTCCAAACAATATCCACCTGCCACCCTCAGAGGCAACTAACTACCTCCCAACTTCTGTTGGAATAAAAAATTCAGATAAATATAATCTGTCAGTCAGTCAGTCAGTTCAGTCACTCAGTCATGTCCGACTCTTTGCAACCCCATGAATCGCAGGACGCCAGGCCTCCCTGTCTATCACCAACTCCCGGAGTTCACTCAGACTCACGTCCATCGAGTCAATGATGCCATCCAGCCATCTCATCCTCTGGCATCCCCTTCTCCTGCCCCCAATCCCTCCCAGCATCAGAGTCTTTTCCAATGAGTCAACTCTTCGCATGAGGTGGCCAAAGTGCTGGAGTTTCAGCTTTAGCATCATTCCTTCCAAAGAACACCCAGGGCTGATCTCCTTCAGAATGGACTGGTTGGATCTCCCTGCAGTCCAAGGGACTCTCAAGAGTCTTCTCCAACACCACAGTTCAAAAGCATCAATTCTTCAGCACTCAGTCTTCTTCACAATCCAACTCTCACATCCATACATGACCACTGGAATAACCAAAAATTCAGATAAATATAATCTTACCATGTTTATTTTTGTATCTGACTTCTTCATTAGACGTGTAGATTTTTGAGACTCATCCATTCATCCATGCTGTTGTACTATCAATCTGTTCCTTTTCCCTATAGAGCATATTCTGTTGTATGAACATACCCCCAGTTCCTTTATCTATTCTCCTCTTTTTTGGTTTGGTCACGAATTTATGTAAGTAGAAAAGATGGAGATATAAGTATTGAATCATTGGGTCAAATCCATCTTCTGTTCAGGCCCAAGAGCTTCAGGTGTTTGTCACCTGACACCAACCCAAACCAACAGGCATACACCTCTGCTTCTCATGATAACAATTTATTTCTTCCTTGTTCCCCCTAGTGTGGAATATCTAACCTTCACTTTACCTTACCACTTGGAATTCCAGAAATTGCTAATTGTAGAATTTTAAGCATGATAGTGGAAGATCTTTGTGTCTTCTTATAGGTAGTTATTTTAAAGCCAGACTAAAAGATATGCACTTTATATAAACATGAGGATTTTCTAAATTAGATTAAAGTGAAATGGCTAATAAATAAAATAGTACTTAAGGAAATAGAAAAAGAAATGACAAATATTCAAGCAAATAAGTGGAAGAAGGCTGTCTCTAAGTATCTACTTAAATTACATCTTGTACATGAAGTAGAGATGCTGAGCTTGACAGACAGGAGTTGAATTGTCCTAAGATTCCAGAGACCTGTGTTCAGACAGCTGCTCTGCCCCTCCTCAGGAATGTAACTAGCCACTTTATCTCCAAAATTCAATTTCTCCATCAGTAAAGTGGTCTGGTGGGACTGATAATCCTTCAGCTCTTTGATTTTAGCTATCCCATGGTTCTTTGCAAATCTTTTCTCTGGGCTCTAGATGACTCAACCTTATTAGTCAGTCCTGGGATTTCACTCTTTTGTACCTCTGTGGTGAAGCATCCAGAGCATCAACATTCAAGAACTATCTCTGGTCCCTTTTCCTCTTCCATGTACCACATGTACCTTTTCTAGATTTGGAGCACAGAGAAGACATGTTGTCTGCAGCTTGCTGCAAGAAAGATTTCCCTAAAAAGTGTTGGGTCTTGAAGTTTTACCTATTTGTCAAGTTCTCAGTCAGTTCAGTTCAGTCACTTAGTTGTGTCCAACTCTTTGCAACCGCATAGACTGCAGCACACCAGGCTTCCCTGTCCTTCACCAACTCTCGGAGCTTGCTGAGACTCATGTCCATCGAGTTGGTGATGCCATCCAACCATCTCTGTCATCCCCTTCTCCTCCTGCCTCCCATCTTTCCCAGAATCAGGGTCTCTTCCAATGAGTCAGTCTTTCGCATCAGATGGCCAAAATATTGGAGTTTCAGCTTCAGCATCAGTCCTTCCAATACATATTCAGGACTGATTTCCTTTAGGATTGACTCAAATACTATTAATTTGTAAGGCTGATCAGCGATATCATACTTTGTTGTATTTTATATCATACTTCAGAACTACATTGTGAATTTGTCCTTTCTGTCTTTCTCCCAGAGAAAGAACCATTGTTCTTGATGGTGACTTCTTGACTTAAGTGTTTTTTTCTTCTGTTGGTAGTAATAGCTGTGTCCTCTGAGTTTAGGTACCAGATAGTCAAAGTGCTGGCCTACCTACATTTCAGCTAGTCCTGGGCTTATGTTATTCACTTGACAGTGTCTGTTTTACTTCCGAACACAGCTTAGTAAGACCTTTTCTTCTTCTCTTCACAATTCATAGAAAAAAGGGGGGTCTTTGAAACACAGTCATCCTCCCTATGGGAAATGCTTTCTATGAATTTTTTATTTCAAAGGCAAGCTTTGCTTCACTTTAAGAAATAGTATCTATCTTTAGATTGAAATAAACCAGAGGGAGTTGAACAGAGAAGGAGGATATTTTTCCATTTTCTCTCAAGTCAAAGTAATATAATTATTTTGGATACCAAGGGAGTTTAGAAGTTAATATATTTACCCATATATAGTGGAAAATTCAAAATTCCATCTCTAAGCAAAAATGGATTTGGGAAGTATCTATCATTTTTATTAGCCATCTCCTTGGGTGTATTCTTTGCAATATATCAGACGAGAAAGAACATGGACTTGCAGAGTCAGAAAGGCTAATTTTCTGATCTTGGCCCAGCTATGTTCCAGTTGAACAACTTTGGAAAATCACTTAACCTCTTTAAGTTTTGGTATTTTTATCTGTAAATTGGAAATAATAGTCTCTATTTTTCAAGGTTGTTTTGAGGTTCTTAGATAATACATATAAAATTCATGGTGCCTGAGACACGAACCCAATAAAGGTGTTAATGCAATTACTTTGGAGTTGTCATTTCTGCTGCTTCTCATTATAATATCAAAATTAAAGCCCCAAGTTTTCATCTCTAACTTTGGAACTTCCAAAATGAAGTATAAATTTCCTGTGCATATTCACAGAGTCTGAGACCATTTAATTATTGCCTTACATCTTACCAAACTGTGATTAGATCCAGAAAATCATATCTTAAAGGCCTCATGCACGCCCTTTTCCAGTGGAGGACCGGGACCATTCTGATTAAATCTAAGTGACCACACTCTGTGTGCATTGCAGAGATAAGATGTCCTTATGGCTAAGGTCTCCTGTTGGTGCTGCTCATGTTTAGACAGCCCAGAATCTAGAAATCATTGTCATGTCACTAGAAAATGTGGGGGAGGATGGTAAAAAGCTTGAGAGAGATTAAAGCTTTCAATAAGTTTGAGGGAGGATTAGTGAATTAACAACAACAACAACAAAATCCATACTATAAAGTAAATTTTCACTTGCAAAAGGCACATCATTTATCTAGAATTTTGAAATCGTTCTCTCTTCGGGTTACTGTTTGGAATGCTTGTGATTTGTTCTCCTTGATGGAACATGAGTGAGTGAGAAGCATATCTAAGCAGGTCTCAGAGCCAGTTTCTTTCATAAATTTCCCAGGGTATATACGCCACATATGCTTGACAAGAACACTGTTAAAGGAGACAGTGTGCTGTGGAATTCAGAGTAGTGACAGGGGAACCAAGAACTCTCACATTTGTTTTTTTTTTTTTTTTTTGGTCAAAAACTGACTCAATGACCTCGGGGCAAGTTGATTCAAACACAAGGTGAAGAAGATCACTTCTGCCATGAGTTGAGAGCTCATCCCACAAAGATGCTACGTGACTACAAAGTGTTTATTACCGTGCTTGCCTCAGATTAGGAAAATGGTTACAATTGCTGCCCACACTTCCAGGCTATTCCTTTTGTCTTCTAAACCCAACTTTTGTCTATGCATTATAGTCTTTACTAAACCAGAGGAGGATTCACATTGTTAACCTCAACAAAACCAACTTAAAACTTTTTTTGCATTTGCGCTTTTATTAGCAAAATCACTCTTATTGTATCCCTGTTGTTTTGTATCAGGCACTGTACTGGAGATCCAAAAGATGGGTAAGCCTTGGTCCCTTCTCAAGAAGTTCAAAATAGGGTGAAAGAGATCAGCATACACAAAACCAGCATGCAGTGTAAAAATGCCATAAGAGTACACTTGTAGATATTTTATGGATGAAGAAAGAGGTGGCAGCCAATTCTGCCTGAGAAGGACTAACTCAGGGAAGGCTACAGAGAAGAGGGGCTCATCTGGCTGGAGTCTGATGTTGTCCAGGTTGAGATAAAGTAGGATGATCCAAATAAAGAGACACCAACGGGGATGTATAGGGCATGTTCAGAAGACAAAGCATCTGATTTGGCTGGAATGTAGGTTACAGAGGAAGAATGGCTGTGTCCAGCCATTCAAAGTTGCAAAGGCTCTTCTGATGCTGCAAGAGGTTGTATTTCTTGTGTTGGCAAAGGGGGCGGGATGTGGAGTCTTTTTGTGGTTTCTAGGTAAGAGAGAGATGGGATGTTGTCTGTGCTTTAGAAATCCATTCTGACAGGTAACACAGGTGATCAAATTGAGTAGGGCAGAGGTCACACGCTGGCTGCTTTCACATCACATTCCAGCAGATGCATTTTATTTGATATACAAAAGATTTTTTTTTTTAAGTTTTACCCACTTTCAAACTTTTAAAATTTTGGAAAAGTCACAGAAAAATCTAAATTTCTTACTTCTCCTAAAAATCAGAATTTCCAATTTCTGTCAAGCAACAATCAGCTAGAACTTAGAAGTATCTTCATCAGGGGCTGGGACATGCATTCTGCAATCTACCAGAGTGCACTCCAATTTATTTCTTACACCCAAAGCATGTCACTCACCAATGGTGTCTTTCTGGGTCTTGTATTTGAATATGAGACTTCTGGAGTAATGCAAACCTGGTGTCAGAAAGATCCTTGGTGGATGATATTGTAGTTGGACTGCCAGGAATGATGAGAACCTGAATCGTGTGCAGGCAGTGGGATGGAGAGGAGGACAAGGATGGACTGACTGATTGCTTAGAAGTCAAAAGAATGAGAGAGACGGTGAGATCCAAGAAGACTCTCCAGTTTTTATCTTAGATGATAACTGGGTAGGATTCACATAAAATCAGAAACACAGGTGGAATAGAAGGCTTTGGAATGATGGCAGTGTATTCAGTGTGACCCTTTGCAGTTCAAGGCTTTGGAAAATATTGCTAAGTCTGTTGGACATAAACTTACAGGTAGGTAGCCTCTCTGGTATTGTGCTGAAAGAGGATAGCTTATCATTATGCCCCGAGCAGGCATGTACATTTTTTTTTCATTGTCTTGTTATACACTCTATCTTCAACTCTAATAAGTTGTCAGGCAAATATTTGTCCTTGAAATCAAGAGAACAAGTAAGGAAATGGGAATGTACCAAATGCCTAAGAGACAGGTCATATAAAAATGCAGATTGAAAATGGGTTACAGACATTAGGTAGGATTTCTTAGGGCAAAAAAAAAAAAAAAAAAAAGTGTTCATACAAGACATGAAGCAGGGCCTGGAGAGGGTAAGAGAAGTGCGGCTCCTGAGGAAGCAAAGTGAAGAAGATTCTCAAACACTCAGGATCCTAAATATGGGCACCTCCTTAAGTCCTGCTCCCTCTATGCTTCACTTCCTTCATCTTAGTTATGGCCCTGATAGGGAGATTTTGAAAATAAACATCATAAATATTTATGATCATAAATCATAAAATGTTATTCTCCATTCCATGAGAGTTCATGGGCATTGATTGCAATTAATCATTTGAGATGAATAATCTTGTCTAAGTCTCATGTATGTCTCCACCGAGGAGTGATACAAACTCTAGGTTTAGGCCTATGGATACTATTAAAGCCTTAAGTCTTGTCTCATGAGTTTCCAGGTGGGGCTGAAACTGGAATATCATTAGAATATTCAGCGATAGGCATTTGCTTGATAACTGTGTATCCTGGCATTCTACACCAGATAGATTCCTGTCTTTGAATAGCTTCCACTGATAATGATGGAGCCTTCTTACAAATTTTGAAGAGTCAGTCACTAGCAGGTCAGGATGTCAGGCTGCTAAAGGAAAGAATTTGTTTGAAACATTAGGACTGGATTATTTATTTCCTTTAATAGCTTTATTGAAGAAAAATTAGTATACAAAGAACTGCACATATTTAACATGTATAATTTGTTGTTTGGACATACGAAAATACCCATGATATCATCACCACAGTCAAGGCAATAGATACATCCAATGAGTCCCAGTTTCCTCATGTCCCTTTTTTTTTTTTTTGCCTTGCCTTGCTTTGTTTTTTTTTGTGTGTGGTAAGAACAATTAATATGATATCTGCCCTCTTAACAAATTTCAAAGTAGTAGTACCACATTAAACTACAGGCATTTATGCTATAGAGCTGATCTCTAGAAACCCCTCTATTAGAATAACTAAAACTTTATACTCTGAATAACCACTTCCCATTTCCTTCTCTTTCCTGCTCCTGGCAACCACTATTATATTCTCCGCTTCTGAGATTTGACTATTTTAGATATTTTATGTAAGTGGAATCATGAGTATTGGTCCGTCTATGACTGATTAATTTCACTTAGCATGATGTCCTCCAAGTTTATGCATATTGGTGTGAATAGAAGGATTTCCTTCTTTTTAAGCCTGCATAGTGTTCCACTGTATAGTGTATGTATGTGTGTGTATTTTCCCACATTTATTCCATTTATATATACATTTTTTTTCCTTATCCATTCATTTGTCAGAGGACACTTGGATTGTTTCCGTATATGACCTCTTGTGAATAGCGCTATAGTGGACATGGAAGAGCGCTGGCTCTTTGAGATCCTGATTTCAATTTACAGTCATCTCATCCAGTCATAGAGAAAGTGGTATAGACCTTAGGTGTTATCCAACCTCTTTCTACATACATAAGAAAACTGAAGCAGAAAGAACATGGATAATAGCAGGATCACAAAGCAACTGTATTAGGATTAGGTTCAGCTTGAGTGACAGAAAGCAGTGATGCAAGAAGACAATGTCCATTTCTCTCTGTGGAGGGAAGTAGGAGCCCCAGGACAGTGGTAGGCGAGGACCTAGTCTCCTGATGGGCTCCTTGACCACACTCAGTTTGTGGCTTCTATTGGGGGACCCAGATGGGAGCTCCTGCAACTCAGTGCACTGAAGCTAGACTGCTTCCCTCTGAGCACACTTCCATTCCACCTTCAAGTCTTCAACCAAACTTACCTGCACAGAAAGCTGAAAGATGTATTATTTATTATGAGCAGCTTTGTACCTAGCTATAATTGGGAAGTTCTAAAGAAAGATGGGAAGAGCAGTTCTAGGACAATAACTATCAAGGCACACCACAAGCTAGGGACAGTTTCAGGACTAGTATTCTGTTTCCTGACTCTAGAATTTCCTCATAGAGGTGCAATCTTTAATTAAAGCCAATAGACCACTTTGAAGATACAAATTCATCATTTTATGTGTCCATACAACATGCAGTGTTCTCTTTTACCTAAGATATTTTGTTTATTAATCCCTAGGTTTTGGAGATAGGAGTCAGGCAGACCCGTGTTTAATTCCTGTGTGCCAGTTTATGACTTTGAGTGCATATGGGTCAAAAATACAAACTTCAGTTTTTTCTTCTCTAAAATAGTGATACTATTTTATTACTAGTATTGTTTTAAGAATTAAATGGGATAATATTCATAAGAAGACCTAGCCCAGTGCCAAGTAAGGAATATGTGTCTGGGGCTGTGATGTTAGTTCCCATCTCCTTCCTCGGGTTTCCTCTGAGACCACTCAATTTCCTAGGAAGTCTTCACAAGGGATCTAAATCCTTAACAGAACTTTCCTCCGGATACTCACAATAGATTTGTTTAGATGCATTGTCAGTTCTTTTTTGCACTTTTCAGACAATCTTGAAAGATCACAAAGATCTGGCAGTGTCATAGAACTTTTTAAAAATTATGGATGCCTCAGCTTCAGCCCCAGAGATAATGATGAAGTAGGTCTGAGAGTTGCCTGGGAATCTTTAGTTTTTAAAGCTATCGATGTGAAATGTTAGTTGCTCAATCATGTCTGACTCTTTGCAGTCCCGTGGACTGAGGCCCTCCAGGCTCCTCTGTCTGTGGAGTTCTCCCGGCAAGAATACAGGAGTGGATTGCCATTCCCTTCTCCAGGGGATCTTTCCAACTCAGGGAGGAGCCTGTGCTCTTATGTTGTAGACAAATCAATATGGTAGTAGATTGGACTAGAGAGAAATGGGGAGACTGAGAGGCCAGTTAGTGGTTACCTGGATGAGAAATGATGGAATAATGAGGTAAAAAAAGAGAGAGAGAGAATAATGGATGGAATTTAAATATTTAGTGGAAAAAGTAATAGAACTTGGTGGCTGATGTGATGTAGGAAGAAGAACATTTCTACTGATTTTGCCGTCAAATATCTTTTAATCATAGCAAAACTGTAGCTCTTGAAATTTAACTGGAACTTACTGGTTTGGGGTAAAGCATGAGAGGAAAATATGTCAAACATGATCATTAATACTATTAAAAATTTTTGTTATCTAGAACAATAACCAAAATCCAACCAGAGAAAATATAAGAGGGACAAAAGTCAAATCTTATTCTTAGCTTTAAAAATTGACTCTGCAAGTACATATGAGAATCATTTAATTTGACAGATGTTTATGTTAAAAAAAAAAAAAAAGACTTATAAGGGAGACAATTTGACCCAAGATCAATAATAATAAATAGGACCCTAGCAAAGTAAATGCACTCTTTGGCAGCACTTATATAAAAAGGAGTGTGCAGAAGAGGGGAGACAGTAGTTCCCAGAGTGGTGTGTTCATTCCTGAGCTCCACACATTGAAGGGAACGTGTGCAGAGGAGGGTGCTCAGAAAGGTAAGATGACAGAACTCATGTCCCATAAGTAATTGTTGAAGGAATCCAGGTGTTCATCATGATAAAGAGAAAAATAAGGGGAGGGGCAACTTGTTCAGTACTCTAGGGCTGTTACATAGAAAAGGCAACAGACTTGTCCTGAGAGGGCAGAAGTAGGATTAATGAGATAGCAGGTATTTAAATTGAAATAGTAAAGAATATTCTGACAATCATACCTACTGGTAGAATGGACACCTTCTAAGACAGTCTGCTGTGACCAGACATGACACAAGCAATCCCAGGGGCTGGACAAATGTTGCTTGACTGAGGATGTTACAGAGGGAATTTATGGATCAGATTGACTGGGACAGATGGTCCCTAAGGTCATTCTCCCTTTAATGTTACTCCATGTTGTATGTGAAGTTCTAGTCCCTTAATTTTTTTGATAGTACAATTAAATAGATAATTTGTCTTTATTAATTAATGCCAGCACTAAGACAAAGCTGCTGTCTTTTCAAATATAGAGATGTTAAGAATAGTACTAGAAGCTTTTGAAGAAAAAGAATTCTATACATATATTCCTGTACCAATTTATTCTTAGGCTATCACTGGGAATAACAATAGTTTACCAAATTTGAAAAACATATTATACCCTATATGAAAGAGGGTTTATTTTGCTTTCATATGATTTGAGCAATATTGTTACTTAGAATTCAGCCCTAGCTGAATAAACCTAACTGGCCTCATAAAGTTATAGGACATTAATTTATGTAGCCATGGTCTGAAAGTTAATATTCAATTCATTCAAGTACTTATTCAATAAAGTCTTTTCCATATTTCATTCACCCACTATAGCACTGGAAACATAGCTTTAACTGTGATATTTGAAGAACTCATAATCAAATATGGAATCTCTGCTTATGTTTCAGTTACTGTAACTACACACCTAACCACTCCAAAACTTATTGCTAAAAGGACAATCATCATTTATTATCTCTTACAGTTTAGTGGATCAAGCATTTGATAGCCTCTCAACTAAGCGATTCTGGCTAGGAGTCCCTCACAAGATTCCTGGGTTTGAGTTCTTCCACAGACTTCCTCACCTGTATATCTGGTACCCAGCCTGGAGATACTTGAATAGCTATTCTGAAACAACTGGGATCCTTCAGGCATTCCCTCTGTCTATGTATAATCTCTTCAGGCAACTCAGGGCTTCAAAAGTATGTGTCTCAAAAGAAAACCGTATCTTATTTTATGAATAGCACTGGGTGCCATACAGCATCATTTCTACCACATTCCATTGTCCAGGAAGTTACAAATGTCCTCCCAGGCATCCTTGTTCCCCTGATGAACTTTTAGGACCACATTAGAAGAAGAGTATATGGGATGTGATATGTGTTGATGTCTTCACCTTTGGAAGGTATGCTTTGTCATAGCATTTCCCATAGCACATAAACAGATCACACTCTACACAGAGTCCCTGCTATAATGAAAATATGAACAATGCTGTTAAGGAACAAAAGTGTAGGGAGATGATCAATAAGGCAGGGTACATTCATATGCCCTGGGCCCTAAAAGGTGAGCCATCACATTTGTTAAGAAATGCTCCAGGCAGAAGCAACAATGGATGTATAAGCATGCAAGAGCAAGACGTGAAGTGTTAAACAGTTTGGATTGACAGGATCAGGACTCTGTTGGGGGAATGGTAGGGTACTTGCCAGAAAGGGGAGGAAAGACAATATCCCGAAGGGCCTTGAGTGTCGAGTTTAAAAGTTTGGTTCTCCTAGAGGAGAACATAGGCAAAACACTCTCTGACATACATCACAGCAGGATCCTCTATGACCCACCTCCCAGAATATTGGAAATAAAAGCAAAAATAAACAAATGGGACCTGATTAACCTTAAAAGCTTCTGCACATCAAAGGAAACTATTAGCAAGGTGAAAAGACAGCCTTCAGAATGGGAGAAAATAATAGCAAATGAAGCAACTGACAAACAACTAATCTCAAAAATATACAAGCAACTCCTACAGCTCAACTCCAGAAAAAGAAATGACCCAATCAAAAAATGGGCCAAAGAACTAAATAGACATTTCTCCAAAGAAGACATACAGATGGCTAACAAACACATGAAAAGATGCTCAACATCACTCATTATCAGAGAAATGCAAATCAAAACCACTATGAGGTACCATTTCACACCAGTCAGAATGGCTGTGATCCAAAAGTCTACAAGTAATAAATGCTGGAGAGGGTGTGGAGAAAAGGGAAACCTCTTACACTGTTGGTAGGAATGCAAACTTGTACAGCCACTATGGAGAACAGTGTGGAGATTCCTTAAAAAACTGGAAATAGAACTGCCTTATGATCCAGCAATCCCACTGCTGGGCATACACACTGAGGAAACCAGAAGGGAAAGAGACACGTGTACCCCAGTGTTCATCGCAGCACTGTTTATAATAGCCAGGACATGGAAGCAACCTAGATGTCCATCAGCAGATTAATGGATAAGAAAGCTGTGGTACATATACACAATGGCGTATTACTCAGCCATTAAAAAGAATACATTTGAATCAGTTCTAATGAGGTGGATGAAACTGGAGCCTATTATACAGAGTGAAGTAAGCCAGAAAGAAAAACACCAATACAGTATACTAACACATATATATGGAATTTAGAAAGATGGTAACAATAACCCTGTGTACGAGACAGCAAAAGAGACACTGATGTATAGAACAGTCTTATGGACTCTGTGGGAGAGGGAGAGGGTGGGAAGATTTGGGAGAATGGCATTGGAAACATGTAAAATATCATGTATGAAACGAGTTGCCAGTCCAGGTTCGATGCACGATACTGGATGCTTGGGGCTAGTGCACTGGGACGACCCAGAGGGATGGTATGGGGAGGGAGGAGGGAGAAGGGTTCAGGGTGGGGAACACATGTATACCTGTGGCAGATTCATTTTGATATTTGGCAAAACTAATACAATTATGTAAAGTTTAAAAATAAAATAAAATTTAAAAATAAAATAAAAGTTTGGCACTGAGGAGCAGTGACTGGCTTTAGAGCACAAGCTTATTGAATGATGCTCTGTGTAACGTCTTCCATCCACATTCTTTCCTGCCTTTGATAGTAAACATATCATCTCTGTTAAAGTTTGCTTCCTAGATTAAACTGAACACAGACTCTAAACCATCAAATCATTTTAGATTTTTTTTTTCCCACCACAAACAACTCTAGGATGGCATGCATTTGAACAAACTCAAAGTGATTTCACTCTTCTAATTTTCAGAGCTTTTGGCTAGATGCGGAGTGAGAAATTCATACCTTTTTCAAGTAGCGTGGGTTCTTTTTTTCTCCAATTCCTCTCATCCATCTGGTTCTCTGGAGGTCTTGGAATCCAGGAAAGTGTTAGTTCACTGTGCTGAAATCCAAAAAAGACTGCTAAACTGTGAATAGAAAATTTGCATTCCAGAGACGCTGAAAGAGTTAGTCCACCACCGTTTTACAGCAGCAAAAACATCTGTATTCTCTGTCCTTTTTGTCTTTCACCGTACACAATGGAAAACCCTGTACTCGTTATTTCTGCCATCCTTGCCTACTTAATGTAAACCACTTTTGGCACAGTGGGGGTGGAAAGAGGAACCAAAATGTGGAATTATTTTATTTCTACTGTCAGAAAATATTACAGCCAAGATCCAGTTGAAGGGAAGCACGTCACTTCACCGGCTCCCCTTTGTACTCTTCAGGTCACGTTCTTGTCCACGGGGGCCAGAGCCCAGTGTTAGATACACAGACATCCACAGTGCTCAACTCAAAAGGACACTGCATGGTCACAGTCATGATCTTGGCATGTCATCATGGCCTTTCTAATCTTCGGTGCTGTCTTTTGTCTTCCACTGGCAGAAGTACAATTAGAAGGGCTTGTTTTCAACAGAAGCCAAATCATTGCCAAATCTATTTAACAGATCTCTAGAGAAATGAAGTTAGCTCATGGCCCTCTGGCTGTTCCCTTTGCCACTCCCAAGAGTTAAAGGCTTAAAGTTTTCTTTCTTTTGAAAGAGGAGCAATTTTGGTTCAAACAAGTTTTTCTGTCATCCCCAGAAGTGCAAGGAGAAACCTTCTGTGACCCTAGTTGTTTGGCTCAGACCACTTGTGGCTTGTTATAATTTAGGAAGTAATTGCAATTCATGAAGCCAGGTAGAAAATAAACATCTTGGCAGAGCTGAGTTTAAAGCAGCTCTGAAGGGAACTGACACGTGAGCAGAATGGTATTGGGAACGTTTCTAGTCTCTGCTTGCAGTTCTTGATTCTAATGGATGATTCATAATGGATTTAATTCTGATCTGAAATGCACAGGCGGGCAGTCATGGCTGTGTATACTTGGAGCTAAAAACATCATCACTTAAAACCCAGTTTTAGTTTACCCCTGGATGGGTCAGTTACCCATGGAAGACAGATACTATAGTAAAAAAGAGTCTTGTCCTACCTACCGTATTGTGTAATTAACCTCAGATCATTTATATACTTGGAGAAATTTTTAGCACTGGTTTTTCTGAGTGATACGCTCTTGCTGAGATAGAACCAAGGAACCCAAGAGTTGGAAAAGAACTTAGATGCTAGGTAGTTGAATGTCAGTTACTTTTTTTCATTCAACAAATACTTAAGTGTCTGTTATGTGTTAAGCACTGCTCCAAAGGCTGTGAATGCAGCTATGTATCAGATTGGCGGGGAGATAAGCACTATGTCAGCAACTGAATGCAGGAGGGGATGCCAGGTAGAAATAAGGAGTATGAAGAAAGTAGCAGGATCATGAGATAGAGTCTGGCTTTGGAAAGGGGGCTGCTTATATACGGTGGTGATGGAAGGCCATCTGAGGATCATGGTAGAATTTCAAGTCTGGCTATGAGAATAGGTGTTATTGGATGACTCTGGAATATTTATTCCCAATCATTAATTTATTGATTTAATAAAATATTTATGTTTCTTCTATGTGCCAGTCATTTGTCAGTGAACTGGGAATGAAACAGTAGACAAGACAAGGAGCCTTGCCTTATTAAAACTTTTGCTCAGACCTCTAAACAATCACAGAATTTCAAGGGACCAAGAAGTCTATGGAGAAGGCAATGGCACCCCACTCCAGTACTCTTGCCTGGAAACTCCCATGGACGGAGGAGCCTGGTAGGCTCTGCAGTTCATAGGGTCTGGAAAGTCGGACACGACTGAGCGACTTCGCTTTCACTTTTCACTTTCCTGCATTGGAGAAGGAAATGGCAACCCACTCCAGTGTTCTTGCCTGGAGAGTCCCAGGGACGGGGGAGCCTGGTGGGCTGCCGTCTGTGGAGTCGCACAGAGTTGGACATGACGGAAGTGACTTAGAGAAAAAAACATATTGCATTTTCTCAAACTCAGTATACCAGTATGCATAGGATTGTGGATGTCTGTGTATGCAGATCATATTTTCTTCTCTTCAGTAATAAGAGTAATATATATTAGCCTCTCAGCTGACTAAAAAGAACTAATAATTAGAGTCTATCCTCATGTGGAACAGTAATTTTGCCCAGAAAAAAGAACTTTATAAAAATATTTTTACATCTGTTTACATTCTTAAAAGTGCATCTTACATTTCTTATCTCATTTAATTATCACAATTCTGAGAGGTAGACAGGACAAGTAATTATATCTCATTCTATAGATGAGAAAATTGATACTCAGACTATGGAATTTTGTCCAAGATACTGTGCAGTTCTAGCTACTCTGGAAAGCATCTGCCTCAGTAAAACTGGTCTGATTGTCTATTAATAACCTCTGTTTACAAGTTGCAAATGCCAGGCATTATAAAAGCTGGACCTAAGACACCGTGGCTCCCCAGGTGGCTCAGTGATAAAGAATCCACCTGCCAAGACAGGAGACACAGGAGACATAGGTTCAATGTCTGGGTTAGGAAGATTCCCTGGAAGAGGAAAGAGCAACCCACTCCAGTATTTTTGCCTGGAAAAATCCCTTGGCCAGAGAAGCCTGGCAGGCTACTGCCCATGGGGTAACAAAGAGCTGGACACAACTGAGCATGCACGCATATGCAAGACATCATGCTGTGTTGCTGAGTTTAGGATTAGCTCCTCTGAGTTATTGGCCAGAGAACGTCTATTACAAACCAAGCATGAGACAATCTTGTTTTGACAGTTGCAATAGACTCAACCTAATGATTTTCCATTGGTAATGTAAATAATCGTCAATAACTAATCAGCAAGAGTTGTCATATTCTTATCATTAACAAGCAAGAATACCAAAGAGAGGATTTGGTGCTCCAAGAATCACCTAGTGTGGAGTTTGGAAAGAATACTGTATAGAAACCAAGGCAGTTGGGTCGTGACCTTAGCTTTTTAACTAGTTTTCATTAGGCAACCAACCTCCCAGAATACAGTGTCCTAGTATATAAGGGGAGCAAGTTGGACAGGATGATTTTAATAAGTTTTTCAGGCTGAAGCAAACTGTATTTGTAAAAGGCTATAGCATATCAGTTTGCTAAAGATTGATATTTGCATTCAATGTAATTGCCTTTATATGGAACTACATATTAATAACAAGATATAGGAAAAATCTGTTAACTGGAGGATAGTGTAAAGTAGCAGAATGAACAACTTTGTCTTTGGACTTTAAAGATAGAGGTTCAAATCTGACCACGTTTATAGTCATGTGATATATAACAGGAAAAAGAATTCTACCATTCTACTGACTCTGATAGATTATTGCAGAGATCGAATGAAGCCCTGGTTGTGTAGTTACTAAACATTAAAAGCTCTACCAAAGCAAGATGTCAGTTTTTATTTTGAGAGTATAAAATGATACAAATTACTTTTATGAAGAACTCAGGTATTTCCAGGTTTGGGATATAAAAATTGTACATAAAAATGAAAACAGCTCTTCCACAAAATTCTCGTGGATGTAGCAAAGAATCTTAGAAATCCAAAAGCCCATTTTATATTATTATGTTATCCAGTTGTCCTAGAGTATCATACACAGAATTCCTTCAATAATCCATTTGTTTTAGTAAAGATATAAAATATAAGAGATTGATGGTGATGCAAAAATTAGAAATGTAGTATTTACATATAATAGTTTAATTAAATGATCAAAGAATGTCAGATTAATTAAATGTATGTTCTAGTCCCCTAAAATTTATAAGAATTAAACAAAACTAGCATTTATTATACAACCAGGCTCTGGGTCTTATTTTCATATATATGACCTCATTTAGTTCTTACAGAACTGCAGTGTAAATGTTTTCATTCTTGTATAGTAGATGAGGAAACAGAAGGCCAGAGAGGTCAAGAAAATTGCATAGAAAATTCAAGAAACCCAGGTTTCTTGAACCTACCAATAATTTTCTTACCCCATATAGCAGACTCTTCTCTGATTCCAGAGTTAACAAGTCCCAACAGACTGTACCTTGATGATGTTGTAAAGGCAATTCTATCATCTATCTGACTTAGCTTAGAAGGAAAGGAATTCCACTCTTTCCTCCTGTTACAATACTCTCAATGGAGTACTGTGATCTTTTAATTTTGCTCCTGGCATAAAGGTCTAAGATGCTCATGAGTCCCAGCTCCCCCATCATATTTCTCAAGGGTTAGGAGACGTTCAAGATAAGTGTTTTTGTTGTGAAAGAACTGTGTTCCATAAAGGCTACACATTTTAAGGTAAAATAGTACCTCTCTGGGCCTGAAGGTAGAGACAAGCTAAATGCCCTTTAATGGAGTGTCTTTTTTTAATTCACTAAAGCTCAGATTGTAATCCTAACCCCAGTGCTTCAGAATAAACACCAGGGCATTTATTTACTTTGTAAAGAATGTGATTTGTGGCTTATGGTAAAATTGAATAAAATGATCTAATTGTCTGTTTTTGTTCTTTCTGTTGGCTTTTTCCCTTGTGGTTTTAAGACACGTTTCTTAGTTTTAAATTCAATTTATTTAGTCCAAATAAAACAGAAAATCTTATAAAAATTGTTTCCTCTAAATGCTGTTAGTAGTCACATATTTTGTTAGCATTAGTTTAACACATAGACACTCATCTCTAGCCATGTCGAGTTCCCTTTACCAATGCTGCCCAATGCGCTCATTTTGTTGCAATATTCTTCTTTTTTTTTATTTTATTTTATTTTTTAAACTTTACATAATTGTATTAGTTTTGCCAAGTATCAAAATGAATCGGCCACAGGTATACATGTGTTCCCCATCCTGAACCCTCCTCCCTCCTCCCTCCCCATACCATCCCTCTGGGTCGTCCCAGTGCACTAGCCCCAAGCATCCAGTATCGTGCATCGAACCTGGACTGGCAACTCGTTTCATACATGATATTTTACATGTTTCCAATGCCATTCTCCCAAATCTTCCCACCCTCTCCCTCTCCCACAGAGTCCATAAGACTCTTCTTGTGGAATGAATTTTGTCTCAGAGTAGGCATATCTGGGACTTACATAATGAAGACTTTTGTTTTAGCACAACATTAATTCCAAAAACTGTTATGATGTGTTTTTTTCCAAGAGCCACTCAAGTCCCACCTACAATAGATTCCCAGAACCATACATCACCACCCATTGCCTGCTCCCTCACCATTCATAAGTAATTACTCTCTTCTGTCTTCCCATCACATATTACTCATTCCTCTGTAATAGCAATTTGTTGTGCCCTTTACCTCCAGTCAGTTATTTATAGAAGTGTCTCCCTCGCCCCCCACAGTGGAAACTTCTGAGGGTAGGGATGGTCTTTGTCTGTTCTCTCTTCAACTGCACCTGCCAGGATGTTTTGCCCTACTCTTGAGGCTTTCTGTAATGCTAAATTAAGGGGACAGACAGCTCTGCTCATCAGAAAATCACGTGAAAAGTTTCTTTAAAAGGGATTTATAAGAAAGTGCATGTTTTGTAGGCACGGGATGCAAAGAGTTATGCTCAAAAAGATGAACCAAAGTGACAAAAATAAGAATGCTGAAGTTCTTTAACTGAATTTTCAATGACATGTCTCATAGCTGTCATTTTGTGTGTGGAGGTAATGACATCAAAAGAAAATACATCTTAAGGAATTGATGTAGTTTGCTAAATTGACTCAAAATTTTTCCTGTTTTGGAAAAATTAGAATTCTCATCTATCAAGTAAGAATTTTTATTCTAATTGAAAAATCACAGTCATAGGGTAACCGTTGTTATTTTCAGTCTTTTTGAAACACATATTAGATATAAACACAGTAGAGATTTAGGTTAAGATACAGATACAGGTGAAGGACACTTGGAAAATGCAAGAGAACTTTCAATGAGTAATGCATGCCTTCCTGGGAGGCAGAGCTGTTTGATGGTTAGATACTGTGGGCTTATTTGAAAAACTAATGAGATAAAATGATGTCTTCATCTGTGAAGGAAACCAAAAAGTACTGTCATTATTTGGGAAGCCTTGATTACCAGAATCAAGAATAAGTCTTTATTCCCAAATTAAGGTAGATAATACAGTTATTTGAATTTAAATAATGTCAGTGGCATTCCAGTGAAGCTTGCTGAGTCATAGCCATGTTCTCGTCTTACTGTACCACATTGCTATTCTGTTGGGAATACCGACAATTAGGTTATGCTTTCCAGTCTTTTTTACATCATGATTCACATGAAAAGTGATGGCCTTCATTGAGCACACTGGAGTGAATAGATGAGGCTTCCCCTGGCCCAAGGTAACTACCGTTCAGGGACTATAGAACCTCTGGCCCCTTCTGCCCCTTCCAAACATGGGACACCTGGGCCCCATTTGAGGCACTGTGTATTAGCCTGCCAGTTGAGACACTTTGGACTAGAGAGTTGTTTTGCATGATTAAATAGATTGTGTTTCATTTTATGTCAAGTATCCAGAGTTTGCTTATTCATGATGAAACTAATATTTATGGAGGATCAATTTTAGGCAAGGATACTGTTGTAGATGCTAGGGATCCAACAATGAGTTTTCTGACTTACCCTGTGCGAGCCAATGAAATTGACAGTAGACGAACCATCTTAAGATTTCAACATGTTTCCTCTCTTTGTTTTATACGCATGTAGCTTGCAGCATGCTATGATGTAGCAGTGGGGTTATCCACTGGATGGAGAATTAGACCTATCCTCTAATTACATATCTTCCACTAGTTGTTTTCCCTTGCTGCCCTTTAGTCTCCTGAATCTGGTAGTTGGGACCAGATGGGTTTTAATCTGTACTGCATGCACCATCCCCCAACAGGCTTCATCCTCTCCTCTCTCCATCCAGAAGTGATTTTGGACTCCTTTGGATGTGCTTCCTTAATAAATTGCTTCCCTGAACAAAGGATTGGGGAAGAGAGGACAAATGAGGGGAGTTGAAAACTCCAGGACCACAATAATCTCTAAAGACTTTTAAAAGTCTCATATTTTCTAGCTCTCCTCATTTCTTTCTTTTTATTCTTAGCTCAGCAAGACCAAAACTGTATCTAGAACATGAGATGTCACCCTTCTTTTTCCAAGAGTCTTTTCTGTTCCAGTATTGCTTTGGTACCTGAAAAAAAAAAAAAAAAAAAACAATAAAGACTGAATATAAGATCACATTTTAATTTTATGAAATGAAAATTTTAACATTTCTAAATGGCAGTACTTTATAGTCTTCCAAATCTTCACATACTTATGTCTCTTGATTTAATCTGCGACAGGGAACACACATACACCTAAGGAATATATAAATTTCAGAAATATTCTTTTCTTCATCATTTTAACTAATAGTCAATGCTTGTGTTACCTGTATCCTTCATTTATAGTCAGATGATTCTTCCAGCTCTTCTGCCCGTGAATTAGAGAAGTTATTTATACATTATCCAAGGATAGAAAAGATACAACCAGATTGTCTCTCTCATTTAAAAACAGTTGTATTTGGGAGTTTTGTGTACAATATTTGTTGACAATTTTATTTTTATTTTCACTTTTTGCTTTTAATCACAATTGTATTGCCATCACTTTGAAAAAGTTTATAAGCTGTGCCTTTTAGCAGTTAAATAATTTCTAATTTTTTTCTGCTACTCTAACATCTTCTCTCATTAATGATACTTTCATTTGAGTAACTGCTTAAAATATTTTCAAAAATTCCTTAAAAATCTTCAAACAAGCCTAGGATTATTTTTTTGGCTCTGCTGGTCTTCATTGCTGTGCGGGCTTTTCTCTAGTTGGGGAGACCTGGAGCTACTCTCTAGCTGTGGTGCTCGGGCTTCTCATCGTGGTGGCTTCTCTTGTTTCATAGCATGGGCTCCAGAGCACAGGCCCGTTAGTTGTGGCTCACGGGTTTGTTGCTCCAAGGCATGTGGGATCTTCTCAGGTCAGGGATCGGACCCATGTCTCCTGCATTGTCAGGCAAATTCTTTCACTGAGCCACCTGGGAAGCCTCCTTTCACACCTGGTTCCCTCTTGCCTAATGTGTATCATGGGCCATGCGGGCCCTGGGCAAAGATGTTTACTGTTATGGATACTGTAGTGCGCTGCCCAGACCCCCCGTTTAACCTGAAGTGAAGGGAACACCCTCATCCCAACATCATTCTTCCTCCTTGCAAGCAGCCTGTATCCATTGGATGGCAGATGTAAGGGTATAAACGTCCTACCCCCTAGCTTCAGGGAAAGACAATTTGGCACAGTTGTCTTAACTCCAGAGTTCTCCATGAAACCATCAGAAACCTTTATTATAACTGCATCATAGTTCAATTCCTTCCTCTCTCCAGAGGCTGCCTGTTCTCTCCCACAGGTATGAGCTCAAAGACACTCTTCAATAACTTCTTTTGTGTAAATCTCTGTTTCAGAAACTGTTTCCTAGGAAACTCAACCTATGACTATGGCTCCCTACCAGGAGAGCGGGGTGGCCACTGTTTGGTCATGGAGGTTGACATAAACCTTTAAATCAAGGACATTATTATATTCAGTGTCATAGAAGAAGCATAATACAATCCAATAGGAGTAAAAGTGACTTCTTTTTCTTGGAGTATAACAAAGGGAGAATTAGGAAAGGTTTTGCAGAAGAGGTAACATTGGAGCTTAACTTTGGAGAATGAGTAAGTATTCTCTAGACAAGGAAGAATGTGAGTAGTCTGGGCTTGTTAAAAAAACACAGCTATTAAAGATGTGGCAGGGAGCTCAGTGTGGCAGCTAGCAGGTGGGGCCCATGGGAAAGAGCAGTAGAGATAGGTCATGAGGCCCTCTACTCATTTTTAAGGGCCTTAGGCTGGAGTGTTCTCTTCCTTCCTAACTCCTATCTGTCAAACTTGGTGCCCCTACTTCACAGACAAGATGCAATTTGAGTAAATACTGAGACACCCATCTTCTTCTTGTTTGCTTGAAGACTTTTTATTTCTTTTTCTCTTTTATTAAATACGATTTCATTTATTAACCATTTCATTTTATGGGCTTCCCTAGTGGTTCAGATGATAATCGGCTGGCAATGCAGGAGACCCCAGGTTTGATCCCTGGGTTGGGAAGATCCCCTGAAAAAGAGAATGACTACCCACTCCAGTATTCTTGCCTGGAAAATTCTATGGACTGAAGAGCCTGACGGGCTACAGTCTATGAGGTCACAAAGAGTCGGACATGACTGACCAACAAACATTTCATTTTAACCTAATTTAGAAAAATTTCATATTTCTATAAAATATGTATCTTTTAGTCTGACTTTAAAATAACCTTCTATAAGAAGACACAAAGATCTTCTTCTGTCATGCTTAAAATTCTACTTTTAGTAACTTCTGGAATTCCAAGTGGTAAGGTAAAGTAAAGGTTAGAGAGTCCAGGTTTCTGACACATGAACCCTTGTTTCAAGCCTCGGATGAAGGGTCATTCAGTTGTTGTTAGTATATCTCTAGTAATGGAAATATTGACCTATACCTGTATTTGTTAATACTGATATATCAGGGCTTCTCTGGTGGCCCAGATGGTAAAGAATCTGCCTGTAATGCGAGAGGTCTGGATTTGATTTCTGGGTTGGAAAGATCCCCTGGAGGAGGGCATAGCAACCCACTCCAGTATTCTTGCCTGGAGAATCACCATGGACAGAGGAGCCTGGTGGGCTACAGTCCATGGAGTTGCAAGAATCGGACACGACTGAGTGACTATACTGATATATCACAGACTAATAAAACTGCAGAGCTGAAATTAGTCACTGTTTTACAGATGAGAAAACCAAGGTCTAGGGAGGAAAAATCATTTACCTAAGGTCATACAGTAGATGTTGACAAATCCAGAGGGACAATTCATCTTCTTCATCCAGCAACTTTGTTTCTCTGTGACTACAGAATTAACTCATCAGATCCCTATCTGAATTATTGGGAGTCAGGAAGCTGGGGTACCACCCCATACTCTACTCCTAATCATTTCCATGACTCAGGTCCCAGCTGTGTCAGTCTTCCAGGTCTGTTTTCTCACCTGTGAAATCAGAGGCCTGGACTAGAAGAACTCCCAGAGTCCTCCTCCCAGGCATTTATACAGTCTATCCTTTCTCTAAGAGAAGATATGTCTAAAGGTCCTAGTGGACCAGTTGGAGACTGAGAGATAAATACAGTAAAGGGAACTGGCTCAAAAAGGTTCATATGTCCTCAACCATTCACTAATCCAAGCTTCTAGTCAGATACATTCTTGGAGCTTTTATTTCCTGATTTGGGGGCATTTTACTGCAGTCTCACTTTAGGAATATTTTACACTTTCTTTTGTAGCAGAAATGTTCCGATTACCTGCCTTTTAAACTTGGGCCATAAAGTCTTTCCTTAGAAACTGACTCAACTTTATATGTTGCTGCTGGTTTTGAGTAAATGGGCTGAATCTTGCAGCCAAGCCTCAATGCAAACAAAAACATTTTCTGGTCAAGCATTTTCTGGTTTGTTCAACTCCATTACAGGGTTGGCTTTAAAAAAGAAAAAGTTAAAACCCACAGAAGAGCAAAACACAAACCCTGGGAAGACAGTTTCCAGCCACATTAACTCAGATCACCAGGGTAGAAAAGAACCAGGGCCTTCATTGTCCAGACCATCGTCATCTCCAGACTCTCATCTTATGTTCTTCTGCTATTTTAATTTCACCACTTCAAAATGGGGGGAAAATAGGTTAATAGTTTCCATGAGTTTAGACTGTGACCAGAGGCATACTAAGCAATTTCAGAATCTCCAGCAACCACAGCTTGGAGAAGAGAATGGTGGTGGATTTGCCATCCTCTGGATTCCAGAGTTTAGGGGACTCGGGCCAGCACTGTGATGCCAGAGTGGGATGTAAACAATATTCCTTGCTTCATTCTTTTTGCATATGTTCATCCTAGGATTCTTTTTATTCCAGGTAGTATGCTCGGTGAAAAAGTGAAAGTGTTAGTTGCTCAGTCATGCCTGACTCTTTGCGATCCCATGGACTGTAGCCTGCCAGGCTTCTCTGTCCATGGAATTCTCCAGGCAAAAATACTGGAGTGGGTTGCCATTTTCTTCTCCAGGGGATCTTCCCAACTCAGGGATTGAACCTGGGTCTCCTGCATTGCAGGTAGATTTTTTACCATATGAGCCACCAGGGAAAAAGCATGGGACAAAGAAACATTCTTAAGACATAATCCCTGCCCTTAAAGAATCACAGTATAGTATAGAAAATACCCATATGTGCAAAATAATTGTAATACAGTGAATACTGTAAGTGATATAAGCAACATGAATTACGTGCTTAGGAAAGGGAGAGAAAAAAAAACAGTTTATTCCAACTGAAGTTACTGAAGAAGGCTTGCCTGGGGAGATTCCTTCTGGTCCATACCTTGAGAGGTCAAAACAGCAAATTCCTTCTAGGCATGACAATGCTCAGAAATATGAAAGTTTCTCATTGGTTTGAGCAAGAGTAGCAGTCTGAAACATTAGGGAAATCTGAGCCTGAAACAGGAGATTGCCTGTCAGGTGAGGAACTAGCTCTTTTCACAATGAGGAGCCATAGAAGTTTTTCTGGCAGGAAAGCTACTACATCATATCTGTATTTTAGAAAGGAAACTGAAAGTCCGTATGAGGAAGGGCAAGTGTTACAGGAGGAGAGATGGAAACCAGAGCCCGTCAGGCTCTGTCCCTCTAGTTCTCACCAGCACATGGTTATCTGCCAACAGACGTGCCTTGCCTCACGCCCATTTAAAAGTTCCAGTGGTAAGAGGGAAATATTTCTTCTCCATTTCCACATCCCTTCCAGTTTTGCAGTTTTCTAATCAGATCCCTATCCCAGGTTTATTCTAGATTGTAAACTCATGGAGTCAGTCCAAACATTCAGTTAGAATATTGCATATTACATGTGAAACTCTGTTGTCTGGTAAGAGAGCATACAATTCTAGGCAAGGATGGAGAGTTAACAACTAATTTTATCAATCTTTCTGAGTCCTGACTCAATAAATGATATCCATTTTAAAAGGGTAGGAGGATTTATTTTTAAAGCTGAATATATTTTTAAAGCCAAATAAATTTGACTTTCTTATTTCATTTCTCAAAAGAGAAACCCTCTAGGTTCAACAAACCCTCTAGACTCAAAACCTTCTAGGTTCAACATGTCTATCAAGAGTTCACAGCACTAAATGTGGAGATGGTGTTTGAATCAAGGGTTTAAATGATCAAAACATCATTGATTTTACTGATCTCTCATTGGGTTCTATAACCAGCATGCTGTCTGTGAGTCTGGGTCATCAGAGAGACCACTCTAAAACGTTAAGGTTCTGACTGATCCTGGTAAGATTTTGATGATTAATCAAGTTTTAGAAGTAATAGAGAAGTATTCTTCCAGTGGAGAATCCAGATTGTGTAGTTCAGAGGTCAGCCAACTATATGCTAAGTCACTTCAGTCGTGTCTGACTGTTTGCAACCCTATGGACTGCAGCCTTCCAGGCTCCTCTGTCCATGGGATTCTCAGGTGAGAATACTGCAGTGGGTTGCCCTCCTCCAGGGGATCTTCCCAATCCAAGGATTGAACCTGCACCTCTTAGGTCTCCTTCATTGGCAGTCGGGTTCTTTACCAGTAGCGCCACTTGGGAAGCTCAACTATAGCCATGGCCAAATCCAGCTTGTTTTTGTAAGTATAGTTTTATTAGAACACAGTCATGATCATTTACTTACACATTGTCTGTGGCTGCCTTCCTGCCACAACAGCAAAACTGAGTTGCTGTACAAAGCCAGAGGGCTTCCCTTGTGGCTCAGTGGTATAGAATCCTTCTGCCAGTGCAGGAGACACAGGTTCGATCCTCAAGCCAGGAAGATCCCATGGAGGAGGGTGTGGCAACCCACACCAGTGTTCTTGCCTGGGAAATCCCATGAACAGAGGAACTTGGAGAGCTACAGTCCATAGGATCTTAATGAGTTGGACAGACTTTAGTGACTAATACACAAAACACATCTGCATGGCCTTAGAAGAGCTACTTGATCCATCTGTTTCATTCTCTCTCTGTAATAAACACTCTGCCTTTCTCCAAATACTATGTGAAAGCACATGAGCCCATATGTTCTGGAACACTGCTTGTCATGCTATAAGTTACTATATAAGTGGAGCTCCTTACATCCCAGCTTAACATTGGCATTTTTTCTTTTCCTCCCTAGAATACCCTGGAGCAATGCAGCGTTTGCTCCAAGCCCATCATGGAGCGGATTCTCCGAGCCACAGGGAAGGCTTATCATCCTCACTGCTTTACCTGTGTGATGTGCTGCCGCAGCCTGGATGGGATCCCATTCACCGTGGACGCTGGTGGCCTCATCCACTGCATTGAGGACTTCCACAAGTAGGCGATCTACTCTCCCTTCTGCTGCCTGATGGTCCTCTTGGCGTCTGGTCTTACTGCCTGGCATATGGGCTACTCTTCTCTCTCCAAGCTATAGAATCTCCGGATTTGGTGGGACCTTAGAAAGAAGTTATTCATTCCCTCCTCCAATGCAGAAAGTGATATCAAGTAATCCGTGTGGTCCTCCAGCGTGGCCTCGGCTTCAAAGCTTCCCTTGGGCTTATCCATCACATGTTTGTGTCACCTTAATTGTAAGAAAGTTGAGTCAGCCACAGAACATATTACTGGAGAGCCAGGATCACAGAGTAGCTCTCCCTGGCCTAAACGTGAACAAGCTGTGAGCCAGTGGACAAATTGCCCAGTTTTCTCTGAGCTCTTCAGTTTGTTCATTAGACCAGACCAGTTTCCCATCCAAGACAGCCTAGGGTTCTCTCTAGAGCCATGTCTTTTCCACTCTGCACATAGGAAGTTATAGGGGGAGAACATTTGAATTATTCAGAGAACAATTCAGCCCCTCTTGCTAAAGAAAGCCTCTTGCATATTTGGAGGTGGTTTTATGCCATTATCAACATATGCATACCCTCCCCTAAGCTCTTAGCCCAGGTCCTCTTCCTCAGGATATTTTCTAATCTTTTGAGGACAATTAGAAAGTAGAACCTCAAAATCAAGACTAGAAAAATATATCCCCACTTCCTCACTTCTCTCCTTTGTAGAGTCCTCTTTTATGATAGCTGGAGTGGTCATGAAAATTGTATAGCTTTGTATTTTGCTTATTCTTATTTGACCAGTTTGTTGGTTGATCACATTTGTTGCATATTCCCAGGAACGATATGACAGCTTTAGGTGTGGTTTATAAATGGCAGACACGGAAGTTTTGTCCAGCAAACACAAGAATCATCTGAGGCTTGCAAAGAGATGAATTTGTATGGCTTGCCATTTTGGGTTCTATTGCCCTCCAAATATACAGTCTTGTGGGTTAATTTTCATTGCTCTATTGTCAACAACCAGGAGGTACTTGCCACAAGCAGCCTGGGGACCTGAGATTCATATTTTGAAAAAAGAATTTCCTGACCACTTTCCAAGTAGCAGAGAAAGTGAAAACCTCACTAAAAGACGTGAGGCTGAATGAATTAAAAAAAAAAAAAAAAGTCCAGAGGCAGGAATTCTCAACCTGAATTAGACAAGGAAGGGCTGGCTCACTTTGAAAGGGCAGTCACAGCATAAATTGTACTTCACGTTATTGATATTTTTAGCTTCTAATTACACATAAAAAAAAAAACTTGCATCTATTTAAGGGAAGTGAAAAGATACCAGTGGGAAGTGTATTTCTGTCACTGTTTCTCTCCTTTCTTAGATTTACTCTAATCCAAGAAAGACTGATAGATATAATCAGAGCACACATGTTTCTGTTGCTGGAAAAGACTGATATGTTACACCCCTCAATTAAAACAGGAAGTCAATTCTGACAAATGTAGGTTTATATCTATGCCATTTATCTTTCATTTCGAGGAGTGGGGAGCATAATTAGAGACTTGTGACTGGTGACATGTGTGTGGGTCTGAACACTCCAGGAAGGCACACTTGAGCAATTAAAAGGGAAAAAGAATCCAAAACCTCAATGGTCCCTACCATCGCTAATTCAATGGGAAGTTAAAATGCAAACTATTCAAAATAATGTTGTCTCCATGATTGGCAGGTTTACAGGGGGAGAAGCTTTTTGTTCTTTTCCCCATTTCCAAAAAGAAAAATAAAAGATACATTTTAAAGAGCTCTCTTTCTGGGTCTTGAAAGACTGGAACAGAAAGCAGCTGTAAGTCCAACCCAGGGTAGACATTGCATGGCTAAGGAAAGTGGGTTACAGAGAGGAGATGCAGCTGCCTTCTGCAGATACTTGGTCATTCTGAACAGATCTCCCATTTGTGAGCTTCTAGGAAATGCATCACTCCAGTACTCTTGCCTGGAAAATCCCATGGATGGAGGAGCCTGGTTGGCTGCAGTCTATGGGGTCGTGAAGAGTCTGACACAACTGAGCGACTTCACTTTGACTTTTCACTTTCATGCATTGGAGAAGGAAATGGCAACCCACTCCAGTGTTCTTGCCTGGAGAATCCCAGGGACGGGGGAGCCTGATGGGCTGCCGTCTATGGGGTCACACAGAGTCGGACACGACTGAAGTGACTTAGCAGCAGCAGCAGGAAATGCCTTTCCATTTCAATTCAACCACATCTATGAAGAGCCCTCTATGTGCCTATCACTGTGCTAAGTGCTAAAGGAAAGAAATTGCATAAGTAGAAATTCGTAGAGAGAAGCCCAGATCAGCAAGGAGTTTGACAGGAGGAAGGAAGAGAAGAAGTGCAGGTAATGTGTGAGATCAGGCAAAAAAGACTATGAAAGTGATGAGGTGAGGCACAGGCAAGGGTTTGAGCTGTCAAGGCCAGAAGTGATTACTGGGGCCTGAATAGGCTTCTGGAAGCAGAGTGTTTTAAATGGGAAATGCAGCTTACTGAGCGAAGGAATAGCTCAGGCATTAAAGAAGGGCACAGAGTGAAGAATGGTTTCTCTGCACTCAAGGAAGCTCTGCTTGGCTGTAGCCAGAGCAGCCTGGGAGAAGAAGCTGAGATGCAGGAGGCCCAGGAGAAGGGGTTTATCTCCCCTGCCTAGAATCCTGTCCTTTACACTGGTGCTTCCCAAACTTGAGCGTGCTTACAGTCACAGATCTTGTTAAACTGCAAAGTTCAGTTCCGGAGATCTGGAGTGGGGGCCTAAGATTCTGCATTTCTGACCAGCTCCCAGGTGGTTTTGGACTGCACTCTGAATAACAAGCTTCTGAAATGCTATTTTTAAAGCCTTGCTAATGGGCCATCCCCTCCATAACCACCTTCAGTCGGGGTTGGCCCAAATCCCCCATCCTGTTAGGCAGAAACTCTTTCCCATGTGTCATTTCAGATGACTGCTCAAACTAGTTTCCTGGCAGACTGCCTGTATCCCACCCTCACCCTCAACACACACCCATACACACCACACACACACAAACACACACATACTTACTTTCCCATTTCACCTAAATGGCCATCTTTCAAGGCCCCACCCAATTATCATCTGGTGAAAATTTCATGGACAGAGAAGCCTAGCAGGCTACAATCAATGGGGTTGCAAAGAGTCAGACATGGCTGAGCACAGCACACACAAAGAAGCTTCCTCTGATCTCAAAATCTCCCTAGCTCCATGTTTGAATTTAGATCTTTCTCTATGTTTTATAGTTTTGTAAATCCACTATAGATAGCACTTAACATAGCTGATTAGTGATTTAAAAAATGCACATGCACAATTTTACAGTAACCCCCTTAAATCATTTTTGCAGTATGATAGGATATGCATGGGATTCCCTGGTGGCTCAGACAGTAGAGCGTCTGCCCACAACACAGGAGACCCAAGTTCGATCCCTATGTTGGGAAGATCCCCTGGAGAAGGAAATGACAACCCACTCCAGTACACGTATATGTTAACAGAACAAATACAGAAATATATAGAGGTCCCTCACCAGTCTGACTGCTGGAGTCTTAATTTATTTCTGTATTCCCAGTTCCAAGACAGTGGGCTCAGAAAAGCAGATTTATTTAAATCACTCTTTCATTGTGTTGAGCCTTTATTCCACTGTCTGATCTTTCTGATCAGGGATGTTACATGCATCTATCTATTTGTTTAATCAGCATCCATTTGTGGATTGCTAGAAATGTGCCAGGACCCAGTGAATAAGAGACCATCCTTCTCTGAGCTTTGGCTCCCATGGCTGTATAGCAGAAATGATAAAAAAAAAAAAGTATTTCTTCATGTTTTCTATCAGTAAAAAAATAAGATCAAGTATATAGAGTTCTTAACAAGACTTGGCATACAATAAGTACACAATAAATGGTAGCTATTTTAACCATCAGAAGTATTTTTTATCAAATTAATTTTATTATTATTGTCTGCTTAGTGAGCCAAGTTTTTAAATAGACCACCTGGGAGTTTTCAGAGTCCTTAAAATGCTGTCCAGGGAACACCATGGGGACTGTGGAAGCCACTTCCAGTCTCTACCCTTTACCTTTTCCCATCTAATGAGGCTAGTTGGTAAGAAAGAATCATTACTCAGCAAGAATACTGTTCATACCTTTCCAAAGAGGAAAGACCTTGAGGTTGAACATAAAGGCCTAAGCAATATCTTTTTATGCAGAATATAGCAAATACTTCATTCCATTAAATACTGTCTGACTTTCTATCTTCAGCACCAGTCACAATAGTTATTTCTAGAAACTCAGAAATAAAGCAAATCTTGTCCTTTGGAAGCTCACAGTTTTGAGGTCTCCAAAGATATCCAAATAATTACTACTAAAATAGGCAAACTCAATGAAAGATATTTTATCCTCAAGAAGTAAGTAATCCTATTTGAGGACATTGGGGAAGGCTCACAGATAAAGTGATAGGCTAGACATACTTCTGACCTCACAAAGTTTATGGTCCCAGTAGGTTTGGGGAAAGGAGATTTTGCAGCTGATTCCAGAAGCCTGCTTATTTCACTACTGATGACCCAGATTCAAAAATAATCAGGTAGTCCAAAGCAGTTTTTTTTGCCACTGAGTATTAACTTCTTGCATAAAATGCCAATTATAACAACTCTGATTACTCCTGCAGTTGTACCATGATCCTTTTGATTTTTCTTTCATAGCAATCAATTGATCTGCTGCTTAATTCATATTTATTTAGATTGCAGCCATACAGATGCCTTTTGGGTGCTGCCAGGCAAATTAATATGTACATATAGAGTATAATGTATGTAAAAATGCTTTGACAACCATAAAGTGCTCTGCAAAGTGTTAGATTACTATCATTATTTCTTTTTAAGTCTCTCTACAAATAGATAAAATTTAACATCATTAATCTTAAAAGCGTTACCATGAAAAAACTGAGTTGCACGGTCTTTCTTACTTTTTCAATCTTTTCAGTTATCTGTGTCCATTGCAAATCATGTCTCATTTCACACCTTCATAAATGGCACACCTAATTTCTAGAAGATACAGATGGATACATGGCCTGTATTTGCAGCCTATTGATCTGTTATATAAAAAAAAAGTTATGCCCATTAGCCATAGTAAGGAATATTAAGAGTTAGGGAATATTAAAAGTTACTGCTACTGCTAAGCCACTTCAGTCGTGTCCGACTCTGTGCGACCCCATAGACAGCAGCCCACCAGGCTCCGCTGTCCCTGGGATTCTCCAGGCAAGAATAGTGGAGTGGGTTGCCATTTCCTTCTCCAATGCAGGAAAGTGAAAAGTGAAAGTGAAGTCGCTCAGTAGTGTCCGACTCTTAGCAACCCCATGGACTGCAGCCCACCAGGCTCCTCCATCCAGGCAAGAGTACTGGAGTGGGGTGCCATTGCCTTCTCCTATTAAAAGTTAGGATATATTAAAATTTCTCACCAATAGTTAACCTCAAAATCATGTGTATGTATATCAATATATATACACATACATACATATATGGGGCTTCCCTGGTGGCTCAGCTCATAAAGAATCTGCCTGCAATGTGGGAGACCTGGGTTCGATCCCTGGGTTGTGAAGATCCCTGGAGAAGGGAAAGGAAGGCTACCCACTCCAGTATTCTGGCCTGAAGAATTCCATGGACTGTATAGTCCTCAGAGTCGTAAAGAGTCGGACACAACTGAATGACTCACTTTCACACACTTATATATACATACATATATATATGTGTATATATATATACACATATATATATATACACACAATTCTAAGAAAAACACTCTAATAATTTGGAGTGAGGCAAACTTACCACCCTCAGGAAATTTGAGTAGAGCCCAGTAAGCACATACAAAGTCTAGAAGCAAAAGTCAGAAACAAGTAGGGGCTGCCAAGACCTTCATTCTTCCCTCTGCTTGATCCAGCCCAGGATTTGTATTTGCAATCTTTCCACAGGTGAATGCCATGCCACACACTGAGTGGCCTGTGTGAATTGCATTGGGCCACTCAGTGTGGCATGCAGACGCAATTCACACACTCATCTCCCACTTCCCCAAATATCACAATATTTATGATCTAGAAGAACCTCAACAGTCATTGAATATAAATCCCCTATTTTAGCTAAGGAAGGAGACCCAGGGAAGGAAGGTGACTTGCTCAAGGACACACGCGGTGGTAGACCAAATGTCCTGGCTCTTGGTTTGCACCTTTTCTTTTCTCTTGTTTTCACCTCTTTGTCAGTTTTAAGTTCAGTATCTAACCAGAACTCTCTCTCCTCTTTCAGGAAATTTGCTCCCCGCTGTTCTGTGTGCAAGGAGCCTATCATGCCTGCCCCTGGCCAGGAGGAGACTGTCCGGATTGTGGCTCTGGATCGTGATTTCCATGTTCACTGCTACCGGTGTGAGGTCTGTGGTCAGCGCCCCACCCCCTGCCAGGCCATCAGAGCCAGATTTTTATAAATATCACAATTATAAAATCTATGAGAGCCCTTAGTGCCTGTGTTCATTCAACTTGGGTTTTACAGGAGACCTGTGACCCCAGTTGGAAATGACGAGAGATTTCTTGCCCAAGGGCCATGTCATCATGTATATAGCAAACGGCAGCAAGTCTTTCTCCTCTAATCTGGGTATCAAAAGGACACCACATTCAGAAAATGACTTCAAAGCATTTTTTTATCCTAGTCCTATGACTTGCCCAGGGCCTCTCTTTTGAAGCAGCTTTCTTGTTTTCTACCAGACCTTCTGAGTGCAGCAGTTAGCAGCTCCTCCTTCTATCTGCAAGAGATAATATGAACTATCTTATTACCACCTCCTCATGACATTGGCTCGTCTAGTCCCATGAGATTTTCCCAAGACATGGCGGTGGGGCTGGCAGAGCTGCCCCTAGCCCTAGGACTGTGGTAATGCCGTCTACTGCCTAAGCCGTAGCTGACCACCCGGTTTATGCAGCGTGCTTTGTTCACTCCTACAGCCCCAGTTGCATGCCTCTCTCTGGCCTTAATATGAGCAAAGAAAATAAAAAAACGTCCAGCTTTTACACTAGGTGTTATGACTAAAGAGCAATAAAAATGTCTAGCCTTAGAATTGACCTGAATTTTAAGTGTGGAAAACCTAGAGTTCACTTTGCAGTTGGAGAAACTGAGGTTCAATGGAGGCAGACTTCCCACTATTTCTAGATACACTTGTTCTATGTGCCAACAGGCTTTGACTTTTCATGGTTTTGTTGTTTGTTCTAAGAGTGGTGTGTGATGTACCTTTTCTCCTCCCAGATGAAATGATAGCAGTACAAAATAAATTTGTACTGTACATGTGTCTTAGAATCAAGACTGTAGAATGGGAGGAACACTGAATTAAAAGGAGGCAGACCTCCATCACCCCGGACAAATCACTTCCCTCTCCACAGCTCACTTCCCCACGTGTAAAACAGGCTTGTTCTGGATGCCCCAGTATTGGCTCCTTTGGTTCTAAGATTCAAGGTGCTAACAGTTGAGTTTCAACACTGCAGTCGACTCTGGGGTCTTTAGGGTGCCCAGGTAACGGTTAATGTTAGGTCATTAAAGGCTTAAAACCATGTCATTTATGTAATTTCTTTCTGTTCATTATGATCAAAAGGTTCTGTTTAATTCCATCACTCAGTTTCCCCAAATGTCTCTAGATCTCCAGAATATCTGCTTGTTCATTCATAAGGCTGGCCTTCTTGGGAAGAATAAATATAGGGGCCATCGCTGCTGCTCCTGCTGCTCCTGCTGCTCCTGCTGTTGTGTTCTGGGTGATACCCTTTTTGAACTTACATATCATTATTTGTCAAATTCAAATAGGAACCTCAGTGACCCCCCTGCCTTGCTGTCATAGAAGACAGCAGAGGTGAGGCACACAGCAGTCGTGACCTTCTAAAAGAGTTTCTACCACAGTTAGCAAGGGCACACACCACAAGATGAAATACTATATTTTTCTTTTCCGAAGAAATTTCTGTTTCCTCTAAAGGTGAAGGTCAGCGTTTAACTGTCATATAACACTTTTCAAAATGGATGCTCGGGTACTATTAACAGTAGTATAATTCTTTACAGTTATATAGCTCTTGGCATTTTTTTCAAAGTATAGTCATATCCATTTTCCTCTTTGATCCTCCTAACATCTCAGTGAGGTAGGAATTGTGGGAATAATTTTCAGAGTGGCTATTGGCCTTGCCTGCAGTGACAGGCAGGAGCAGAACTAATGGTGGTACCCAAGGGCCCTGTCCCCCCATCCTGCACTCATCCCTCTACACTGTGCTGTATCCTTTAGAAAGTACAATGGATCATTCCCCACTCCCCCCACCCACCCCAAACCTTAGGATTTCATTTTCTTTCTAAAGTTGGAGTAAGTATGCAGAGCCTGTTGATGGCCCGCTGCTTAGCAGGAGTCGCTCTGCAACTTAGCTTCTGACCTGGAATTACCACAAGATTCTGTTCTTGCACTTGTATATTACTTTTTAAAAATCTTTAAATTAATAATAAATGATAAAGATTTATTCTCTCCTGTTCTTATTGTTTGGGTGAAGGGAACAAACTACTTGGGAGCCTAGGCCCTCAGGTTCTTCTTCTGTACCTGTATTTCCTATTGCGTGACATCAGGAGAGTCATTTTACCCTGTTCTTATTTATGTCCCCAGCCTCTGCTTCAACTTAATGCACATATCATATGATGTCCTGGGGAAGAGAAGAGGTAGTAATTGGCCTCTTTATGGAAGCTTTGCATGAACAGAGGAGTTTGTTTCCATTTTCACTGACATCCTTTCCCTCTGCCTTCCTTCTTCCAGGATTGTGGTGGTCTCCTGTCTGAAGGAGATAACCAAGGCTGCTACCCGCTAGATGGACACATCCTCTGCAAGACCTGCAACTCTGCCCGCATCAGGGTGTTGACCGCCAAGGCCAGCACTGACCTTTAAATCCAGTCGCCTGTTTAGCGGTTAGTTGGTGGATCCGAGAAGGATGAAACCCAAGAAAAATATGACAAGAGAAATAGGAAAAGAAAGGAAAGGCAATCAAGCTATGGGATGGTCTCTACTTCATCCACTATTAACCTTTCTGTAGAAACACCTAGAATATGAGATTTTTTTTTAAGTTCTTACAATACACATTTCACAGTTAGTCATGTAGAACCTTGATAGGCCTTTGTTCCCAAGGACTTGCACATTTTTGCATGGATTATGCTCCATCCCATTCACTTCTGCATTCCTTTAACTTTTAATCCCTATGTTTGTCTCACTTTTCATCTGGTTGAATGGCTTTTTTTAGTGTGGTATTTGCTGTCACACAGTTTTTCCTGGGGAAGTCTGCCAACTCCCAGGTGCTTTTCGGCTTGAAGGCTCCATCCTATCACTTCCACACTGCCAGCGATCATAAAAGATAGTCATTCATTTTCTGTGTATTGAAAAAAATTGTCTTTTATTGCTCTAAACTAGTCATGTCCCTTGGGGAAAAAATGCACAATTTTATGTCAGATTATAAAGAATTTAAACTGTAAATTACATAGATTAAAAGAAGCTGAATTTGCAGCCATCCCAATTCAAAATCTATAATGACCAGTGGTGCGGCTCATTTGAAAATAGATATTGGTGAGAGAGAACCAAACTTCAATATTTTTTCTGCAGAAATGACTGATGGGGTATGCTGGATAAAGCATTTTGGGGTTACATTTGAAAAGGCATTATTATGCCTCAAATGTTAAAATTTTCTTTTTCCATGCTACCTGGATATAATAATATGGACAAACTTGGTTTTCTCTAGAATATAACTTCCAATACTGTTCCACTTTTCATATCGGATATATTGTGACATTTTGTTTGTTTGTTTGGGGAGGGAGGACATACAAACACAACTACCAGAATGTGTAGTTGTGTCCTCTAGAGGAAGATCTCTACAGAGAACTGTTCGGTTTGTTTTTTTTTTTCCCAGGCCTAGGTCCATTTTACCTGACAATTGCAAATCGGGACACATAAAATTGTCTTGGTTTTGTTTAGTTTACCTTAAAAAGACAGGAAACTTGAAAAGGTTGTGAAACCACAGTTTCATCATTCTTATAATTCTTCTGCAACTCAAAATACATATTGCAGGAGACATTTTCATATCACTGATGTGACATTTACACCACACTTTCATAGACAATCACTGAAAAGAAATTGCCTTTTTGAACTAAAAATATGCAGAGTCTAGAATCTTTAGTCAGATTCTTTTGAGGCAGTGAAATGCTTGCCTGCTAACTGCAGAACCACATACATTTTTTTTTTAATGTTCTAACACGTTTCCTTTAAGGAAGGACCCTTCTCTTAATAGCAGGTTACCATCTTGTAAACTAAGTATTTTGGATTAAGATTTGTTCAAATCTTTTTTAAGATTAGGTCAACCTTTTTAAAAACTTTCTGCAAGTATATACTTTTAAATTACAAAGTATTTTAAATATAGCAAAAATATAGATAATAATATAATGGATCTCTGTGATACCCAGTTTAAGAAATCAAATATAACAAATATAGCTACATTCCCCCCATACCCTTCCTTGATTCCACAAAGATCTTTTTCATGATTAGAAAGTGATAAACTTTTCTAGTCTGACTTTGTTTTTAATTTTAACACTCAGAAATGAAAAATTATTTGTGAATGTTTTGCATTGCAATCCAGACCTCAAGCATCCCAATTACATTTATTTTACTTTAGTAGGAATAATCATAAAGGTGGTTCATTTTTTTTTTTTTTTTCCCAATAAGATATCCTTAAGCCTATGGCTCTTCTAAGTCAATCTGTGGCTCATTTGCTTTGGTTACCAGTTTTGTTTTAGAACGACCACAGCTAGAGCTTTTCAAAGGGTCCTTTGACCACTGTGCTTTCCTTACCTTGATTCCCTTGTCCTTGACCTCACATTTCTCATAATGTGAAATACAAGAGGTCCACTTTGGGCAGCATGTGGATTTTAGGATACAATGGCAACTGTATCACTGAATTTCTGTCTTCCAAATGAAAGGAGAGACCATGCTGATGGCCTCAAAGAGTACTGACCATTAGACAATTGGGGTGATACTATCTATAATCAGCTTGAATTGCTTCAGCAATTTGTTTTTTATGAAATACTTGGGGAAAAAATATCTTTTGGTCAAAAGGAAAGAGCCCAATTTATTGAGGGGTGGAGTTTATCTCTTAAAATACAGTCTTATGAATTTTGCCAAAAGAGGGAGGATTTATGAAATATTTATACTATAAAAATGCAGTAACATTCTACTTGTTGGTTACATTTAAGTTCTTATGTAACTGAATGTTTACATGCCAAGAAAAAAAAGAGAGTTATAAGAAAAGGCTGTTACAGGCCCCTCACTGTGACACTGCCAGAATAGTGCTTGCTTACAATCTTTATAGTGTGTTTTTATCACATAACCTCAGAGTATCTTTACCAAAGATTTTTAAAGTAAATCTCTTTTTAATATAGACTTATCATACTTTTATAATAATGAATGTGCACACCTACATATACAGAATATTTAGATTTAGATTTTTTTTCTTTCACAAGGTATAATAAGGAAAGGATCCTAAAATATTTTATTTCAGGATTTCTTAATTATATGATTTATATTGCTTTCTTGTCTTCTATTAATCATTTGGTATCAGCAATGCCAAATCACTCTTTACTGTTTTAGCTACATGAAATGATGCCTATAACAGATATAAAGATCTAGTGCCTTAAGGATTATAATTCTACTGTCTTATGATATATTGTCTTGATTGTTATCATTTAAAGACATAGATAATAGAAAAAAATCATAGAGTCTTTATAAGAAAAAGTTTGTAAAAATATACTAAAAAATATACCGGTTTTAAAAAAAATTGTCACAAACAAATATTTGGTAATTCCATGTAACATGAGAGACATGGAAAAGGAGAAAAAACCCACTATGTCCTGGGCTCTGCAGATTGTTTTATGGTTAGGTTTCTCCACCACCTGGATCCCCAGCTCATACTGACTCAGTATGGAGTCTCCTCTGTGAACAGATTGGCCTTTAAAACTCAAAATAAGTCATGTGTTCCAGCTAAATGCATCAAAGCTTTGAGATCCTGGACATCTCTGCAGCCCAATGATGTGGGTTCTTTTTCCTTTCATTAAAAAATTGTTTTTACCAGAGCAACTTCTCTGATCACAATGACTTCACTGTGTGTATGCCGATGAATACAGAGGAGATATCAACACTGTAACTGTTTCCTCACTAAGATTCTGCAGAGATGTTTGCGATGATGTTTCAAGTATATAATATTCTAATTGCATTTAAACAAGTATTTTGTATTTGGGTTCAGGAGAAGGAAGAGAGCATTTTACCATGGGGCTGTCGTAGAGGGTTTATGGAATATAGACAGGACTCTGAAAACACAACTCCCAACAGTTTTCCTAGTTAATAAAAATCCTATTAATGTGAACCAGCCAGGAATAACAGTGTTATTTCTATTTGATATGGTTTAGGCTTCTCTTGTCAAATCTGCATTGGGGCTGCCCCCTGATCCCTCCATTATCAAGTTTTGAAGGGTGTTGGGGAAACCATGGCAGCTGCTAGGAAGATCAGGGAAACACTGATGTAACCTCACAGCCTCTCACCATTTCTCTTGGCTTGGAAAGGCTTTTTTTCCATATACATTTCTAGAAATATTGCTATGCTACCTTAGTATTTCACATTTGTAGTTTAAACAAGCGATTGTCCATCTGTTGCCTAGAGCTTCAGTACATGTGTGTTATGAATGAAATATGACAGCATGTTCCATACCCTGCTTTAGCCATCTGTAGGAAACCAGGAGGCTGGAAAAGATATACCTCTGCAAAATGTGCCTCAAGTTCATTTCCTAAGATCGCTCTTTTGGTGCACTTTCACGGGAGACAATCAGAGAGCAACATGCATTTGTGCCTTATTTTTAAAGAAAACTTTACACTACTATGAATGCTCCTCTGAAGAGTCTTCACATAAATAACCCTCCCAAATCTCAAAGATGTACTCATTGAAAAGTCAAAATCCAGAGATGTCTGAACTCTTCATCTTAATGTATTCTAGCAGTGTTTCTGTTCTTGCCATCTCTTGGGAAGTACCTTATGAATTCCTAAATTAGGAAAACATGTTTAAGCATTCTATGCCACAGGTGATGTCTTAGGTGTTGTTAGTGAGTAAGTGGTCTTATTTAGTGGTCCTACTCTAGTTTTAGTCAGCTAATGAAGACATACTTCCACTTGAGCCTTTACTATCTATTCAGCATACCGCTTTAATTGCCACAGTCTTTTGGTTTGCTGTTTTTGTTTTTTTTTTTAATTTAATAGTATACAGAACCAGTTGAGGATCTCGGTTCTGAGTCATTATTATGGTGCAATCATGAATATATCAGGTCAAGTCATTTCCTCGACAGGTAACTTTTCTCACGAGGCTGTTATTTGCTGCATGCTGTGTTCAGTTGCTCAGTCGTGCCCAACTCTTCGTGCCCCCATGGACTGTAGTCTTCTAGGCTCTTCTATCCGTGGAATTTTCCAGGCAAGAATACTAAAGTGGATTGCCATTTCCTCCTCCTCCTTCCTGACCCAGGGATCGGACTGGTATTCCTCATGTCTCTCCTGCATCGGCAGGTGGGTTCTTTACCACTGTGCTGCCTGGGAAGCCTGGCTGTGGTTTAGTTCGCTTATTGTTTCAGCCTTTAAAAAGTGATCTGATTAAAGCTGTGTGGCCTGGTGAGAGTTCTCTCCCCTCCCCCCCTCCCCCTCCCTCCTTGTCTCCTTCTTATTCCTTAACATTTCTACTCATTAGTGTTATCCTGATTGGACTTTTCATAAATAAATTAAATCAGTACATTACAATCCTTATGGAATTATGATCATATTAGGAGAAGAATTATACTGCAAAATATATGCAGCATCCATAAATCCTTTCTTTAGAAAGGCATATTTTTCCAAACTGTGTTTATTCATAAAGTGAGGTGAGATAATAGAGTCTTTGGGTTTTATTTTAATGAGTTTTCATCAGGGATTCAGATCACAGAGTTCTTGGCAAATTCATTTATGACTGGCCTACTTTTCTCAGCTATAGGCAAAGTGATCTTTCTAAGACTAGCTTAAGGTTTTGTTTTTTTTTAATCCTAAGCATTTTGACCAACAAGACAATCGTGTTCTTAAGTGATGGCATGTTATTTTAGAGCAATGAAACTTGAGAATTTTCCATATTATCCTTCTGGAATTTTTACACATATCAGCATTTTTTCCCATGACAATCATATTAAACCCTAATACTTGAGGCACAGTATTTTACAGGGAATAGATCAGCAATAGTTTTTCCTGAAGCACATGTTACAGACCTGTAGTCTTATAAAAATTAACCTGAAAAGGATCTGGATTTTTCAGTAACGCATTTTCTTAAAATTTGAGTCTGAGATTCTTTTGAACTCTGGCTAATACTGATCAAAAACATGCCCTCTGTTTCTGTTTTTTATAAATTTGTTTGGAAAAAGCTTATAATTCTAGGAATGGATTTCCATTGTTGATTTCTGTCCTTAATGTTGTCTACAAGTTGACCTTGGTTTTCCTTTTTGGGAGGGTCACATATGAGAAAAGTAAAAGCATATCTAATATATACATAACTCAATACACAAATGAACTTACCCAGTTTTAATAATAGTCACAGTGAATATATTGTTTTGATAAATAGGTTTTTCTGCTTGTTTGTTTTGTTTTGTTTTTTAACCTGTCTCCAAGAAGAGAGGAATACGGAGGGAAGAAAGAATTTGAGAGAAGGGGAAGGTCACAATTAAAACACTGATATGAGGATTCTTATAGAATGTAACTCAGAATTTTCACAGAGGTTTTAAGGATTGGCAATTGTAGCTTTTTAAACAAATAAAATATATTTCTAAGTTTATGAGGTGTTTAAAAATCACTATGGCTAACACTGTATTTTTCCCTTGTCAGAAGAGAATTAAAAGAAGAGCTGTTTCTCAGCCCTGTGGCATGGCCATAACCACACAAGACTCTGTAATATATTCACTTCATCCCTTTGCAAGACGGCCATAGCTCACTCTCCTGTGACAGATGGCGATGCCTATTCTTACATAGTCTTAAGCAAGCTCCACTACACCCTAAGCATCTCTAAAGGTTAGAGGTTTCTGTTTTCACACACTGAGTATCTCATCCTTTCCAATGTAGGTACCTGGTGAGCATAGTAAACAGGAGTTGCCTTGGTCTGTGGGTCTCTTGTTCAAATCCAGTCATGCGCTTTCTATAATGCCCTGCCTACACAGCTATACTGGAATTGATTTGTACCTTTTCTCCTTTTTAGTTGCAAGCACAGAAAACTAACATTAGATTACTAAGTTCAAAGAAGAATAAGTATAAAATGGCATATTTTCCTATCAATATAGAAAGGAAGGACCCTTACTCCTTTCTCTATTTTACTTTCCTGGCCCCTGTGCAAAAAAAGTTGTAGACACTATTTTTGTTATCCAACATACATGTGGCTTATTTTGTGGAAAGTTGTGTGGAAGATGCATTTTATTAAACTCATTGACTTTTCTCCCATGAAGTTACAAAAACGAAATTGCTAAAATCTTTTTTCTTTATTTCTGATTGTTGCATAATTTACAACAGTTTCTAACTACCCTAATAAATCTCTCTCATTCTAACCCTTAATATAAACACAAGTTTTGTAACATTCTATAAGCAAAAGTTAGATATACTAGAAAGAAGAGGGAAACCCATAACTAAGTCTTTTGTAATACTTTAAGATGGTTGCATTAATCCTTACCCACTGTGTGCTTGCTACTTTTTCCAATAAACTCATTCACTTATGGGCAAGTGGAAACATCATTCACCTTCCTTTGCTAGACATTGACCTAATAGACCCAAACAGAAGTCTTATTAAATGATACACACAACTACAAAAAACTGTAGCTTCTAAATTCAGTTTTCAGCCCCAAGAGTAGAATGATCTACCAAGATTGACACAGATTTCACTGTGTCATCTTCTGTTCTACACCAGTGTAGAGGGCTATAGCCAACCCCGAGCCTCAGCGCTGTTCCTAGACAAACATAGCTTCATGGGTCTTTTAAGGATCTGAATCTCCTATTATTTTCCCAACAAGTCACCATTCCACATCTTTTCAGAGCTCGCTAGTTTGTAGTACTATTCATGGCAGTCCTTCTACTATTGGGGCAGCTTTTTTCTACCAAAGTTCTTCCTCATGTTAAAATTCGGGCTCTGGAGCTATGCACAGGAAGTCTAAGGTCTATATATTTGCCTCTAGGTCAGATATCACTCTTGCAACTTTTCCTCATTTATCAACATAGTATCAAGTTCAATCATCCATTTGCTTCTCCTTCGAACAGTTAGACCCAACAATATTTTCTAATTTTATTTCAGTCTACTAAGTGAAATGTAGCCAGCTCTTTGGGTCAGGCTAGGTAAAAACACCCTGTCGGACACGGACACGACTGAGTGACTTCACTTTCACTTTTCACTTTCATGCACTGGAGAAGGAAATGGCAACCCATTCCATTGTTCTTGCCTGGAGAATCCCAGGGACGGGGGAGGCTGGTAGGTTGCCGTCTATGGGGTTGCACAGAGTCAGACACGACTGAAGTGTCTTAGCAGCAGCAGCAGCAGGATTGAAAGTAAATGGAAATGGAATCATTGAAAGGAAACTGATATTCAATGTGGAAATTTCCCCCAAGGACTCAGACCCAGGAGAGTGAAAACTGGATGAGGTTAGATCTTGCTTGTGTGTAAAACAGTCCTCTTACTCTGTGTACTTCACTGTTTTTGATGTTACCAAAGTCAACATAGGGTTCAGTTTAGTTCAGTTGCTCAGTCGTGTCCGACTGTTTGGACCCCATGAACCGTAGCATGCCAGGCCTCCCTGTCCATCACTGACTCCCGGAATCCACCCAAACCCATGTCCACTGAGTCAGTGATGCCATCCAACCATCTCATCCTCTGTTGTCCCCTTCTCCTCCTGCCCTCAACCTTTCCCAGCACCAGGGTCTTTTCAAATGAGTCAGCTCTTCACATCAGGTGGCCAAAGTATTGGAGGTTCAGCTTCAACATCAGTCCTTCCAGTGAACACCCAGGACTGACCTCCTTTAGGATGGACTGGTTGGATCTCCTTGCAGTCCAAGGGACTCTCAAGAGTCTTCTCCAACACCACAGTTCAAAAGCATCAATTCTTCCACACTCAGCTTTCTTTATACTCCAACTCTCACATCCATACATGACCACTGGAAAAACCATAGCCTTAACTAGAAGGACCTTTGTTGACAAAGTAATGTCTCTGCTTTTCAATATGCTGTCTAAGTTGGTCATAACTTTCCTTCCAAGGAGTAAGCATCTTTTAATTTCATGGCTGCAATCACCATCTGCAGCAGTCTTGGAGCCCAGAAAAATAAAAGTCAGCCACTGTTTCCCCATCTATTTGCCACGAAGTGATGGGACCGGATGCCATGATCTTAGTTTTCTGAATGTTGAGCTTTAAGCCACTTTTTCACTCTCCTCTTTCACTTTCATCAAGAGGCTCTTTAGTTCTTCTTCTCTTTTTGCCATAAGGGTGGTGTCATCTGCATCTGAGGTTATTGATATTTCTCCCAGCAATCTTGATTCCAGCTTGTGCTTCCTCCAGCCCAGCGTTTCTCATGATGTACTCTGCATATAAGTTAAATAAGCAGGGTGACAATATACAGCCTTGATGTACTCCTTTTCCTATTTGGAACCCGTTTGTTGTTCCATGTCCAGTTCTAACTGTTGCTTCCTAACCTGCATACAGATTTCTCAAGAGGCAGGTCAGGTGGTCTGATATTCCCCTCTCTTTCAGAATTACATAGAGAATGGGCTAGTATTTACATATGTCATCCATTAGATCCCACTTCTTGGTCCATGTTCAACCCTTTCATTTTGTCCTTGTCTTCTCGAGAATGAAACATTTCTTGTCTATGTTCCTATACTGAATATGCAAAAAAAGTTCTGGACTCTTTATAGGTTCCACATAAATATTTCTGGCTAGTTTGGTTTTTGAGATTTGCTTGCATTTTTCTGGGCTCAAATGTTAGTACCTAGAGTTGTTACACTCTTGATGAAGTGAGCAGCTTCACTACTCAATCATTTAAGAACTACCCTGAAGAGTCCATGTTTTCTCTATACTTTTGTCTTTCTAACAAATTCATCTCTTGCTCACACCCTCCATTTAATAATCGCTTTAGGAGAATCAGCCCCTAAGTAACTTTGATTAAAGTCAACTGCAATAAAATCAGATAGGTTCAGTCTGCACTCCATAGGAAGTGATAATAGCTTCAGGAAAAGTAATTCTTCCCAGTGACATCAGTTAATCTTCATGGAAGAGTGAACTTAAGAAATCTTGATTCATTGGCTTGATTTAGAAGTTTAGAGAAGAGTGTGTAAAGCACCTGAAACAAAAGGAAAGCATAGGTTATTTTCAGAGAAGATCCTCCACTTTAAGTATAACTCATTCTAGAATGTCCTTCACAGAAGAAAAGGTTTCCAGATATTCAGGTCAGTGAGAAAGGAAAGACATAGAGCAAGATTGATTCCGTTTGTTTTTTCATCTCTGTGTAATTTTAAGATAGGAAAAGTTGTCAAAATATAATCCAGCACAGACAGTATGAATAGGAATCTTTTTTGGTAATGCACAAAATGTACATTTTCATTGGTTCTTAGCTACGTAATCTACTCTTGCACCAAGCACCCCTATCTTCTGAGCCTCTACAGTATGACAAGCAGGACACCTTATTTTCCTGTTGCTTCTAGGTCCATGATTGTAAAGGACTCCACATTTGTCTATTCCACTTGGTGTTAAAATTCCCTCATGTATGTACTGATAAGTGAAAATCCAAGCTCTGCTTGAGCATCACCTGCATCAGGGAGCTCTTATTTCTAAAGTTCTTCCACTCCCTCCATTGTACTTGGTCCCAAGCTCCCAGAACCAGTCTTTGGGGCTTACGTGCTCCTTGTTTGCCACACAAAATTAATCTCAGTACATAATAAAGCATTGCTTCCTCCCTGTTTTCCTTCCTAACCTATTTTGCTTTTGGCAACACATTTCTTTAAAAAATAAACTGTGGTTTTCTGGGGGATCTTTTTTTGGTTTTTTTTTTAGCTGAAGATTATAAAAAAAAGTTTTAAATATCCTTAAAAATAGTCTGAAGGGTTTTCTGAGGGTCAGGTTTAAGAGTATGAGTTTTGGGTTGCAGTTCTTACTTTCTTATTCAAAAGAAAAACTATCCTGACAGTTGTTACACAGCTTCATGCCTTCCCCCACTAACTAATCCGTGAAACACTCTCCCGTTATCCAGGCTGTTGATAATGACCTTAAAATGCTGGGAAATGTCAGCGTGTGATTTCCACTTCTAACAAGGAAAATGTCAAAAGCAGAAGATGCTGGTTCTGTTGAAAAGCATTACCTCTAGCCAGTTGTTCTGTGTGAAAAGAAGTAGGTTACATTATGTTGCAGTTTTATATCGAAATTTATACACAAGTTCAGTACAGTTGAAACATGGCGTTAATTACAGTTTATGCCACATGTCTCAAAATCCTAAATTCAAAACTTCAAAAGTTATTTAGAAGATGTTGGCTAAATCCATACAGTATGCTTGTTCCAAAGACATTTGTAACCAAGGATAGATGGGAAGTAGAAAGACAGCCAGAACACTATACCAGGCACTTGCCATATATTAGTGGTCTCTGGGAGGATAAGACTTGCAGCTTCTTCCACCCCAGCCTTGAATCCAAGAGCCCTATTGGCAGAAGCTGTCATCAGTCTCCTGGGCAGGGGGCTTTCCAAGCTCTAAAATAATAATTCCAAGATAGTTTACAAACTGCTTTAACACATGAAACAGCTCTGGGAGGAAGGTTATTAATGGCCCTATCCTGAAAGAGAAAGCCAAAGCTCAGAATTGTTAAGTGACTTGCCAAAAGCAATAAGAGCTGGTAAGTGGCAGACCTGGGGACATACCCAGGTCTGGCAAGTCCAGTGTTCTCTCCAGTGGCTGCTTTCAGGGCACCACATACCTCAGAGCATGCTGGATGCTTCGTACAGACCCCCGGGGCCCCTGTTTGAAGGCATCCAAGAAATTCACATCGATCACCCAGCTATCAGGTGGCAGAGGCGTATGGGTGCTGTGGGGTTTGAGACCATTCAAAGCATGCATGCATTTTCTGTGTCTTCTTGTTGGAAACTGCTAGGCAGTCTGTCTGATTGGCAGTGTGACGGAGCCAGTGAGGAAGGGCACCGCGAAGAGCAAACACTGGCACTGAAGTACACTGCAGCAAATTTCCCCAGAGACTCTGGTTTACTTTACATTAACTGAAAAACTCTCTGGAACTGTGAGGTTCCAAATATCAACGGAGGCCATTCATTTAGAATTCAGTGGCGACCCACAGAAGTGACTTGATCCTTAAGACATTTTTCTCTTATGTGGGCTACGATTTATACCCCACAGAGGCAGGAACTTTTGCAGGTAAACAATGCATGTTGTCCTCTCTCTCAGCTCACATTTATCAGGGCCCCACCAAGTGTATGTCATAGCATCAGGCATTTCCGAGCCAACCAAGTGACCTTGACCTTGAAATGTCCATGAAAAAATGCTATGGGATGGATCGTGATTCTGCCACTTGCCTTTTGCTGTTTGAGAGCCTGGACTTCCCTTCCTGTTGTCATTTTGTGTTTCCTGTGGGCTTATCATGGGGAGTTTGGTACTGTTGTTTCCAGAATGCTTACTTGGAAGCCAGCCTGTATGTTCTAGAACATGAAATGTGGCGGTTCAACAACTGGGTATGCCTCCTCTTGAGCAGCATCCACCTGGAAGCAGTGCCTTTTGATGTGCCCTCTTGGGTTTTCAGTTCCTCTCATTTCTCATTGTAGTTGTTTGACTTGAAGTTAAAATCTGTTAACTGAAAAACATTCTCTCTTCATCTGAGTTAAATCTACTGCAGGGAACCTTAAAATGAGCTTACCTAATATGCTTTCTAGGCATCATCTTTCCCAGGAGGCTTCCATCCATCAAATCGGTCTCATTATCCTTCTGCTAAATTCTCTGGGATTAATGAGGGCCAAGTTAAATAACAAGTGGCTTCTCACCCCTTTCCAATCTGCACACCTGGGAAATACAGGCGGTGCCAGGGGGGGCAGCAGCTGAATGGCTTTGGCTGAGATGACATTCAGACACCTGGAAGGAGCCTCATTTTCCAGTGAGGTTTGATTAATGTTATGATTGATGGAGTGGAAAATGATTCTTATAAAATCAATGATGTACCGCCCCCCACACACACACACACACAGGAGTGGCTTAGCAGAGGAAGCACTTTGAGAACTCCTCAGAATTTTCTAGGTAGGTATGCCTGAGCTGAGACTCACTTGGGTGGAACCTGTGATGTCTTAGACAAGGAATAAAAGGACAGTGAAGCTTTGAATATGAAAAAGCAGCTCTTTAAAAAAATATAAAGACAGCCATAAACTCCAGTTTATCTTTATGTAATGTAAAGGAAATTATGAATGCATTTGTTTTTCTTTCTCCATTGTACACAATGTTACCCCTCATAACTAGGAAAAATACAATTGTGTTGTCTTCAGAACACTCACCCGTGCATCTGCATGCACACATGCTCACACACTCACACACACTATCTCATACACACACACACATCTTCCAAGAAAGCTGATGCCTCAAAAAGGAAATCTTATTTTAAAACACTTGGATTTTTCAGGCCAAGAAACTAATAATTCCTAGACCTGACCCAATTTTGTGACTGCCAAAAAAGAAAAGAAAAAGCTATTTAAATTTTGTACGGATCCATTTATCTTTTAGAGTATGCCAAAGCAATTTGAGGTGGGGGTGAAAACTAAGGTATTTATCTCTGCAGCTGGAGTCTCTATGTATCTATCTGCTGGGAGTCCGATAAGAACAATTCTTGGGTGATTATTATTGATACATTGTGTTGCCTCTTTCTCCAGTGCCTGCTTTCCTTCCTACTCTTGTTTAAGAATAAAAGTTGCTTTTTTAACTCCTTTTCCTCCATCATGAAGGAGTAAATATTAAGCCTAAATGACTTCCCTCACCAAATCATTTCACTCCATTTCTGAACTAGTTTAGAAAGTGCAAAAGAGGGAGAGCTAGCTTTTCTTGGATACATTTTCTCTTTTTCTTCTTTCTCAGGAGACAAATGTAAAGGGAAAAAATCCAGTTCCTTTTCATCTCTTTGGGTGACAGTTGATGATCCCTTAGTAATTATAAACTAGAAGTAGGAGAATAGCATGGCCAGGTTATGATGTATCTGCCAACATGTTTCATTCCTTCAAATTCAGACTTTGAGAGGAAACAGGATTTTATCATTTAAATGCAAACAATGGGAATGACCTCATGTTTTAACTTTGTCACAGAAAAGGTGAGTTGATAGTGAGTTGATATTTGGCAGTGTTTGCATTTCACTAACCCTCTGTGCCTTCTGCTTAGTTTTTAGATGAATGCCATTACAATAACATATCAGGATGAAATTACCAAAAAGTGTTAAGTGCCTCGGACCTGCCTCACTAGATAGCAATTTGAAACTGGGGTAAACCATGCCAGCCTTCTTACTTAACTGAAATGTCTGAACCAAGGGTTGAAAGACCAGTAGTTTATAATGAAGTCACTGAAAAATCATTTTAAATAACTTTCTTCTGTTTGGTACCCTTTTATTCTCTTGGGAAAGCTGATGAGCAAATTATCCAAGAATTAATTCTTATTAAACAGACAGAATACCCCCCCAAAAAATCTGAATTTGTCCTCATTAATTTTCAAGAAACATATGAAAAAGTAAATAGAATTAGAGATGGCATTGATTGTCTGATTATTTAACACAAATGAAATTTTGTGATTTAATGTGCCTTAAGCGAAATGTAAAACTTGCACAACAGGATTTTTTGAACTTTTACTGTGTTATCTATGCAATTAATTACTTTGCTTTTTATTTTGTCTTTTAAACTTCACCTTTATTATTTGTTAAACAGACTTGGGGCTGCCTCCTTTTCTACTGGGAGCATGTGTAGTTATGAGATGCACCCCCCCAAAAAAAGGAAGGGAAAAGAAAGAACTTTCTGGTAGCAAATCTGTGCCATGAAGTAGACGTGACATGAAGATGCAAAGCGGGAGGATAGTAATTTTCTCTGAGCTGCACACACCAGCTTTTATTTCATGGCTTTGTCACAGGCTTTTCTCCTTCTGTGCTGTCACCTTTGAGAAAAACGATTGCACCTTCTCCAAGTCTGCCTTTTAACAGCTACAGTTGAGTTGGCAAGACTTCCCCAGCTCTGAATATAGCCATTTGCCGACTCCGGCCTCTTTGCGAGACTGACTCAAATCTGTGATCTTCTGTTCAGCATACACATCAGCAAAGTGAGAAGATGAGCACTAAATATAGGCTCTATTAACTTTACTTTTAGATTTACTGCCTTCAAAAAGTGCCTATTCTGAGAAACATAGACGTTCTTCCTACATATGTATGTACACACGGTACCCAGAGTCATACCGTGCAGCCTTCAAAAACATACCATCGAAAGGAGTAGGTGCTAAGATAAGGAAACCTTGCCAAATGGAAGAAAGTCACTCATTTCCAATATCCCCTCCCGAGTGGCACCGTGAAACAGGCTGCAAGCACATTTCCTGAGCATTCCTTGCTGATACAGCCACTTTATATTTTTATCCTGCTGGATGGTGGCATATTGCTGAGGTTTCCTGTACTCTACTTCAAGGGAATAGATTATGCTTCATGGAATTGGAACATTTAGTCAGGAAAAAAAGGTTGTTTAAGAGAATCAATGAGCCAGGGCCTCTATTAGGATATGTGTCATATGTGTGTTTTATAAACTAAGCATTGGTGAGCTTAGAATGTCAGCACATTGCTTCTCCTTTTATCTCTCAGGCTCACATCAGTGAAAACTAAAGTCTTGGCTCTGACAATTGGAGGCTCAGGGGGCCAAATGCCCTTGCCAGATCCTTAGAGCATCTTTACTTTGACTCCTAAAAATAGTAGCACATGCTATTTACTGGCTTTTGTTTCCATGGTTCTGTCACTGATGTAACAACTGTAGATATTGTCAATGGAGCAGCAGCTCAGCCTACAAAGTTGGATTCTTACCCAGCTGTGGCAATAAGAGAGGGTCCAGACCAATGGGGCAAAGTAGACTATGTATGATTTTAGGAAAAGGGTTGAAGGGAGGACGTGCTTCCAAAAAAGATCTTTCTCAATGTGTCGTCTGACTCAACCAGCTGGCAGATTACACTTGCCAAGTCGCTCTCTTCCCTTAGAAGTCAGTTAGCTCCATGTTTGCTTGATTCTGTCTCTGCTTTGGAAAAGCAAGGTACCTCCAGTGGGCCTTTCCCCAAGGAAGCTCTTGCCATCCTCTTGATCACAAAGTTGTCTCCTATCCCACCCAATTTCACCAACAGGAAGTAGAGGGAGACAAGCAATGGAAGGTGCTTCCCATGTCATCGGCATCAGTCACCATTCTGCTTTCCACCACTGCTTAAACTAGGGAGGAGGGCAGAACGGATCCTGGTTTTATCATTACTAGAGTGTGGACCACCTTTCCTTAGTTGTCTTCATTATATGAGATGACTTGTCTCCTTGAAGAAAAGTGATTCTCTTCTCTAAAACTGTCTACTCTTCCTGTTCATGTTCTTGTTATGTTTTTACTTTATTCAGTTTTAACACTAGTCATTTTCTGTATTGTTAGAGAAAAATGTGCTAGATAAGAGCTTGGAAATCTCCATGATATCAAAAGGGGCATTGGAATACCCCAGAGCTTTTCCTCCTTGGAAACAAGATAGACTGGGAAAGATACAGCATGGTTTTGCTCCAGGTTTCAACCTGATCATGACTATGAGAGAGTTTTATGTAAACGTTAAGTGGTATTTACAAAAAGATAGATCAGGGAAAAGAGGGGTTAAGCCAGGTTTTCTCTATGCTAAATGTGTCAAAGAACAAGAACTTCCTACTAACTATAATCATAGCCCCACCATGATTGCTACAAATCTGAATAGCATTCTCTGACTTAGGGAAAGCGACACAAAAAACATAGAGAGAACATGCCTTTTTTCACATCTATGATACTGACAGAGCCATGGTATTCCCAAAATGCAGATTTCTCTTTTTTATTCTTAGCAAATTACATCTCTCCTCTACATCATGAACCATCACTGACAAGTCCAACATAGCCCTCGTGGTTCCTTATAAAAGTAAGAGAATAAAATCTGTTATAAGCAAGTGATTTGGGTTGTTTTCTTTTGTATTTTTACATTACCACCTCTATTAAATCATGTTTAAATTTACCCTCTATCAGTTTTCTCTATCAATTGTTTTTCCAATGCTCTATAAGAATAAATATGAAAATCGTATTCCTTTTTTCTGTTAAAAAATTGCAACTATGTTATTATATTTAGAAATCCAATAAAGTTATTACATTTACTTGCTTATGTGTGGAATTCTTTTTGAGCTGGATAATCCCTGTCTCTTTTCCCCTAACCTCTTTTACTGTGATTCATTTTTTACATCATTTGCTTTCCATATGGTCTTCTGAGAAAGGGAATGTCTCTCAAAAGAAATATGATGCCAACGAGAATATGAAGGCACCCACTCTTTTCCACTGTTAGCACAGAACATCTTAAGGTTAGACATGTTCTAGAATTAGTTGACCACTTTGTCTTAAACTTTCAAGTAAAGAACTTTCCCCTTTTAAGTTGGATCCAAGCAAATCAGTTCCTGAGCTGTGCATGTGGTGGGGGAGGGGGGTGGTGGTGGCGGATGGGGAGTTCTCCACTCACATCACTAATGGCTGGCTGACTTTTCACACTTTTATTCTATCTGTTCTGTGTATACTTTTCCAACATTGAGAATCTGCTTTGCTCTAGGCTTTTTGAGGGATACAGATATAAATCAGTCACAGTTCCTGCTTTGAAGAAGCCATGAAATTAAAAGACGCTTACTCCTTGGAAGGAAAGTTATGACCAACCTAGGTAGCATATTCAAAAGCAGAGACATTACTTTGCCAACAAAGGTTCGTCTAGTCAAGGCTATGGTTTTTCCTGTGGTCATGTATGGATGTGAGAGTTGGACTGTGAAGAAGGCTAAGCGCTGAAGAATTGATGCTTTTGAACTGTGGTGTTGGAGAAGACTCTTGAGAGTCCCTTGGACTGCAAGGAGATCCAACCAGTCCATTCTGAAGGAGATGAGCCATGGGATTTCTTTGGAAGGAATGATGCTAAAGCTGAAACTCCAGTACTTTGGCCACCTCATGCGAAGAGTTGACTCATTGGAAAAGATTCTGATGCTGGGAGGAATTGGGGGCAGGAGGAGAAGGGGACGACAGAGGATGAGATGGCTGGATGGCATCACTGACTCGATGGACGTGAGTCTGGATGAACTCCGGGAGTTGGTGATGGACAGGGAGGCCTGGCGTGCTGTGGTTCATGGGGTCGCAAAGAGTCAGACACGACTGAGCGACTGATCTGATCTGATCTGATCTGATAGTCTAGTAAAGCTAAAGCTGATGGGTTCAGATGCAAATAACTATGGTAAGAAGACAGAAAGAATCAGACACTTGGGAAAGTATGACTCAACATTTTCCAAAATTTTCACAGTTCATCATATCATGTTCAATAGTCTGTGGTCCGCAATGATTCTACTCTCATTTTCTATGTGAAAATGCTAAGAATGTGAGAAATAAAGGTAACAATCCAAGATCACCATTCACTGAACACTTGTTTTTAATTTTTTAAACAAAGCTTCAAATTAAGCCAGCACCCTGATCCCTAGTCCAGTCTAAAACTTAAGAGTGAGTAGAACTACAGGGTATGTGAAACTCCTTTGAAATTCAGAAAAGGGTATCCCTTCTCCTTCCCAATTAGGCTTTTGGTTTTATCTCTTCAGCCTCATGTTTCAGCTTACTAATGCTGAGAGAACTGAGAGTCCAACAAGAGGCCACCATTTTCAGAGATGCTGGACACAAGGTGTGTTTCTGAATTAACAAATGATGGATATAGCACTGGGGCACAGGGTGTTCATAACTTCTTGCCAGAAAGTTGTAAACAAAGAAGTGCATATAACGTGTAACGTTGGCTTTTCTTTCCCTATTTTTCTCAAATTGCTCACTTTATGATCCTCAGGCCCCTTCTGCTTTGTAATTTGACACTGCACACATATTATTTGTCCCTATTCATTGTGTGGGAGCTGGAAGGGCTCTTAGAGAGCATGTTTTCTGATTTTTCAAGGAAATACTAGGTTCCAGAGGTAGGAAAGAATTTACCTAAGGTCACAAGGTAATTAAATTACAAAGCTGGATCTTGTGTCCTGACATGACCCTGAGTCCTGTGCTATCATACTGACAACTTTAATAATGTGAAGGGAGTAGAAAAAAAGTTCTATCTGTAATTTCCATTTCTAGGAAAAACAAAGACAATTTAAAAATGAACAAAAGCTGAAAGGTCTCGATGACTGTTTGTTGCTGGTTTTGTTCAGTTGTGAAGTCCTTTCTTTTTGCGACACCATGGACTACAGCCTGCCAGACCCTTCTGTCCTCCAGTATCTCCCAGTATTTTCTCAAATTCATGTCCATTGAGTTGGTGGTGCTATCTAACCATCTTATCCTCTACCTCCTTCTCCTTTTCCCTCCAATCTTTCCCAGCATCAAGGTCTTTTCCAATGAATCAGGTCTTCACATCAGCTGACCAAAGTATTGGTACTTCAGCAACAGTCCTTCCAATGAATTTTCAGGGTTGATTTCCTTTAGGACTGACTGGTTTGAGCTCCTTGCAATCCAAGGGTCTCTCAGGACTCTTCTCCAGCACCACAATTTGAAAGCATCAATTCTTTGGCACTCAGCCTTCTTTATGGTCCAACTCTCACATTCGTACATGACTACTAGAAAAACCATAGCTTTGACTACATGGACCTTTGTTGGCAAAGTGATGTCTGTGCTTTTTAATGCACTGCCTAGGTTTATCAGAGCTTTCCTTCCAAGGAGCAAGCATCTTTTAATATCATGGCTGCAGTCACTGTCCAGTGATTTTGGAGCCTAAGAAAATAGAATGTTCAGGGCTTTCCTGGTGGATCAGAAGGTAAAGAGTCTGCCTGCAACACAAGAGACCCGAGTTCAGTCCCTGGGTCAGGAACATCCTCTGGAGAAAGGAATGGCTGCCCACTCCAGTATTCTTGCCTGAAGAATTCCATGGACAGAAGAGCCTGGTGGGCTAAAATGCATGGGGTCATGAAGAGTTGGACATGACTGAGCTACTAACACACACACACACACACAGACTATAACAAAAAAATTATAAAAGACTTATTTCATAAACAAAATAAACCAGGAAGGAATATCAGTGACACATAAGGAATGTTGAACAAAGAAAATGGCAATCATATAGTTCTATCTCAAATAACCTGAGTTTATCCCAATAATAAAGGAGTAGTTGAACATTAGAAATGCATTAAAGTAATTCATCACTTTCACAGAACAAAATATAAAAGTGTTATGATCATAGTATCTCAATAGATGCAGGAAAAGAGCATAATACAATAAAGTATTCATAATAAAGAACAATCCCTTAGCAAACTAGAAATAAAAAGAAGCTTCCTTAAGTAAAGCCTATCTATGAAAAAATCACCATAAATATTGAAAATTAAAAGTAGTTACTTTAAATTATAAAAAAGTATGCTCACTATCAACACATCTTCTCAACTTTATACTGAAAATTCTAACCAGTACACTTATAATAAAAACATGAATAAGAGTTATAAAAAAAATAGCCTGTAAGAAGCCAAAATGTCATTACTCATAGATGATATAACTAGAGAAAACTATATACTGAAATCCAAAATAATATACAAATAATTAACATTAAACAGACTTAGAGCAAACTGGTGAGTGTTGGGTGAAATACATGAAGGGGATTAAAAGGTACAGACTTCCAATTATAAAATAAATAAGTCACAGTAATGTAAGGTACAACATAAAGAATATAGTCCATGTAACTAATAATTTTGTATGATGCAGATGCTTACCAGATTTATTGTGGTGATCATTTCTTAATATATTTGGTTGTCAAATCGGTATGATGTACACATAACACTTTGCCAGATATAACATTAATATACCCAAACTGCATTTTATTTCAGTGCAATAGCCACAGGAAGTCAGATAATGTATTTTTGATAATGTACTTTTCCCAGTGGGTCAGCAGTAAAGAATCCACCGGCAAGGCAGGAGACCTAGGTTCCATCCCTGGATTGGGAAGATACCCTGGAGAAGGGCGTGGCAACCCACTCCAGTATTCTTGCCTGGAGAATCTCATGGACAGGGGAGCCTGGCAGCTTACAGTCGTGGAGTCAGAAAGAGTTGGAGACAACTGATGTGACTGAGCATGCACATGCATTTTTGAATAAATCATATATCATAGTGACCAAAAAAATGTAAAGTACCCTAGAATATCTTTTTTAAAATATAAAATACCTAAATGAAGAAAATCATAAAACTTTACTGAAAGACATTAAAGTAGATCTAAATAAGTAGAAAGATATACCATCTTCAAAGATAGGAAAATAATATCATAAAAATGTAAATTGATTCACAGATTTAATGGAATGCTAATCCAAGTCCCAGCAGAATTTTTATGGACTTTGGCAATCTGCTTCTAAAATTTACTCAGAAAACCAAATGCCAAATACCCAAGAAATTTTTAAAGAACAAGGAAAGATAATTTTCTTTAGCAGATAAAATTTTCTAAGCAATAGTAGCTAAAGCAACGTATTATTTGTATAAGAAAAAGACATATATAACTTAAATGGACCACAGTTGAAAATCCTAAAACAAAACCACCCATTTATGGTAACTTAATCTATGACATGAATAATATGGTAGATCACTGTGACAAGGGTAGATACTGAGATAATTGGTTTTTCATGTGGAAAAAAATAACATCCATGCCTACTTCATGCAAATAAAATGTTAAGACCTACTAAAAAACCTTTGCATTACTAAAAGATTTATTAAACAAAAAACATTAAAGTAGTAAATAAAAGAATTAATCATTTAAACCCTATTAAAATTAAGAAATATAGTTAATTAGAAGACACATAATAACTTCAAGCTGGGAAAGCTATTTGCTACACATGAAAATAATAAAGGACTACTATCCAGAATATGCAAAGAATTCTTAAGACAAAGAAAATTCAATAGAAAAAAGGGGAAATTAATAGGCATTCCACAGAAAAGGAAATATAAATAGCCAACTGACACACGAAAGCACATTTATGTTAGTCATTTGTTGTTGCTTAGTCACTAAGTCCTGTCCAACTCCTTGAGACCCCATGGACTGTAACCTGCCAGGCTGCTCTGTCCATGGGATTTTCCAGACAAGAATACTGGAGTGGGTTGCCATTTCCTCCTCCAGGGTATCTTGCTGACCCAGGGATCAAACCCGTATCTCCTGCATTGGCAGGCAGTTATTTACCACTGAGCCGCCTTGAAAACCAATTGTTAGGTAGTTAGAATAGGAAAAAGGAGTCCAGAAAGGTGGCGGCTAAAAGATAAGGGAAAAGACCATGAAAATAGAACAAAGGAAGATCCGAGGACCAGGAGGAGGACCTCAGGTAGAACAAAGTACTCCTGGCTAGCCCAGTTTACGTAGGGCAGGCCCAGGGGGAGGAAGAAAAAAAAAAAAAAAATATATATATATATATATATATATATATATATAAAGAGAAGCCAAAGGGCCAGGGTCTCTCTCTCACTCTCTTTCTCTCTCTTTTCTCATCTTTTGGGTCGTTATGCCCTCACGGCTCAAGGATGTACTTTCCTTTATTTTCTAAATAAAACTGAGCTGTAACATGGAGCTGTAACACTGACCCGAAGGAGGGCTATAATGCGGGTCCGTTGTTTCAAATTTTCATTGTGACGAGACAGAAGTGAGGAAATTACACATTCCTCCACAGTATAAATGATGTGATATGGCTATATCTATTCTTTTATGCTTTTTTGTGTCTTTTTGTGTTTTTTTTCCTCTAACTTTATTTCTGAGAATTGACTATACTGACTTATTCAATGATAGTTGATTTTTACTGTTATAGATTTTTCTGTTGTAGAAATATATTACTTTTATTTAACAATTCTCCTTGGATGGATATTTGCTATCTTTAGCTTTCTGTCATTACAAACAGTATTGTTCCATATGTCTTTGTAAATATTTTTGGGTTACATGGGCAAGAGCAGGATTCTCAGTCATGGGATTTCCACATTTTTATCTTTATTCAGTCAGTTCAGTTCAGTTGCTCAGTCGTGTCCAACTCTTTGCGACCCCATGAATCACAGCACGCCAGGCCTCCCTGTCCATCACCAACGCCCGGAGTTCACTCAAACTCACGTCCATCATGTCGGTGATGCCATCCAGCCATCTCATCCTCTGTCGTCCCCTTTTCCTCCTGCCTCCAATCCCTCCCAGCATCAGAGTCTTTTCCAATGAGTCAACTCTTCGCATGAGGTGGCCAAAGTACTGGAAGTTTCAGCTTTAGCATCATTCCTTCCAAAGAAATCCCATGGCTCATCTCCTTCAGAATGGACTGGTTGGATCTCCTTGCAGTCCAAGGGACTCTCAAGAGTCTTCTCCAACACCACAGTTCAAAAGCATCAATTCTTCAGCGCTCAGCCTTCTTCACAGTCCAACTCTCACATCCATACATGACTACAGGAAAAACCATAGCCTTGACTAGACGAACCTTTGTTGGCAAAGTAATGTCTCTGCTTTTGAATATGCTATCTAGGTTAGATATAACTTTCCTTCCAAGGAGTAAGCGTCTTTTAATTTCATGGCTGCAGTCACCATCTGCAGTGATTTTGGAGCCTAAAAAAAGAAAGTCTGACACTGTTTCCACTGTTTCCCCATCTATTTCCCATGAAGTGATGGGACTGGATGCCATGATCTTCGTTTTCTGAATGTTGAGCTTTAAGCCAACTTTTTCACTCTCCACTTTCACTTTCATCAAGAGGCTTTTTAGTTCCTCTTCACTTTCTGCCATAAACGTGGTGTCATCTGCATATCTGAGGTTATTGATATTTCTCCCAGAAATCTTGGTACCAGCTTGTGTTTCTTCCAGTCCAGAGCATCTCATGATGTACTCTGCATAAAAGTTAAATAAGCAGGGTGACAATATACAGCCTTGATGTACTCCTTTTCCTATTTGGAACCAGTCTGTTGTTCCATGTCCAGTTCTAACTGTGGCTTCCTGACCTGCATACAGATTTCTCAAGAGGCAGGTCAGGTGGCCTGATATTCCCATCTCTTTCAGAATTTCCCACAGTTTATTGTGATCCACACAGTCAAAGGCTTTGGCATAGTCAATAAAGCAGAAATAGATGTTTTTCTGGAACTCTCTTGCTTTTTCCATGATCCAGGAGATGCTAAATTATTTTCCAAAGTGATTTTAGAAATTTATACTCCCGAAATACTGTAAATAAATACCCATTTAGCCATGTCATCTTTTATACTTGACATCAACAGCCTTTTAGATTTTTACTGATCTGATTGGTATAAAATAATAATTAACATTGTGTTAGGGGAGTGTATAATTTCCTCAGTTCTGTCTCGTCACAACAAAAATTTGAAGTGACAGACCAGCGTTACAGCCCTTGGACAGACCAGTGTCACAGCTCTGTGTTACAGGTCAGTTTTATTTAGAAAATAAAGGAAAATACATCCTCGAGGCATGACAACATGATGACCCAAAAGACGGGAAGAGGAGAGAGAGAGAGAGCTCCTGGCCCTTTGGCTCCTCTTTTTATATGTTTTTTTTGTTTTCTTTTCTCCTCCCCCTGGGCCTGCCTTATGTAAATTGGGCTAGCCAGGAGTCCTGTTTGTTCTACCTGAGGTCCTTATTCTGGTCCTCAGATTTTCCTTTGTTCTATTTTCACGGGCTTTTCCCTTCCTTATCTTTTAGCCACCACCATTCTGGACTCCTCTTTCTTATTCTAAGTACCTAACAATACAAAATTTTAAAACAAGAAAAACATTATGCTGTGGTGTTAGAATAAAAGAGGGAAATGTGACTGGTAAAAAACATAGTACAGGGGTCTTTAGGGCTACTATTATAGTATTAGTTTTCTTTAGTTGGATTGAAGTCATAGGGATTTATTTTACCATTATACATTATACTGTGTATTACATGTCTGTCATATGTGTCATGGTATAATAGTTTTCTTTTTTAGGGTTTTTTTTTGCTGTTGTTTTTTTTTTGGTTTGTTTTTGTTTTGTTTTTTTTTTTTACCATGCCACACAGCTTATAGGATCTTATTTCCCTGACCAGGGATTGAATCCAGGCACTCAGCCATGAAAGCACAGAGTCCTAACCACTGGATCTCCAGGGAATTCTAGAAGAAATGCTTTCTGATAAATCTCTTTCCATTCTGGTGCAGAGTCATGTGCTCAGTACAGCCTTAACGACCTTAAGGCTGCCTTAGAAGAGGGCAAAGCACGTTTCAGCACTTCTTACATAAAATACTAGAAGTAACTTTAGAAAATGTGTACGTCAATGAGTGGAAAATGGGGAGCAAAGTTCACAGTGTGGGCCACACAATTACAGGACACTTCCCCTCTCTCTTCCCACACTTCTCTACCCCTGGCATCTTCCATAAAGACTTTTCTTCCATGAAGTCTTTACTGCTTTCTTTATTGAAAGTGACTAAGTCCTTCTTCTAAATTCCCATTCCAGTGAAAATTAGCATACCACCATTCCTCAGTTGTGTAAATGCCTCTATACCCAAACAATTTTCATGATTTTTTCTGGGAAGGAAATGATCTTGTCAATTTAGTTGCCACCAAAATATCTTTTGGGGGTTCTTGGTGGCTCAGCAGTAAAGAATCTGCCTGCATTGCAGGAGACATAGAAAACACGGGTTCAATCCCTGGGTTGGGAAGATCCCCTGGAGAAGGAAATGGAAATTCACTCCAGTATTCTTGCCTGGGAAATCCTATGGGCAGAGGAGCCTGGAGGGCTAGAGTCCATGGGTTCTAGGGAAGAGTCAGACACTACTGAGCTGCGCAACAATAGCAACAACAAAGTAGCACAGATGGGCACATTATAGAACTTAAATAAATTATTATCCAATGGAATTAAGTTGATCCTCTTTCAACTTCACCCCAGATTAATGTTCAAAGCAGAGCATTTTATTTCTTTCTACCTTGGCTACTATAGTCAGGAAGTAAATAAAATATTCATTACTTCCCTATGATGTTGTAAAACTAACAATATAGAGAATTCTGAATGAAGTATTACAGATAAGATTCCTAAATTCAAGTCAGAGAGCTTCCTCCCTCCCAACTCTTTTATGAAGGAAATGGGCCAGGTAAACAGGAAAAAGGAAGAAACAAACACAGGATGGCCATGTCACCCAAATCTGCCATGTCCTTAGGTTCACTCAGGGTTCAGACCTCAATTTTGTCCCAAATTCCTCCATCTTATTTCCTCATACTGTAGCTTTCCTATCCTGGCCTTCCCGTTTGACAATTTGATCTCCTTCACTTTGTGTTCCCTGCTTTCATTCCAGGCTTTTATTCCATTAGGAAATCACCAGTCAACACTTTCCTCCCTGTCTCAGTCTTTTTTAACCCCTCACCACACCTCTAACCCATCCTCCACTGGGGCCAGCCTACTTCCAAAGCACAAATAGGACCACCCTGCTCCTCTGATCCCAATCTTTATGGTCCTTCCATTGCCCTCAGGATTCAATCCAAATTTTTTGGCATGACCCTGAAGATCCTAGATTATCTGTTTGTTCATTTGTTTGTTTGTTTTTTGAGGGTCTAAATTTTATTAATATTGTTAGTTGACAATTTTTCTGGGTCATCTTTCCACGCTTATCTACTCCTAGCCTCGCCCAACATACCAACCAGTAAACTGCACCATTCCCAAACAGAACATGCCTTCTCCCTTCTCCATGCCTTTATGTTCACTTTGTGTTTAGACTGCCCCCTCCCCTCCTGCCAGTGGCACCCACTGAGAACTACAAAAGACCTTTGGCACAGAACCCCATCCAAATCCCCACACTAAGAGATTTGATCAACTCTAGCACAAATGCTGGGAGCCTGAGGGCACATTCCTGGGACAACCCAGCTCCCTTTTGAGATCCTGTCTGCAAAAGCTCAAGGCTGTGCAAAGAATTTACTATTTGTTCTGGCCAATACCTGACAATAGGCCTCTAACCTCTTTCTTAGAGAATTTACTTCAAAAAGCTGACAGCTGTAAATTTTCCTCTGTCCTTTTGAGATTGTGTGTGTGTGTGTGTGTGTGTGTGTGTGTATGCACGCACGCACGCATGTGCATATATGCTCAGTTGCTCAGTCGTGTCAGACTCTTTGCAACCCCATGGACTGTAGCCCACCGTGCTCCTCTGTCTATGGAATTTTCCAGGCAAGAATATTGGAGTGATTGCCATTTCCTCCTCCAAGGGATCTTCCTGACCTAGGGTTCAAACCCACATCTCTCATGTCTCCTTCTTGGCAGGTGGATTCTTTACCACTAGTGCCACCTGGAAAGCCATATATATCCTACAACCCAAGAGTCTTTCTTCAGGACGTAAAAGCCATTCCTTTGAAATGTAATTGTCAGGAAGTAGAGGATCTGTGTGTCTCAGTCTCTGTAGGAGGATAGACTCCTAACTCTAATGGTTGCCTGGCAGCAGACATAGCTGGCCTGATCACATTTTACTGACCAAACCCCTTACTTGCTTTTTGTAATTTTCCATGTCCCCAGGGCTAGTTGAGCCCCTGTCCACTCCCCTCCCTATTACCTCATCCTCCCTATAAAATGCCCAGTCAGCACTGCAAACAGGAAACTCTTTGCCCTCCTATCACTAGTGACAGAATAAAATCCATTTCCTCCACTTTAACTAATGTCTGACTTTTTTTTACCTCTGACACGACTCACACTCCAAGACCCAGGCCCCATGTTACCTCTTCCGAGAATTTTCCTTTCCTTGACCGCCTCTGTGATATTTTACTCTTACATACATAAGCCCACACAACTTCAAACAGACATACAGTAGGATACTTATAGTATTAAAGCAAAATCTTCTTTCTTGTCTTCTAGTTAGATTTTCATCTGGACTAAAACCCTGAAAGTTGAAGATTGTGTTTTGCTCATCCCTGCATGCCTTGAGCCACATATGTAACAGGCCTGGAATACAGATGTATGAGGAGGAGGTTGGATGAATGAATGAATGAGTGTTTCTTTACAGGGTGGTAAGGGTTAAGATATGTCCTCTTTCTAGAGTTGTCCCTAAAGGAAATGGAAACTGAGGTATGGCTGTAGAGCAGAAAGAGAGTCACTACACTTCTCCAGGAGGAAAGGAAGATGAACCAGAACAGACTTGCCCTTTCTTGCCACTGAGAATTTCTACTCCATTTTTTTTTTTTTCCTTCCCAAGCCTTTCTGAGCTTGTATGCAAACCTTTTTCCTTCAGGAGCTGTTAAGAACCATTTTGTATACTTTACCATAATTCAGGGGCAAAGAGGAATCCCTTCAAACACGGAAGGAAATCTGTCCATTGAAAGGGCTTCATCTTGGCCATAACCAGGCGCAAATGTGTGATGTAAATGATTCCATTGTTTTCAAGTGTGACTAAGTACTGACTAAAATTACTTCCTCTGGCAATTTTTTTTTTTTTTTTTTTGACTCAGTAGAATGGAAGTGTTCCAGGCTGTTGTTCTACATTGCTGTCTGAACACAATGATTTCCTACTCATCATAACCAACTGAGAAAGGGGGGAAAAGTGGAAGAGGGGAAAAAAAATTTTTTTAACTCCCAGGGATTCCCTTAAGTTTAGCAATGGCTTTTTGGTCTTAGATTTCATTTTTCGTTTTTGTTTTTGTTGTCCTGTGTTACTCACAGAAACAACAAAGAACACGTGTGTGCAAAGGCCCTTCAGTCGTGTCTGACTCTTTGCCACCCCATGGACTGTAGCCCATGTGTTCCTCTGTCCATGTGATTCTCCAGGCAAGAATACGGCAGTGGGTTGCCATGACCACAGTTGCCATGACCTCCTCTAGGGCATCTTCTAGACCCGGGGATCGAACTGTGACTCCTGCATTACAGGCAGATTCTTTACCGCTGAGCCACCAGGGAAGCCCACAACTAAGACTATCAAAATCCTAATTGGAAAGGACCTTTCCCAGGTCATCTAGTGCAGAGTCAACAGTTTTCATGCCCATGTGAGATCTGAGGTTCCCTGGGACACCAAGACATTCCCCACCCCCCATTAGGTGCAATGTAAACACTTTTTCTTTGTTCCAGAGTTCTGTTTTTTTCCAAAACAAATCCTCACACCTTTGGGCTGCCAGCAGTTCCTTCCATCTCCCTGTAGACTATGTCTTTTAGTTCTGCCTTCTGGCACGTTTTCTTTGTGCAGAGCGGTGTTTGCAGAGAGTAAAAAAATTCTAAGCCTGTTCCACGTGGGCTAGATGACTAGACAGGTAGGTAATGACTTCTGTCAGAGGGAAAATGGAGACGTGAGTGGAACCACAGCTCTGTAAATGTCTTCAAAGAGTGGAAACAGACAGGAAGGACATCCATCAAATGTGCCTTTGGAAGATTGGAAGATTGGAAGAGTCCTTCCTCCCTCATCATGGCAGATTATGAAGAGCTGAAATCATCTAACCCAAGCTTTTAAGTTCCAATATTTCCTCCACTGATTCTCACCTTCCAAAACATCAGAAGCCTCATCTGTCTTCCCTAGGTTGCTAACCCTACTAGTTTCCACTCAGCTTCTCCTGTCTCCTACCCAGTCTGATGGCAGAGGGGATTGACTGTCCACGCTATATATTCAGAGAAGGCCTGTGATCCTTGGGCAAGGAGGAAAATCTCCCCTCTCTGAGACTGCTCCTTTCTTTGCAAGACGCTGGATGCATTCACAGGGAGGCCAGCACCCCACCAAAAATTACCCAAAGCCCCTCCTAGCTGCTGGATTCACTTTTATCAACATGTGAGTCATTTCTTCAACTCTGAGCTTCTACCAGGTTTAGGGTCAAAGGAAAAGCCAGTCCCCACAGGGCCTTTCAGCTCCCTGGGAATTAGGCTGAAGGATTCATTACAAGGCAGAGATGACTGCTGTTTTCTTTTCAACTGTGATTGGTGGCCCAGAAACCACAGCCATTATATAGAGAGGCTCTGCTAAATCATCACTATTTCAGCTACTAATTAGGACTAATGTTCACAGCAGAGGAGTCTGTGGGGGCAATAAACCTCTTTTTCAAGTGATTAAACTGCAAAGAAAACACACTTTGATTACCACAAGAACCATTCCCTGGCAAAGGTTCTCCCAGGTAACAATATCCTCAAGATGTGGCCTCATGAATGGAGAATGGGTAGCCAGGAACTCTGGATGTGCAAGGTACCCTGTCTCCTCTGTCAGAGCCCTGCTCCACCTCTAGTTCTGTTGAAACACCTTTGAGGACCACTTGTGATACACTTGTGAATAGCAAGTTCACTGGGTCAGCTGTGCTATAACACTGCCCGAAGTCTCGGGCCATGGATGAGGAATGACTAGAAGCACATCTGGGGAAAGTCATCTGGTACTTCTGGGTCCCTGCCTGTTGGCCCCAACTTAAAGGAACCAGTTTAGAGAATGGCACCATGGTGGTGAGGAAACCTGAGGAACAGTGCCAAGTACTTACATGTGAATTATCTTATAGCAAAAATATAGGTGTTTGTTCCAGATCTTCTTCAGATGCATTCTCTCAACGCATTTTAGAAAAACAAAAACTACACATGAGCTGCAAAAATAGAAACAAGCAAGCAAAAAAGTTGTCGTATTCTATGAGCCCATCATGTAGAGGAGGGTTTCTTAGCCTCAGCACTACTGACATAAGAGAGCTGCATAATTCTCTGCTGTGAGGGCTGCCTGCATGTGGTAGGATATTTAGCAACATCCTGTTATCTCCTACCCACTAGATGCCAGTAGCACACTCTCTCCACCTTAAATTGGAACAACAAACAGGTCACAAGGCATTGTCATATGCCCCCTAGCAACAAAATCATTCCCAGTAAAAACTAAAACTCTAGAGATAATAACATCATTTTCCAGTCTTTTTTCTTGTATACAAACAAGTGATCCATATTTTTACATAGAGTTGTAATTCATATGTTATTTTTATTTTTATTTTTTTGCTTAACTGAAGTTCCTGAACATTTCCCTATGTTGATGTCTATTTTACAATATTGTCTTAACTTTTCCATTTTTCTCCATTGCACAGTTATAACATTATTGATTTCATCCTTGATCTGGGGACATGGAGATTCTTTTCTAAGGTAGTAAGACTATGAAAACAAAAGCCATTTCTTTGTGCCTCTTTTGCTTTCTAATATGGGAAGAGGTTGGAATAATGCATATGAATGAGGAAATAAATCTTTCTACTATGTCTTTTCACTCATAGACTCCACTGGGGAGACTATTTTAAGACTCCTCTGCACTGTTAATGGATAAGATACTTGGTATAGTCAATTCATGAGTCTCTGCTTTGTAGGGTAGGGATTGAGGAGGAGAGAGTCAGATGAATTTGAGAAGTTTAATGGAAGGGAGATAGCCTAGGGGTGGGTATCTGAAGAAGAGTCCAGGAATGCTGGATCCTGAAAAACAAAGAGGACAGTAGGTGGACAAAGCTTAGAAAGGGGGGAGGTGGTGCTGAGGAAGGTGGTTGTCTGCTGAACATCAAACCATTCACGGTCCCAACCCTTAGTAACGCTTAATCACACTCTTTGCAGTGTATTCCTCGCCAAAGTACATGGGGGAGTGAAAGGTATCTGGGGCGAATTGCGTTACACAGAAGGGTACTTTGCAGAAGAAGGACAGTTGGGGCAAGTGTAAAATACACAGTGGGGACAGAGAATTAAACAGATTTTGGAGGCAGAGTCAACTCAGAGAAGAGAGCCAGATCAGGGTCACAAGGTTTTACGCACATATGACATGTGTTCCTGAGCCAATTTTGCTTAAATATTAATGGCCAAAATGACTTCAGCAGGATAAAGGACTTAAGGAATATCCAGTCAGCAGACACTTATATTACACTCCTTTTTTTGTAATTCTTACCAACTCTACATAGAATACCATTGTTGTTAAATATTTGCAAACAATACTTAACTTTTTCTTTAGGGTAAATATTAGAGGTAGAATTATTAGATCCAAGAGGATGCATATTTTTTTCTTTTGTCTTTTAAAAAAGTTTTATTTTTGAGTTCAGACAAATTCACTAGATTGTTTTTACATTTTTAAATTGGAGAATAATTGCTTTACAATGTTGAGTTAGTATCTTCTGTACAATAACTTGAATTAGCCATAAGTACATAGGCATATATATAAGTATTTAAGTATATATATATACCCCCTCTCTCCTGAGCCTCCTCCTGCCTCCCTCCTCATCCCACCCCTCTAAGTCATCAAAGAGCACAGGACTGAGCTCCCTGTGCTATACAGCAGCTTCCCATGTGCTGTCTGTTTTACACATAGTAGTATATGTATGTCAATGCTACTCTCTCAATTTTTCCCACCCCCTCCTTCCCCCATGTCCGCAAGTCCATTCTCTATGTCTGCATCTCTATTTCTATCCTGCAAATAGGTTCATCAGTACCATTCTTCTAGAGAGAATGCTTATTCTTAATTCTGATACATGCTGTCAAATAGTCCTGACGAGATTTTGACAATACTTTATGATTTTACCATACCACACACAGAGTGCAACAGTTCCCTGCTCTGTTATTTCAATAGCAATGGCAATGGTATATGTTCTTCCCATTTTACAGAAAAGATATGTGAGGTTGTCCATGTTTACAGAGTGATGGAATTAGACCCATAACCCACAGCTTTCTGACTCCAAGTTCTGAGCTCTTTTCTATCCACTCTATCCCTTTTTACCAGAACTGGGGGTATTTTTCCCTTAGAAGACTCAGCCAGCATCAACACTGATCCTCATACTCCTCTGCTTAACCTCATTGCTCTTAGGTTAAAGCCTAAACTCTTTCAGGGGCTGGAAATCTCTGCACAATCTAGTCCCTAGTTACCTCTTCATCCTTTCCCTCCCTTTAATTTTAAACTCCTCTCATACAAAGTTTCTTTAGGTTCTCTAAGGTACTTTGTTCTCGCTATAGCCTCCGGACCTTGGTACCTGCTCCTCCCTCTCTCCCAACACATCTATGCCTGGGTAACCTCTGTTCATTCTTCAGACTGAACGTAAACCCTCAGTCCCTTCATGACCTTTAGATTCTGCGTTGTGTGCCTCTTATCACTTCTATGTGCTTCTGCCGGCACTTTTACTTCCCCAAGATAGTCGCCATTAATTGTGTTGTGATTCCTGTCTGATTACCTGACTCTCCCAATAGTCATTAAGCCACAGAGAACAAGATTCATATTTACAAAACCCAAATCAGTTCTCGCTGAGTAGCGCATTCACCTTTGGACTAGACAGCTAGGCTCTCAACCATTTTGGACAGTTTCATAAACAGCACGTCTCATCCTCTGTGTTCCCTGCTGGGCATCTGCAGGCATTTGAGTGCACCATCCTTACAAGAGACCAACATTTTTCCTGCCAGTGCCAGGAAGGAACTTCCAATGTTAAGAGCTGTCCAACAATGGCATAGGTCCTCTCTTTACAACTCAAATGATCTGCACGTGTTTCTCAGTAACTCCCCACGTGACTGGAGAGGTCGGCAGTCAGGATCGACCTTGCTACCCTCCTGACCAGGCCACCAGACATGTGCCAGGTGGTCTTGGGGTATGTATGGAGCCAAGCTGAACTAAAAGACTGTCTTGGCAACAGGTGACTTTCTAAGACTCGACAACTTGCTTCCAGCCCAGCCAAAGGCTTGCTGCTCTGAGGCAAATGTCACTGTGGTGGAGTTGTCTTAATGAGAAGGCACGCTTGCTTCTCTTCTGGGGGAGTTTCCTAGAGCAATGCTCTTAGAAACTCCTTGGCAGGAATCCTGAGCCAGGCTTGGCATTGACAGCGTCCTCCTGCTGGCATTAACAAGCCTCTTATTTAAATGTAAATGAGCTCTCAGTGCCAGTTTGTGAGCGAAACACATCACTTGTGTTAAACCAGAGCTGGGAACGCTACAAACACACCAAATGTCGGCTCGGTTTCCACTTCCCCACCACATCCGTAGTTCTGAGGGGAGCTCTGGGCCTTGAATTCTGCAAAACTGTGATTCCTCAGACAGCTAGGGGAATTTGTGGAGTCTGGGGGCCCTGTTTAAGAAGCCTTAAATCTTCTTCACTATGACCTTGCTGAAGTGATTGAGAGTTGCCTCCATAAACTGGAACGTTGTAGAGCTGGGGTCACATCTAATTCCAGTCAGCAGAGGGTCCTGAAAGGTCTCTGAGGCTCAGTTTTCGAGGCTGTCAGCCTGGATTCCCCAGGAGCCTGCCTGGATAGAAGATGCTATGATCATGTGTGCACTCTCTTTCCTCCTGGCTTTGTGTGGTTGCTGCCCAAATGCACATCTTTTAGTGATCTTACCTAATGTCTGGACCTGCTTAGCCATCTGCTACCCCACTCAGTTTCCTGGTCTTTATTTGTCCATATTATAACCAATTTCCTCTTTTGGCATTTTCCTCTTTATTTCAGATCTTTCTGGAATTAACTTGTGTTCCTCTGATATCCTCTGATATCAGGCTTTCCAGGTGGCACAGTAGTAAAAGAATCCGCCTGCCAATTCAGGAGACTCAAGAGACACGGGTTCCATCCCTGGGTTGAGAAGATCCCCTGGGAGAAAGAAATGGCTACCCACTCCAGTATTCTTGCCTGGAAAATTCCATGGATGGAGGAGCCTGGCAGGCTACTGTCCACAGGGTTGCAAAGAGTCAGACATGACTGAGCGAATGAGCACCCATGCATGCCCCTGAAATTTGAATTCCAGCCATTTCTTCCCCAGACACCCCCATGGCCAGCAGTTTTTAAGCATGTATCATGCTGAAATCTAGATTGTTTCTATGTTCATGTGTCCAGTACAGCTGGACATTAAGCGCACCTTGAGGCCAAGACCTGGGTCTATGTTGGTAGCCGCAGGTCCCAGCTCAATAATTTCTAATGAATGAATAAATGAAAGGGTGGAGGAAAGAGCAGAGAAATGCCATCTCCCTCTAGGATCTTGCTAGAAGAGACCAAGGAGAACTTTGTTCCATTTCACTCTCCTTCGAACTGGCATATGATTTTTAGCCAAGTGTTCATTTTGACAAAATCTGTGGCATCAAAACAATTGAGAGAGCCGCAGGATGTGATATAAACACACAGCACATGTATTATGGGGCCTTCCACAAGAAGCACAGCGGGCTGCATTCAGCGAGAGACGTAATACGATATAAAGGAAGCCCCTGACAGATAATAGATAGTTTTACTTGTGATGTTTTGAATTCAGTAAAAGAAAAAACAAAACGCCTTTGTTACAAAGGAGGAGCAAGGTCATCAGTTTTGCTGTCTATGCATCTGAGTTTCTGTGCTGCTTCTGCCAAGGTATTGATGGAAATTTACATTTCTACTGCCAAGCTCAGACTGAGATAGTAGAGACATCACATCACATTCCCCCAGTCCCCATCAAGGTCCCTTCAGAGACTTGGTGCAGGCCTTGTTCAGGGGAGGGTGAGCCAGGGTATCAGTGGTACCTACCATCCCTCACTGGTCCTCAGGCTGATTCGTGGCTCCTGTAGAGAGAAGGGTATGACACCGATAGGATCTGGAGGATTTACACAAGCCTTAGTGAGACTGAACACAGACAGCAGTCCATAAGGCATGCAGGAGGAGAGGCACTCCTTCCTTCTGCAGGAAACAAGGGACGGTCTTGTATCCTGCAGACCAGAAACACTGGAGACAGAATCCTTGATGGCAAAACTGATGCTCTTGCCTTGGAGAGTGGAAATGAGGAGATTTCTACAATTCATTCTGCAGTACTCAGTCATAGGCAAGTGAAAAGAGAGGCAAAGACCTGGGCAGCTGAGTGGTGGCTATTGCTGACACTCTGCTTTGTGGCTCTCTGTGACCCTCTTCTTTGGGGACTCCCACCTACAGATGGCAGATTCCTTAATGGAAACTACTTTCTGGTGATCGGGCAAGTAGTTTGTATTAGCATACTGTCAGTAAAAATAAGTCCCCTGCCCTCTTTGTTTTTTGATAGTCCCAGACGGGTAAGTCCTGAGGCATTTTAATTATTCTCTGAAAGAAAAATAAGAACAGCCTGGAAAGAGCCCTGTCTTCTTTTCCTGGAGCCAGAAAACCTGGTTTGTAGTTTTGTGGCAGCCTTTAAGGCACTGTGTGATGCTGAGCAAGTTTCTTCCTCCCAGGAATCTGGGTTTCTCATCTGTAAAATGAGGCAATTGGGTCAAATAAGCCCAGAGGAGAATCTATGGAAAAGCAGAGTAGAAAACAAATGTTCGTTACTTCATTCCTTTAACAAATATTCAGTGCCTGCTCAGCATCAGGGGACATGCTCGTCTCTGCAGATAGAGTGGTGAACAAGAGCAGCTGTGAGTCTTGTCTACATGAAAGTTGCAGTCAAATGGGTGAGATAGCCATTAATTAAAGAATAAAGATAAAGGTGAAATGATAACTGCTAATCCTATGAAGGTGAAAGAAATGGCTCTTTGGGAATGTGTCTATAGAAAAATGTTGGGGAATCTAAATAGCACACATACCTCCTAGTTCAAGAAAGCAAGGATACGGAAGGTGGTATGAGGGAGAGAGAGTCTATAAGTGTGTACATGGAAGATGCCCATGCAGGGAAAGATGAGGCGGAAGCGGGGCCAGACAGGGTCTGATCACAGAGAAAGACAAAGGCCATCATGCAAGTCAAGAGAGGAGACTGTTAAGAATTAAGTATTAATACTATGTATAAAATAAGGTCCGTCTAGTCAAGGCTATGGTTTTTCCAATAGTTATGTATGGATGTGAGAATTGGACTATAAAGAAAGTGGAGCACTGAAGAATTGATGCTTTTGAACTGTGATGTTGGAGAAGACTCTTGAGAGTCCCTTGGACTGCAAGGAGATCCAACCAGTCCATCCTAAAGGAGATCAGCCCTGGGTGTTCATTGGAAGGACTGATGTTGAAGCTGAAACTCCAATACTTTGGCCACCTGATGCAAAGATCTGACTCATTTGAAAAGACCCTGATGCTAGGAAAGGTTGAGGGCAGGAGGAGAAGGGGACGACAGAGGATGAGATGGTTAGATGGCATCACTGACTCAATGGACATGGGTTTGGGTAGACTTTGGGAGTTGGTGATGGACAGGGAGGCCTGGCGTGCTGCGGTTCATGGGGTCGCAAAGAGTCGGACATGACTGAGCGACTGAACTGACTGATGATAAAATAATGAGAACCTACTGTATAGCACAGGGAACTCTACTCAATGCTCTGTGGTGATTTCAAATGGGAAGGAAATCCAAGAAAGAGGGGATTTATGTAAACATATGGCTGATTCACTTTGCTATACAGCAGAAACTAATACATTATAAAGCAACTATACTCCAATGGAAAAAAAAAAAAATGAAACACAAAAAGCCAACAGAAAAGAATTAACTAGTCCAGTAAGAACTTGGTAGAAAGGACTGTGTGGCTTATTTTCTTTCTCCCCCTTTCTACCCTCCCCACACAATTATCAGAGAGCCTTATACAGAACAGGTGCCCCATATGTGTTTGTAGGATAAACATATGTTTTCTCAGTTATGCAAAAAAAAAAAAAGAAAAGAAAAAGAGAGAGAGAGAGAGAGAGACTCGAAAGGGTTAAATAAAATGTTTAAGGTCACTTTGTTAATGGTAGAGAAAAGATGGCAATCCAATTCTGAAATCATAAAGTGTTTGAAAACAAAGTTGTTCCATTACTGTAACCTCAGAACTGATTCCTAAGCAACAATTCTAACTCCAATCAAGGTACCAAGAGGAAAGGATCACTAGAAATACCGAGATTCCAGGGGACTTCCCTGGTGGCCCAGTGGTGAAGACTTCACCTTTCACTGTAGGAGGTCCAGGTTCAATCCCTGGTCAGGGAGCTAAGATCCCACATGCCTTGTGGACAAAAAATCAAAACATAAAACAGAAGCAACAAATTGTAACAAATTCAATAAAGACTTCAAAAATGGTTCATATATATAAAAAAAGAAGAACTTTGAGGTGCACACATCCGCACGTGTGCCTCCACACTCACACTCCCTTTCTTCTCATTAGAAAGAAGCCTTCAGCTTCTCATTAATTTCATGCTACAACCACGGGCTTTGTTCACACAGTCCTTGCCTGAGACAGTCTCTCTCTCTCTCCTCTGTTGCACTTTTTTTTTTTCTCCTAAAGGGGCATTAGAGAGAAATGTCATCTGGAAGGCTGACAGCTGGACAGTCCTTAGATTTACAGCAGCAGTAGAAGAGGTCAGAAGCTAAGTGGAAAACTGTGTAGATGTAAAACATCCGCTTCCTTGAAATATTGTCTTCCTCTGTGAAATGGACATAGGAAGTGATCTATTGTCTTTGGTTCTCTTCATTTAAGGAGTTCCTATGTCACCTTCTAAGAGCAAAGTCTCCAAGCAGGACACTGCAGACTTTGCCAAGCATGGCTTGGCTGATGGCCATTGGTCTGGTGAGCGATGTCTGAGTGCTTCTGTAAAGGAGAGGACCTACCTCAGAAAGGTCCCCGTGCTGCTGAGGTTCAGGCTGCTGCATCAGCCTTTAGCTTGAACATTTGAGTTACGGAAATGATTTTACATGGTGGCATTCATATGTGAAAGAGTGCAGTACAGCTCGGGTCCATTTTGTGTCCCTGGAATAGCCTAGGCTTCTTGCACTTTTCAAGGTCAGAGAGAAAGCAACTTTAGCGTGACACTCTAAAAATCTATCTCATAGTTACTTGTATTCAACTACATTGTATCCTCCAGTTGCCAGTATAGCACAATTTAACAATTTATTATCTGTGGATTTTACACAGTAAGTTCCCTTCAAGCCTGCTAAGTCTCTTCAGTCATGTCTGGCTCTGCGATCCTATGGACGGTAGCCCTCCAGGCTCCTCTATCCATGGGACTGCCCAGGCAAGAATACTGGAGTGGGTTGCTGTGCCCTCCTCTGGGGGATCTTCCTAGTCCAGGGATCAAAACTGCCTCTCCTGCAGCTCTTGCATTGCAGCAGATTCCTTACTGCTGACCCACCAGGGAAGCCCAGTAAGTTCCCTATATATAAACAATTTCTGTTCCAAGAACACATTTCTAAGTCCAGTTTGTTTGTAAGTCCAATGAAATTAGCCAACTAACACAATCAGCTATATAGTACTACTGTAATAGGATTAAATACTTTCACACAAAGAATACATAAAAAAAAAACACATGAAAAATTTTAAAAAAGCATTTTAAATCTCACACACAGTACCTGGAAAAGTACAGTAGTCCAGTACAACAGCTGGCATCCAGAAGTGGACATCCAGTGAAGTGGAGGAGGAAAGAAGGGAGGTGATAGAGATGAAGGATCATCAGTAATAGGAGATACCAGCTACAATGCCACTGCATTTACACTTGCTTCCAGACACCCTGGGCTTGAAATAAAGATGCTGAGCTACTGTAATCTAGACAGTGCTGTAGAGTATACAAAAGCACAGCCATCTGTAGGGGATGCGTGTGTGTGACAACGTACACCAGACATGCAAACTACCTTATAGGATAGGGCGTGAGAACTCATGTTCGCATGTTTGAAAATTTGCAACTTAAAGGTTTGTGTGTAGGGCACTTACTGTATATGTATACATTTGTGTGTACGTATATGTACATGCGTCTGTATGTAGTGTGGACATCTGCTATGTGGAAATGTTGACAAGCAGCTGGCTGAGCTCATCCTAGCCTAGATGCAGGTCCTTTGAAGAGGACTGGAAGGTCTATGGGGTAGGTCAGCAGGTGACTGTTTGCAGTGGTGACCAGGAAACCTATTGAGAGGGAAGGCTTCTAAGAAACGAGGCAGTGTGGAGGCCTCTAACAAAGAGCCATAGAGCATGAATCTTGGGAAAGGAGAAAGACAATTCCCAGAGTATCACACCCCTTCACCTCAGGTCTGCCTGCTGCCCCAGTTCATGGCAGAAGTCAGGAGAATGGCCACTTAAATTAATCTGATGGAAGGTTTCCTTAAAGGCTGTAAAAGTTAGGAACACCAGGCAGCTCCAATATGGGACCCATGAAACATCATCGTATAAAACAGAGGAGGCAGCACAAGGTAGCTCTGGTGCTAGAAGGAGCAATTACAAGTGGTGTCTGCGCCTTTGACAGTTACATGAACTTCAATTTGGGATGGCAGCTTGGAGGTTCTGCCTTGGTTCATTGCTAGAGTCAAAAGAAGGATCTTGAAGAGGCAAAGTGACATACTCCAAATGGGGCTGTATATGAAAGCATGGTCCTTCCCAGGTGGCACTAATATTAAAGAACCTCCCTGCCAATGCAGGAGATAAAGAGACATAGGTTCAGTCCCTCAGTGGAGAAGATCCCCTGGAGGAGAAAATGGCAACTCACTCCAGTATTCTTGCCTAGAGAATCCCATGGAGAGAGGAGCCTGGAGGGCTACAGTCCATGGGGATGCAAAGAGTTGGACACGACTAAAGTGACATAGCACACACAAGAGCATGTGTGAGTCACCCCCTCAGGCTGCTCAGAAAAAATATGAGAGAACTTTAAGGAAATTGTAGATGTTCAGGTGAGGATAACACCAGGAAAGGACAGTTTGGGAATAAAATCTCATCCTCATACTTACTACAAGGCTAATGGTTAAAGAAAATATGGAATTTCTCATTATTATTATTAATATATGAAAACCTTCAGTATAGTGCCTAGCATATAATAGTCAATAAATATTATATAATATCATAAAATATCTAATGCTGACACATAATCAGTGTGAATTGATTACTTTGTCCAATGCAATATGTAATCTTCACATAGGAACTATTTACCTTACCTGCATATAAAATTTTCACATATATATATTTATTCATATGCATATTGTATATATTGGAGAAGGCAATGGCAACCCACTCCAGTACTCTTGCCTGGAAAATCCCATGGATGGAGGAGCCTGGTAGGCTGAAGTCCATGGGGTCGCTAAGAGTCGGACACGACTGAGCGACTTCACTTTCACTTTTCACTTTCCTGCATTGGAGAAGGAAATGGCAACCCACTCCAGTGTTCTTGCCTGGAGAATCCCAGGGATGGGGGAGCCTGGTGGCTGCTGTCTATGGGGTCACACAGAGTCGGACACGACTGAAGTGACTTAGCAGCATTGTATATATAGTCTCCAATTGTCTTTTTAACTGGAGTATAAAAACTTTACAATTTTGTGTTAGTTTCTGTTGTAGAACAAAATGAATCAGCTGTATATATACATATATCCCCTCCCTCTTCGCCTTCCCCTCCCACCCCATGCCCCATCACACCGTACCCCCCATCCCACCCTTCTAGCTCACTACAGAGCACCGAGCCGAAATCCCTGTGCTATTCAGCAGCTTCCCACTAGCTGTCTATTTCACACATGGTAGTGTATATATGTGGTGAAGGCAATGGCACCCCACTCCTGTACTCTTGCCTGGAAAATCCCATGGATGGAGGAGCCTGATAGGCTGCAGTCCATGGGGTCGCTAAGAGTTGGACACGACTGAGTGACTTCACTTTCACTTTCCACTTTCATGTATTGGAGAAGGAAATGGCAACCCACTCCAGTGTTCTTGCCTGGAGAATCCCAGGGACGGAGGAGCCTGGTGGGCTGCCATCTATGGGGTCGCACAGAGTTGGACACGACTGAAGCAGCTTAGGAGCAGCAGCAGCAGCAGTGTATATATGTCATTCCTAATCTCCCAATTCATCCCACCCACTCCTTCCCCTTCTGTGTCTGCAAGTCCATTCTCTACATCTGTGTCTCTATTCCTACCCTGCAAATAGGTTCATCTGTACCATTTTTTAGATTCCATGTATATACGTTAATACACAATATTTGTTTTTCTCTTTCTGACTTACTTCACTCAGTAAGACAGTTAATTGCCTGTTGTATATCCTTCAGTTAGAGTAAGAATCCCAACTCCTTTAGATGCTCTCCTAGGATGATTGAGTTTTGTATTCCTGTTGGAAGAATGTAACCAAAGTTTATAAATTTTAAACAGCGATGAGCTTCATGGAAGTCCAGCTCCCATACGCCTCTGTCTGACTTTCTTCCACCATTTTTCCTGTGATGACATTGAGGGGAAAAGGCAAAAGAGCCTAGGTTTTCATGGCAGCAATGTGATTTGTCACCATTTGAAAGTATCTTAACCAGCATCTTCCTCTGGTTTGGGAGAATGACGCAGGATTGTGAAACTTCCCAGTACATCAGAGCCCTCCCCTGCACCTGTTTAGAAAGATTTCTAACATCTTCCTTTCTGCTTGCCCATATCACCCAAAACAACACGAGACCATGGTGTAAAAAGAGAACCACATGGGAATCAGGGTCGAGTTATCACTCAACTACATTTACTAACTGGCCACAGCCGCACCACTTGGCTTCTCCAAGCTTCAGTTTCTTCTCCTGTAAAATGAGGATAATGATACCAGCCCTTGCTGCTTTACAGGATTGGTCGGAAGATCAAAATGAACAGTGAATGTGCAAGTCCTTTGAAAACTACAGATTAATGAGACTGTAACACATCATTACTACTGTTTAGAGAAAGAGCTTCAAGAATGCTTGTGGATTGTCTGGTGTTATGGGGCTTGGCTGCTTCTTTTGCTATGGGATGTGTTCTTCCCTGGTGGTCTAGTTCTTCTCCTCAGCCTGACCAGGTCAACATTTAAAATCTGATGACTGAGGTTCCCTTCCTTGCGCTCCAGTGGAAGTTCAAAAGCTGGGGTCCAGAATTTCTGAAAATATTTATTCATTATTTACTTGGCTGTGTTGGGTCTTAGTTGTGGCACATGGGAGCTTCATTGCATCATGTGGGGTCTTTCACTGTGGCCCATGGACTCCCTAGTTGCTACAAGTGGGCTTAGTTGCTCTGTGGCATGTGGGATCTTAGTACCCTGATCAAGGATGAAACCTCCATGTCCTACACCGTAAAGCAGCTTGTTAACCACTGGACTATCAGAGAAGTCCCTGGGGTCCAGAATTTTGAAGTGTGTGATACATTCTTAGGGTTGGAGAGCCCAAGAATTTGAGGATTCCGCTTCCTTCTTATTTTTCACTTTTTCCATTTCCTTTATGCTTATCCATATAAGTGGGTAGAGGTCTCAATTTCGGTCATGCCGTTATATAATCCCAAATGAGTCATTTCCTAAACTGGATGCCTCGGCTTCCTCAACTAAAAATTTCTGACCTGCCACCTATAGACACCAAAGTAGCCCCACATTTACCTCTTTTTATGTGGAGTTGACTTCATATCAAACCTCACACACACAAAAAGATGCATTGCTAATTATGCTAAACCATTTGGTAAAGAATCCGCCAGGAGACCTTGGTTCAATTCCTGGGTTGGGAAGATCCCTGGAGAAGGGATAGGCTACCCACTCCAGTATTCTCGGGCTTCCCTGGTGGCTCAGATGGTAAAGAATCCACTCACAATGTTGGAAACCTGAGTTCAATCCCTGGGTTAGGAAGATCCCTTGGAGGAGGACCCAGTATTCTTGGGTCCTCAGTATTCTTGCCTGGAGAATCCCCATGGACAGAGGAGCCTGGTGGCCTACAATCCATGGGGTTGCAAACAACTGGACATGACTGAGCTACTAAGCACACATTTTTACTAGATCTCTTTTTGTAAACCATAACTGATCTCTGATAATTTGGGTTCTTACATGTGGATTATATAATCCCTTCCTGGGAAAGTCATGTAATCAGCAATAAAATGTGGATATACACACATTTTTAATTAAACAAGTTTTGAAGTAATGTCTGTGTAAGTACCCATATGAAGGATTATTCTTGTCAGTGTTTCTCCCATCATGTACTTAGAATGAATTTCAGTCTAACTGAACCTTGCCAAGAAACTCATAGGAAAAAGCTATGATTTCCCTGCAGATATGAAGATGTGTCAACCTCAGAGGGTTAGTTACTTTTTCTAGTTCACTCAAAGTCTGGCATCAAAACCATTTAGCTTTGTGAGGCTAATCCATTAAAGACACTTGGCAGATTTTACTGGCTGCTGTGGCAAAAACGTAGTCCTTCCCAGAGCATGCAAAATTTGAAACAAAGAACAGTGGCCTCCTTATTGGTGTTCATACCCAAGAAATGATTTATCTTCCAGGGAACAACCAAATAAATAAAATGTCAGAAAAGCAGTATCCCACTGGGAATAACTATGAGGATCTTTCACATTTTAATTTGCATGAAAAAAAAAACAAAAACAAAAACAGGAAACCAAGAGATTTTCTCCCTTGCTTTTAGTTGAAAAGTGTTCTATGATTCTCCTGGAGATCATAGCCTATAGACAGAACAAGATACTGTTTGTATTAACCCAAAGCATAGCAGTAATGCTGAAGGAGGAAGGCCAAGATCCTACAAGTCAGTATATCTGGACTCATTCTCCGTGGGGAAGAGACAATCCCTTGCATATAAAATAGGTGTTGGTCTTTCCCTTATGCCACAAATGACCACAGTCAGAATGATGGAACTTCAGCTTGGGAAAAGTCCTAAATGGTCAAATTGTTCAGCTGTTACTGGCAGCTGGAATCCTTTCTGAAGCATCTCTTCCAAATTGTTGTTGAGCCATAGCTTGATTATCTCCAGTGATGGAAAACTCAGTCTCTGTTGAACTCTACTTTGAACAGTTCTACAAAAAGCCATTTTTTAAAATGGTGAGCTATATATAAGTCACTTGAGTTTGTACTCACTGATTATGGTTACATCCTCTGATGCCATGGACAATAAGTCAATTCAACAAACCTGCCTTTTTCTGCCAGGATCAACCCTTTCTTGATTTGAACATAGTGAACATTCCCTCTTGGGGAGGGGAATGAACCTTCCATTTAGCTCCTACTATATGCTAGTTCCTACTGTTACCTCCCAAGGGGCTTCCCAGGTGGCGCTAGTGGTAAAGAACCCACCTACCAATGCAGGAGATGTAAGAGATGCAGCTTACACATCTTCCCTCCATCGGGAAGATCTCCTGGAGAGGGCATAGCAATCCACTACAATATTCTTGCCTGGAGAATCCCAAGGACAGAGGAACCTGGTGAGCTACTGTCCATGTGGTCGCAAAGAGTGGAACACAACTGAAGTGACTTAACACACAGGCACACATAGTCCTCACTATTGTTATGGGGTTGAAATCACCCAGTGCTCATTAGTCTCGAGAGCTGAAGTTCAGAGAGATAAAATTCTACAAGGCCATCCAACTGGAAGGTTGTCAGAACCGTCAAGCCGGTCCTAGTTTAGGAAGTCAGGACCAGCCCTGGAAAACCCAGAGATTTTCTATCATTTTCTGCTATTTCCCAGCACAAAGAATCCTGACAAAACCTCTGGACTTCTCACATTTCTTATCTCAAACAAGGAAAGCTAGAGACGACACCTTGAATTAGGTGATGGTCTTGGCTGTCTGTCTTGGTGCCGAAGATCCTAAAATGTTTTTACCTTTGAAATCTTAGGATCTGGAGCTAGGCAGGGAACTCAGATACAAAATACAGCTTGGAGGCCAGACCAGAGGGCTCCATTTCAGAGCCGCACTGCTGCTCTCCAAGGCAGCAATCATTCTGAGGCAATGTATTCAAGAGACAGTTAAAAAATATCTCTTCCCCATTTACTGCTTTAGAAACAGAATCCACTGCCTAATTGAGAATCCTTTCTGCCTAATTACTCCATTCCCAATTTTTTTTTTAAGCAGCAGAGTTGCTGTGGAATTATGTACTGTATAATTTCATCATTTAGCAATATGTAAATTAGGAGAAGAAAGGAAGCAGGAGAGATATCATCCTTTGAATTTCTGTGCAGAAATGGGTGGTGAGGTGTGTGTGGACAAGGAAAAAGCCACATGGCAAAGCTGGCTCTGGGATCAAGTTCCCCTGCAGGGTAACTCTGTACTCCTAAGAAATATCACATCATCTTCCTGAGCCTTGGTTTCCCCTTCTGTCACCTTTTATGCACATGTTTCCAGCATCGAGCACAGCTGCTGACACAAAGTCTTATCATTACCTGCTAACTCCCCAGTGAATGAGCGAGTACCTATTTGTCTCCCCCACAGAGGAAGTGGAGTGATAAAGCAGGGTGGAGTGACATAATGAATATGAAAACATTTAATAAATTACAACAAGCCATAGCTCAGTTGGTAAAGAATCTGCCTGCAATGCAGGAGACCCTGGTTCAATTCCTGGGTTGGAAAGATCCCCTGGAGAAGGGATAGGCTACCCACTCCAGTATTCTGGCCTGGAGAAGGCTATGGACTGTATAGTCCATGGGGTTGCAAAGAGTTGGACACAACTAAGCAACTGTCACTTTCACTTCAACTGTGTACACAGTACTTTAAGCACTGATGGAGAAAATCCTGTGGAATGCCCCAAATTGGAAAGCACCTTTCTCTTGTCTTGTTTATTGGTTGAGTGGTCTGTTGTTTTTAGACATAAAGATAAAACAGTAATGTTCCAACAGGCTAGGATCTGTCAATGAGTAAATCACTTTGAATTCCCTTGGCTGTTTTGCCATGCTCTGCAAAGGAGAAAATGGAGGAACTGAGCTTGTCTTTCTCAGTGAGTTTAGGGGCAAATTAAGTCCTGTATCTTGGGTCCCCTGGAGACCATCTAGATCTAGTGTTCTTGAGGCAAGTCCTCTCCTGGGGGCACCACTCAGGTGGACTGTTTCCAGCCCACCTCACAGGCAGAAACAGCTCGTAGCTTGGAGCAGAGACTCTCAGACTGTCACATTCCTCAAGGGATGAGGGTTCCAGTCCCCCAAGCTCCTGAGAGCATCTTAGCTGTGGGATTTGCTCTGAAGGACCTACGGTTGCACTCACCTTTACTCCTGGAGAGAAGGGGCTCTTATTCCTTGTCACCTCATTAATTCAGGCTTTCCTCAGAAGGTCTGGGCAAATGTGGGCCAGACTCACTTTTTTTTCCTAAAGCAGAGAATCCAGTTTTGATTGCCTCGTGTCTTCATGAGATACTGAGAAGTTACGGTATAATGACTTAAAGATCTGAACTCAGGAGAAGTTGGATGTCACTTCTCCTTTGTGCTTCAGTTTCTCCATTTCTTTACAAAAAGGTAAAAGTCAGTGATATCTAGGTACTCTTCTATTTTTCACCATAACATTCTCTACTCCTGTAATCAATCTCTGGGTCTCACAGCCCAGAATATTGACACTGTTGGACTGATCTTTCATTGATAGAAGAATTAAATAGCCCAGTGAACCCACCTGATTATGCCATCACAGGAGAGGGAACAACTGCAAACTGGAGAATTTATCTTATGTATGCTGTTTTTCACACAGTATAGAGCTTTACCTTATTGACGGCTAAAATGCAGTGAGGTCTAGGAAGAAAGCATAGAACTTGAGATCAAAAGACCATAGAACTAGAGCCTCAGCAACAGCCAAGCTGTGTGACCCTGGGCTAATCACTTCACCCTGCTGAGCTCTGAGTTTTCTCATTTGTAAAAGAGGATAATAATACATTTCCCCATAGGTGGTTGTAGGATCAAGTGAGAAAGTGCACTTTAGATTACAGTCCTCAACAAAAATGAAAGATGTTATTGGTAGACTTTTCCATATGGTAGACTTTTTCTATATGCCAAAGGGCATGTCATTGGAATAATTATGGAGACAAAAATTTATATTTCACCACAGAGTTTCAAGAGCACCAGAGGTGTACAGAATGGAATGTACAATTGTACAGGTAGGAGAGACAGGATTTTCTTAGAAATCATCTCTTCTTATGCCCCAACCTTTTTCCATTTCATAGGTAGTCTAATAATCTACAAATATTGAATACCTAGGATACAATAAATACAAAATATGAGGCTAGTGATAAGAATCAGACAGGCAGAGTTCCTGCCCTAAATATGTCTCATGGCATATTCTTTCAATAAGTGTTTCCCAGGCCTCATTATTCTACGTCTCTTTGCTAAAGCAATAAGTCATCAACATAACTGAGTTCAACAATGTTTGATGGATTTCCAGTCATTGGAAAGGTATCCATAAGAGATGTTTTGGGAGTTGAAAAAGAACTGACCCTTGCCCATAATGATGTCCCTCAAAATCTATTTATCAAAGAGTGGGAGAGAGAGAGAGGAGGGAATAACATAAATGCCCCCCGAACAATTTCTGCCTGTTTATCTTGCATTTATGGAGCACTGGCAGTATACAGGGCATTATGTAAGGTGCTGGCATGCTCACAAAAATAGATTAGGCAAAATCTGCACTCTCAGGAAATTCTGAGTTGGGTGAGGAAGAAAGCCTTAAATCCACAGATTATTATAATAATATTTGCAATGCTTATAATACAGATGACTGTAATAGACACTACAGACAGAAAAATCATAAAAAATATACAGCCAATGGTAGGGAAAAGTATTATGTCCTTGGAGGACACCATGGAAGTGGTGTTTGAGCTGAACCTTGATGGGAAGGTGAAATAGCAACTCTAAGTAGGAAGAGACATGAGAAATCATGGAGACAGGAAAGTAGAAGCAGAGTTGAGTTGGAACACCTACAAATGGAGGAGAGTAAGCCCACTCTAGGCAGCGCCGTCTTCTCACCCACTACTCTTCTCTGCCTCTGCTCATAGCCTGAGTGCATGCCCCCGCTGCCCCCCGCCCAGGCTGGCTTTGATCACGGGTACACAGAGGCTCTGTTCCTGTTTCTTTGAGGACAGTACCCACAGTTGCTCCCTCATGGTGACTTATGGAAGTCTCATGTCTGAGAATAACTAGCCTGGGAATGGTGGTGGGTCTTCTTGTCATGCTTCCTTCAATCTCAAGAACTGGAATTTCTGCCACGTGATGACAGTTCTCAGCAATTCACTTCAAAACCTTATGTTAGCTATGAGCCTTGCCCCGGACAAATAGGTGGCATCCAGATGTAAGGGGTCTTGATCTCTCAGTCACCGTCTAGTTCTGAAACTCCACTGACCTGTCGGCATCTCCACCTGGAAGCCACACGGGCACTTTGGATTCAGCAGTGTGTCCTAAACTTGAACCCATCCCTTTCCTTCCCGAAACCTGCTCCTTTTCCCATATATATTTCTGCTAACGGTTCATCTAATTAACAATCAATACAAGGGTATCAGTTCAAGTTATTGCATTTATAGCTCTATCTCTTCCAGGTTCCTCACCGTCTATGTATACTTAATTACCAAGTCCGCACAGATTTACTTCTTCAGTGTCTCTACATCTTCCCCTCTTTTCAGACCATTGCCAAGGTCGTCATTTATTGCTTTGGCTACTACAACAGCTTCAAACTGGTCACCTTACCCTCTCTCGTACATTCTCTCTCTCTTGTATGTTCTCCATGCTGTTGCTAGAATGACCTTTCAGAAGGACAGGACATAAAATATGTTTGAGGTCTTGCTGCATACAGAACACAAATGGTTTCCCATGGTGCTGGCGGTGCTCCTCAGTTTGGTGTGAACAATACCATCAGCCTCTTAACCCGATGCTTCCCTCCCGTACAGATATTCTATTCCACTCTCACCAGATTATGTGTCATGGTTTCTTCTGTCCTCTCTCCCTGTAAAATCTTACCTATTCTTCAAGACCAGTTCAAAAGTCACCTCCGTCAGGACACCCTTCTGATCCTCAAGCCTCTTGTTGGAATTCACCCTGGCTTTCCTTGTAACCCTAAAGCTCCTAACTGTTCCTTTATATGCTCAACAAAATTATGACCTCCTAGAATGCCTATGTCCTAATTCCCAGAAGCTGTGACCATGTCACCTCATATGGCAAAAGGAAATTTGCAGACAAAATTCAGATCTTGATATGGGAAAATTATCCTAGATTATCCAGTGTAATCACAATAGTCCTTATAAAAGGGCAGAAGGAGATCAGCAAGGGGAGAAGCTGCTACCCTCCTGGCTTTGAAGATAGAGGAAGTGGGCCAGGAGCCAAGGGATGCAGGTGGCTTCTCTAGGCTAGAAAAGGTAAGGAGAGAGATTCTCTCCTAGAGCATCCAGAAGGAATACAGCCCAGTGAACCCATTTCAAATTTCTGACCTTCGGAACCATATGATAATGAACTTGTATCATTTGAAGCCATTAAGTATGGTAATTATGTGGTACTTTTTTAAAGCTGCAAGAAGAAACCAATATTCTGTACTTAGCATTTATGTATTATTTGCTGGTACTATCTTGTCCTTCATAATATTGTAAACCTCTTGTGAGCAAGGACCAATCAGATTAATGGTCTTAACCCTTGGGTACCTAACACAGATCTCTGCACATGCAGATACTTACTCTGTCTGTGAATTTAAATCAAATGCCCTCTTTGGAGTATTGAGTTTAAATCAAGTAGTCTTTTGGGTGAAGTCCCAGAACTAGATTAAAACTTGTACACGTAAAGCCAGGTGGGCTGGAACTGCTACACGGGCATCATTTCAGGTGGCTGGGTTTTCATCAGGTTAGAAATGATGCCAGGCCTAATGTGGTGGTGGGTGCATCTGTGTGGCATTTATTAAGCAGAGCCTGTCAGTGATGCTTTGGGGTTTCTGCCGCTATTTAACCTTTTGTCTTTTCAGATTCCACGTTGTTTTTGTTCTCACCGAACTTTCCAAGGGAGTAAATATTAGTGGTCTCAGAGGGGAAGACACACAGAAACCAAATTCTTGGTGCCAAGAAGCAGGTTATCTCAGTTAAGAGCTGTCTCATGTCTCCCCAGCCCCCAAGTCAGTTGCCTTTTGATGTATCCATCTATGCCTCTACACACATGTGAATTCAACACATACTGATCACAGCTATGTGCCTGACAATATAATAGACTCCGAGGACAAAGAAGAAAAAAAGTCTTGGACTTTTTGAAGCTCCTCACATCAGAGTATCAGAAGCCGAAAGACAGGGCAGGGCGTAAGCAAGATCTTTAAGAGCAATGCCGGAGGTGTGTATATGCAGCTTATTCATTCTATTTCACTGTTCTGTGGTATTTGTCATGTAAGTGAAGTCAGGCAACTGTGAGTATTGTGCACTCTGTGCTCAAGGCCCTGAGATCGGAATCTCCTTTATTTATTTATTAGCTGTGCTGCGTCGGAGAAGGCAATGGCACCCCACTCCAATACTCTTGCCTGGAAAATCCCATGGGTGGAGGAGCCTGGTAGGCTGCAGTCCGTGGGGTCGCTAGGAGTCGGGCACGACTGAGCGACTTCACTTTCACTTTTCACTTTCATGTATTGGAGAAAGAAATGGCAACCCACTCCAGTGTTCTTGCCTGGAGAATCCCAGGGACGGGGGAGCATGGTGGGCTGCTGTCTATGGGGTCGCACAGAGTTGGACACGACTGAAGTGACTTAGCAGTAGCAGTAGCAGCTGTGCTGCGTGGTATGCAGGATCTTAGGTCCCCGGCCAGGGATTGAACCTGTGCTCCCTGCAGTAGAAGCACAGAGTCTTAACCACTGGACCACCAGGGGAGTTCTGGGAATCTCCCCTTCTCAAGTCTTCCTCTGAAAACACATTCCACACACACAGCTGGATCTCTGGGAGTCTTGTCTTCTCATTCAATAGTGTATCCTCCCAAGGCCACTGTGCCGAGGATGATGAAAACTCTGCATCCCTTCCAAAGGGAAACCTGCTGTTCTTCGCTGGGACTTAGCAGGCACAGATTAGGCAAACTTTCCCCTCTCTTCTCCCACTTCCAAATCCTGGCAGCTCTGCCACTAGTTTCCTGTGTGATTTGGGCAACCCACTCCTAGTCACTGTGCCTCAGTTTCTTCCTCTGCAAAATGGGTGTGGTTACCATTCCTGACTTGCTGACCACCTGCGGGTTTTGTGAAAAGCAAATGCAGTGATGAACACTAAAGACTATTGAGGACTAAAAACTGTTTATGTCCTGTTAACTGTCCTTAAAGTAATAGTAGTTATTTTAATATATATTTATACTAATAATTATCACTGCTATTCTTGTTATTTTTATCACTATTATCGTCGTGGGAGAGTTGTTAGCTGCTTCCAAGAATCAGGCAGCTGTCATTGCCAAGTGACTCAATCACCGCATGACCAAAAATAGGCTAAATTAGAATGTGTTTGAAGCCCCCTTCCATAAAAAACCATGGTCCTGCTTAAAGCTGCATTTTCCACTGCATTTCTCTCCCTCTCAGGGTCACCACAGACAGATTTAACCTACTCTGAAAATGTCTGTGGGGAGGGGATGACCTAGTCCTGAGCCTCTCTCTTAGGCATGGTCTTTGGTCCCCCACCCAGATGGAGGATGTGCCTTGGGCCTATAGAGGTCTAGGATCTCCTTGGATCACCTTCTTGGTTCCCTGGCACAGAATCTTACCTGCACTGCCCACCCTGCTGATGTGAGGGCCTGCCACCCAGCATCGCCTTTGTCCTTCTGGTGGGCCAGGAGAATTATCCCCTCAGCACCTGGGCAGCAGTGGAGGCTGAACTTGGGCTTCCTGGGGTTGCCTGATCCTCAGAAAGAAGACATCCTCTTCTCTTTACTGAGACCTCCAGTCGCTGCTGGTTCCTCAAGACACTTTGGCTCCTAGTTAATTATAGATCCCAGACTGGTCTCTTTAATGACTTCTATCTCCCTGTAGATGAACCATGATCAAGGATGTTGCAGTGTTATTTGTAATGCTGAATCTTAGCAACAGCAGTTCTCTTCCTACACCTTCAGTCCATAAAAGTTTAGTCCACAAAAGACAACTGTGGAGGGCGTGGGTACTCTCAGGACGTACGGTAACTCCTGGGTATGGGGATCACAGCACGGGGGCCCAAACACTGAGACAGCAGCCTCCTGGCGCTTCCTCTCATTGACTGTGTGGCAATTCATTCATCTATTTTCCGTGCCTTCTGTAAAATGGGCATACACAACAGTCTTCAGTGAACATGGGATTGTATATGTGGATGTGAATGTTTAATTAGAAAACGCCATATGACAATCAGGTAATACTAAAATAGTCTGTTCTGGAAGATTTTCATGCTTAAAATAAGACAGACACTTATTCATCATGAAACTTTCCTCCTCTCTGTCCCCATCAGTGGTGGAACTGGGAGTGGGCAGCAGTGGGAGTTGTGAAGACCAAATAAGGAAATGGATGTGAACCATGTGCTTGGGGCTCCAAGAGCTTGGTTCCAGCCACATTTTGTAACTTCTTCACTTATACTCTTGCCCAAGGGCTGTCTTTTCTTAGCCTCAGTTTCATTATCTGATAAAGGCTCTACTACTAAGACAAAACAGAACAAAATCCAAATACATGAATATCAGTACGAAAACCACTGGACTGGATTATTTCTAAAGCCAGATCACAGAATAAGCTTTAATAAAAAATTTCCAAGAAATTGATAGGTGCAATGAAAATTTCATCCTTAAGTCACATCATAACACTTACCAGTTTGTGGATAGTTTGAGCAGATCTGTGGAGGGAACCATACTGATCAGTTTGTGATTTTAGAAGCTCAGTCCCTGGCTTCCCACCTTATCCATCTAGGAAGGAAGGGCAGCAGACCCCCTGGGCCTGAGCTCAGAGACTAACCCTGGATGACTTTGGGCCTTAGTTTCCTCCTCATCAACCAAGGGGCTGGGATTCAATGTTCTCAGAGGCAGTTTTCAGTTTGAAAGCCAGTGAATCTAACTTGAGTTTCACTTCTAACGAGTCCCGGGCAAGGAGTGGGGCAGCCTCCTGTGTGCAGGAGACGCGCCTTGTTGCAGCAGATGGAGTACGTCTATCATGGCAGCGGCGTTACCAGTCTGGTCACTTCAGATGTCTCTCCAATTAACACTCATGGCAGCAGCCAACTGCTCAGGCAGCGGAACATGCTGGTGGAGGGGATGGCGGGAACTCCTGGGCCCGCTGCCACGCCTATTATCTAAGCCTGGGAGTGGGAGGGTCCGGCCAGACTTCAGGGTGTGTGGGTGGTGGGAGGAGGGAAGGATAAAAATGGGAGGTGGAATGTGTGTCGAGAGATTTCTTTAGCTGTCGAGTCCTAGAAAGTCAGAAATGGAGGATGCTCATCTAGTCACAGTCCTTACTCTCGTCTTGGATTTTGCTTCCTTCTTTACTCCTACCCTGCCTGACATGGCTTATGGGGCCATTGCCTCCTGCTCTTGCTTCCTGATGATCTCCTCGCCTTCCATTTCTCCTCCTCTCCAAACCGTGGCCTGCAAAAGAACTAGAGTGACATTTCTAAACTACAAATGTGATTATCTCATTCCCCTGCATTTTAGTGTTTCCCCACTGCCTTCAGGAAAAACCAACAACCTGAAATATACAAAGCCTGATGGACCCAGGCCCCTGGGGATATGGTTGACTCCATCTCTTACATCCTCTGCCCTTCTCACTCCACAAGGGCTCCTCCTTGGTTAATTACTTGAAATTCTCCAAACTCGCCTCTTTCTTTCCCTATTCTTCTCCCCATCTCCTTTCCCCAGCTTGTTGCTCAGCCTTTAAACTTCCACTTAGCTGTCACGTTGCCTGGGACACATTGTAGGTACCAGCCTCTCAGAGCATTTACTGCCCTGTTAGGTGATAATCCTTCAATGTCACACTCTCCTTCCTTACACTGTGAGCTTTCCCAGGGATGAGAATACATCTAATTTATTTCCTTTACAGAAGCACAATGGCCCTAACATCAGATACCCTCCTGAACTCCAGAGTTAACTTGACCTATGGGGCTTCCATGCCTTTCCTTGGGCTCTGACCTTGGTCAAGGAGACCCACTTCACTGGAAAGCAGGCAGGTGGTGAGTGTTGACTGAGTGAGGGGTCCCCCTCATTTCACAGAGCAACAGGGCTGGAAAGGGGAGATGACCCACTAGAGCTCACAGAGAGAGAGGGTCTAGCTGTGATGGCTCCAGAGAAGTTTTCTCTTGATTCCTGTGTCTTATCCCACCACCCTACACATTCAGACAGTTTCAGCAAACCCTCTTCTTGTGTGAGAGGGCAGCAGAGTGCCCTGACTGGGTGGCTTGTGAGTACACAAAGGAGGTCCCCAGTTCAAGCAGGACTTGCCACATCTCCAGTCAGCTGTGGCATTCCTGGGCTCGTGGGCTGGGTATTGAGGGATGGGCAACCACACAGTCAGGTTGGCAAATGGAGGACACCCCGAGACTCAGCAGGGGCGGGAGGTGTTTGGAATAAAAAGAGATAGCGATTAGGAGCCGTATGTACTGACTCAGGTGGGGATGTTGTCTGTGGGTCTTACTGGTTGGGCGATGGTTTAGAGCCACCCAAAGCCTTCATCTCTGGAGCACGTCGAAAATCCCTGCCTGTGTTGTTCTTGGGAGGGAAGGTTTGGCTTGGAGTAGTTTTTCCTGAAAAATCAAAACAACTCCTGAGAGTGGGCCCAGATTCCAGGGGCAGCCCGGGAGCTGGGCACGCTTCCCTCGGCCTGGGTGTTAGCAGGCCGGTTTCTGGAGTGGAGGGGCATCTGAAGGTCACGCTGTGGGGAATCCAAACCTCTGAGCCTGATTTACAGCTCAGGGCCTCAAATCTCCTCACTCCCCGCCCACATAAACCCCCCAATTTCCTTCTCTGTGCGCCAGCACTCCTCCGAGCTGGGAAACGAGATCTCACCAGTGACTTTTTCTGGGCTTATGTATGGATGCTTCCCTGAGAGGATAGCAGAAAGGAACAGAAGTGGTTCTTAAAACTGTGAGCAGGAGAGCATGATGGTGAGTCAGAGAAGGAGAAGACGGAAAGAGCTTGGAGATCACCCAGCAGAGAACTCTTGTCTCTTCTTTCTTTCTTTTGCTAGTCTGTAATTCCCCCTTTCCTTTCTTTTTCATTCCTTTTCTTGTTGTGGCTTCTACATAAAATCTTATACAGAAATCCAACAGGGACTTCCCTGGTGGTCCAGTGGTTAGGACTTTGCCTTCCAACGCAGAGGGTGCCAGTTGGATCACTGGTCTGGGAGCTAAGATCCCATATGCCTTGTGGCCAAAAATCACAAAACAAAACATAAGGCAGAAACAGTGTTATAACAAATTCAATAAGGATTATAAAAATGATCCACATTAAAAGAAAATCTTAAACAGAAATCCAGTGTATTAAACTTAAAATAAAATGGATGTGCTCTAGGCAATTGAGGTTACGGGGCATCTGGCCTCCCTTTCTAGCTTCCCTCTTATCTGACCCCGTGAGGCCCATCCTCAAATCTCTGGGTTTTACGGACAGCAGTTTGGAAACCTTTACTGTGGTCCAACACCCTCATTTTACACCACAAGTCACTAAGGCCTAAGGAGGTGATGGGGTCTATGAAAGGTCCAAGATTTAGTGATGAAATTGAGCTCTCCAGCCTCTTTCCAGTAACTTGTACCAGATTTAATGTAGACCCTGTAAAGGCATAGCCTGGTCCTAGGTTCTCTAGTGCATAAATCTTATTTTTTAATATTTAGATATCTGGCCAACCAGGTCTTAGTTGTGACATGTGGGATCTTTTGCTTAAAATTTTTTATTATTTTTACTTTTAAACTTTTAATTGGAGGATAATCGCTTTACAGTGTTGTCATAAATCTTATTGTCATTAAGGGAAAAATCAGTTAGAGTTTAAGAAGCCCTGGCTCAGTAACTCTGGGAAATAAGCACCAGGTCAGCATGGTGACCCCACACCTTGGCCCTGGCGCTGTGATTCCTCTGCCTGTATTTAGTTCTCGGGGCCCATCTTGCTCCTCCTCAGTATGAGACCCTGCCCTTGTAAAATCTTGGAATGGAATCCTACCATCTGGCAGATATCCTTGACTTCTTCCATTTCCCATCCTAGCAGGACCTGGCCTGCCCCCACCAAATCTGGCCCATATGTGGGAACACGTACCTGCTTCCAGGTTCTTCCAACCCACATCACTACTTGAATCTCTGCTCACTTCTTGTCCCCATTCAAAGAAATTCTTAGCTTACAGGTATCCTGGAATCACTAACCCTCATCCTGAGCTGGAACCTATATCAAAGCTTGAGCTGGACAGAATAAATCCTGAGACAAAAATTGCATGGCTTCTAGAGATCTTTAGAGAATATAATGATTGCTTCACCTTCAGGGTTACAGACCTCTCTCTTGAGTCCTGTCTTGGCTAGAGATCAAGGCACCCCTCCCAGAACCTACTGTAATTGTCCCAGGTTCATACACAGAGAAATGGGCTTCCCAGGTGGCACAGTGTGAAAGAATCCATCTGCCAATGCAAGAGACACAAGAGACGTGGGTACAATCCCTAGATCAGGGAGATTCCCCTGGAGCAGGAAATGGCAATGCACTCCAGTATTATACTGGAGAATCCCATGGACAGAGGAGCCTGGTGGGCTACAGTCCATGGGGTCACAAGGAGTTGGCCATGACTGGGCAAATGAACGCATGCACACAGAACAAGGATGTTCTCAAATAAGGCTATGGTTGGCTGGGAGCCAGAGCAGGGCATGCCTGCTGAACCTGAGTGTGCTATGTGAGTGGGTCGCCAGAGAGTGTCCTCTTCCAGACAGAGACTCTGGAGATTTGTCCCAAGTGTAACCTTCCCTTTGCAGGGACCCCCTTGAGCAGAGAAACCAGGAATGGACAGGTCCTCTTGACATCTCCACCAGGCTGGCAGCACGATTATTGTCTGGCTAGAGAAGCTCCTCCCAGAAGCCTCTAGAACTTCTCGAGAGTGAGCGCTCCGCAAGGAGGGCGGACGGTGGGGTATCCACCACCTCTGGCCCAGCCTAGCGTATAGCTGGGTTCTGATACTCATAGCTGGTTTCCTGGCCCCGTGTCCAAACACCATAAAGCCTAGGAGCTCAGGTGAAGGAGATCTGGGCCTGGAATTCCAGGCTTGAATAACTCCTTTCATCTTTTTTCAACCTTAGTCCTCATCTTGAAAAGGGGGTGATAATTGCACCTGCCTCACATGGCTGTTGGGATTCAGCAAAATGCCATGAACCTTCCCCAGAGCAGGAGGCCTTCAATGCCTATTTTCTGAACCTGGCTCTGAAAGCTTAATCCTGGGGAGAAAGCATGGGTCTCAGAGAGTGTGACTGTTCTCTGGGGTCCTGTGGGGAGGCATGCAGAGCAGCCCTTGGCCTCTCTGAGTTTGCTTTTAAAGCTGATGTCTATATGATATATTCTGTTCTCAAGCAATGTGCTGGATTTTAGCAACTAGGACAGGAAGCAGGAGGCCAGAATTCCTCCCCTAGATCTGCCCCAAAGCTTCTTAGGTTAGCTGCTTTGCAATCTGAAGTTTTTTAGACCAGGGAAAAGTAAAACAATTTCTTCTCTTTCCAGCCCAATGTATGATAACAAAAAGTTTTCAAAATATACCGGAAACTTATAGCTCCTCAAAGGGTGTTTCCCAGGTGGCACTAGTGGTAAAGAACCTGCCTGCCAATGCAGGAGACATAAGAGACGAAGGTTCCTGGGTCAGAAAGATCCCCTGGAGGACATGGCAATGCACTCTGGTATTCTTGCCTGCAGAATTCTATGGACAGAGGAGCCTGGCGGGCTACAGCCTATAGGGTCACAGAGTCGGACACGACTTAGCACGCATGCTTGCATAGCTCCCCAAACTGTTAAACACCCTGGATCTTCTCTGAGGAGACTGGCAAGGCAATGTTTTATCCTCATTTAGTGAGGAGTAGCTGCCTGCGGTCCAGAGAAGTGATCTGTTCAGAGACCCACAGCCACTGAGCCGCAGAGGCAGGCCCAGAGCATACAACTTCCTCCTACCCACTGCTCTTTGTCTCTCTTGTTTAATTTCAAACTTAAACATTTATTTGGGGCTTTTGCTTAGATTGTGTCATTCCCAGTATGGGATGCCATCCTCAATGAACCTCAGCATCAGGCTACATCAGAAGTCCCACGGATGTGTCCTGAGCTCCTTCTGTGAGACCACCCTGGAGGGACCCTCACTCTGCCCTGTGCAGGGTAAGGGTTGCCCACGGCTGGGTTGGGGGAGGGGAGGGAATGACTTCAATGCCCTCTGGGCATAGGTTCATGAGAAAATTGATGGGGAGAGGGCTTAGTAAGCCATTCTGAAAGAAACAGCATTGAGCGTATGAAAGGCTGAGAGGCTCCCTGTTGGTATTTGCTTATTTCTCCCACATGTCTTCATTGTTTTAGGCTACAGAAAGGAGAGTGAAGAAAAGATGCTTGCTAGGGGTCTTTGTTCTTTTGTTTATGCATCGTAGAAACCACAAACACAAAGCATATAAATGAAATGATTTGTAACATAGATTGAACGCTTGAATTTTTGTTCAAGTTGATAGAACCACACATGGTTAAAACAGGTGCAGACATCGGGCTCCCCAGTGTGGAGTTTTCAGTCTTCAGGTGGGGAAGGTGCAGTTAACAGGTAGAAAGCCCCCAAAAAACTTCAGTGGGGATTAGGCTGACTCTTCCCAGAAGTTAAATACTTCGTCAGGCACATAATAAAGGCAGTAAGCTCCTGATTTATGTTCTTCCTACCATGAATCATTTAACTCAAAAACAAGGGCTTCTCACCATCTTGGCTTCAGTTTTAATTGTGATTACCTCCGCAAATCTAAAAACATGCTTATTAATATTATTATTTATTGTTTGTTTAACTTTCTTCAGCAGTGATATATACCAAGGGCTTTCTCTGTGCCAAGTTCTCGCCTAGGTAACTGGAGAGTTTATATTGTGAACTAACATTCTATCAAATTAGATGTGGGTTTAGCTCACTTAGAACAGCCCCTCCTCTGGGGTTCCTCTGGTTATGTTCCAATTTCATTTGGAAAGAAGATATTTGAAAGAAGAAGGCAGTTTATTGTGGGGGGTGAAGGTGATAGGGAAAAGGCATGGTTTAGAGAGTAAAGGCATAATGTTATTTCAATGTAGGGGACTTGGATACAAAAATGGAAAGTAAGTCCCTGAGATGTTATCAGAAGCCTGGAGAACCATAGATAGTAAAACACGTATACTGTGGGTGAGCAATCCCTTAGCATCAAGACTCCTAGGTCACTTGTCCAGGTGTGGTTGGGGTGACAGAGATGATATGAGACATACAGGCCTTGGGCAAGGACCCCTGTGTCTGGAGAGGAAGCTGCTCACCTGACAAATGAACCTTTGGGAGGGACCTGGGACCCTTGGCCCTGTGTCTTAGTCTGTTTAGGCCGCTTTAACAAACAAACCATGGACTGGCTGGCTTATCAGCAAGACATTTATTTCTCCCAGTTCTGGAGGCTAGAAGTCCAAGAACAAGGCAATGGCAGATTTAGTGTCCAGTGAGGGTCTGCTTCTTGGTTTGTAGGTGGCTGTCATCTCCCTGGAAGAAGAGGTAAGGGGGTTTCTCTGGGGTCCCTTTTATAAGGGCACTCATCCCATTCATGAGGGTTCCACTCTCATTACCCAATCACCTCCCCAAAGCCCCACCTCCCATCATATTGGGGATTAGATTTCAACATACAAATTTTGTGGGGGAGCATGACCATTCCTGGAGATGGAAATGGCAACCCACTCCAGTGTTCTTGCATGGAGAATCCCAGGGACAGTGGAGCCTGGTGGGCTGCTGTCTATGGGGTCGCACAGAGTCGGACACAACCAAAGAGACTTGGCAGCATGACCATTCCATCTACAGCACAATGCCCAGGAGAAGAGAACCCAGCACGTAGTCACAGGTCCTGAGTTTGAGGCCCAACTCTAACACTAAATAATTCTTAGTCTCTTTGTCTGCCTGGACTTTGATTTGCTTATCTGTAAATTGATAAGGCCTCCAGGTTCTCTGGGTCTGTATGTGGATGAAATCATACACTGATGTACCAACTGTACAATCATACATTGATGTAAAGTACTATAAAGTGAATTCTTTTCTTTAGAGAGTAAGTACAAAGAATGCCTGAATAAGATTCTATAAATACAATTTCATGGTGCATTATTAATTTTCCTTTCTATAAATCAATGACTCCTGTCACTAATTTATCATGATAATGACTCATTAATACTCTGGATAATAAGAGAAATCACAATCATGCGTTCTGGTGGAATGATTCCTTTAGTTGAATAAATCTCCAGATGCATGAAGAAGAGTTTTGTTTCTGGCTCTGCAAGATTGATGTGACTGTGAGACTGTGGAAAAAGTTCCTTGGCTGGTTTAGCCTCTGGGGCTGGGCTCTCAGCTCAAGCATGGGCATGAAGTGGTTTCACTCTACTGGGTGAGAAACTCAACCCAGGTAAACTCAAATTTATTGAAAACTTCCTTTCACTAGGAATTGTGTTGATGAAGGACTGTGAGGGTGATTAGAGATGAATGTGATCTTCACCATGCCAGTTAGGGATTCACTCTAGTGGAAGGAACAGACACACACACATACACAAATTTAATTCAAGATGATCAGTTCTAAAATGGTAGCAAAGTTTTATGCAGTGGAAAACTCAAACAAGGAAAATGAATTCTGATTTGTGGTTATCTGGGACATACATTTGGGGAAGGCACGGTTTAAACAGTCTTGAAATTGTACAAGAACTTTTGGCAGGGTGGAAGTTGGCAGGCCCCACCTGCCAGGCCCAGGGGAAGGAGGGCTCAGTGAGTGACGGGAAGAACAGGGTCTGAAGCTTGAGAGAAGGGAGTTTTGGAGAAGGACTCTGGAATAGTGGACAAGTGGGGTCACAAAGAGTCGGACACGACGGAGAGACTGAACTGAACTGAACCGAACTGATGGAGGGCACTTGAGGCCCATATGAGGTTTGGTTTTATTCAGACAACAGTGCCTTTGGAGGTGACAGAGTAGATCCCATCACAGTGACAAAAGTGAAAGACCCAGAAACAAAGGTAGAGGCGGTCTTTCCACTCCTGCTCCCCCATGGGGTGGTTTGGGGTGGGGAGATAAGGCTGAACAGTGGCTTCTAGAAGGGATCTGATGGCCCCTCCCAGAAACCACACCTGACCTTCTTCTGTAAATACCAAATTACCTGTTCATTTCCCCAATTACCTAATCAGTGAAATCAAATCAATCACTGTTAATTCTAACTTTAATAAACATACTTGAGTTTACATATAGGCTGTTCTTCCTCAAACCATAAATAACTGCACGATGCATGTGAACTTTGCCAAGGAGGTTTAGGTGGGGGGAAAAATAACATTCAATTAACAAGCTTGTCAGAAGCTGAGTCATTATACATGACAGGAAAACACATTTGCAATATTAAAAAACTAATTAGAATATACATTTTCTAGAAAGCCATACCATATTAATGAGGGGAAAAGCCTCTGTATCAAATCTCAGAACAAAGCAGAAAGGGCCTTGTGCGTTACGATCCAGAGCCAAGGGGAGCAATAGAGCCTCATGGGGAGCGTGCTGCTTGAGTGCCAGGCTGCCCGCAGCAAAGCCTGATTCTGCCCCGGGATCTACTTGGCTTCAAGTATGTGCTTAATCTCATTGAGTTTACCCATCCATCACATGAGGATGGAAACAGTTGTGAAGACTGACTCCATACAAATAAGCCTCCTAGAACCTTCTATATCCTGTGCTCAGTTACTTAGTTGTGTCTGACTCTTTGGGACCTTATGGATTACAGTCCGTCAGTCTCCTCTGTCCATGGGTTTCTCCAGGCAAGATTACTGGAATGGGTTGTCTGCCATTTCCTTCGCCAGGGGATCTTCCCAACCCAGGGAAGACTGAACCCAGGTCTCCCGCATTGCAGGAAGATTGTTTACTGCTTGGGCGAAAGAAGAACCACAATATATCGACAAGGACATTGTGAGAAGGCAGGTACCCTGGTTGGAACCACCCAGCTAGAAGAGTCTCTGAGACGAACCCAGGACAACTGGGCCCCAAGTCCCCATCCATCAGAATGAACTCCCTTTATCTGAGAATGTTCTAAGACAGTTGGTTGATCCAGGATTCTTTTCTCAGGTGTCTGTGCTTTCTCTTGGATTACATTAATGGTGGGAATCAGTCTTTTCTTTCCTGTCTTATTTGTTCTAACGTAAGCCATGTAACGGAGAAGGCAATGGCAACCCACTCCAGTACTGTTGCCTGGAAAATCCCATGGATGGAGAAGCCTAGTGGGCTGCAGTCCAAGGGGTCTCTAAGAGTTGGACACAACTGAGCATCTTCATTTTCACTTCTCACTTTTATGCATTGGAGAAAGAAATGGCAACCCACTCCAGTGTTCTTGCCTGGAGAATCCCAGAGACGGGGGAGCCTGGTGGCCTGCCGTCTATGGGGTCGAACAGAGTCAGACACAACTGAAGTGACTTAGCAGCAGCAGCAGCAAGCCATGTAAACAGCTCTCACAGACTGGAGATGCTGAGTAGCCTCATGCTCCATAAATCTGTCAGTTCCACCGGAGACACAGGCAGAGAGAAAGCTGCCCGAGAAGGCAGGTGATGGATGGCCTCTTACCATGCTGCATGATCCTCAAGGGAAATGGAACAGTGACTGAGGGAGAAGAAAATCCACCCAACAGGTTTAGTCAGTGTGGGATTAAGATCTCTGATGCATGGAGAGCGTCAGCGCATGAAGTCCTCTCCCATGTGCATGTATTGTCTCTTCCCCAGAACCTCAGTCTGAGAATGCTCAGCAGGGAGACCCAGAGGTCGGCCAGGGGCAGAGCAGACTTTAATCTTGGCCCTTTTCCAAACCCAAATTCGCTGCCTCCCATGGTAAGGCAAATACCGTCATCAAAGACAAGAGAAATACTTTTGAAATTAAGACAAAAATAATGAGTATCCCTTGGGAGCGGGAGGAGGGTGCTGCGGTCTTGCTCTAGGGCAGGAGTGTCCTTGCTCCCACAGAAAGTTTCAAACTAAATGCTTCAGGGCCTTAAAATAAGCAGATGACTTGTGTTGATTGTCACCCAAAAGGCAGGATTCCCCCTTCACTCCAGAGGGAATGAAGGAGATCAGAGTATGTGCTTATGTTTAAGATCATTCACATCTGATGGAAGACCCCCTCCACTCCCTGTGCTTCTTTGATTCACGTAGGAAGTAATTCTAGAACCTTCTGACCCTGTGTCCTTGTCAGTAATTTCAAAGCTTCCTTCTTGGCAGATCTGTGAGGGGTGACTTTTGCCACAGCAGGTCTCCAGGAGGAAGCAGCTTGGGGAGTTCTCATCCTGCCTTTGTTGTTCGCTTTCAAGGAAAATCTTGAGAGCTGAGCGTGTCTGCATCGGTCTGTCCTCCCCCTCTTCGTGCCTGATCCTGCATGACTGGTGATAAAGTGTTCTCTCTGTTCATTGTAATGACCAACTAACCCTGGGGTGCCCCTCACCTTGGGCAATTCCTTTATACCTGTCGAGCACATCGGCTGCATTTCCTCTATATTTAGGTTTGGAATCACTAAGGAGTGTAATCTTTCTGTCAATCAGAGCTGAAGTTTCTACTTAGAGGATAATCTTTTCTAGTGCTGTCTGGGGATTTTGCTTGTTTTTTTTTTTTTTTTTTCTCCCAAGTCCATCTCTTCCTTGATCAGGACACAGGGATCAATGTGATGAGGGGGAATTTGGCTTTGGCTACTTGTGTTGCAGAAAAGTTAGGGAGTGAGAAGATGGTCATGTCCCAGGTCTGGGGTGAGTCCTTGGGACAGGCCACCAAGAGAGGGTCCTTGCCTTTGTGCAAGAAAAAATTCAAGAGTGAGCCATGGTAAAGTGAAAGCAGGTTTATTTAGAGAGATACGTATTCCACAGGCAGAGAGTGGGCCATCACAGAAGACAAGAGGCGGCCCCAGAATACGGGGTGGTTGATTTTTGCAGGCTGGGTAACTTGATAGGCTAAGAAGTGGGAGAAATTTTCTAACAACCTTGGAGAATGGGCAAGAATTTCTGGGAATTGGGGCACCACCTATTTTTTGGCCTTTTAAAGTCAGCCTCGGAACTGTCTCAGAGCCTGTGGATGTGTCATTTAGCATATGCTAATGTATTACAATGAGTGTATAATGTGGCTGAAGGTCCACTGGAAGTGGAATCTTCCGCCATCTTGGACCTCGTTGGCTCTAACCAGTTTATGTCATATGCTGTTATTAGTGGTGTGTCATTCTTTTAATGGTTGTGCCCTGCCCCCATCCTATCTACTAGAAATGCGGAATGGGAGAGCCCAGGCTATATGCACTGGTTAGAAGGAGAGACTGTCAAAAAGGTCTTCAAGTCAGAGAGGTGATTTTCCAGGAACCATGAACAGAACTTACATTTGTGCCAACAACTGAATGACAAGCAGGATATGCCTCTGCTATTGCCAGCAAACGAGGCAGAAAAAGGATTGTAGAATCCAGGTGGATTGGGGTCACCGTCTAAGGCTCATGATCCAGGGATTGAACCCAGGTCTCCTCATTGCAAGCAGAATCTTTACCATCTAAGCTACAAGCAAGCCCAAACCCACTCTGGGCAGGTGCTGCCTAAATCATACCTTAGTCCTGACTTCTCTGTCTGGGGGTGAACCATTCATGGCTCTTCAGCACCTTCAACACCAGATGTCCCTGTCGAACTTTCTTAATTCATTCCCAGACTTCTCATCCTTTGCTGCCTTTGTGATTTCTGCTCACAGCTCCACTCCCTACAGCCAGTCTCCCAGGTAGAAACTTGAGAGTTCTTGCTGTGTTCTCCTTTTCCTGTCTCACATATTTCCTTTCAATCATTCTGTATCCTTGTCTTTGATCTTTTCATTCCTACTAGAGCTGCCCTGGTCAGACCCCCATCCCTTTTCCCACAGATCACTTTAACTGCCTTCTAAATTATCTTTTTCTCTCCAGTTTTCTCTTTCCAACAATCAATTCTTCAGAAAGCTTCTTCAGCCATTTTTCGAAGTTCCAGCTCTAGTACCTTTCTTTCTTTTCAAAAGTTGTTAATGGTTCCTCAATGTGTCATTTGTGGGGAACACTGGTCTGCTCCTGGGGACCATTTCAGTTCCTCTTATCTGCATTTTCCCCTGTCCTTGCTTCTCGTCATGCTGCTCTATCCTCCTGGAATATTTTTCTCCTAAATCCCTCTTTGTCAGACTCTTTTCCAAGGTTCTGCTCAAATCTGGAAGTGATATTATGACAATGAACAGGACTTAGCAGAGAGTATCAATGGGGAAATGGGTGTGTGAGGACCCTGCAGCAGGAAGGAAAGAGCCCTGCCAAACTCTAAGGTTGGAATTGATTGCTCTGTCTCCTCTGTGTTCACAGAGCATTAGCACCTTGGTGATCATATGTATTGACACCCACTGTATATTAGAGAGAATCAATAGAGCTTCCCTGTTGGCTCACATGGTAAAGAATCTGCCTGCAATGCAGGGGACCCAGGTTCAATCCTTGGGCCGGGAAGATCCCTTGGAGAAGGGAATGGCTACCCACTCCAGTATTCTTGCATGGAGAATTCCATGGACAGAGGAGCCTGGCAAACTACAGTCCATGGGGTTGTGCATTGGCTTGTTCCCCTTCACAGTCGTGGGTATGCTCAGAAGTGTCCTGAAGGGTTCCATGCTACGTGGAATGCTACAGTCATGCTATAGTTCATGCACAGTGCATACAATCTAAGAGTTGGACACAACTGAGCAACTTTCACCACTACCACTCAGTTCAGTTCAGTCGCTCTGTCATGTCCAACTCTGTGACCCCATGAATTGCAGCACACCAGGCCTGCCTGTCCATTACTAACTCCCGGAGTTCACTCAAACTCACGTCCATTGAGTCAGTGATGCCATCCAGCCATCTCATCCTCTGTCGTCCCCTTCTCCTCCTGCCCTCAATCCCTCCCAGCATCAGAGTCTTTTCCAATGAGTCAACTCTTTGCATGAGGTGGCCAAAGTACTGGAGTTTCGGCTTTAGCATCAGTCCTTCCAAAGAAATCCCAGGGCTGATCTCCTTCAGAATGGACTGGTTGGATCTCCTTGCAGTCCAAGGGACTCTCAAGAGTCTTCTCCAACACCACAGTTCAAAAGCATCAATTCTTCGGCGCTCAGCCTTCTTCACAGTCCAACTCTCACATCCATACATGACCACAGGAAAAACCATAGCCTTGACTAGGACGGACCTTTGTTGGCAAAGTAATGTCTCTGCTTCTGAATATGCTATCTAGGTTGGTCATAACTTTCCTTCCAAGGAGTAAGCGTCTTTTAATTTCATGGCTGCAGTCACCATCTGCAGTGATTTTGGAGTTCAAAAAAATAAAGTCTGACACTGTTTCCACTGTTTCCCCACCTATTTCCCATGAAGTGATGGGACCAGATGCCATGATCTTCGTTTTCTGAATGTTGAGCTTTAAGCCAACTTTTTCACTCTCCACTTTCACTTTCATCAAGAGGCTTTTGAGTTCCTCTTCACTTTCTGCCATAAGGGTGGTGTCATCTGCATATCTGAGGTTATTGCTATTTCTCCCAGCAATCTTGATTCTAGCTTGTGCTTCTTCCAGCCCAGCGTTTCTCATGATGTACTCTGCATATATGTTAAATAAGCAGAGTGACGATATACAGCCTTGATGTACTCCTTTTACTATTTGGAACCAGTCTGCTGTTCCGTGTCCGGTTCTAACTGTTGCTTCCTGACCTGCATACAGGTTTCTCAAGAGGCAGGTCAGGTGGTCTGGTATTCCCGTCTCTTTCAGAATTTCCCAGTTTATTGTGACCACTACTACTACTACTACCCAAGTTTATGTTCTCCATCAGACCGAGGATTCCGTTTGGGTAAGGACTGTGTGTTACTTATTTTATTCAACAATTCACTGGTTGCCCATTATTTCTGCTCACCTGGGATATGGGTACCAGAGGCAGCGGTAGACACCTGACATACAGGGGTGAATGAGGCATTCTAGATGCAGAAATCCAGTCTGTGTAACTCCAGGACTTGGCAGAGTACTGGTCACACAGTACAAATTCAGGAAAATGTGGAACTGAGCATCCAGGAATATGTGCTTGTGTTACAACAAGATGAGCTTGACTTCCCATTGCAACTATGTAATACAAATGCCCTGGAACAGTCTTTTCACCTCAGGGTCACTGTGGAGACCAAAGCATCTCTAATGGAACATCCTGCAGATACAGCAGAGGCATGGACCCAGACTTCTACTCTAGTCTCCTGGAGGCTTGGGAATAAACATCCCCCTTGGACAAGCAGACTTGTTGCCAGTTTCGAGTCGTTTGACTGTGTTCTGGTCTGAGCTAATTTTGCAAGTCAAATTGCTTAAGAGTGAATATGAAATCCTTGACTGAAGCCCAAATATATAAATACCCATCACATTTCCTTCCTCTCCAATTTTGCAATCATCCCCCAAGCTGTTCATGTTGTCCAGCGTAATTAGTTATTTATACATCCTCATGTGGTCCATTGTTCAGAATTAAATTGTCTGGTATACAGAATTTCTCTTGCAAGGCTTGTTTTTGCCATTTTACTGCTTTGGGGAAGCTGTTTGTAAATATGTCCTTGTGGGACCCTTTAGGACACTTCTGAGCATACCCATGACCATGGAGGGGACAATCCAGCGCACAAAAGCAAACAGGGCTTCTGAGGTCTCGCATGGCCGCTTGTCTTCGAATCCAAACATCACCAGTAATTATTCATCATGTATTTGAAGACCCAGGGGGTATTTGAATGAACACAAAAATCATCACAGAGTGGTAGAAGTAGAAATCATCTTGGAGACATAGCCACTAGATTCTAGTGACTCCATTTTGCCCAAGAGGAAGCCAGTTCCCAGAAAGGAGAAGTGAGAGAGACCAGCTCAACGCCTCTTGTGGGTTCATGGTGGAGCCAGGCCCAAACCCTCTTCAGCTGACTCCCATGCTCTTTCTACTAAACTACTGAGTGTACCAATGCAGGAGTGCCTTAGGGATTTCAGGGCCTGTTATGCTTTGCCCCTGAACTAGATGGCCCTAAACTGCTATGTTCTGGGCCCTTGCGTCTGTATTTTATAGCTCTTTTGTCTCCTCCCAAATGGCTTGGCAGCCAGCTATTACTGATGAATATTGCCCATTGGGAAGCAATTATGGTTCATCTTCTGTCATGTTGTGGTCAGAGAGACTCCAGATGGCCTATCAATTGTTTGTAAAATGAGACTCGCTTCTGAGTGAGGGTCTGAAGGTCCCTGCTTTATGGGAGACATCTAGAAGGTTTACCCAGAGATAGTCCATCTTGGTGAATGTTCCATGTGCTCTTGAAAAGAAGGTGTATTCTGCTCTTGTTTGGCAGAGTGCTCTATATAAATGTCAATCTAGTACTTGATGGGGTTTTTATCTTCTTCATATTTGCTGGGTTTCCACTCATGAATTCTAGTTTGTGAAGTTTGTAACATTAGCTTCGATCATCCAGAAGTCTTTGTAGATTTTCTTTCCATATGAGAGTGTAAGACCTTGGTTCTTATGATAAAATGGGACTTTCTGGCCAGTCAGGTTAGGGATCAACAGTTGGGCATTTTTTGAATAATTGGCCAGATAGTATGATTTGGAGAATTCTGAAGTCTTCCTCTTAACAAACACATATGGACTGTCCAGGGACAAACCTAAAACTTCTTTGAACTTTTATGAATCTCATTGGATTAAGATCTATTGTCTTACCTGAGAAATATCGTATCACCTGGCCAACACCATAACTTTTAGAACTCATTATCTACCTATGCTATTTCATAAAATCTCCAGATTTTCTACAATGATTATATTCTAATATTAATACAATTTATTAGCTTTTAAATATATTTATTGTTTTATATTTTATGTTAATTTATGAAGTACATAACTATACCAAAAAGATACAACAGATGTCATGTACTCACCATCAGAATTAACAGCTGCTAACATTTTGCCATATTTGCTTCAAATCTCTTTTTTCTTAAAAGACATTAAAAGTAACACACATAGTTAAAGCCCCCACTTTCTATTTCCTTTTCCTCCCTCCTTCTTTCCCTCCTACTCTCTACCAATGAAAACACCATTTGAATTGGTAGGTATCATTCCTATGAATGTTTTGGTACTTTCACTCCAAGAGAATGTATCCACAAATAATATCATAGTTATTTATATAACCAAGATACTTTCATGGTTATTTACTAGTTTTTATAATCAGAGGGAAAAAAAGGCTCATCTGTCATGTTCAGAAGCTTCAGGTTCATTTTAATCTCTATTTTTTCCAACTGGATTTTGCTTTAAATCTGATTTTTATGCTCTTTTTCTGGCGATCTTCCTACCCAGCCTATTTCCTACTAGCTAATGTCTTGTCTGGCTTTTGCCAGAAATGGTAACATGGACCTTGATCCTTGGTTTGGCCTTTCTGAAACAGTGGTCCGTCTGCCTTTGGCTTTGACCATCTCAAATCCCTGTACTCTGGCCCCCAGAACACCTGTGCTTGGATACCCAGTTGCCTGGTCTGTGAATGAATGTAGCTCTCTTGCCAAACCTGACCTGTCTGCTCAGCATTCCAGCACCAGTAGGCGGGTTCAGGTCCCACCCTGCCTTACCTGTTCTGCTTAGATCGTCCATATTTGGAACCCAACCCCTTGAGCGAATACATCAGGGGAAAGCTGAGACTGGAGGGTGGAGGCTGGTGAATATGGTGATGATGATTGATAGTAGCTAACATTCTTGAGTAACATACTATAATCAAAATGGTAACACTTCAGGTGTAACAAGTGTTAAAGATGTGTTGTTCAAAACAATAGGTGATGTTTATAGAGCACCTACATCAAGTACTATACTAGGCACTTTTAATCTCATTTATTATTTAAAATATCTCATATTTTATAGATGAGAAATCTGAAGCATAGAGAAGCAGTGAAAAGTACAATGGAAAAAATTATGGGATTTAAAATAAGACAGACTAAGTTGGATTCAAACTCATACTGCCTTTGGCCAATTTCTTAACTTTTCTGAGTTTGACACAAGATATTAATAGATGCCTAGCAATGATGGCTATTGTTATTATAGAATATCCAGCTTCTTGCCTAAGCTTATACAGCTAGTGTATAGTAGAACTAGTTCCCAGTTCTACTATATGCTGGTATTCAAACACAGATCTACTTTTCCAAAGCTAATTTTTTTCCCCATTTTTCAGAGAAGTGTGAATGTTATCATACAAATGCTACTTCATTAAAGGGGGTGTCATAGAGTTTGGAAAGAGTACTCAATTTGAAATCAGAATTCTTGGGTCTTGCACTCCATCACAAATGAGTTGGATGACCTTGGACAATTCCTTGCTTCTCTCTTTTTATTAGTTTTCTCATTTATAACATAAGGGAGTTGAACCAAATAAACTCTAGGTTCTGTTTGTTCTACCTCTGGCCTTCTATAGCCCCTGATTAGGAATCATAACACCAAACTGCCATCCCAAGAAAGAGAAAGAAAGGTACCGACATTGATATTTAAAAGAAGACTAAGATAAGAGAGTAGGCAAAGCGTCTATCAGCCAGATGCTTGTCCCAAATCCTTAGCAAATAAAACCAGTTGGATTTCTTTTCTGCTTCTAACTTGAGCCGGGAAGGGATCTAGGTCACAGGGTTTTAGAAGACAACAAAACCAGTTGCTCACACATCACATTTTGGGGTAATTTCTTTTCTTCTCTCTTTCTTTCTCCCCTTCCTTCTCTACTTTTTTGTTTGTTTGTTTTTAGAGATTGAGGACTAAAAATAGAAGATGGCTAATTAAGGTAACTATGTAAGAAAGGAAGAAGAAATTTTATTCCAGATCCAGTTCCCGGTTTATCCCTGTTCCTTTTTTCAGTTCTTCTGATTTTGTTTTCTAAAAATAGATGTATCTGAAGGATCATGTTCAAGTCATGCTCTCCTGTCCAGTGAATTTTTAACTCTTCTCTGTCATCCTGGGGACACCTGTTTACTGAAGCAAAAGGTAAAGCTTGGAGAATCTTTTGACTGCTTTTGAAATACTTGAGTGGTCCTTTTGACCTTGGAATCAAGGGAGCATTTATTTGCTCAGTGAGTCTTTACTGAGCTTCTAATATGTGTCAGTCACTGTGGCAGACACTGGGGATAAATAAGAACGACTCTTTATTCTCATCTCTCAGGGAGCTTACATGTCAGAGTAAAGAACAAAACACAAAAGTTAATATACAATTGTGAAATCTGAGAGGTTCTATGAAGGAACGATGAAACCATCCCAGTTGCTGCTGTTCCAGCTCTGGCCTTAGAAAAGAATTCCTCTACTCTGTCTGCACTTCTGCTACATGAGATTCTTCAGTTTGACCACGAATCATCATCCCTAGACTGTCCCCAGCACATCATCCCTCCATGTCATCAGTGAAGAGCTCAGAGTCCTCTTGGGCTGCCTGGGACTCTCCTGCCTGGCCTCCTAGGTCACTTCCCCAGCCATTCTCTGTCAGACTGTGTTTTCTGGACACTGATGTATTTGCAGTTCTCTAATTACCCCCTTCTCTTCCTGCTTTGGGGCCTTTGCTCTTTCTGATCCCTTTACCAGAAATGTCTTTCTCTCACCTCTATCCTCAGTTGCCCAAATCCTGCTCATTCATCCAGGTTCTTATGCTCCTATATCCTTGCTGCAGCCATTCCTAAACCCCTCTTTCTGCCTCCAGGTATCTGCTTGCCTGCTGCTGCCTTCCCTGATGCCTCCTGGCATTTGCTTTATTGTGCTAATCAGAGTGCTCAACACCTCCTGCCTGGTGTGAGATAGTTATATTAGTTATACCCATCCTTGGTCTTACCTACTTATCTGCATTTTGAATACATGGATAGAATTTAGTTCAGAATCTCAAATAAGAGGTACAGTTAGCACACAATTAGAGGTGAATCAGTGCCCCAGTAATAAAGTTAACAATAAGGCATATGAACAGTCCTATATAGTTTCACAAAGAGTGTTCATATACATTATCTAAGTTAATCCAGAAAACAACCCTGTGTAAGAGGAGTTATCAGTCTCATATTATAGATGCTGCTGCTGCTGCTGCGTTGCTTCAGTCGTGTCCGACTCTGGGCAACCCCATAGACAGCAGCCTATCAGGCTTCTCCGTCCATGGGATTCTCCAGGCAAGAACACTGGAGTGGGTTGCCATTTCCTTCTCCAATGCAGGAAAGTGAAAAGTGAAAGTGAAGTCGCTCAGTCGTGTCCGACTCTTAGTGACCCCATGGACTGCAGCCTACCAGGCTCCTCCATCCATGGGATTTTCCAGGCAACAGTACTGGAGTGGGGTGCCATTGCCTTCTCCCACATTATAGATGAGGATATAGTAATAGTTATTATTACTACTGGGTGCTGACCCTCTACTAGGCATTAGGTTAGGGACTTTCCATAAATTACACCATTCAGTCCTTCACTGGAAATGACAGCCATGTGTACTGAACCCTTACTCTACAAACTATAATCATGTCCATTTTACAGATAAAAAAACCTGAGAATCAGAGAGATTAAACAGCTTCTTAATATTATACAAATGATCAGGGCAAAGCTGGTCTTGTACATACAAAGCTCATGTTCTTGAATCACTCATGACAAGGGCCAGCCTAGGTTTATACAAATTTCCTCAGCCATGTGAAAGTCTGGTGATTCTTTAACATATCTGTGGGTCTGCTCTGCTCAGTGCATTGGGCTAGACTTTGTGTTTGGTATGGGCATGGTAGGGACTTACAAAGACTAAGATATAGTACCTTACTTCCGAGTTGTTGTTGTTTAGTCGCTAAGTTGCATCTGAACCTTTTGGTGACCCTATGGGCTGTAGCCTGCCAGGCTCCTCTGACCATGGCATTTTCCAGGCAAGAATACTGGAGTGGGTTGCCATTTCCTTCTTCAGGGGATCTTCCTGACCCAGGGATCGAACCTGCATCTCCTGCATTGCAGGCAGATTCTTTACCACTAAGTCACTAGGGAAGCCCTTGCTTCAAAGAGGCAAATACAAAACAATTAAAATATTCTGCTTACCTATTCCTTCTCTCTCGCTCTCTTTTTTTTCCAGTGCTCTATGGTTTTTCCAGTGGTCATGTATGGATGTGAGTTTCTGTGAAGAAAGCTGAGTGCCAAAGAATTGATGCTTTTGAACTGTGGTGTTGGAGAAGACTCTTGAGAGTCCCTTGGACTGCAAGGAGATCCAACCAGTCCATCCTAAAGGAGATCAGTCCTGGGTGTTCTTTGGAAGGAATGATGCTAAAGCGGAAACTCCAGTACTTTGGCTACTTCATGTGAAGAGTTGACTCATTGGAAAAGACTCTGATGCTGGGAGGGATTGGGGGCAGGAGGAGAAGGGGATGACAGAGGATGAGATGGCCGGATGGCATTACTGACTCAATGGACGTGAGTCTGAGTGAACTCCAGGAGATGGTGATGGACAGGGAGGCCTGGTGTGCTGAGATTCATGGGGTCGCAAAGAGTCGGACATGACTGAGCAACTGAACTGACTGACTGACTTGTTACTGCTTATTTATTCATACATCTGGTGGAGATCTTGAGGGCACATGGGAGATAGACATAGAGTTAAGTCCAGAGTGGTCAGCAAAGGTAAGGGGCTAGATTAGTCCCAGAAGTGAGTGATGCTGGCCTTGTTTTTTGGAGTCAGGAGCAATGAGTGGGCTTGGAGACTTCTGGCAGCTGTTTGTGCCCAGTTTCATACTCTGGACTTGGATAGAGGTGAGAATATGGGGGTAGTGATCCAAGGCCATAGGGAGGGAGGCCAATGGCCATGCTGGAGATGCCCAGGTCACTTTGAGCAACTCCTCTCTATGACTAGGTGGATCTTTGCTCCCCTGGAAGACCACAGTATGAGTACTGGACATACCCTAGGATAAGGGTGGGAGTCCCAAGTTTGGCTCCCAAGTTGGTCACTCACCAGAAGATGACTGTGAACAAGTCATGTCCCTCGCTGACACTCCATACGACTTGCTACTGTGCTTGCGTGGTTCATGAGAGTGCTTGGCCCACTGTGAATTTACAGACAGGTGAGACACTGAGGAAGATGAGTCTCGGTTTTGCCTCCTCTGGAGTTCTCATGAGGCAGTTATGCTGATGGAAGGCACAGCAGATTGACTCACACGTAACTGACAGGAAGATGGGCACGGTTTTCTCTGTTACCCAGTTTCCAGCTCTGGAACTATTAAACCTACCAGTGAGAATCAGCAGCGACTAGCAAGTTTTGGTGGGAGTGGGTGGAGGTGATGGCTAGGATGGGGGAGCAGCACATGGAGAAAGGAGGGGGAAGGATGGATGAATGTAGTTGGGATCCACGCCTGGAAATTAATGTCATTGAAGTGAACGCTGCTCAGGTTCCAACCTGGTGAGGGAAAGGGAGAGGCCGTTGGGAAATCGGGTTCTCTCAGCTCTGCATTGATTCATCCTATGTCCCGAGGGCACCCCAGATTCTCTCCCAGCCTCAGTTTCTCCATCTGTAAAATAAGATGCTACTTTCCCAAAGGTTGCAAAAGTCTAAGGTTTTTCTCATTCAAGGGGAGTTTTCGACGGATGAATGAAAGAGACAGGAAAAACACCACAGTCTGCCCCAGACCCCTGGGGCCCAGGCCTCTTAAACCAATTTTGGAACCACTGCTTGGCAGTAGTGCGATAAAGCCAGAGGTTTCGTGTACGTCGGTGAGCGAGCGTGCGTGACAAGAGGGCTGTTAAATGAATCACTTTGTATCTAGCGGGGCAGCACCTGCTCCTCAGCCTCCAAAGGCAGCGTGAGCAACACAATCATTCAAAAGCTGCCGCTTTCCATTCACGTCTATAATTAGAGAGCGGGCTGCGCAGGCAGCTGGCGCTGCAGGGGGCAGGGCCTATCCCTTAGCCCCACCCCTTTTCAGTCTGTTCCCCGCCCTCCGCCCGAGGAGTCTCCTGCAGCCCTCACCCCGCACTAGCCCCGGGCCAGGGGCTTGGCTCTCAGCCGCAGGATTCCTTCACTTACTGCCTGGACACGGGGCCCCCCTCCGCACCCTCACCTTGGGTCCTCCTGTCAAGAAGGGTGGCTGTATTTGGGGTGGCATCCCTCTTAACCCCACCCGGCTACTCTGGCGTCCCGCCCTCCCCGCTCCCGCCTGCTCCCCCGCCCTCCCCCCCGCCCCTCCCAGCCACCTCTCCCTCTTTGTCGCATTACATAGTAATCTGAGATGCATTGGATGAGCTCCAGGGAACAGAATGTACTTGGCAGAGACGCGGGGCTTGATGTCTGCAAAATGTCGGAAACGCAGCCAAGAGCTGCTAACTGGGTCATTAACCTCCAAAAGCAAAGCGAGGACTGTAGGCCCGCTCTGCCTCCCTTCATCTCGCCAATAAAAGTGCCTCAGTGTGAGGGGAAGAAAAAGCCCAAGGTTGGCTGCTTTGATTTCTAGGCACCACAGGCAGGCCCAGCCCCTCCTCCTGGCCCGGGCTCTCTGGCCGCCCCTGCGCGGCGTCCCAGTGTACAAGTGGCCTTTGAAAGGCCTGGCCACCCTGCGGGGCCAAGCTCTCGCCTCTGGAAAGATGTTACCCGGCAGCCCTTGCCTACCGCACAGCCTCTGGCCCATTTAATTGGATCCTGGAGGAGAAATGGGAGTGGGGTGGGGAGGGATTAATGGAAAAGGTTCTAGGTCCATCCCAGATCCCAGGAAGGGTTTGTCATTCCTCTTCTGCGATGCTCCCTCTACCTCCTTCCCTCCTCCTAGTTGGCCTTCTCTTCCTCTTTCTCCTCTTCTCTCTTGTCTCCTTTCTGAGAGCAGGCTGTGGGGTGGCTGTCTGGGTACGTGGCTGGCTCCAGGAGACTTGAGCTCTGTCACTTACTGTGTGACCTTGGATGAGTCATCCATTTGTCTACTCCTTCATTCCCTTATATGTCAATTGCTGGCCACAGTAACACCTTCCTGACCCATCTAGCAAAATCATGAGGCTCAAACGTGAATGTCACTTACAAACTGCAAAGCTCTGCTTATTGTCACTGACTGACTTAGTGTCACTGACTTTTGACTCCTCTGAAAGCCCCAAGGTCCAGACTTCTTCTGGATCTGTGTATACTCCTGAAAAACATAGGAATATAAAGTAGTCTTACCATGAAGCTTCAAAGGTTTGAACACTCACAAGGGGGTAGCCCCTAAAATCCACCCCTCTCAAGCTGTCTAGCCCTGTTGGATTGCCAAACAGATACTTCCCCCTGATGTCCAAACCCACTTCTCCCACGGCTGGATAGAGAGAGAAAGTTCATGGCACTGAAACCCAAAAAGATGGTGCAGTTCCTCAAATGATGAGACCAGCTTACTTGGTGGAGGGAGGGAAGACAGTTGGCTTGGTGAGAATGGCAGAAGCCTATGCCCTGTGAGTCTGGACATCTGGGTTGTCTCATCCCAAGTCCCAAGGACTGGGAAAGTTGATTTATGCAACCCCACTCAGGAAAAGGACAGCTTATCCCTGGTGGTTCACAGAATTAGAACCAAGTCTGGCCAGGCATCAGGATTCTTCCTGCCCCATCCCTGCCGGGGTTCACTCTGCCCTCCATGTGGCCACAGCAGATCCATTCTGCCTCCTCACCATGTCTCATGTAGCCCACACTCCCCTGCTACTGAGTCTTGCCTGAAGCTTCTTTATTAAATTTACCTGGCAGACTACTTGACCTCTCATGAACTCACATTCAAATCCTTTGCTTCCTTCAAAACACAGCTCAAATGCCAACTCCTTTTTTCTAGATGTGATGTCTTTCTCTTTCAACTCTTCTTGGGACTTTTTAATACTGTCTCAGTGTAACCAACCATCTTTGTGCTTATTACATCCTTCCTGTGGAGTACACTTTTGTCTATGGATAGGAGCCGTTCATTGCTGATCTCAACTCTGAAGGTTAAGGTGACCATAGATCCTGGTTTGTCTTCCTACCTTATGCCTGTTGCCCTGATATAATTAATGTCTTCCTCTTTTACCCTGGAGTGCTCTGGTCTGGATGATAAAATCTATGGTCACCTTGTTGAGGGTTTCTATCCAAGCACCTGGCATGTTAGTAGACTTAGTAATTCTTGTGAACTGTTGTGGAGAACATGTAAGAGCTATTTCTTGGCTGATTCCCTAGGAGCCTTCAGCCATACCGTTTTTTTCAGTCTGGAGGCATTTGTTTCTCTTCCTCTTCTCTGAGGAAGAACCACAGGCGGACCTTCTGCCACTTTCTTTTTTGACAAGCCTTTCCAGGATTACCCAAAAATGTTCTGACCCAACTAAAAGTGGCTTACCTCAACCCTTCCCGTGTTTCTCAGCCTCTTTGAGTCGGGCAGCTGCTGGATATTGGAAATAGGTATCCAGCGCTAGAGAAGGTCTATGGGGTGAAGTCCTCATTTCCAACCTCAGCTGGATTTGTGGTCTTGTCCAATTTCTTTAACAGTCCAGCTCTTCAGAATTACTTTCATTTATGTAGTTGCCTTAAGAGGTCATAACTTGGAAGGCTCAGAGCTGCTTTATTACAAAATATGTAATTAGCATTCTAGGTATGGCTCAGAGGTTAGGAAAGACATGGTCCCTTGCCCTTTTGCATCATGAGTTTTCTCAAAAGTAAGTCTATTAGGCTGTTTGTTGACTTATTTTTAAAGATATCAAGCATTTGGAAATACCAGCAGGCAAGATGCCTGGCTCTGAGAATGGAGCTCCAGCATCAGGAAGCCTGGGTCTTCTTTCTCCTCCTCTGACTCATTGCTTTCTGGAGCATGAATCATACTCCCTTTCTCGGCATTGGGTCTCACTTCCTTCATCTCCCCTATAAAATGGGCGTATTTGCCATTCCTACCACACAGGAGGAGGCTGAGGCTTTAAGAGGCCTTGGTAATTATACAAAAAAAATATGATTAAAAGTAAAAATGCACTGTCAATGTATTTTGGACTCTCTGGGGGGCACGCGTGGAGGGAGTGTGAGCTGTTTTAGAATGTTGCTTTAGTGTCTGGGACACCTCAGTTCACTAAGAACAGTCTCTCTGAAACTGGAAATGGGTGGGAGAATGAGTCTCAAGATGTAGGTGGGAATGAGTCTGGGCTGTTTGAGTGGGAGTGAGTCACGTGAGCCATCAAGAAGGGGAACTGGGGAATAAACAGCAAACAGGATTATTCTATGGAGGGCTTTAATGCATGGAGGGCTTTATTGCTAGGTGGGGACATCATTCTTTCTAGAGGGCCTTGAGGGATCAGCGAAGGGGATGAGAGATGATCTCAGGGCACAGCATGATCTGCAGTGTATTTCAGTGATACATATGTCAGATGGAGGGCAGTCTCTGTCACATCCCAATTTGGCCTTAAGGAAATGGCAGCTCCCCTCCATCTGAGCTTCCATTTCCATCTTTGTAAAATAAATGGGTACCCCAAATAACTTAAATGTGGGGTTCCCTGGTAGCTCAGCTGGTAAAGAATCCACCTGCAATGCAGGAGACTCTGGTTCAATTCCTGGGTTGGGACGATCCCCTGGAGAAGGGATAGGCTATCCACTCCAGTATTCTTGCCTGGAAGAGGAGCTTGGCGGGCTGCAGTCCATGAGGTCACAAAGAGTAGAATACAACTGAGGAACTAAGCACCACACAGCAGATGCTACAGTGAAGACCACAAGAAGATAGAGTTTGTGTGTGTGTGTGTGTGTGTGTGTGTGTGTAATGTGTAAGAGGCTCTCACTGCTCTGTTTGACAAAAAGCCATGTCGGACAGCCTTGCTCTTTGGGTAGGAAGCCTGACCAGTCTCCAGAGCTCAAGCAGGTCTGAAGGACTCCCTGTGTGTCCAGAGCTTAGAGATCTTTCTTCAGGTCCCAACACAGCACATCTGTACTTAGGGCCTGGTCAGCAACCTCTTTCTAGACTTGTCTGCTGCCTACTTCCTAGTCGGACCATGGCAGCTGATATTTGAGAAGACTGCATTGAAGTTCATGCTAAACAGCTGTTCCTCAAGATGCTTCAGATCTCTCCCACTCCTATATGAGGTTTCCAGGAAGCCTTATACCATCCAAGACTACACGGTTTGGGGCCTCAGAAATCTCCCCTGAAAATACGATTTGACGATATGCCTTGACATTTACCAAAGTACACTGTAATACTGGTATGTAGAAGGTTCTTTATTGTGAAACTGCTATCCCTATATTGTCTGATAAGTTATTTAATGGTTTTTATGTAAAGACTCACACAGAAAATCCTCAGTGAACTCATATGATAAATAAGAATATATCATTAAAAGTGGGCTTTTTGGGTCATTTGGGGGTTTGCAATAGTTCCCTTAGTTTCAGGGATAATTACATGGATGCTCCTTATAGTTGGTTTAAAAATTAGTTATCCTGTTTTGGTTAGCTTTCTCAATTTTTTATCCATGTGCTGCTGCTGCTAAGTCACTTCAGTCGTGTCCGACTCTGTGTGACCCCATAGATGGCAGCCCACCAGGCTCCCCCATCCCTGGGATTCTCCAGGCAAGAACACTGGAGTGGGTTGCCATTTCCTTCTCCAATGCATGAAAGTGAAAAGTGAAAGTGAAGTCGCTCACTCGTGTCCGACCCTCATTGATCCCATGGACTGCAGCCTACCAGGCTCCTTCATCTCGGGTTTTCCAGGCAAGAGTACTGGAGTGGGGTGCCATTGCCTTCTCCTTTTATCCATGTAGGTTTATGTAAATAAGTAAATAAATAAGGAAAGGTTCAGTTGGACCCGAGGCATTGTGTGAAGTAGAGAAATAAGTCCACTTATGAGCAGTGAACTGATGGAGGCCCTCATAACTTTAGTTGAAGCAAAAGATCTAATTTTCAGAGCATCATGAATGAAAGCATCTTTTGCTTAAACTACTGTCTTAGGGCTCCTGTGTTTGAGTTTCAGCTTCATGTGACAAGGTTTGACGGGACTGTGATTCTCTGTAAGCAGTGAAAGGACGCAATAATAATTAGAAGAAGAAAATGTAAATAATCCAGTGAGGTTAAGAGATTAGCAGGTATGAAGGTTATATGGTGAGAGTGACATGTAGCCCCCAAGGACACCATAAGCCAGATTGATTCTGTCAACTACTGTGTTGTCTTGAGATGTGTGTCTCAGTGTTTATTAAATGCGAGAGGAGTGCAGTTGAGCTCTGAGGTCTCTTGTAGACTTCACTTTCTTTTTGCCTACAAGTCAGAGTCTACATGAGTTGACTGATGGATCACCCCAGTCCTCCTTGAAGTCTATAAGCCAGCTAAGAAACTGATGTTCTCTCCCTTTCCTGTAGCCCCCTCACCACACCCTCACTGCTGGTGTCTGAAGGGCCTATCTGGATGGAAGTGGGGATGTCGCTGGACATTTGACATAAGCTCTTCTTCTCCCTGAAGGACGTGTATTATTCACTGAACAATGAGTGACTAAATGAATGACAAGCTACCCTGAGCCTGTATTACATGGATTCTCTAAAAACATTTTAAATTGAATTTCTAAGATGCTAGAAACCCACAGACTCAGAATGTAAAATGTGAACGGAATCTGACAGATTGTGTGGTTCAACTCCTCCACTTGATATATGAGGAAACTGAGGCTGAAAGAGTCTTACTCTTGGAATTTGGCCCAAGACACAGAGCCAAAAACCCTCAGAGTCAGGGCTGGACTCTGAGTCTGCACTATTCCTTGGTGCTTATTTTTTGCTACTAACTGGGTTGCAATGGATAAATCTTTTGCTAGGCGACCCAGTTGCTAAGCTTTGATTGCATCATCCCTGGGCTAAAAAACCTTTGTGGATTTCTGCTACCCACTCCTAATTTAAGGTTCATTTTGTGTCATTATTTGGGCTGCATCTATATCTGCCACCACATTTTTTTTTTTTTTTTAAGTAGATTTTCCTTTGTGGATAGTGAGGTAGGGAGAGGCAGACAGGTGATCTTGCCCAAGCTGCTTTGACTATCTCTGACACTCTGAACCTGGTTAACCTTTTCCTGATTTCTCAGTTCTTAGCAGTTTTTCTGTGCAAGAGCTTAGGTGTCACATTTCCTGACTCCTTATCTCTGAAGGATCAGTTAGTCATTTTATTTTCTTGTTAGTGGGAAGAAAGCTTGAGCTGTAAAATGGGGTCTTCAGCAGTTTAACTGGACTATGAGCAGAATTCTATAAGATAAGGCGAGAAGGACCAATCGTCTGTCTTTCAGGTCAGCACACAAGGTTCCAATGACACCAGCCAGCCCTCTGGTGAAGAAGGTTGAGATTGTCCTCCCAGAGTTTCCCACCAAGGTCCTTAATTCTGCTCCAAGAGTGCCCTCTGCTGGCCTGGAGCAGGCTCCAGCAGTCTCGACCTTCTTGGAAATGGGGCCAACAGGAACTCTGAAAGGATGAAAAAGGATTGGGGTTTCCTTGAGACATGGGTTCCCCTTCAGGGAAGCTCTGTGCTATGCCTGTTTAAACACAAGCTCAAAATAAGATGGATCCATTCCATGAGGTCTCCCCATTTCTCATTCCTTCTATTTCAATTTCTTTCTTTTGTCTCATCTTGTTGATAAGAAAGAATTTGCTGTAGCAATTCAGCCTAAAAGATTATCTTGTAGTGGAAACATATGATTTGGGGAAACTGGATCTAGGGAAATGGACATAAAATTAGGAATTCTACCTTTTTCTTGAGGCCTAATGGTAGGGTTACAAAGAACAACTTCCTAAAATAACTTCTAATCTCAGATTGTATTACTCCTTAGGTTAAAAACTTTCATCAGTCATTCATTGCTCATTAAATTAAGTCAACAGTCTTTACCTTACACTCAAGGTATATTTATAAATTCATAATGCATGATTTTGTTAGCATTTCATTTATCAAGGCTAATAGCATGCTTATTTCAAATAAAAACTTTACCTTGATCTAGTTTTTAGGAAATGAAAATGTATTGAAATTTTTAAAAGTATATTTGAATATCAAAGGCCTACATTTCACATTAAAAATCAGGCTCAGCAAATACTTAATCTGCTTATAATTTTTGAACAAGGCAAAAGACCTTGCTTAAATAATTAGCTTTTCAAACAGAAGCAATAATTGATAGATTGAATCCTATCGTTAGCATTGAGTTTAGTCCTAACATGTTCTTTGGAGGGAAGCAAGGTAAAACTTATTGGACATTTAAAAAGTTCAGGGTGTTAATACTATTTGAGGCGCCATGTAGACAATGGACAGGGGACGCTGGTGGTAAAGAACCTGCCTGCCAATGCAGGAGACATAAGAGATGAAGGTTCAGTCCCTGGGTCAGGAAGATCCCCTGCAGGAGGGCATGACAACCCTCTCTAGTACTCTTGCCTGGAGAATCTCATGGACCAAGGGGCCTGGTGGGCTACAGTTCATAGAGTTGCAAAGAGTCAAACACGACCGAAGCGATTTAGCACACACATAGGTGATGGAAAGACACTGGCTAGGACTATACTTATTGAATAAACAGAGGCAGTAATATGGTAAACACTGAAATTATGTTGAAAAAATGGAATACTAAAGCTGGATGAAACCTTAGAAAAAGTTTCACCCTTTTATAACCCAGATGGTACAATAAAACCTAGGAAGAAAAAAATTTCCTCCCAATTATTGGAGGGGCCCAGATTGGAATCTGGGTCATCTAATTTTCAATCTAGAGGTTTCACCACTCCCCAGCTGCCTTCCTACAAAGGTATGAAAAAGGACCTATCAGTAAGAAATCCTACCGTGCATTCATAAACTACTGCCTCAATCTCAATGAAATTTAAAAAATGTATATTTCCTAACTCAGTCTCTGTCCCATTCCATTATATACTGAAGAGGCTAAGAAATGAGGCATTCAGATCTTTTCCTCACTCTGACCCTTCGTTCTGTTTATACATGGGCTGGCCAGATGTGAGAGAAATAAAACAAACATTTGCAGCTGTTGAGGGGGAGGTGGGGAGGGTGGAACCCTTGAGGTTTCCAAGTTTTGATCTGACACATCAGAACACATTGGATTTTTACTGCTGGCTTAGAGTTTACTGCCTTTAACTCCCTCTACAACGCCCGGAGGTTGTCACTTCATGTTGAAGCTTGTGCTGATTGACGCTGAGGGCTTCTGGAGCTAACTTCAGCCATCACCAGGAGGTCCAGGTGACCAAGGCAGCTACTGCTCCATGACAAGTTTGGGGATTCCTCCATTCGCATCCTCTGCATTCCTTGATGCCAGGTCTGTGGTTCTCCCTGGCAGGCAGAGGCCAGGAGGGGCTTTGTTTGAGAGACAGTGTATTCTAGTGAGCAGAGCATGGGCTTCAGGATTATGTAAGACTAAGTTTTAATCCTGGCCCAGCCATTCACTTGTCATGTGATTTGGAATTAGTTGTCTTAAGTCCAAGCCTTATTATCCTGCTTTTCCTTAAGCTAGGAATACTAATATTTTTCAAAGTGAAAGGAGTTAGTGACATACTGTATTTGAAGCTTATGGTATGTAGGAGTGTCCAGTATATCATCTATGACTATTATTTCCAGAGGAGCCTATATGAATGATATAGTTACTAATTTGTGAGGATCTAGAGGACAGCATTAGGTCCTTACCCTTATGCTATTTCTAGGGGCTGCAAAATGTGATGACTTATTGTTACTATTAATAATAATTATCAATGATCAATAATAGTCTATTCTATTTGTATGTTTTAAAAATTTTTCAAGGTACTTTTTTCCATTTTATTGTGAAAAATTTTAAATCTGTAGCAAAGATGAGAAAATTCTTTAACACCCATAGACCCACTTTTTAGATTCTATCATTAACATTTTACAGAACTTGCTTTATTATTTATCCATTCCTTTATCCATCCACCAATCCACATTTTATGTATTTCAAAGTAATTTGCAGGCAACAGTACATTGCCTTCTTAAATTCTTCAGCATTTGCTGGAGATCAATATTTGTTGACTGTTTAAAAGTATACATTTATATACAATGAAATGAATAGTTTTTATTATACAGTCACTAAACTTTGACAAATGAGTACATCTGTGCATCTCATATCCCATTCGTGTCAATCACGATCTTCCCCAACTAGGAGAAAACTCTGTTCTGATATTTTTCACCATGGATTAGTTTGACCTGTTCTAGAATTTCATACTAATGGAATAATACAGTACTGTATGTACTTGTCTGTGTAAGTCTAATTTCGCTCAATGTAATGTTTTCAATTACTCATTCTCATTACTGGATGTATTGGCAGTTTGTTCATTCCCACTATAAAGCTATCTTTAGTAAGTGATGCACATACCTCGTTGAAAATACTGAGTTGGTAAAAAAGAAAAAGCTTGTATGTGTGTACAAAAGGCGAAAATCTGGAAGGATAATCACTAACCCACACATGGCCTTTACCTCTGAGACACACAATTGAAGCAAGAGGAAGAAATGGGGAATTTTTTTCTTGAATGTAGACATTTTTATATTGGATGAAATTTTCACACATATATAGAGGTTTAAAAGGGGCTTCCCAGGTGATGCTAGAGGTAAAGAACCCACCTGCCAACACAGGAAACATAAGAGATGCAGGTATTATCTCTGTGTCGGGAAGATCTGCTGGAGGAGGACATGGCAACCCACTCCAGTATTCTTGCCTGGAGAATCCGTGGACAGAGGAGCCTGCTAGGCTACAGTCTGCTGCTGCTGCTGCTGCTGCGTCGCTTCAGTCGTGTCCGACTCTGTGAGACCCCAAAGATGGCAGCCCACCGGGCTCCCCCATCCCTAGGATTCTCCAGGCAAGAACACTCGAGTGGGTTGTCATTTCCTACAGTCTACAGGGTCGCAAAGAGTCAGACATGGCCGAAGCAACTGAGCTTTAGGCACGCACGCACACAGAGATTTAAAAATATAGAACAAGTATTTTTAAAACAAAGAACAAGGGAACTAAGCTTCTTGTGGGATGGGAAGAGGTTGAGGGATGTGAATCTGGGCTCTCCCTCTGCCATACCTCCATATTCACCTCTGTATTCACCTCCATACCTCTGGGGTCAATAGAGCCTCAAAAATGAGTAGGGATGGTGAGCTCTGGATGAGAAGAATACTTAGTGAAAAGGTGCATCTGAGCCATAAAATATGGACAGGTTTTGAGGGAAAAGAAAGTTATAAAGCATAATTAAGATGATTGAAAGAAAGAATTCTGAAAGAAGGCTACTAGGATTAGAAAAGCCCAGCAAGTAGAACCATAGAACCCTACTGTAAATGGCTTTAAGGAACATTAAGGGCCTCCTCTATTTTGAAAGGTTAATGCGGCCCTACTTAAGAAAATGACAAGTAACCTCATTTAATCATTGAACTTTAGAGCTAACGTCAGAGATCTTGGAGATCATCAAAACTCGTCAAGGGCAGGTCCGTGTCTGTGTTTCCTGCAAACAGTGCCAGCTACAGTGCATACGTGCATGCTCAGTCGTGCCTAACGCTTTTCGACCCCATGGACGGTAGCTCTCTGTCCATGGAATTATCCAGGCAAGAATACTGGAGTGGGTTGCCATTTCCTTCTCCAGGGAATCTTCCTGACCCAGAGAATCAACCTGCACCCCTTGTGTCTCCTGCATTTGCAGGTGAATTCCAGGTGGCACTAGTGGTAAAGAACTCGCCTACCAATGCATGAGACATAAGAGACGTGGGTTCGATCCCTGGGTCAGGAAGATCCCTTGGAGGAGGACACAGCAACCCATTCCAGTATTCTTGCCTGGAGAATCCCATGGAACGAGGAGCCTGGCAGGCTATAGTCCATAGGGTTGCAAAAAGTCAGACACAACTGAAGCGACTTAGCATCCATGTACCCGGGAAGCCTGTACTTAGGTGCTATTTAGTGAAAGAGTGACTTCAATCCTGGCTCCCATTTTACAGATATGGAAACTGAGACATAAACTGACGCTTGCTCAGAAGAGCGCCTATCTTACCCAGAGGATAATAGCCAAGCATTACTGGTGTCCCCTGAGATACCACCGTAAGTTCAGTTCAGTTCACTCACTCAGTCATTCCCCATGGACTGCAGCACACCAGGCCTCCCTGTCCATCACCAACTCCCAGAGCTTGTTCAAACTCATGTCCATTGAGTCAGTGATGCCATCCAACCACCTCATCCTCTGTCATCCCCATCTCCTTAAATCTTTCCCAGCATCAGGGTCTTTTCCAATGAGTCAGTTCTTTGCATCAGGTGGCCAAAGTATTGGAGTTTCAGCTTCAGCATCAGTCATTCCAATGAATATTCAGGACTGATTTCCTTTAGGATTCACTGGTTTGATCTCCCTGCAGGCCAAGGGACTCTCAAGAGTCTTCTCCAACACCACAGTTCAAAAGCACCAATTCTTTGGTGCTCAGCTTTTTTTACAGTCCAATTCTCACATCCATACACGACTACTGGAAAAACCATAGCCTTGACTAGAGGGACCTTTATCATCAAAGTAATGTCTCTGCTTTTTAATATGTTGTCTAGGTTGTTCATAACTTTCCTTCCAAGAAGCAAGTGTCTTTTAATTTCATGGCTGCAGCCACCATCTGCAGTTATTCTGGAGCCTAAGAAAATAAAGTCTGTCATTATTTCCATTGTTTCCCCATCTATTTGCCATGAAGTAATGGTAATGGATACCTTGATCTTAGTTTTTTGAATATTGAGTTTTAAGCCAGCTTTTTCACTCTCTTCTTTCACTTTCATCAAGAAGTTTTTTAGTGCCTCTTTGCTTTCTGCCATAAGGGTGGTGTCATCTGCATATCCGAGGTTATTGATATTTCTCCTGTCATTCTTGATTCCAGCTTGTGCTTCATCCAGCCTAGCATTTTGCATGATGTACTCTGCATATAAGTTAAATAAGCAGGGTGACAATATACAGCCTTGACATATTCCTTTCCCATTTTGGAACCAGACTATTGTTCCATGTCCGGTTCTATCTATTGCTTCTTGACCTGTATACAGATTTCTCAGGAGGCAGGGAAGGTGGTGTGGTATTTCCATCTCTTTAAGAATTTTCCACCGTTTGTTGTGATCCATGCAGTCAAAGGCTTTGACGTAGTTAATAAAGTAGAAGTGTTTTTCTGGAACTCTCTTGCTTTTTCTATGATCCAACAGATGTTGGCAATTTGATCTCTTGTTCCTCTACCTTTTCTAAATTCATCTTGAATATCTGGAAGTTCTTGGTTCATGGACTGTTGAACCACCATAAGAGATAGCTTCAAATTATATTTGAGAGATCTAGGTTAAATATAAGGAAGACTTTCTTGGAAGAGAGGGTTGTGAAACCTCTGTTTCTTAGAAATCTTTAAGAATTTAAGAGTCTCCCATGTTGAAAGAGTTTAAATGTGGCAATACATGCTGGGCTAGAAGACCTCTCATTTCCTCCTAATTAAAAAACAAAACAAAACAAACAAAAAAATGACTTGGATACCTTCTTGCAGGTCTGACCCCTAGTGGTCATCATCTCTGGGTTGCGCCAAATGGAGAAAAGGCCAAGAAAAGGAGGAAAACCCAGACTTTGTTTTGGGAATTGCTAATGGGAATTGGGGTCTTCCCAGGTGGCACAGTGATAAAGAATCTGCTTGCCAATACAGGAGACATGGCTTCGATCTGTGGTTTGGGAAGATCCCCTAGAGAAGGAAATGGCAACCCACTCCAGTATTCTTGCCTGGAGAATTTCATGGACAGAGGAGGCTGGTAGGCTACATACAGTCCGTGGAGTTGCAAAAGAGTAGGACATGACTTAGCAACTGAACAACAAGAAACAAAATGAAGCTTAGAAATGTCCTAGTCAAATTATGTAATGAATAATTAAACCACATGAATAGAAATGACTTCCACCATGAGTGACTATGTAGTAAAGCTTGAAGTAGAGCCCAGGACATTTTGCTGGTGCTCTAGATTCAGGATTCAACTCCTACATCTTCCAGAGTTTCGCCTTCTGTGAACCTGGAAACTGGACTCTGGCTGGATATTTGGGTTTCAAATACACCTATGGCCCTATTCACTAGCCATTCAAGAGAAGCTATTTTCTTAAACTTGCGGAGTATAGAGAAATAATCTGTTCTGAGCACTGTGTCATGGACAGATGACCTCAGACAAACTACTGTCCTCTCTGAGCCCTAATTTATTCAGACAGGGGGGACCTGTGTGATCACTGAGGGCTAGGGCTGTTCTGGAGCAAATGGCTAAGGTTTTCAAGCGTATGTTGTATCTTGGCACAGTGAAGTGGAAGTGAAAGTCACTCAGTTATGTCTGACACTTTGCAAACCCATGGACTATACCGTCCATGGAATTCTCCAGGCCAGAATATTGGAGTGGGTAGCCTATCCCTTCTTCAGGGCATCTCCCCAATCCAGGAATTGAACCAGGGTCTCCTGCATTGCAGGCAGATTCTTTACCAACTGAGCTATCAGGGAAGCCCATCTTGCTTCAGAGTTTCTCCCAAATGGTGGTATTGTTACCATTATCAAAGCACTCCTCGCTTTTGGAAAAGTTATCCCTATTCTGGGATCTTCAGAATCCTGTAGGAGGGGGATTCACAGGGAGATCTATGAACTTTCCAAAGACAAGTGCAGTTGTTAACGCATCTGTGCATTTTCTTGGAGAAGGGAAAAAAAAAAAAAAAACAACTTTGCAGAAAAATCTCCTTAGATGTCATCAGAAGGGTCTAAGACCACTTCACAATCTATATAAATCCTTGAGTTAACCTTGGAATGAGGTTTCCAAGAAAGTGAAGGACATGAGCTCTCTTTTCATAAAGTTAGACTTAGTGTCTCGTTAGCCACTTGTTGACATAGAGACAGCAGGTATACACTGCCTGTGCATTTCATGGTCCAGGAATTCAGTCCTCATTCTCTCCTTCTCTCTCATTTTGCGGAGCGCTCATTAGTCAGTAGATGTAACTCCACGTAACTGACAGAAGCCCTTCACTCCCTTTGTAAAGCCTTCTGACAGATGCCCATAGCACACTAAGTACTCCGAGCTATGAGGCTGCTCTCCTGTCCTGTGTTCATCTCCTCCCATCAGTTGAATTGTATGCTTACCAAGGGTCAACTGATTTTTTTCACAAAGCTTGTTTATGCCAAGTGCATTAGTTAATATATTACTTAAATGTTATAAAAACAAAGTATGAATGTGAAAATAAGAGATTGTTTCAATGAAAATTAAATTATTTGCTTTGGAAAGGCTAGAAAATACAATTAGTTTGTGGGTGAAACAACTGAAAAGATGACAAAAATTAATATCTAGAAGAATTCTTCAAGTTTTTATAAATACTTGCTTCATTAAGACAAATAAAAGCAAGCAAAATAAAAACAAAAACTGGAAACTGGAAATAATGGAGAATAGGTTATGGGAGTGGGTTATTCAAGAAAAATTGAGAAGGAATTCCGGAATTGGAAAATGCATGCTTAAAGAAAGAACTTGGCATACTGACCGGCAAATCAATGTCTTGTATTAAAATATAAGGATTCCAATGATTCCCAGATTTAACCACCTTTTCTGATTATCTGACACAGGTGTTTCTTTAGTTTTAAGAGGGAACTATCAAAGTGAGGTCCAAGAGAACTGGCTTGCTTATGTCTCCTGAGTACTAATCTCTTGAAGGTTTGGCCTTTTTAAACTTGCCATAAAATCTCTTTTTACTCTTGTAAATCTATTTCTTCCTTTAATTTTTTTATTTTATATTGGAGTAAACTGAGGAGCAACATTGTGATAGTTTCAGGGGTACAGTGGAGTGACTCAACAATACATACGTGCGGATCTGTTCTCCCCCCAAACTCCCTTCCCATCCAGGCTGCTTTCTAACCTTAAGCAGAGCCCCCTGGGTCATACAGTAGGTCCTTGTTGGTTTTCCATTTTATTTCTTTTTAATTTTTGGGGGTTTCTTTCCTAGGGTTTGTTTTTTTTTAATTAATATTTGTTTATTTGGCTGTATCAGGTCTTAGTTGCAGCACACAGGATTTTCATTGCATCATGTGGGATCTTTCTTTTTTAAATGTTTTATTTTGTATTGGGGTATAGCTGATTACAATGTTGTGATATTTTCAGGTGAACAGGGAAGGGACTCAGCCATACATGTACTGTATCCATTTACCCACAAACTCCCCCCTATCCAGTATCCAGGCTGCCACATAACATTGAGCAGAGTTGCATGTGCTATACAGTAGGTCCTTGTTAGTAATCCGTGTTAAATATAGCAGAATGTACATGCCTGTCCCAAATTCCCTAACTATCCCTTCCCTTCATCCTTCCCCTCTGGTAATCATAAATTCGTTCTCTAAGTCTGTGAGTCTCTTTCTGTTTTGTAATAAGTAAGGTATTCACTTGTAACATTTATTTTTATATTCCACATGTAAAGGATTTCACATGATATTTCTCTTTCTCTGTATTCCTTTAAGTCTATTTCTTGCAAGCACTCATTATAGACCTTTCCCCCCTTGAACGCAAGCACCAAGCATTCATCATTCAAAACTTGTATTAAATTAATGTTTGTTCACCTTACCAAATTGGTTGTATTCACTCAAAATCTGGAAACATATTCAGTGTTCATTCTGTTAAGATTTCAACAATGTGGGTCACATGTAGTTGCTATCAACATTACACTCTCCCTTTATAGACTGTATTAGCCACAAATGTGGATATGCCCTTTGCTTAGCCTTGCCTTCTGAGGAAACATTATACCTAATATGAGAAAAATGAACTGTGCAAAAATATTCATTACACCATTGTATATTTAAAAAATATCAAAACCTGCTTAAATTATTTTGTAAAGGGGTAATCATTTTATTATGATATTTTGGTCAAATATCATGTGGTAGTTATTACTGATTGTATAGTCAGAAAATGATAATTATGAAGAATTTTGGTCATAATTATTGAAAAAATATTTGTGATAGTAAATTAAGTGAAGAAAGAAAAATGCAAAATGGAATGAACCTCATGATTACAAATGTAATAAATGTATACATGAAATTGATAATCTGGGGAAGAGTTAGGATTTTTACCTTTTTCCTGTTTTCACTTGTTTCATTCTTTCAATGATTAGAAAAATCCCACATTATGCAACTATTCACCAGTTTTTCAACCTTGGTGTCCTGGGAGGCCTTGAGATGTCTGAGGTTTGATGTAGAGCTGCCCAGAACCACAGAATTACCCCCCAGAGGAGTGAGGATTAGGCAAGAACGCCCTGAATTATGGATGGAACGGGCTGGAAAGTACCTTTGAGGTCATACTAGTCCAATGCCCTCATTCTACAAATAACATTTATTATAGCACTTACTAGCAGTTTGACCTATACAAGTTACTTACCTGCTTTATACCTTGGTTTCCTCACCTGCAAAATGGAATAATAAAAGTCCCTATGACCACTGCTTGCTATGAACCTTAAATGATAAGAATGTAGTGCATGGCACAGAGTCAGCCCTCAATCAATGTTAGTTATCAGTATGACAAAAGTTAGTGGTTGAGTTGAAGCCAGAATTCAGGTTTCCTGACTCCTTCATTGTGGTTATTTCTATCACACCAAACCACAGACTTTTCATCCTAGTCCAGGCTGCAATCATTTGCTTTGCTGTGTACTGGGTAAGAAAAAACCACTTGCAGTAACACTGAGGATGTTATGATTTGACTTAACTCTTGTTAATCAGGTAACTAACAGAATACACTGCAGTCAGGACTCCATATGAAAATTGTCTGGGATATTATACTGAACTGAACTGAAAATATGCCTTAAATAAGACAGAACTTAGCTCAAGTCCTATGCTGATTTATGTCCTGCTTGATTTCTTGATCTGCTCTTGCTTTTACGAACCTTGGTTTTTGTATTGGCAAGATGAGGATTAATAGGTATAATCCCACCCGTGCATCTTTGGAGTTGCCATATGTGAAAGAGCTTTGTAAAATGTAAAGTGGAATGCAATTCAAAGTGGTGATTTTGTTTTTTAAAATTGTTTTATTTTAAAAGCATCTATATAGTACATTCTATGTGCTGGGCATTATTCCAAAAAGACTTTACAAGAATTAATTGAATGAATCTTCATAGCAGTCCTATAAATTAGGTATGATTATCCTACTCAGGGAGGTGCAAGAGATTAAGGAATTTGCTCTATATCACAGAGCTGGTAAGGGGTGGCACTGAGATTGAATTTAGGACTTTGTAGTCTAGCCACCGAGTCCATGCATAGTTCTTATGCTGCTTTATTATCACTGAGCATGCCTTGGCCTAAACGTAAAGAAACATAGTTTCTAGAGTCTGTTCCCCTTCCTTACAAGGTTTGATTCTACATAGTCCGGTCCAATGCAATGCAACCCAATGCAGTCTCATTCTATCCAACCCAATTCTATTCATTCCAAGGCATTTCAGCTCAAGAAGTACTCTTTTGAAAGTTGAACTTATGCCCACAGTCACTGCCTTAAGCAGTGTGAGCATTAACAGGAGTAGGACCCAAGACACTTGGGTTTTGATGATGGTAAAATATAGGGTGAATAAGTCAGTCTCCAGGAAGAATGTCAAATCTAGAACTGTTAGGCTCAGAATTAAGGTGCTTTGTAAATTCTCACCTTTCCACTGCTCATTAAATAAAAAGTGGTGCAGCCATTGGGGAGATAGGGGGCTCTTGTGACCACAGAGTTTGGGTAAGAGACAAGTTGGAAAAATAGGTACCCAGGACTTCTGAAAAGTAAATGATCTTTCGTTTATGTGTTCAACACTGGGACCATTGCTCTCTATCTGGTTCCAGACTGTGTGGCTAGTAGTCTCTATGTTAAGCTAAGATGGAAGTCATCTCAGTGGCCTGGTATGTGTGATTTCTTATTCCTCCTACTCCACTAGTGTTCCGAGGAAAACCTGTCTATTGATGGGATTTTCTACCTTTTAACCATTAGAAGAGACAGTCCATATAAAAACATCTTGCATGATGTGTGGCATAGCTGGTGCTCATAAGGTAATAAATATTACCACTGTTATCCAAAAGCTTTGTCACTTGGCCACTTTTTCATAATTCCTTTTGAGAGAGAGACTTTGAATGGCCCCACAGACCTGACTGCATATGACAATCATTTGTCTCTTATAGAGGGCTCTGTGTTTCTGTTCCAAGAAGAGAAGTGGGACACGCCAGGCTGAGCATCACAGATCATGCTCCTGCTTGTCCAGTGGCCACGCTGCCCAGCATAGGAATATTCCCCATGGGTAAACTGTTCCCTTACACAACATTTTTGATGTTACACAATTAAAAAGGCTTGCACATTAAAATGTGAGGCATGTGTAAGTACCTCATAATTAACTGCTGTCTATTTAACCAGACAGCTCCAGCAAGTTAATTTGATGTCTGTTACGAGACTTAATAATTGTCAGTGATTTTTTAAAAACAATTTACTGGTATAATCATTAACTACCCCTAGATTATCTTGTCAAATTGATAATTAAATGCCTCAAAATTCATTACAGAGTCAGTATATTAATAGGAATGTAATTAAGTAATGTTTGCTTATGTAATCTAGAGTTTATTATCTGTACACTTATTTATCTTTTCCACACTTATCAGATCTTCCTAAGGACCTCTTCTGAATCAATAGAAAACCAAGAATCAATAAATGTCTTGTTAGATCCAAATGAGCAACTTAATTGAGAGACTGTGAAATAAACATGGATTCTTCATATCTGTGAAGAGGGAGGAGAGATTATTCCTATTACCTACTAAGATTATTAGTTGGGAAAACAGAATTCTTTTCATTGTTTCTTTTGTTTCCTTCTCAAATCCTTCTTTCTTTCCCTCCTTTCCACCTCTCCATTCCTTTCCTCCCTTCCTGATTTCTTCCTTCTCTTTTTTCTTTTTTTTTCTTTTCTTCCTTTAATCACACATGTAAGTGCCTGCTATATGCCAGCCATTGTGTAAGACAGTGAGGATATATATAAGGTATGATTCTAGTCTATCCTAGCCAAGGAGAGAAACCTGTAAAAAATTGCAGTGCAACAGTTAATGCTAGCCTGGAGGCATGAACAAAGTGCTAAGGAGCACAGAGGCAGGAACAACTAACTGTATTTGTAGTTAGGGAAAAGTTCTCAAAGTGGGTGACATTTGAGCTTGCCAGAGATCAGGATGTAGGAGTTTCTCGGAGCGAAAAAGTGTGAGAGGGGCATTCTAGGTGGAGGGAATCACATCTGCAACAAAGTGCATGGACCACTCTGGAATGAGATGAAAAAGGATGCATTTTAAAAATTAATTTTTACTGGAGTATGGTTGATTTACATTGTTCTGTTACAGCAACACTGTAGGGCACAATGAATCACTTATACATACACACACATCCGTTTCTTTAGGTGTACAGCAAATGAATCACATACATATGCATATATGCACTCTAGTTTTAGATTCTTTTCTCCTATATGTCATTACAAAGTATTGAGCAGAATTCCTTGACCTGTGCAATAGGTTCGTATTAGCTTTGATCTGCTAAGTATCATGATCAGAAGCTGTATTTTTCGAAGGATATCTTGGAGGATAGAGTAGCAATTTTGGTAGCTCTCAGTTACACAGCTACAATGTCCAGGGGCTTGGGCTAGGAGCCTCCAGTCCTCCAGACATGCATTCAGATTGCAGTCTGGGCCTCTGGCCTGCCGGTGCCTTCCACAGTCTCTCCTCCTGGTGATCATCATGTATGTCCAGGGTTTTACAGGTTTCCTCAGATGTCTGCTCTATTGTCATTGTAAAAGTACTCATATTACATTTCAGATCACATATTCAAATTTTGAGTTTGATGAATAACAACATATTTCAACCTGTGTCTCAAAAAAAAAAAAAAAATCCATGGTTTAGTTTGGTTATTCCCAGAAATGCTCTGACATGCCCAGGAGCAACAGAAGTCAAACTCAAGGATGTTTGGTTATATGAACAACCCTAGATAAAATTTAGAAAGGAAAGAACCTTAAATTTAAGTGAATAGCTTTCAACCTCTATATAGAAATTAGTCATTCATCACCTTCTCATCCTTCATCACTACTGAGTCAGTGGTAATAATTTTTGTCCTTACTAAGTGTTAATCACTATAAAAGTGACTGCCTGCGTGGAGCTTCCCCTGACAAGATGGCTTGGGTGACTTTTGGGGAAGAAGGGAAAGAGGGAGAGAGAAAGAGTGGAAATAAAAAATGTATTCTGGTATTCAAAAATATATTGACTGTACTCAGCAAGTAGAAAATGCGTTCAAAGTCTCTGAAGATTCCTTTTCATGATGCTTGGCAATCAATTTCATATCCTGATGCTATTCGTAAGTGTAGGCCCATGGAAGAATCTGCTCGGAGGTAACTCCTTGCCCTAGGAAATAAGTACAGTGCATTTCTGATACAGATGAGCTCTGTGTGTGACAGGCCTCCCTACATGGTATGCACTATGACCAGCAATGTTTTAAAATGACTAAGAAAGATCTAGAGATTGTCATACTGAGTGAAGTAAGCAAGACAGAGAAAAAGAAATATTGTATCATATCAATTATATGCAGCATCTAAAAATAAAAGTTCAATAAAATGAACTTATTTACAGAACAGGAAGAGACTCATAGATTTAGGGAATGAATTTTTGGCTACCAGGAAGGAAGACAGAGGGCAAGGGATAGTTAAGGAGTATGAAGTTGACATGTATCCACTGCTATATTTAAAATGGATGACCAACAAGGATCTACGGTGTAGCACAGGGAACTCTGCCCAATGCTATGTAACAACCTAAATGGGAAAAGAATTTGAAAAAGAATAGGTACATGTATATGTATAACTGAATCACTTTGCTGTACATCTGAAACTATCACAACATTGTTAATCAACCATAAAGTGAAGTTGCTCAGTTGTGTCCGACTCTTTGCAACCCCATGGACTGTAGCCTACCAGGCTCCTCCATCCATAGGATTTTCCAGGCAAGGGTACTGGAGCGGGTTGCCATGTCCTTCTCCAGGGGATCTTCCTGAACAGGGATTGAACCCAGGTCTTCTGCATTGCAGGTTGACACTTTACCATCTGAGCCCCCAGGGAAGCCCATAAATCAACTATACTCCAATATAAAATAAAAAGTTAAAAAATAAAATGACAAAGATGATCACATTAGACAAGGTCAGGGGGGCTCAAAGTCAATGGCTAAGAGATCCTGTGAAAGTTCCTCAGTTGTATCTGACTCTTTGCAAACCCATGGACTTTAACCTGCCAGGCTCCTCTGTCCATGGAATTCTCCAGGCCAGAATACTGGAGTGAAGAGCCATTCCCTTCTCCAGGGGATCTTCCCAACCCAGGGATCAAACCCAGGTCTCCTGCGTTGGGGGAGGATTCTTTACCATCTGAGCCACCAGAGAAGCCCAAATGATCCTGAGGGTAAACATTCTCTAAACTCTGAGCCTGAAAGTATTCAGAAGTAACAAAAGACCTTCTATAAATACAAAATAGCTTTACTTAAAAAATTATAGACTTATGCAAAGCAGAACTTCAAATCTTACTCTGAGATCTATTGTAATATATCAGCAGGTTTGACAAGAGACTTTTAAATTCAGTCTGTCAGTGCATCCGGACCAAGATGCTATATGGTTTTAGTGAAGCCTGGACCTGGGTCTGATGATGTAGTCTGAAGTCCCTGATTTGCCACTTGGAATGACTTGGGACCCATGGCTTTTTCTCTCAGGGCCTCAGTTTCCTCAGCTGTTGTTTTTCAGTCTTTGAGTTGTGTCCATCTCTTTGAGACCCCATGGACTACAGCATGCCAGGCCTCCTTGTCTTTCACTATCTACTGGAATTTGTTCAAGCTCATGTCCATTGAGTCAGTGATGCCATCCAACCACCTCATCCTCTGTTGTCTCCTCGTTTTGCCCTCAATCTTTCCCAACATCAGGGTCTTTTCCAGTGAGTTGGCTCTTCGCATCAGGTGGCCAAAATACTGGAGCTTCAGCTTCAGCATCAGTCCTTCCAATGAATATTCAGGGTTGATTTCCTTTAGCATTGATTGGTTTGACGTCCTTGTTGCCCAAGGTTCTCTCAAGAGTCTTGTCTAGTACCACAATTCAAAAGCATCAATTCTTTGGCACTCAGCTTTCTTTATGGCCCAACTCTCACATTGGTACATGAATACTGGAAAAACCCTAGCTTTGACCATATGGACCGTTGTCAGCAAAGTGATGTTTCTGCTTTTTAATATGCTGACTAGGTTTGTCATAGCTTTTATTCCAAGGAGCAAGTGTCTTCTACTTTCATAGCTGCAGTCACCATCCACAGTGATTTTAGAGTCCAGGCAAATAACTGGATGCCATGATCTTAGTTTTTTGAATGTTGAGTTTTAAGTGTGCTTTTTCACTTTCCTCTTTAACCCTCATCAAGAGGCTCTTTAGTGCCTCTTTGCTTTCTGCTATTAGAGCGGTGTTATCTGCTTATTTGAGGTTATTAATATTTCTCTGGGCAATCTTGATTCCAGCTTGTGGTTCCTCAAGCCTGGCATTTCACATGATGTACTCTGCATAGAAGTTAAATAAGCAGCGTGACAATATACAGCCTTGACATACTCCTTTCCCAATTTTGAACCATTTCATTGTTTCATGTCCGGTTCTAACTGTTGCTTCTTGACATGCATATAAGCTTCTCAGGAGATAGGTAAGGTGGTCTGGTATTTCCCACAGTTTTTGTTCCTCAGCTGGAAAATGGGATAATCATCCCAGTCCTGCCCATCTTACATCACTGTGGGATCTAATGAGATCATGAGTGTGCAATACCTTATAAACAGATCATAAGATCCCACAGGATGTGAGGGTGTAGTATTACAGTTAGATCTGAAAGGTCATAAACACTTTGGAGGAAAATATTCTGTACTTTATAAAGGATACAGTTAGAGTCGGGCTTCCCTGGTGGCTCAGTGATAAGGAATCCACCTTCCAATGCAGGAGACTTGGTCTTCTTAGAGATCCCTGGTCTCTAAGAAGGAAATGGCAACTCACTCCAATATTCTTGTCTGGGAAATCCATGGACAGAAGAGCCTGGTGGCTACAGTCCATCGGATCACCAAAGAGTCGGACGTGACCTAGCGACTAAACAACAACAACAGTGGTTAGAGTTAGGTGCTGCCTTTTGCATCAGATCCTGGCTCTCAGGCACAGATCAACAGAAGGACATGTTCTTATTCCTGAGAGGGGTTGCTTTTCCCACGTGTTCCCCATGGAGGCATTGCTCTCGTCACCTGATGACCTGCCTGCACCCTCTGTTAGTCTATAATTTCTGTGAGAGTAAGGACCCTGCCCATGGCAGCAGTCTAGCATGATGGTAACCGCACAGCTGGTAACCCCACAGGTTTAGAGTCAGGCAGCCTGGGGCAGTCCTAGTTCTAGTTCTCATTTGGTCACTAACTGTAACTTTGGTCAAATTACTGAATTTCTTCTCAAGTCTTGGTGTTCGTATGTGTGATATGAAGCTAATAAATACGCCTACCTCATAGTGTGTTACAAAGATTAGATGTGGGAGTACACGTCAAGTGCTTAATACAAAGCCTGGAACTAGAAAGTGCTCAAGGAATCCTGGGTGTTTGTTGCTGTTTTTATTATTACTGTTGTTATTCTTCCCTTTATATCTCCAGTGTCTAGAACACTGTTTTTAGCATATAATAGGTATTCAATAAATAGGTAATGAGAAAATAAAAATGTATCTCAGCAGATGTTTATACTGAGATTAATGAATCCTAAAGGTCAAAAACTACATGGAAAAATGATTGAGTTGTGTGGGCTGGGGTTTCAAACTTTGGGGCTCTTTCTACCATTTGTTTCTACTGGTAAAGAGAACAGTTCTACCATGATGGAAATCTCTAGTATTGGGATAGCTCTTTAGAGTTTACAAATAATTTTTAAGGCCAGTGTCTTATTGGATTCCCATACCAGTCCTGTAGGACAGGTATTACACTACTCGGTCCACAGGTAAAAAGACTGCGGGTCAGAACAGGGAAATGCCTTGCCTGACCTTCACACCTCTGGTCAGAAGAAGCACTGAAATTAGGTGTTCCAGTTTATTCTTCTTTCCTCCCACTGGGAAGAGACTCAAGGCTGATCCATCTCAGGTCTGGGTGCCTGATAGTAGCTAGGGAGAGTATTCTGGAGAAGGATCTGGTTTGTCTGACTGCAACAACCAAAATAAGGGGAGTAACTCCTATATTTCTAGATTTTTTTTTTAGTAATCCATTAAGAATTTCTCACCTATGAGTTTGATTAAACCCTTGTGAAACTTATTATCAGTTCGGCTTATACTTTGGTTTTGAATCCTAATTTCTTCAGTATGGGAAATGTGCTTCGCTATCCTCTGTGCTGGGTTTTTCCCCAAGAGAGCTAAGCGCTACAAGGAGTCTCTGCTCTGAAGACAGAAACCGGAAGTCCCAAAGGTCTTTCAACCTCAGTCATTTAGACAAACCAGACAGAAGTGTAATTACACCATTGCTCAACTTTATAAATCCTCCAGATTGCCTGGGGAAAAAAGCACTTCTCTCAATAATTCTAAAACCCTTGATAATTTCTTCTGAGGAATTACCAGCAGGTTGCAAAACTTTCATGGCTATCCACTGTCTGACCTTCTCTCCAATCCCATTCTCTCGTATCTCTCTGCAGCATTGCATACTTTGGCAATCTTTCCTTCAGTGTTTCCTGAGACAGTATTACTCTGGGTCTTCTCAAACATTGCCATCCTGACCTACTTCAGTTCTTTCACAGCCTCCCAACTTTGGGCATGTCCCTAAACTTAAGGCTGTATTCTCTGTTTTCTTCTCTTGCCCCTCTCATCAGCTCTGGAGTCAGCTTTTAAGCTGTGTACTGGGTATACAGTGGACTTCCTTGGTGGCTCAGTGGTAAATAATTCACTTGCCAATGCAGGAAATGCTAGTTCAATCCCTGGGCCAGGAAGATTCCCTAGAGGAGAAAACGGCAACCTACCCAGTATTCTTGTCTGGAGAACCCCATGGACAGAGGAGCCTGGTGGTCTACAGCCCATGGGGTGGCAAAGGGTCACACGTGACTGAGAAGGCACACACACATGGGCACTGGGTTTACAAAGATAAATAAAATAAAGTATCTGCCCTTAAGGTATCTACCATCTGCTAGACGGGAGATGGATGGGTGACTGAAGACCTCTAAGTCTAGTGAAATATGGTGCTTTGATCAGTTCATCGGTGCTTCAGTGGAGGGTACAGCAAAGGGTGGAGGGCAGAAAATTCTCTGAAGAAGGTGTCTTCAGGGACAACCTGAAATATGAAAAGGTGTTCTTCATTTGGATAGAAAAGGGAAGCATAATTTGAGATAAAAGTACAGCTTGTACAAAAGAACCAAGGGAAAATATTCTGAATTTTGCTTTCCAAATCTGAAAAATGGGGATAATAGCACTTAACTTGCAGTGTTGATAATGAATATAAGTAGAGCCTAAAGTCAGTAAATTTTCAATGAATGACCAACAAGACAATAATAAGAACAATAACAAATATTTTTCTCTTACCAGTTCTTCTATTCCCTTTTTTTGAAGATGTCATTGGACTAGAAAAAGAAATTATAAAGACTTTATGAATGTGACATCCCAAGATGCCTTAAAGTTCTCTAGGGAATCATTCATACTAAGAACCATCTATTTTACCAGCAAACACATACTGCCTCATTTGGTATATTGCTCCATTGCATGGACTGTAAGGTTTTGTGTTGTTTAAATTTATACATGGGCTCAGTGTGCCTCTTCCTCTTGATTGTAACAAGGGTGGGTGCCACTGGATTTAGAACAGGAATACAGGATTCCAATCCTGACTGTGGTAACTACTGGCTACCAGGGATTAGGTCATTTCATTAATCTGTGTTTTCTCTTCTATTACATAGGGAACATGATAATGCCCATCTTTGGGAATTTTTATGACATTTAAGTGAGATAATGCATATGATGGTACTTCACAGACTATGTAAAGCATTATAAAGATAGGAATTTTAGATTACATTTGTCTCTGCACCTGAACTGTTTTTGGTTGCAACAAACAGAAACTCAACTCAGAGTAAACTAAATGAAAAATGATACTTTGGACACATAATGAAATAATTGCATCACATATCAAGTGAGAAAATCAGAATGATACTTCTCTTCTTCCATCAGCTATGCTTTTCTCTGTGTTAGCTTCTTTATCAAGCATCTTTTTTTCTTGGTGTTTCTCAGCAGCTACAGGTTTATATCCTATCAGTTCAAAAAACTTAACCAAAAGTTGTTTTTTTTGCCCCCAAGTAATTTTGGCAAAAATTCCACAATTAATTCCCAATAGAGTGACACAGGCATGTGCCCATCGTTAATTTGGTCACTGTGGCCAGCAAGTTTAAATATGCTGATTGGCCTAGCGTGGGTCTGCTCCACAAGCAGAGCCTAGAGGGGTAATGTCAGATGCTCATAAGCCACACGGATCCAGTGGGAGGGGTGGTTCTCTAAAGGAAAAGTGAAGCACCATTGCCAGAACAAGAGAAAGTAGGTGCCGGAAAGGCCAAGACAGCAGATACTTTGCAGCATCCAAGCCACGAGAGTTTAAAGGCAAACACTGTGTTTAACGCCATGCCGCACACATTGCAAAGATACCGTGGTGAATCAGAATATCAATTCACTCCACAACAAATCTGAAAGAAGACAGGTTGTGGAAAGTTCCAAAGTGGGGATATTCATAGGGCATATATTGGGAGTCCAACCACATGTTTAATAGCTTTCATTTTGTTGATTTCAAACTGGCCCAGTTTTCTTACACTGGCATTGGTGAGCATGAGAGCAAGAGGAACAGAGAAAGTTCTGAGACCATATTTCTAAACAAAGTCTTTTAAAATAAAACATTCGCTCATTTGAATACCTGTTGGAAAGCGGGAGGGCCTCTGATGAGTTCACCCCAGGACAGGCTCCGCGCTATGGAGCCAGGCTGCCGGGGCGGCAGGAAAGGGCAGAGCCCACAGCGTCAGGACTGGATTGTCTCCTGCCAGCTGGGTGAGCTCCCTGCTCCCAGCGGCCTCCCGGCAGGGGGGCCTCCTGGCCTTTGGTGTCCTCGCTGGCGGGCCTGGGGGCTCACCTTGGTGCGTACGCTCAGTCCTCCACTAGCTCTGGGGCAACTGTCTACATCAGTTGGCAGCCACTGGGCAGAATCTAGCGAGAGACTCAGGAGACGCCAGAAACGGCCCAACTTTGTGTTGGTGGTACTTTGGGAAAATGAATGGAGCTAAGAGAATAAAGTATCTTTCACCTCTTTTCTCCTCGTCCCTTTCCCACATCCACCTTATCTTCCTTCCCCACCAACTTTTTCTCTTTTTTCCTCCTCCCATTTACCCCTTCTTTTAGGATGAACTTACCTTAAGGACAACACATATGTCATAATAATGGCCAAAGATCTGGTTGGGGGAAGATATTAAATAAAATGCAAACCATGTCTTTAAACTTCTATTGTATTTTCTGAAGGAGATTTTGAGTTAGGTCTTAAAGGCCACTCGTGGAAAACACAAGTAAGCCTAGCGTGTAAGAGCAAAGGGTATGAGGCGAGCCATGAGACGGGCTCACATATTGTGCAGCAGTATTTAAGTTTGCTGATGGGTTCTGGTCCTTCACTCAGAGTCTGATTAATTTTAGTTTATACAAGCTGCTAATAAACTTGGTTGCCTGTAAATGCATATGAGACCAAAACAGCAAGTTAAAAGTGGGAGAAGGGGCTACTCCAGACAGGCTTCTGAAAATGGAGAGCAGCACAAGGTACCTGGCTTGCCAAGAGAGGAGACAGAAAATCAGAACAAAACCCTACTCCAGATCCTCAAGAAAGATCACAGCAATCTGGATGGGGTGTGGAAGTTAAGCAGTCTCCAAAGTCACAGAGCTCTCTAGAATGTCACCCTACGTTAACTTTCATTGAAGAAAGTGACAGCCTATAGTCCTTTCAGAAATGGCTAATTTATACTCTTTATGCTTTTTTTCTTTTAAATGTAGACAAATGCATAATCGATTTTAGAGAGAGTTCCACCTCAATTGAGTTAGAATAAAATTTGGATTAAAGCCAGAAGCCTTCAGCATTTGGAATGCTACCTTCTAGAGAAGGAATAATGTGGTTTGACTTTGAATAAATCCAGAAGTGCTGTGAGTCATTCCATGTCACACCCCCATCTTTCAGTCTCCTTTTCATTATCTTTATGCCTCCCGTGTTTGTAAGGTTTCTTATCCTTCTTCCCCGACTGTGGCTTTCAGCAGCCTCCCTCCTGATTCTGACACAGTGATCCTATTGATGGGTCTTCTACAGCTTTTCCAATATGGCAGGGAGGGGCTGGGAAGGAGCTCTGAGGTGGGGTCTCAGGACCTGGGCCCCAAGAGCCAGAGATTTTAGAAAAGTCACTTTCCTTTGAAACTCTGTTTTCCCATTTGGGGAAAAAAAGAGATAATACCTCTTATTCATGGAGTTGTTGTGAAAACCAAAAGCATTACTTGTGACATTAGTAAACTGAGCAGTGTTTCCATTCTCGGGCTATACAGTGTGCTTATAACTACCCCCACCTCTAAGCAACATTTGTGTCCACATCTGTCTGCCTCATTTGATTGTTAGCTTATTTGAGGTTGTGTTTTTCTTGAGTTTTCTCCTGTCTCTTTGAAGAAAGGCTTTCTTGAATTTTCTGCAGGTCTTGTGCAGTGCCCAGCACTATTCATACGCCCATATATTGAACAGGGTCCTCTATATTGTGCTTTGCAGGAGGTCTGAGTCAAATGCCCCACGGCCCACTGTCTCTGCGAATAGTAGACATGAGAGATTCTGTTTTCTATTCCTGACACTTAAGCCCACTCTGGGACATAAAGCATTATTGAATACTGGATCCTGGGCCCTGAATCACAAATTTTGCACTGTCCTGTTCAGTTTCAGGCCCAGCTCTCAGCCTCCTCTTTCGTCTTTGACTGGCGTGTACTGATCATCCTCTTGGCAGAAACTGCCAGCCACAGACGTCTTCTGGTGAAGAAGAGTTTGGGGCCATCAGGATTTCAAAGTAAAAGTTAGTAAAGAAACAAAACAAAACAAACAACCTTGGCAAGACTGGTGTTTAAACTTGGGTGTTCTAATCTCAAAATCCTTGTAAATGAAGATGTCTCAGCAGCCAGACTTAAAAGCAGGGGAAAAATCACACATAGCTCTCCTACGTTCCCTCACCCTATTCCAGTCTCCATTAGGGTGGTTTTATAGCATCTGTGAAATGTAATTTGACCTCTACTTGTTTCTTGATGGGCTTCAGTTTCCGTATCTGCATAACGACACTAATCACATCCACTTCCCTGGTTTACTACAGAGATGTCCCGTGAATGCACTGAAACACGCAGTCTGACCTCTATTATGTGCTCGAAAATGGTCTGTGGATCTGAAACAATGGTGGCAAGAAGCCCACCTCTCCTACTCTCTGGTCATGTTTTTCATTGTTGGATAGCTTTGACATAGAACTACCTCACAACGAGAGACAGAGAGAGAGAAAAAATCTCTCTGTGTAACTTCCATCTCTGAGCCCCCAGGGCAAGGCCGCAGTGTCTTCTGAGTTTCCTGGCCTCCCCGCTCGTGAGTACAGACAGCAGAGGGCCGCTGTGGTCAGAGGGCTGAGGAGCCAGACAAGCCTCTGTGGTTACGCACTTATTTATTCCCTTATTTATTACTTTTGCAGCTCACATTTTTACAATCATGTTATTTTGTGGTTTGTTTGCAAAATGCATTGTGAGCCAAGCTTGCTTCAAATGTTCCCTGAGTTGGAAGAGGGCCGCTTTGGGAGCCAGGGAGAGGGGAGGGGAGGGCAGGGAAGCAGTGACAGAGACATTCTATAATTGAGATATCTGTTAACGATCCCTGCTTTGTAATCCAGCTATCCAAGGCAGGTGGAGAAACAAAAACTGAGACGCATTGTAGGCTCACGTGTAGCAGTAGGAGCAGACTCAACAACCTCAGAAGTGAAACGGCGCGGTCCTCCTGTCACCCCGGAGGGGGAGGCCCCACTCCTGCTCGTGGACCCCCAAGCACCAAAAGGGCATTTTTTGAATGACTTCTGGAGAGTGTAGAAGTTTGTTCTAGAGGAGTGATGAATACTGAATTCATACATATTATTATTAGAGAGCTTATTACATTTGGCTTTTGAAGATTTTAATAAAAATGAAAACCCAGTTTTTGGAGATTAGCTGAAATGGGGCTCAAGAGATGCTCCCCTGACGCTGCTTTCCTTTTTAACTCTATATTCTTCTTTTCTCATCCCCCGCCGCCCCCGGCTGGCAATAGTAGATTCCTAAGAGGATGCTCTGTTGTTGCTGAATCCCATTTTGACTGTATTCAAGTTTGTTCTTGTATTATTCCATCTGGTTTGCTCCCCAAACCACTTTCCTTTTTTATTCTCCTTGTAAATATTTACACAAGAAAGTTTTTTTGCAGGATCCTATATTGGTGGATTGGTGCAAAGCAGAGTCTTGGTGTGTTTTATTCCTTTTACGAACAATTTGGTTAAGTGGATTTCCTCCCAGCTTAAAAAAATTCCTTTCATTTTAATAACATCGTCAGACATTAAATAGTATCAGAGGGAAAAATAAGTTTGCAATGTACAGCCTCCAGTGGCAATCTTTGAGTTGCTCTGTGGCTTTTAACGGTTAATGCAGGGACTGCTGATTGTAGTGAAGGGCTGGAATGCAGTATGCATTTAAAAGCCTCCTCTTCCTAGGCAGAACAAGGATCTCTGCTGTCTTATGGATTGACTTGGTGACTGAGAGATCAGATAACTGACTCAGGAGATCAAGACACGGTTCCCAAACTTCAACCCGCAGCATTTTGCCACCTCCCCTAAGGCTCTGTCTTTGCTTTTTCTTCTCTGTCCTCCCTCTTGGACAAGTTCCTCCTAGCCCACAGCTTTAACAATCTCCTCTCCACAGGTAAAATCAAACCTCTCTCTTTAGGTTTGACCTCTTTTCTGAGCCCCAGTTCTGTATTTTTAGCTCTTCTAGACATTTCAGCAAGACATATCACTACCCTAACTCAGCAGGATCGAAGCCAGCCTTCTCTCCATCAGGACCTGCTCCTCCTCTGGGTGCTGGGAATGTAGCCTCCCACCCTTACCGAAACCTGCGGTGTTCCCGCAGATACTTAGTCCCTAAACTGTCCCCTTGGACTCCTTGCTCTTTGTTCCTCAAATCTAATCAATTATCAAGTGTTATTGATCTTAACACGTCATAGAGACTTGCTTGGTTTATCTCTGTGTTATGGCTGTCATTGCCCTGGGTTTCTTTAGTCTTTATATATTCATGCATCCGTATATTCTGAGTTCAACACAGAAATTGGTTTTATATTTCCTATATGCTAGACAGCTACCTGGTGTTGGGGATGTTGATATGAACAAGAAAAAGTTGTACCTGCCCTCATGGGAAAAGATATACATTAAAAATTTTACATTAGAAAATACACCTAGTGTGACCACTGGAGTAAAACAGTGGAAGTGACAGGTTTCTCTGTCTTGTGACTCTCCTAAGATCCGGCAACACATTCTTGCTATATTTATTTATCTGTCTGTGTTGTTTTCCTTCTCGTATGTAAGTGATAAGTCACTCCAGTTGTGTTAGACTCTTTGGACCCTATGGACTGTAGCCTGCTAGGCTCCTCTGTCTATGGGATTCTCTAGGCAAGAATACTGGAGTAGGTTGCCATTTCCTTCTCCATGAGATCTTCCTGACGCAGGGATTGAACCCACGCCTCTCATGTTTCCTGCATTGGCAGGCAGGTTCTTTACCACTAGCGCCACCTGGGAAGCTTTCCTTCCCAAATGACATTAATGCCCTTTTTCATTATATACTCATTTCATGCCAATCACTCATTCTTCATTTATATATTCATGTGCTTTTCTGTCATGCCATGCTATTTATTGTCTCCATACTCTTGCTATTGTGGCTTTTTCTTCCTTTGTTACTTTCTTTTCCCCTTATAGCACCCAGTAGTTCTTCACTTGGTTAATTAGTGTTGCATGCATGCTCAGTCATGTCCAACTCTTTGTGACCCCATGGACCATGGCTCACCAAGCTCCTCTGTCCATAGGATTTTCCAGGCAAGAATACTAGCGTGGGTTGTCATTTCCTACTCCAGGGAATCATCCCAAACCAGGGATCAAACCTGCATTTCTTGAGTCTCTGCATTGGCAGGCAGATCATTAATGCAGGTTACAATACTTCTAAAAATCCTCACAGAACTATAACATGCTCCCCAGCTTTTCCACCCTCCCCTCCCCCCACCCATCAGGTACCTGTTGTATCTATTTAAGAGCATGATAGCACTAGATACTGATGAATTTAGTTGTGAACCCTTGGTTCTGTGATGCTGTGTGTGTGTGTGTGTGTGTGTGTGTGTGCTTAGTCGCTCAGTCATGTTCAACTCTCTGCGACCCCATGGACTGTAGCCCACTGTAGGCTTTTCTGTCTATGGGGTTTCCCAGGCAAGAATATTAGAGTGGGTTGCCATTTCCTTCTCCAGGGGATCTTCCTGAATCAGAGTTTGAACCTGAGTCTCCTACATTGGCAGGCAGATTCTTTACTGCTGTGCCACCTGGGACTTAGTATTTGTAGAATATCATCCTTGAGTTTAAGATCCCTGCTTTCCCTAACACACAGTCTTTGATTTATCTAATCTCTCCCATCCTTGTCTTGGGTAGAGGCTGCTTCTTATAAGCTGCAGTCCAGAGAAACGACTGTTAACCTGGGCTCCGTGGTCAGTACTGGGTTGTGTCAGATCTAGAACAGGCAGAAGAGACAGTTTCCATATGAATATTTTATTATGTGACCTAGAATATAAAGCTGAGTAGCCGTATCTCATGAGAAATATTACCACTCTGTGTTTTTCTTTGTCCAATTTGAAGATGGGGAAAGGACAAAATTTAAGGAACAATATCTCGTACATGTTGTAATGAACTAGAAAAGATGATAGAGACATTAAAAATTGGTTTTTGTAAACCCAGAATTTGACAGTTGATTTCCTGGATGTGTAGCAACAGTGATAGTCTGTTAGATGACGCGATGTTTTGCTGGTCCGGTTAGCCTACTGATGCCCTCCTACTTAGCGTCTCCTCATCCCACCCCTTTAAAAAAAGAGCAGGATTCTTGAGAACACAGAGTATCTGCTGTGGAGACATTGTGAGCAGCAGAGCAGCCCAAGGCTGTTGAGTAACACCTGCCTGCAGCTGGACTGAAGATGGGACTGGGTTCTGAGAAAGACTGTGCATTCTCCCTGTTGGAAAGACAGACATCATTTCGGGAAATATTCAATAAAAAGTTTTTGAGACACAGAGTCTCATTCATGGTGGGAGGGATTGAAGGGAGCTGTTTTCCCTCTTAAGGCTTGGCTCAGTCTGGAAGGATGCTATTTAATGTAACCCAGACTGATTATTTTGTTGATCATGTTTCAAAACCCCTGCCCTTTAAATGAGTTCCCAGAGTAAATTGAGTGCAATTGTGGGAAGTTTAACTTTAAAAAAAGTCTTATTATTTTTTTGAGATTGGAGGGAGAGATTGACAGGAGAGGATAAATGGAAACCTGCTCAAGGACTGAAAATTAAAAGAGGCTGGGGGTGGGGATGAATAGAGCAAAGAAAGACAAGGATTTGGGTCGGAAACTCTTGCTAAATGACTCATCCCGCAGGATAAATAAAACCTCACTCATCACTCCATCTTCCTTCTCTGTAGCGAAAGAAGCAAACAGTGGGGCCCTGGAAAAACATCAGCAACTTCTTGTAGCATCTGTAGGTGGGGAAGTCTTCCAAGCCACAGAGAGGGCTGTGAACGCGCTTACCGGGGCTCCAGTTTTTCTCAGCCAAATAGGAAGAACCTCCAAATTGACCTTGGAAAAACATACTCACTGAAGGAAAAAAATATTCTAAGCTCCCCCTCTGTATTTTTACTAGGAGATTTTTTTAAAAAAGAAACAAATAGATTGCTTTCCAGTTTTCCATGAAAAGAGTTTGAATACTCTCAGATTCACAGGGGTAGAATCCTTGAAGTGGGTTTTTGAAAGGCTGCAGAGAGGACTTAAGCCTTGTCCCTTGTTAATGAATGCAAGGTCATCCACACAGTACAACCGTATTCATATTAAAAAGCCGAAGGGGGAAGCATTCAAGCCACTCCTTTCTGCAAAGATTGCAATTAGCATTTTTATGAAGAACATAAACTCTCTGTGTATCAAAGATGCACTTTTATTACTCTGAAACTGGCTCGAATAAGCATCCCGCAAACGTTTGGCTCTTTCCCTTCAGAGAGGAGGCCAATTAAAACACAGTCTGTCTCCCTGCCAGCCTCAACCCACCCCTCAGTGGGGTAACAACAATACTGAGCTGTAGCATTGGCGCCCTCAAAAGTGGCTGTTCAGTTATTGGGCACCTGGAAGGAAAATAATAACTCCTTGGCTGTCATCACACACATACACACAAAAACAAAAACCAAAGGCTTATTTTACTTTTCCCTCCTCCCTCCAGCTATGAATTGCTTGGTTCAGAAGGATGATTTCACTTGCCACCGATTGTGTCAGCTGTTTCCCACCTCTGGAGCAGCAAGGCTCAGGGAGAATGGCATTTGACCATGTCTTGGTGCTGCCAGCATGCTTTTACAAATGGTATCGTGCTCCGGAAAGCAGCCTGTGTCAGTGGGCTGCTCCCTGGAGCAGCGACTCACAGCGGCACCATCCCTCTGTGGCCATCAACTGACTGTGCCTTTTCACATTCGTTCTTCAGGTAGTTTCTGATGGGACCACTGTGGATGCTCTATCATGATGTGGGGCGGAAAGTGGAAGGGACAGTGTCTGGCTGCTTTGGAGCCAAAGGCACCAGGCCAGGTTTTACCTCACTCAGTTGCTTCTATTAGTCAGCCAAATGGATCTTGCTAAAATATTTAGTCTCCATGTACACAATAAACAATCTTGAACCAGAATCAGGAAAAAGTATAAGTAAGCCCAATATTCCTTTCACTGGAAATGGTACCAAACATGGTGTAAGTAGATGATGCTCAGCAATGTTTCTGAAATAAAGGAATTAATACACCAAGGCTAGGACAGGAATACCTTCTACTAAAAGGCTTTTCTTTGGAAGGAATGATGCTAAAGCTGAAACTCCAGTATTTGGCCACTTTATTGGAAGAGTTGACTCATTGGAAAAGACTCTCATGCTGGGAGGGATTGAGGGCAGGAGGAGAAGGGGAAGACAGAGGATGAGATGGCTGGATGGCATCACTGACTCGATGGATGTGAGTCTGGATGAACTCCGGGAGTTGGTGATGGACAGGGAGGCCTGGCGTGCTGCGATACATGGGGTTGCAAAGAGTCGGACACGACTGAGCAACTGAACTGAACTGAACTGAACTGATACAATTTAATGGTATTTTCTTAGTGTACCTCTATCCATTTCCTCCACTTTCTCAAATATGATGAAATTCATTCCGGTGATTGCTACACTGATATTACTACTTCTAACAATGAGTCTTCCGGATTTCAGACATACAAGGGGCCTGACTTCACTTGAGAACAGTTGTTGTAATGTTTGTAGGTGTAACAGTTTTGATGCTTTTGGTTGCAGATAGGGAATAGCTCTCAAAACCAATCCAAATAACTCAGGTTTATTAATAAAATTTATTGATAAAATAAGATGTCCAGAGATTAGCAGTTCTGGAGTTGGATCAGCAATTTTTCAGTGTCAAAGGTTAAGGCCAATGTTCCTGGAATCTTTTTGTCTTTCATGCTTTCAAGTTGGCTGATATAGTTCTAAGCATCATCTGTCTGTCTGTCTGTTGCTCAGTCATTCCTGTCTCTTTGCAACCCCATGGAGTGTAGCACTCCAGGCTCCTCTGTCCACAGAAATCTCCAGACAAGAATACTGGAATGGGATGCCATCCCCTTCTCCAGGGGATCTTCCCAATCCAGGGGATCTTCCCAATCCAGGGGTCAAAACCACGTCTCCTGGGTCTCCTGCATTGCAGGCAGGTTTTTTTTTTTTTACTGTCTGAGCCATCAGGGAAGCCCTCCAGGCCTCATATCTTCATAAAATAATGTCTAAAGCACAACATAAATATTTTTAAAAGATCTTAAAGATTTCCTGTTATACCTAACTTTTCATAACTGGGCCATATGCAAAACGGCACATTTCCATGATTGACTAGGGGCCATTGTATTAGTTCCCCAAGGTTGCCATAACAGAATGCCACCCATTACAAAGACAAGGTGGCTCAGACAACAAAAATGTATTTTCTCATGATTCTGGAGGCTAGACAGTCCAAGGTCACAATATCGGCAGAGCTATGGGGCTTTTTTTTTGAGTCCTCTCTTCTGGGGTTGTATATGACTGTCTTCAATCTGTGCTTCATGTGTTCATGCCTCTATGTGTGTCTGTGTCTTAATCACCTCTTCTTATAAGGACACTGGTCATAAGGGACTAAGATCCACTATAATGCACTAACGACTTCATTTCAACTTGATTACCTCTTTGGATCCTATCACCAAACACAGTCACGTTCGGAGGTAATGAGGATTCAACATCGTCTGAGTTCTGAGGGGATAAAATTCATTGCATAATATCCATCATGATTGATCCTTTGGGATTTGGCATATTACTGCTCAAACAACATTGAATTTGGTTAAGAAAGAAGGAAGAAGGACTATAACAGGTATCCTCACTCATTAGCATTATTTTTTTTTTTCATGTGATGATACTTAAGATTCTTCCTTTCCCCAAATTTAACTAGTTTTGAAGAGGTCAATGTTAGAAATGATTCAGAGAAACTAAAGATCAGTGTGGTTGATCACCTCTGTCTCTAGCTATGTCCCTTGATACATGGCTAGCCACAATCCACTGAGAACACACACTTTTGTACTGTTGTTAGTGAAATAAATGGGTTTCCTAAACAAATGGTATAAGGATTTCTCTTAAGGAAGAAAATATCTTGGTTTAGAAAAATTTTTGACAAGATGTTTATTGGAAAAGTGATGGGCTACCAGGAGTCAGCACAATGAAAGGAAAAGCTAAACTTCTTTGAATAAATGACAAACAGGTATTCAAGAGCGTGAGAAGAAAAGCAGAAGAACAAGAGGAAAAAGACAAGATGTTAGAAGATAATATAAGGCTGAAGACCTCGGGAGAAAAGTGAACAGTGACAATATCCAATTGTGGGAGAATCAGAGGCTTTCTAGAACAAAGAGATCTGGTATTCAGCTTGAATATATGTTTGTTGATACGATGTAGTTCTTTCCTCAGTCACCTTCCTTTGATACTAAATACTCACCTATCTCAAGAGAGTAGAATAAAGAGGTGGGGCTGCAACACGTGGGATACGTCATGAACAAACTGGGAGAAAATCTGCAAATGGAACTGATTCAACTGAAGCAGGACTTCAGAAACACAGACATCCCTGAGTTCTAATCACTTCCTCCTGCCTCCAGGCAAGAACAGAAATCTGGGGAGACTGTTTCAATTTTTATAGAACACCGAAAGGGACATGGAAGTCAGGATGTAATTGACTCAATCTTATCTACATTTTAAGGGGCTTGGTGATCTCAGATGTATGTATTGTAACTTCATTACTTTTCATAAATAATAGTCCAACCACATGTATATTATGAGTGATTTTAAAATGTTTCCCAATTTATTGTCCTTTATTTTCTGTCTTCAGCTTTTATTATATGATTATTGCATTCTGGGGAAAAACAGCACAAACAAAAAATATTTACTCTATTTATGTATTTAAAAGTTTATTTTGAGATAAATTGACTTGCAGTTGTAAAAAGCAATACAGAGATCCCATGTACCCTTTACCCAGTTTCTAGCTATGGTAACACCTTGCAAAACTATAGTACAATCTTACAACCAGAATTTTGACTTTCGTAGAGTTAAGAAACAGAAAATTCCCACAAGGATGCCTCTGGTTCTCCTTTTAGCCATACCGACTTCCTGCTTGCCTCTTTATCTCCTTAACTGCTGGCAGACATTAATCTGTTCTCTATTTCTACAGCATTTTAATTAGAGAATGTTATTTGAGTGGAATCATTCAGTATGTAACCTTGGGAAGCTCTCTTTTTTCACTTGGAACAATTTTCTGGGGAGTCATCCAGGTTGTTGCGTGTATCAGTAGGTTTGCTTCTTTTCATTGCTGAGTAATATTCCATGGTATGGATATACCATTGTTTGTTTAAATATTTATCTATTGAAAGATATCTGGTGTATTTCCAGTTATGGGACATTACCAAAAATGGTGCTTGGTATGAACAGAGTTGCATGTCCCCCAAAGTCATATGTTGTCCTAACCTGTAGTACCTCAGAATATAACTTTTTTTGAAGATAGAATCTTTATAAGAGTAACTAAGTTAAAATGAGGTCATTAAGATGGGCCCTGATCCAGTATGACTTTTCTTATAAAAGAGGTAAATTTACACATAGAGAGAGCACTATGTTAACATGAAGGCAGAGAGTGGGGCAATGCATCAAGTCAAGAAGCATCAAGAGTTGCCAGCAAACCACAAGAAGCTGGGTTAGAGGCACAGAACAGAGTCGCTCTCATAACCTTCAGAAGGAAGCAACCCTGCTGACACCTTGGCCTTGGATTTCTGCCTCCCAAACTGTGAGACAATAAATTTTTGTTATGAAAGACACCCAGTTTGTGCTACTCTGTTATGGCAGCACTGGAAGCTAATACAATGTCATAAACATTTGTGTGTAAAGTTTTGAATGAATACAAGTCTTCATTTCTTTGGGATAAAGGCCCAGGAGTACAATTGCTGGTTCATATGTTAATTGCATGTTTAGTTTTGAAGGAAATAGCCAAGCTGTTTCCAGAGTATCTGTACCATTTTACATTTCCACCAGTAACACATGAGTGATCGAGTTTCGCTGTAGCTTCGCCAGCGTTTGGTGTGGTCACTACTTTTATTTAAGCCATTTTGATAGGTGCACAGTGATATCCCATTACAGTATTTGTTTATGTTTCTTAGCTAATCACAATGGATGTCTTTCCTGTGCTTGGTTGTTTGTTTTTACTGTTGGTTTGTGAGAGTTTTTATGTATCCTAGATAATAGACTTTTGTTGTGTATGTGGTTTGTGAATTTTTTTTTCCCAGCCTGTAGCTTGTTCTATCATATCCTAAATAGAGTCTTTTCTGAAGTAAGAGTTTAATTTTGATGAAGCCCACTTTATCATTTGTTTTCTCTTATGATCCTGCATCTACTGTCAATTATAAAAATTCTTGCCTACCTCAAGATACTGAGGACTTTTTCCCATTTTTAAAATAAAAGTTTTATAGTTTTCTATTTTACATTTAAGTCCATGATCCATTTGAGTTAATTTCTATATAAGATGTGAGGATTATATTGAAGTTAATTTTTTTTTTTTTATGTAGATGTCTAGTTACTTCAGTATCTTATGTTGAAAAGAGTGTCTTTGCTTCATTGAATCGTTTTTGTACCTTTGTCAAAAATCAGTTGGGCATATTTTTGTGAATTTAATTCTTTGTTCCTTGTCTTGTTCTGTTTAGTTATGTGTTTATTCTTCCATCAATACCAAACTGAATTGATTACTGAAGGTATATACTAAGCCTTAATATCAAGTAGCATTATTTATATCACTTCATTTTCTTTTCTTCTCTGTCAATGCTGACTTCTATTAATGTATTTAGCCCATTTATATTTACTTTAATTATTGATACCTTGGGAGAAGGCAATGGCACCCCACTCCAGTACTGTTGCCTGGAAAATCCCATGGATGGAGGAGCCTGGTGGGCTGCAGTCCATGGGGTCACTAAGAGTCAGACACGACTGAGTGACTTCACTTTCACTTTCCACTTTCATGCATTGGAGAAGGAAATGGCAACCCACTCCAGTGTTCTTGCCTGGAGAACCCCAGGGACGGGGGAGCCTGGTGGGCTGCCGTCTCTGGGGTCGCACAGAGTCGGACACGAAGCGACTTGGCAGCAGCATTGATACCTTAGGATTAAGATTGCCCTTTTTATTGTTTGTTTATTATATTTTTTGTTTTTCTTGATGTCCTTTGGGTTACTTGAAAGTTTTGTTTTTAGAATTCCTTTTTGATTTTTCTATAGATTTTTTTCAATGTTATCTCTTTATATAGCTGTTTCAGTGGTTGCTCTAGGTTTTACATTGCAGGTACATAACCTACCACTGTTCACTGATGTCATTTTACCAGTTCAAGTGATATATGCAAATCTTACCTCCCATTGTATTTTTAGCCTTCTCCCACTTAAAATACAGATCTCTTAAACAAATTCTTTATATACCTTTAGATATATATCATATCATGTTATGATTTTTGCTTCAGTTTTCAAAAATAATTTAGAAAATAAGAATAATTTAGAAAAGAGGAGAAGGAAAGTTTATTTCTTAATGATTCATATTTTTTGTAGCCATGTTCTTTCTTTCTTCCTGGTATCCTAAGATTTCTTCTTTTATCTTTTTTTTTTTTTTTTTTTTTCATCAGAGAACTTTCATAACCATTCTGTCATGGAAAGTTTTCTGATTATAAGTCCTTTTCATTTTCTTGTTTCTGAGAATGTCTTGACTTTCCTTTTACTTTTAGGAGGTATTTTCACCAGAAATTGGGTTCTGAATTGACAGTTCTTTTACTTAAGCTAAAAAATATGCAACTTGCTCTGGCTTCCACAATTTCTGCTGATAAATTCAGCTATTTGAATGGTGTTTTTCACAGAGGGTTGTTTTTGTTTCTCTCTTGTTGCTTTCAAGTGTTTTTTTTTTTTTTTGTATTTAATTTTTGTGACGGCTATGGTATGTCTTGCCGTGGATTTATTGGGATTTTCTCTCTTTGGGTTTGTTCAGCTTCTTTAATCTGGAGGTTTATGTGTTGTTTTGTGTTTTTCCATTTTCTTTGACAAGTTTAGGAAGTTTTCAGGCTTCATTCTTCAAGAATTTTTCAGCCTGACCTCATTTCTCTTTTTCTTCTAGAACTTCAGTTACGTAAATGCTAGGTCTTTTAGGCTTTGCTCATTTTTCTCAGTTTTTCTCTTCTGTTTAGGTTGAGTTATTTCTACTGTTATTCAAGTTCACTAATTAAACTATCTTCTCCATTTTGCTATTGAATCTATCCATTGAATTTTAAAATTTCAGTTATTGTACTTTTAAGAATTAAAATTATAACTTTTTTATATTTTCTATTTCTCACTGGTATCTGTTTTTTTTTTTTTTTTTTTTTTGCTGGCACTTTCTGTTTTTTCATGTGCTTCAGCTGTGTTTATAATTGTTCATTGAAGAATCTTTATGATGGCCACTTTACAATATTTGTCAGATAATTCTAACGTCACTGTCATCTCAGCGTTGGTATCTATTGATTGCCTTCTTTCATTCAATTTGAGATCTTCCTGGCACTTGGCATAAGTTTTTCTTTTTTTAATTGAAATTTGGACTTTTTGGTACTATGTTATGAGAAGCTGGATCTAACTCAAACCTTCTAATTTAGCTTTCTTTTTCTGACTCTACTTAGGTAGGGGGAGAGGTGGACACTGCAAGTTACTGTCACATGGGTTCCCAACCTGGTCTCCACTGATGCACAGTGGGTGGGCTCCTCATTACTGCTAGATAGAATTATGAGTTCTGGTTTGCTTTTCCTTCTTTTCTCTCTTTCTACCCAATTTCTTTAAACCATTTGAGAATAAGTTGCAAAATCCAACACTTTCATGTATATGTCCTGAAAGCAAAAATAGTCTTTTACATAGCCACAGTACATTATCAAAGCCAGGAAATTAATATTGATATGATATAATCTAATCTTATAGTTATCTATTGTTCTATTAAATTCTTTGCAGCACAAGAAAAAAATTAACTCAGACTTTTTTTTTTTGATCAATACCCTGATTCTTTTTCTTCATCTAACTCACCCTGATTCTCATTCTTTGAAGGTAATTTATAGTAAACTAGCCTAGAATCTTTTATTTGTATTTAACTGGATCTACATCTGTACCAAAGTTGTTAGGACAGGAAAACAGAATCAGTCTAAGCAATGCAGGAGTATGTTTTATATGCTATATAATTGCATATAATATTGAATTATGTAAAGAACATATAGAATTTGTGAATTCTACATAGACTGTAGAATAATACTTTAATATAAGAATTAGAGATTTTCTGGGAAAGGGAAGATTAGGAAGGGTACAGTTAAAATATCAGAGGAGCAGCATGAAACCCTAAAGTGAGTAGTTTCAAAAATTTCACCAAGAAACTGCTGTGACTTTTGAGTCACATGGAAAGCTCTGGGTGGCTATGTAACTTGCCTCTGGCCACTGGTATGGCTACCTTGACCTTCCAAATCATTTTTGCCTTTCAAAATCTCTTGTGAGTTTTTCTTCTTGGCAAACTCTATCTATAATTATATAACAAAGGGGATTCTTAGAAACGTAGCTAAGTTGCTTCTAAATCTCTCTGATGAGTGAATAGTTGCCCATAATAGGAGAAGTAATGGATGGAAAAACACCCAGTTAGCCAGACAATTTATCTTTCTGGAAAATTACTCAAACCTTTAGAAACACACATTGCCAACTTCCACCACTGAAACCATGATAGAGATAATTTGATCTCCCTTTCTCATCAGAATGTTGAATTTGTTTTTATTATTTTCATATTACCCAACTGATCACCTTAAATTATTATATAAACTGGACATCTATAATTTCTAATCTGTGTCTTCATTTCTTTGTTTCTTCTCCCATTCCAATCTATTGATTTTTGTTGGAGCTACCAAGATTTTCTATGACCCTGATTTCATTCTTGGCTATAGTTTATTGGTCCATGGATGCCATATTACTCAAATTGGGAGAGTCAGGGTATTTTTTTATGTGGAAATGATTTATTGGTCTATGTATGGATCCTTTATCAGACTGTGTCATCAGAATTATTTTTAGAGTTTCTTGAAATGTAATTGAGGAAGATAGTAAGTCTTTGTCTCCTGGTGGAAAATTTAAGAAATCTTGGCAGCTCTTTTTCCTGTTATCTGCAACAAGCCAGTTTTCGGCAAGAGGAAAGAAAAGTGACACATACAAAAAAGAAAAAAAAAAGAGGGGTGTGGTCATGTTCAAGTCCTTAATTCTAGTTGTTCCAAAGTCCATCCTCATCTCTCCTCTTCTAATGGTTTGCTTACTTAAATCTTGTTATGTGTATGTGAAGCAGTTGCCATTCTCTTCCCCCATACCCCTCCTCCTCCTTCTTTCTTTTTTTTAAACTAAATTCATTCAAACCAAATTTCTGTCACTTGGAAACACGTATTATCGTAACATTGGAACAAATGCAGCATAACTCACAGTTGTGAGGCCTCTCAAACCACTTAGTTTAGGAATGTAGTCATTTGTCCTATTGGCAAATATTACCTCCACATTTTATAAAGGGATCTTTCAACAATCAGAGTCAATACTTCACGTTTAAATGCTATTAGTCTATGATGTAGATACTATATATGTACTCATATATATCTTTTTAATTGAAATTTCCTAACAAACAAAAAGGTAAAGCACTAGATAAAATTTGTTAATATGTTAAAGATGAGGAAAAAAAAGGAAAACTTTAGAGAAGTTAAGTGATGTCTTATAAGACATTCAAAAAGTAAGATCAGTTTTCACCTAAAGCACTTATGTGTAAATTGGAGGAAGATACCTGCTCTTGGGCATGGCACTGAACCATGATGAGAAAAGCATGGACTGGATTTCAGACGTTGCTTGTCCTTACCAGATGCTTGTCCTTGCACAACCATTATATGGTTCCTGGCAGACTTTAGTGAATTTGAACTTTTGATCTTAAGTTCAGTTATTTCATTTTACCTTCAGCCATGCTACATCTATTTTTCATATTCACAAATGGCTTAATTATATGATATATCTCATTGTACTCATGCTCAGTCAGTCATGACAGACTCTTTGTGATCCCATGGACTGTAGCCCACCAGGCTCCTCTGTCCATGGAATTTTCCAGGCAAAATTACTGGAGTGGGTTGCTATCTAGAGCAAATGATAACTTCATCTGTCAGTATAGACTAGTATATGCTGTAGTAACAACTCCAAAATCATAGTAACTGAACATAGCAAAATTTTATCTAGTGCTTATTAAAATTCTACTGAAAGTCCAGGTGTTTCTCCAGGGCAACTTTCTCCCATGTGCTAACTCAGTATCTTAGGCTATTTAGACCTTAAGGTATCTCCATATAGTTTCCTGCTTCTATAATTCCCGTGGCAAAGGAAGAGCCAAGCTGTAGATTCAAGCTTCTGCAAGTAAGTGTTTCCACATGAAAACTATGCTTATTACCTCCACTCGTATTTCACGGTCAAATCAAATCACATAGCTCTGCCCAACTTCAAGAGGCAGATTAGTGCAATCCTCCATGAACTCAGAAGCAGAGGATACCTAGATAATGGTGAACAATAATAATAGTTACCATATGAACTCATGACTGTTCAGCTGGAGTTAATGATTAAGGCAGCTAAATATGATGCCTTTATAGTCTTGGATCAGAACACTATGAGTCAGTACTAAGGAAAATACTCTCTCTTTCTCTCTGTTTTTGCCATTACTTTGATCACTACAATTGGGAAAGTCAAACATAAATAGCATTATTGCTTTTTATTTTTCCCAGCATTGTAATTGTAGATAAACTATTTATCTTTTATATGATCGTTTTTTAGAGTTTGAAAATCTATTGTTGAAGCTACTGATAGAGCACTATTTATACCTTCTATCACAAAAGGTTGTTGTAATTGTTAAATGAAATAATGATTATGAAATAACTGGGAATACTTTAATATTTTAAGTTGTTATTATTTCCTTTTTCTACTTTCATCAGAAGCATGTCTGATGACTTTTCATTTGAAAGCTGATTGGATGATTCTTCAGAGGGATAAACTCACATTTCCAGATAATCTAAAGTCCTCTCTTGGCAACAAACTTCCATAAACATATATTTATTCAGTGAAAGACCTAGTTAAGTGTGGCGGGGCGGAATAGGCCTGGAGGAGAAGGTAAGGGTGATCAGGAGAAGTTGGTGATAAGGATGTGGCTCAAATGGAAAAATACAGCATACTATAGCATAAATGTAAGCCTGCTGAGATCTGCTCTGTGATTCTCTTTAATAACGGAGTCGAGAGGTGTTAATGAGCATGACACAGGGCACACTGCCATCAAGTGAATTAGTCATAGCTTGATTCTTTTATGTGCCTCGTCTAATGGCAAACATTACCCAGCAATCACAGCCGCAGCACTCTCAGATGGAGCAGAAGGTGTGGAAGGGAGTAATGAGGCTGCCTAAAAACTGTTTTACAGAGCCCTGCACCAATTCACAACAGATAATAGAACTCAAAGCCAGACAGATAATAGAAGCAACAGCCATTTATTGCTAAGAGACTGTCTGAATATATGTGCGTAAAACAGCCCGCTCCAAGTTCTTTAATCACATTTCCCAAGAAAAAGTGGCAAAAAAGAAAGCCACGTGGCAGGCTACTTCCATTAGTGTATTCTAACTGAGTATAAAAAAGAGGAATGAGTAGATACGAAGAAAAAGAATACTGACGGAGACTGCAGATCAGAAGCAGAGCCTGGCTGTTTGAATCCTGCAAACTGGGACATGGTCTCCTTGTGGGTAGGGCAGGGTGTTGGAAAAAGATCTTGTCCTGGAGTTCTTTGATATTTGGCATTATTAAAAAAAAAATCCCAGTTTACAATTCTTTGATTCCTGAAAGAGATGATGGCTCATTCAGACCCAATTCTCTCTTACTTCAATTTTAGCACTTTTTTTCTTTAACATTGTAGATAGTGAATGGGGACAAATGTCTTTGGAAAAAGTCTAGGAGATGAAACTCATGGTTTTCCATACATTTTTGTAATGACTGGCAGTTTTGTCTTTTGCCAAAAGATTTCTAAAATGACCCCAAAAGGAAGCATAATACAAGGTACCTTCCAAATATAATGTGAAATTCGGACACTTTGTATTCCATACTTTTCCGCCTCCATCTGGCAATTGTGTGTTTTGTTCTAGTGCCATATTTTAAGAGGGACAATAACCAGATGGCATGCCTCCAAAAGAAGATGTCCAAAATGCCACTGGAATGTAAAACCTTTTCAAATGCTTGGGCCTGGAGAAGAATTTGACATGGGGAGGATTATGAGTGAGTAGTTTGACACTAATGTTCAAGTAGCTGATTACTTTCATGTGAAGGAGAAAGTGAATATATTCTGTAAAACTTTAGAGAGCTGAAAAGGATGAATAGAGTGAAGTAGAATTTGGTGGACCTCATGAAATTAAAAGACTCTTACTCCTTGGAAGGAAAGTTATGACCAACCTAGATAGCATATTGAAAAGCAGAGACATTACTTTGCCAACAAAGGTTCGTCTAGTCAAGGCTATGGTTTTTCCTGTGGTCATGTATGGATGTGAGAGTTGGACTGTGAAGGAGGCTGAGCGAGGAAGAATTGATGCTTTTGAACTGTGGTGTTGGAGAAGACTCTTGAGAGTCCCTTGGACTGCAAGGAGATCCAACAAGTCCATTCTAAAGGAGATCAGCCCTGGGATTTCCTTGGAAGGAATGATGCTAAAGCTGAAACTCCAGTACTTTGGCCACCTCATGCGAAGAGTTGACTCATTGGAAAAGACTCTGACGCTGGGAGGGATTGGGGGCAAGAGGAGAAGGGGACGACAGAGGATGAGATGGCTGGATGGCATCACTGACTGGATGGACGTGAGTCTGAGTGAACTCCGGGAGTTGGTGATGGACAGGGAGGCCTGGCGTGCTGTGATTCATGGGGTTGCAAAGAGTTGGACACAACTGAGCGACTGATCTGATCTGATCTGATCTGAACCTAATTATAAGAAATGATTTGGCAGTGATTAAATCTGTCTAGGAATTACATGAACTGTCTGGAGGAGTAGTGAGCTCCCTGTCAGTGGATATGTTCAAGCAGAAACCAAGTAACCAGTTATCAGGGATATTGCAGAGAAAAGTTAAGTTGGTGTTTTAATTGATGTGAAGTCCACTTGCATTGGAGAAGGAAATGGCAACCCACTCCAGTGTTCTTGCCGGGAGAATCCCAGGGATGGGGGAGCCTGGTGGGCTGCTGTCTACGGGGTCGCACAGAGTCGGACACGACTGAAGTGACTTAGCAGCAGCAGCAGCCACTTGAATTCACAGGTCTGTGAAGGGCTTCTTGTTACTAGTCTCCTCCCGGAAGTTCTTGATACATTGTAAACTGGCACCCAGGAGTTGAGCAAGGATGGAAAAATGGAAACTTTAAAGTCTGTTTGAAATAATTTTTCTTTTCTTCTAAAGTCAGAAAGTCTTCAATATTTATATTATCATGACTATAGAAACAGGATTTTTTGTTGAGATAAATAGTAAATCACAATCCCTTGAGATTTTGTACAATTCTTTTGTTTTCCTGGAGTTAATGATTGCCTTATTAATTTTCTGTATTTTAAAGTACATGTATCTAATGAATCCCCATGTGCTCTAATAGCTTCATAAGATACTTTTCACTATTATTTTGGGGCTTCCTTGGTGGTTCAGACAGTAAAGAACCTGCCTGCAATGCAGTAGACTTGGGTTTAATCCCTGGGTCAGAAAGATCCCCTGGAGGAGGAAATGGCAACCCACTCCAGTATTCTTGCTTGGAGAAATCCATTTGCTATGCTATGTTAAGTCACTTCAGTCGTGTCTGACTCTGTGCGACCCCATAGACAGCAGCCCACCAGGCTCCCCCGTCCCTGGGATTCTCCAGGCAAGAACACTGGAGTGGGTTGCCATGTCCTTCTCCAATGCAGGAAGTAAAAAGTGAAAGTGAAGTTGCTCAGTCGTGTCCGACTCTTAGCAACCCCATGGACTGCAGCCTACCAGGCTCCTCCGTCCATGGTATTTTCCAGGCAAGAGTATTGGAGTGGGGTGCCATTGCCTTCTCTGAGAAATCCATTTACATGCAGCCAAATGCTCTAGGTTATCCACCAAGTCCACATGTAACAGTTAAGTACCCAAAACTGTTAGTTTTGAATCCAGCATTTATTCTGTCATTCTCTTTTACTAATAGGAGCCTAATATTTGTTTAGGGCAGCAATACGTATATCTTAAAAATTATTTACTAGCCTCTCTTGCAGCAAATATTGGTCATACAATACTAAAGATCCATGAGATACTTCTCCCTCTCTCTATTCTCTCTTTTTACCTCTTTCCTTCTTGAATATGCTGACGTTATAAAGGGATCAGGCAGTCTTTATATGACATAAAGCAATCATGAGAATAAAATTATACAAGGAAAAGAAGAATAGAAAGAGACTAGGATATTAATGGCATTACAAAACCCAGTCCAAGACTTAGCTTCAGATTTTTGGTTAAATATGGGGAAAAAAAACACATCTACTTGATTTGATCACTTTGATCAGGTTTCTAAGATATTCAGATAAATGTAACCTTAACTGAAATCAATGCCATTTCAAATCAGTGAATTTCTCAACAAATTATGTTGGGACATGTACCCTGTCATTTGGGAAAAAACGAAGTAGAACCTTTACTTCACTTTTTACACCAAAATTAGATGGAGTAGCAAATGTTAAAAAATAAATGTTTTTTAGGAAAAAAATGCAACATTTTGTAAAATATAATCTTGGATTATAGAAGCTTTGGCTCAATATTTCCTGAACTTCTGAAATAAAATGACCACTAAATTTAACCACATAAAATTAAGAAAATTTTATACAGATACTCAAATAAGACAGATGACTATTTGGTAGGAAAATGGTTGCCACACTGAATGGTAAATCTAATATCCTTAATATATAAAGAGTTCTTTAATAGCAACAAGAAAAAATTCTCAGACTGATAGAAAATTTGGCAAAGGAAACAGACAATTTCATGAAAAAGGAAAAACAACTGAGAAAAATCTTTCACAAAACAGAATACATAAGTAAATAAAATAAAAAAGAAACAAGCAGACTTAATGGAAGAAGCCAAGGTGAAATATTAAAAATAATTTCCTCAGAGAGATAAGACAAAATAAAGCATCTGGGAAATAAGAAAAAGTTGTTTCATATATTTAAAGACAAAATACACATAAATAATCAGAGACTAAAACAAAGTTTTTGAGAAATTAAAAATATGACAATAAAAATGTCTGGAAAATTGTTGAAATATGAAATTAAGGAAGTAAGCCAGTAATTAGAATAAAAAGACAGAGATCATCAATGCAAGAGAAAACAAAACAAAAAAATTTAGAAGATGAAACCATAAACTCTAAATCCAAAAACTGGGAACTCCAGAAAGACCAGAGTAAACAGTGGATAAGAAATTATTCAAGTAACAATTTTGTCAAATCTCCTTTGATCCAAAAGACATGACCCTTGAGAATGGAAGTATACTTGTGGTGTGTATTACAAGTGAAAAAGACCCTGAACATCAGGGACAGACAGCAGTTTCTAAAAGCTGATAGGTGATAGAAAATGTCACATACAAGGGATCAGAAATCAAAATGGTATATCCATCTATTCCTATTTCTGATTTTATTATACAGTTTAATCTGGAAAGAATGTTGGAATTTATCAAATACATTTGCAACAATCTTAAACTCAGAAAAGGTGGTCTTGCTGGCATCTCTTAGCTATGAGCACTGAGGGACTTGGTGTGAGAGGGCAGATTAATTGGCATGAATTCCATATTGCTGGAAACATAACTCAAAGGAATTAAGGTTCATCAATGCCAGTTCTATATGCTTTTTAATTCAGATCATTTATGTTTTTTCTCTTTAACCCTTTCTCCATTCTTTATTTTTTTTTCTTGCCAAAACATCTTCAAGATTTGGCATAGGTAGGAGAATCTCTAGGCTGAGAAGCACCAATTTTGTTTCATTATATGTCACTTTTCCCCTGGGGCTCTCTCGCTGTAATCACACTGACACCATCAGGTGGTCCCCTTTAAGCACTCTTAATTTCTGTAAGTTGGAGAAGGCAATGGCAACCCACTCCAGTACTCTTGCCTGGAAAATCCCATGGACGAAGGAGCCTGGTGGGCTGCAGTCCATGGGGTCGCTAAGAGTTGGACATGACTGAGCGACTTCACTCTCACTTTTCACTTTCCTGCATTGGAGAAGGAAATGGCAACCCACTCCAGTGTTCTTGCCTGGAGAATCCCAGGGACGGGGGAGCCTCATGGGCTGACGTCTTTGGGGTCACACAGAGTTGGACACGACTGAAGTGACTTAGCAGCAGCAGCAGCAATTTCTGTAAGTGCACAGAGTTGTTCCTGGGATTTTTAAATTTATCAAAATCCGAGGAAAGTTATAGGGAAATCACATCAGAGATAAGAAAAATATAAAGTTTTATTTAGGAAGTAGAGGGCAAAGTTCTGATTTTAGGGTGACCAGTTATCATAGTTTGTCAGAAGCTGAGGTGGTTTCTGGGACATGGGGATTTCAGTTTTAAAACTGGGACAGTTTCAGGTAAACTGGGATGTGTTGGTCACCCTAGATTTCACTCAATTAGTTCACTGTGTAAGATGCTTAGCCTCCAGCCTCAAAGAAGTAGCACAGGCTTTCAGGTTCTTGAAAACAATCCTTATTTTTCTACTTCCTGGTAATATATCCAGGGAAGGAACATCTGAATGACTATAATCCAGGACTGATCTCCTCTGCATCTTGTTGCCTATGTCATCACCTCTAAAGAGGGAGACTTCTGCAGATGAACTACAGTTCATCTAGAATCTTCCTGGCCTCCTCACACCATCACCTCCCCGCTGCCACCCCTCCAGTGTCCGGTTTGAGCTGTATGATTCTTCTTCTGCCCCTAGAGATAAACCCTTTCTCTATACATTGAGATTTAACTTTACTCTCAGAGGCTGTAATATAATATAAAAATATATTTGGTCTTTGTCTCAGTTCCTGGGTGAAAGTGAAGTGTTAGACACTCAGTTGTGTCCAATTCTTTGCAACCCTATGGACTATAGCCCACCGGGCTCCTCTGTCCATGGAATTCTCCAGGCAAGAATACTGGATTGGGTAGCCATTTCCTCCTCCAGGGGATCATCTCAACTCAGGGATTGAACCTGGGAATCCTACATTGCAGGCAGATTCTTTACCATCTGAGCTACTGGGTACAGAGCTTCTAAAACCCATGCAATTTCCTGATGATAGAAATGTCTTTAATTTATTCATAACACTTGAGTTCATGATAATGGAGAGATTTAGGATAGGGCTCCTAAATAGCTTAAGGATGGGACTGGTTATAAGAAAGACCAAGAAAAGAGAGGGTTGGAATTTTCAGCTTCACCCATGAACCTCCAGGTACGGTAGGGTGGGGTTGGAGATTGGGCTCTATAAACATTTTTAACAATACTATTCAGAAAGCTTTCAGGTTGGTGAAAGCAACAAGGTGCTGGGAGGGTGATGTGCCTAGAGAAAGTCTGAAGCTCTGTGCCCCCACCCCACCCTTCCACTTGGCTGCTCCTGAGTTGTTTTATTCATCCCTTCCACTTGGCTGTTCCTGAGTTGTATATTTTATAACAAATTGACAATAGTAAGTGAAGAATTTTCTTGTATCCTGTATGCTATCCTAGCAAATATTGAAACTTGTAGGGGGATGGGGTTTGGGGGGTATTATTGTTGTTCAATCACAAAGTCATGTCCAACTCTTTGTGATCCCATGGACTGCAGCATGCCAGCTTCCCTGTCCTTCACTATGCCCTAGAGTTTGCTCAAATTCATGTCCATTGAGTCAGTGATGTCATCCAACCATCTCATCCTCTGTTACTCCCTTTTCCTCCTGCCCTCAATCTTTCCCAGCATCAGGGTCTTTTCTAATGAGTCAGTTCTTCGTATCAGGTGGCGAAAGTATTGAAGCTTCAGCATCAGTCCTACCAATGAATATTCAGGGTTAATTTCCTTTAGGATTGATGAGTTTGATCCAAGGGACTGGTGGGTGGGGTAGTAAGGGGAATCCTTAACCTTGTAACCAAGTTAGACAGAAGTTTGGGTAACTTGAGGATCTCATGTCTATGGCTGGCAACTCAAGTGGGGACAGTCTATTAAGACTGAGCCCTTAAAGCTAACTTGCAGTAGTTATTGTTAGAATTGAAATCTAAGACATCCAGTTGGTGTCAGAATTGGTTAGTATGAGGGGGGAACAAAAAAGCGCACATTTGGTGTCAGAAGTGTTGTTCGTGAGAACAATTCAGGAATAAACAAAAACATTTATAGTCACTAACATTCATTCATTCACTCATTTGATCAGCTAAATATGTATGGATTTTTTACTATGTGCCAGACACTATTTTAGGTTCTAGGGGTTTGATGGTTTAAAATAGATAGATAGATATTGCTATAAAACTTACATTCTTGTGGGAGTAGACAATCAACACATACATGAAGTACAAAACTGAGGAGGTAGAATGTGAGCTGTAGCTGGAAATATGAGGAGGAGGAAGTCTTGAGAAGATTTAGGGAAAGGATGTGTGTATATAAAGATTGCTAAATAGAAAGGAGCTTCCCAGGTGGCTCAGTGGTAAAGAATCTGCCTGCAATGCAGAAGATGCAGGAAATGCAGTTTCGAACCCTGGGTCAGGAAGATTCCCTTAAGGAGGGCATGGGAACCCACTCTAGTATTCTTGCCTGGAGAATCCCATGGACAGAGGAGCCTGGCGGGCTACCGTTCATGAGGTCACAAAGAGTAGGACAGGACTGAAGCAACTGAGCACGCACATCCACATTGCTATCTGCCATCACTCCTCTGGGGAATAGGAGAAATTATTAGACTAGATTTACGAGTGACTCTTACCACCTGATTCTTGCCCCAGATTCAATGTGCTCACGTTTTTATCTGAGCAAAATTTAGTGAAAATAAACATTATTAGTGAAGCCCACAAAGAGAACTGATGCTTCTGAAGAGTTGAAGGAAGACAGACTATTGCGATGTGTATGAACACCAGGTTTTCTTTATGTACATTTTAAAATTTGCTATTTTTTAGAAATAGTAATACATTTTTGCATAATGGTAGTGACACAGTAATATGTTTCAAAAATCCATACAGTGTTAACAGATATAAACTGAAAACTTGGCTCCCACCCTGTCTCTATTCACTCTGTTTTCACTTGCTCACTGCATTTATCATTTTACTGTTTATTTTTAAAATGACAAGTAAACATAAATGCATATTCTTATTTTTTCTTTCTTTTTTTAAACATACTGGGTAGTTATAGCAGAAACCAGTAATGCTCACCAACATTCGTCTCTCTTCCATCTAAGAAAGACTTTGAGTGTGTGTATTTGCATGAGAAACTGACAAGAAACAGATAGAATATAAACCCATCAAACTTTCTAGTGCATTGTAATGTGAGAGAAACTAAGATCCAGGACTGAAAATGCTCTTCTCTTTTCTTCAGGTTTTTCATATTTATATCCAGCAGAAAATTGGCTGTGAAATTTAGATTGCTCCAAAAAAGCACAAACATTCACTTTATATAGGGTCAGAGGTAGTGGACGAGGAAGAACATCACAGGAGGGAATCAGCAGCCATAGAAGCAAAGAGACAGGAGAGCTCCTCCAAGGGCAGCATCAATGTCTAGTCAACTAATTCCCCACCCTTATAGTAGGAGGCTTTCAAAATGGCTTCCTAGAGGGACTTAGGAATTTATATAGACCCACCACTACTGCATGTCTCTCATTCTTTCTTCTGAATATTTCTGTTGTAGGGCTTCCCAAGTGGCTCAGTGGTAAAGGATTCACCTGCCAATGCAGGAGATGCAAGAGACATGGGTTTGATCCCTGGATTGGGAAGATTCCTTGGAGGAGGAAATGGCAACCCACTCCTAAATTCTTGCCTGGGAAACTCCATGGACAGAGGAGCCTGGTCCTCTGCGACAGTTTACGGGATTGCAAAGAGTTGGACACAACCGACCATACACAAAACAAAAAACATTTCTATTTTGGTTATCCTTCCTTATTCCATCATTATACATTCCATGAAGCTCATAGGTTGCTGGACCATAAATACATGTACCCAAATTGGATGGAGAAGATTGATTCAGACATCTTGGACTTTGAGTCTGGTGCCGTGATTGGATAGAACTTTGTGTTGGATGCTTAAGGGAGGATGTAAGTGTGTTCAGTATGTTGAAAAAAATGAGTGACCTGGAAATCTGATGGCCAGGACAGCACATTGTGGTAGAATCCGCTAGTGTTCTCTACTATTGACTTATTCTCCTCTTCCTGACTGTACAAATAAATGTTTCTCATTTTCCCTGTGGTTCAGAATGACTGAGTTACAACCAATGGAGTAAGAAGTGATGTGTCCATTTCCTGGCTTGGCCCTTAGAAACATTTTTTTGTTGATTCTGTCTCTCCCAGCACTCACCCTCTGGCTGAATGATGAAGACCCAGAGTGTAGAGAAGGGAAGAGTCACAGTATCCATGGAGCCCTCAATGGCTGCATGTAGCAGAGCTCTTCAGGAACCTGCTCTTCAGATTTCCTTTTGAGCCAGCTGGTAAAGCTTCTGCCTCTTCATCCAGTCACATTACCTCCTTAGATGCTTCCTCAGAGGCCAGTGCTCATGTGCAAATACATGTACCACTAGAAGTCTGGAGCTGGTAACTTGCCCTTGGAAGCTTTCTCTACCTATTCTGGCCTACCTTGCTCTATTTCTCTCTCTCTGGAATTTGAAGCCAACACCCTGCCAAATACTTTACAGTCCATTTCAGAGTTGTACATCTGTTCTTACTCATCAGATCATAAACTGCTAGAATACATAGATCTTTCATCATCTTGGTGTCCAGAAATGTCTGATGCACAGTGGGGTCTCGTCTTAATTGATTATCAGTTTACTAGTGGAACAGATGAGAGGTGATTGGGAAGCTAGGGTGAGGAATCTTCCAATCAAGTTCTGAGGCTGAACTTTCGACTCTCTTCAGAGCTCTCCAGGGGTATTTTGAGGCATACTCCAAGAAAAATTGTAAATCGAGAGGAAATTACCATTTTTACTGATGATTCAGCCAAAGTTGAGTGTCTATTAATTGGGGAAAATCCTGCTGACAGCTTTGCTTTTTTGGACTTTTAAGCATTAGTGATTGTATAAGGAAGATAAATCAGCTGGGAGTTATGTTCTCTTATTTTAAGAAGTATTTCTGGACATGAGCACTTGGCTAAGGAGATTTACTTTGGGTTGGGAAGGAAATTCCCTTTATATATTGTCTTTTTATAAATAAGTCATCTAATTATCTTCTCAGGGTATTTTTGTTACTTTTAAAAGATCTATAGTAGAAGGAAATTTTAAACATAGGTCTATATAAACAAATCATTAATAAACTAATTAGTTCAATTTATTCAGCTTTAATTGGCCACCTATTAAATTAAAGTCAGTGTACCAAATACAATGACACACGCAACAGTGAATGGAATCATGTGCAAAATGGAAAGAATCCTGGATAAGGAGCAGCAGCAACAACAACAGTATTATTAGTAATGGTAATGGTAGCTGCCATTACTGAGTACTTATTAATTCCAGGAGCATTAATTAGATTGTCTCTAATTCTGAAAGCAATCTTAAAAGGTAAGTACTTACTAGTATTCCTATTTTTATGGTTGAAGAAACAAAAATTCTGAGAGTTTGAATGACTTGTTCAAGTTTACAAAACTATCAACAGAATCTTTTTTTGGCATTAAAATATTTATATTTAGAAATAGCCAGTTGGATACAGTCTAGATGATCCCAGTTTTGTTAGTAATATCTAAAGCATCATAGTCAGGAATTGTCAAACATTTGCCTTCTTCTCTCCATCAGGTCTGATCTCGGAGGGTGTTGGCCTTGGCCATGTCAATGTCATGTAGCTTCTTCACAGCGTGTTTGATCGGGTGCTTGTTGACGTTGACATCCACAATGAAGGCAAGTATGCGCTAGTCATCTATCTTCTGCATTCCCCCTACCAGGTAAATTTGAATACAACTCTCTCCGAATCCATATGTAGTTTCCCACTTCCACTAAACATACTTTCTTGCAATCATGAGATCTAGATTCAAATTTAAACTTTGCCTCTTAATGTGCAGTAATCTTGTGGAGTCATAGTTTTCTTAACATCCATGAGATGATCTTCATGGCTCCATCTGTCTCCCAGGAGATGTTCCAATCAAAGGGTCCAGTGGATGTGAAAGGGATTGTAAGCTGTAAAGTACCATGCACATGTAAATGATAACAATAATAATAAGTAGTAATATTTACAGCAACTATTCTCCCATTGCTTATGCTCTAGAATCCAAAAATCTGAAATAGAACATGTAATATAGTAGTGTGAAAAATGCCACAGGATGCAATACAGATACAGGGAGGAGTGAGAGGTGTCCAGATGGTGAGATCTCCCTGTTGGGATATCAGGAAGGTAATAAACATGTGGATATGAGCTCTAGGGGAGCAGCCATGACTCTATTCAACATCAGAAACAGGCTAAGGAGGAATATTCTGCAGCAGATAAATACACTTCAACAATTTAATAGACCTCTAAAGACCACTGGCATTAGAATCATCATAGCCCATTTTTCAAAAATGTAGTAATTGCCTGATATGTCTTAGAGTCTCTAAATCAGAGGTCAGTAAACCATAGCCTGTGGGTTGAGTGTGCCTGTTTTTGCAAATAAAGTTTTTTCAGAATACAGCCATGTCCATTACTTACATATTTTCTATGATTTCTTCTCTTGCTATAATAGTACAAGTAGAGTGTGTGCTACAGAGACTATGACTTGAGAAGTCTAAAATATTTACTTTCTGGCTCTTTAAAGAAAATGTTTAAAGATTCCTGCTCTAAATGAAGACAGCAGCCACTGGTTAAATAAGCAACTCGTTAAGTATGTATCTGCACATGTGTAAGTAGGAAGAGGGGGCAGCGAGGGGAAGTCAGGGTGCTGTATGTTTTTTCATTCACTGTCCATGGGACCTGGATGGTTGGCCATTAGTCACTAGGGAAGGTAGTACACTGTGATCAGTGGTTTTCAAGCTTGGCTGCATATTAGAGTCACCTGGGGAATCTTAAAATTCTTGATATGCAGGCCATACTCCATACAAATTAAATCAGAATCTCTTGGGGGTGTGACTGGACACTGGTAATTATTAAAGCTTTATAGGTGATTCCAATGCACAGCCAAGGTTGAGAATAATTAACGTAGTGGAAATAACCCTGGCCTAGGTTTCTGAAATATAGTTCAACCCAAGCTCTGGCACTATTCTTTTAACTAGATAGTGGAATGTCTCAATGAGAAGTTAATTGGTATCCTATGCCTTCCTCTTTCTAAAGCAAGAATTTTTACTGTCTTCCTTGGGCTAGGAGGATATCTAGGAGGCTCTAAAGTAAACATTCTTGCTTTGGGTTTGCTCTTTGCTATCAGATATTGTTCTTGCTCCAAGCATGATGGAAAGCAGGGTTTATGGACTCGTCGTTCAGTCGTGTCTGACTCTTTGTGACCCCATGAATTGTAGCACACCAGGCCTCCCTGTCCATCACCAACTCCCAGAGTTCACCCAAACTCTTGTCCATCAAGTCGGTGATGCCATCCAGCCACCTCATCCTCTGTCATCCCCTTCTCCTCCTGCCCCCAATCCCTCCCAGCATCAGGGTCTTTTCCAATGACTCATCTCTTCGTATGAGGTGGCCAAAGTATTGGAGTTTCAGCCTCAGCATCAGTCCTTCCAATGAACACCCAGGACTGGTCTCATTTAGGATGGACTCGTTGGATCTCCTTGCAAGGCATCAAATGAGTATGGTAAAGGGAAGAGTGATGGGGCAAGTTCATTTGGAATTTAATATGTGCTAAGTAAAATAAAGAAATGCAAAGAAATAGAGGAAAACAACAGAATGAGAAAGACTAGAGATCTCTTCAAGAAAATCAGAGACACCAAGGGAACATTTCATGCAAAGATGGGCTCGATAAAGGACAGAATTGGTATGGACCTAACAGAAGCAGAAGATATTAAGAAGAGGAGGCAAGAATATACAGAAGAACTGTACAAAAAAGATCTTCATGACCCAGATAATCATGATGGTGTGATCACTCACCTAGAGCCAGACATCCTGGAATATGAAGTCAAGTGGGCCTTAGGAAGCATCACTATGAACAAAGCTAGTGGAGGTGACGGAATTCCAGTTGAGCTATTCAAATCCTGAAAGATGATGCTGTGAAAGTGCTGCACTCAATATGCCAGCAAATTTGGAAAACTCAGCAGTGGCCACAGGACTGGAACAGGTCAGTTTTCATTCCAATCCTAAAGAAAGGCAATGCCAAAGAATGCTCAAACTACCACACAGTTGCATTCATCTCACATGCTAGTAAAGTAATGCTCAAAATTCTCCAAGCCAGGCTTCAGCAATATGTGAACCGTGAACTTCCAGATGTTCAAGCTGGTTTTAGAAAAGGCAGAGGGACCAGAGATCAAATTGCCAACATCTGCTGGATCATGGAAAAAGCAAGAGAGTTCCAGAAAAACATCTATTTCTGCTTTATTGACTATGCCAAAGCCTTTGACTGTGTGGATCACAATAAACTGTGGAAAATTCTTCAAGAGATGGGAATACCAGACCACCTGACCTGCCTCTTGAAAAATCTATATGCAGGTCAGGAAGCAACAGTTAGAACTGGACAGGGAACAACAGACTGGTTCCAAATAGGAAAAGGAGTACATCAAGGCTGTATATTGTCACCCTGCTTATTTAACTTATATGCAGAATACATCATGAGAAACACTGGGCTGGAAGAAGCACAAGCTGGAATCAAGATTGCCCGGAGAAATATCAATAACCTCAGATATGCAGATGACACCACCCTTATGGCAGAAAGTGAAGAGGAATGAAAAAGCCTCTTGACGAAAGTGAAAGAGGAGAGTGAAAAAGTTGGCTTAAAGCTCAACATTCAGAAAACTAAGATCATGGCATCCGGTCCCATCACTTCATGGGAAATAGGTGGGGAAACAGTGGAAACAGTGTCAGACTTTACTTTTTGGGGCTCCAAAATCACTGCAGATGGTGATTGCAGCCATGAAATTAGAAGACGCTTACTCCTTGGAAGGAAAGTTATGACCAACCTAGACAGCATATTCAAAAGCAGAGATATTACTTTGCCAACAAAGGTCCGTATTGTCAAGGCTATGGTTTTTCCAGTGGTCATGTATGGATGTGAGAGTTGGACTGTGAAGAAAGCTGAGTGTGGAAGAATTGATGCTTTTGAACTGTGGTGTTGGAGAAGACTCTTGAGAGTCCCTTGGACTGCAAGGAGATCTAGCCAGTCCATCCTAAAGGAGTTCAGTCCTGGGTGTTCATTGGAAGGACTGATGCTGAGGCTGAAACTCCAATACTTTGGCCACCTCATGCGAAGAACTGACTCATTGGAAAAGACCCTGACGCTGGGAGGGATTGGGGGTAGGAGGAGAAGGGGATGACGGAGGATGAGATGGCTGGATGGCATCACCGACTCGATGGACATGAGTTTGGGTGAACTCTGGATGTTGCTGGTGATGGACAGGGAGGCCTGGTGTGCTACAATTCACGGGGTCGCAAAGAGCTGGACAAGACTGAGTGACTGAACTGAACTGAAGTAAAATAAAACAATAAGTAAAATTAATCAAAATCTGTTTGTTTGAATAGAGTCCTTAGCATTATGCTATCTTGTCTCCCAGCAGGGTAAGGCATAGCCATCTCGATACTAATTTTCTTTTCTCTCCCTAAGGCTTTCTTTAAAAGAAAATTATTTACTTGGTTGCACCGGGTCTTTGTTGCAGAACACAGGATCTTTAACTGTGGCATGCAAACTCTTAGCTGCGGCATGTGGGGTCTATTTCCTTGACCAGGGATTGAACCTGGACCCTTGCATAGTGAGTATGTAGTCATAGCCACTGGACCGCCATCTCTAAGGCCTCTTGACTTCTATATTGAGAGTGAGTGGATAAGCAAAGGGGGTTATGAGAAAAGGTAAGGGAATAAACCAGGGCTTTGCAATTTGGTGTGGTGCTGTAACCATCTGTTGGATACCACAGTATTAACAATTTACTCCAGCACAGAGAAGAGTTACTGGATAAGTGACCACATTCTGGTTAGTGATTAGAATCCTGGTTTAGCCTCATCACAGTGTCATGGACCATTATCTAGCATTAAGACTTTGTTTTGTTCAGTCACTAAGTCGTGTCTGAGTCTTTGCAACCGCATGATCTACAGCACACCAGGTTTCTCTGTCCTTCACCATCTCCTGGAGTCTGCTCAAACTCATGTCCATTGAGTTGGTGATACCATCCAACCATTTCATCCTCTGTCTTCCCCTTCTCCTCCTGCCCTCAATCTTTTCCAGCATCAAGGTCTTCTCTAATAAGTGGCCTCTGTATCAGGTGGCTAAAGTTTTGGAGTTTCAGCATCAGTCCTTCCAAAGAATATTTAGGGTTGATTTCCTTAAGGATGACTGGTTTGATCTCCTTGCTGTACAAGAGATTCTCAAGACTGTTCTCTAGCACCACAGTTCAAAAGCATCAATTCTTTGGTGCTCAGCCTTCTTTATGATCCAACTCTCATATCCGTACATGACTATTGGAAAAATCATAGCGTTGACTACACAGACTTTTGCTAGCAAAGTGATGTCTCTGCTTTTTAATATGCTGTCTATGTTTGTCATAGTTTTTCTTCCAAAGAGCAAGTGTCTTTTTAATTTCATGGTTGCAGTCACCATCTGCAGTGATTTTGGAGCCCAAGAAAATAAAGTCTCTTACTGTTTCCATTTTTTATCCATCTATTTGCCATGAAGTGATGGAACCGGATGCCATGATCTTAGTTTTTTGAATGTAGAGTCTTAAGCCAGCTTTTTCACTCTCCTCTTTCATTTTTGTCAAGAGGCTCTTTATTTCCTCTTTGCTTCCTGCCATTAGCACCAGGGCTAGAAAGTCCAAATTTGGCGGGGGGGCGGGGGGGGGGAGTGTTTTTTAAAGGCATGATCAAAATTCAAATATATTAATTAGGATTGTAGCACACTGAAACCTATTAACTCATTAGCTCCCATAAATATGGTCAATTTATTTGACTGACCTAAGGGAAAGGACATTGACCTGGCAGATATAAATGATGCTTAAGAGTGTGTACTTGACCAAGGATTAGGGCAAGAAAGATTCTAATTGGGGGAGGTAAACCCACTGACATTCTATAAAGAATGACCCAGGAGACTGGATAGTTAGACATTCTATTTAGTGAAAATTTCTTTTCTCCCCCACCCCCATAATTCTAAAAAAGTAACCCTTGATCACCAGAAAACATTTGGAAATGCAAAGAAACATTAAAAAAGAGATGCTACATTAAACATTAAAAAAACAAAACTACACTAAAATCACCCTGTAATCTTTTCTTCTACCAACCACCACTTTCTGGTCCTTTATTTCTATTCATTTATCAATGCAAAGTCCTTTGCTAAGGGAAATAAATCTAATATTTTTGTCTAACACTTACTTACAGTGTTATTCTGTGACTTTTAGGTGGTCATTGCCCATATGTAATAATTCTTAACTGGTTTGCTGATCCACTTCTCTGATGAAATGTGAACAGTGTGTTAAGTTAAAATCACACACTCCAGTGATTGACATCTCACCTGAAATAAGGGTTAGAGCAGGCAGAAATGTACTGAGAGTGAGAGAGAAGAGACTTGGTGTAATCAAGCCTGTGCTTGCTTTCTGGAATGTTCTCTAGAATATGTAAGAGTGTTGTCTTTCAAATGTTTAAGAATGCACTATCAGATCAGTCAACATGTTTAAAATAAAAACAAACACAATTCTGTAAAATGACCCAGAAAAGTGCAATAAATGTGATATTTAAACATTCAAAGACACTGTTCTTCCTCAGAAGTGATTGTGTTGTTTTTAATAGTGATTTTTTTTAAGTTTTTTGGTCTGCTATTAGGATATTACCAAAATTTAAAGGGCTTAAAAACAGTCATTGAACACATGATTGAGAATTCCTACCTTAAGGAGTAAGGGAGAGTGTTAGTCTGCTAGGGTTGCTGTAACAGAACAGCACAGAATGGGTGGCTTAAAACAAAGGCAATTTCTTTGTTTTTTTTGTCCTCATGGAGGCTGGAAATCCAAGATCAAGGTGTCAGTAGGACTGAGGAAACCTCTCTTCCTGGCTTGCAAATGGCCGCCTCTTTGCTGGGTCCTCACATGACCTTTCCTCTGTGTATGCATCCCTGGTGCCTCTCCCTTTTACTGTAAAGACACCAGACATATTGGATTTAGACACTGGTGGCTAAGATGGTAAAGAATCTGACTGCAATCCAGGAGACCCAGCTTCAACCCCTGGGTCAGGAAGATCACCTGGAGAAGGGAATAGCAACCCACTCAAGTATTCTTGCTTGGAGAATTCCATGGACAGAGGAGACTGGTAGGCTACAGTCCATGGGGTTGGAAAGAGTTGGACATGAATGAGTAACCAACACTGACTGACTGACAACCCATGACCTCATTTAATCTTACTTGCCTCCTTAAAGTGAAAGTCGCTCAGTCGTGTCCCACTCTTTGTGACCCCATAGACTATACAGTCCATGGAATTCTCCAGGCCAGAATAGTGGAGTGGGTAGCCTTTCCCCTCTCCAGGGCATCTTCCCAACCCAGGGACTGAACCCAGGTCTCCCACGTTGCAGGCAGATTCTTTATCAGCTGAGCCACCATGGAAGCCCAAGAATACTAGAGTGGCTAGCTAATCCCTTCTCCAGTGGATCTTCCCAACCCAGGAATCAAACTGGGGTCTCCTGCCTTGCACGCAGTTTCTTTACCAATCCAGCTATGAGGGAAGCCCTTACATGAGGGCAGACCTCCTTCAAGGCCCTATCTCAAAATATAGTCATGTTGGAGGGTTAGGGCTTCAGCATATGAACTGTGGGGGATGTAATTCAGCCCATAAAAGAGCATTGATTTTGCTCATTGGAGGACAGGTGAGGTTTATATTAGCCTTGGTATTGGGGAGGGTTTTCCATATGCTATGGACAAGATCATGGACACAGAAAAGTCAAAACCATGTTTTGGAATGGCATGTAGGGTTTAAGTCTAGCAGAAACATAAGATTTGTGAAGGTAGAGATACAGAAATTAGGTTGAAAAAGAAGGTTGGGACAAAGTTATAGAGCCTTGGAGTAGCTGAGTGAGGATGTACCATTTGATTTGAGAAGATGGCTAAGAGCCAGTAAAGAATTTTGAGCTGGGGAAGGGCATGGTTAAAGCTGTACTTTAGGCAGTTGACACTGGTGAAGGATGAGTTGGAAAGTGGGAGGGATGGGAAGTAAAGAGCCTGGTTAGGAGGCCACCAAAATTAGAATGGATGCTCCAGAGGCAGCTTGGTATGGTATGGTTGTTGACAGCATCGACTCCAGAGCCAGGTTGTCTGGTTTCAAACCTAATTTATGCCACTTCTATAACAGAATAATTTTAGGCAAATGACATTACTTCTGTGGGCTTTTGTTTCTTTGAAAGAAAGGCATGGCTGATCAAAGTGTTACGAGTTTAAATGAGTAGTAAATGTAAGGTGTGTACGTAACGTGCTCAGAAACGCACGCTGCATGCAGTCCTCTAGAACTGTTTGCTTATCTGGTGAAGGTGGGAAAACACTAGACAGAAATCCAAAATCAACACTTTCTTTTCCCCTTGACCAACCTGAAAATAAAAGCTTTTCACTTCATGGTGCCTGTGGTTTCTGATACATTTATATCTCAGGCCTACTTTTGTAAGCAATTAGATATCAGCTTCCTCCACTCTGCCTCCCTTGACCCTGCCAAGAGAAACCCAAAACATACCTGACCAAGGGTCAGAATCCACATAAGCAACCAATAAATCCTTTGCATCTAAGGGATGCAGCAGTTCTGAAAGGTTACAACTGGACAAAGTAAGGTATACAAGTAGAAAGTCAGAACTATGCTTAAAAATCTCATTTTTCTGCATTCATTCGAACAACCAGAATGTAAGGAACCAAAACACTATAAACCCTGTAGGAATGTAAACACATGCAGGGTATATGCAGAACAAGCTCACATAAGCAGCGTTATTGTAATTTAAAATATCGTCAGGTTGCACTGTTTTACTAGTTTTTCAAAGGCATACAGAATCATTTTTTTTTTTTTTTTTTTTTTTACATCCAATGCAGTGTTCCATGTGCCTGTTGGATGGTACTTGGACTCAGTTTGAGTTAGTCTATGTTTAGGATGAATTATGTAAAATCCCCAAATCATCTGTTTTGTAAACATAAGAAAGGAAGTGATTCCAATGAATGGGAAAAGTTGTTCCAAATTGGGAAAATGGAAAACCAGGGCCAGATGGAAGTGTGTTGGAAGGCATAAAAACATCAGCATTGCAAACAGTGAGCTCCCATCCTTTCTCACACATTGACGTGAAAGGAAACCTTATTTGTGGTTCCTGGGAACTGGAATAAGAGCCATACTTTTGTTATTCATTCATGTGTTCATTACAATATCCAAATATTTATTATTGAGAATTTATTGTGTGCCATGCCCTGGGTTTCTTAGGAAACTCATATTCCCATGGATTACAGGAAGACACAGCTAGAAGGAAATTTTGACATGACTTTACAGATGGAGAAATTCTGGTAAATGATAGCATCAGGACCAGGCTCCCAGCTCCCTAGTCCCCATTCCATGGCCTACTTGCTATGTAATGCTGGTGCTTGAGAAAGACACGTGAGCGTTCATTATTGCCCACTGTGCCAAGGGGGAAGAACAATGAAAGACCAGATAATCAAGCCTTGGAAGATGACCAGTTGTGTCACTTAGTGATTTCTTTTGCAGAACCACAACATCACTTTCTGCTGCTCTTGGAATAGCATGCATTTGTTCTTTCACTCCTTGGTACTAAGTGAAGGGTGGAGAAGGATCACCACCATGGTCTCACATCTGAGGTCTTTACCCATAATAATTAACAATGAAGAAAACAAAGAACTTCTGGTGCAAAGAGATCTAGATTTAAATTTCGACTCTAACATTTTCTTGTTGCTTTGAATTACCCCTCAAGACTAAGTCTTTTTTTTTTTAACCTGTAAGGGAGGTATGCTAATATTTCTTACTACTCAGTCTTGTTTTGATGTAGCTTGGATAAAATGTCGAGCACATTGCCTGAAGTGTGGTAAGCTCGATAAATGGCATTTAGCATAATCATTTGTCTCTTTGAACAGAGAAGTGATACACAAATATAATAACTTATTTTTATTGGATGGGTTAGGATTCAACATAGCCCCTGCCCTTGGGGAGTTTTCATTACAGCAGACAAGGCAGACATATGCATAAACAGCTTGCCCACTGAGCAGATGATGGCAAGTGTTTTAGAGAAAACACCAAGTATCTTAGAACAGAGGAGCAAAGGAGACTGATTTAACTTTCTTCATGTCCCCAGTCATGGTCTACTTTTTGTTAAAGATAGAATTGAATAAGCATTTTCAATGGAAAAAAACAAAATGACTTAGTGAGTTGGATGTGAGAATTTATTTTAGGTGGATTGAATAGTTTTGGAAGAGTTTAATGAAAATTAAACCTTTATTTCCTACCCTGAAGTTGTTAATATACTAATGTCCACTAGCCTGTGCTAAGGGATCCAGAGAAAATAATACTTGTTTATCAAAATTTGAATTTATTCAAGGAGAAAAAAAGAGAATCAGTTTATGTATGAGATGTGATTTCAAAGTTGAAAACAGGCACGTGGAAATGAAGTTCACTTAGAGGTGCAGTGTTTTATGATGCTGCTGCTTCTGATAAAAAAAGAAGAGCAGGGAATAAACAGTATAAAATGTTGATATGAGCTAACATCAATAGAGATGAATAGAGCTTTAACGTAATTAATGCCAAACTGCCTTTGTGCTGTTGTTTACTGTAGAAAAGACAAAAGCAATTCAATTACCTTTTCCAGAGCAAGTCTCCGTGATCTTAATTAACAGGTTAATGATTTTAGGAACAGCAGTAAAGTAGCATGGGGCTTCACACATGCCTGGGAAGCTGGACTCCAAATTTAAGATAATTTTAGGTAACTTGCTCAGAGGATAGAAACCAGAGATCTTTCTCCCCCTTTTATTTGCTTTTTAACCTCAATATTCTGGAAATTTTTTTGTGCTTTACTGAAGAAAAGACATCTTAAGACCAGGGTTTGACTCTTGGGTCCCATGTGCTAGATGGAAGAAATTTTATTTCATCATCAACTTCACAGATTCTCCATCCTAAAATGAGGGAACTGAGTGAGACGATTATTGGAGTTTCTGAGTAGAGTTGTCAGATTTAGCAAAAGACAAAAACAAAACAAGCGGATAGTTAAATTTAAATTGGAATTTAACTGAGCATCCTGTATTTTATCTGGCAACAGTATCTCTGAGGTGTCAATCATACCCTTTCCTCAAATGAGTCTTGAATAGTCACTGGATTCAGGAGTTGAAATATACTGGGCTCAGCTTTTTATTTTCCTTAATAAATTTGGATTGGGTAATTTGGTTTTGAGTTAAAACCAAATTCAGTTTCCCATTCTTCCAACCATTATTCCCAATTAAAATTATTAAAAATAAATGCAGGCAATGCCCCTGCAGGGAAGAATCAAAGAAGAGATTTGGAAGGATTATTCCAGACACGCTGTCATGCCTCACCCTTCCCTACTCTACCCCAGAAAGTTGAGTGGACCCCCTATCTTAGAGAGAAGAATGGTTAATGGCAGATTACAATCTATGACAATCTCTCATGGGATGAGATGAATTTCATTTTTTTTAATTAAAAAAATTTTTTTTGCTGCTTTTCATACAAACTTCCCAATAAAGAAAAGGGAAAAATGATTTAATTTATTCATTTAAAATAGACTGAAGTCTTCATAAACACTCTCTTTAAGTATAATAGCTAGAACATAGAAAGCTTACTACTTGCCAGAAACTATTTAACAACTTTGTTTACTAACTCATTTAATCTGCTCATAAATTATATCAATTAGCTTCTATTATCACCACCATCTGGTTTTACAGATGAAGAAACTAAGGCACACAAAAGTTGAATAATTTGACCAAGATGGCACAGCTAGTAAAAGACAAACTTGGCAGCTGAACGCAGACTATCTGAACTCCAGTAATGTGCCCTTAACCAAAATATTAGAAGGCTCTTGTCATCAATGTCAGCATTTCATCACCAATTGCTGGAGAAGACATTTAATACAAAATTAAAAGGGACACTGAGAATTGTGTAAAGTTGAAAAGTGGGTAAGATAACTCTTATCTATCTTACAGGATATATGGTATACATATACCCAATATATGCACAAATGATCTTACATATATTTATACATTAGCGTCAAGCCTTTTCATAGTTGTGCATATGTCTGGAAGTCAAGATTTGCAATATTGAGAGGTAAATGAACATTTTCTCTACTGTCTCTTATGCCATATCCGTTATGTTATTGGTTTTTCTCATTTTGCTGTGGATGTCACATAAAAACCAACTCAGTGCTTTATTTAGCAAAATTTTACTGAGTAAATACTGTGTTCTAGGCCCTGTTTTAGGTGCTTGAAATATAGATATGCATTAGGTTGGGTTCTTTATTAATACTATTGATGAATGGCTTTGTGGCAGGGTAGTCAAGACCAAGAGAGGAAATTTTAGGCAACTCTTCTTTGAGAAGTAGGGAGGCAGGGATTCTATATGACATATTAAAGAGAGTTTTCCAAACAACTCTCTGCAAGCATTCTTGGGAAAAGTGTCTTAACAAGAAAATAAACAATGAAAATAATAAATATAAGCAATAACAAGAAACTAATAAAATTTGGGAAATGAGAATATTAGAATTTAAATCTAGCTATGTGTAAAACTGATTCAAAGTATTGTAGATATAATAATGATTCCTGTAAAGATGTGTATATCCTAATTTTCTGTAACTCATGAATATGTTGTGTGCTGTGCTCAGTAGTGTTTGACTCTTTGTGACCCCGTAGACTGTAGCCCACCAGGCTCCTCTGTCCGTGGGATTTCCCAGGCAAGAATAATGGAGTGGGTTGCCATTTCCCCCTTCAGGAGATCTTTCTGACCTAGAGTTTGAATTTGCATCTCTCTCGTGTCTCCTGCATTGTAGGCAAATTCTCTACCCATTGAGTCATTGGGGAAGCCCATTAACACAATGAGTATGTTACTACATGACAAAGGAGGCTTTGCAGATGGGATAGCATTACATGTTTAAAAATCAAGAGATTACCATAGATTATCTGAGTGGGTCCAGTGCAATACAAGGAGGAAGGAGGCTCAGAGTCACAACAGGAGATGTGATGCCTGAAGGAGAGATTGGAGTGATATAAAGAGGGAGCCAAGACCCAAGGAATGCATGTAACTTCCAGATGTTGAAAAAGGCAAGGAAACAGATTCTTCCTGAGGGCTGCCAGAAGGGATATAGTCCTGTCTACTCTTGTCTTTAGGACTTCTGATCTTCGAAACTGTATAAATAATAAATTTAAGTCACTAAGATTGTGACAGTTTGTTACAGGAGCAATGGAAACCAATACACAAAGGATAAATTGTTTTTCTCTCACAAAAGTATCAAGTGGTAGGTGGTCCAGGCTTGGTGGGATGGTTTTGCTCCACAGGTTGCCTGACAGATTATATCTTGTTAATCTTTCCTCTTAAATATGTTGGTTACATAGATGGTCAAAAATGTCTCACAACTAAAATATGTTTCAAGCAGCTAGATGAAAGAAAAGGAAAAGAAAGCACATGCCTTCTCTTTTTCTCTCTTTTTGAAGTATAGTTGATGTACAATATTATAGGAACTCAAAAACCTCTTGATGGAAGTGAAAGTGGAGAGTGAAAAAGTTGGCTTAAAGCTCAACATTCAGAAAACGAAGATCATGGCATCCTGTCCCACCACTTCATGGGAAATAGATGGGGAAACAGTGGAAACAGTGTCAGACTTTATTTTTCTGGGCTCCAAAATCACTACAGATGGTGACTGCAGCCATGAAACTAAAAGACGCTAACTCCTTGGAAGGAAAGTTATGACCAACCTAGTAGGATATTCAAAAGCAGAGACATTACTTTGCCAACAAAGGTCTGTCTAGTCAAGGCTATGGTTTTTCCTGTGGTCATGTATGGATGTGAGAGCTGGACTGTGAAGAAGGCTGAGCGCTGAAGAATTGATGCTTTTGAACTGTGGTGTTGGAGAAGACTCTTGAGAGTCCCTTGGACTGCAAGGAGATCCAACCAGTCCATTCTGAAGGAGATCAGCTCTGGGATTTCTTTGGAGGGAATGATGCTAAAGCTGAAACTCCAGTACTTTGGCCACCTCATGCGAAGAGTTGACTCATTGGAAAAGACTCTGATGCTGGGAGGGATTGGGGGCAGGAGGAGAAGGGGACGACAGAGGATAAGATGGCTGGATGGTATCACTGACGTGAGTCTGAGTGAACTCCGGTAGTTGGTGATGGACAGGGAGGCCTGGCGTGCTGTGATTCATGGGGTCTCAAAGAGTCGGACACGACTGAGTGACTGATCTGATCTGATGGGTATGCAACATAGTGATTCATAATTTCTAAAGGTTGTACTCCATTTACAGTTATTATAAAATATTGGCTATATTCCATGTTATATATTTATTTGTACCTAATACTTTGTACATCTTAAATCCCTATCTCTGTCTTTCCCATTCCCCCTCTTGCCTCTCTCCACTGGTAACCACTAGTTTATTCTCCCTATCTGTGAGTCTGTTTTGTTTTGTTATATTCACTAATGCTTTATTTTTGATATTTGTATATCACATATAAGTGGTGTCATGCAATATTTGTCTTTTTCTGTCTGACTTACTTCACTTAGCATAATGCCCTCCATGTTCATCCATGTTGCTACAAATGGCAAAATTTTGCTCTTTTTTATGGCTGAGTAGTATTCCATTGCATGTGCATGTGTGTATGTATGTATACACACATATACATGTAAACATACATGCATACACACATATATGTGTACATACAAACATATACCACATCTTCTTTATTCATTCATCTATTGATGGATCCAAGTTGCTACCATGTCTTGGTTATTTTAAATAGTGCTGCTATGAACATTGGGGTGCATGTATATTTTCAAATTAGTGTTTTTTTAAAATATATATTCAGAAGCGGAGGGACTTCCCAGGTGGTGCTAGTGGTAAAGAATCTGCCTGCTAATGCAGGAGACATAAGATACATGAGTTTGATCCCTGGGTCAGGAAGATCCCCTGGAGGAGGGCATGGCAACCCGCTCCAGTATTCTTGCCTAGAGAATCCCTTGGACAGAGGAGTCTTGCAGGTTACAAACAATAGGGTCTCAAAGAGTCGGACACAACTGAAGTGACTTAGCATGCAGAAGTGGAATTGCTAGGCCATATGGTAGTTTCTCTTTCTTTCTTTTTTTTAACTGAAGGATAATTGCCTTACAATGTTGTTTTTGTTTCCACCATACAACAGTGTGAATCAGCCATATGTACACATATATCTTCCTCCTCTTAAACCTTCCTCTCATTCCCCACCCCATCCCACCCTTCTAGATTGTCACAGAGCACCTCGTTGAGCTCCCTGTGTTATACAGCAACTTCTCACTAGCTATTTATTTTATATATGGTAATGTATATGATTCAATGTTACTCTCTCAATTTGTCCCACTCTTTCTTGTCCCCACTGAAAGAAACTACAAGTTTCTTTTCTACATCTGCATCTCTATTTCTGCCCTGCAAACAGGTTCTTCAGTACCATTTTTCTAGATTCCATGTGTATGCATTATTATACAATATTTGTTTTTCTCTTTCTGACTTACTTCACTCTGTTTAACAGGATCTGTTCTTGCCTGGAGAATCCCAGGGACAGAGGAGCCTGGTAGGAGACCATCTATGGGGTTGCACAGAGTCGGACATGACTGAAGCAACTTAGCAGCAGTAGCAGTAGGTTCATCCACCTCATTAGAACTGACTCAAATTTGTTCCTTTTTATGGTTGAGTAATAGTTCATTGTATATATGTACCACAGCTTCCTTATCATATGGTAGCTTTATTTTTAGTTTTTTGAGAAATCTCCATTCTGCTTTCCACAGGGGCTGCAACAATTTACATTCCTACCAACAGTGTAGGAGGACTTCTTTTTCTCCTGATCCTCACCAACATTAATTATTTGTATTCTTTGTGATGGTAGTTATTCTTACAGGTGTGAGGGGATATCTCATTGTGGTTTTGTTTTGGATTTCTCTGATGATTAGTGATGTTGAGCATATTTTAATGTGCCTGTTGACCATCTGCATTTCCTCTTTGGGAAAAATGCCTATTTATTAATCCCAATATTAACTCCATTTTGGTCACTTGATTTGCAAATACTTTCTCCCTTTCAGTAGGTTGTCTTTTTGTTTTGTCAGTGGTTTTCTTTGCTGTGCAAAAGCTTTTAAGTTTAATTAGGTTCCATTTGTTTATTTTTGCTTTTATTTCCTTTGCTTTAGAAGATAGATTCAAAAGAAAATTGCTACAGTTTATGTCAAAGGGTGTTCTGCTTATGTTTTCCTCTAGGAGTTTTGTGGTTTACAGTCTTACATTTAGGTCTTTAATCCATTTTGAGTTTATTTTTGTATATGGTGTTAGAAAATGTTCTGATTTCATTGTCTTACATGTAATTGTCCAGTTTTCCCAGCACCACTTATTTAATCATGCTTCTTCACTTGGAGTAAATGTTCCAGAAATTGCACACATTATTTCTCACATATCTTTGGCCAGAACTTTATTACATAGTCATGCTGCAAATAAAGCTGGGAAATTTGGCCTTATTTTGGGTAACTGTGTACTGAATTAAAGCCAGGGGCTCTCTCACTATGAAAAGAGGGAGACTAGTTATTGGAGACAACTAAGCAAATAACACAGCTAAGACAACTAAGGGGATTCCCTGGGGGCTCATACAGTAAAGAATCCACCTGCAGTTCAGGAGATGTGGGTTAGATCCCTGGGTTGGGAAGATCCTCTGGAGAAGGGAATGGCGGCCCACTCCAGTATTCTTGCCTGGAGAATTCCATGGACAGAAGAGCCTAGCAGGCTACAGTCTATGCAGTCACAAAGAGTCAGACACTACTGATTGCAGTGAGCAAGTAACAGTAAAATTGCTATTCCTCTTAATAAAAGAAAAAAGGTATAGCATAAGGTAGGTATAGATTATTAATGACACCATTAAGGCTTAGGGAGGAGGAGACAAAGTTCGTGAGAGCACTTTAAGGAACTGATCTGGTTGTGGAAAATATACAATTATTGATTAGCTTTTAAATTGTTGGTGATTTAAATATTGGTATATGTCTTGAAATTTTAAGAATTACTTCAGGATATTAAAAATAGAATACATAATTTCCAAGAAACCAGAAGAAATTTTGATATACCTAATGATAGTCAGAGAAGGCAATGGCACCCCACTCCAGTACTCCTGCCTGGAAAATCCCATGGATGGAGGAGCCTGGAAGGCTGCAGTCCATGGGGTTGCTGAGGGTCGGACACAACTGAGCGACTTCACTTACACTTTTTACTTTCATGCATTGGAAAAGGAAATGGCAACCCACTCCAGTGTTCTTGCCTGAAGAATCCCAGGGATGGGGGAGCCTGGTGGGCTGCCATCTATGGGGTCACACAGAGTCGGACACGACTGAAGTGACTTAGCAGCAGTAGCAGCAATGATAGTTATACTGGGAGGAAAAATAGGAAACAAGTAAAATTTTTATAAACAAAAAAGCTCTAAGTTTTAACAATTATAATCAGTTTAAATGGATTATACTCACCCTCCAAAACCAGACCTTTTCAGTTTGGACTAAAAACACTTCTATGTTATCTATAAAGACAAGTATACAAGAAGATTAAAAATAAAGGCATAAGGGACTTCCCTGGCAGCCCAGTGGTTACAACTCAGCACTTCCACAGTTGGGGACAAGGTTTGATCCCTGGTTGGGGAACTAAGATCCCATATGCCACACAGTAAAGCCAAAAAAATAAAAAATACTAAACAAATGCAATCTCAATCTCATAGTACATCAGAACAGCAATTTCAAACTTGAAGAAATTAGAAATGGAGAAAAATCATCATCAGGAAAAAATAGATATATTATAACCCAAACAACAGATAAAGATATATAACAATCATAAGCATATTTGCTTCCAACATAACAATGTATGTTCAAATGTTTAAAGCAACAACTGACAGAACTAACCCTAACCCTACCTGGAGTTGAGCAGTCCTTGAAAACTTAATTAAAACCAATAAAAGGAAGAAAAGAACTAAAAGATTGAAACAACAGCATTTAGAAGGAAATTTGGTCCTTTAAAAACATTTATAATAATAAAAAAGGCTTCCCTGGTGGCTCACCAGTAAAGAATCTGCCTATGACAGATTGGATGCAGGAGACATGGGTTTGATCCCTGGGTCAGGAAGCTCCCCTAGAGAAGGAAATGATAACCCACTCTAATATTCTTGTCTTGGAAATCTCATAGACAGAGGAGTCTGGCAGGCTGTAGTCCAGGGGGTCGCAAAGAGTCAGACATGTCTTAGCAACTAAACAACAACATAAAAATAAAAACCTAAAGAAGTTTTCCACTGAAGAAGAAAAACAGCAACCACCTAAAATTATCTCATACACATGAGGAAGAAATAAGTAATAAAAAGGAAAATAAAATAATGAAATAAGAAATAATAAAAATATATAAATGAGCACAAATAAACAAATTTTAATTCTTCAATATAATAAATAATATGTAGATACTTGGTAATACTGATAAAAGAAGAAAAAGTCAGAAAATACAAAATGGAAAGATACAATTATAGATGTAATGAGCAGATGTATGATTATGACTACAAGTATAATATATAATTATAAATATAAAGGAGATTATAAGAACAGTAAGTACTATTATAGATCTGCTGCTGCTGCTAAGTCGCTTTAGTTGTGTCTGACTCTGTGCGACCCCATAGACGGAAGCCCACCAGGCTCCCTCGTCCCTGGGATTCTCCAGGCAAGAACACTGGAGTGGGTTGCCATTTCCTTCTCCAATACGTGAAAGTGAAAGTGAAAGTGAAGTTGCTCAATCGTGTCCCACTCTTAGCGACCCCATGGACTGTAGCCCGCCAGGCTCCTCCATCCATGGGATTTTCCAGACAAGAGTACTGGAGTGGGGTGCAATTGATCTGTAAGCTGATAAATCTAGATGAAATAAATTTTTGAAAACAATTTCTGAATCAGCAGCAGAAGAAATAGAAAATTTGAAATTAAAAACTTTCAAATTCAAACATCATGAGAAAAACTGAAATGATTATCAAAAACGACCCCATTCCAACCGCTGTGCTGTGCTTAGTCACTCAGTCGTGTCCGACTCTTTGTGATCCCATGAACTAGGCTGTCAGGCTCCTCCATCCATGGAGATTCTCCAGGCAAGAATACTGGTGTGGGTTGCCGTGCACTCCTCCACTCCAACCTCCATCCTCTACTAAACGGTTTATAAGGAATGTCTTAAAATAAAACATAAAAAAGTATAATACTTTTAAAACAGGTGTCCTAGATGATTTAAATTTTAAAAAGGATATGGAGTTTATTTTCCTTATGTGTAGCATTGATTTTTTTACTGTATAAAAATATTGTGTTAAAAAGGCCAATTTTATTTATAAACATAGATGTAAAAATCTCACAGTAATTGTTGTTGTTGCTGACCAGTCGCTGTGTGGTGTCTAACTCTTTGCAACCCCATGGGCTATAGCACACAGCACAGAGTGTTTCCAGGCTCCCCTGTCCTTCTCTATCTCCCAGAGTTTGCTCAAATTCATGTCCATTGAGTTGGTGACACTATATAACCATTTCATTCTCTGCCACGCCCTTCTTTTGCCTTCAGTCTTTCCCAGCATCAGGATCTTTTCCAATGAGTCAGCTCTTTGCATCAGGTTGCCAAAGTATTGTAGCTTCAGCTTCAGCAATAGTCATTCCAATGAATATTAAGGGTTGATTTCTTTCAGGATTGACTCTTTTGATCTCCTTGTTGTCTGAGGGACTCTCAAAAATCTCCTCCAACACTGCGGTTCAAAAGCATCAGTTATTCACCTCTCAGCCTTCTTTATGATCCAACTCACACATCAGTATAGGACGACTGGAAAAACCATAGCAACATGGATGCTTGTTGGCAAAGTGATGTCTCTGATTTTTAATACACTGTCTAGATTTGCCATAGCTTTCCTTCTAAGGAGCAAGTGTCTTTTAATCTCATGGCTACAATCACCATTGACAGCGATTTTGGAGCCCAGAAAAATAAAATTTACCACTGCTTCCACTTTTTCCCCTTCTATTTGCTATAAAGTGATGGGATTGCATGCCATGATTTTAGTTTTGTGGTTTTTTTTTTTCTAATGTTGTTTCAAGCCAGCTTTTTCACTCTCTTCTTTCACCCTCATTAAGAGGCTCTTGAGCTCTTTAGTTCCTCTTCACCTTCTGCCATTAGAGTGCATAGCTGAGGTTGCTGATATTTCTCCTGACAATCTTGATTCCAGCTTGTGATTTATCCAGCCCAGCATTTTGCATCATGCACTCTACATGGAAGTTAAATAAGCAGGGTGGCAATATGCAGCCTGTTGTATTGCTTTCTCAATTTTGAACCAGCCAGTTGCTCCATGTCTGGTCGAAGTGTTGCTTCTTGACCTGCATACAGGTTTCTCAGGAAGTAGGTATGATGGTCTGATACTCCCATCTCTTTAAGAATTTTCCATTGCTTGTTGTGGTCCACACAGTCAAAGCTTTAGCATAGTCAGTCAATGAAGCAAAAGTAGATATTTTTCTGGAACTCTCTTGCCTTCTTTATGAGCCAGCGAATGTTGGCAATTTGATCTCTGGTTCCTCTGCCTCTTCAAAACCCAGCTTGTACATCTGTAAGTTCTTGGTTCACGTACTTCTGAAGCCTAGCTTGAAGGATTTTGAGCATAACCTTGCTAGCATGTAAAATGAACACAATTGTACAGTAGTTTGAGCATTCTTTGACATTGCCCTTCTTTGGGATTGGAATGAAACTGACTTTTTCCAGTCCTCTGGTGACTACTGAGTTTTCCACATTGCTGACATATTGAGTGCAGCACTTTAACAACATCCAAAGTAATTATTAGATAATAAAAAAAAAAAAACACATTATGACCCTATATGGTTTTTCTCAATAATGAAAGTACTTTGTCATAGCAAAAATTATCAGATGTAAATAACACATTAAGTAATTAAAAATAAGTCATATGTTTAATTCAGTAGAGATAGAGATTGGATAAAATTCAAATTTTATATATGGTACAATTTTTTTCACAAAGATAGACATATAAAATACATTATTAACTAGCTAAAAGCTACATATGAAATATTTCCAGCAAATATCTCATTTAAAGAAGGAACTTTAGATATATTTCATATAAGACAAGAGAGTCTTATGTTACCACTGAGTTAACCTAATGCTACAGAAGAAAACTGATATAATAAGGCAAGAAACACAATAAAGTATCAATATTGGAAGGAGAAAGAGTTTCAGATTATATAACCAACTGTGGAAACTGATACAATCTTTGTGGGATTTGGTATAGATTCATACTTTGAATAAATGATGGGTGCAACAACCAACAGCATTCTTCACACTAGGAATCAGTTCAGTTCAGTCGCTGAGTCGTGTCCGACTCTTTGCAACTCCATGAACTGCAGCATGCCAGGCTTCCCTGTCCATCACCAACACCCAGAGTTCACCCAAACTCATGTCCATTGAGTCGGTGATGCCATCCAGCCATCTCATCCTCTGTCGATCCCTTCCCGTACTGCCCCCAAACCCTCCCAGCAACAGGGTCTTTTCCAATGAGTCAACTCGTCACATCAGGTGCCCAAAGTATTGGAGTCTCAGCTTCAACATCATTCCTTCCAATGAACACCCAGGACTGATCTCCTTTAGGATGGACTGGTTGGATCTCCTTGCAGTCCATGGGACTCTCAAGAGTCTTCTCCAACACCACAGTTCAAAAGCATCAATTTTTCGGCACTCAGCTTTCTTTATAGTCCAACTCTCACATCCATACATGACCACTGGAAAAACCATAGCCTTGACTAGATGGACCTTTTTTGGCAAAGTAATGTCTCTGCTTTTGAATATGCTGTCTAGGTTGGTCATAATTTTCCTTCCAAGCAGTAAGCATCTTTTAATTTCATGGCTGTAATCACCATCTGCAGTGATTTTGGAGCCCCTAAAAATGAAGTCAGGCACTGTTTTCACTGTTTCCCCATCTATTCGCCCTGAAATGATGGGGCCAGATGCCATGATCTTAGTTTTCTGACTGTTGAGCTTTAAGCCAACTTTTTCACTCTCCTCTTTCACTTTCATCAAGAGGTTCTTCAGTTCTTCTTCACTTTCTGCCATAAGGGTGGTGTCATCTGCATATCTGAGGTTATTGAGATTTCTCCCGGCAATCAAGATTCCAGCTTGTGTTTCTTCCAGCCCAGTGTTTCTCATGATGTACTCTGCATATAAGCAGGGTGACAATATACAGCCTTGACGTACTCCTTTTCCTATTTGGAACCAGTCTGTTGTTCCCTGTCCAGTTCTAACTGTTGCTTCCTGACCCGCATTCAGGTTTCTCAAGAGGCAGGTCACGTGGTCTGGTATTCCCATCTCTTTCAGAATTTTCCACAGTTTATTGTGATCCACACAGTCAAAGGCTTTGGCATAGTCAATAAAGCAGAAACAGATGTTTTTCTGGAACTCTCTAGGTTTTTCGATGATCCAGTGAATGTTGGCAATTTGATCTCTGGTTCCTCTGCCTTTTCTAAAGCCAGCTTGAACATCTGGACGTTCATGGTCCACATATTGCTGAAGCCTGGCTTGGAGAATTTTGTGCATTACTTTACTAGCATGTGAGATGAGTGCAGTTGTGCGGTAGTTTGAACATTCTTTGGCATTGCCTTTCTTTGGGATTGGAATGAAAACTGACCTTTTCCAGTCCTGTGGCCACTGCTGAGTTTTCCAAATTTGCTGGCATATTGAGTGCAGCACTTTCACAGCATCATCTTTTAGGATTTGAAATACCTCAACTGGAATTCCATCACTTCCACTAGCTTTGTTCATAGTGATGCTTCCTAAGGCCCACTTGACTTCATGTTCCAGGATATCTAGGTGAGTGATCACACCATGGTGATTATCTTGGTCATGAAGATCTTTTTTGTACTGTTCTTCTGTGTATTCTTGCCACCTCTTCTTAATATCTTCTGCTTCTGTTAGGTCCATGCCATTTCTGGCCTTTATTGTCCCCATCTTTGCATGAAATGTTCCATTAGTATCTCTAATTTTCTTGAAGAGATCTCTAGTCTTTCCCATTCTATTGTTTTCCTCTATTTCTTTGCATTGATCGCTGAGGAAGCTTTCTTATCTCTCCTTTCTATTCTTTGGGACTTTGCATTCAGATGCTTATATCTTTTCTTTTCTCCTTTGCTTTTCACTTCTCTTCTTTTCACAGCTATTTGTAAGGCCTCCTCAGACAGCCAATTTGTCTTTTTGCCTTTATTTTTCTTGGGGATGGTCTTGATCCCTGTCTCTTGTACAATGCCATGAACCTCCATCCATAGTTCTTCAGTCACTCTATCAGATCTAGTCCCTTAAATCTATTTCTCACTTCCACTGTTTAATCATAAGGGATTTGATTTAGGTCATACCTGAATGGTCTAGTGGTTTTCCCCACTTTCTTCAATTTAAGTCTGAATTTGGCAATAAAAGAGTTCATGATCTGAGGCACAGTCAGCTCCTGGTTTTGTTTTTGCTGACTGTATAGAGCTTCTCCATCTTTGGCTGCAAAGAATATAATCAATTTGATTTTGGTGTTGACGATCTGGTGATGTCACACCAGGCATAAATAAGTAAAATGTATTTGTCATGCAGAGTGTACAAATATAACTTTAAAATATAAATATATTAACCTAATACAAAGCATATAAAATGATTTTGGAGAAATTAATCTGTCTATCTAATTGCATATGAGAAGATCTAAATAAACATAGAGTTAAACTATGTTCATGGATGGCATAACTTCACATTGTAAAGATGTCAAATTTTCCCAGATTAAATAGGCTGCACTTGGAATTGTAATTGAAACTTCTTCAAAGACATGTGAAGTACTGAGTCTTACATATATTTTGAAAAAGAAAAGTCCGCAAGTAAATGACTATTTTGGAAAAGTAAAGCAAAAGGGCATATTTGCTGTAGACTATATTACTACATAACCATAATGGAAAACAATGCAGCCTATTACATTAACGGATAAGTAGAATAATGGAACAAATTAAAGAGCCATAAACAGTTCCTTATGATATATGATATAAAATAAAGGTGTCTAGATAATTCCAATTTATCTATAAAAGTCCTAAACTAGTGCTTGTTGGCCTAGTAAAATTATAAATAATATCTCCTTTTACTCTCAGATCTCTCTCAGTTTGGATTATAAATTATAAGATGTCCTTATATGTACTGCTGCTGCTGCTGCTAAGTCACTTCAGTGTCCGACTCTGTGCGGCCGCATAGACGGCAGCCCACCAGGCTCCTCTGTCCCTGGGATTCTCCAGACAAGAATACTGGAGTGGGTTGCCATTTCCTTCTCTAACGCATGAAACTGAAAGGTGAAAATGAAGTTGCTCAGTCATGTCTGACTCTTAGTGACCCCATGGACTGTAGCCTACTAGGCTCCTCCGTCCATGGGACTTTCCAGGCAAGAGTACTGGAGTGGGTTGCCATTTCCTTCTCCACATTATATGTACTAGATTTATATAATAAATCAGTTAGGAAAAGATGGATATTTTTAGCATCTAATATTGCCAAAAGTGGTTTAATGAATAGAGAAAAATAAGGATTGATAACATTTCCAATGAGTTGAACTCCTAAATATATAGATAAATTATAAACTAGTAAGAAAATATTGGAAGTGTGGCTGGTGACTTTGGGGTGGGAAATATTTCTTGAATAGTACCCAAAAAGTCCAAACCATAATGGGAAAAATGGATCTATGTTAAAAATTAAGAATTTCTTTTCAATGAAGGACACTACAGATAAAGGTAACAGATGGGAGACAGACTGGGAGAAGATAATTACAGCGTTTATAACTGACAAGGAACTAATATCTAGAATAATTAAGCAATTCCTGCAAATCAACAACAGAAAGAGAGGATTTGGCAAAGACTTTGAATAGGCAATTCACAGAAGGGGAAACTCAAATTACCTATACATTCATGAAGAGGTCCTCAACGTCACAATCAATCTGAGACATATAAATTAAAAACACAAAGAAATTCATTTTACACTCATCAGATTGGCAAAAATTAGGAAGTCGGATGGTACCATTGTTGGCACATTTGTGGGGAAATGAGAATCCTCATGCAGTGCTGGTTGGAGTGTAAACTGGTGAGCTGTTCTGGAGAGCAATCTGTCAGGAATTGAACATGTGGGAATCTCAAGGACAAAAATTCCTCTTCTGGATCTATATCCTAGAGAAACTTACAGGGAGGCATAGATGAAACATATAAGGATAGAGCATTATAGTTTGGGTTGGGAGATGTTACTTCATGGAAACAAAGAAACAAAGCCTAGTAAAGCTTCCGCAGGCTCTCTTGAGTCTTCCGGCTTGCATTCTTTGCTGAATCTCTTCCTTAAGTAAGAATGAAATTGTCCTATTCTACCTCAGTCTCAGGGCATTTTCAAGGCCCCAAATCTGTCTCTTCCTTGATACTCTACAAAGTTCTCAGTGCTCTGTTGTAGACACACTCTAGGAAGTTAAATATATCAAAAGTGTTAGGAGTGTGAGCTCCCCTGGTGGCTTGGTGGTAAAGAATCTGCCTGCAGTGTAGGAGATGTGGAGACACAGGTTTGATCCCTGGGTTGGGAAGATCCCCAGGAGGAGGAAATGGCAACCCACTCCAGTAATCTTTCCTGGAATACAGTGGGGCATTTAAAAAAGAGTTGTTAGCACAGGATGAGGCAATTCTTTACCCAGAGAATGGTGGTGGTGATAGAATATAAGTTTCAGTGACAGCTAAATAAGAAAATAAGAGATTCATGACATCCCTGAGTGCAAACACTTGGAGGTCCCCGTGGAAGTCTGGAGACCCCTTCTGCTTTTTCCCTTTGCATAGTGAAGGGCAAGCAACTCCGTAAGTGAATATGGCTGTGAAAACATGTACCAAGAGCTACAGTTCTCACAATATTAGCAGAACTCTAGTTTTGAATACCAAGTGATTATGAGAGAATTTTCACTTGTTTTCCTGTCATTTCAGGAAAACCAGGAAAATAAGGGAGGTTTGTCTCAGTTTAGATGGAATGTCAGAAAGAAGATCATTCTCAGATATCTCCCTCTCATCCCAGATTTTTTTTTTTTTTTTTTTTTTACTTTTTCAAAGAATCACAGAACATTAGAGCTGGAAGTGGCTTCTAAAAATTTAACTAACATAAGTCTAGCCTGCTAACTAACATAACTCTAGATGGTTGCATAATTCTTTCACAAACATCCATTCCCTAAGAAGTTAATTACAAGAATCTACTGGAATCAGGAATTAGTCACTCCTTTAAGAGATACCATCCCATCCTTAAGAGAGCTTCCCTGGAACCTGGTTGTCACTCTTGGGTCTCACCTCCCTCCATGAAGTGAGGTCACATTTCTTATAAATCTTATCTTCTACTGGATGGCCTCAGTGTGGTGAGAAATAAAATGAATTTTAATGAAGATGAATTAATTTTAATGAAGATTAAATAGACTTTTGTCTCTCCCTAGAAATTCAAGAAGAGTGAGATGTTGAATCTCTCCTCCTCTCTAACCATCCCCCAATTATCTTAAGCATCCTCAGAGGTACACCCACAGATGCAAAAATAAGTGTCTTCAGTCTTGGTTGCCAACATGCCCATTTCCCTGGAAGTTTTATCACTGTACTTGCTGCTGGTATGCCCTGTGGCTGGTGCCAAGAGAGTTATGGTAAGGGTTCTCTTGGGCTCTTCTCTTGTTCTCTAAATCCCACTGCTTTGCATCCTCTTTCTGTGGCTAATGTCCTTGGCATCCACCAATGGAATCTAAATCCTTTCTGTTCACCATTAAGAGCACTTCTGTGCCTGCCCTCGTAAGCTGGTACCAGGACTGCTACTGGTGCTACTCTTGCTGATGTCTCAGTGGTAGAGAGAATCCCTACCCCTCTTTGTGCCAATGTCTATTACCTCTTCCTCCAGTGGTGTAACCACTCACGCCCAAAGCCTTATGGTGACAATGGGTGACAACGCCTTTAAAGGCTTACTTGCAGTTCTTCTTTCCCTAAGATGTGGGCACACATCACTAGGGACTGAGCTGAGTGGAGTCTAAGGAAGACATTGAGTGGTCTTCAATATCATTCCTCGTCTCCAGCTCAGAGGCAGTTTCAGGCATTTCTGCCCGGGTTTTAGCAGCTATTCCGTAGACTGACCTATTTCTCAAGAGGCTCCTTGGGTTTGTTCAGTTCTGAGCATTCCCTTTGTATAGGTCTGGGCTTATCCAGACTTGACTCAAGTTTAGGCTGAAAGCAGCTGCTGCTCAAACTGGGACCCCTTTGCCCTTTATCTGAATCACATCACAGCTCTGGATGTGATGGATGAATACTGAGTCGGGGAGGGGGTGTTGCGGTACAGGCCAGCCATGTCTGTTTCGGGACAGCACTGGTCTCCTCTACTGTCTCTCCCTTCCTCCCTTCTCTGCTTGTTCTCACTTGGTTAAGGAGGAGCTCCTTCCCCTAGAAACTGATCATTCCACAAGCTGGAGTCTCAATACGCATGATCATTACATTTTCTGAACTCATGCCACATCCAAGATGATGAACTAAAAGCTGCCAGAGTTATTCAGGTAACAGGGAAAACAGCATTTTGGCTAAGAATTTGAACTGTGAAATCAGATAGTCTTTGTTCAAATCCTGATCTGTCCCATCCTAGCTGTGTGATTTGGGCAATTGTTAACCATGCTCAGTCTCAGTTTCCTTATCTGTAAGAGGAAAACAGCAGCACTGCCTGCCTAATTTGCAGGATTACTGCGAGGACTGGGGCTTCCCAGGTGGCACCAGTGGTAAAGAACCCGCCTGTCAATGCAGGAGATTTAAGAGATGCAGGTTTGATTTCTGGGTTAGGAAGATCCCCTGGTGTAGGAAAGGCAACTCATTCCAGTGTTCTTGCCTGGGAAATTCCATGGGCAGAGGAGCCTGGTGGGCTATCATCCATGGGGTTGCAAAGAGTTGGGCATGACTGAGCACACACGCACACACTTTGAGGATTAAGTAAGATACGTCATGAGCATCCAATATGTGGGAGATACTTCTGCTTTTAACTAGGGAGCAAATCAAAATCATGCAGAGGGCATAGGGGAGGTGATCATGGCATCATTTTCCACCTTCAAGTTCCTAGGTAGAACACCCTAGTCTCAGTGGTCCAACTCAGATGCTGGCAATTTTCTTTCCTGTTACCTGGTGGTGGGGCCCTCTGGTGGCAGAAGAGAGTATAATTTCTTTTGGACCACCTGAGCTTGCTCTCTGGTAGGCATTCAAATGGGAGACAAATCTAGCAGATTTTGCAACTGCTTTGCACAGAGTCCTCCTTTTTACACACTGAATCATCTTGTCCTTGTTGCTAGAGGTCTGTTTATTTCCTTAGAATGTTGAATGTCGGATACAAAACCAGACATAAATCTCAGGCTTAATAATTTGGATTCTGATATTAAAATCAATCTCCCCTCCCCAGAAGCATCTGGGTCATTAATGTCAACTTTAGAGGCCTACTTCTGACCCAGCGGGGTGCTTTGTAAACAAAGGTTGAAGTAAATTGAGTGGGTTTCAGTGAAGTTATGAGTGTCAGGGCTGGTTATGTCCTTAAGAGGCTCTAAACATTGCAAAACTAAAATATTCTCATCTTTAGAAATTGAAAAATATCTTAGGTCATAAAATAAGTATCAGGAAGTCAAAAGAGGATGAACTTTGATGACATGATGGCAACTTTTACGAATTTTTTGAACTATCAAGAATACATTTCTTTGCTAGTTTCATGCTTTTTGGTTGCATTTATTTTTCTACTATTTTAGCACTTATTTTATCCCCTTTGGGTCATGTAAGTCTGATGCCAAGTCGCTTAAGTCGTGTCTGACTCTGTGTGACCCCATAGATGGCAGCCCACCAGGCTCCCCTGTCCCTGGGATTCTCCAGGCAAAGAATACTGGAGTGGGTTGCCATTTCCTTCTCCAATGCATGAAAGTGAAAAGTGAAAGTGAAGTTGCTCCGTCGTGTCCGACTCCTAGCGACCCCATGGACTGCAGCCTACCAGGTTCCTCCGTCCATGGGATTTTCCAGGCAAGGGTACTGGAATGGGTTGCCTTTGGCTTCTCCGTGTAAATCTGCTAGCCATATAAAAAGTTTGAAGCGATAGGTGAATAAAAACATTGGTAATATTTTCTATCTATAAGGTGTTTCATAACTTACATAGATTGATTACATGTAATTATTGATTACATGGAAACTTTGATTGTTTACATAGCTACATCTCAAAAACCACATGCCAACCTGGCCCACTGTAGATTTTCAATAAGTGGGTTTTGAATGAAGAACAAGGAGGAAGGTGTCTGTCATCTTATGTCTGCAGACCAGCAGATAGAATCCCAGAAAGGTTACGTAGCTAGCAGGTGTCAGACCTGGGCTTTCAAGTCCAGGCCTTCTGACTGCTTCTTTATATTATATCTCAGCTGCTGACAGCACACTTGATAATCCCTGGTGAAAATGAACTCAGTCTTGCCTGAGAAAATAGACAATGAAATAGTTTCTTTTGGCATTTAGATAAAGCATGGTGTTATAACATATAATCTGCCATGGCTGGGAGGAAGCTTATTTTACAAAGGAAGAAGCAAAAGATGCCCAGAGAGAAGGGTAGCTGCTTGCGTGAGATGCATGGGGGCTCACCAACAGGGATAGCACTGAGCCCTGGTCTCGGCCCAAAGACCTACACAAGAGGAACAGTGGAATCCAGCCAGAGCGGGCCTGTTCCCCACCACCAGTTGTGACTGGAGACACCAATCACACCGTCCATCCACTGCTTATTCTCCTTTGTCAGCCCATAGAGAAAACTTTGGCACCTACTAACTATAAGGTCTTTCTATTTCACCTGGCTTCTAAGATCACAATTAAATGGGTCCAGCTTATAAAGAGGCAAGAGTATACACAAACTCAATCCAAAATAAGAGATAAGGTAAATCTGGAGCATAAAATACTGGTTTGAATATAATAAGGAATAATGAAGTCTGAGCTTTTACAAAAATAAGATTCTGCCTCTAAGGAGAACAGTATGGAGAGGGTACATATGAAAAGAGGCACGAAAAGAAGACTGTAAAGACCCCGAAACAAGGACTCAGGGCTGTCTGGTTGTGGAGCAGCTCTCAACGCTTCCCCTGGCTTCCTCTGTGACCCGGAGCAAACCATTTCTTACTGAGCCTCAGTTTTTCCGTCTGCCAACATGGCAAGTTTGGATCACATATCACATGGGCCTTTTATGGGGTTTGACCTTCTGTGACATTAAGTGTTCTCTATTTTTCATATTTTCCCCAGGTGAAAGAACAATTTGTTGATTTACTAAGAAGCAGACTGTCACCAAAGTCAATCCTGTGCTTAGCCTGTTGAAATTTTTTTGGGCGACAACTTCCTCCAGGGACTGGCTTGTGTATATTGAGAGCATGCCATTCACCACCTCAATTTCGGTGCTGGAATGGCCTTGGAATTCTATGACGCCCACTCTTTTGAATTGGAGAAGGGCACGGTGACATTGGCATTTCTGCTTGGGGCTAGTGGTTGAATTGCCCTTTAAAACTAGTAGTTGGGTTGTGATCCAAAGATGGCTGCAGACTGGAGCCAAAAGTTTCCACAAGGATGTCATTACGAGAAGTGACTTTGTTACCAGAGGAGAAAACCGGCTTGCTCTCGAAATAATGAGGTCTCTGAATGACGAGTGCCATCTACAGCATTTGAGTGATACCCTGGAGAGGGATCTTACGCAAGGAACTTAACTTTTTTCGAAACTTTCTTGTTTTTCTTTTTCATGATCCAATATCAGTGTTTTCCTGGTGTCTATGTTTTCTATAATTAGTAGGCACAAGGCGGATATCTAGGGAATGTTGGAAAAATAAATGAATCTTCATGTCTAAAATCAGTCCATCTCCTCAAAGAACTAACAGCAAAGAAAGACAGGAGACATGGACATTAATGAGCAAATACCAGGTAGCCTGTGACCTGTACAATAAAAAAGAGCTAAGTATCACAGGAACATCAGAGCTGGAGAGATTAAATGGAACATCACATAAAAGAAGGAATTTGAGTTCCACCTTGAAAGACAGGTATGTTTTTTATATGTAAAAATGGTAAAGAGTAGGAGAGGAGACCCAGGTTAAGAAAGGCATAGCAAAGGCAGGAAGGAACTATTGTATGTAGAAGAGAGTTATGGTCAAGAATACATGAGGTGGGACAGAAATTTTAAGATGTCAGTTGGTCATGGTCTTGAGAAGATACTGGAATGACAGAAGCTTTGGACTTGTGTCGAAAGTGGAGAGCACTGGATGTTTTTGAGAAGTAGCAGACTACTCTCAGAACAAAGCGTTAGAGTTCAGTCCTATAAATCTATAATGTTGCTTAGTCATTAAGTCATGTCCAGCTCTTTTGAGACCTCATGGATTGTAGCCCATCAAGCTCCTTTGTCCATGGGATTTCCCAGGCAGGAATGCTGGAGTGAGTTGCCATTTCCTTCTCCAGGGGATACTCCCCACCCAGGGACTGAACCCGCATCTCCTGCATTGGCAGGCAAATTCTTTATTGCTGAGCCACCAGGGTAGTACACTGTAAAAGGGCCACTGTGTTATACTTTATGTTAAAGTGCGTTTGCTCTTTGAAAGTGTAATACTCATCCTGGGTGAAGAAAATGAACTCTTTCAGGCGAGCAGGATATTCATTAATATTTCTGGAAAATGACCAAATAAAACTCTGTTACCCTGGAAGATCTCATTTATCTAACCTATGCAGAAATGTACCCTTAGAGAGCTTATTTAACCATGCCCTTCATTGGCTAAAGTCTATTTTTAATCAATGCTCATATATATATTTTTGAGGTACTACAGATAAACATCCTGTATGGCAAACGTGATATTTCAGTTCTAAAAACACTAAAGGACTTCCCAAACAAATATAATCTTATTTTCAGCAGTGATGCAATCTAATTATCAATTGCAAAGCATTTTATTGCAAGAATTACAGTAGATTTATCTATATCCAGATCCAGTTTTTCATTTCGTCTTTGTGGGCAAATGGTTTGTATAATTGCTATTCCCCACTAGGAGAAAGAAGAGCTGTAAGTCTCAAAATGTTCTAAATAATAAGATCAGAATTTATACATTTTGTGGTATAAATGGGATAAAGGACAGACACTGGAATTAGATTTCTGGATTCAATTTTGACTGTCAGTTATAATGGAAATACAGGAACAGATTTCTTGATCTCTCTAAACTTCAGTTCTTAATCTATAAAATAGGAAAATATTTGTATAGTGCATGGGATAGGAGTCAACAGAGAATAACTCTCTGCTAAACTGTAGAATTTTAATCATTTTTCTGTTGTTAATTTTAATTTTATTTATTTTTTTTGCCACATAGCAGCATATAGGCTCTTAGTTTCCTGACTGGGGATTGAACCTATGTCCCTGCAGTGGAAGCTTGGAGTCCTAACCACTAGTGTGTGTGTGTGTGTGTGTGTGTGTGTGTGCTCAGTTGTGTCCACCTGTTTGTGACTCCATGACCTTTTAGCTTGCCAGGCTTCTCCGTCCATGGAATTTTCCAGGCAAGAATACTAGAGTGGGTTGCCATGTCCTACTCCAGGGGAATCTCCCCTACCCAGGAATAGAATCCATGTCTCTTGTGTTTCCTGCATTGGCAGGTAGATTACCACTGTGCCACCTGCAAAGCATAACCACTGGATCACCAGGTAATTCCTAAAAAAAAAAAATTTATTGAAGTATGGTTGATTTACAATGTTGTGTAAGTTTCTGGTGTACAGCATAGTGATTCAATTATACATTTATATAAGACTTTGCATCTGTTAATCCCAAAATATTAGATTGTATATCCACACAGTGAGACATTATTTGTAGGATGGCTGCAACAATGCTGGGTTCCTGGGTATACCTTCATCATAATCCATGGATTACAGTTGAGGGTACCAACCTGGGACTGAATGGTTGGAGGCTGAGACAACCCATCCGTTGTAGGGGCCTGGCATTTGGGCAGGTTGTGGGCTGCCTTCAAGGGTCCAGGAGCCACACCAAGCTGAGGCAGAGGTTAAAGGTGGAAAGGGAAGGCTAAGTAGGAAGGTGGGGTCAGTAAGAGAAAAATCCAGCAGCAAGGAGGTGCTGCCTGAGGTCAGGTGGAGAGGCAGGATCCAGAGAGGCCAGGACTGAATGGAACTGGCAGGAGGTTAGCAGACTCCTAGGGCCTTGGGAAGAGGCAGGGTGTGGGGGCCAGTAAGTTGAAGAAACTGAGGCAAAAGCCCAGTTGAGTCTTGGCTGGGGTTCAGTGGTTCCTTGTAGACACACTGAGTTTCCAGGTCAGGGACAGCAAGATTTAATTTCAGGATCCACCAGTTGGCAGACAGAGATGACTGGTAAATTCTGCTACTCTTGGGCACTGAGTTGCCCACAGCCCGTGTGGACTCAGAGAACACTATGCAGTTCCCTAAGAGGCATGATCAAGTCTGCTTCTCAGGACTCTTGCAAAGATCCAACAATTAAATATGTGAGACACAGCTAGTTGTGTCTCCGGGAAATATCTAGGAAAAATTTCCTGGCCTGAGTTGCAGGGAGTAGCTATGCAGGGAATTCTTTAAGTCAAAAACTCAGCAGGGAAATAGAGTGAAAAGGGAATGATTCATCTGACAAACCAGGGAAAATTCAAAGATTGTGTAACAGAAACATCACAACAAGCTTTTTAAAGCTTCTCAAAAAGATTTACTGGTTTCTCTAAAAAGTTTGAAGTTTAAATATATTTTCCATTCTGTTTTCCCTGAGGTGGAAGCTGCCCAGGGAAGGCAAAGTTTGGTTTTATGGCTATTAGTCAACACTTTCAACTGCCTGCCTCACCATCACCTCACACTACCACTGAGAAAAACTGATACAAAAACACCTGAGTCTTCGTAACTCAGAGGGAAATAAAAAAAAAAAAGGATTAGAATATATACAAACCCTGTTTAAGGCAGGGCAAAGACCTTGGAATCCAGGCAGTTTTATTTTGTTTTATTCTGAAAATACAGATGGCTCTTTATGTCAAGGCCAAGGAGATGGAGAAGGATGCTATAAAAATTGATATCAAAGTAAGAGATTTGACATGCATATTACCGAGATGTATGCATATGTGTGATTTTTTATAAAGATCTATTTGTCCTAAATAAACTATCTTTCCTAGTGAAATCTTACCTATTATTGAGTTATAGAGTTCTTTTGGACCAAATAAAAAGTTGTGTTTGGACACTTAGGACAGAAGTAGGAGGTACTTCTCCAAGGTTTCCAGTTGGCTACAGGATAGTATCTCCCAAATCCCAGTATAAAGGCACCCGTGTCACAGCAGACTGATTTACCTTTAGTGTCATCTCCTTTCCCATCTTCTTTCCATAAACTTCCTAACATTCCCTACTTGGGTTGGGAATCCCTAAAGCAGACCCAACAGCAAAAATTCAGCTTTCAAGAAGCCAGTTTTAAGGAAGTGTTCCCAGAAGCAACCAGAGGACATAGAGAAGTAGCACAGAGAGAGGAGGCCCAGCAGGACAGTTCACGCGTACACCCATTGTTGGAATACTCCCGTGTGGCAGTTTATTCTCTCTCTCTCTCACTCGGGTGCAATTCCTTCTTGGAGGAGAGCCGAGCCCAATAAATAGGCCTCGGTAAATGGTGAGAGGGCTTCCTGTGTGGCTCAGTGGTAAACAGTCTGCCTACCAATGCAGGAGATGTGGGAGACTCAGGCTCGATTCCTGGGTCAGGAAGATCCCCTGGAGGAGGAAATGGCAGCCTACTCCAGTATTCTTGCCTGAGTTCCATGGACAGAGGAGCTTCGTGGGCTATAGTCCATGGGGTCACAGAGGAGTCAGGCACGACTGAGCCAATGAGCACACACACGCATGTGCAAATGCTGAGAACATGAATGAATAGAGTTCCAAGGTGCCTTGCAGTTGAAGTAACTCTTTCTTATGAACTCTCTGTGAGGACATAATTTCCTTTGAATCATAATTAATGGTTATGCAGAAGCCGTGTCCGACTCTTTGCAACTGCATGGACTATAAACTGCCAGGCTCCTCTGTCCGTGGAATTCTCCAGGCCAGAATACTGGAGTGGGTAGCTGTTTCCTTCTCCAGAGGGTCTTCCCAACCCAGAGATCAAACCAGGTCTCCTGCATTGCAGGCAGATTCTTTACCGTTTGAATCACCAGGGAATAATGCATATGCTAAAATTCCTGCTGGTTTATAATGTTGAATTCCTCATGACGAAGCCTACTATGGGTTTTTGAACATGATGGGGGCCCAGACAAGCCTAACTGGAATGGTGGAAGCATTCTCTCAATACTGACAGATGGACAGCTTGAATATATGTGGACTAGGGCAGATTTTTAAGTTTTTATTCTTGTTCACACCTACTCCTTTGGGGCTGCCCTGTCTGAAGCTACTAATCAAAATGATGGCAGAACCTTTGGAAAGCATCAGTGCCATGTGAATATCAAAGAAGACATATAATCTCAACTGCCTGAGACTTTTATCCCTGCTTACTCTTTACTCTTCTGACAGCGTCTTGAGATTCCCCCTTCTTGCCCGATGCAGGATAATTTTGGTAGTGTAAGAATTAATCACTTTACCTTCCTCCTTGGAGCATTGCTAAATAAATGGCTTGATATCACATCTATCATGCTTTTGTAAGCTCTCTTGGGCCCATTAGGACTGGGGAGTTGCTGGGAGCACAGTACAGGCTGAGGAAGAAAATATTCCTTGGAAATCAGTGAATGAATCCAAAAGTGTTGCATATGCAGTGGCGTTTGAGGCCCTGGGCTTATTACTGTATGTATTGCCAGCATATGATGTATACTTCAGCCATGAGGTGCTTGCTTGTGTACCATATCTCTCTGGGTCTAAATCATTAAAGTGGAAAATATCCCCTCTAGGCTATACTGTGAAAAAGGTTTTTGGATGGGAAATTATTTTGTAATCCTCCAGCAGTTTTATTTTGTCTAGACATGAGGTAATAAAAGAAGAAAATCATCAGGAATGATAATAAGATCACACATGCTACTTCTTGCAGAGACAGGATTACTTTTTACACATTTTGTGGCCTCATTTCTACAATCCCATCAGCTTCTGTGAATTCTTCAACCACTCTTCTGTGTGGCCCAAGGTAGAAAGTGTGAACAGCTATGGGCAGAAATTTCACTGAAATAAAAAAATTAAATACAATGCCAGAAGAAATGGACCCACTGATAGATGACAAGAGAGGGTTATTCTCCAGCCTTGCAGTTGCCAAGGAGAAGGGGAGAGTTGGGGAGAGAAGGATTGGGACTTTGGGATTTGCAGATGTGAACTGTTATATATAGGATAGATAAATAAGATCCTATCATTTAGGACAGGGAACTATATTCAATATCTGTGATAAACCATAGTGGAGTATAATATGAAAAAGATTATATATATAGATATATGTATTGGGTTAACCAAAACGTTCCTTCAGGATTTTCTGTAAGATGAATTTTTGGCCAACCCAATGTAACTGACACTTTGCTGTACAGCAGAAATTAATACAGCATTGTAAATCAGCTATATTTGAATAAAATAAATTAAAAGCACAAACAACAAAAACAAAGGAGTTATTCTCATTTCTGAAGCACAGTCCATATTTCTACATGTGTATTAATGTAAGAATATATATATGTCAATAATTTCTCTTGATCCCCAAAGTATTAATTGAAACACATTTGGTTTGGGCTACTCATTACCAGGATGGTAAATTCTGTACTCATAGATTGTTGACCAGAAAGGAGCCTTACAGATTACCTAATACACCAGTAGTCACGTATGGATGTGAGAGCTGGACTATAAAGAAAGCTGAGCGTCGAAGAATTGATGCTTTTGAACTGAGCTGTTGGAGAAGACTCTTGAGAGTCCCTTGGACTGCAAGGAGATCCAACCAGTCCATCATAAAGGAAATAAGTCCTGAATATTCATTGGAAGGACTGATGTTGAAGCTGAAACTCCAATTCTTTGGCCACCTGATGTGAAGAACTGATTCATTGGAAAAGACCCTGATGCTGGGAAAGATTGAAGGCGGGAGGAGAAGGGGACGACAGAGGATGAGATGGTTGGATGGCATCACTGACTCAATGGACATGAGTTTGGGTAAACTCCAGGAGTTGGTGATGGATAGGGCGGCCTGGCATGCTGCAGTCCATGGGGTCGCAAAGCATCGGACACAACTGAGCAACTGAACTGAACTGAATACATCCTCACCTTGTTGCTCAGTTGTGTCCAACTCTTTGTGACCCCATGGACTATGGCCCTCCAGGCTCCTCTGTCCATGGATTTCTCAGATAAGAATACTGGAGTGGGTTGCCATTTCCTTCTCCAGGGATCTTCCCAACCCAGGGATTGAACCTGTGTCTCTTACATCTCTTGCATTGGAGGGCAGGCTCTTTCCCACTAGCACCACCCTCACCTATATAACTCATATTAGAATGAGGCATCAGAGATGACAAGCGATTTAAATATTTTCTAGAGCCAAGGTTTTAACCTAAAAGCTTGGGATCTTTCCACTACCCCATGTTTTGCTCTCTTGAAGCCATCTCTAACCAGTTTAATAATGGACTTCTTCTGTGTGTTTAAGGAGTATAATAGTGGGACACAAAAAATCTCCACAAAGTAGTCTGGCCTCAGTTGACAGTGTAATAGTCAGGTAGAATGTGAAGACTTTAGATAGCTAATTAAAACATAGTACCAAACACCCAACCTAAGTGACTCAGTTATTCTGTATGCATACATATTTATGTATGGACCGCTCTGTGGGGCTCATAAAGTGTCATACTGGATCAATGAATTTAGAAGAGCCAAGGTACTATTAGGATTGATGTAGTCTCCACAAACAAGGATCCTCAACAAAGAGGCACACATCATGAAACTGTTCTAATAAAACTAATCCTTAGTGCTGTTTTCTTTTTTTTTTTTAAGCTGATGCTTCCTTAGGAAAGCAATAGATTGCCTGTAAAGCTAATTTATCCAGAATGTGGCTCACTTACAACAGCTGTATTTAAAACACACATTCAGTTTTTATCCCTTAGGTTGGGGAAGAGGTGGGTGATTTATGCTTTTGCTGCTCAGGCTGATTTGGTGAAATGGACCTGAAAACAGATTAACTAGAAGACACACTCAGTTGAAAAAGACTCAGACGTGCAGAGACCAGTTCACGAGGAAGATGTAGCAAACAGAGTCAGGAAGTCTCGTGTAGACAATCCTCCTCCTGTGAGCGTATCCAGTTTTGCCCCTCTGAGCACTGGCACTGAAACTCCAAGATCATTAGGATGTCCCAGAACAGATATGTACCAGTTGTGGCTTCATTGCTTGCTAGCCCTGTGACCCCAGAAGGTTATTCAGTCACTTTAAGCCTCAGTTTCCTAATATTTAAAATGTGGATCGTGATATTTTCTAATTCACAGGACTGTTGTATTACATGACATAGTTCCAAGTGTCTAGTATATAAGGAGATCTTAATGATAGAAATTAGAATAAAGACTACTACGCACAGTTCTAAGTACTTCACATGTATAAACTCAAGTAAATATAGAAATTCTGTGACAGAGATAGTATTATTGTTTCAGTTTTGTTGTTGTTGTTGTTCAGTCTCAAAGTTATGTCCCAACTCTTTGAGACCCCATGGACTTCAGCATGCCAGGCTCCTCTGTCCTCCACTATCTCTCAGAGTTTTCTCAAATTCCTGTCCATTGAGTCAGTGATGCTATCTAACCATCTCATCTTCTGCCACTCCCTTCTTCTTTTGCCTTCAATCTTTCCCAGCATGTCTTTTCCAATGAGTCAGATTTTTGTATCAGGTAGCCAAAGTACTGGAGCTTCAGCCTCAGCAGCAGTCCTCCTAATGAATATTCAGGGTTAATTTCCTTTAGGATTGGCTGGTTTCAATTTTACAAATGAGGAAATTGAGGCAGAGAAAGGTTACATAATCTCGCTAATGTCATGTAGTCTAGTGTAGCTGGGATTCAACCTTGACAGTCTGGCTCCAGAGGCTTTTACACATTACCTATTATTGTCATTGTATCCTTAGATCAATACATAAGGACAAATTAGGGCATCATGTAAATATCATGAGAAGTAACTCATAATTTAACAAATCTGCATGGAGGAAGAAGAATTTCCCCAGCTTCAGGAAGGAGAGGATCAGAGGCGTTAGTAGGGTAAGCAATGGGTTCCAGGGCTGGGTGGACAAAAGGTTCTGGGTACAGCATCTTTGCAGAATATGTGGAGTCTGAGTTGCCAGGATCGGAAGTCAGATTTATAAAATGCAGGAGGTAAGGTTAGAGGAGTACCAAGTCATGAAGATCTTGTGATAGGAAATCATGGTAAGGAGCCAACTTATCCTATGTTTGAGGAAGAGTCAAGGAGTGGAGAGCATTGGAGAGAAGGAGTGGCTGGATCTTAGTCACTTCATTTGATTCACTAGAGCCAGCTGTGGCTGAGGTTTTCCTGTGAACTTCCTAGTTATCTAAGTTAATGCCTTTTCTTTGTATACATGTGCTAAGTTGAGTTGAATTTCTATCACTTGGAATGTAAAGAATCTTGACAAGATCAATTAGTTAGACTATATTATAGAAGAAAATGTTGTGGCAGAATTTAGGGGTATAGACAAGACTACAAACAAGAGAACTAATTAGTGAGTGTTAAGGGACTGATGGGGCCCTGTAAAATTCTTCTAAGGAATTATCTCTCCTCCATCATGCATCATCTTAGAAAGGCTGTTAATCAAAGAGCTCTGCCTTCTTTAGATCAAGGATTAAGTTTATGACAAATATAGGGAAAGGGTCTCCTTTTTCTGGTAATTTGAGTCTTATAGTATAACCTCCAAAAGGAAAAAAAAAGTTTCCTCTTCATTTATTTCAGTGGTGAGACTGATGAAGTTCTCAGGATGTTTGTCCTACTGAGACTTCTGGGCTTGCCTATTTATGGCGTATCAAACCTCATTCTTCCACATGTTCCCCTCTTTTTTTCAATTCTGAGAATGATCCATCTTCTTACAATAAAATCCTTTAAAAATTTTAGTTAGCCCATTCATTTTGCTTATGTCATGGTCCTAAGGGATATAGAAATTAATTCAGAAAGTGAGATGTTGCAAGTGACTGAACAACAATAAAAAAGGTAGATATGGGTGAGTTGGATAAAGGCAGAGAAAGTTCCTCCACTTTTCTGGGAAGTACACAATACTTTTCATGATGTTAATTCTGCTGGCTAACATATGGCCTCTATCAAAGCTCTATAATAAAGAGACCAGCGAAGATTAAAGCTGGTTTATTGGTGAAAAGAGAATGACACCCGGACAAGATGACATACATTGTATTCCTCATCGCTAAGCACAAGTATAAATCCTTGTACATTATTTAGTAAGAGGCAACCAAAAGGAGAGCTCTAAAAGGTGGTAGGAAAAAGCCGAACTCACTGAGAAACCCAGGACTGGAGGAAAAAACACAGTGAAAAGATTCCTTACATAGTCCCCCCTCCACTGAAACAGAAAAAGGAGTCCCAGGATTTCCTGACCTCCAACCTTAACAGCAGAAGGCAGCCCAGAGGTAGGCTCCTTCTTCCCTAGATTAAATGGCAGTCTCTCTAACAACACCAGGTGTGTTGGATATCACCAGCAAGAGGGACTAATCTAGAGCAATTGAGGGAAGTGGGCTTCCTAGCCTGACTTGAGAATTTCCTCCCTTGCCCAGGGACATCAGGGTGGGTGGGAGGAAGCAGGAAGAACAATTTAGCCTAAAGAAGAGGCCTTGCCTGGGAAGTCTTTAAGAATAAGAATCTGAGACTCCCATTTCCTGCCCAGAAATACTGGGGACCTGAGGAGCACGGAATTAGGGGGGTCCTACCACAACAAGTACCTGGACAGGAGACCCTTTTGATATCCACAGGCCTGAAACTCCCCTCTGTCCCTAAGAGGCACTCAGTGGCCCAAACTGGTGAAATCTACCACCTCAGCTAGCACTAGCAGGGAGCAACCCCAATAACGTCACATAAACTGAACAGACAAAAGTAACATTGAAAGTACTATGCAAATTGCATTATCACAAAATAATAATTTTCTGCTAGAACCACAGCACAAAAAAAGTAGGCCAGGACCTATCTGCATGCTTAATCTACACAAAGTGATAATCTAAAAAGATTTCAATAGGACCTAGATTCCCCTAACATAATAAAAACAATGTCTAGAGTACAATAGAAAATTACTCATCATACTTACAATTTAGAAAATCACAACTTGTTTGAAAAAGACAATCAACTGACACCAACTTGGAGATGAATATGATGTTGATGTTGAAATTATCTGACAAAGATTTGAAAGCAGCCACACAAAAGTAACACATCAATTACAAATTCTCTTGAAGCAAAACTATAAAACTTCTGCAAAGAAATGGAATTTACAAAAAAGAACTAAGTGGAATTTAAAGAACTGAAAGATAAAATGTCAGACACATACAAAAACAACTTATTGGATGAACTGAATAGAAGCAGGGAAGTGATGGAGAACAGAATCAGAGAACTTGAGGACAGATCAATAGAATTCACCCAATCTGAACAAGAGAAATCAGTATTTCTGATTTTTTTGAAAATAATAAAGCAAAATGGAGCCTCAGGGATTTGTATATGACAATAACAAAAATACCACCCGTCATAACGTCAGAGTTCCAGAGAAGAGGAAAAGAGAATGAGCATGAAAGAGTATTCAAAGACATTACATCTTAAAAGTCTCCAAATTTGGCAAAAACAGAAACTTAAAACATATTCAATAAGCTGAGCAAATCACAAGCAGGATAAATTCCCCCCAAATCCACACCAGACACTTCACAATTAAACAACTGAAAGCTAAAAACAAAATCTCTAGTTTTCAAAAAAGTAGTCAAAGAGATATGAGGCATTACTTATTGAGGAACACTGATCTGAATGGCCATAGATTTCTCATATGAAGCCACAGAGGTCAGAAGATAGAGGCACACCACTTTTCAAGTGTTAAAAGAAAGCATTGTCAACAGCATACTTTTTATCAGGTGAAACTATCCTTAAAAAAATAGGAAAATAAGACATTCTCAGATGAAGAAAATTTAGGAAAATCTGATGCTAGTAGACCTACTCTTAAAGATCAACTAAAGAAATTTCTTCAATCAGAAAGGAAGCCAGAAAAAAGAAAATTCTTGGGAGTATTAGGGAGGAAAGAAATAACAAAAAGGGCAAAAATATGAGTATATACAATAGACTATCCCTCTCTTCATTAATTTTATAAATCATGAAGGATAATCGAATGCAAATTCTAACATTGTCTAATACTCAGGGTGATAATATTTAAAAGTGAGGAAGATAAAGGAATTTAAATGGAAGAAAGGTTGCCACACCTCACACATACAAACACCACATACCACAAAAATAATCACTAGTAATACTGGAGGAATTGGAATAAGATTCACACATTATATCACAGTCCATATCCTGATTATATTATACTATAATTTTGCAAAATGTTACTAATGGGGAAAATGGGAAAAGTATCTTGGGGGATATCTCTGTGTTTTCTCTTATGACCATCTGTGAATCAATAATAATCTCAATAAAAATTTAAATTATATAAACATACAGTAAAAAAAAAAAAAAGAGGAAAGAGAATGACAAGACAGTTTAGCTCTAAAAACTAGTTCTATCTATAGCTTAAAATTTAAGATATCCAAGTACTTAGGGACCCCAGAGTTTTAGTGTTGAGAAAAATAACAGATTTTCTTATCTACAGTTAATAAGAGCCAAGCCAGTGACCCAAGAAATATGGCAGGAAATTAAATTAGGGCTTAAAGAAGTTTGGTTCCCTGGGTGGCCACTGTTTCGAATTGGGAACTCAGTGAAGGCTCCCAGATCAGCTAACCAAAAGCAAGAATTCCAGGTGAGGGCATCTTAGGCGTTCTTACTTAGCAGCACTATGCTGAGAATCAGTCACCACTACATGTGGTTCCCCACTTCTCCCCGTCCCGAATGGGAATTTAAAGCTAAATCTGCACAATTCAGTTAAATGAGTCAGTAAATTTTTTTTTTCACTTAAACGATTTTCAGTTTGATTTAATGTCATTTGCAATTATTAGATCCTTAATATTTACATTGTTTACTGACCATATACTCAGCAGAGTGTAAGTTTTCTTGTACACGCAGAAATACAGCAATGCAGGGGTGTCTACATACCTGCGCAGAGGCATGAAACTACACCCACAGACACTAGTCTGCATCTGTACACACACAGCCCGACACGGGCACACAGTGCTTGAAAGAGGCAATCACACAGGTATAGAAAGTTTCATTCACAGTGGCATACATGTCCACATGCAGAGATTTCCCTACAAGAAAAACTATTATGAATCTTTCTCTGCATCATGCTTTAGCACTCCATTAGCCTAAGAGTATTCAAAGGCAGAGATATACAGTTATTGCAATGAATTAATAAATACAGCCATACTTTTTTTTTTGTTTCAGAAGATGATGTGGGATTTTTAGCATAATGACGGTTTCTAAGGTTCAAAATCTGTTAATTATGTTGTGTACTCAATTCAATCCAGCTTCAGTTCCCACAAATATAATCAGTTTCTGGATCTTTATGAAGGAGTCTTTATGGAACTGAATTCAGGCAGGCCACAGACTCTTAAAGCCTGGTATTATCGCTTTCCTCCCTGGCAAGTACATGAAGAAACGAGCTAAGCCTCAATTAGTTGAGGAGTAGTGATCAGGGAAAGTGAAATGTTGGCCATATTGGGCTTCATCAGGTAGACTGGTTAGTGATGGAGGGAGAAAATGAGTATTCAATATTCTCAATGAATTTGGGTTCTAAAAGATGTACAGGAAAAGCCATGAAAAGACTTATTACTCAAGGATTTTCCTTCTTCTTCAATGTGTTGAGGAAATTTAACATTGATAAAATAGTTTTATCTACAGATCATATTCCAGAATTGCCAGTTGCCTTAAAATATTCCAGAAATGTCAATTGCCTTAAAAATGTTGTTTATAACTATTATTTTCCCCCCAGTTCCAGATCTAATCTAGATTCAATTCATTTAGGTGTCAAGGCTCTTTATTTTCTTTTTATCAGGAACAAATCTTCAGTTGCTCTTTTTTCCCCCCTATAACTGATAATTTCAAAAAATACAAGTCAATTGTTTCAAAAATTATTCCCCAATGTTAATTTTTCATATGTTTCCTCATGATAATATTTCTTTTGGTTCATTTACTCTATAAATAATATTGTGTCTTTTGGGGGGGCACCTCACATCCAGAAACACATGATATCTGTTTCCCCTTCATTTGTAATGTTTATTTTGATCACTTGGTTAAAATGTTCAGTTTCTCCAAGTTTTTCCTCTTTTAATTTGTAAATAACTTGTAGTTATACACTTTCAGACTTTGCAAATGACTTGCTGCTACTTACAAGACTGCCTTCCTCTAGCAAAATTTTGTTGTTGTTTTTTGGCTGAATTTAATTCTTACTATAATGGTTTCAAATTATTTTCTAACGTCATCATTTCTTCTATATTTACCAGGTGGCATTCATTCGTAAGGAAGCTTTTCTCCTATTTATTTAACTATCCATCCATCCATCAATCTATATCTATCCACCTACCTATTTATTATTAGTATGGCCTGATGATTCTTATCCCATGTCCGAGGTCAGGGGTGGCGGCCCAGAGGAGCTACCCCACGTCCGAGGAGCGGCGGCTGCGCAGGCGCAGGAGGGCCGAGAGGAGCTACTCCACATTCAGGGTTAGGAGAGGCGACCTCGTCCAAGGTAAGGAGCAGTGGATGCACTTTACTGGAGCAGCCGTGAAGAGATACCCCACGTCCAAGGTAAATAAGAAAAGGAATACGTCAAGGCTATATATTGTCACTCTGCTAATTTAACTTATATGCAGAGTACATCATGAGAAATGCTGGACTGGAAGAAACACAAGCTGAAATCAAGATTGCCGGGAGAAATATCAATAACCTCAGATATGCAGATGACGCCACCCTTATGGCAGAAAGTGAAGAGGAACTCAAAAGCCTCTTGATGAAAGTGAAAGAGGAGAGTGAAAAAGTTGGCTTAAAGCTCAACATTCAAAAAACGAAGATCATGGCATCTGGTCCCATCACTTCATGGGAAATAGATGGGGAAACAGGGGAAACAGTGTCAGACTTTATTTTTCTGGGCTCCAAAATCAATGCAGATGGTGATTGCAGCCATGAAATTAGAAGACGCTTACTCCTTGGAAGGAAAGTTATGACCAACCTAGATAGCATATTCAAAAGCAGAGACATTACTTTGCCAACAAAGGTCCGTCTAGTCAAGGCTATGGTTTTTCCAGTGGTCATGTATGGATGTGAAAGTTGGACTGTGAAGAAAGCTGAGTGTGGAAGAATTGATGCTTTTGAACTGTGGTGTTGGAGAAGACTCTTGAGAATCCCTTGGACTGCAAGGAGATACAACCAGTCCATCCTAAAGGAGATCAGTCCTGGGTGTTCATTGGAAGGACTGATGCTCCAAAAACTCCAGTATTTTGGCCACCTCATGCGAAGAGCTGACTCATTGGAAAAGACTCTGATGCTGGGATGGATTGGGGGCAGGAAGGAGAAGGGGACGACAGGATGAGATGGCTGGATGGCATCACCGACTTGATGGACATGAGTTTGAGTAAACTCCAGGAGTTGGAGATGGATAGGGAGGCCTGGCGTGCTGTGATTCTTGGGGTCTCAAAGAGTTGGACACAACTGAGCGACTGAACTGAACTGATGATTCTTATATTCAATTGGTTAAAATCCACAACAGCCCCTATTAATTTTAATAGGGACTCAAATAGTTCTAGATTTTAAAGTGGGAGTATGTTCAAGTAGACTTTGTGTATTGGTATACACCTCCCACCTCAGCTGGTAAAGAATCCACCTGCAATTCAGAAGACTCCAGTTCAATTCCTGGGTCAGGAAGATCCCCCAGAGAAGGAATACGCTACCCAATTCAGTATTCTTGGGCATCCCTGGTGGCTCAGATTGTATAGAATCATCTGGCAATGCAGGAGACCTGGGTTCGATCCCTGGGTTGGGAAGATCCTGCAGAGAAGGAAACAACTACCCATTTCAGTCTCCTGGACTGGAGAATTCCATGGACAGAGGATCCTGACAGGTTTACAGTCCATGAGGCCGGAAAGAGTCGGACACAACTGAACGACTTTCACTTTCATAAACCTCCATATACCTGTAATGGTCTTTGAATCACCTTTAGTTTGCCCTTTTCTCAACAAGTCCTAGATTGTTAATTATATATCACTTATTTTTAAGATATGTGTATTATCTGTCACTATGACTATGAAGGCTTCCCAGGTGGTGCCAGTGGCAAAGAACCTGCCTGCCGATGCAGGAGAGGTAAGAGACATGGATTCGATTCCTGGGTCTGGAAGGTCCCCTGGCGGAGGGATGGTAACCCACTCCAATATTCTTGCCTGGAGTATCCCATGGACAGAGAAGCCTGACAGGCTACAGTCCATAAGGTCGCAAAGAGTCAGACATGACTGAAGTGACTTAGCATGCATGCAGGACTGTTCTTTACAGAAAACCTTTCCTTATAAAACAGAATGGACTCATCACCATGAGCAGCTGGTTAGTACATCATTTAATAATTCCACATGGAACTTTTCTGTTGAGCCCTGGTCTTAATGGTTTCTCCTTTCCGGCTTTTAAATGCGCATATTATTAGTGAAGTGGCAATGGTACCCCACTCCAGTACTTTTGCCTGGAAAATCCCATGGACGGAGGAGCCTGGTAGGCTGCAGTCCATGGGGTCGCTAAGAGTCTGGCACTACTGAGCAACTTCACTTTGACTTTTCACTTTCATGCATTGGAGAAAGAAATGGCAACCCACTCCAGTGTTCTTGCCTGGAGAATCCCAGGGACTGGGGAGCCTGATGGGCTGCCGTCTATGGGGTCGCACAGAGTCGGACATGACTGAAGCGACTTAGCAGCAGCAGCAGCAAAGTAATGTACCTAAGCAAAACATGCCCACTAATTTCCAAGTAGACACTATAAGAGCCACCTAGGCCATCACTGTTTATTCTGGAATCAATATATGAATATTTAAGCTATCATATTAAATACTGTGGCATTGAATCAGACTAGAAAAGAACTTAAATTTTTTAAATGTAGAAAAATGGGCAAACACTTCACAAAAGAATGTCTATTATTAGCTAATAATCACATGCTTACTGCAAATTAAAACCACAATGAGACAAGCTACAAGTGGCAAAAATCAAGAAGACTAACAATAATAAATGTCAGTGATGATGTGGAGCAACTGGAAATCTCCTACGTTGCTAATGGGAGTGTAAAATGGTACATGGCTATGGAGACATATTCTGTAATTTCTTATGAAATTAAATGCAGATGTACCTCATGACTGAGCAATTTCATCTGAACATAGTTACTCAACATGTATGACATAAATGTCCACAAAAAACTTAAAAATCAACAATGTTTCTAGTAAATCGATTAATAAAAGCTAAAATCTGGGAACAATGTGAATGTCCACATCAGGATAATAAGAAAGCAAACTGTGGTATAGTTGTTCAATGGAACTCTACTTAGCAATAAAAAGTAATGAAATGTTCTGAAAGGTAACAACATGGGTGGATATAAAGCTATCTGATTCTATGCCAAGTCTCAGTTCAGTTCAGTTCACTCAGTTGTGTCTGACTCTTTGCGACCCCATGTGTCACAGCACGCCAGGCCTCCCTGTCCATCATCAACTCCTGGTGTTCACTCAAACTCATGTCCCTCAAGTCGGTGATGCCATCCAGCCATCTCATCCTCTGTCGTCCCCTTCTCCTCCTGTCCCCAATCCCTCCCAGCATCAGAGTCTTTTCCAATGAGTCAGATCTTCACATGAGGTGGCCAAAGTACTGGAGTTTCAGCTTCAGCATTAGTGCTTCCAGTGAACACCCAGGGCTGATCTCTTTAGGATGGACTGGTTGGATCTCCTTGCAGTCCAAGGGACTCTGAAGAGTCTTCTCCAACACCACAGTTCAAAAGCATCAATTCTTCCACACTCAGCTTTCTTCACAGTCCAACTCTCACATCCATACATGACCACAGGAAAAACCATAGCCTTGACTAGACGAACCTTTGTTGGCAAAGTAATGTCTCTGCTTTTGAATATGCCATCTAGGTTGGTCATAACTTTCCTTCCAAGGAATAAGTGTCTTTTAATTTCATGGCTGCAGTCACCATCTGCAGTGATTTTGGAGCCCCCCAAAATAAAGTCTGACACTGTTTCCCCTGTTTCCCCATCTATTTCCCATGAAGTGATGGGACCAGATGTCATGATCTTCGTTTTCTGAATGTTGAGCTTTAAGCCAACTTTTTCACTCTCCACTTTCACTTTCATCAAGAGGCTTTTGAGTTCCTCTTCACTTTCTGCCATAAGGGTGGCATGGTGAAACTAATGTATGGTGCTAGAAGTCAGAAAGTTGTTCCTCTATGGAAAGAATTGACTGGAAAAGGATACAAGGGACTTTCTGGGATGGCGAAATATTCAATATTTTATTTGGGAGAGTGACTATACAGGTGCATAAAATTGTCAAATCTCATTGGACTGAATGGACTTAGCATTTAAGATTTCTGCTTTTTATTGTATATTAATTATACTTCAATTTAAAAATGGCTATAGAGAAACATAAGCTCCAGTCAAGTCTGTCTATTGGTAAGAAATATTCACACCTTATACTTTTCAAGCACTTAGTATGAGTTAGTTGAAATGCAAAGTGTCTCATACTTAACTGGATGTTTTCTTGGACTTTGTTTTAGTTGGAGAACTGAGAAATTGCACTTTCAGCTTTGCATTTGAACAGAACCAAACATATAGTGGGTTCACATTTAATGCAATATTCCTTAAGCAAAGCCAATATGGATTCCCAGCAAAGCTGACCACAGAAGCTTTCTCCAGCTAATCTACTCCGAAGAATGCTGTTGATCTCATTACATTTCTCTTGAAACCTTTTTCCTTAAAAATGTGTTTCTATAATCAGAATGTCCTACAGATGCATTCTTAATTTCCCACATACCTAATAAGGGAAGAAGAAAAATGAGATTAGCCAGAAACTCTTTTCCCTAGCTAGGTTGTAGTCTAAACTCCTTTGTTTTACTAAGTCTATAAATCCTTTCTGTTGTTTAGTCGCTGAGTCATGTTCGACTCTTTAGTGACCCCATGGACTGTTGCCCACCAGGTTCCTCTGTCCAAGGGATTTTCCAGGCAAGAACACTGGAGTGGGTTGCCATTTCCTTCTCCAGGTGATATTCCTGACCCAAGGATCGAACCTGAGTCTCTTGCATTGGCAGGAGGATTCTTTATCACTGAGCCACCAGGGAAGCCCATCATTGCTATATAAATTCATGGTTGTATTAAGGACTCGTAGTGATTAATACTGGTAGTTGTATTAATGATCTGGTAGTGACAGATATCTTCTGTGGTATTGTGTAGTTAGTAATTCATGGCTCTGAATTTAGTCGTACTTGGGTTTAAATACCTTGGCTCTAGCACACACTAGCTGTGTCATTTAAACAAGGTTTCAATTTCTCTAAGTCTATGCTTTTATTTTTTTCTGTAACATAATATGTGATATATGATAATAATGTTTGCAAAAATGTTTGTTGTGATAATTTAGGTAAAGCAGTAGTGTACTGTTTGATACATATTAGATAGCCATAATTATCATTATCGTGCTATATGTTATTGTTTGTTTACTTGTTTGTGTCTCATACTAGACTGTAAATGTCTCAAGGGCAAAGAACATGATTTATGCTTTTTCTCAAAAGCACCCAGCATAGTTTAAAAATAAATGCTGAATAAATATTTTTTCAATTTAGGGATTTCTTTTCATTATTAATTCAATAACAATGCATCCTAATAATAATTTTTGAAAGGATTATTTGGAGTTTGATTCTTAAAAGCTTTTTGATTTTCTTGGTTTTGGTTGACTTTCTATACTTCCCATCCCTCAGTAATACCATATGCAATTTCTATAGTGAGAAAAGAAACCAGCTGATATTTAATGACCTTCTGGACATAAACTTCATCCTCTAAGCACATATTTAAAACCTCATCTCTTAGGACAAAAAGTTTAAATATGGACAACGATCATTTTCTATTGCATTCACCCTGCCTTTATCCAAGTACTATCTTATGTTGGTGCTTAACTTGTTTGTGGATACAATTCCCTACTTCCAAGAGTACAAATGCTTTTTACCCAAGTCTTTTGTGCCCTCCCTTCAATCTCCAAGACCTGATGTGGGTGAATGCACTTTATATGCATTGGAGAAGGTAATGGCAACCCACTCCAGTGTTCTTGCCTGGAGAATCCCAGGGACGGGGGAGCCTGGTGGGCTGCTGTCTATGGGGTCACACAGAGTCGGACACGACTAAAGTGACTTAGCAGCAGCAGCAGCAGCAGCACTTCAACTTTGCTTAAGTCTGGAGAGGGAAAGAGACATGCTAAATATTTTAAAAGGGGGAATTTCAGTGTAGGGAATTAGTCATACCTGTGATAGAAGAGCTGAGAAACCAAACAGGGACTGTTGAGGCAACCCAAAGAACAGGGACCATCTTTCATGTGATAGGACCAAAGAAGGAAGTTGCTGTTTCCAGACTTAAGAAGCTGGGACTGTCCATATTAGCTGTAGCCAAGGAGGGATGTAATCATTGTTGGAGAAACCACAGGAAGCATAAGAGAAGGAAAAGAAAAACACTGCTTGTCTTCCTCTTCCCCTTTACTCTTCTTATATGGGTCCTGGGTGCCCAAACTACCTAAAATCTGGAGGGCAGAGGAGTCTAGCTCCCTAGTAATGATACAGAGAGCACAAGGGAAGGGAGAGGATGGATCTAGGAGCAAACTGATGACTAACCAGGAAAGGTTCCCAAAGAAAGAGGAACATGGGTTAAGTCTTGAAGGATACATTGAATTTCAAGACTTCAAGGGTCATGAATGAGGCACTCCCAGAAAATCGGAGCTATGTGAGCAAAACCAAAGAGGTGTGAGGCACAATTATGATGGACTAGAAAAGCCACTCTGGATAGATCAGAAAGTGCATGTAGAGTAGTATTTGGATTAAACCAGTCAACAGGGTTAGATCATGATATGGTATGCTTTCAAAGTCTGGCAGGGAGTTTCAGAATTATTTAAGAGAGGAAGAATCATGAAAGATATTTGAGCAGAAGAGTAACATGCTGAAAATTGTGTTGAAGGAAGGATTTCTGGCAGGGGTAAGAGACCAGAGATTGAGAAGCCACAAAGCAAGCCACTGCAACAATTCACACATGGACCAGCAAGTTTTCACAAGGTAAGGGCAGCAGGTGTAGAGAGAAATAAACAGACTGCAGTGTTTGGCAAACTTTAAATCATAAGAAGTGAAGATGAAGAGTAAGTTAGAACTGATGCCAATTTTTCAGGCCGACTAAGTGGAAAAATAACTGTAACTGAGATGAGCTGGTGAGAGAAGGTGATGAGTACACTTTGGATGAGCTAGATTTGAGATAATGGCAAGAAATAAATAGACAAATCTAGGAAAACAACTACTGGTACGTGCTTGAGAGAAGAGAAGTGGCAATGTGGTTTCATTGTTGTTCAGTTGCTTAGTTGTGTCCGACTCTTTGGAGGTCACCAACTAGCTAGGAGAATGAGTAAATGGGGGCTGGAAGGAGAATGCGTGGGAGATGGATTATTGTGAGAGCAAACAACTAGCCTTGGCTAATGTCATTGAAGAAAGAAGAAGAAGGAAAAAAAAGGAATGAGTAAAGATCAGATCAGATCAGTTGCTCAGTCGTGTCCAGCTCTTTGTGACCCCATGAATCACAGCAATGCCAGGCCTCCCTGTCCATCACCAACTCCTGGAGTTCACTCAGACTCACGTCCATCGAGTCAGTGATGCCATCCAGCCATCTCATCCTCTGTCGTACCCTTCTCCTCCTGCCCCCAGCATCAGAGTCTTTTCCAATGAGTCAACTCTTCGCATGAGGTGGCCAAAGTACTGGAGGTTCAGCTTTAGCATCATTCCTTCCAAAGAAATCCCAGGGCTGATCTCCTTCAGAATGGACTGGTTGGATCTCCTTGCAGTCCAAGGGATTCTCAAGAGTCTTCTCCAACACCACAGTTCAAAAGCATCAATTCTTCAGCGCTCAGCCTTCTTCACAGTCCAACTCTCACATCCATACATGACCACAGGAAAAACCACAGCCTTGACTAGACGAACCTTTGTTGGCAAAGTAATGTCTCTGCTTTTGAATATGCTATCTAGGTTGGTCATAACTTTCCTTCCAAGGAGTAAGCGTCTTTTAATTTCATGGCTGCAGTCACCATCTGCAGTGATTTTGGAGCCCAGAAAAATAAAGTCTGACACTGTTTCCCCTGTTTCCCCATCTATTTCCCATGAAGTGATGGGCCCAGATGCCATGATCTTCGTTTTCTGAATGTTGAGCTTTAAGCCAACTTTTTCACTCTCCACTTTCACTTTCATCAAGAGGCTTTTGAGTTCCTCTTCACTTTCTGCCATAAGGGTGGTGTCATCTGCATATCTGAGGTTATTGAGATTTCCCCCGGCAATCTTGATTCCAGCTTGTGTTTCTTCCAGTCCAGCGTTTCTCATGATGTACTCTGCATATAAGTTAAATAAACAGGGAGACAATATACAGCCTTGACATACTCCTTTTCCTATTTGGAACCAGTCTGTTGTTCCATGTCCAGTTCTAACTGTGGCTTCCTGACCTGCATACAGATTTCTCAAGAGGCAGATCAGGTGGTCTGGTATTCCCATCTCTTTCAGAATTTCCCACAGTTTATTGTGATCCACACAGTCAAAGGCTTTGGCATAGTCAATAAAGCAGAAATAGATGTTTTTCTGGAACTCTCTTGCTTTTTCCATGATCCAGAGGATGTTGGCAATTTGATCTCTGGTTCCTCTGCCTTTTCTAAAACCAGCTTGAACATCAGGAAGTTTACAGTTCACATATTGCTGAAGCCTGGCTTGGAGAATTTGGAGCATTACTTTACTAGCGTGTGAGATGAGTGCAATTGTGCGGTAGTCTGAGCATTCTTTGGCATTGCCTTTCTTTGGGATTGGAATGCAAACTGACCTTTTCCAGTCCTGTGGCCACTGCTGAGTTTTCCCAATTTGCTGGCATATTGAGTGCAGCACTTTCACAGCATCATCTTTCAGGATTTGAAATAGCTCAACTGGAATTCTATCACCTCCACTAGCTTTGTTCGTAGTGATGCTTTCTAAGGCCCACTTGACTTCACATTCCAGGATGTCTGGCTCTAGGTCAGTGATCACACCATCGTGATTATCTGGGTCATGAAGATCTTTTTTGTACAGTTCTTCTGTGTATTCTTGCCATCTCTTCTTAATATCTTCTGCTTCTGTTAGGTCCATACCATTTCTGTCCTTTATCGAGCCCATCTTTGCATGAAATGTTCCTTTGGGATCTCTGATTTTATTGAAGAGATTTCTAGTCTTTCCCATTCTGTTATTTTCCTCTATTTCTTTGTATTGATTGCTGAAGAAGGCTTTCTATCTCTTCTTGCTATTCTTTGGAACTCTGCATTCAGATGTTTATATCTTTCCTTTTCTCCTTTGCTTTTCACTTCTCTTCTTTTCACAGCTATTTTTAAGCCCTCCCCAGACAGCCATTTTGCTTTTTTGCATTTCTTTTCCATGCAGATGGTCTTGATCCCTGTCTCCTGTACAATGTCACGAACCTCATTCCATAGTTCATCAGGCACTCTATCTATCAAATCTAGGCCCTTAATTCTATTTCTCACTTCCACTGTGTAATCATAAGGGATTTGATTTAGGTCATACCTAGTGGTTTTAGGTCTAGTGGTTTTCCCTACTTTCTTCAATTTAAGTCTGAATTTGGCAATAAGGAGTTCATGGTCTGAGCCACAGTCAGCTCCTGGTCTTGTTTTTGCTGACTGTATAGAGCTTCTCCATCTTTGGCCGCAAATAATATAATCAATCTGATTTCGGTGTTGACCATCTGGTGATGTCCATGTATAGAGTCTTCTCTTGTGTTGTTGGTAGAGGGTGTTTGTTATGATCAGTGCATTTTCTTGGCAAAACTCTATTAGTCTTTGCCCTGCTTCATTCCTTATTCCAAGGCTAAATTTGCCTGTTACTCCAGGTATTTATTGACTTCCTACTTTTGCATTCCAGTCACCTATAATGAAAAGGACATCTTTTTTGGGTGTTTGAGTAAAGATAACAGAGTGCAATTGAAGAGGTAGGAAGACAGCTAGAATTTAAGAAGGAAAGTCAAAAGACAAGTCAAGGCAGGTTGAGGAGTCATTGTACAGGTACAGGAAATATAGTTCAATTGGTAAGGTATCCTCACATAATGAGCAATCCAAAATTCATGATTGAATGAAATAATAGAAGAAAAAAAAAAACAGTGTGGTTGTAAAATCTTAAATGCTACAGAAAATTTCATGAAAATGCAGACTAAGAAGACATCACTGGATTTACTCTGTATCTCTGTATCCTTTAGTAACAAAGAAAGTGAAAAAAGTGAAAGTGAAGTCACTCAGTCATGTCCGACTCTTTGTGACCCCATCGTCTGTAGCCCACCAGGGTCCTCTGTCCATGGGATTTTCCAGGCAAGAGTACTGGAGTGGGTTGCCATTTCCTTCTCCAGGGGATCTTTTTGACCCAGGGATTGAATCTGGATCTCCCTCATTTTAGGCAGACGCTTTACAGTCTGAGCCACCAGTGAAGTTTTAGTAACAAAGATTACCTCTCTATTCTCAAGCTTTGTTAAAATGTAGTGATGTAATAATATTTCTTCCATGAAAAAAACTACCATATACATATATACACACACAATATAACTCTCTTCTCTTCCACTATTTCTTTCCTTGTGAAAACTGTATGTTGAAATTTACAGAGTGTCCTAGAACATTAATGGTGTTATGCATTTTAGGTTTTCTTGGTTGCAATTTCATATTGATGAAACTTCTTTTTTGTAGCATTATTTATCTGTCTGTAGAGGTTGGAATTTTCCTGGGAGTCATCTAGGTTAAATTAATTTCTGTTTTGAGATCAAAAGAGATTTAGGAGGGGATTAAACTCATTTGTAAAGAGTTGGAGGCCATTTGATAATAAGCTTGGTTTTCCCTGGTGGCTCAGATGGTAAAGAATCTGCTTGCGATATAGGAGACCTGGGTTCAATGTCTCGGTCAGGAAGATCCCCTGGAGAAGAGAACTGCTGCCCATTCCATTATTCCTGCCTGGAGAATTCCATGGACAGAAGAGTCTGGCGGTAGACTGTATATGTCTCTTCATGGAGGAGTCTGTTAGTGGTGAGTGACAAGAAAGGGATACTCAAGGGTAAAATAAGAAAGGGTGTGTTTCATAGGTGAAAAGATAATCTGCATCTAAGTATATACATAGGAAAGCCATGCTGCTTCAAATGAGAAGACATGGGTCCTTGCCTGACTCTGCATCCCTGGATACATGTTTTTTGGATGGATCATTAATTAACCTTCCTGGGCCTTACATGAATTTTGAGAGGATCAGTCAAGGAAAGATAAATGTATGGAACTTTTTAAAAAAATATACTTTATCCAGGAACACAAAAACCTATAAACCTGTTAGACTTCTTGTCAGAAGGCCAGATAGTAGTTGGCGAATTCTGCTGCCTAACTCTTCATGGTTGCAGGAAGCCTTTTGGGCTTTATCTGTACACATCCCTGTTAATGGAGCCCCTACAACTGATTCCAAGTCTAGTTCAAGGCTTGTGACATCTTAAGGGACTTGAGAAACAGAGACAAATACTCTCAGGTGCTCCATCACTCACTGCAATTTGGTCAGATAGATTCTGTTTCAAGCTTTATAATGATACTTTGAATTTCTTGAGCTCAGAGAGATAAATTCCGGTGGTTAGGACTTTTATAAATGCAGCTGTAGTAGCCATTAACTGTGTGACTGACCCTTAAAAAGTCCAGCACATTAATACCAAGCATAGTAAAATATTTGACTACTTACAACATCCTTATTGCATTTATACACATTCATGCACGCATGCAAGGAGCAAATATCTATCTGTATTTATGTCTCATTACATACAAAACTAGGGGGAAAGAGATGAAGTTGAGTGGGGACAGAGTCTGGGAAAAGAAAGACAAGAAAAAGAGAGAAGGTGGCATGTTTCATTTTTTTTTTTCCATAAAAGCACTGGGGTTCACTGTGGACTGGGGTGGGAGAGGGTGGTAGAAGCTGGCAGATCTGTTTAAAAAATATTTTGTGAGATTCCTGGCATAAGCTGAACCGCTGGGGCCCGGGTGACCAAGGGTGTCACTGAGCTGGGGATGAGACACTGCTCACTGATGCTGCCTGGAAACCAGCACAGCCCTGGAGACGGGGGCCTGGAAACTTTGATGACTCTGGCTGGAACGCTGGGTTCTAACTAGGGCTAGAGCAGCAGTCATGAGACTTCTTCTGGAGGGTTTGTAGGCAACAGAGGAGAACTAGCAGAACCCAGAGAGGAGAGGGAGCGGCAGGGTGGGCACCTCATGGTGACTGTTGCTGAAAGACTAGTTCATGGGCTCGGTGCATGGTCTTGTCCAAGGATTTATTCCAACAGCTGCAGCAGGGATCACAAGACTTAACTTTTCGTATCAGCTTTGCCACTGACTTACTTTGTTCTTTAGACAGATCACTCTTCTCTATATCTAACTTTTATGCTCTGGGAAATGAGGATTTTGGAGTTGGTCTGAAATAATCTAAATTTAACATTATTCATCTCCTGAATGTATTGCTTTCTTGCCAGTTAATTAAACAACTACTTCCCAAAGGCCTATGCCAGGTTTGTATGTGTGTGTTAGTCACTCAGTTATGGCCTATTCTTTGTGACCCCGTGGTGGCCTGTAGCCTGCCAGGCTCCTCTGTCCATGGAATTCTCCAGGCAAGAATACTGGGGCAGGTAGCCATTCTCTTCTCTAGGGGATCTTCCCAGCCCAGGGATGGAACCAGGGCTTCTGCATTGTAGATGGATTCTTTACTGTCTGATCCAACAGGGAAGCTCCTGTGTCAAGTCACTACTGACAAATTCTAAACCTGTAACACAGGTCCAGCTTCAAGTCCTGGTTTTGTTATTCATTGCCTATGTGACTTCAAACAGGTTTGTTTTCTTCTACAGCCCTCAGCTTCATCATCTGTATACTGAGGATAGTGATACCTTCTGACAGGGTTGTTAAAGATAAACACACAACACGGCAGGGACATAGTAGGTGCCCAGTAACTGGTATTCACTGTAAGTGTACTTTTAATTAAATATTCTAATAACAGACCCTATCAATCCATTAATAAAAATGTAACTTTATAAAGTATACAAATAGATGTGACCCCTAAACTTGAGCTTGTCAAGGGGATTTGCTAAATCAAAAAATGTTCTCCGGAAGATACACTCTATCATAAAAATAAGAAGATATCTTTGTGAAGTGCACTTGGCTCTTTTATTATTTAAGCTTGCCTCAGAATTCCTCTCAGGTTGTCATTCCTCATGCTTCTCTCAACAAGATCTCATCCCTTTCTCTGACAAGAATCTGAACAAAGTCCAAGCATCTTCTCCACCTTTACAATTCATATTTTTGTCAATTTAATTAAAGTAACATTTGCTTAATTAAGCTAAATGCAACTTCTTTCATTTATAATCAGTCTCTGGGGAAAGCTTCTCCTAAACTAAGGCTTCTGCCTAATTCTGTGTGGCTCTCAGAATGGCTACCTCTCTTCACTTTTCTCAGATAGAATGCTGTGACATGGTCTAAGCTGAGGTGAGTTTTATAGAGCTGTTATTTCTCTGTCTTATTGTAATAACTTCACTTGATGCTGAGAAGACAGGGTACTTAGTAAATCTACACAGCTGTTACAGATATGATGTGCTGTGTGCTTGGTCGCTCAGTTGTGTCTGACTCTTTGTGACCCCATGGACTATAGCCCACCAGGCTCCTCTGTCCATGGGGATTCTCCAGGCAAGAATTACTGGAGTGGGTTGCCATGCCTTTCTCCAGGGGATCTTCCCAACCCAGGGATTGAACCCATGTCTCCCGCATTGCAGGCTGATTCTTTACCGTCTGAGCCACCAGGGAAGCCCACAAATATGATGATCTTACCCAAATATTTCAGGAGAGACTTTACATCCTTGGAGGAAGGCAACCAAAAGTTTGTCATTTCTATCACCTTATAAATATTAGCTGCTTAATAAAAATGTTACATAGCAGGAAGAGATAGTATGGATGTACACATTACCAAGCACAGCTGTGAGCACTTTCCTCATGACAATTCTGTAAGGGCAGAGTTATGATGCTGTTTAACAAATGAGAACACAGAGATGCAGTGATTTTGTCCACAGTCATATAAATCATAAAGTAGTACTGAGCAGACTCAAAAGAAAAAAAAAAAAGCCAAAATTCAGTGACAGGCTCTGTTGGAAAGTGGGATAGAAGTAAATTATGGCCTCACAGGTGGAGAGGTATGGAGGCTATGTGATGCCTGAGTGTAGGTAACTCCATCCAGGAGCCACTCCGGACTGCACTCTTCTCACTGTCCAAAGACAGACAATTCATGTCCCATTGTACTCGGAAACAAAAGGGGAAGATGGCTGCTGGTGACAGGCATGGTTTGCATGGATGTTCAGCACATTGTGTGTGTGTATGTATCTTTGTATTTGCTATGGAGTTCCAGGAACTGGATGCTGTAGCTCAGACCAGTCTAGTGTTTCCTTCCCTCACAGTGGATGGTTGTTGATGCTCTAGTTCTAGTTCATCCACTTTTGGGAGTCCCAATACATAGTCTCCTCCCAATAAGGGCTAGGAACTCACTTCCTCAGCTTCTTTAAGAGTCATCTGGAAAGCAGGTTTAAATATTGGACCAAAAAAAGTAAGTATTTATACTGAGATTGGAACCTTTTATGCATTCTTTTGCTTGATTAATGACATTTTTTGCAATTTTTTGTTCCCTTCATTTTGCTTTATGTTTCTGTTTCCTATGAAAAGCAGTAGAGGGAAATGTTATATGACCTGGCTTGGAACCTTAGCTCTCTTATGCTAGACGTTTAACATTAGTGAAGTTCCCTAAGGTCTCTGTGCCTCAGTTTCTTCAACAATAAAATGGGATAACTATAATCAGGGTAAACACATTGACTTGCCATTGCTGTTCAGTCACTCAGTCGTGTCTGACTCTTTTGTGACCCCATGGACTGTAGCCCGCCAGGCTCCTCTGTCTGTGGAATTTCCCAGGCAAGAATTCTGGAGTGGATTGCCATTTCCTTTCTCCAGGGGATCTTCCTAAGCCAGGGATTGAACCCACATCTCCTCCTTGGCAGGCGGATTCTTTACTACTGAGCCACTTGTTGCAGGGATTAGGAAATTATTATATGTAAAGTATCTAAAACATTGCCTGTGAAGGGGTTAAGTACCAACTAAATGTTAGTTATTTTTGTCATTATACATTTTTTTCTCACCAGTTGTATTTGTTGTGTTAATCAAGATGTCTCCTACCCACTTTATTCTTCTTGGGCTTTGGAAATGGTACATCTAATTTTTAAACACTTACTCTTTGCAGTTGTATATGTGACACCATAAATTTTTAAAAACAAATTTATTGAAGTATCATTTACATAGAATATATTATACCCATTTTAAGGGTAGAGTATTGGTGAATTTTGACAAGTTTACATACACATTTAGTCTTCACCACAATTGAGATTTAAAATATTTTTATCACTCCTAAAATACTTTGTACCACTTTCCATATAATATATCTCCCATTCCATCCAACCCTCTCCAGCCCCAGGTAATCAATGTTATGCTTTCTGCTACTATGGAGTAAATTTGACTTTTCTAGAGTTAAATATAAAAGAAATCATACAGCCTGAAGTCTTTTGTGACATATATTTTAAACATATTTTGCTATTACTCTCAATAGTTACTCAATACCTTTATTCTCTCCTAGTTGGGACCTAAATCTAAGTAATTTTTTCTTCTTTCATCCCTTTTCCCTCTGCCAACTTCCATTTTGAGATTATCTTGGATTTTGGTTATAAATATTTTAAAATCACACATCAGGAGTTATTTAAACACAATTTAGATTTCTACTTCATTTACTCACCACTCTTTCTTGTATCTTATATACTGTGTAGTCTTTGATTCATTTTTTTTGTGCTTCACACAATTCTTCCCCCCATCAACATCCACTCCCCATCCCCTGCTCCCCAGGGTAACTTTTATGAATCTCTGCAATCCTAAATATGTCTTTATTTTGCTCTCTTATTTCACTACCAACTACATACTAAGTACAGGGTTCTAAGAAAATTATCTTTTCCTTTAACATATTATAAGGTCTAGCTTTGGCGATGAGAGCTCAGATGCAGTACTGAAAGAAACCATCTCCACTGGGGCTTTGACTCACTAATTTTCAATTCAGCTAAGTCTATTTCTTCCTTTCTGCCTGCTAATCATTTTCTTCCAATGATTAAAATTTCCCATGCCAAGCCCTCTAGCACAGTTCTCCAAGGCAGTGGCCATACAAATCACCTGTGCATCTTGTCAAAATACACATTCTATTTCAGTCATTCTGGGGACAGGCCTGGGATTCTGCATTTCTAACAAGCTCCCAGGTCATGGTGATGTGAACCTCATTTTGAGAACCAAGCCTCTAGCTGCTACTTTCTCATGGAGGTGATAGCCTCTTTAATCTTTCCAAGGATATGAATCATTAATCTTCAATGTCTGTATCCTCTATTAACTCCTCAGTGTTAATACTTGTGTTTGCTGAGTTTGTGGCTTCTCTTCTAATGTTGGTTTTCCTCAAATTCTATCTTTCCCTTTCCTTTCTTTTCTTTTCCTTTCTCTTACCTTTCTTTTTGTCTTCTTTTTTTAAGAAACTTGTCAATTACCTACTGCTTATCTGCTCCTGTGTGGTGGAAGGGAAGAGGGCCTTCTGCTCAGAGGAGTGCGCTCTTGCATAGCAGGACTGAGGGTTCTATATCCAGTCCCCTCCCCAGCTTCAGAGCAAACATTCACTGCTTTATTATATAAACAAACCACTGCCACTGACTGTTTAGCATAAGCTGGGGATAGGACTGACCAGCATAGCTAATGATTAAGACGATAGAAACAATTAACATTTTTAAGTGTCTGTAGCATGAAAGAAAGTGTTACATGTTTTAATTTATTTAATGGATAGAACTTGTCAAACTGAAGATCTAACCACATCCACTTTCTCCCTGTATGTTTAGTCCTGCCAACCTACTTTGATTGAGAAACACAATTTGTCCTTATTTTCATCATGTGCTCTTTTCTTTCTTCACTTTTGGGAGTAAGTGGAAGGATGCTGAAGACTCAGTCATTTGGATGAAATAGATCAAATATTCCAGGGTAATTGGATGATACCCCAAAGCCAAACCCTGTGTAATGGGAAGGGAGAAGAGTAAAGTGAATAAGAAAGAGAGAAAGAAAGGAAGAGAAGGAGAAAAAATAAAAGGAGAAGTTGGGGACAAAGTGCCAATAATGAAAAGATGGGGAAAGGGGGAAGAGGAACAGAATGCAGGTGGAATTTGCACAAGAGTGGGGAGTTTAGTTGCATTTGCTTAGTGGTAGTTTTTAACCTTGCTTAAATTCTTTTAAATCTCTGCAAATAAGAAGATTAATTGAGTAGCCCTTGACATTCAGAGAGAGCTCTGGCTAGAGTGACCTTACAGATATAACCCAGGAGAACAGGAGAATAGTAATTTTGGCTTATAAAAAGGCAAATTTAATAAGTTTATTGGAAGGACAGTTTATTGTGTGCTGTATGGCTTGTTTCTGTGAACTGAATAAAATGGTCTCTTATTTTGAGGGCTTACAGGGATTTACCTAGAAATATTTACCTAGAATATTTACCTAGAAATCAAAGAGGAACCCATTTAAATCTTGGGACCTGACTGATTGGAATTTGCAGCTTTAATGTGATCTTTTATTGCAGGAATTTTTCCTATAATTTTCAGGATGTGGATGGACAATGAAAGATGGGTGAAACCATCTGTATTTTGGGTTCAGGCCACTAATTTCCGTTATGTCGGGTACTGGGAATTTTGAAGCTCACACACTTAAAAACATCTCCCCTGTTTTTAAAGGTATTTGTTTTACAAAAGAAACATAACCTCAGTTCTCTATACTTATGAAAGTCTATTTCTTTAGTGATTGAAATTTACTGTGCTTTCGGGAGCCCTTCTAATTGTTTTTAATTAAGATGAAACAGTTGGAGAAGGCAATGGCACCCCACTCCAGTACTCTTGTCTGGAAAATCCCATGGATAGAGGAGCCTAGTAGGCTATAGTCCATGGGGTCGCTAAGAGTCGGACACGACTGAGCGACTTCCCTTTCACTTTTCACTTTCATGCATTGGAGGAGGAAATGGCAACCCACTTCAGTGTTCTTGCCTGGAGAATCCCAGGGACGGGAGAGCCTGGTGGGCTGCTGTCTATGGGGTCGCACAGAGTCAGACATGACTGAAGTGACTTAGCAGCAAGATGAAACAGTATTATTCTTGCTGAAGAAAGCAGACCAATAGAAAGACATGGTTGGAGCAGCCCTTGGGACGTTGATTTTGTTTAGGTTTACTTCCACTTCTAATTGATTGTTCATTTTTCAATTTGTCACTTGAGTTTCACTTAAAATACAGCCTCTAAATGTATTAAGCTCCTACTACGCAGGCGCAGTCCTAGGCTCCAGCCCTGGGACACAAAGATAATTCCAACAAGTCCCTGAGTTCGGGATCCATCAGAGTCCTATAGGGAGACAGTCTTAGAAACAGAGGACTCTGACACATTGCGTCTGTTACAGAGGATGGTGCAGATGGTATCATGTGAGATGAGCTGAGATGGGCCTCATTCCACCTGAGTAAGTAGGGGTCCCGGACAGGTAACCTTCTACCTGAATCTCACAGGATAAATAGATTCTTTTCAGTACAATTAGTTCTTGCTTATAAGTTCTCAAACCCTCCATAATTGCCCCCTGCTTCTCCTATTCACTTCACTATACCTCTGAATCCCCCTTTTAAAGCTTTGTTGATAAAAATCTATTGAAAGTGCTCTGAGATTCCCCTTTCAATGGTGCTTCAGAAGCCTTGAGTTGACCAGACTGCTTCAAGTCCATGGGATTGGAACTGGCTTGCCACTTATCCTATTGAAATCTCTCCATCTCCTCACTGACTCTTGCATCTTAAGTTTGTGTCGTTTGTTCTGAGGAACACGGCTCTGTGCATTATGGCACCAAAGTTCATCCAGGTATAATTAATTATCTTATGGTGTTACTTGTATTGGCAGCCAAACCCCCGAAGGGGAAAGTTTTTAAAATATGGGTGTTTCTGGAGATGATGGGTAGAGTAGAATCTCTGCACATAACAGTGCTGATAGATACAGTGAAATACACAATATATGTTCTTTAGGGAGTGCTAATCCTGTACTGTAACCCATCACTGAAACCTTCCTCTTCACTCTGGTCAAGGTGGGGAGCACGCCCATCCATCCTGAAGGAGCATAGTGCATGACTTTAGGAGATAATCAGGATCAGCTCTGTAGGCTGCTTCCCAGTTCCAGTGCATCATATCAGTTTTGTGTCATGTATATTGATTGTAGCATTTCTTGCAGAGATGCTGGCTCATGTCTAGTCTCAATTGCATTCTGGCTCAATGCAGTTCTTTAGGCCCCTGCATGCTGAGAGAGTGAGATGAGAGAGACTGCTCGAAGGTAAAACAGACTCAATCTGCAGAGGCTTCTCTCTCATTTGTCCTGCCTGCCTACAAAGCTCTGTCTGCAGTGAAACTGAACACCTTCTACCTTTTGATTGCCAGTCAAGGAGAGGCTGCCTGCAGTGGTAGATTTGGGTCCCCATAACTGACCAGATTTCTAATGGTGGGGAAGGGAGATTGTGGAGTCAGACCACAGCTTACATAATGTGTGGCATACTCAAAACTGGGTCTTAGAAATGGCCAAGAGGTGCATGAAAAGATGTTCAACATCATTAATCATTGCTGTTGTTTAGTCGCTATATTGTGTCCAATCTTTTGTGACCACATGGATGTAGCATGCCAGGCTTCCCTGTCCTCTACCATCTCCCCAGAGTTTGCTCAAGCTCATGTCCATTAAGTCGGTGATGGTATCTAATCATCTCATCCTCTGCTGCCCTCTTCTCCTTTTGTCTTTAATCTTTCCCAGTATCAGGGTCTTTTCCAACAAGTCAGCTCTTTGCATCAGGTGGCCAAAACATTGGAACTTCAGCAATAGTCCTTTCAGTTAATATTCAGGATTGATTTCCTTTGGATTGACTGGTTTGATCTCCCTGTAGTCCAAGGGAGTCTCAAGAGTCTTCTCCAACACCACAGTTGGAAAGCATCAATTCTTCACCCCTCAGCCTTCTTTATGGTCCACCTCTCACATCCATACATGACTACTGGAAAAACTATGGCTTTTACTATATGGAACTTTGTTGATAAAGTGATGTATTTGCTTTTTAATACACTGTCTAGGTTTGTCATAGCTTTCCTTCCAAGGAGCAAGCATCTTTTAATTTTATGGCTGCAGTCACCATCTGCAGTGATTTGGGAGTCCAAGAAGATAAAATCTGTCACTGCTTCCACTTTTCCCCCTTCTATTTCCCATGAAGTGATGGGACCAGATGCCATGATCTTAGCTTTTTGAATGTTGAGTTTTAAGCCAGCTTTTTCACGCTCCTCTTTCACCCTCATCAAGAGGCTCTTTAGTTCCTCTTCACTTTCTGCCATGAGAGTGGTATCAACTTGCATATTTGAGGTTGTTGCTGTTTCTTCCAGCAATCTTGATTCCGCTTGTAACTCATCCAGCCAGGCATTTTTCTTGTTGTACTCTGCATATAAATTAAATAAACAGGGTGATGATATACAGCCTTGTCATACTCCTTTCCCAATTTTGCACCAGTCAGTTATTCCATGTCTGGATTTACCTGTTGCTTCTTGACCTGCATACAGGTTTCTCAGGAGATAGGTAGGATGATCTGGTATTCCCATCTCAGACTTTTCCACAGTTTGTTGTGATACACATAGTCAAAGGCTTTTGCGAAGTCAGTGAAACATAAGTAGATGTTTTTCTGAAATTCCCTTGCTTTTTCTATGATCCAACAATGAATGTTGGCAATTTAACCTCTGGCTCCTCTGCCTTTTCTAAACCCAGCTTGTACATCTGAAAGTTCTCAATTCAAGTACTGCTGAAGCCTAGCTTGAAGGATTTTGAGCATATCCTTATTAGAATGAGAAGTGAGCGCAATTGTTTGGTAGTTTGAACATTTTTTTAGCACTGGCCTTCTTTGGAATTGGGATGAAAATTGGCCTTTTACAGTCCTGTCAGCAAATTTGGGAAACTCAGTAGTAGCCAAAGGGCTGGAAAAGGTCAGTTTTCATCCCAGTTCCAAAGAAGGGCAATGCTAAAGAAGTACCATATGATCCAGCAATTCCACTTCTGAATATATACCCAAAGGAAATGAAATCACTCTTTTAAAGAGGTGTTTGCACTCCCATCTTCACTGCAACATTATTTACCTTGGTCAAGACATGAATAAAAGCTAAGTGTTCATCAAGCTATTAATGTGATATATATTTGCAGTGGAATATTATTCAGCCATAAAAAAGAATAAAATTCTTCCATTTGCAACAACATAGATGGACCTTGAGGGCATTATGCTAAGTGAAGTAAGTCAGACAGAGAAAGACTAATACTCTACATTCTCCTTTATATATGGAATCTAAAAAACTCAAACTCAGAGGAATAGAGAGTAGAACTGTGGTTGTTAGGGGCTGAGGGGTAGGGTAAATGGGGAGAGGTGGTCAAAGAGCAAACTTGCAGCAATAAGAGAAACAAGTTTGGGGCATCCAATGTATGGCATGATAATTATAATTAACAATACTGTGTATTGCATACTTCGAAGTTTCTAAGAGAGGAGATCTTAAAAGCTATCACTGCACATAACAAAAATCATAATTATCTGAGGGATGGAGGTGTTAACTAGCTTTATTGTATTAATCATTTTGCAATATGTATGTGTGTTAAATCGTGTTGCACACTTTGAGCTTACATATATGTCAAAAATACCTTAATAAAGGTGGAAAAAATTGAGAATTGATAACATAGCTCTTCCTCACCCTCGCATTCAGAGTAGTTCATCAAATGTTTACAGAATGCCTCTGCTGAGATAGGCACTATGCTGACTGTTAGGGACCCAGGGACAAAGAAGACAAGACTCACAGCTCTTCAGGAGTCTTTGAATTGGTGAATGAGTGCTCTGTACCTGTACAGTATCTAATCAATCTTCATCCTTTAAAAGTCTCTTGAATGGTTCCCATCTTCTCCACCCCTCTTGAAAGCTTCATCATCCTTTAGACAGAGGTCCCCTCTGTGCTCTGTACACAGAGTATCCCTGTTCTCTCTGAGTCATAGTCAGATGGGTCTCTCTCCTCTGAATGTCTTGTTCAAGAGACTATGAGGACAGGAGCAGTGTGTTTTTATTTCTGAGTTCTCATTGCTCCTATTTAGGGTGTGGGTGTTCTGAGAAAGTGCTTCAAATGATAAATCTCAAAGCTTGTGTCTGTCTCGTCTTTATTCATTCAGTGTCATTTCCAAGTTGGGACAGAGGAATTCTAGCCAGTACTTGAGTTCAGAAGAAATTGACTGGTGAAGGAGAACTTCAAGCCAGGAGAGGGGAGTTTGGTCAGTGCCCAGCTCTGCCATTCGTATGAATTATCTCACTTCTCTTGGCCTCCTAGCAGCTTTATCCATAAAAATTTCTCCCTCCAACTGTGGGAAGTGGGCTGGATAAGACACAGCTAAGCCCATTCATGGCTTAGTCAATCATTGTTTTCATATGGAGATTCATCTGACCAACATTTAAAGAGTGCCAACTGCATAAGTGACTTCTCCTATGAGATTTTGTACAATGTATCTCAGTTGGTCCTAATGGAATGTTTACTCTGCACCCAATAAACTTCGGCTCTCCTGTCCCCTTGTTCTTCCCTCTGCTTGGCAGGCACAGTCCTTCCCCAAGCCCTCTGCCTTTTTTTGGTTTTATTTTCTAAATGCCCAGTTTCTATTTGGGCTTCTTGATGGTTGTCTCCCCTGTGAAGACTTTTCTAGATCCTCTTCCTTCTATCCCAAGTGGAACTCTGGTGGCACTTCATCTCTCCTCTCCAGTGGTACTCTTGTGCTCCTAGTGCAGTTATTGATCTTAAAGTCTTGTCTTCCCACCAGACTGTGAGGTCTGTAAGAGCTGGATCCCCCATAGTACTTAGCACTGAGCCTTGCCCACATTAGATGCTCAGCAAATGAGTGCTGCCTTGGTTTATCTCTCCTCCCTCCTAGAAAGTCTATAGCAGTGACGCTTAAACATGTTGGCCTCAGGACTCTTTTGTATTTTTTAAGGTTATTGAGGACTCTAGAGAGGTTTTGCCTCTTTGTGGCAAACTGTATGTGGGTTACACCTATTCATATTACCATATTAGAAATTAAAATTGAGAAATTGTTTAAAATTCACCAATCACATATTTTCCAATAGAAAGTATGGTATTGCTTTACATTTCTATAAATCTTTTTAAATGCTGGCCTGAGACTGGTAGATTTTTTTTTTCTTCTATTACATTCAATCTGCAATAATATGCTGTTTAGTTAAAGTAGATGAAGGAAATTCTGCAGTTGGGGAGGGGTGAAACATTTTAGCAGAGTTTTCAGATAAGTGTAGACATTTTTCTTTGCTACTACATCAAAAATTCGAGATATGGTAGTTTCTTAGAGTTTAGTTGCATTGTGGAATCTGGAACCATATTAGCGAACATTTGGTACTCAGATATATTAAAATCTACTAATCTATTTTGCATTTCAAATAGATATTTTTCCTATGCATGATTTTGTAACATTATGTATTGGTCATTTGGAAAACATTGGTTTACTGACTTATACCGATTTTTCAAATGTTGACAATTTTATTCCAAAATTCAAGTAGTTATGTTTGGTACTTTTACCCACTGAAGTCATCAGAAAAGTTTTAAGCATTGTGAAGCAGTTAAGTTTATGGTGGTAGATATACATTTCCCAATAATCTAATTTTTGATCAAAATCCTGAATGTATGATTGGCAAAAAGCATGTCAATTTTGCCCTTGAAGTGACATCCTCATTTTGTTCATTTTTAAGAAAATATCTGCCAATAAGGTTTAAACAACTACAGTCTGTCAGTCATTCTTCCAGTTCAAACTGGAAAAGATTATCTGTATAGCTTACATCTCAGTTTCCTAACTACATTTCTTTGAGACAACTGTTATGCTTTAGTAGCAGCAGAAGTGTTTTATACCCATTTCTCATTTTGTCTTGGTATAGAAAAAGATGTATACTCAACATTATAAATCTAATAAAGTAAATAAGTTGAACTGTTTCTTTAAGGAAATTCTTAAATAAAATTTACTTTTTTAAAAAACTATGTTTCATGGCAATAAAGAGTACAGTGACCATGAATCCAATTTGGTTTCAATGCCCTGATATGGTCTAAGAACTCAGAAATTTTTAACAACTGTGGTTTCTGCAGAAAATTTTGAGTTTGTTAACAATTCAAAACATTGACACAGTGAAAATGGTGGAGACTTATCTTAGCATTATGGTGACAACAAGTCTGATCCAAGAGTCTCAGAGATCCCTTTAGGGGTCCTAGGATGGTACTTGAGAACCACTGATCTACAGGATTAGTTTCTATATTTCTCCCCCTTTGTATTAATCTTGTCTGTACCAAGAGTGAAAAGACCCACTTGTGCTAGATCTAGCCTGAAGATTTGGAGAGAGATATTTTTTTCCTTGATTTGATTACTTTCTACAACTCCATTTTTTCCTTGGTTTATGCATTATATCTTTGGATTCACCAGGAGCTGGCGACCTAGTCAGAGGCCTCCAGAGCTAAGACTGATCAAGTGATTGAGTGCCGAAGAATAGTGCAGAAAGTAAGAAAAGAGAGTGGGGTCAGAGAAAGCACACAGGACACAGGTTTAAAGAGAAAGAATTTGAGAATGAAAGAGAGAAGGACTAAAGAAATAAGGTGAAAAGAGAAAAAAATGAAGCAAAAGAAAGGCAATGAAAGTAAAGAAACCCAGAGGGGTCAGATGAGGTGGGAGGAGGGAGGGAGGTTCAAGAGGAAGGGGACATATGCGTATCTATGCCTGGTTCCTATTGATGTATGGCAGAAACCAATACAATATTGTAAAACAATTATCCTTCAATTAAAAATAAATAACTTTAAAAAAGGAGTAAAGAAAAAAGAAAAATGGAAGAGGGGCACCAGAGTGAGAGGGCATGATGCAACCTATTAGAAAGATCTGAATAGAAGGTCTGGGTTCAGTAGAACCACTTCTAGCCTTGATCCTTGCAAGAGTCAACATCCTGCCTGGGCCTAACATTTTCCCTCTGCAAAGTGAGAGGGCTGAGTGGGAAGGAAATGGTGCTGGAGGCTGACAAGACCTTCCACAGATAGGCTCCAGGAGTCCCTGAACTCCCCAAATTGTGAGCAAAGTCTTGTGTGTCCATGGGTTATTTTAGGGCAGGAAGGGAGTTGTTTTCATCCGTTACTCAAAAGTCTCTTTACCAAACTGGACAAAGAACCACCAACTTGGTTGGTTTATGATCTTTTCTAGCCCTAAAACTTTGTTTCTTGCATGCAAGGGGACTCTGTAAGTTGGTTTTAAAATTGTTTCCCGGCCTGGCCTTAAACGTTCACCTTCACTGTCTTTGAACGTGAAATCTCTGGTCTCTATGATTTGTTTTTTCTTAGGTAGGGGAAAACAAAATCCCTGGGAATTCTGAACCCTGACCCATTGCAGTGCCCAGCAGGTAGGACTGGTGAGGAATCGGCATCTCTGGGGGCCGTGGAGCACAGCTGCTGCCCACGGTGTGCACGCAAACAGAAATGGCTTTACTCTGCACGCCAGCGCTGCAGCTCCTCTGGTCTCAGCTTGTTGACTTGGTCCCAGGGAAGGAACGAAGCTGGCCAAGTCCAATGAATGGCCGGCAGTGGAAAACCAGTGCTGCTGTCTGCTGGCAGCTGGGGCGGGCAACACCACCCGTGGTCAGCTCCCCCCGAAGCGGTGCTCCGCTTCCCCCACGACGGCTGGCTTTGGCAGCCACTGCCAGGCCTGAGAATGCAGGAAGTCCTGGGTCACGGTGACCTCTAGTTACTGATGCCAGATGAAATATGCCCTGGAGGTTCTCCAGGGTCACATGGTGTGTGGAGCAAGAGAAGGCAGGGCTGCTCTTGCGCTGACAAAGTGGATTTTGGCTCCAAAATGGCACCCCTTGGGGAGTAGGAGGGGTTGTGGGTGGGAAGGGGGAGGGCGGGCCGGGCGGTGGTGTGACACTGGGTTAAAGGGAGAATTAGTCTTGCTTTCTTTAATCCCCTCAAGCCTTCCAGGAAGCCACTTGCTCCTGGAGGTGGAGACACATCCCCACATCTGTGGTGCAAAAATTTAGGAAGAGGTTTCTGTGTGTCTTTGTTGTTTATGAGACAGGATGGATGAGCTTCTGGCTCTGTCTATGCTGAAGCTTGAGCTGGAAAAAAGCTGTACAGTAATGCCCTTCCATAGCTCAACTGCTCAAAATGGAAGGAAGATGGACTATGGATGTTCAGGGATCTACACCCTCTGGCCCTGGACTTTCCTTTAACCATTATTTGGAAAAACAATACCTTTGCAGTTCCTTCATGTTGAGTCTCTCTTCGTTTTGTTCTTACCAAGTTAGGTTATCTATCCTCTGATTCTGAGCTCCAGAATCCTAGAGGAGGCCCAGCAGTACTCCAGTGAGGCTCTACCAGAGGGCCAATGGTGGACACCTTGGTCCCACCTAGGTCCACAGTGCCCAAATACAATCACTTTGCCTTGACCTGGGCAGAGGGAGGGAGCTTGGCTACTTTACTTTCAAGAATCAGTAACAGAGACCTAAAATGGAAACAGCTGAGAAAAAAGAAGCCAAGTCCAAAACAAGATCCAGCTGGAGGAGGTCAGACCTGATAAGCAGGCTGACCACAGGCTTGGAAAAGAGGTCAGGCCCCAGGAGTTGGGCCGGAGCAGCATGGAGTGTTTTTGCCAAGGGGAGATGATGGCCTGTGAGGTAGGTGGGCTCTGCTGTCCCATCCCATAGCTGGCTCCAGTGAGCAGAAGGAGGCCTTTCTGGTTTTCCTCCTATTCTCTACTGAAGGACAGAATTCCTCAGCTTGGTTGAAATGGAGTTAAGCAGGGTATGCCTGGGGATATAGAAGAGAGGGATCTTTGGGGAAAATGAAACATATCATTCAACAGCCAGTTCCAATCTTACCTCCTCCAAGAACTCTTGCCGAATCACTCCGCATGAGTCTTGGCCCAACCTCTCTACCCCACTCTTTTGCACTTCATATTTTGTTTACAGTATGCATCTCAAACTGTCAGATCAGAAATTATTTGGTAATAGTGCATGCTTATGTTCTAAGTTGCTTCAGTTGTGTCCTACTCCTTGCAACCCTATGGGCTATAGACCCTCAAGCTCTTCTGTCCTTGGGATTCTCCAGGCAAGAATACTGGAGTGGGTTGCCATGCCCTCCTTCAGGGGATCTTCCTGACTCAGGGATCGAACCCACATCTCTTATGTCTCCTGCACTGGCAGGTGGGTTCTTTACCACTAGTGCCACATGGGAAGCCCCATTTGGTGATAGTGACTAATATTTGTACAGTGTATCTCTGCTAGGACAATTCATTACTTTTGCAAGTGTTAACGCATTTGTTCTTTCTCTATAGTGATTGTGAGAAACAGCTAGATAGTTATTGTTAGTCTTCTTCAGATAGAGGCAAGCTAATACAAAAAACACAGACTTTGATTCTGTTAGATAAGGGTTTGAATATAAGCTTTATTATTTGGTGATTAGATGAGCTGGGCCCTGGAGGAGGGCATGGCAACCCACTCCAGTATTCTTGTCTGCAGAATCCCCACGGACAGAGGAGTCTGGTGGGCTATAGTCAATGAGGTCGCAAAGAGTCGGACACGACTAAGTGACTAAGCACAGCACAGCACAGCAAGCTGGGACACTTGGCTGAATCAGTCCAGCGGGTGCCACCAAGAGAGATCTGTGCCCTCTTATTTGGTAGTGAAATCACTGCTGTTTCTACCACAAGCTCTGTTTTTGGTAAAAGAAAATCCTGCCCTACACACACAGAAAAAGATTATTTTGGAGGCATCATATTTTCACCAGCAGGGTTTTTGGAACCCTGAGCAAATGCCATGGTTTTCTAGCATCAAAACAAGTTTATTCCAAAGTTTCTTTTGGACATTTGAAGGCAGTAAGCTCTGCCAGTGTTCACATCATGGCTCTCCTTGGCAACCATGCCCTTGGGTCACTGCTGCCTGTCCGGGCACATCCCTGCATCTCTGTCCTCCTTTCATTCCTCTCCCTTTCCCTGTTGCATATTATCCCTTCCAACCATTTGCAATGCTCCCTTGAAGCTGGCCTGTCCGTGCTGACAGACTCATATTTTTAGTCTCTTTATTGAGTTTTCTATCTTCTGTCTTTACCAAAAGTTGTCTTCCCAAGGGGAACCACTTGCCTGGAAGTTCTTTTACCTGAATTTCCAACACATTTTCCTTAACTCTTATCCTGACAACAGAGCAATGCAACTTTTTCCAATGCCCCACATTGCTGCTTCCAAATCATTCTGCCTCCTATTTCCTTTTTCTCTCAAAAAACATAGTCTTTGGCTACACCACCCAAATCATTCATGTTCCACCCTCATCCTCACTGCCAGCTGTGGCCATTCTCATCTTTCTGCACGTTCGTTGGAGACTTTCTGCACAGATGGCTGTTCTCCTTCCTTCCCTGGGCCCTCCCCTGGCAGAGTGGTTACTATCCAGAGGGCTATCCAGTTCCTTGACTTTCACAAATGTCAGCATCTCATCCTATGACCACAAACTTCTATCTTTCCACCTCTCACTCACTGCATCTGTTCCTTGAGGTTTTTGACACACTTGTTTGGTTGTTGATGCCTACCTTCCTTCACCTAATAGTTCTCTGTTTTCCTGGCCATCATTCTGTCCAGCCTAGGGGGCAATTCTTGTTAATATCATATATCACTTTTCTTGGCCACTGTACATTCTGATCAACTCTGTTTCCTCTGTTTCTGCACTTGGACCATGGAACTAACGGGGGGAAATTATAAATTGAAGCCACTATAAATTCATGGCTTCAACCTCAGTCTGGTCATTAGTGACACCTGTAAAGTCTTTTATGTACCTGGAATTTTTCCTCTTTTTATTTACTACAACAGACATTGTAGAATTTTTTTAGAGACCCAATCACTCTATCCTATGGCTCTATCACTCAGCAGCGTACCATATCTTCACAATGATGTTGATGTTCTCAGTTGAGAATCGTATCTAGGATCATTCATTATCTTGTCTATACCTGCCTCTGTCAAATAGATGTCTCTTTACACTTCAGGTCAGCTCCCCCAAGGTCTGGATTTCATTATGTGCCTCTTCCTCCTCAAGCCCTTTGTTCTAACAGTTCTCTTCTATTCCTTGTCTTCAGCATCTTCTTCACTACTTGCTTTTCCCCTTCAGCATAGAAAATTACCTCTCTCTCCTACCTAAGCAACCCATATTTATTAAAAACTACATTCGACTGCAAGGAGATCCAACCAGTCCATTCTAAAGGAGATCAGCCCTGGGTGTTCTTTGGAAGGAATGATGCTAAAGCTGAAACTCCAGTACTTTGGCCACCTCATGCGAAGAGTTGACTCATTGGAAAAGACTCTGATGCTGGGAGGGATTGTGGGCAGGAGGAGAAGGGGATGACAGAGGATGAGAGATGGCTGGATGGCATCACTGACTTGATGGACGTGAGTTTGAGTGAACTCCAGGAGATGGTGGTGGACAGGGAGGCCTGGTGTGCTGCAATTCATGGGGTCGCAAAGAGTCGGACACGATTGAGCGACTGAACTGAAGTGAACATTCCACTGATACCTCCTTTAGCCAACAGTTCTTACTTCCTTCACCTACAAACCATTTGAGAGTATACTTAGCTACTTGGCTATGACTGACTCTACATCTTCACTACTTACTGTTTCTTCAACCAGCCCATCTAGCTGCTGCCTCCACATGTGACCTTGAAGAGGCAAATCAGACAGATCTGAGACCTGTTTTTCTTGACCTCTCTATAGTATTTGATGCTTTGTCTATTTCCTGTTTCTTGAAGTTTCTCTTTCCTTAGCATCTGGGATTGTACCTATTCCTACATTTTCTATTTTACCACTCATTTATTTTTTTTTCATTTTCAAGTTAGTAATAACAATAATAGCAATTATTTCTTTTTTAAAAATAATTATACTCATTTATTTTTGGCTGTCATGGGTCTTTGTTGCTGCACAGGCCTTTTCTCCAGTTTTGGCCAGTGGGGGCTGCTCTTTCTGGCAGTGCAAGGGCTTCTCATCGTGGTGGCTTCTCTTATTGTGGAGCATGGGCTCTAGGGCATGTGGACTTCAGTAGCTGTGACACGTGGGTTCAGCAGTTGCTGTTCCTGGGCTCCAGAGCACAGGCTCCACAGTGGTGGCACCCAGGCTTTAGTGTCTCTGTGGCATGTGGAATCTTCCTGGACCAGGGATCAAATCTGCGAGTTTTGTGTCTCCTGCATTGGTAGGCAGATTGTTTCCTACTGAGCCACCAGGGAAGCCCAGCGATTATTTCTTGAGTATTCACTATTGCCATCCTATCTGGTCAGATTTTTATGTACATCCTTTCCTTTGATGCATACAACCTAGGAGATATGGCCTATAGTATTCTCACTTTGCAGATAAGGAAACTGGGCTGGATGGGTCTAAATGGCTTGTTCAAACCACACAGCTGCTAATAAGCAACTGAACTGGGATTTGAACTCAGACATTCTGGCTCTTGGGTATAACCACAGTCGCTACTGTCCTCATCCTCTAAGTTTTTGTTCCTGGGATTTCAGCCTCCGTCTTCTCTTCTCATCCTACATACTCTTTCCAAATGAACTTGTCACCTGCTCCTATATTTTGTTGTTATTGTTGTGTAGTCTCCAAGTTGTGTCCAATTCTTTTGCGACCCCATGGACTGTAGCCCACCAGTCTCCTTTTCCTGACCCAGGAATTGAAGCCATGTCTCCTGCATTGGCGGGTGGATTCTTTACTACTGAGTTACCAGGGAAGCCCTTTTCCTATATTAAGTCCTAATTCTATAATCCAGTTGGAATGATTGTAAAAACTATTTCCCCTGGCCTCTCCTTTACCTGTTTTTTCATTTGCAAAATGGAAATAAAAATAGCACCTACCTCATAGGGTCATATGTAGTAAGCAGGCATATGTAAAAGCTGATCTCCTTTCCTAGACGCTGGGTAACTCTCCTTCTTTGAATCTGCCACAGACATCTCATTCACAGCATGTCCCAAACTGAACTTACCATATCCTAAATGTTTCAATATTGATGACTATCCCCCCTTCTCCACCCAGTTGCCTTTTTTCTCTTGATCTTGCATGTAACCTATCTCCAAGTTGGATCCTATAGATTCTCAAGCTTCAATTGACTTGATTGCCTAAATTCAGACCCTTGTCACTTCACATCAGAACAATTGCAATATTTTTCTACATAAAATTCCTGCCTCTACTTTCTATAGTCCTGAAAGATTATTAAAGAAAAAAAAAAATCAGATGCTGTCTGACTGATGGTTTCAGGCAGATGATTTCTTCCTAAAATTCTTCTGTGGCTCCCTAAAACTTTCAGGATAAACTTTAAACTCCCTAGTATGTTCAGTCTTTTTAGAATATTCTCCTTGCTTCTCTCCATTTTCTTATTTTTGCTACTCTCCTTTTTACTTTTGCCTCAGTTGTAGTCTCAATACTGCAGCCTACCAGGCTCCTCCGTCCATGGGATTTTCTAGGCAAAAGTACTGGAGTGGGGTGCCATTGCCTTCTCCGTCTCAAGTGCCAGGGTATCTCAAAGCTCATTGCACTTGTAAATACTTCTCTTCCTAGGCATCCCTTCTTGCTCTGGCTAACTCCACCTTGTGTTTCTTTAAAGACTCAGCTCAGCTCTCACCTTCCTGATGTTCATGGCATAGTATGTTACTTCATCTGAGTTTCTGCAGCACCTCACACATAGTTCTACCAGTCAATTAACACTGCACATCATGGTTATGAACTTCACTTTGCTCCAAACACCTAGAGCTAGGGTTGTTAAACTATGGCCCATGGTCCAAATCCAGTTGAGATGATTTGTTTTGGAACACAGGCATGATCATTCACATAAATATTGGCTGCTTTTGCACTATGAAAGCAAAACTGAATAGCTGTGACAGAGTCTATATAGTTCACAAAGTCAAAATATTTATCATCTGGTCCCTTATAGAAAATGTTTGCAGATCCCTTGACCTTGCATCAATTACTGTGCCTCACTATAGCCAGGTTCTTAGTCAGAAATGCCCATGTGTGGAGGGAGGAAATGGATTAAGATTTTTCCAAGGATGAGTAGTTGGATGATTCAGATACACAATGTAGGGGGTCACCTCCCCACCCCACTGATAATGTCGTAATAACTTATGCCCACACACGTGTCCTTATGAAGCACCTCTTAAAAGTGCTGTAAGGCAGGGAGTGTGAGTTTTTCATCTTTATATCTTCCGTGTTTAGCCCAGTGAGCATCTTGGGATATACTCATGGACTTTCAGGAAAAGGTGAACACCTAGAGACAGGCATACAGTCGAGCAGATATATGACTGCCTTCAGGACCCTGTCTCTGTCTCATGTCTCTGCTGTTGGTCACTTTGTCAGCCTTAGTTTTCCCTTTCACTACGGACTTCCTCCAGCTGGCAAAAATCATGGCCCATTTCAGCTCCTCAGTATTTCATCTCATAGCTTTCAGCTATCGACCAGGCCTTATTTTGATTTGCTCTTAGTTCCAAATCCCAAAATTTAGTTGACTATTTCTTGTGGTCAGGGAATAGTGGGTAGATGAGAAAATGGAAGGTTTAGTGATACATATAGATAGACTGGAGAAAGAAGATCTCCCAAGATAGAAGTGGTGCTATTCAGAAAAAGAAGTACTGGACAGATGATGCCATAGGTGACTTTTATAGTAGTTCCTGGCAGTTTCCCCCATCGAGTACTGGGTAGATGTCCCCACCCATAGTAGCACATAAGAGGTGCTTAACTAATATACGGTGACTCAATAAATGAATGACTAAATGAAGTGAATAAAGGAGTTAACCTCTTCTGCTGTAAGATGAGAATAGCATTTATCTTATAGGCTTGTATTGAGGAAAAAAAAAAAAACAAAACACTCACGCACTACTTGGCAGATAATAGACACTCAGTAAATACGACCTAATGTTCCAGCCCCTCACCTGGGGTGATTTGGGAGGGAAACTTAAGGAGAGATGTAGCATATCACCTTTAAAAATTTCATCAACAAGATGACCTGATAAAATCTCTGTTAATCTCTATGTCCCATCTTGTCTCCTCATCATACTTAAGTCAACATAAATAAAGTCAGGGCTTGCCCTTGGCTCATCCTGAATTGCCAGATTCTTTAAGAAAAACTCTAGGGCATCCCAGAACAAATACCTCATTTGTACCAATAAAGGACTATATTCATATGATCAGAAGACTAAGAGAAACTTAAGGTTAAGAACTGGATCAGTGTTTATTTTTTCATGAGCAAAGCTTACCTTTTCACCAGACCCGCTCACTCAACAGACAACCAAACAATTAATTCTTGCACTTTCTTGAACATACCTTCTCTCTTGGGTCACCCTTGCTCTTTATCTCATACTAAATGTCTTCTTCTGCTCCATTACCTTCATTTGCATAGCTCTTCCACCTTCAGCACCTGCTCTGACTCTAATTCCATCCCATCCCCACCCACCTCTAGAAATTATAAAACAACTTTTCCCCAGACCTGTTACAGAACATTTCTGCTCAAGCCAACCACCTGGGGTTCTTACCTCCTACCCTAATTTTCATCATAAAACTGTTCCTTCCAAACTCATATTGGGTAATGCTAAAGAAGGTTTCTGATGAATAAAAAATTTCTCTCCACTGATAAACACTTTTTTGAAACCATTTATGGTTTATAGAGCTCTCTACAACTCTCTGATGGCCATGGTATTAAGGCCACCTCATTCTTGATCACAGTGCCAGTATCTTAAATTTAAGAGTTTTGGGAGATGAGACTTCTCTTTTACTGAGAATAATTTCTTATATCTTTCTGGGTGACATTTTTCAATGGCATCTCTCAATGCTGAAGGACACATTAGATGTTGTTTACTACATTGGTCTTTAAAGATATCTGAATCTTTTCTAAGTGTCCCCAAGGGGCAATATAATCTGTACTTACATTTATGATTTATTTATGACTTCCAGAGGAAAACCAGTTTCTTCCCTCTGCACAATTTGGCACTTCCCATTTTTATCCAGTTCTTTCTTATATACTGAGGAATATTTTCTGAGTGCCACATCACTTCAGTCATGGCTGATTCTTTGTGATCCTATGGACTATAGCCTGCCGGACTCCTCTGTCCATGGGATTCTCCAGGCAAGAATACTGGAGTGGGTTGCCATGCCTTCCTCCAGGGGATATTCCCAACCCAGGGATCGAACCCATGTCTCTTATATCTCCTGCATTGGCAGGCAGGTTCTTTACCACTAGTGCTACCTGAGAAACCGGAGGAACATTTTGCCCTCCTGCAAACTTTAACTGAAATCATCTGGTGTCTATTCAAAATAGTCGACATTTCCTGTTATCCACATGAAAGCTTGAGTAGGTACATTGGATCAAGTTTGTGTCTCCTTTGTTTTCTCTTTTTCATCACCACCAGCCTTGGGAACTTCAGCTGTTGTTTATGTGTTATAGTTTTGGGTTGCTTAGCTTTTCTCATGATAAATCTGGGTTATCAATTTTCTTTTTAAAATTCTTAATTCTAACAGGTTGACTTCTCTTTGAAGTCGAAAGAATAGAGGATATCTTAAATGTCTTTCAGAGTTTGCCTTGGATATAGAGATATTCTAAATTGGAAACATTTGTTGAAGTTTAGCCTAAGTAGAAATTAGTGTGTCAATATTCATAATTGTTCTAGCCTATTCTCAAAAATGAAAATTAAAGTGAAAGTGGAAGTCGTTCTGTTGTGTCTGACTCTTTGTGACCCCATGGGCTGTCCATGGAATTCTCCAGGCCAGAATACTGATTGGGTAGCCTTTCTTTTCTCCAGGGGATCTTCCCAACCCAGAGATCGAACCCAGATCTCCTTCATTGCAGGTGGATTCTTCACCAGCTGAGCCACAAGGGAAGCCCAAGAATACTGGAGTGGATAGCCTATCCCTTCTCCAGGGGATCTTCCCAACCCAGGAATCAAACCGGGGTCTCCCGCATTACAGGTGGATTCTTTACCAACTGAGCTATCAGGAAACCCATTCTCAAAAACAGTATGAGATTATTATCATGATAGCAGAATACAAAAACCACCGATGGTGGTGACCCTGGCCTTCTGTTCGTGCCTTGAATATGTCAAGCTTTTTTACTTCAAGGCATTTGAATGCTTTTTCTTTTGCCTGGAATACTCCCTGCAATCTCTTCTCAAACATTTGCCTGCCAGCTCCTCAGGCTTGAAGTCTCTGAGAAATTTTTCTTTGATTCGTTTACCCCCGACCTCCAGTCTCCATCTAAATCATGTCACCCTTCATGATATATTTTCCAACCTGCCTTTAGCTCTTCCTTGTGGCAAGCATCACAGTTTTAAATACATTTATTTGTATGATTATTTAGCAACTATCTTCTCCACTATACTGTAGACTCTGAAAAGTTTGCAGTTTTGTCTGCTTCATTTATAATGAAATTCCCAGCTCCTGGCAGAGAGCCTGGCTTATGTTGGGAATTCACATATTTGTTGGATGAATGAGTGAATGAATAACTCCTAAAGCATGCTGTTTCCTTTCTTCCTTACTTACATTTGTATATGGCCTTGTTGTTTTTTGTGTTCCTGTCATTATAGGTGGGGAAAGGTGGTCATCACTGTCCCAGTTTCCATCTAATGAAGCTAAAGTCTGGAAGAAGGAGCTGATAACACAAACTCACTCAGGTGGTAGCATGTGGAGCTGTTGTCTCAGTCTAGTTCTTGGTTGTTTTTAATTAAAATTTTCTTTTGTTGTTCTTAAAATTTTTTTTACTAGCGTTCTTCTATTAGTAATATTTAAAAATAGTAAAATAGTTTTTTGGGGAAATGATTTAAATGCCCACAATTTAATTTTTTTAACTTGAAAAAATAGTATCCACTTCCTAGAAAGATCTAGGTAAAATACAATCTCCTGAATTTTTTTTTTTTTGAGTGTACTTTTTTTATTTAATAGAGCAGTTTTAGGTTCACAGCAAAAGTAAGCAAAAAGATACAGAGATTTTTCCATTTGCCCACCACCACCACCCCATGACTTTTACAGAGGAGCCTGGCAGGTTATAGTGTATGAGGTCACAAGAGTCGGATGTGACCAAGCACACAGCACAGCAGCACCCTGTGACTTTTAAGACTCGATTTCTTCACATGACCTATTGTAGAGAAGAATGTAAAGGGAGGATTTCATTGACTTAATTCCATTTTGGGGGGTTCACAGAACTTCACACAGGCTGTATGTGATATATATTGATTAAAGGCAGGAAACAGTGTCTCCATCTGAATACTTATAATGTATTTTCTTATGAGAGCAGTTGGTCAAAATGAAAATATTAGTTCTTTTCAACCCAGTGGCTCAAAAAATTAAAAATACTCTTAAACATACCTTTTTCTTCATAATATATCTATTGCAAATTACACTTTTTTTCTATTGATTTACTTTGTTATTACCTTTGCAACAACATCAAGACTTGAAAGCAATGCAACATCATTCCTCTATAGCAATTCCATACATTTAGCCTTTTTGCCCCAGTGAGTCATATGACTTTTTAGCCACGGTCAGTGGAGCCCAGAGGGCTATAGTCCAGGGGGTCACAGAGAGTCGGACATGAATGAATGCACACACGCACACACACACAAATTAATAAGGTCTGTTGTTTGTTTTCCTGCATTCAGAAAATGATAAAATCCCAGAACAGTCATAGAACATAAACTTACTTCAAATGAAGAATCATATATATCACTACAAGTGTTTTACTGAGTTGATGTATATTAAAAAAAATACTCCCTTGGGAAAAAAATAGATACATGTATATGTATAATTGAATCACTTTGCTGTGTGCCTGAAACTGTCATGACATTGTTAATCAACTATACTATAATATAAAATAAAAACTTAAAAAATATTCCCTATTTTGTACACTCTTATTTATATCTCAGGTTATATAACTCCTGAATATCGTATCATTTATTTTCATTTCTGTATGGTGTCAGCCAGGCTTCAAGTAGGAAGAGAGTTTCTCATCACGTAGTATTTTTTTCTCACTTCTTTGTAAGCAGGGAATTTCATAGAATCCTAAGGTCTTATGGTGGCGGAAGTTTTTATGGGTCATTTAGATCACTTGCCTTTGACTCTCCTCTGCAATGTGTCCTCCAAACTCATCTATTGCTTGCTTGAGTACTTTGTGTGATGGGGAAGTCACCACCTCACTTCTACAGTATACACTCAGGGGGAAACCAGGATGGCTGCCTACCCAACTAAGTGTGGTCCCTCTAACCCACCAGCAAGTCACTGGCTTATACAGTATGTGGCTTCATTATGTCTGAACAGTAACTTTTCTGAATCCTGGGCATCTGGAGATGGTGCTCTGCCCACAGAGCCAGTGTGGATTGTTTGGACTGTCTGCTACCAAGGCAGGCTGACTTCATCTGGGGCTGGAGGGAGGGGTACGCTGACAGCAACTTTCAGAATATGGAGATTCCTGGCTAGTTGCTTGCTAGAAAAAAAAATAGTTTTAAGTTAGCTTAGGTTTCCAGATGTCCCTCTCAAAATTACATGATTACCATTGGGGAAGATTAAAAAAGGAGAACATGTAATATGTGAATTAATTAGTCTTTTTCACTGATTATTTTTTACTTAACGTTTGGCAGCACAGTTTTCATAAATTTTAGCTTTTAGAATCTGTTTCTCTTTTTTTTTTATGTTTCAGAACAACTGTCCAGAATGCTGATAGAACCACAATTTTTCTTAGTAAGATTTTATGCACATTCTTTTCACTTGTTGGTTCACACATTTATTCCTTACATTCAGAAATGATTCTGTTTCTGAATTCTTTGGAATAATATAATCTTATAATGTAATTTTAACCATGTCAAATCAAATCCCAACTTTTATGGTACCTTGTAGAATGATGTTGTTCACTCAGGTATTTTCATCTTCCTGTAAAGGAAACTACAATAAAGGTACTGCCTTTAAATTTTTTTATCCAGGTGAGGTGGAGTAATATTTTAAGCTATCAATCTGCTTTTTTCCCCTACCAGTGTTTCTCCCCTCCCTTCCGCTACACCCCTGTCATTAAGTCAGTACTTGATGGCCCCAGGGGAGTGAGGAAAAGGGCTGAACTCAGAAATAGCCTGCTTTTCTTTCTGACATTTGTCATGGAAAAGCCTAAGCCCTCAGGGGAACTTTGAGAGTTTTGTTGAGTAGGTAAAAGGTTGGTATTTAAGGATATATACAAAGTATTTTGGCCAGAAGCAGGCAGAGGAGAGAGCAGAGTATTCCTCTGGGCACTTTGTAAACCTGTGAGGCTGTGTGGGCTGGAAGGGGACAGAGGAGAAGAGGGGGGCGGGGGTGGTGGGAAGGGAGAGGGAGAGGGAGAGAGAGAGAGAATGACACAGAGAGCTCTGTCATCCAGAGGGCAGAAGGACCCCTCCCTGCTGCTTCCCAGCAGTCCTGATGGAGCAATAACCAGATCCTAAAGAGGAAACGGCTACCTCCTGTATAGAACACAATGTGAAAGTTGTTACCCAGTTAGTCTCGTAAGAAAAATTCCCTTTCGCCAAGAATGACAGGAAAACAATGGAGAGTTAAACAGTTATAATGAGCCACGTACCATGTGACAGTAGATAGAGCAACTCCTGTGGACTTATGACTGTAACTCATATTGTCCTCTCATCTCGCTTTTACATATGGAGTCCTAACTACGGCATGAGCTTGGGAGAGACAAGGATAGGGAGGTAAGTCTCAGGAAGACAATAAATTTGTCTACCAACCTAGCAGAATAGAAACTCGGGACAGGAATATTAAATTGAATTATAGAAAATGAATCTTTATATTATAGTACACCTAAGTGAGGGCTTCCCTGGTGGGCTCAGTGGTGAAAGAATCCGTCTGCAATGCAGTAGACACAGGTTCGATCCCTGGGTTGAGAAGATCCCCTGGAGGAGGGCATGGCAACCCGCTCCAGTATTCTTATCTGGAGAAGCCCATGGACAGAGGAACCTGGCAAGCTACAGTCCATAGGATCGTAAAGAGTCAGACGCAACTGAGCATGCATGCACTCACACCTAAGTGATTGGACTGACAGGCATACTTGTTCTGCAGTCAAGAACTGTTTTGCTCACTGAAAAAAAAATTAAGGTAAAATTGACAATAGTAAAATGTATTATTTTAGTATACACTTCTGCAAGTTTTGGCAAATATTTAGCCTCTAATCACCACCACAAGCACGATATAGAATAGTTCTCTCACTCCCCCGAATTCCCCAGTGTATTTTTGTAGTCCATCCCTCTCCCCTGGCAACTGTTAGTTTGTTTTTCTCCCTATAGTTTTTGCCTTTCAAGAATGTCATTTAAATGGAATCAAAACTATTGAAGGCTTTTTGAGTCTAGCTTCTTTCACTTAGAATAATTCATGTGGGATTCATCTGTGTCATTGCATGTATCCATAGTTTGTGCCTTTTAATTACTGATTGTATGTATTTGATCATATGTATGTACTATAGTTGTTTCCAGCTTTTAGTGACTGCAAATAAAACTACTATAAATATTCACACACAGGTTTTTGTGTGGACACAGCTTTTCATTTTACTTGGGTAAATACCTTGGGATAAGTTTACTGTACTATATGATTTATGTCTAGCTTTATAAGATACTGCGAGATCAGTTCTCAAAGCGGCTCTAACAATTCACATTCTCATCAATGATATGTGAGAAATCTGACCTGCTCCACTTTGTACTGTCAGTTTTGTTTTTAATTTGTAAGTCTAATGAGTGTGTAATGGTATTACATTGTGATTTTAATCTGCATGACTTACTTGCCATTTTGCATCTTCGGTAAACTATCTGTTCAAATGTTTTACCCCTTAACAAATTTTTTTTTTTTTTAGTTTATAGTTGAATTTTGAGAGTTTTTAATATATTCTGGCTACAAGTCCATATCATTTGGAAATACTTTCTCCCACAGATGATAAAGTACAACATATCAAATTTTTTTTTGTGGCTTATGCTTTATCTAATTAATCTTTGCTTATTCCAAAAATATAAAGGTTTCCCCTCCCCTTTTTTTCTTCTAGACATTTTATAGTATTTACATTCAAGTCTATTATCCATTTTGAGTTAAATATTATATAAGGCGCAAGTTGTGGTCTAGGCTCTTTTTGTTTTGTTTCTTTGCAAGTGGACATCCAATTGTTTCAGGACTTTTTGTTGAAAAGATGAGCCTGTTTAAATTGCCTCCAGGAGAAATTGAGCCTTACACAATAGCTAGGGCAATAGGTGTAGGCTTTGATATTTTGATGAGCCAAATTCTTGTGTGTAGCTGCCTCAAGTGATTGGCACTGGCTTATATTTTATTATACAGCTGAATTTCCACTGGTACAGTTTGCCTTGGACTGAAGAAGGCATAGATTTGTTCAGTGCAGTTGTGCTTCATTATACAAACCTTTAAAGTATTAATAGTTGACCAATGGTTCCATGCACTGTGTATTTTTCCAGGATTGTTGGTCTGGGCTTTAAAATTACAGAAGTTCAAACTAAGTTCCACAAAGTTACAGTAGGTGAGACATAGTGTCTCCGTTGTATTAGGTGTTAGCCTTGGCATTAGGTCAACCTCCCTTAATTCTGTTACTCTTTATCATTTTTTGGAATTTAATTTGGTTCTGGGATAAAGAAGAGAATAAAGTTCTAACTCTCACCATCACCCCTCTCTTCCTCTGTGAGACTTTCCTTGGGCTTATTACCTGTTTAAATCTGCTAACAACTGAATATTTTCTTTTAAAAATCCCTTTCAGGGAAAAACAAACCAAAACTGCAGAGATTCCACCTCCCACCTGTTAGGATGGCTACTATAAAATAAATAAATACAGAAATACAGAGATATCAAGTTTAGGCCAGGATGTGGAGAAGCTGAAACCCTTGTGCACTTTGTTGGTAAGAGTGTAAAATGGTATGAAAGTTCCTCAGAAAGTTAAAGTACTGCAGGCACTGTAGAAAATGGCATGAAAGTTCCTCAGAAAATTAAATTTAGAATGAACATATGATCGCACAATTCTACTTGTAAGTATATACCCAAAAGAAGTGAAAGCAAGATTTAAAGAGATATTTGTACACCCATGTTCATAGAAGCATTAATCATAAAGGCCAAAGAGTAGAAGCATCCCAAATGTCTTTTGACAGGTAAATGAATAAATAATATCTGGTATATTCATAGAATAGAATATTATTCACCTGTAAAGAGAAGCAAAGATTTTAAAACATGCTACAACATGCATGAACCTTGAGGACATTTGCTAAGTGAAGTAAGCCTGTCACAAAGACAAATACTTTGTGATTCCATTTATATGAGCTACCTGCTGCTCCTGCTGCTAAGTCACTTCGTGTCAAATCCATAGAGACAAAGTAGAATAGTGGTTACCAGAGGCTGGGGGAAGGGAGGAATGGAGAGTGAGTGCAGCGTTTCAGTGTTAAAAAATGGAAAGAGTTCTGAGATTGGTTGTACAACAACGTGAATGTACTTAACACTACTGAACTGTACACTTAAAAACTGTACACTTAAGATGGTAAATTTTATGTTTTACATATTTTAAACACAATTTAATTTAAAAAAATACTTAAAATATACTTCTCAAAGAGAAGTTAGAGTTGTCTGGATCCCCTTTTCCTTTCATATCAGTTTGTCCTCCAAGATCTCAAAGTTTCCCTTAAAGAAATCTCTCTTTTTCCAGTTCAAACAGTCTTGCCTCCTTTACTTGAGGCAAAGTTTAATACAAATACTTCACTGGGAGGTACAGTCTCAGGCAGAGAGAATGAGGAAAAGAGGGTAAGCAAATATAAGGTGGGAGTGACTGAGCTGTCCACATTTTCATAAATAATCACCAGTGGTTGTTCAATCACATGGGTCACCTCTGGAAGGAGGAGGGGAGAGGAATTAATCAGTTCCTTACAACCACCTGTCACTCAAACTTCTCATTACAGAGACACCCTCTTGTACTTCATCCTTGGGGAAGCCAGGTTCCATACCCCATGGGTTTGCACTGCATCCAAGTTTGGAAGTAGTAGAAGGAACCTATGGCCTGGCTGCCAGAGCTGTCCTGGTTCTGGACACAGCAGGCAGAGTGGAGGCCATGCTAACACATGAGGAGTTACTGGAGCTGGCAGTGACATCTCGCACTCTCCTTGGGCCAGAGTCGAGTATCTGGGAGACAAATGAGAAACTGTGAGACCTCAAAGGGCATTTCAACTGTGCCAGACACAGATTCATATTAAAGGAAAAAAATACTAAGTCAATAGAGATGGTGTCCAGGCTTGAGGTCAATACTAATCTAATGGAACAGCATGTTCACAATGTGACCATGTAATTAATGCTGGGAGATATGGACAGACCAGATTCGGTTGAAAATAAGTGCAGTTCAAAAACTCAGAACTTGTGACTTTGTAACTTTCGCTATGATGGGGTCTCTGCGCTGGTAAGGGTAAGTGATGATACCTGGTGTAACACTCCTCAAATATCAGTGTTTGGGTTCTTGTACTTTCTCCATAAGCATCTTTGCTGGAAGCATTTTTGCTGCAAAACTAATTTGCTGTAAAAGAGAAAATCATGAAAAATAAAAGAGGGAATTAAAAAGAATATAATGAAACATGAAAATGAATAACAAAATATATAAGATTCCATTGCAAAATACATAATATATGAATACATTCAACATGTATAGTTTTCATGGCAATATCATACAAATAAATAATTTTATCTTGTGGGCATTTGTCTTTCAGGTCTTTTGTTCATAGTGTTTAAACATTTTCTTTTTTTGGCTTATTGATTTATTTCCTGTTGCGGTATCACACGTTTTCTTTTTTGCTAAAATTTCTTCTTTCATTAAGAGAGATATCAGTTCCAAATACTAGAATGCATGTTTGTAACTGAATTTTGTATTCTGTTGTTTGTTCTTGGCATCTTGTCACATGTTTGTTGACAGACATTCTGGAGTTCTATGGTAAATATGGGTTCAACTCTGAGAATTTGAGAGCCTGGGCCTCTCTCTTCCTATGTAGTGTGTTTCAAAGTACGAAATCAGCTCTTGGTCTAAATCATCATCATCTATCAGCTCAGTAAAGCCATCAGTAAAGTTACTAACTGGAAGAAATGCTAACACATTTCAACCAGATAAAACCAAACTGTCAAACCAAAAACTGTCAACCAATTATTTTATCTTTCACAGCAAAACCGCCTTAAGACCAATTAATTATGCAGTGAAATGTCTGTGGCCAAAATGTCTATAGCAAAGATGCTTACTGCAAAATATGGGACGTGCAGTTATTGCCAGAGGTACTGGCCATAGCCACTATGCTTAGAATGCTTGCTAAAAATAGAGAGTGGAGGCTCTGTCAGCTCTCCAGCCAGTGCTGGCAAATCAGGAGCATAAGTTCAAGGTAAAGTTGGATATTTTTAGAGGTCTAGTATGTTGGATTAAAGAAAACAAACAAACAAACTCAATGACTGATGCCTGGGGCTGCTACCATTGAAAATTTCTGAACTTTGATGAAAAAGCAAGAAAGGTAGTCTCTAAAGAAAAGTTGAGAGTATGCACAAGTGAACTGTCCCCATAGGCAATTAAGGTAAATATCTTATTCTTTAAAAATTTTGTATTTATTTATTTGACTGCCAGGTCTTAGTTGCAGCATGCAAGATCTTTAGTTGTGGCATGCAGACTCTTAGTTGCAGCACATGGGATCTGGTTCCCTAACCCGGGATAGAAGCTGGGCCTCTGCACTGGGAGTGCAGAGTCTTAGCCACCGGACCACCAGAGAAGTTCTCTTATTCTTCATTTTGTGACTTTTATTCTGACCAAGTATAAGATCCAAGTTTTGTTCAGAGTAGACTCTGGACAAAGAGATTGGTAAGGCTGAAAGGGGTGGATGCTATTTTTTTGTGTTTCCTTTACTCAGAGATCCTGGTTACCTGTTTGTGCCTTGGCAACGGCTACATGTCTCAATGTTCTGTACTTTGAGATTTAGGGCATCATTTTGACTGAAAGCTTTGTTCTTGAAACTAGGAATTTGCTTGTGGTTTTTAAATTTTGAGAGTGTGGAGCAGACATTGTGATAACATTTGTATCTATTAACTTTCTGATATTTTAAATTTGTGGGCCATGAGAAAGGCTTGATGAGATTAATTTAATTTGGTAGGCATTTAAGGAAGTAGAGAGTTCAGGCTGAGGATAATACAGGAACTCAGGCTCTGTCCAGGGTTCTGAGCCAACCAACCCTCTGACTGAAATGAAAAAGCAGTAGTGAAGATTTTGTCTCTTCGCACAAAACTTAAAATAATAAAGGATATTAATTTTGGGACCTTGATTTCTCTATGAGAATTTGATAATAGATTGAAATTCTTATTGTTCAAATCTGGAATATTTTTAAGTTGAATTTTTTGGAAAGTAATCTTTACTTTGACATTTGATTTCACTGTCTCTATACGTATTAAATGATGCTAAAGGGAATAATTTAGAATAACAAGAGGATGCTTGGTCTACAGTATAACATGAATTCCTCTTCTTACCCATTTCAGTATTTTATAGGCAAAAGTTAAACTGCCCACCTTGGTTCCAGAGGATACACAAAGGAGTAGCTTGGTTGATTGATGGTAGCTCTCATAGAGGTGGGAGCTGAATTACCCCCAAGAGTCTTCTGGTATCTTCCCTCAAGGAGAACAGCTAGTCTGCCTTAGATGGCCTGTAATAAAGCTTGTAAAGTGGTTAAAATATTTTCCCATACTATAAGTGTGACAATAAAAAATATCCAATTTGAGTTATATACCACCTGGTGATTTGCTATGACAGGTTTGCTATGCTCTACTTCCAGAGGTGAATAATAAAACCCAGGGAATAAGAATTTGCCAATAGTCATGCATTTTACTTTATGGTCTATAAACTCTTTGTCATTGATATTCCTAAACAACTATATGAAATAGGAGACAGATTGGAAATAGAGACTTTGAGATAAGATTTGAATCAACGTGGAGACACAGGACAGATTTGAAGATATAAAATTCTATTATAGGTTCAGATATAAAATTCTGCTGAATGTGGTATCTATGCCCAATTCAGCATGAGTTCATAGGGTATACTGTCCAAAGCACATATTCAGAAATCCTACTTACTACACATAAGACAGTGAAGGAAGTATTGAGAAATGCACTGAAACACAAACTAGTTCTTGTCTTCAAGAGTTTGCATTTAGTTAGAGTCATAAGAGAAAGAAGCTATGACATAAAGTCACATATGTTCATATTTTTGGTTTTATGGCCTGAGGCCAAACTATGGTAGGGGTAATGATAGTAATGGCGACTGTCAGTCTTACTTCAACAGGCTTCAAGCAGTACATGAACTGAGAATTTCCAGATGTTCAAGTGGATTTAGAAAAAGCAGAAGAACCAGAGATGAGATTGCCAATGCCCAGTGGATCATTGAAAAAGCAAGAGAGTTCCAGAAAAACATCCACTTCTGCTTTATTGACTATGCCAAAGCCTTTGACTGTGTGGATCACAAAAAACTGTGGAAAATTCTTCAAGAGATGGGAATACCAGACCACCTTACTTGCCTCCTGAGAAATCTGTGTGCAGGTCAAGAAGCAACAATTAGAACCAGACAAGGAACAACAGACTGGTTCCAAATTGAGAAAGGAGTATGGCAAGGCTGTATATTGTCACCCTGCTTATTTAACTTATATGCAGAATACATCATGTGAAATGCTGGACTGGATGAAGCTCAAACTGGAATCAAGATTGCAGGGAGAAATATCAATAACCTCAGATATGCATATGACACCACCCTTATGGCAGAAAGTGAAGAGGAACTAAAGAGCTTCTTGATAAAAGTGAAATAAGAGAGTGAAAAAGCTGGCTGAAAATTCAACATTCAGAAAATGAAGATCATGGCATCTGGTCCCATCATTTCATGGCAAATAGATGGGGAAACAATGGAAACAGTGACAGACTTAGTTTTCTTGGGCTCCAAGATAACTGCAGATAGTGACTGCAGCTATGAAATTAAAGGATGCTTGCTCCTTGGAAGAAAAGCTATGACCAACCTAGATAGCATATTAAAAAGCAGAGACATTACTTTGTCCACAAAGGACCGTCTAGTAAAATCCATGATTTTCCCAGTAGTCATGTATGTATGGAGAAGGCAATGGCACCCCAATCCAGTATTCTTGCCTGGAAAATCCCATGGACAGAGGAGCCTGGTAGGCTGCAGTCCATGGGGTCAGTAAGAGTCAGATATGACTGAGAGACTTCACTTTCACTTTTTACTTTCATGCATTGGAGAAGGAAATGGCAACCCACTCCAGTGTTCTTGCTTGGAGAATCCCAGGGACGGGGGAGCCAGCAGTCTATGGGGTCGTACAGAGTCAGACATGACTGAAGCGACTTAGCAGCAGCAATAGCAGCAGCATGTATGGATGAAAGGGTTGGACCATAAATAAAGCTGAGTGCCAAAGAATTGATGCTTTTGAACTGTGATGTTGGAGAAGACTCTTGAGAGCCCCTTGGACTGCAAGGAGATCCAACCAGTCCATCCTAAAGGAAATCAGTCCTGAATATTCATTGGAAGGACTGATGCTGACGCTGAAGCTCCAATACTTTGGCCTCCTGATGCGAAGAACTGATTCATTGGAAAAGACCCTGATGCTGGGAAAGATTGAGTGTAGGAGGAAAAGGGGACCACAGAGGATAAGATGGTTGGATGGCATCACTAACTCGGACTGAGTTTGAGCAAGTCCTGGGAGTTGGTGATGGACAGGGAAGATGGGCATGCTACAGTCCATTGAGTTGCAAAGAGTTGAACACAACGGAGCAACTGAACTAAACTGAACTGTTCATATTTTATTCTGCAATGTAGAAAGGGTAACACTTGTGGGAATGCTAAAGGTAAATTATTGAATGGCACAGAACTGTATGCACAGAAATTTTTTATCTCAGAATGAGGTGACAGTAAAGACAGTATTTTTATTTTCTTATGTGATGAAATCACAAGGATTTTTGGGAGAGTTTAATTAGGAGTGGATTTTGTCAGCAGGTAGAGAACCCTGAGTGTTTGTGAATCTTAGTGACTGAAAAATCTCTTTTATATGATAATATAATAATATAATATAATTTTGCTATCAGTCTCTGTGACTGAGTTTACCCCACAATTTAAGATTACATCTCTCAGCCTCCCTAAGGTTAGATTAGGACTGAGTGATTAGGATTAAGGATTAAATGAAGATTGTGTGACTGAGTTTTAGTCAATAGAATGTCAGCAGAAGAGATGTAAATCACTTCTGAGCCTGGCCTGTGAAAATACTTCATATATTGTCTCTCTTTCTACAACATGCTAAAAAGCTAAAGCAACTGAATGCTTGAATCATGGCTTAGGAGAACCACTGAGTAGAACCAGCCTACACCAAACTGTAACATGAGCAAGAAGTAAATGTTTTCTGGGTTAAGCTACTGATATTCCAGGGGTTATTTGTTATTGAGGCATAGCCTGGAGTGTTCTGACAAATACACTTCTCCACTTAGAGGTCTTTTTGTGCCCTTCTTTGGATTTTGTGAGGATCATTTATAAAAATAAAGCTTGATAAGTCATTGGGCATACAAGCTAAGGGAGCAGAAATCAAGAAAAGCTTTTGTATTTTTCAGTTTGTATAGATAAAATGGTGAATTGAGATGAGTAGGCTTGAGGATTAAAAGTATGAAATTAATTTTGGACATGTTATATTAGAGGAATATTTAGCTTTATATCATGAATAATCTTATAAATATCAATGAGGGTATTTTGTGTATATACTTGTGGTCTTAAATGTTTAATTTACTATAGAATCTTATCTATGTAACACCTCCATTTGTTGATGGGTTGTTTCCTTTACAGCTCAGCTGAATTTTAGAGGAGATTTCTGACTCTTTGATTCAATGAATTTCCTTGAGAGCTGTGAAGATGCTTATCCTTTCTGTGCCTGAAATGGCCTTGAGTTATCTACACAGTCCAAGGAAGTAGCTTGTTTAAATCACAATAGCATATTTGATGCAGCTTTTTCCTTGGCTTCCCCTCCCCCCGAAATCTACATTTTTCTGAACATTATTATGCAGCATACTCTTTTTAAAGATATTTATCATTTGGTAGATGGTAAAAGCCAACACCAAATGTCAAATCCAAGTTTGTTGCACAAGCCATTTGGAAGGTCAGAATGATCTCCACAAGATACATACCAGCAGCTAACTCAATTTTTGATTTCCCCAAATGACTTCTTTCTTGTGAAATTTTCTTTTCACATCTTCCCATGCTCTTCCCTCAATAGCTGCTTTCATATTTCAAACAACTAACCAGGAAGAAGTATTTTAGAAAATTTAGTGTTTAAATTTTTCTTTGAAATATCTATTACTCCATGGTGTTTTTTCTTTTTTTCCTAGAAAAGTATTTTGCATAGAGTGGGTATCAGCTAAGTATTTGTTGACTGGTTTAAAGAACTTGATTAAGCTGGAAAGAAATTTAGGGATCATTTTATGACCAACCTAGGTAGCATATTCAAAAGCAGAGACATTACTTCGCCAACAAAGGCCCGTCTAGTCAAGGCTATGGTTTTTCCTGTGGTCATGTATGGATATGAGAGTTGGACTGTGTAGAAGGCTGAGTGCCGAAGAATTGACGCTTTTGAACTATGGTGTTGGAGAAGACTCTTCAGAGTCCCTTGGACTGCAAGGAGATCCAACCAGTCCATTCTGAAGGAGATCAGCCCTGGGATTTCTTTGGAGGGAATGATGCTACAGCTGAAACTCCAATACTTTGGCCACCTCATGTGAAGAGTTGACTCATTGGAAAAGACTCTGATGCTGGGAGGGATTGGGGGCAGGAGGAGAAGGGGACGACAGAGGATGAGATGGCTGGATGGCATCACTGACTCGATGGACGTGAGTCTCAGTGAACTCCGGGAGTTGGTGATGGACAGGGAAGCCTGGCGTGCTGTGATTCATGGGGTCGCAAAGAGTCGGACACGACTGAGCACCTGAACTGAACTGAGTCCAATCCTGCCTGTTTGTAGATGAGGAAATGAAAGCATAGAGAACTGGAATGTTTTGGCCAAGGTCACAGAAGCTGATTAGGTGCAGACCCACTATTATTACTAATAATGCTGCTTCTTTAATTATGTGCATAACTCAACAGTTTCACAAAGCCATCATTTAGCTCTTTTGATCCTTACAATAACTACATGAGCTGGAAAACACTGACATTATTAATCCTTTTGGTATTCTCACAAATGAGGAAGTTGAGAAAAACCAAATCAAATCATTGAATTATCTTATTCATTTATTTCACAAATATTGATTGAACCCCTATTGTGGTCCAGACACTGTTCTTGTTTTGTTCTAATTATGAATGAAACAGACAAAGCCTTTGCCCTCGTTTTATCAAGGAGAAAGAGAGAGAAAGCACTATAATAAATAATAGCTCAAATGAGTGAACTTGACTCCTGACTTCAATCCAGTGGCATTTTTCTCTATGTTTTTGTTGATTAACTAAAACAAATGAAATATCTGATTGATTGATTGATTCTGTTTTAATAAGAAGAAATAACCCCTTCAAAAAATTTATTCTCTGAAGAATGCAAAGCCTTTTAGATGCAGCAATAAAAAGAGGACTTCAGAGAGTTATATAATTTTATGTGCTCAAGAGAATATGGGGAAACATCAGTACATGTTCCCTTTCTCTTCAGCTTTGAGATTTATGATAGGTCTGTTACAATAATAATAACAACCGAATATTGGCACAAGAAATATATTTGATTCCGTGAGTAACATTTGACAGCCTTAACTCGTGAAATGTCGAAAAGCTCTTGCAGGAAGCTCCAGCGGAATATGTAATACACAAGAAGGTATTCAGGGAACAGAAAAATAAAATCAAAGGAACCTGGTACCCAATCTGTTTCATTAAATATGAAAATTAAAATGCCTTCACAAAATGCTTTCTCTTCCCCTCTCCTCCCAACAAACAAAAGCTTGGATAGGCAGCCTGAAATTGCTCATCAAGGAAAAAGACCAGACTCAGATTCTAAATGGCTTCTTTTGAATTAAGCAATTAATGCTAAAAGGAACATGTTGTCTCCTCAGCATTTGTAAGGTAAAACACTCATTGAATTTTCTGGCACTCTATCAAGCCTTTCCTTGGCCTAAGCCAGCAGAGAAATGGTTTGCTGCCTGTGCTCTTGACCTCTGGTAATCAGGAGGATTTGACTGATTAACTTGACAGCATCCATGCTCCTTAAGGACTGAAAATGTGCCTGGGAAATATTCTTCTGGTTCCCTCTCATCCAGACCCTGACTTGCTGGTCTTGGCATGACCGTTGAGGCTGGTGTCTCCTCCATTTACAAAATAGAGATGTTACCCTATGATGGTTTAGGTTTCAAGATGTGTTAGATGCCACAGAATATTATCTTTATTTCATTGTATTTTTTCTGATCAGAATTTTCAAGAATATTGCCTCCTTCTTAAATATACTTATTGTTCATTTTCTCACTTGCTAACTCATACAGTTACTCAGAACACGTTAGTCAATTTCAGAGTGTCAGAGACAGTAGGGGGAAGGCTCTGGAGTAGGGATGCGAAATAAAACATGAGGCCTGTCCTCAAGTAGTGCTCAGCCTAGTGGGGTAGGAGAGGGGATCAGGCAGGAAAATTCCTTTTGACAATAAAACTCAGTAGCTTAGACGAGAGGCGGGTTCAATGTGCACTGGGAGCTCAGCGTAGAATGAAAGCTTGCTTTTGTACAGGGAATAAAGCAGCAGTTCCCGAAGTGGGCTCTGGCAGGAGAATGCTGGAGACAATGACCAGGAGGGCTTGGATTACTCATGTGTAACCCCAGCCACCCCCTCCCCTCAGCTGAAGATTTCCTCTTTTACTTGCTTCATAAATACACATTTCTTTAGAGTTTCTTAGAGCAAAAGACTTTATACAAAATACAGGCAAACAATATAATAAGTTGTCTTTATTAACTCCTGGTAGCAAGAGGCAAGGTCCTTCCCATTTCACAGAGAGGAAAATATTTATCTTAAATATTTGTCGTTTTGTAGTCAGAGCTAAAAATGATCCTTAGTTCTTCTTCCATGGAACCTACCTACTGAAATATTTTTACGTTCAATTTGGGAAGGTCAGCAACTGGCTCAGAGCAAGATAAATATTTGTTGAACGGGTGAACAGTGGCAGTGACTAGACCAATCTTTGTATAGAAGACCCGTGTTAAGGAAATCGTGACATTTAGTTTGTTAGCTTGAAAGTTAAATAAACTTTCTACCAAAGCAACAGTAGCTCTAGTAATGAGATCCTAAATGATTCACTCTGATTCATTTTAGTAGGTGATCTTTTAGGTACCTGCCTGTACTGAATGCTTGCTTATGCTCTTTGTTTTCTAATCTTAGATGGCAAAGGTAGATTACCATTGCCATTATTCATTTAACTGATTTCTATGCAACTATGTACAGAAGTGTGCTTGTACTCAAACAATGGGTATTCCTGTTTTCAGCTTTTACTTTATGATAATAATGCTGCATGCGGGGTGGGGAGGGGGGAACCTGTATTCTAGCGTCAGAGAAAGTGGTTCAAATTCTTATTCTGCTACAAACTAGTTGTGTAACCTTGGCCAAGTTTCTTTCCTTCTTTGGGCTTCAGTTTTCTCTCATAGGAAATGAGGATTCTAATCCCAGCTGACTTCCCTTATTCTTTTTGAGGATCAAAAGAAATAATCTAACTGGAAGTGTACTGTGAACTGAAAAGTGTTACATAAATGAAAGTGCTTATTATTCGTTGAGGCCTGGGCCTGCCAGACTATATGATCTTCTCCAGCGTTGTTTGTTTATAGTTGATTAATGCCCACCTTCTCCCTTCTCCTGCTTTTTGAGGCCCACAGAGGTGGGCAGGGGGGTTGGCAACAAAATGAACAGCTACAGCTTCCTTTAAGCAGCTTCTCTCCCACTTAATCTTTCTTCAATCTCCCTATTCGTGTGTCTTTTAATCACAAGGCACAAAGGAAGCAGCACCTTCCAGCCCCACATGAGGATTCTTAGAGCTCCAGGATCTCAGATCTCTGAGAAGACCACCCTTTTCTTTTGTAGGATTCTTCACGGCAGACGTTTACATTTTCTTCAGGGAGAGATTTCATTGTCTGCCCAGGAAACAGAGCCTCTGGTTTGTTTTTTTTTGTTGCTGTTCTATTTTGTTTTATTTTTAAAGTGTCTTTCATGATCAGCAAAGTACTTCTGCGGGAACATACCCCTCGTGGTGTTCATCTTTATTGTCTCATAGGTGAATTTCTCCCTGCCAGCATGATGAGCACTGCTGATGCCTGGAACAGAGCTCGGCTCTTTCCTTTAGTTTAGAGCATCATTATAGATAATAAAATTTCTGGGAGCAGGACTTTGCTGGCAATTTAGGTTTGGGGAATGATACATGAGACAGAAAAACCCATTCTGGACTATGAGGTGCTGACATTGGGAAAATTTCTTGTTCTAGATGAAATAAGTCAATTTGACTCAGAAGACACATGGAAGGGAGAGCCATAGTCTTGTAAGGTGGCATGACCTTCTTCTAGTATTAAAATATATGTACCATTTTACTTTCAGACAGCATTTGAAGGTTATGCCTTTCTTTCTTGCAAGACCTTTTATTCATTTTTTACATTAAAATTTTTCATTAAAGTACAGTTGATCTACAATGTTATGTTAGTTTCTGCAAAGCAATTCAGTTATACACAGATGCAAGCTATTATATATAGAATGGATAAACAACAAAGTCTGACTGTATAGCCTAGGGAACTGTATGCCTCTTTCTTTAGTTGATGGAATCTGATTGTGGAACAAGGCAATGAGTTTGGCTCCTAATTTTGCAGTTTACTAGCTGTACAAAAATAGGTCTGATCTATATTTATTTATAAAGTAGAGATAAAAATGTCTGCCCTTATATCCCCTAGTGTGTTGTTAGTATTAAGTGAAAATTCTTTCATATATGTGATTTTAAAGCATTTTCATGTAAGAAGTGGGGAGTGTGTAGTTAAAAGTATTTGTGGGACAGCAATGTGTCTGAATCCCAGTCCAATCATTTCCTAGATGTATGACTTTGTACAATTTGCTTAAACTTACTGAGCATGGACTTCCTCATGGTTCAAATGGGAACTGTAATACTAAAGTTACATTTGGATTCAATGATACATGTGAAGGCTTGGTACCTAGCTGGTGATGTTCACTTTATAAGTAGTTGCTAGTTGTGTCTTATTTGATGTCTCCCTAACACTGTGAAGAAAGAACAGCTCTTTCTCTCATGGTTTCCATTTGGCTCCAAAATTACTGTGGATGGTGACTGAAGCCATGAAACTAAAAGATACTTGCTCCTTGGAAGGAAAACTATGGCAAACCCAGACAGCATATTAAAAAGCAAAGACATCAGTTTGCCAATAAAAGTCTGTATAGTCCAAGCTATGGTTTTTCCAGTAGTCACATACAGATGTGATAGTTGGACCATAAAGAAGGTTGAGCACTGAATAATTGATGCCTTTTAATTGTGGTGCTGGAGAAGATTCTTGAGAGTCCCTTGGAGATCAAACCAGTCAATCCTAAAGGAAATCAACCATGAATATTCATTGGAAGGAATGATGCTGAAGCTGAAGCTCCAACACTTTGACCACCTGATGCAAAGAGCCTACTCATGGGAAAAGACCCTGATGCTGGGAAAGACTGAGGGCAGGGGGATAAGAGGGTGACAGAGAATGAGATGGTTGGATTGCATCACTGACACAATGGACATGAGTTTGAGCAAATTCTGGGAGATGGTGAAGGACAGGGAAGCATGGCATGATGAACTCTATGGGTTGTGAAGAGCTGGACATAACTTAGCAACTGAACAACAACAATAAAACCTTAAAAGACAAAATGCATTACTTTACTTAAATCCAGCAGTAATATCCTGTAAAGCAACATATAAACATGAAGTTTGTGAGTACTGTTGGTTAGAATTAAACTACATCTTCCCTTTGAGGCAGCAAACATCTTTCCTAAAGCTGATCTGGGGGAAAAGATACCCTGAGATTTCAGGCTGCTGATTCATGGAAAACCTGTTACTCTTCACTAGCAGTGTCCTTGGAGCCTGGGACATCTTCTACAGATGGTCCTTGCTTTTAATGTTTCTGATATGCCTCCAAGTTTGGGAGAAGGAATGTGGGAGTCTCAGCCAACAGGAAAGATTGTGATATGGGAAGTTGTTATCAGTAGCCAGGAAGGTGTTTTACAGCACAAGACCATTACTTAGAGGCCTGCTCCTTCAGACATCAAGGTCTTGGAGCACAGTAAGTCAAACTGGAAGGCTCTTAGAAACTGTGTAGGCAATTATATATGTGAATAAACAGGCGCTATTTACTGATGTTAAAAGTGTACCTGTAGAAGTAATTCTATTACCAATGGGCCAAGTTTCTGATTAATCTGAACAGGACTTGGCCTCTCAACCCCCAGTTTAGAAAGCCTTTACCTTTGGAGTCACTATAGGGAATCTTGACATGAACATAACACAGTCTTGACCCTCAAAGCCAAAAAAGGAGATCAAATGTGGATGTATGTGCCTGTACTTCAGGTAAAGGTCTTAATTCTTTTCAGTGTAATGTGCCGAGTCAAAACAAACAAACAAAAAAAAACACCTGCTTTGGAGAATCAGGGGTGAATACTCATAAAAAGAGGTGGTCCTTGAGCAGAACCTCGATGATCAGATGCTATGGAAGAGGAAAGAGAAGTGAACACAGCGGAAGGCCTAAAACAAAAAGACGGTCATTTCCTTAAGAGTTTGATAGCAAATGAGTTCTCCATCTTCCCTCAGCCTCAGTTTCTCAGAGAAGAGAGAGCAGTCATGCTTCCCCATATGGTGAGCTGATGTGTGTGCAAGTTTTATGTTCAAATGCTGTCTTTTTCTCATTCCCTCCCCAAAACCACACCACACCACAAGTCCCAAGAGGTAGTCTTTCATCTGGGCTATTGGTGGTTCCAATTTTTCCCTGTGGCTTAAAAATGTGCGTCAGACTGTCACTGGGTTGCTGTGAAGGGTGAATCATAAAAATACCCTAATGAGTTAAAAATGTTCACAATTGCAAGTCAGAGAGAGGAGATTCCTCTGAGTGTACATTCCCTCTGAGCTTGCTTTGCCAGAGTCAGAATCCCATTATTGACTAACCTTCATAGGTTTCTCCCAGAGCATGGACTGCCATAGCGTACAGGTGGAATCCTTGCTCAGAGCCAAGAGCACTGGCATTGTAGAAAGAGAGACTGAAGGAAGGAAGAGCGGTTTTAAAGAAAGGGACAGAGTATGGAAGTTGGGTGGAGGTAGGACTGCTAGAGTTAGTAAATGAAAACATAGGATACCAAGTTAAATTTTAATTCCAGATAAATAAACATGTGGTTTTTAAGTATATCTCAATTATCACATGGTATATACTTGTACAAAAATCTGTTATTTATCTGAAATTCAAATTTAACTGGGCATCCTGTATTGTTCTAGCAACCCTAGCTGGATGAGGCAGAAAAGTCTAAGGGAGGGGTGGTGTTGGTGGTGGTGGTAAATGATAATAAAAAGACCTTTTAAAAGAAGTTTGTAACTGTGAAAGTGCTCTTAGTTCCCTTATCTCTTTTTTGAACTCACATTAACAAAATATGAGGGCTGTTCTTCTAACTTTAGAGATGATGAAAGGTGAGGGTCCCAGAGGTTAGGTGACTTACCCAAGGACATGCCAAGGATGGTAGCATTGTTAGCGCTCAAGTTCAGCTATTTTTTTAAGCTTTTATTTGGGGATGATTTCAGCTGCAAAAAGTTGCAAAAATACTATAGAGAATTCCTATAGGCATTTCACCCAACTCCCCCTAATTCACACCTTATATAGCCATAGAACAATAATCAGTATTAAGCCGTGAACCTTGGTGCAGTACTAGTCACTGAAGTACAGACTGTTCAGATTTCACCAGTTTTTCCATGAATGTCCTTTTGCCTTCCCGGGATCCAGTTCTGATTCCCACATGACTGTCACTGTCACGTCTCCTTCGTCTCCTGCCATCTGGAACAGTTCCTCACAGTTTTTCCTTGTCTTTCATGACCTTAACACTTTTGAAGAGTACTGGTGAATTATTTTGTAGGATAGCCTTCAGTTCTGGCTTGTCGGTTGTTTTTTTGTTAGTATACTGAAGCCATACTTGGGAAGAATACTGCAGAGGTGACGTACTTTTCTCAAGGCATGTCAGATTACATTGATAGGTACTATTGGAATCGTTAACCTTGATCGCTTGCTAACTATGGCATCTGCTGGGTTTCTCCACTGTAAATGAGAAGATGTAAATACCATGTTTCTATTCAAACTTTCACCAACTAATTTTAGCATCTCTTGGTTGATCTTGCTTGCCTGCACGATTATTGTGGTATTCTGGCCATTTTCTGTTTTTCTCATTCCTTCTACATTTATTAATTGAAATTCTTCTGTAGGAAAGAGTTGTAGCTTCACTCTCATCTAAACTCAGTTGTTGTAATTCCTAGTTTATTGCTCCTGTCACTAAAGCACAGGTGAGGGAGAAAGTAAAAGAGTTTGGGTTACTGTAAAGGTATGGTTGTTTCAGGGCTTTCAATGTGGCTCAGTGGTAAAGAACACACCTACCAAGCAGGAGATGCTGGTTCAATCCCTGGGTCCAGAAGATCCCCTGGAGGAAGAAATGGCAACCCACCTCAGGATTCTTGCCTGGGAAATCAAGCAGACAGAGGAGCCTGGAAGACTGTAGTGTATGGGGTCATAAGAATTGGACACAACTTAGCGACTAAACAGCAGTGGCAGTATGGTTGTTTCAAGTGTGCAATGGAGAGGAGATGGAAATTAATTGCTCATTTCACAAGTATTGATCAAACATTTATTTCTGTACAAAGTATTGTGTGAGGCACTGTGAAGAAAAGAAAAATGTACATATACCTGAAGGAGGCTGATAAAGATGAATACTTAAGGTACTCTTTATGAAAGTGATAATGAAACTTTTGAATTGGACATTGAACTAATAAATGATACTTTGATGCTTATGGCAGGGACAGGTGTATCCACAATGCAGTAATCAAGCCATCACTGCAAAGGTCATCTCTGTGGTGATGATGTATGTACAGATCTTGGACACCTTAGTTCATAGACTTTAAGCACCATGGCGGTAGGTGCATGCTCAGTTGTCTGACTCTTTGCAACTCCCTGGACTGTAACCTGCCAGGCTCCTCTGTCCATGGGATTTCCCAGGTAAGAATACTGGAGTGGGTTGCCATTTCTGCCTCCAAGGTATTTTCCTGACCCAGGGATCAAACCCGCATCTCCTGCATTGGCAGGTGGATTCTTTACCACTGAGCCACTTGGGAAGCCCAACTATAAGCACCATAGTCTCTCCTAATTCACAGAGAAAAGAACCCAACTAAAAGACAACCATTTGACTGCCTTTGGGACCCAGAGTTCCTTTCCTGCCAGAAGGAAACTACGAGGCTTCAGTGAATTCAGGCATTGTTCCTCATTAGGAATTTGGAAATTATATAAAGCTATGACAAACCTAGACAATGTATTAAAAAGCAGAGATACTACTTTGCTGACAAAGGCTTGTATAGTCAAAGCTATGTGGTTTTTCCAGTAGTCATGTATGGATGTGAAAGTTGGACCATAAAGAAGGCTGAGAGCCAAAAAATTGATGCTTTTGAACTATGGTATTGAAGAAGACTTTTGAGAGTCCCTTGGACAGCAAGGAGATCAAACCAGTCAATCCTAAAGGATATCAACCCTGAACATTCATTAGAAAGACTGATGCTGAAGCTGAAGTTCCAATACTTTGGCCACCTGATGTGAACAGCCAAGTCACTGGAAAAGACCCTGATACTGGGAAAGATTGAAGGCAGGAGGAGAAGGGGATGACAGAGGATGAGATGGTTGGATGGCATCACTGACTCAATAGACAGGAGTTTGAGCAAATTCTGGGAGATGGTGAAGGACGGGGAAGCCTGGAGTGCTGCAGTCCGTGGAATTGCAGAGTCAGACGTGACTAAGCAACTGAACAACAATAACAAATATACTATGGATACTTGGAAAAGTTAAACTCATGTTCTTTGTGCTTTCTTTCTTAACAAGGGGGTAGAAAAGGCCATATAAGTATAATCCCAGTCACCCAAATATCATCAGAGGATAAAGAACTCACATGGTCAAAGGATTTCTGAACTGCAAACTATACTTCAACCAGTAATCAATAAAGCTAAAGGACAGCTTTGAAGAAAACTCTAATTGTCCTTTTATGTGGAGTGTAATGAGATCCATCTAAGGGCAAATGTAGATTCTCCTTGTGTAGGTCAGTTCTTTATTATCCTATAGCTGGTTGGAGGAATCATTTGCATATTCAGGCAGAATGTGAATTGTTTAGGACACTCCATGAAGAATGCTGATGTGAAGAGAACCCAGCTCCATTGCATTAATACCATTAAAAAAAAAAAAACCTTCTGAACTGTCAAGTTTGTTTGAGCTACAACAGACCTTCATTTACATTCTTACTCAAACGCAGGTAAATCTGAGATGTAGGTAATAGCTTATATTTTAAAATGAAGAAACTGAAGTTCAGCACCATTCGGTTATTTTTGCTAACAATGGTAGATCTCGATTTTGGACTCAAATGCCCTGATTCTAGAGTGTGCATTTTTTTGACCTTATGTAATGTTGCCTGTGGACAGTGATATTTCTAAAATTCTTTATGACTGTACTTAGCATGGCCATATGTCCTACTTTGCCCAAAACAGTTCAGATTTATGCTTTTTGTCACACCATAATTATCAATAGTATGACTTTCTACTCCAAGAAAATGCCCTGTTTTGGACCAGAGAACATATGGTCACCCTATTTATAGGATGGCTCAGAGAAATTCCAAGTTGGGCTGCATTCAATCTTTAAACTTATGCTAAGAAAATCACTAATAAACTACTTAAATGTTAAAAAATAATTGTTATTTAAATATATTATGCATTCTGATGGAAAGGCATGCAATATATATATTACAAACTATATACTATATATATAAAATGACCTGGGGAAAAAACTCATAAAAAAAGCAAAATTATAATAATCTGGACCTAGTGAAAACATGTGGCTATAGCTGGGTAATGAGATAGTTGATTTAAAAAAATTATGTTTCTGGATTTCCAGGTAGTCTACAATGAGCACGGGGAAAATCTGAAGCAAAAAATTATTTTCAAATTCTCTCATTTCGAATTAAGGGGTCTCTTTCATAGCAGACTATGAAATCACCATATTGAAAAAAAAAAGATCCTATAAGTAGGAGTCTAACAACGTAATAATAATCCTTTTCACAAGTAGAGCAGAGCTTTATAGTATCAAGGACTTACTGACAATGTTTTCTCATTTAAACTTTATAAGGATGTTCACAGTCAGGAAGTGAATTCCCCATTTTGCAGATAAAGCCAAAATGCAAATGTAGAGTGAGTAAGGAAGATCTGGGATCTCAAAGGTTGTCCTAGTTAAGACTTCACACAACTGACTCTTATGCTAATTTTATATTGGCTTTTAAAGCTGTGACACTGAGTTTATAGTTAAAGGCTAATTCCTTTGCTTGTGCCACTAGTCTCTCATTGTGAGCATAGCTGAAAGAGAACGCAATGCTGCCATGGTGCCACACAGGGGAAATTAAGAGAAGCTTTTCCATCCTGTAAGCCACCATTTAGCCAGCTGTTAATTTCTATCTTGACCCATTCAAAAGTACACTGACTACAACTTAGAGTCTCAGGTCCCAAGCCTGAGTTTGTTGTGACTATGCCTGCCTGGTGATTTATGATGACTTGCTTTTTTCCTCTGGTCCTGAATTTCTCCATCAGCGGAATGAAAACTGGTAACCAGATCATCTCTATGGTTCGCTCTGGCTCTAAGAGAGTGTGATTCTAAGCTTCTGAGTTTCTGGGATAAAGAGTGGATTCCAAAGCTGTATTCCAGAAGTGCCTGTCTAAACTGGGGCTCTAGTTTTCTTTGCATTTGGAATAAGCCCAAAGAAAAGGTCATTTTTGCAGACATCTTGAGGTTGTGCTCCAATGTCCTCATTAAATAACAGGAGCCCAGACTGGCAGGCCCAGGGGAATATTCAATCAAGGAGAAAAAGGCCAAGTCATTACCGGAACCCTATCATCAGAGCTGTAAACACAAGCATTCATTCCTGGGCTTTAGCTGAAAGCCTGTTCCATCCTGTTCACTCTCTCCTTATACAGGTTCCGTTTGTCAAATGTGTGTGACCATTCCGATAAGTCACCAGAGGCGGGAAGGGAGAAAGAGAGAGGAAGAAAATTACAACCGTAAATAGACTCTGAACATAGAAAGATCAAAATAGACAGCCTCTGGCTTTACTGGATGAGTCACCGCTGCAGCCCAGACCTCAAAAACAAGCGTGGCTTCTCTCTTTAGCAGCAGTCTTCCTGTCTGGAAAGGAAACACTGCTCTGATTGGAGATATTGGCCATTTTACAGACTTCAAAGCAACTTAGGCAACTGAACAGACAAGAGGGAGAACAGGTAAAACGGTTTTTCCAAGTGCTTGTCTGGAGAATCAGCTACTCAGCTCTGATTTGAAGCTACATGGAAATGCTTTTATCTTTAGCCAATGGTGTTTTGTTTTTGTTTTTCAGTATGGTGGTGTTTAGTTTTGGCGCAATGTATGCACCTTTTTTCCCCCTTAACATGTTATTTTCTGGCTAAGACTTTACCAGGCACTGAGCTGAGTGCTGTGGGGGTTGGACATGGGGACCATCTAATAAGGAAGTGGAACAAGTACACAAGTACACACATCACAATATTATGGGGGAAAAAAAATGTGTGCCTGAAAACAGGAAAGACATGAGACTATAAGAGTGCAAAGGAAACAGATGAGTGGTCTACCAGAGTGTGAGACCAAGGCCTACATGTATTCAAGATTCAGTGATGAGTCCAGTGATGTGGGATATAAATAATGGAGTAGAAGAAATAAAGCTAGAAAGACAGATTGCAACCAGATCCAAAAGGGCTTTGAATGCCAAGATGAAGATTTGGATCTTGCCCTGTGTGCTGCGGAATTGGGGAGGGGGAGGAACAGTGACACTACAGGAGGATAGCAATGTCAATTGTGGGGAGAAAAGTTGAAAGAGGAACCAGATCCAGAAGTGTCAGTTAGGAGACACTTGCTTAAATCAAGTGTGGCTACTATGGCATAAAAAGAAATATACATTATTTAGTTTTTGTCCCTGGTTCTTGGCATAAAGCTGCTAAAACCCTTGTAATTTCTTGAGTGATAGAAGTAATAAGAGCATCTTTTGATCTTCCAATATAGAGCTTCTAAATCCCTTAGAATTTCCTGGTTGATAGGAATGTCTTTTTTTTTTTTTTTCTCAATGTGATGACTGATGTTTGGGGGTCCCTAGATAGCTTTGGGATGGGAGCTGTTTGCTGAAAAGAGATCTAGATATGATTAGACTCCTGGTACTTTGAGACCTATCTCCCAACCTCTGGAACAGGAAGAAGGTCTGGAGCTTGAATTAAACACTGATGACCAATGATTTAACCAATCATGCCAATGTTAGGAAACCTCCATAATTGCCCCTAAACAATGGGGTTTGGTGAGTTTCCAGGCTGGTGAACACAATGAGGTACTGACAGGGTAGCACACACAAAGGGCAGAAAGGCTCCATGCTTCTTCCCCGATATGTAGCCCTATGCATCTCTTCCATTTGGTGATTCCTGTTTCCTTTATAATAAATCTGTGATAGTAAGTAGTGTTTTCCTAAGTTCTGTGAGTTATTGTGGCAAATTATCAAACATGAGGAGAAGGTTGTGGGAACCCCCTGAATTAATAACTGTTTGGTCAGAAGTATGCATGGTAAAACTGGCATCTGACTTGGGGACAGTCTTGTGGAAATGATCTCTTAAACTGTGGGGTTCACCATAACCCTAAGTCATTAGTGTTAGATAGCTGGACAATGGGTTGGTGTGGGAAACCCTCCCACAGATATTTGGTATCAGAACACAGCTCATTGCTCTCCATCTAGAACATTCCCTCTGGAGTTGGAGTGGAGATCTATAAGAGAAGGTGAAGTTCGTATGTCTAACCGTCTAATCTAGTCAGTGAAGTTATCAATATAAAAATGCTCACCATTATAGAACATGTTATTTTTTGCTGAAGTCACTGAGCTGAGGGGTCAGAGAGATTCAGCTGTGGCAAACCCAGTTTGACACAAAGGAAGATTGCTCACTTTGTAGAAATATGGGGCAAATTGTTTTAGCTGGCTTTCTTGCGCCGTAGACTTGATTTAATGGTTGGGGTTCTGAATACTATAGGTTGGCTACTCAACTACATTTTTTTCCTAGCCTATGGTTTCTTTCCATCCATGGCCCCAGCTCTTGGTATTTGGAAGGCACTAGGCTGCAGTCCATGGGGTCGCTAGAGTTGGACACGACTGAGCGACTTCCCTTTCACTTTTCACTTTCATGCATTGGAGAAGGAAATGGCAACCCACTCCAGTGTTCTTGCCTAGAGAATCCCAGGGACGGGGAAGCCTGGTGGGCTGCCGTCTATGGGGTCGCACAGAGTCGGACACGACTGAAGTGACTTAGCAGCAGCAGCAGTACTTAGAAGGAAGAACATGTTCCTATCTGCTGATGCTGCTTAGCTTCCTATTGTCTGATCTTGGTTAAGTCACCTGTCCTCCCTGGGACTTGGTTTCCCATCTGCAAAGTGAGTCTATCCTGTGATTCAGTGTCCAGGGCCATTTGAGACTCCAGTAGTTTAAGATGTATATTTAGAACAGGTGGTCTCCATTGCTAATATTATCTTTCACAAAATAAACCCATCTCAAGGGGATATATGTATATTTATAGCTGAGGAGCTATAAGTTGTTGCATAGCAGAAACTAACACAGCACTGTAAAGCAATTATGCTCGTTAAAAAGAAATTTAAAAAAAAATAAAAGGGGATATATGTATATGCGTAACTGATTCACTTTGCTGTATAGCAGAAGCTAACACAACATTGTACTCAAATAAAAATTTAAAAAATTTATCCTTTTAAATAGACAAAAACCCCAAAACAAACCTATCTCACTGAACCTTTCTAACAAACTTAGGAATAAATATTGCATATAATGTTATTTTAATGTATTTTACAGATTTGTTAAGTTGAGGCATAGAAACATTTGCATGTGTGCTCAGTCACTCAGTCGTTTATAACTCTTTGCTCTCCAGGCTTCTCTGTCCATGGGATTATCCCAGCAAGAATACTGGAATGAGTTGCCATTTCCTCCTCCAGGGGATTTTCCTGACCCAGCAATCAAACCCTCATCTCCTGATGGCTCCTGCATTGGCAAGCAGATTCTTTACCACTGAGCCACCTGGGAAGCCCATAGAGATACATAGCAGGTAGGTAATTTTCCAAAGGACATGAAGTGATTTAATGAAATAGTCAGGACCTTGGCTACCTGATTTTCAGCCCAGGGCTGTCTCCACTCTCCCAGGCTGCATGGATACTAGGAAAGGTCAATAAAGTGAGTTTGCAAGGAACACACTGCTTCCATGATGTTTCTTGCATATCCTGTATTTCCATTGTTTCTCCCCAGTGAGGCCAGGATCAAAGAAATGGAGCCATTTTACAGGGTCATTACAGACTTTTACTAGTGAAAGACATTTCTTTTAAAACCAGTTCTGTTCATTGAAATGTGTGCCGATGTCAAACTCCTCTGCAGTCATTACTTCCATGACCAGCTGCAAGAGATTATGCTCTTGGACTTGATCATTAGGCAGAGACTGGACTGTCTATATTCATCAGCAGGGCCCTCTGGCCATAATGTCATACTAGCTTTGGGCCAAAAGGGATCTTGGATCTTATCCAATCCAATGCCCTGTCCAGTGCTTGATCTTTTCCATAAAGGTTATAATGTTGTCCAGCATCTTCTTGAACTTCAGAACCACCTCTGGAACCTAGACCTGAATTGTCAGCTATCTGCTAACATCTTCATGTGATTGCCCCATAGTCAGCTCACATTCAACAGGACTGAAACAAGGTCTGTGTTATTTTCCTCAAAAATTTCTCAAATTGTGCTACCATCTATTCAGTCCAACAAGCTAAAACCAGATCCTCTTAAATCCATTCCTCTTCTGCATTTGGTACATCTTAGATCTTTGTCCTCTGGAATCACTCTCACATACATGCCTTTTTGTACACACTGCCACAGTCCCTCTTCAGGCCTTCCACAGTATTTCTCTGGACTGGCTACATAGCCTCCTAATTTATTTCTCAGAGCCTTTGATAGACAAATATGCATTTTAAATTTCTAAATAGGAATACAGGATGCATCTCCCATAATTATTGGCCATAGAATATTTTTTTTACCCAGAGCATCTCCAGGAAGATGCTAGATAGTCATCCCAGATGAACTGTAGCCCCCTATCATTGTCACATGTGTCCACCCCTCTTGGTCACTGAACTTGTTATTTCCTTTCCTTAGAGCACCCTTCTCCCTGACTCTGGCCATCTGGGGAAATCCTATGCATGTTTCACAGCCCAGTTCAAATATCTCCTATTCTCTGAAGTCTTCTTTGATCCCACATCCCAGCATAATGCCTGAGCTCTCAGAGGACTGTGTACTGGAGTCTCTTATAATGTTGAAATTACATTCTAGTTGTGTGCGTTTGTGTATATCTGCCAATAAATTCTAAGCTCCTTAAGGGCTGGAGACTATATTTTATTTATTTCTCTGTCCCAAGTCTGAAGTGGTGATTCTGTTCTCTTTCACTTTCTTCAGTATTGACTGAGTATATTATGGTGGAGGCTTAGTGAACTTCACTCAGTACACAGGCTTGCAGTTCTACGACAGTATCTCCAGCCTCCTCACCTCCCCCACTGCTACCTGGTATAGACGACAACCCATGTGGGTTATGCTGGGACAGGGACGCATTGAGAAGGGGCGATGTGATGAGTATATTACAGTACCAGATCTGTATGAAAGAGATCAGGGAGAGCAGAGTCACTCCTGGAGAGTGGATATTAGGGAAGATTTTCGAAGCGTCAATATCAACCCTCATATTTACCGAGCAATGCAGTTAGCAGTGACTGTCACCCAGCTGAGTTACCTTGGACACATCAGTTTCTTCGTTCCCCCATCTATGAGATGAGAGATGGGACCAACTCAAATGTCAGCTGGGATTGTCTGTTTGGACAAGTTCTGCCATAAGTCATTTTTCAGATTTGGTGGGGTTATAAATAAATATAAAACACGTTAAGCAATAATGTGCCTTTGAGAGAATTCTTCTCCAACTCTAGATTCCAATGACCTTGGCCAGCCAATAAAACCTATTTTGCTAGAACAAGTGAGCATGAGGTTCCCCTCTGACGTGTAATTCTTCTGCTTAGGAACATTACAGTCTTCTTTAACACAGGCTGCCTTTTCTTCATCTCTGTTAAGAGATTCAGAAATTACCTCTCTGCCTTGTCTCCCATTTGAATTGCATCCTTGGGCCACTCCAAGGATATAATGCATATTTGAAACACATTAACTAAAGTATCTGTCAATATCTTAAAATAGCTAAGTAGCTCTCAGTTTGAGGACAGTCCATGGACTCCCCATCTGTATAATACTGACACTTTCCTGTGTGTAGCACTATAGGATTTATAGGTTTTTTTTTTTTTTTTTTAATGTGTATTACCTTATTTGGTCTCTGCAACAGCCAGTCAGTCACTGAACAATCTTTATGGAGGACCTACAACGTACCAAGCACTGAATATGTTCAATTTTGAACAAAATGGGTATGATCCCTGCTCTGATCGAGCTTATAGTCTAGAGGAACTACATTCATACTTTTATTCCTATTTTAGAGACCAAGAGACTAAGCTGAAGTGATTAGTCCCAGGTGCTAGAGCTGGGACTCAGCTGGGTTGCTTATTCTCAAACCAGGACCCTAATTTTGTCATTGTTTTGCCTCACTGCTGATGGAGAATCGCCTAGCACTCTTTAGGAGTTAACTAAAAATAAATAGCTATTGCCTATGTGGATGGCTGTGAGAGCGACATATATAAAAACCCAAAGTAACAAATAGAAGAAGGTAAGAAAATAAACCAGTCTCAGAAAACTCCAAAGTGGTAGGAGGGAAACAGATTCCAAACCAAAACAAGGAACAAGAGCAACAGTCACTGGAAAAACAAAAACAAGACAAGCTTGTTCCCTTAGAGCTGGAACTCAGCAGGATGTCCTTAAGTGGTACAAAGCGGTGTTTGATGTGAGCATCTCACCCTGCTGTGAACAGAACTCAACATTTGTATCTTCCAAGCAGCCCTGATTGACAGGCTGAGCTGGACTCAGACATGAAGCGGCCGTAACTGCCTATTGCTTTTTGAAGGATCATCAGTAGAGATCCCAGTGGGGTGACAAGGTGAGGGGGGCAGGATGATCAGGGAGAGGGAGGAGGCCTCCATTCATAGAGGCATCCTTCATAACCACCACATGCTCTATGGACTTTTTTCAGGGCAGAGTCCTCTTCCTCAAATCTCTTTAGGTATCAAGTGCAGGCCTTAGAAGGTGGATGTGTAGAAAGGAAGATGTGATCTTTCTTTTCCTGAGTTGTAGGAGGAGAGCTCATAAAGTTAAGAGGTGCTTACATTTGCCTCTGTGCCCCTTCATCTTTAAGCTGAAGACACAGCTCCAGGGCACCTAATCCCACAGGTAGTGGAAGAAAGAAAATAGAAGTAAAAGAGGAAAGATGCATTCATTAAGGGTTTGATGAGACAGATTCTCTGCCTTAAGAGGAGGGAGATATATGTCAAGCATAACACCTCTACAAGCCAACCAGTGTCAGTTGCTCAATCATGTCCGACTCTTTTGTGACTCCACAGACTGTACCCCACCAGGCTCTTCTGTCCATGACATTCTCTAGGCAGGAATACTGGAGTGGGTAGCCATTCCCTTCTCCAGGCGATCTTCTTGCCCCAGGGACTGAACCCAGGTCTCCTGAATTGCAGGCAGATTCTTTATCATCTGAGTCACTGGGGAAGCCCCATAATCCAACAAGGGGCATATACAAATTTTGTGAAAATCCAAAGAAAGCAAGCAATTAACTCCATATGAGTGGGTTCTTCAGAGCTGAACCCTGGAAGTGAGAGCTTGCTCAGTAGAAAAGCATACAGGTGGGGCTGAGGGGCATGAGGGAAGCAGGGGAAAACATCGCATATAAGCAAAGGCTTGGAGGCATGGAAGGGCATGGAGTGTTCAGGATGTATTTGATGAGATGTTCACTGTGTTTCTGGTAACAGCACATTTTGTATAGTGAGATAAAATAGATGACCACTTGGGTTTTAAGACAAGCTAGCTATTTTAACAACCAACCCATAAACCTCAGTGGATGAAGAGAGCAGATTTTCTTGCTCACTTCAGAGCCTAGACTAGATTGGCAGGGACTTATGCTCCAGGCAGTCATTCAGGGGCCCAATTCACTTCCATCTGTGACTTTGTCCTTCTGCAGGTTCTTGAGTATTTGCCACTCAGCTAGTGGATGGAGAAAGAGAATGAGGCAAGAAGATTAAAGGTAAGGCTAGGGAGCCATAGACTTCACTCCTGTTCATGTTCCTATGGCCAGAACCTAGCCCATGGCCACTCTTAGCTGCAACGGGTTCTGGGAATTAGTGGCTCGGGGAGAACATGTATTATTGAGCAGAATAGTCTCTACTGCAGCTTGGAACCTGGAAAACAGGAGGGTGAAGAGAATAAAGGCATCCTGCATCCTTGATGGAATTTGATGAAAGCTTTCTAGTTTCCTGATGGGAAATGAATGTTATAAAAGAGTCAATGATAGGTTCTAGGTGAGAGGTGCAGGGTGTCTAGACTCTTCAAAGAAAGTAGATGAATGATTCTAACTGAAAAGTGCTCATGCCTAGACAAAAACTCTGCTCCAGCCATGAGACAATGGACAAGAAATCATTTCAGCTCGACTCTTAAAATGGGAACAAAAAGAAACCCAGCCAAGTAGGCAACTTATAGCCCCAACATTTATAGAGCCGCATGTGTTTACTGTATGCTCACATACAAGCTTCACTATATCCTTGGGAAGGGGACCTGTTGGAGTATTATCAACCCCATTTTAGGTGTGGGAAAACCTATGCCCAGAGAGGTTAAATGACTTACCTGGGGTTGCACAGAAAGTAAGAGACAGACCTGCAACCCAGACTTATTTTGTCCTCTTCTATAATCCTGCAGATCTATCTCTGCATGGGGGAGATGCTGGCCACACTTTGGGAAGCTGACCCAGATCCAGTCCTGGATGTAAAGCCAGGATCCTGGGGAAACTCTCCTCCATCACCCGCCCTTCTGTCTGCTTAACTTTTGGAATCAGTGAACCAACTCCTCATTCGAGAGCATGTACATGTTAGCTGTCAAACCGTGCCTGCAGCTCTGACAGCCCTAATATCACTGTTTGTATTATCAGACAATTACCAGCCGAGCTCGTATTCATAATTTGACTAACAACTCGCGACAATGATTATTTTTCCTTTCCTGGCAAAACAAATATAGCAGCATTTTCTTTTCAGCATCAGCGCTGATGCTCCTTGGCATTCTATCAGCTGAAGGATTTTTTTTTTTTTTCAAAAAAAATGTTAGTCGTACTCCCCCACATCTCGCTAACTTTACAGTCCCCCATGGCATCTGTGTGCAGTGAACTGAGCTGTTGAGACTAAATGTAATTTGCAATCAAGCTTCTGTTAACATGGAAATGTACCGGCTGGTCTGCTGCAATATGGGTTCTCATTCTGTCTAGCATATGGTTGCATTAAATCCAGTCTCCAGAATGTCTCTTGTTACCACATTGTCAATCCGTGCAGAGCAGAGAACCCTAAAAAACCACTAAAGGAACATATTTTTGGAATTGGCTCTTCTATTGGATCTTGACAAGAGCTGTCCAAAGACATACTCGGTTACTTGAAATGAACTAGCCCTGTCAGATCTATGCACACATACACACAGAGACACACAGGAAACTTGAAACCCGGTTAGATGCTCTGTACTCATAAGCATATGAATTACAACGGAGGACAATGGAAGGGAGAAAGCAAAGGACTCAGCTTCATTAGTTACATTAGAGACTGGTTTATTAATTTTTTTCTTGATAACTCAATATACAAAAAAGTCACAGAGTATTAGATTTGCAGGGGATTTTAGCAGTCTTTGGAGCATGGGCTTTGGAGTCAGATGAACCTGGGCTTGAATCCTGATTCCATTCCTGGTGTGGTAACCTAAGACCCATGCTTAAGCTTTGTGTGCCTCAGTTTCTTCATCTGCGAAGTGGAGGGTAACAGGAGTATCTCACAGCTTAGGATGCTGTGGAGGTTAAATATCTAAGCCTACACCTGATCTAATCAATGATGCTCATTAGTATTCATCACCTGTTCGATACCATCCCCATTGTTCATTCAGATACGTCATGTCTCTTACAGATTCAACCTCCATTGTTCTATTGTTCTGGTCTTGCATCCTTTCTGTGCAAAATGTCAGACCTTTCTAAGGCAGCCCATTCTCTTCTGCACAACTCTGTGAAACAGTTTTTCCTCATATTAAATAAAGACAAACCTCTCCCCACCTGGAGCCTTTCCTCGGGGATACACAACCAAAGTTGAATTGAGCGATAAGAGGCTATCGGACACCCTGCAAACACTCTCTACTCTCATTTAGCACCTCCCGTGCCTTCAGCGTCCTTGTCTGGTACAGCATTGAGTCCCTTTCTTTTCTAGTCTGGCCCCTCTTCTCGAACTTGTTTAGGTGTGTCCGTATCACACAGAGCACACTTTTTGGAGAAAGCGTGTTATAGGACCAGGTTGGATCCTACCTGATGATGAGTGATGTTTCACCAGACTTCAGGGAGCTTTACTAAAAAGCCTTCCCTTGGGAAATTCATAGACAGCAATTTTCAAAGAATCATGTGATGCTTTCAGTTCAGTGGGGAAGTGAAGCTTCATGCCTCCAGGTATCTGCATCATTTTGCAGAGAAAATCATTACTTCAAGGAGGCTGATACCCTCATTGTGCAACTATTCTGTAAATCAGAAATTTTTATAAGTTTTACTGGATGTGCTCCAGGCAGGAATCACTTGCGCAGTGACTGAGACACCAGAGTACTGGAAGATAATATTCTTTCAATGTTCTAAGGTATTTTGGAGGATCAAGGTAACATGGAGAAATTCATTCATTCTCTTAAAAATTATTTGTGTGCGAGACACAGTGGTATGTGCCAGGAGGTAGTGGTAAATAATCCATTCTTGCCACAAGGAAGCCGGCAAACACATTAAGCCACAATTTATTATTTATTACTCACTTAAAGGCTGCCATAAGTGTAATGAAGGAAGAAAACAGGATTCTAGCAGAAAATAAGACGAGACCCTGACTTAGATGCTGTGGGACATCAAGCAATGCTTCTCTGTGCTGAGTTTAAGTGGACACCTGAGCACTGAGTAGGAATAAGAATGGGAGAGATGGGAAAGCGCAAAGTCTGGTAGGCGGGAAAGAGTTTGGAGAGTTTAAGGAACTGTGAGCAACAGAGTGACAAGAAAGGGTGATCAGGAAGGGCTTCACAGACTAAGCAGCCCCACTAAGGATGGTTCTCCAAGGCCAGAGGCAAAAACAGGGCATTTCAGGCAAAGGGGGCAGTGCACACACACACACACACACACACACACACACACACAGATCTGAAAGGACACCATGTCTGAGAAGCTCAAGGCGGGGCTATATCTTAAATGGCTTTATAATCTATGTTGAGAGATTGATTATACCTGGAGAAACCATGGAGGCACTGAGGATGCTCTAAATTGTCTTTTAGTTTCTAAAAATTGTATCTACTTCCTTAACTTGTTAGAAAGCTTGTCTGAGGAGAGCAGAGGTATACCTTTTATGTCTCTATATACAGACTTAAATTGAAGAAAGTAGGGAAAACCACTAGACCATTCAGGTATGACCTAAATCAAATCCCTTATGATTATACAGTGGAAGTGAGAAATAGATTTAAGGGACTAGATCTGATAGAGTACCTGAAGAACTATGGATGGAGAAGTTCATGACATTGTACAGGAGACAGGGATGAAGACCATCCCCATGGAAAAGAAATGCAAAAAAGCAAAATGGCTGTCTGAGGAGGCCTCACAAATAGCTGTGAAAAGAAGAGAAGTGAAAAGGAAAGGAGAAAAGGAAAGATATTCCCATTTGAATGCAGAGTTCCAAAGAATAGCAAGGAGAGATAAGAAAGCCTTCCTCAGCAATCAATACAAAGAAATAGAGGAAAATAACAGAATGGGAAAGACTAGAGATCTCCTCTAGAAAATTAGAGATACGAAGGAAACATTTCATGCAAAGATGGGCTCAATAAAGGACGGAAATGGTATGGACCTAACAGAAGCAGAAGATATTAAGAAAAAGTGGCCAGAATACACAGAAGAACTGTACAAAAAAGATCTTCACGACCCAGATAATCACGATGGTGTGACCAATCACCTAGAGCCAGACATCCTGGAATGTGAAGTCAAGTGGGCCTTAGAAATCATCACTATGAACAAAGCTAGTGGAGGTGATGGAATTCCAGTTGAGCTATTTCAAATCCTGAAAGATGATGCCATGAAAGTGCTGCACTCAATATGCCAGCAAATTTGGAAAACTCAGCATTGGCCACAGGACTGGAAAAGGTCAGTTTGCATTCCAATCCCAAAGAAAGGCAATGCCAAAGAATGTTCAAACTACCACACAATTGCACTCATCTCACACACTAGTAAAGTAATGCTCAAAATTCTCCAAGCCAGGCTTCAGCAATACGTGAACTGTGAACTTCCAGATGTTCAAGCTGGTTTTAGAAAAGGCAGAGGAGCCAGAGATCAAATTGCCAACATCCACTGGATCATGGAAAAAGCAAGAGAGTTCCAGAAAAAACATCTATTTCTGCTTTATTGACTGTGCCAAAGCCTTTGACTGTGTGGATCACAATAAACTGTGGAAAATTCTTCAAGAGATGGGAATCCCAGACCACCTGACCTGCCTCTTGAGAAATCTGTATGCAGGTCAGGAAGCAATAGTTAGAACTGGATATGGAACAACAGACTGGTTCCAAATAGGAAAAGGAGTACATCAGGGCTGTATATTGTCAGCCTGATTATTTAACTTATATGCAGAGTACATCATGAGAATTGCTGGGCTGGAAGAAGCACAAGCTGGAATCAAAGAGTGCTGGGAGAAATATCAATAACCTTAGATACGCAGATGACACCACCCTTATGGCAGAAAGTGAAGAGGAACTAAAGAGCCTCTTGATAAAAGTGAAAGAGGAGCGTGAAAAAGTTGGCTTAAAGCTCAACATTCAGAAAACTAAGATCATGGCATCTGGTCCCACTTCACAGGAAATAGATGGGGAAACAGTGGGAAAAGTGTCAGACTTTATTTTTGAGGGCTCCAAAATTACTGCATATGGTGATTGCAGCCATGAAATTAAAAGATGCTTACTCCTTGGAAGGAAAGTTATGACCAACCTAGATAGCATATTCAAAAGCAGAGATATTACTTTGCCAGCAAAGGTCCATCTAGTCAAGGCTATGGTTTTTCCTGTGGTCATGTATGGATGTGAGAGTTGGACTGTGAAGAAAGCTGAGTGCCGAAGAATTGATGCTTTTGAACTGTGGTATTGGAGAAGACTCTTGAGAATCCCTTGAACTGCAAGGAGATCCAACCAGTCCATCCTAAAGGAGACCAGTCCTGAGTGTTCATTGGGAGGACTGATGCTGAGGCTGAAACTCCAATACTTTGGCCACCTCATGCGAAGAGTTGACTCATTGAAAAAGACCCTGATGCTGGGAGGGATTGGGGGCAGGAAGAGAAGGGGATGACAGAGGATGAGATGGCTGGATGGCATCACTGACTCGATGGACGTGAGTCTGAGTGAACTCCGGGAGTTGGTGATGGACAGGGAGGCCTGGCGTGCTGCGATTCATGGGGTCGCATAGAGTCGGACACGACTGAACTGAACTGATACTACTCTGCACCTCCAGGCTCAATGAATGTTGATTAAATTTAACTCCATCCCCTCTTTGTAAGTTTTTCCTAGCCCTGATCTGTGATCTAGAGTAGCTTTCACTTTGTGATTCTCCTTGCCTCATTGTGACATGATGTTAAGATCCCTTGTCATGAGGTGTCTGCCACTTCTGGAGACCCTAAAGGATCTGACTTCAGCCCCGCAGAGTGCTTGCAAGTTCCTTCTGCCTTCTGATGCAGAGCTTCCACCCAAAGGTGTGAAGAATGAGTCATTCCGTGACGCAGGTTATTTTCAGCTGCCAGTTGGTCATTTTTTATTGAGATCACAGAAATCCAAGGCTTGTTAGACTGTTTAGTCCAGTGCTCAGGCTCCGTGGAGAAACTCATTAGCTCCGTTTAATTAGGGAAACCAAACACTTTCAGACCGACTTCACTGTCAGCACACTTCCCACCACCTCATTAATATATTTAAAAATTTTTTACACCTTTAATGTGGTAATGATTTCCTTAATTCTTTCAGCATCAAAACTCCGTAGATTCAAGCTATTTAACTAGACAACAAGTGGAACAATTACCCAAGTGGTACTCAGAGTTTTTTGAACCAATATCTTTTGGTATTACTAAATGGCAGATTTTTGGGCTCAGTTTTCTTTGTGCAGATTAGACAAAGTCAGTCTCTAGGGTTAGTCTTGTTATTTAGTTGCTAAGTCATGTCCGACTCTCTTGCAACCCCATGGGTTGTAGCCTGCCAGGCTCCTCTGTCCATGGAATTTCCCAGGCAAGAATACTGGAGTGGGTTGCCATTTCCTTCTCCAGGGTACTTCTCAACCCAGAGATCGAACCTGTATCTCCTGCTTGACAGGTGAATTCTTTATCACACTTGGTCACCAGGAAAGCCCAGGATTAGTCTTACACTATTGCAAATATTAAAAAGTACCTTTTTATTTTCAAAGGATTTTACAGTTTTAAAAAAACTTTTACATGAATCAGTTCATTCTCATAAAATGCTAAAACCCAGTAAGGCAGGTGGAATTGTCTCCATTCAACAGATGAGAATATTAGGGCTCACAGCAGAGAAAAGATGTCTCAGGATAAAAGTTACATGCATCAATTCTGTCCACCCCTACTGTCCTTAGACTGGTAGAAAGTTAACAATCAAGATACAGATTTCAGGCTTAAGTGCCTTAAGATACAGTTCTATCAGTAACAGAATCAGGATGGCTGGTTCTCAGCAAATAAGTCTAGGTTCAGTTTAGGATGTGCTCAGTTTTATTTGACTAGAGGACTTGGAGCTGGAGGAATGCTTGTATGGTTATATCTCTCAGTTGCTCCAATATTGCATAAGTACTGGCTTCTCAACCTGGTAAGGCTCAATGTTTTTCTTAAGTGGGAAACATTTCAAGTTTGCTTGAAAGCTCACAGTTACATAGCAATCTCTTAATCCATCCTCTCAATACTCTTGTGATCCCACTGCTTTTATTCAGGTGGACCCCAACACAGATTTGGGTGTAAGTGATGCTGATTTGATAAAGTACTTTCATATTTTTAATCTCATTAGATGCTCACACACTTCTGTGAGATGTGACTTCGTGTTTCTGTCACGTCCCTCAAGATTGAGGCTCTGTTAAGGTGTGAAACTTATTCAATGGCAAACAGCTAACAGTAGACACAGAGCTTGAACCTTGGTCTTCTGTCTCCAACATTATAACTTATTCATTGCTTTCAGGGTAGCTCCTGGCCCTTTCACTTTTCCCTTCCCTTTCCTCTCTCTGAGGCTTTTCCATCCTCCTTTAAAAATCTTCCGGAACTCTTCCTACAGTCTTCCAACAAGACCTAGTGTCTAGAAAGTCTCTCATATCAGTCATACACATTTTAGTATGAGTTTAAAACTTTGAGTTCCCTCTCCTAAAGGTATACATATTTTCATGCTTTTATTTTTTGGTCTGAAGTTGTTGCATCTCCTCTCCATTTGCTGTAACAAACACATCTTGAGCACTTACTATGCTCCTGGCACTGGGAATACAAGGGGCAAGAAAGCTGTTTCCTGTAAGTGAACTTCTGAGATCCACATACCTCTTAGACAACAATTTATTCCTATCATTTGAAGTCACTTTTAGCCTTTAATTTGGGGGTTAGGAAATTTTAGCCAAACAGCCTGACAGGTGACATATAAGCAATGAAAGAAAAAGGTGCATGAAATACAGTTGCAACATCGTGTACCAAAATGAGGAAGTGCGACATTCTGCATCAAACTGAGCAGCGGTGTCACTGAGGAGGCTTGTCAACAGCCCTGGGAACAGATCATATTCTGACAAGTTCACAATGGTTTCCCCTGTGAATAAAGGGGTTTACTTGGCATCATAACACAGCACTAAACACTGAAGATGGGAATATGAGTTTTATCTAAGTTCCTGCTGAAATTTTGGAAACTTACACAATTGATTCGTGGGCATTTTGAAGCAAAGGCTCTGATCGCTAGAAGTTCATTCAAGTTTACTACTAACGGGTCGTGCTAGACACACCACATTTCCTTTTCTTATTGTGCCACTACATTGATAAATCAGTAGGGTGAGGAAGTTTTAGCAACAGATTTCACACTGCCTCCTGTAAAGTGATTTTTGCATAAGACGGTGACATATGAGCAGGATCATGTCATGTATTCACTGGTTTCACAGTTGGGTAATAAAAATGTCTCTTAAGGGTTGCTAACAGCTCCATGTCAGCTAGAAAGTGATCTCTGGCAAGGACTGAAGCCTTTTTTTTCTGGCCAATATTTTTCACTCATGATTTCAAAGGTTCTCTAGAAGGGGAAATGTCCAAATTTGCAGATGACACCAAACTAAAATGAAAAGTAAATGCTGCAGATTGACACCAAGAAGTGGCATTGTACATACAGTGGAAGGAGCCCTGGCCTTGGAGGGAGGCTGCGTTGACCTTGTCTTTGTCTCTGGCCCCTATCAGCAAGATAACATTGAACAAGGGTTAATCTCTGATGGTTCAATCTCATTACCTGTAAAAAAGCAAGATGGTCACTTACCTTTTCAGCTCAATATGAGTATCTAAAAAGAAGTCTATATAAATGTATACATAGCATATATTTTTAATAAAGTAGTGCAATATTAATAATAATAGTGAGGCATGAGTATCTAAAATGATCTAGGATTCCTAGAACACAGAAATGAAACCAACACGATGAAATAAATCAAAACGTAGATATGTATATGCTGGTGGTGTTGAAGATATCCAGACTAAATTTATGATGCTCAAAGCTTCTATGAAGTACTCAGCATATGTTAGGCACTTAAAAAATGTGTGTTAATGATGACTTAATTAGCTGTGTGTGTTTGAAAAGGAAAAAACACAAATGAGGGTTTTATATTGATATTATATTTGTCTGATATCTTCATATATTTGAAGGGTTGCTATGTTGAAGAGAATATGAACCTATTTATTCTGCTTTGTTCTAAAGAGTAAAACCAGGCCCAAACTGGTGGGCATTAAAAGGAAAGAAACTTCGGATGACAACAGAAACTTTTCTGTAACAGTCTAGAGTCCCTGTAATGGATCCGGGTGGCAGGAGACCCTTGGTTCAGTGGGCTGGTTCTTCCCTGTACTGGCTGAAATGCGGGCAGTGCTGGTTGCGAGGAGTTGGGGAGCGTGGTGCGTAGAGGCAGGTTTCTTTGTTTGTGCACCGTCCCTGCTGAAAGCCAGTTTTGCACCGGCCACTGAGTCAAGTGCTAGCGACCAAGCTAAAAGTATGCTGCCCCAACTTTCAGTGAGCTCACCGTTGCTGTGGAGAAGCCCTCAAGTCTCTCTAGGGTGACTGAGGAAGACTTCTCACAGGTTGCTATCTTTAGGCAGAAACTTAGAATGCTGGTAGTTTTCCAGGCAGGTGGACATTGCATTAAGAGAGCATAGTCAGTGCCCACGATTAGAGATCTGATATACCATAGTGTACTGTCAGGAAGACAATTATTTCTTGGATTAGACACTGCTAGGAAGGCTAGAGTTAGAGCATGAAGGACTGACAATGCCTTGCAAGATGTATCGGATCTCAGGCTCCCTCCTTCTGCATCTGCAGGATGGTGTGTTTACCCAGGTTAAAGCACAGATCCCACTACATTATAATTGCTTATGGATGGAATCCTCAATGTACTCTGAATTCTTTGAGGACAGAGACTGCATCTCATACGTACCTTCCTGGCCTCCCGTGAGCTTGCCACAGCTTATAAGCTCAGTTAGATCCTACTGAATAAAACACTAAACAAATAAAAGCAAAATGGATCTCATTGTAGGGATAGGTCCCAACAGGATTTATGAAAAGCTTTTGGAGTCTTTAGATGTTTCTGCAGCTTTGCTGAATGTGAAGTGAAGTGGCTCAGTTGTGTCTGACTTTTTGTGACCCCATAGACTGTAGCCTACCAGGCTCATCTGTCCATGGAATTTTCCACGCAAGAATACTGGAGTGGGTTGCCATTTCCTTCTCCAGAATGTAACACCAAGAATTACTTCTAGAGAGCTGTGTCTTCTGCAGGGTATTTCTGTTAATGCTAATAGTGAGTCCGAGCATTTATTTAATGCCCCTTGAATTGGTACTGTGCTTAAATACTTCACAAGCCTTATTTTATGAGCACAACATCCCTCTGAGATATGTAGATACTTCCTCCATTCTATAGATGAGGAAGCTAAGATTTGGAGAGGTTGAACAACTCACCCAAGGTCAAGTAGTTAGGATGTGGCAGAGGCAGAATCTGACCCACGTCTGCTGACTCCAGAGCTTGGGTCTTAACTACCTTTCTATCCACGGAATGAGGTGTGTTGCTCAGGGTGGAGCAGAGTTAGCAGTGAGACCCATCTCAGGGAGATGCCCTTAGAACTGGGACCTTGTTTAATTAAAAAAAGTTGAACCTCCAGAATCTTCTTGACTTCTATCCACTTATAATCTCTACTCTAGCAGTGAAGAAAAGGAGGTCTGTAGGAACAGGACAAGTTTAGAGGGGCTAGAGCATTTTGGATGATGGGAGACAAAACACAGAAGCTTTCAAAGTAGCAAGAAGGGAAGGCTCCTGCCTTCCTGGACTGTGGTGAGATCAGAGGCCTACAGAAACAGAAGGAAGTGAAAAGGTAAGGCCCTTTTTAAACCGGGGCACTTAGAGTCTGGAACGTCCTTTGGAGATATTTCTCCTTGTTTTTCAGTTGGCCTGGGGCTGTCTTCTATTTGGGAGCCCTTTTCTTCTGAGACATTCCAGAGCAGAGCACAGGGTCCCCAGGTAAAGAGGTGAGGGGCTGCAGGCGTAGGGCACCTGAAGTTCTCCTGAGCTGATCATCCAGGATTCTCAAGTGCGGAAGGAGGCAGGAACTTGGGGAAGCCGCTGTCTTCAGAAGTTAGCCGACATGTTTGGCTGACTTCTGCTTGCTGCCTGGTTGTAGTAGGTGGGGCTGGGCAGGAGGTTAAGAAACCTCAACAGATGGCAGCAATCAGTGGGTGTTGGTGGCCAGTTCTCCAAAGTGCTGAAAAGATGGTCATCGTGTGTCTGTGACAATTAAACTCAACTCCAAGTTCCTCTGTCCTAGAACACAGACTAGAATAATCCTTGTTCAGCCTCCAGAAGGAAAGTTTTCAGAGAGAGGCGGTATCGAGGGAATACAGCAGCTGCCTGAGGTTCTGATTCACGATGTGACGTCTCCTGCCCAGTCACAAGCTCTGATGTCTGCGGAGATTTGTTTGTCAGTCCGCAAGGACAGAGATGAAAGGCAGTTTGCCCTATAACCTTCCCCCTCCCTTCTGGTTGGTAAGGGAAAAGTGTCCGCACACTGCCATCTGGTGGGAACTTCTGGTCACTGCAGTTCAAATGAGACCGTTTGCTCAACCAATACTTTGGAGAAGGGGCCCACTTTTCTCCCTATAATGAACAAAATATGGTTCCTGCCCTTGAAGAGCATTAAGAAGGACCATAAAGAAGACTGAGCATCAAAGAATTGATGCTTTTGAACTGTGATGCTTGAGAACACTCTTGAGAGTCTCTTGGACAGCAAGGAGATCAAACTAGTCAATTGTAAAGGAAATCAGTCCTGAATATTCATTAGAAGGACTCATGCTGAAGCTGAAGCTCCAATACTCCAAGCCACCTGATGTGAAGAGCTGGCTCGCTGGAAAAGACCCTGATGCTGGGAAAGATTGAAGGCAGGAGGAGAAGGGGGCGACAGGACGAGATGGTCAGATGGCATCACTGACTCAACGGACATGAGTCTGAGCAAACTCTGGGAGATAGTGAAGGACAGGGAAGCCTGCCCTTCCCTGGAATGCTGCAGTCCATGGGGTCACAGAGAGTCAGACACGACTGAGTGACTGAACAACAACTTGAAGAGCTCCCCGTCTAATGGAAGAACCTGATATGTTAGCAAGTAATTGTATCTTAAAAAGCATCATTTTAGGAGTGTAAACTGTTAGGTAGTCTGGTTGGTAAGTAAGGAATGTGGGAAAGAAGTTATAGACAAAAGCTGGAAGAAGGTTGAGGCCAGGCCATGAAAGACTTTGAATGTCTGAGTAAGGCAATGAGTCCATATAAGATGAGTTAGCAGGAAAATATGGGACCAGGTTTCAGTGGTAAAGTAATCTGGACAAGTGTCTATACATATGCTTTCAAGCCTCTAGACCCTTTAGTTATTTGAAGTCTCCTACGGAACCCATATGTAAACTAGCTGAAGCCATAGATATTCAGGGTGAAGCAGAAGTGACGGTCGAGAGGTCTCCCACCCTCCATCTCCCTTCCTTGGTGCATGTAGATGCTTTGGGGCAATATTAAAGCCCAGCAAAACATAGTTTAATACCTACCACTGTGGGCGGTCCCTTCACTAACATGACCTTTCCTGTTCTGATTCTAGAGCTAACCACATCCTGTCCTTCCTATGATACGGGTCTTATATATTAGGTCCTAGATATTTTCCTATATTTTAAATTAATGACAAAAATTATGTTACTTATTCTTGATATTTTAAAAGATACTGATTTTTAGGCCAGTTTTAGGTTCACAGCTTAATTAAGAGGAAGATAGAGAGACTTCCTATGTATTCCTTGCCATTCCACACGTGTGGCTTCCCCCATTTACTAACAGCTGTCCCCAGAGGAGTATGTTTGTTACCACCGATTACCCATGAACCTCTACTGACGTATCATAATCAACCAAAGCACAGAGTTTGCATTAGAGTTTTACTGACCTAAAAACATTCTGCGTTCATCCCTTTCCCCACTCCCTGGTAACCACTGACCTCTTTATTGTCTCCCAAGTTTTGCCTTTCCAGAATGTCATACAGTTGAAATCATATATAGTATGTAGCCTTTTCAGACTGACTTCTTCCCTACGCTTTTCATTAGAGCCGCTTACATTAAACTTTATTTTATGCTCACCCCAATTATATTAATACATTAACTTTCTTAAACACGAAACCTATATCACCTGGTCCCTGGCAAGAGGGTACATGTAGGAAGGTGACTAGAGACCAGTCATCTCTGCAGTGTCTATTAAGCATTATTTATCTGCTGCCCAATATACTAATTCACATTCAGTATGTGCAGCACACATGCCATCCTCGGCCCACAGACCGTCTATGATGGAGTTTTGAGAAGGAATTTTTTGGCTCTTACTAATGGCATGTAATTTGTTGCCTTCATTCTGAGAACTGCACTCTGGGAAAGCAGTTAAGACCTTGTAATGAGTGGCTGAATTACGCAGAACTGCTTGTCTTGCTGTCCTGTAAAGCCTTGTCGCCTCTGGATGGCGTTTGCTGTAAGAAGAGGGATTTCAGTGGGAGAATTGATCAAGAGAGACGGCCCCCCTGTAGCCAAAAGCTGCTTTGTTCCCCCCAAGTAGTTATCTTCTTGCCCTTTCAGATCGACACTTTCAGAGGCAAAACCCAAATGCCACCCACTGCGCAGTGCGTCCTCTCCGCCCTCTCCTGCTCCATGTCTCTCCTCGCGCCTTGCCCACTCGCTCTGCACGATGGGGTCAGTTTGCTCTCACCTTCCCACACTAGCTTCTCTGTTTCAAGCTTGTGTCCGGAACTGCCTCCTTCGTGCCATCTGGCAGCTGACATCTGCCACATCTTTCCAACTCAGGCCCCCACCTTTTCTTGGAGGTTTTCACAAGACGATGTTAACTTCCACTCAGACTTTTCCCAGGGCTTGATTGTGTACACAGAATTTTCCACACAGTCGAACAACGACTTCAGCACCGACTCTCACCTGGATTGCTGAAGTTAAATTGTGATTTTCCTGAGGGCACACTGGCCAGTGTCCTTTTATGTACTCAGTGCCAAGTTCAATGAACATCAGCTGAGTGAATATCACACTTTAGAGTGAATGGGGCTCGATGTTCTGTGTCTTATTAGGGAGAGAGGAAATGTAGCTTATCCTATAGTCCTTGATGAAAAGCAGTGAGGTGGGAGGGTCTTTGCACACTATGTGGATTTCTATGAATGCTTGTCCACTGCTCACTTACCTCACTCAGATGTAATGTGGTTTTGACGCTTGTCTCCCTTTGTCAAGGGAGGAAGGAGCCTTCAGTGTTGGTTTGGAACCTGACTCACAGTACATGATCAATAATTACTTTTCTCAATGGATTTTCAATATATTTCTAAGAACCCATACAGATATAGAAGACATATGGGCCCTCAGTAAAGTTTCCTTAAGACAAGATGCAACTTTTTTCCCACCCCCAAGGCTAATTTCAAATGAAAATCAATAAGTCTATGGGATTCTCCAGGCAAGAATACTGGAGTGGGTTGCCATGCCCTCCTCCGGGGGATGTTCCCAACCCAGGGATCCAACCCATGTCTGTTATGTCTCCTGCATTGGCAGATGGGTTCTTTACCACTAGCACCACCTGGGAAGCCCAAACACAGTGCAGTGGTGCTCACATACAGTCTGGGGTTGCTCAGCATCCTCCATAGACCCTGGGGGCAGGAAGGAGTGGACGTTGATGGAGAGAGCAAGGCTAGACATTATAACAGCTGTATTAGAGCTCTGGCTTTCCAGCTCCCACATAGGTGAGCCTGGCTAAGTCACTCATCTTAGAATCTCAGTTTTCCACCTGTGAAATGTGGACACTGACTCTCTAGGACCTTCCATCTCTGATAGTGCCTTCAGTTCAGTTCAGTTCAGTTCAGTCGCTCAGTCGTGTCCGACTCTTTGCGACCCCATGAATCGCAGCACGCCAGGCCTCCCTGTCCATCACCAGCTCCCGGAGTTCACTCAAACTCATGTCCATCAAGTCAGTGATGCCATCCAGCCATCTCATCCTCTGTCGTCCCCTTCCCCTCCTGCCCCAATCCCTCCCAACATCAGGGTCTTTTCCAGTGAGTCAGCTCTTCTCACAAGGTGGCCGAAGTATTGGAGTTTCAGCTTTTGGCATCAGTCTTTCCAATGAACACCCAGGACTGATCTCCTTTAGGGTTAGGGTTAGATTTCTTCTATTTTGTCTCAGGAACCAAAAAAAAAAAAAAAAAAGCCCCAATCTTTTGATGGGAACTACCGAGCAATTTTCAAATAGTAGAAGTCCAGTGTTGGCTCCCATTCATTTCTCAAGATGTCTGGGCAAAGATCAGCACAGATGATTCAAATGGAAAGCATGCCTCCAAAAGGAGTCCCTTAGTGCTGCTTGTCCTTGAGGTTCAATAAGTTCAGGCATTCAGAGGAGCAGGTGGGTTTCACAGTTCCCCGACACTGTGTTACTAAGCACTCACCCATGCAGAAGAAGCTGCCTTAAGAGGTGGAGTTGATATCCAGCAGCAGTCTTCTCACTATATAATGTAGGTATGTTGGAGATGTATTATGAAGTCAGAACTCACCCTAAATATAGCTAAAACCAGAGCATTGCAAAGGGCCTTACAATAGGGTATTACTTTGTATTTAATTACTGAGGGTGTAGAAGACTGGGGTAACAGAGGATAAGATGATTGGATGGGATCACCAACTCAATGGACATGAGTTTGAGCAAACTCCAAAGATAGTGAAGGACAGGGAAGCCTGGCGTGCTGCAGTTCATGGGGTCACAAAGAGTCAGACACCACTTAGCAACTGAACAACAACTGAGGATGTTAAGCTCTCTTTGCTGTAAAAAAAAAAAAAAGGGAACTCAACCCCAGTTAGATCAGATCACTGAAGAGCATTTTTAATGACATATACATACATGGAAATAGGCCTCTGGGTTTACTGGGAGCCAGGAAAACCTTAACCATTAGTCCACACAGCTCCTGGAATAGGAAGGTGGTCTGCATCCAACAGAGTGACTTAGATCTGCTCTAAGGACTATGGGAGCCAGGACACACTTGCCTTGATTTGTGCTTTATCGTCAATGCAACCCAGCTACTCCATCAGTTTCTGCTCCTCTTAGAGTCTATTCTTTGCATTCTATAAGCTGCATCATTTGTTCCATGTTATGTAATCTGGAAAGACATAATCTGATTATTGTGGCTAATTACCGTAATCCCTGGTTGGGTAGCTTGTGTTCTTCAAGTCATTCCATGGTTGCTTATTAGCCTATATTTTGGTAATTCTTAGGCTGTGGGCACTTTCTGATCTAGCACCTTTGGCCAGAAGCAGGTTCTAGCCTATAAATACCAGAGGGAACCCCCATCACTCAGTGAAGATAGTACAAGGGCATTTTTCTTTACAAAGGACTGTGTGATGGTGGGGCAGTTGTGTCTGCTTGACTGGGAATGTTCCTTCAGTGAAAAGAACACCTTGGAAGGAGCAGGATCACTGCTTTATTATTTGCATAGCTTATGAAAGTGGTATCAGGTGTGGCTCAGATGACTCTAGAGGAGAGAAATAGGGCAAAGGACCATGATGTATACAGGGAAACATCCTTTAAGGAAACTATTTGTTCTGATGGTCAGAGCACAATATAGATGGGGTGTGAGGTTATATCAGGTAGTGAGTTTACCATTGCCAGGCTTTGACTTTTGTCATTAGCACTGATTGGGCCTTTCTGTGCCAGGCACTGGCTAGGCTTGCTCCAAGTAAATATCTTATTTCTCTTCATCTGGCTATTAGTCGAGATCTGCCTTGATTCAGGTTCCCTGGAATTAGAAACTGACAAGGGATTTGGGTGCACATGGCGAACTGAAGGCATGCTCCTCGGGGCGGGGAGGACTTTCCAAAGGAATGAGGAGAGCAGATAGGGAAGAGGAGAGCTGGGCAACGTGTGATCTCAGGTGACATCAGGCGTCAGTCTGATTCAGGATACTTCACCCAGGAGAGTGGTTCCACACTGAAGTAAGAGGTCTAGGCTTCTTGACCCATGGATCAGTCAGTCATTGGATATAAGGGGTGAGGAATGGGATAACCTCTCAAGTGTCTCTAGGGAGTCAGCTCCCATCAGCCCAGGCCAGTTCTTTGAGTACCATTGTGTGTAAGCTGTTAGCTACATACCTTCAGGAGCTGCAAGCTGGGTGCTCCAGTCAGCAGGTTGAGTCTGGGGTGGGTGCCAGTAGAATCTATTCCAGATCTCCCCCTCAAGTCTGCTACAGGGGCTTGGCTGCAGGCAACAAAATCTCTGACTAGCATAGGTGAAGGAAGAACTGATTGGAAGCCAGAGAGGGCTGACTGATTTGACAAGTAGGAGCACTGGATTTGGACCATTGGTAGAAGCCAAGGCAGTCTTACAGGGCCAAGAGGATCATGTATTAGAAAACCCTCAGTGCAAGTAGGGTCTTTCAGCCATAACTGACATAACCAAGACAGTGCCATGTCTAGATAACCCTGCTGCTGCTGCTGCTAAGTCACTTCAATCGTGTCCAACTCTGTGCGACCCTATAGACGGCAGCCCACCAGGCTCCCCCATCCCTGGGATTCTCCAGGCAAGAACACTGGAGGGGGTTGCCATTTCCTTCTCCAATGCATGAAAGTGAAAAGTGCAAGTGAAGTCGCTCTGTCGTGCCCTGGACCACACCAGAACCACTGTGAGTAAAGCCCATTATCCCTCCAAAGCTGGGTCTCTGGTTAGAAGCATCTGTTGACCAAATCTCGGTCATATGTCCGTTACAAATGCCTGGAAATAAAGAGAGGGAAACTTTTTTTCTTGGATGGGAAGAAGGCACTTCATCTCATCCATAACTCATATCATGAGATATTCTTTAGAAATAGGAATAAGGGTTGGAGGCTGAACAGAAAACAGAAGGCATGTGCAAAACACCTCCTGAACAATGTGCAAAATGGATATTGTTATTCCCATTTTATAAGTATGAAGGTTGGCTCAGAGGTAACTTCATTCACTGACTTAGAGAAGTTAAGAACCTTCATTCATTTATTCATCAAATGTTTGTGGAGTGCTTACTATGTGTTAGGTACTTTTCTAGGGGCTAGTGTTTCAGCTGTGAGCAAAATTGGCAGGAATCTCTGCCCTCACGCAGTGTATATTTCTGTGTGGTAGGGACAGATCGAGGCAGAAAATAACAGATAAGTAAATCCTGCAGCACACCAGCTTGAGACAAATAATAGAAAGAAAATAAATCAGGGAAGGAGAGGGAAGAAGTGGCTGTATTATGAAGATTTTGCTATTTTAAGTTGGGTGGTCAAGGTAGGTCCCACTAAAACAGTGACATCTCATCACAGACCTGAAGGACATAAGGGGAGCATCTGGAGAGGCATGTGCTAGGCAGAGTGAACAGCGAGCGCAAGCTGCTATGAGGCACAGGTGCACCTGGGAAGCTCAAGAACCCGCATGGAGGCCAGTGCACTTGGGCCAGAGTGAGCAAAGGGAGAGAGTGGCCAGAGGAGGTACCTGGATCCCAGGGCTGGATCACAGGGGCCTTGGAGATCAGAAGGCACACGGAACAGAGGTTTGGCATGATCTGACTTACATTTCAAATAAATCACCCTGACTGCTGTTTCTAGAAGAGCTCGTGTGTGTCGGGGAAGAGTAGTGTTGGTTGAAGGATGGCAAAAGCAGATAAATATTAGGAAGACACTGCAATAAACTAGGTGAGTGATGATGGAGGATGAGATTAGGCTAGTAGCTGTAGAGATGCTGAGAATATAATCAGAGTTGGGCTATGTGGGAGGCTAAATACTGGCCCCTAAACATGTCTGGTCCCATTCCCTAAAGCCTTATGACAAACAGGATGTTACAGGTATAGTTAAAGATCTTGAGGTAAGGAGATTATTCTGGGTTATGTGATGAACCCAGTGTAATCAAAGAGTCTTTAAAGATGGATACAGCAGAATAAGAAAGAGAAAAGACTACATGAGGATGGAAGAGGAGATGGTCTGCTGCTGGCTCAGATGATGGAGGAAGGGGCCATGAAAGAAGGAATGGAATTGATGTCTAGAAGCTTATTTGAAAAGTCAAAGAAAAGATTTTCCTCTAGAGCTTATAGACAGAATGCATCCTTGCAGACATCTGACCTCCAGAGCTGTAAAATAAAAGAAATCGGGTTGTATTTTAAGCCACTCCCTTTGTGGTGAGTTGTTATAGCACCACCAGGAAACCAACATAGGCTCTATTATGAACTCAGAACCAACAGTGTTTAGTGATGGAGTGGATGAAAAATGGGAGAAAAAGAGAGTCAGGGATGCCTTTAAAAGTTTGTGATGGAGCCACTGAAAGGATGTCCTTTATAGTCATGGGGAACACCTGCTCTGTGACAATGAGACCAGGTCTATCTGGCCACACCCTGTCTACTCCTACCATGCCCAGGAGCTGAGCCAGGATGACGTTCACGGGAGATGCACCCAGCTAAGCTTGTCCGATGGGTTTCTCCGCTGCTGCCACCCTTCCCCTAGCTTCCCAGCAGTTTCACACTCTTGCAGCCTCTTTCTATCAGCACTTCCTCACTGTTCTCTGATGGCAGCAGGCAGCATAGAGCTGGATGAGATTAGACACATATATTTTATTTTAAGGCACAGCTGAGAAAACACTCAGGAAATAAAAGTTGTTTTGACGTAAACTGTATTATCTGGAGGCCTGCTGCTGGGGTTCTCAGGCTGTGGGAATGATTCCCTACACAGAACATCACCGAGACGGTCACTGACCACCGCTGCCCTTCTCTGACTGTCCTTACCCAGTGACAAGACTCCGACTACAGCAGTGAGAGGAGCGACAGGTTCCTCTGAATCTGGCCCTGCTAATCCCCTGCTGTCACGCTCTCGTTTTCAGCCTTGATTTCCTCATCTGTAAATGAAAGGCACTGGAGCCAATGTTTTCCATGAGGCCCCTTGAACCTGGTTCTCTGGTTCTCACCAGTATCAGTGGTGTGTCAGAGAGAAACTTGAACACAGCTTCAGCCAGCCATGGTTCTGTCTTGGGTCCTGAGGAGCAGGCACTGACCTGCTTCTCTCATCCTCTCTTCTCTGCCGTCCTATGGGGCTTTATTTTGACCCTGAAGCAATCATTTCTTAGGCTGTATTAGAGAGCTTATTTCTGTTGCAAATGGTCCATGAGCTCTATCTGTTCAACAGAGTCCAGGGCAGATGGCTACACTTCCTTTCCAGACTGGACATCAAATGCCAGGAACTCAGTGAGGGGCACCCTCCTTCTGGCTTGCGGCTCTGTGAGGCAGACACACAGAGCAGGTTCCGGCCACCTTCTGTCCGTGTTGCTTGCTGATGCTTTTGGTGAAAAAGCAAAGAAGGAAGTGTTTATACTGCTTAGGGAGTATGGCAGAAATCCTTTACCCTTTGGGAAAACGTTTCCATGAAAATAAAGCACAAACAAAGCACCTTACTGCTACATCCTAGGAGGATGGGCTAATCTGTTTTGTGAATGTACTCTCCATTTTCCTCCCTGGGTCAGGTTGATGAGTTGGAGCCTGCTGGGTCTCCATGACAGAAGATCTCATAAATTCTTCCATCCTCTCTCCTTTCTGGTTGTGGGGAACCTGATCTGTCTAATAGCACCAAAGACTGAGTTACTAGCACCGTGTATTGTGCAATGTATATTGTATAGACTAGTAAAGCTTGAATAAATAAGCAAATGGATTAAAAGTATACTATTCAGGGACTTCCCTGGCCATCCAGTGGTTAAGACTCTGTGCTTCCACTGCAGGGACCTCAGGTTCGATCCCTGGTTAAGGATCTAAGATCCCGCATACCATGGGTCATGGCAAAGAACAAAACAAAAAGAAAATGATTTAATTACTGCAGGACTTTATTAATGTGACATTACTCTTTTGGTTCTCATGGACTACATTTATAAGACAAAGACTCTGCCCACAGCTTTTATGATGGAAGGGAAATCTTGTGGTCATGTCATAGTCATTCACCATCTCCATCAAAGGGTCCCTCAAACCATCTCATACTGAACTATCATTATTTCCTGGTTTTCAAACTGTTCTTACTAATGTGTATCACTCAGTCCCCCAAATAGCTCTTGTGAACTAGATTTATTGTTATTTCCCTTGGACAACTAGGGAAACTGAGGCTCCTAGAAATCAAGTGGACCTGAAATCTTTAAATACCATCAAATGGGAAGGGCAGGCATTACCTTTCTTAAACCATCATCCCCAACAAAATGGAATTACACTGGCCTTTTTTATTTAGTAATAGTTAATTACTAAAATCAAAAGTTTGTCTCTGTCTTATTGGGTTCTGTCTTGTCCCCATCTTTTCACAGCTCTGTTGTCTTCTTTTCTCTCTCCCTCTCCTGAAGAATAAAACCAAATTACTCTCATTTTCACTGTAGATGTTTGCCCACTTCTTTGAAGCTGTCCTCAAAAGCACATTTTCTATACTAAGAGCTTATCAAGGTGTTTTTTTTTTTTTTTTGCCCTAGACAAAGGCAATTTTCTTCTTAAAAAGAATTCTTGTGAAAGTTGTTAAGATAATAAAGTTTATTGTCTCCAAAATTTCCTTCAGAGTGGCTGGAAGTTATTCTTTTAATGATAAAAATGTACTCCACTCACACCACATTTATACCCTACTGCCCTGGGGCTGTGCCATCCTGTGCTCACAACTTTTTGCTTCAATGTTAAATCAAAGTATACTCTTCCAAAATATTTAAAATGGTACGTCATCTGAGCAATGCACTTAAAAAAGATAATAAAGCTTCTATCCAGCTTTTTAGATAAAGAGATGGCAAGGGAAGAACCAATTCTGAGAATTACAAAAGCTTTTCAGGGAATAGGTCTCCAAAGATGTCATATTTCATCAGATAAAGGAAGACATCCAGGCGGCGTTTCAGGTAGAAGGAATCTGATGGACAAAAATAGAGAAACATAAGCAAACGTGGTGTGTCAGGGTCATAGAGAGGGGAAAGATGGGAGAAAGTGAGAGAGAATTCTGAAAGAATAGGCTGGTAAGACAAAGGACCAATGCTGGTGTTTTCTTAGAACTGACAGGAAGCCCAGTTAAGATGAGAGATGAGCAACTTTTATAGGCTAATATAAGGCAGCAGCGTTTGCTCATGCCAATACTGTTATTTGCATGTTCTTGTCATTGTTATTACCAGCAACCTGAGGTCAGCCATGAGTCCCAAAGAGGAATGATTTGATTCAGTGGCTGGTGGTTCTCAGTCCTCTTGTTATTCTTGGTCTTAGGAGTGCACTGTGGGTTGGGAAATGAGAAGCAGGACTTCTGTTTCTCTTAGGTCCCGCAGATTCATGCCCACAGTCCTGGGGGTAAACTGTTATGGTAGGTGATGCTTTGATAGAATGTTTTTCCATGGAATTTGTGAGCTGTGAAGATCTACTGTCATAAATCTTGTGAGCATGGCAAAGGAGTGTAGGAGGTGGCCTTCTCAGATACTGCTACTCTCTGCTTCATGTCATAATAAACTCTAAAATTCAAATTTCAAAGGAACATGTCTCTGGTGGGTGGGTGGGCTGATGGGTGGAGGGGTCGACTGAAGGCTGAGAAGGCAGCGGGTAGAGCTGTCAGCCCCAACTGAGAAGGGCTGCAGACCTCGTTGGGATTTATAAATGTCCAGAATGTCAGTTAGTTCCTCTTGACAAATGATCTATGAGCTGATTTTTCTGAAAGAAGAATAAAACTGAGTGGGAGGCCCCTAGGCAGTCTGTGAGTTGATTCTGGGGATTTGATTGGGTAATTTCTTCTTCACAGTTGGAAGAGAATGCCACTTGGCCATCAAGTGGGTGGGACCCCATGCAATGTGCTGATGCTGGTTTATTATTTATGATAATGTTTGGGGATGCAATAGACTTTGGTGCTCAGTAAACTCCTTCTTTCATTAAAAGTCTTAGGACCAGTCATCTATTTTGTGATGTTTTTATTTTCTTTATTTACATTTAGGTTTTTCTTAGTGTTTGATAAATTTTATCTTGAATATGTCAGCCTGTCTCAGTTGTCCAAAGAAAAACAAGGAGAAAGATTATGTTTACCTTGAGCTGAGAGGAAAAGAGGGAAAGTATTTCTCTCTCATCCTCTCTGCCTCCCCAGCCCTAGGAGATGGGGACTTAACTTGGTGGTGGCAACGGGAGTCAAAATAAAAGAACTCCAGGGAAAGGTGAAAGCTCAGAGCAAGCGCTGGGATGCTGGTGTTGTCCCAACTTCTTCACCTGCCAGACCTGTTTCCATGTATGTTCTTCTCTGGGGATAAAAATACAGATTACCAAATGGAAAATTCTTGTGTCTTTCGTATTTAAAACACTGATTCCATCTAGGGTAATTTTTTTTTTTTTTGAGAATTCCTTATGGCTGGAATCTATTGAGAAAAGGCACCCCATAGAGATCTGGGTAGGATCTTTGGCTTTGTACTGTTGCATGACTCTGAACACATAACAACTTCAGTTTCCTTCCTCATAATGATATGTATAAAACCCACCTCATGTGATGGTTGGAAAATTTAGGACAGTGTGTGTAAAGTGCCTATTCACTGAGTACATGGTGGATATATAAGCGGTATTAGCGTTTATTATTACTTTTAAAAGTTTCATGTAACTGAGCGACTTGACTTTCACTTTTCACTTTCATGCATCGGAGAAGGAAATGGCAACCTGCTCCAGTGTTCTTGCCTGGAGAATCCCAGGGATGGTGGAGCCTGGTGGGCTGCCGTCTATGGGGTCACACAGAGTCTGACACGACTGAAGCGACTTAGCAGCAGCAGCAGCAGCAGCAGCTGAGGTAGATCACCATGGAGGGCAAGATGAGAGGGAATTGGCATGTCCTCTCTGCCCTTTCTTTTGTCTTGAGAAACAGTGTGGAATGGGGAGACAGCACAGTATGGGGAGACAGGCGTTCGACTTCCTGTGTGACCTTGGGTAACTTGCGCATTCCCTCTTGTTTCTCCTGTTTCTTGAGCCATCAAATGGAGGGATCTTGTGAGAACCCAATGATACAAATACATCAACTGCCCAGGAGAGCACTTGCGCTCTCAGCTTAATAAATAGTAAGTTCATTCTTCTGTTCTTATCCACATCTGCCTGCCTTTCCACACCAACTGTTAGGTTGGCCAAAAATTTTATTTGAGTTTTTCCACAACATCTTATGGAAAACCCAATGGACTTTTTGGCCAACCCAATTTTTTCCTCAGGTGTTTTGACTGTACAAAAGGTTTATTTTCTAGGTTCAGAATCCTGACATGCATGTGTGCTCAGTTGCTGAGTCATGTCCGACTCTGTGACGATCCCACTGACTGTAGCCCGCTACGCTCCCAAGTCCCTGGATTCTCCAGGCAAGAATACCGGATAGGGTTGCTATTTCCTCCTCCAGGGGATCTTCCCAACTGAGGGATCAAACTGGTGTCTCCTGCATTGGTAGGCAGATTCTTTTACCACTGAGCCATCTGGGAAGCCAAAATCCTGACAGTTAAATGCAATGATTGTGCCTAGGTTCTTTATCTGTTTTTTTTTTTTTTAACCTTTTATTTGTTTCATTTTATGGCATTCCTTTCCATGAAATAAATGTTACTTGAGCACCTATTATATGCCAGAGATGATGGTACTTACCATGATTAATGTGACAGACAGTTCTTCTCTCAAAGAGTTCCCAGATTAAAATACATATTTCCACAGTCTGGAAATAATTTCATGATGAGACAGACTGTTCATGCTGGAAAAGAGGTGAAAGAATGTAAAGGGTCAAAATTGAGGCAGGTAGCACCTGAGCTGTGGCAGGATGGTGACGACTGGAGGAAGCTCAGTGGAGAGGTCAGTTGGGAATACTCCTAGAGCTGGGAAGACTTCCTCTAGATTGAGGGATTCCAGGTAGAGGGAACATCCTGAGAAAAGGCTCGGGTGCGGAAGTACATGAGACACATTTGGGGAATGGTGAAAGTTTGGTTTGGATGGAATATATGGTATATGAAGGGACATACTGGGGAATAAAGGTGAGGCATGATTGTTAATCATTTTAAATGACAGGATAATAATTTTGTACTCAGTTTGGTTTGTAATGAGGAAACACTGAGAGTTTTTCTGAGTGGGGCAAGAATGATACAGTAAGTTGTATCAGAAGTGATGTTTACATCTGAGTCTAGTAATGACCAGGTAATGGTATTTACCTGGGTCTTTGATGGTTGGTATGGCAGCATTAATTCTAAGTCAAGCAGATGTGTGAGGACACAGAGATGAAAAAGCCTCAGAAATCATTTGAAAACAGTTTAATCCAGACTGCTATGAATATAAGACACAACTTGGAGAATTGAGCAGATGGATTTAAAGTAAACACAATGAGATTCTAACAGTTCATATCAGTGATGCTAGTTTCTAGGTTAAAAAAGATCAGAGTACATGTAAGTCTATCAAATAAGGAACTTAAATAAGTTAACTTTGATTTCTGTTTCTTTGAAGTCAGTTTTTTTTGGAAGTTTCATGTACCATTAGAGTTTTTTTTTAATTGCAGTAAAATTCACATAACATAAAATTACCATTTAACTATCAAATGTATTTACGTGTTGTGCAACCATTGTCTATCTGGTTTCAGAACTTTTCCATCATCCCAAAAGGAAATCCATAATTATTAAGCATCACTCCCACTTCTCCTTCCCCCAGCCCCAGGCAAACCTAGATGGATGAATGGATAAACAAAATCTGGCCTAGCCAAACAGTGGAATAATTATTTAGCCCTAAAAAGAAACAAAAGATTGATCCATGTTACATCATGGATGATTACCCTTGAAAGCATTATGCTATAGAAGCTTTAAAATTTTGTGTTTTTTCAGTGTTAATAGAAATGACAAGTTGTATCACTTTTTATGGTGTGCAGCTGAAAATATCTGTGTAGGTCACAGCGATCACATTTTAATATAGTGACTTTTGAATAGAGCTCTGCTGATTCTCAAAGGTTTTTGATGTATTTCAGAGTTTCATGCCACTACTTTTTTTTTCCTTGTAAATGGGTCCATACATTTCTCAAGTTTGAAAAAGTCTGAGGGTTCTGCCAGGGATCACTTGCAGAGTGCCTCCTAGGAGGTACTCTGGAGCCTCCTGGAGTATCCTGCTCAATGGCTCAAGCTCAAGTGCTTCAAGGAGGCAGGCTAATAGCATCAAGACAGAAGCTGGCTGGATGTGTGATGATGGAGAAGTGGAAACCTCCTCTAAAGAGGGAAGCATCTAGCAATTCTGGATTTTTCATTGAAGCTTCTCAATTAGTCGATTTTAGCATCTCATTCAAAAAAATTGTAAAAAATACTGTGGGCAAAACAAACAAATCTGCAGGAGTCAATTAAAGAACTCTGCTAGGATACACATCATGTAGTGAGATAAATCTGCTTTTGAATTCCAATTCTACCTTTTTAGGTTCCCATGATTTTTGATATATTTCATAACCTTTCTGTGTTTCTTTCCTCAGCAGCAAAATGGGTCTAATGATGATTTCTCCCTAATAGACTTGTGATGTCCGTAAGTATTAATATTAATGCAGTGCTGGCAGAGTAAAAGGCGTTAATATTAGATGATATTATCAGCTGATTGTTAATAATGGCATCGCTTAGTCACTGTAGTCGTGTCTGACTCTGCGATCCTATGGACTGGAGCCCGCCAGGCTCCTCTGTCCATGGGATTCTCTAGGGAAGAATACTGGAGTGGGTTGACCATTTCCTTCTCTAGGGGATCTTGCCAACCCAGGGATTGAACCTGCGTCTCATGTCTTCCACATTGGCAGGCAGGTTCTTTACCACTAGAGCTACCTGGGAAGCCCAATAATGATATTAATGGCACAGATTCTAATAGGCTCTGCTTTCAGAGGTCTTGGAGTAAATTTGGGGAAGCTTGCTATATCACAAATGGTAATATAGCACCTTTTGTGTTGCATGTGACCTAGGGCTGTGTCTTTGAGACTTGTCACTCTGAACAGCTGTGTACTAGTTGTGACTAAGCGTCACTTAGTCTCTTTGTGGGGCTTCCCTTGTAGCTCAGCTGGTAAAGAATCTGCCTGCCATGCAGGAGACCTGGGTTTGATCCCTGAGTTGGGAAGATCCCCTGCAGGAGGGCATGGCAACCCACTCCAGTATTCTTGCCTGGAGAATCAGCATGGACCGAAGAGCCTAGTGGGCTACAATCCATAGGGTTGCAAAGAGTCAGACACTGAGTGACTAAGCACAACACACAGCCTCTTTGTAAATAGTTTTCTCACCTGTAAAATGGCAATGATATATAGTACCTTCCTCACAGCATTTTTATAGGAATGAAATGAAATATTATAGGATTAATATTTGTAAGGTGCTTTTGACAGTTCCCAGCACAGAGCAAGCAACACATAGGTATTTGTTGAATAATTAGAAATAAATAAATATAGGGCACAAGTTGATCCAACATAAGGTTCTCATTACTACTTTTTCCTCTGTGTGACTACTTCTCACTGAGGCATCGATTCAGCTTGATAGAGGCACCTTGCTTTAGCTGGTATTTTGAATAACATTTTAGAAGGTGCTAGCTCAAGTTATCTGTGTTGTGATTCAAGACGGAGCTGTGATCAACACTGACATTATCCAGCTCATCTGGAGACCTTTGAGAATGTCAGGCTTGTTCAGCAAGAAAATGTTTTGCAATTTACCTTCAGTTTCTGATTATTTCTGAGCTGGTTCTTCTGGTTATTTTAATTATTGACTAGTTTCAGACTAAGGTGCTAACGTTTCTAGGAGACAAACAAGTTTCCTTAATCAAATTTTGAGTGTTCTGTGGGGCAACAAGTTACAGTGTAAGAGGAAACACTGGACTGAAGCTAAAATGTAATATGACTTTGGGGAAATCATGTCTTTGTATTAATTTTCCAAAATGTAAAATTAAGGAATTAGGCTTCTGTGAGTGCTTTGGATACATTCCCTCAACTTCTTAGAAGCTAAACATTATATGTACATCTGATATATACCTGGGGGGAGTAGAATTGTGCTGGGTGATCTGAGATGGGCACCACCTTGCTCCACCTTGTGGGCCCAGCCTGTGACTCAGGGTGGCCCCAGAGGCATCTTGGAGAAACCCCAGGGCTCCCAGAAGCTCATTTGGAAAACTACTGGGTAAGATGATGCCTTAACTAGCAGACTCTGATTTCAGAATATATACATTTTTTTTCAAATAAGGTGAACCTATTTTTGCATAATAATTAAATGATAAATACATACATAAATAAATTTGCTTATATAATATTTTACCTAGAGTTGGGAAGTTTGCTATTTAAATGAACCCCATGGTAAAATGAAAAATTCTTTTGTAGTAGGAACAACTCCTGGATCTCTGATTTCTAGATTCTGTGCTTTCCTCGTCTCCTTAAAGTAGGGCACTGTAGGCTTGAAACACAATCATGAAAACTTAGGATGCTGGCTTTTTTGGTACAGTTTCTAGTTTTTGAGTTACTGGCATTTGTCATTCTTTCTACCTCTCTTCAAAACTGGGATCATCTGAAAGAAAAAAGAAAAGTTCCCGTTTAAAAAAAAAAAAAGGTTTCTGAAATTTCACAAAGTATGCTGGCATCACAGCATCCCATGAATATTTAATCGTCATCATCAAGACAGGAGGCTGGAGAAAAAAATCAGGTTGTGATATTTGGGAATAGCAGGTGTGGGAAGGAGGGTGTTGACACCCTCTGAAAACGGATATGGCATGTTGTGTGGCAGGTTCCCTTTGCAGTCTCCACGTCACCTGGGTGCTTTACGAAAACTCCAGGGAGAGGAAGCTTGTCCTCACTGGCCCCACACCCTGAATGTGGTGGGGGTCCTCTTTAGAGGCATGTATGGCCAGACTCCTTCCCTTCACAAGAGCCTTCAGGTTTTCTCTTCTGCGAACCTTCACCTCATGCAGGTGGCTCTGGCCCCTGTCCCTTGCATCTTTTTTTCTTATTATTGTTGCTAAGCAAGTACTTCTCCTGTGTTTAATCAGGCAGTGAAAGCATAGGAATCCAGCTAAGGATTTGGGATGTAGATGCTGAAATTCAAAGCTCGCCTAGGAGCTCTTGCATCCTACAGTCAGGAGCGAGACAGAAATTAAAGGGCTCTGGGTCACCTATGTACAAATTACCTGTCTTCTAACTTTATTACATCCTCCCCTCTGCCTACTATCCAGCTGTGTGTGTTTCACCACTGCTTCCTTGCAGCAGGAATGGATTCAGTCTCTAAGATCCTGTCCCTGAGTTTTTCATAGTCTGTTCCCTGTTGGAGTTTTCTGGGAGTAGATTGAGAAAGTGAAACACCCTACTTCTCAAGCTTTTATGTGCAGAACAGCTATCTGGGAGAACTTCCTAACATGGAGATTCCTGGGCCCACCCCAGGGGTTCTTATCTAGTAAATCAGGAATCAGTTCAGTTCAGTCGCTCAGTTGTGTCCAATTCTTTGTGACCCCATGAACTGCAGTACGCCAGGCCTCCCTGTCCATCACCAACTCCCAGAGTTTACTCAAACTCATGTCCATACTCCTGGAGTTTACTCAAACTCATGTCCATTGAGTCGGTGATGCCATCCAACCATCTCATCCTCTGTGGTCCCCTTCTCCTCCTGCCCTCAATCTTTCCCAGCATCAGGGTCTTTTCCAATGAGTCAGCTCTTCACATGAGGTGGCCAAAGTACTAGAGTTTCAGCTTTAGCATCATTTCTTCCAAATAAATCCCAGGGCTGATCTCCTTCAGAATGGACTGGTTGGATCTCCTTGCAGTCCAAGGGACTCTCAAGAGTCTTCTCCAACACCACAGTCCAAAAGCATCAATTCTTCGGTGCTTAGCTTTCTTCACAGTCCAACTCTCACATCCATACATGACTACTGGAAAGACCATAGCCTTGACAAGACGGACCTTTGTTGGCAAAGTAATATCTCTGCTTTTTAATATGCTATCTAGGTTGGTCATAACTTTGCTTCCAAGGAGTAAGTGTCTTTCAGTTTCATGGCTGCAGTCACCATCTGCAGTGATTTTGGAGCCCAGAAAAATAAAGTCTGACACTGTTTCCACTGTTTCCCCATCTATTTCCCATGAAGTGATGGGACCAGATGCCGTGATCTTCGTTTTCTGAATGTTGAGCTTTAAGCCAACTTTTTCACTCTCCTCTTTCACTTTCATCAAGAGGCTCTTTAGTTCCTCTTCACTTTCTGCCATAAGGGTGGTGTCATCTGCATATCTGAGGTTATTGATATTTCTCCTGGCAATCTTGATTCCAGCTTATGCTTCTTCCAGCCCAGCATTTCTCATGATGTACTCTGCATATAAGTTAAATAAGCAGGGTGACAATATACAACCTTGATGTACTCCTTTTTCTATTTAATATTCATTTTTAATGGCAAGTTCTCAGGCCAGTGGTACAGACTCTGCTCACACATGAGATGTTATCTTCACGGCTGTCTTTCCTGGCCCTGGCCCTAAAGGATGCCCTGTGCTGAAGGTCTGGCCTGAGACTTGGGTCACAAAGCCCACACTGTGGTTCTAGCTTTGGTTCAGATGTTACAGAAAATTGCTGATGTGCCACATCGCTCACATGGTAGGAGTGTGGCTGGGTCAGGGACCAAGTCAGATGAAAAGGCACATTCTTTCTCCTTCCCCATGGGACTTGGGGAGGCTATTTGAGGCTGTCTTGTTTGCCATCTGGACACAGCTCACAGGAACTCCTCAAATGTCATGACAATCACAGAACATGGTCCCTAAAACATAATAAATATGAAAATTAAGAACACCTTGGTCTACTGTTCAAACCTACTCAGTTACATGGTCTTACCCTTAGAGTCTACCATTCTCTTCATCATCACACATTCCAGCAGAGCAGAGTGACTAGACTGTTCAAGTGACTGTGCTTGGGGGGGAAGGGTCGGTCAGTCCAAACCGAGTCACTGGGGAATGGGAGCTGCCTTGCCCAAGGTCCCTCCTCAGATACTCACCCCAACATACTTTTGTCCCTCAGAAATGTGTTCCCTCTTTGAATCAGAATTCCATAGCAGTTTCTTCCCTGGATCACTCCCTATATGTCAGAACTCAAATTTCTGAATTGAATTCTTTTGCTGCTTTCATTATTTTTCACTAACTTAGGTTCTGGAAGGTAATCTTCCTCTGCAAATCAGTCTGAAAGTCCTGACACTGGTATGGAGGTGATAACAGTTTGATACTTAGAACCACAGAAGGCCAGCCCTCGAAGGGACTTTACTCTGAGTGTGTCCAAGCTGCCTCAGGTGGTTGACCAGGAAGCCAAAGGCCAGAGAGAAACTTTCCCAAAGATGCACTTGCCTAAGAACACCCAGAGAGCTAGTGAACTAAGACCCAGAAGTAATTCTCTGTGCCCACACAGACGTATAATCCCGTTCATCCTAACTAGTGCTCTTCCTATTTTCCTTCAAGTCTCAATGTTTCAAAAGTTTGTCTCTGTTTGCACTGTAGTTTATCACACACTCTTTATTGACATGTTTAAATTTTGTCAAGCTTTGCCTCTTCCTTAGATTTCTTTCCCACTGAGACATGTGAAATGACTGAGGCTCTCAGAAGAATTTGGAATAGAAGAGAGCCAAGGTGATCATTTCATCTTGTTGCAGTTTTAGATACCAGGGTCATCTTTCATTTAATTTGGCCAATATAAATTGAGCATCAGAATCTGCAAGTCTCTGCATTGGGTGTGGGAGTATGTTATCTGTGTGATGGAATAACAGGTTTGTTTGTTTGATTTTCTTTGCAGATCTCAAATATATAGAATGAGGAAGATATCTGAAAGAGAATTAATGCCAAAAGCAGCCTGGGAAACTGACTCACAGTGTGAACTTGAGTCAGTCTATTCTCTAACCTGGGGCACTTTGTTTCACTGATGCCGGAAGGTGGGTTGTGATAGCTGCCTGGGTTCTGCTCTGAGATCCTGCCCAGCTCTATGATGTTGGGTGGTGTCTGGATGGTTTCTGCTCCAAGTTCAGTTCAGTTCAGTTCAGTTCAGTCGCTCAGTCATGTACAACTCTTTGTGACCCCATGAATCGCAGCACGCCAGGCCTCCCTGTCCATCACCAACTCCCGGAGTTCACCCAGACTCACGTCCATCGAGTCAGTGATGCCATCCAGGCATCTCATCCTCTGTCGTCCCCTTCTCCTCCTGCCCCCAATCCCTCCCAGCATCAGGGTCTTTTCCAATGAGTCAACTCTTCGCATGAGGTGGCCAAAGTACTGGAGTTTCAGCTTTAGCACCATTCCTTCCAAAGCAATCCCAGGGCTGATCTCCTTCAGAATGGACTGGTTGGATCTCCTTGCAGTCCAAGGGACTCTCAAGAGTCTACTCCAACACCACAGTCCAAAAGCATCAATTCTTCGGCGCACAGCTTTCTTCACAGTCCAACTCACATGTCCATACATGACCCCCGGAAAAACCATAGCCTTGACTAGATCGACCTTTGTTGGCAAAGTAATACCTCTGCTTTTCAATATGCTATCTAGGTTGGTCATAACTTTGCTTCCAAGGAGTAAGCGTCTTTTAATTTCATGGCTGCAGTCACCATCTGCAGTGATTTTGGAGCCCAGAAAAATAAAGTCTGACACTGTTTCCACTGTTTCCCCATCTATTTCCCATGAAGTGATGGGACCAGATGCCATGATCTTCATTTTCTGAACGTTGAGTTTTAAACCAACTTTTTCACTCTCCTCTTTCACTTTCATCAAGAGGCTTTTGAGTTCCTCTTCACTTTCTGCCATAAGGGTGGTGTCATCTGCATATCTGAGGTTATTGATATTTCTCCCTGCAATCTTGATTCCAGCTTGTGCTTCTTCCAGCCCAGCATTTCTCGTGATGTACTCTGCATATAAGTTAAATAAGCAGGGTGACAATATACAACCTTGAGTACTCCTTTTCCTATTTGGAACCAGTCTGTTGTTCTATGTCCAGTTCTAACTGTTGCTTCCTGACCTGCATATAGGATTCTCAAGAGGCAGGTCAGGTGGTCTGGGATTCCCATCTGTTTCAGAATTTTCCACAGTTTATAGTGATCCACATAGTCAAAGGCTTTGGCATAGTCAATAAAGCAGAAATAGATGTTTTTCTGGAACTCTCTTGCTTTTTCAATGATCCAGCGGATGTTGGCAATTTGATTTCTGGTTCCTCTGCTATTTCTAAAACCAGCTTGAATATCAGGAAGTTCACAGTTCACGTATTGCTGAAGCCTGGCTTGGAGGATTTTGAGCATTACTTTACTAGCGTGTGAGATGAGTGCAATTGTGCAGTAGTTTGAGCATGCTTTGGCATTGCCTTTCTTTGGGATTGGAATGAAAACTGACCTGTTCCAGTCCTGTGGCCACTGCTGAGTTTTCCAAATTTGCTGGCATATTGAGTGCAGCACTTTCACAGCATCATCTTTCAGGATTTGAAATAGCTCAACTGGAATTCCATCACTTCCACTAGCTTTGTTCATAGTAATGCTTTCTAAGGCCCATTTGACTTCACATTCCAGGATGTCTGGCTCTAGGTGAGTGATCACACCATCATGATTATCTTGGTGTTGAAGATCTTTTTTGTACAGTTCTTCTGTGTATTCTTGCCACTTCTTCTTAATATCTTCTGCCGCTGTTAGGTCCATACCATTTCTGTCCTTTATTGAGCCCATCTTTGCATGAAATGTTCCCTTGGTATCTCTAATTTTCTTTAAGAGATCTCTAGTCTTTCCTATTCTGTTGTTTTCCTCTATTTCTTTACACTGATTGCTATGGAAGGCTTTCTTATCTCTTCTTGCTATTCCTTGGAACTCTGCATTCAGATGCTTATATCTTTCCTGTTCTCCTTTGCTTTTTGCTTCTCTTCTTTTCACAGCTATTTGTAAGGCCTTCCCAGAGAGCCATTTTGCTTTTTTGCATTTCTTTTCCATGGGGAAGGTCTTGATCCCTGTCTCCTGTATAGTGTCATCAACCTCCATCCATAGTTCATCAGGCACTCTATCTATCAGATCTAGTCCCTTAATCTATTTCTCACTTCCACTGTATAATCATAAGGGATTTGATTTAGGTCATACCATAAGAGACTGGTTCCAAGTAGGAAAAGGAGTACGTCAAGGCTGTATATTGTCACCCTGCTTATTTAACTTATATGCAGAGTACATGATGAGAAATGCTGGGCTGGAAGAAGCACAACCTGGAATTAAGATTGCCAGGAGAAATATCAATAACCTCAGATATGTAGATGACACCACCCTTATGGCAGAAAGTGAAGAGGAACTTAAAAGCCTCTTGATGAAAGTGAAAGAGGAGTGTGAAAAAGTTGGCTTAAAGCTCAACATTCAGAAAACGAAGATCATGGCATCTGGTCCCATCACTTCATGGGAAATAGATGGGGAAACAGTGGAAACAGTGTCAGACTTTATTTTTTTGGGCTCCAAAATCACTGCAGATGGTGACTGCAGCCATGAAACTGAAAGACACTTACTCCTTGGAAGCAAAGTTATGACCAACCTAGATAGCATATTAAAAAGCAGAGATATTACTTTGCCAACAAAGGTCCGTCTTGTCAAGGCTATGGTCTTTCCAGTAGTCATGTATGGATGTGAGAGTTGGACTGTGAAGAAAGCTGAGCACCGAAGAATTGATGCTTTTGGACTGTGGTGTTGGAGAAGACTCTTGAGAGTCCCTTGGACTGCAAGGAGATCCAACCAGTCCATTCTGAAGGAGATCAGCCCTGGGATTTCTTTGGAAGGAATGGTGCTAAAGCTGAAACTCCAGTACTTTGGCCACCTCATGCGAAGAGTTGACTCATTGGAAAAGACCCTGATGCTGGGAGGGATTGGGGGCAGGAGGAGAAGGGGACGACAGAGGATGAGATGCCTGGATGGCATCGCTGAGTCGATGGACGTGAGTCTGGGTGAACTCAGGGAGTTGGTGACGGACAGGGAGGCCTGGCGTGCTGCAATTCATGGGGTCGCAGAGTTGTACACGACTGAGCGACTGAACTGAACTGAACTGAATGGTCTGGTGGCTTTCCCTACTTTCTTCATTTTAAGTCTGAATTTGGCAATAAGAAGTTCATGATCGGAGCCACAGTCAGCTCCTGGTCTTGTTTTTGTTGACTGTATAGAGCTTCTCCATCTTTGGCCGCAAAGAATGTAATCAATCTGAATTCGGTGTTGACCATCTGGTGATGTCCATGTATAGAATCTTCTCTGGTGTTTTTGGAAGAGGGTGTTTGCTATGACCAGTGCATTTTCTTAGCAAAACTCCATTAGTCTTTGCCCTGCTTCATTCCATATTCCAAGGCCAAATTTGCCTGTTACTCCAGGTGTTTCTTGACTTCCTACTTTTGCATTCCAGTCCCCTATAATGAAAAGGACATCTCTTTTGGGTGTTAGCTCTAAAAGGTCTTGTAGGTCTTCATAGAACCATTCAACTTCAGCTTCTTCAGCATTACTGGTTGGGGCATAGACTTGGATTACTGTGATTTTGAATGGTTTGCTTTGGAAACGAACAGAGATCATTCTGTTGTTTTTGAGATTGTATCCAAGTACTGCATTTCAGACTCTGTTGTTGACCATGATGGCTACTCCATTTCTTCTAAGGGATTCCTGCCCTCAGTAGTAGATATAATGGTCATCTGAGTTAAATTCACCCATTCCAGTCCATTTTAGTTCGCTGATTCCTAGCATGTCAACGTTCACTCTTGCCATCTCTTGTTTGACCATTTCCAATTTGCCTTGATTCATGGACCTGACATTCCAGGTTCCTATGCAGTATTGCTCTTTATAGCATCAGACCTTGCTTCTATCGCCAGTCACATCCACAACTGGGTATTGTTTTTGCTTTGGCTCCATCCCTTCATTCTTTCTGGAGTTATTTCTCCACTAATCTCCAGTAGCATATTGGGCACGTACTGATCTGGGGAGTTCCTCTTTCAGTACCCAATCATTTTGCCTTTTCATACTGTTCATGGGGTTCTCAAGGCAAGAATACTGAAGTAGTTTGCCATTCCCTTCTCCAGTGGACTACATTCTGTCTGACCTCTCCACCATGACCCTCCTATCTTGGGTGGCTCCAAGGGCATGGCTTAGTTTCATTGAGTTAGCGCGGGCGGCTGTGACCGGCACACGTAGTGCGGCCGAGTGGAGCTACCCCACCTCCGAGGTCGGGGCAGAAGCCAGGAGGACCCCATGCCTGAGGGGTGGCAGCCAAGAGGAGTTACCCAACATCCAAGGTCAGGGGCAGCGGCTGAGAGTGCCAGGCTGCGACGGCGCAGGAAGGGTCCAGAAGAGCTACCCTGCCTCCGAGGTCGGGGGCGGCAGCTGAGAGTGCCAGGCTGTGGCAGCACAGGAGCAGCCCAGAGGAGCTACCCCATGTCCGAGGCTCGTGGTGGTGGCCAGGAAGTGCTACCCTACACCCGAGACCAGGGGTGGCGGCCGGGAGGAGCTACCCCACCTTCAAGGAGCAGTGGCTGCGCGGGTACAGGAGGGCTGAGAGGAGTTATTCCACATTCAAGGTCAGGAGGGGTGGCGGTGAGGAGATACCCCTCGTCCAAGGTAAGGAGCAGCGGCTGTGCTTTGCTTGAGCAGCCGTGAAGAGATACCCCACGTCCAAGGTAAGAGAAACCCAAGTAAGATGGTAGGTGTTGCAAGAGGGCATCAGAGGGCAGACACACTGAAACCATAATCACAGAAAACTAGTTCTACTCCAAGGCAACCTGCATTTCCACCTGAAAGCAGGGAGGATACCAGTGCTTAGCAGGAATGGTGAGCCACTCCTTGGCCTGAGTCAGGCTCAGGAGGCTCTCAAGAAGGAAGATATTGATAGGGGTGGGGCCTGTGGCAAGTTTCATGTCATTGTCCTTTCTTAGGTTGTATATGTATAAGGAAGGGCGTTCCACAGCTAGACTGTGCATTGGGGCGGTCCCTTCACAGCCATCCCTATCTGGCATAGCTGTGCCATTGTCTCCCTCTTCCTAAGGCTTCTTAGTTCTCTTGCTTTGGGGTAGTGGGTGTAGAAGAGGAGGGGCAGGAATGCTGACATAGTTTGAGATCCCAGTGCAAGGTGAAAATTCAGGCCCTTCATTCAAAAATTATTGTGTTGTTCAGTCATTCAGTCATTTCCAACTCATTGTGACCCTATGGACTGTAGCATGCCAGGCTTCCCCATCCTTCACTATCTCCCAGAGTTTGTTCAAATTTATGTCCACTGAGTCAGATGCTATCTAACCATCTCATCCTTTACTACCTTCTTCTCCTCCTGCCCTCAGTCTTTCCCAGCATCAGAGTCTTTCCCAATGAGTTGACTCTTCACATTGGGTGACCAAAGTATTGGAGCTTCAGCTATCAGTCCTTCCAATGAATAGTCAGGGTTGATTTCTTTTATGATTGACTTGTTTGATCTCCTTGCAGTTCAAGGGACTCTCAAGAGTCTTCTCCAATACCATAGTTCAAAAGCATCAGTTCTTCAGTGCTCAGCCTTCTTTATGGTCAGACTCTCAGATCCATACATAACTACTGAAAAAACGATAGCTTTAACTATATGGACCTTTGTCAGCAAAGTGATGTCTTTGCTTTTTAATATGCTGTCTAGGTTTGTCATAGCTTTTCTTTCAAGGGGCAAGCGTCTTTTAATTTCATGGCCACAGTCACCTCCACATTGATTCTGGAGCCCAAGAAAATAAAATCTGCCACTGTTTCCATTTTTTCCCCATCAATATGCTGTGAAGTGATGGAACTGGGTGCCACAATCTTAGTTTTTTGAATGTTGAGTTTCAAGCCAGCTTTTTCATGCTCGTCTTTCACTTTCATCAACAGGCTCTTTAGTTTCTCTTCACTTTCTGCCATTACAGTGATATCATCTACATATCTGAGGTTGTTGGTATTTCTCTCAGCAATCTTGATTCCAGCCTGTGATTCATCGAGCCCAGCATTTCTCATGATGTGCTCTGCACATAAGTTAAATAAGCAAGGTGACAATATACTGCCTTGTCTTATTCCTTTCCCAATTTTGAACCAGTCATTTGTTCTTGTAAAGTTCTGTTGCTTGTTGACTTGCATACAGGTTTCTCAGGAGACAGGTACAGTGGTCTGGAATTATCAAGATTCTCAAAATGGTGGCAGCAGAGCAAAACCATGCGTGGGCCCTTCTGTATGCCAGGGCATGTGCCACTTTCAGATTTCAGTCCTGTGAGTCTGCTCTGGGTGGTGGTGGCTCAAGGCGTGGAGTGGGGATCTGAGGTAGAGAGGGAAGGGACTCCACTCAGCCAATAGACACCAGACCGCTGCCTCCAACCCAAGCCAAAAACCAGAAGTCTTCCCAAGCTGCACTAAATGTGGAAGATAGCACAAGGATGACTACAGCTTGGGGCCCTGAGAGTTTCAAGCAATTGCTTTTAGATTCTGTGGCAAATGTTATTTTGCCTAAGAGACGCAGGCCCAGATAGCAAAGGTGATTGGTAGAAGGTCACACTACTTGTTGGTGACAAATGGGATCTAAATCTCAGACCTTCCAGCTTCCATGTTCTTTCTCAGCCTGAAGCTGAGTAACAGCACAATTGTGCCCTCTCATTGTGGATTAAATGGGAACTTGGGAATAAGAGTGAGGTGCAGGAAGGAAAAGGGATAAAGGATAATTGAATGGAAGAAACAAAACAGTTTAGAAAGCTGAAGCAATTTGTCTGAGTCCACTGGATGCACAACATACAACAAAGCAGACAAATGTGTGTTCAGCAAAACAAAACTGGAAGAAGATGATATTTTCCCATAAAATATGCCTATTTCCGACCAGACTTGAGGTCATCTGATAAAGGACAGATTGTCCAGAGTAAATAGAGAGAGGAAAAAAGATGCTTTGGGCTGAGTTTAGTTCCATGTCAAAATCACAGAGGAGCTTATTGCTTCTTTCTCCTGCTTGTCATCTCTCAGGCATCAAGACCTCATGGAACCAGGAAAGGAGATAGTAGATCATATATTCATGCATTTGTTCATTCTTCCATCTATCAGGCATCTTTTGGGCACCTCTGTTGTCTTACTGGGTGGTACCTCTAGCTCCTCTATTATACTAAATCCAGAAAAGAATGTTTAAAACATCACCCCTACCTTTACAGAAAGTAGACAACTACTATCATGAGAGGAAACTAGCCACAATTAAGAATAATACTAGTGATGCCTGCTGTGTGTTATTGGAACTCCAGAGAAGGAGAAATTCATTGTAATATATTCATTGTACTTCTGGTTGATAATTGGCCTGCTGGTTCCTATTTGCTTCAGCAACTGCCGCCTGGATCTATTCATCATTGCTGTGTTCCTCTTTCCCAAAAGGCTCCTGGGGAGAGCGCATAGCTGGGGAGTGGGGATGTGGGATTCTTATAGACAGAATCTATTTTTTACCCTAGTGATGCATGGCTATATACCAATCCTTCTCTGCACCAGGGTGTGTGTGTTGGGGGCGGGGCGGGGGGGGAACCTTGAGTGGAGGTGGTTCTGGTTCAGATATAGTGAAGATCCATGCCACCTCATGTTTTCTCGTGCCCGTCTGCTGCCTCCAGCATGTATGAAAGAGAACAGCCCTGCAGAGGCCAGGATGAGGGCCAGCTGTGTGTACATGGGGTGTTTCTCTGTCTCCATCTGAAAAACGGCAGGAAGGGAGGAGGTCTAATAAACTAGTGTTCCCTTACCCAAACAAGAAACAACCTACATTCCCTCCCAGGGAGCACAGGATTGAAATAGAGGAGGAAGGGAAATCAGTCATAAAGGCTGTTGCAGAAGAGGGAGAAGGGTTGGCGCGCCTAAGTGCCTACCCAGTACACGTTTTCTGTGATTCTCTGCAGCTCGACTGGTGATTCTATTCTCATCCACCGGGAGATCTGTACATAGCTTGTGATATAACTGGAAACAGTAGACATGAGGCAAATCCCGCGTCATCATATGTCCCATCATAATAGCACTGCCCATTCAGGCCTAAATGTTGGCATTTACAGGGCTGGCATCACCTCCAGAATTTCACCCAGGGATGGGAGTAAGATCTGTATTATAATTCCCATTGCACAGAAGAGGAAACCAAGGCTTGGGAAAGACTAGGACACGACTGAGCAACTTCACTTTCACTTTTCACTTTCATGCATTGGAGAAGGAAATGGCAACCCACTCCAGTGTTCTTGCCTGGAGAATCCCAGGGATGGGGGAGCCTGGTGGGCTGCTGTCTATGGGGTCGCACAGAGTCTGACATGACTGAAGTGACTTAGTAGCAGCAGCAGCAGCAGCAGCAAGCTACTTGCAGATGAGTGGCACTCCCCATGAGTGGCAGACGAGGAACCAGAGCCTGTGTTTTCTGTGATGTTCTTTCTTCTGCTCATGTTTTTTTCTGGATGGATTGCTTCCTGCTCAGTTCCTACTGGGTGGATTGTGATGGGAGTGTAGCAGGAGCTGGGAGGAGGGTTCGGCAGCCCCTGGAAGCCCAGTGATCATTAGATGGCTGCCACATGGACCCGTGGTGTCTTTTCACAGTCTCTTGCCCTTTAAACTAACTCGATACAGCAGTAACTTCAATAGCAATACATCGATTGGTCCCACTCTTAAATGACCGGGCTGGGATTCAGCATCTTTATGCTCCTTCTCTATTTTTGCCCTCATCCTGAGCCATCATAAAGACACTTGGAGCCAAGTGGGAACAGTATTTGTCTCGCAATTACTTCTAATTGCCCTGTAGTTTTGTGGCGTGTAAGTGGTGTGACCTACATACCAGTTATGTGAAACGCTTTTCATCCTGGAGTCTATATTAAGGAGGACATAAATCAGTGAGGTCAGGGAACGGTGGCTAAGTCCATCTCACAGTTAACATTTATATCCAGCTCCACCATCGGCACTTATTGAAATTCCAGCTCTTCTTTACAACCCCTAGAGCTAAAGCTGCCTCTTCCTCTATGAAGCGTCCAGAGATTGCTCTTTCCTGTGGCTTCCCACAGCTCTTGTTCTCATCTCAGGTGCTCATCATTTTCTGTATATTTCATTTTCCTGAACTCCTTATGCCAGAGACTATGTCTAGTGCATTTTCCTATCCTTGTCTGCTCTGAGAACTGACAATGGCCAATGTCCTTGCTCAGTTAACTACTTGTTGAATGAAAGCATAAACTGATTACATCACAGGCATTGTATGTGTGGTGCATAGTTGCTCAGTTGTGTCTGACTCTTAGCGACCTCATGGATTGTAGCCCATCAGGCTCCTCTCTCTGTCCATGGGATTTTCCAGGCAAGAATACTGGAGTGAGTTGCCATTTCCTCCTCCACAGGATCTTTCCAACCCAGGGATTGAACCCACGTCTCCTGTGTCTCCTGCCCTGGCAGGTGGATTCCTTATCACTGAACCACATGGGAAGCCATAGACATTGTGGAGACTTGTAAAAAATCATGTGGACCCATGATTCTCTTCACAGCTCATATTTTACTTTACACTGACTCTCTAAGTAGTAAACTCTTATTTGGGTTTCAAGATCATTGTGTCTGACTCTTGCAACCCCATGGACTGTAGCTCGCCAGGCTCCTCAGTCCATGGGATTTCCCAGGCAAGAATACTGGAGTGGATTGCCATTTCCTTCTCCAGGGGATCTTCTTGACCAGGGATCAAACCTGGCTCTCCTACATTACAAGCAGATTCTTTACCAACTGAGCTACCAGTGAAGTGAAAGTCACTTAGTCGTGTCCAACTCTGTGACGCCATAGACTGTAGCCTGGTAGTTTCCCTGTCCATGGAATTCTCCAGGCCAGAATACTGGAGTGGATTGCCATTTCCTCCTCCAGGGGATTTTCCCAACCCAGGGATCGAACCCAGGTCTCCTGCATTACAGGCTGATTCTTTACCATCTGAGTCACCAGGGAAGACCAAGCTACCAAGGAATCCCTCAGATCAATACATTAATATTCAATTACATTTTCTAGCAAGTGTTGCCATGTTAAGTCTTATCCTATATTCATTTTGATAGGCTGCCTTGCAAATTGCATCTGCATCTTGGAAAGAGGAATGATATCCCCAGTTTATAGAAATATCAGCTTAGAATAGTTAATATATGGCTTTCCACAGGTTGCAAAGCCATTAAATGGCAGAACAGGATTCATTAAATAGATAATTCTTTTTTATAAGAGAAATGTTTGTTTTGGGCTTCCCAGATGGGGCTAGTGGTAAAGAACCCAATTGCCAATGCAGGAGACCTGAATGACATGGATTGGATCTCTGAGTCAGGAAGATCCTCTGGAGGAGGGCATGACAACCCACTCCGGTATTCTTGCCTGGAGAATCCCATGGACAGAGGAGTCTAGTGGACAACAGTGCATGGGGTTGCAAAGAATTAGAAATGACTGAAGTGACTTAGCATGCACGCACATTTGTTTTGAAGAGAAATGTTTTCATTTATTGAATCAAATGAGAGCAGCATCAGCTAAGTATTTTCATAAATCCAATAAAAACTTAAAGCAAATCTATATGTTGATCCTCTCTTTACTATCACTGAGTGTTAGTCACTCAGTTGTGTCCAACTCTTTGGGATCCCTATGGACTGTAGCCTGCCAGGCTCCTCTGTCCATAGGATTTCCCAGGCAAGAATACTGGAGTGGGTTGCCATTCTCTTTCCCAGGGGATATTCCTGACCCAGGGATTGAACCTGGATCTCCTGCATTGCAGGCAGATTCTCTACTATTTGAGCCACCAGGGAAGCCCATTGCCTATCATTAGGCCTTCTTTATATATTTATTTTTAAATTTATTTTTAAGTGGAGGATAATTGCTTTACAATGTTGTGTTGGTTTCTGCTGTACAACAGCATGATTCAGCCATAAGTATATATATCCTCCATCTTGAACCTCTTTCCCACCCCCATCCCACCCCTCTAGCTAACTATATACTAACTGATCATTCAATAAGTATTTATTAAGTGCTTGCCACATGTTGGGCATTGTGGAGAATCTATAGGAAAATAAAATGTGGTCCTTGCTCTTAAGGAACTCACAGTCTAGTAAAAGGGACATCCACTTAAAAGGAAAACAGTGTCATGTGGCAAGTACTGTACCAGGAATACTGACTAAACAGTTTGTGTTTGTTCTCATAGACATACTGCTCTTCATGCCTCTCCTCTCCTGAGCTGAAAGTGATGATGCTCAAAATCATAAATATCCAAAAAATCAATCCATTAATAAATAATGTTTATTTATTAACATTAATAAAAGAAGCGTAGTCTTCAAGGTTAAGCTTTCTTATTGTACAGATGCTGGGGAGGAGTGGATGGCAGGCTGCTTCTGTCCATCCCATCAGAGAGTTGAATCAAAGAGGGAGTAGGCAGAAAAATTCAGGACTTCTTGAGACAGAGGACAGAAGAGAGAGGTGTGTCATTGTAGAACAGGAAAGGCCCCTCCCACAAACCTAGTTCCCCGTCTCTGACAGGTGGAGTTCCTCCTTGTAAACATCCCCAGTCTTTTCATTTGACCCTTTGTTGAAGGTTGATCACATCAGCCTCAGCCCTGTCGGTGAGCAAGACTTTTTCAGCTTGAGTGGGGTGAGAGCACAAGAACACCCTCTTGTTTGACTTCCTCTGAGCCAACCACAGCTCCACTGGCCGCTTTCTGTGGTCTGGCCCCCTTCGTCCAGGGAGAAAGCATCCTTGAGTACCAGCAAGAGTCTAGCCAGGTAAGGCCAGCTGGCTTTTCACTGGTTCCACAAAGAGATGGGGCTTCTCTCTATGAACTGATTTATCTTGTCCCCAACTTGTGTCTCAGGTCCCCTCTACCCTTGCCTTGTACTTCCATCTAGACTCATATTCTCTGTGACCCAATGAAAAAAATGTTCCATTTTTCCTTACTGCTCAGGGTTGATGATATTTGTAGACCAGCATTTTTCAGCCTATAAAATCCCCTGACGTACTTATCTCTCTATTGATTTTGATCTTAACTGCACTGTAAGAATGGTGGGATAGGAGTAATTTTCTCTATTCAGTGGCTTAGGAACTGAGGCTTAGTGAATTGAAGTGATTTGTTCAAGTTTGATCTGCAGACTGAGGCCAAGATTAGATCTGATGCCTCCTTTTCTCTCCCTCTACTGCAGGCCCCCCACCCCCCAGCCCAGGCAGGTCACACCTTATCTCAAAAAGCCAAGAGAAGTGAATGTGTTTCCTAAGCTGTCAAATGGCCAAGAAAAGGTGCTCCTTTTTTGCAGGGAGATTGGGAGGGATATTTTCAATTCATCTGAGAGACAGATTTCATAGTGATATCTAGGCTTCATCAAACTATTTTTAGAGGACGAATGAGAATTTGTACATAAAGGGGCCTTGTTAACTGAACACTGATATGCAAATGGGAGGAGATGACTACATGGAGCCTGACACGTGCTCTGGCTTTCATTTAGGGCTGAATGACACTTTGTTAATGTCAACAGCCGTGTTATAAGGCACTGATCACAATGGCCCTGGGGAAATATTTTAGCTTTTCTGTCTGACTGTGGTATGTGGAAAACCAAATCTCAATGGGAGGAGGGAACACTCCCAAATGCATTCAAATTGACTCCTGCAATTTCTTCTCTTATGACAGCTATCATTATATCTCATTGTTCTACAGTTTTAAGAAAATCTCATCTTCAGTGATTATGTAGTTTACTTTTTTAAGATGCTAATTTTGGCTATCATTTTCCTCTTCATGCTCTGAAGGTTATATCATTCTTAGCTGTGGAAGGAAATGCTTCTTTTGTGGATGTGTGCGTGCGTGTGTGTCTATCTGAGTTTGTTTTGACAGTGCTAATATTCATCCCTGTGGGCCCATCACAATGCAGTGGGTTGCAATGTTATGTAATTTTTAGCATGCTTTGGTATATTCTTAGTATCTTTCTGCCTGTAAGGGTCTTGAAGAGATCACTTAAGCAATTAACTTATTCAAAATAGAGAAACTGAGGCTCGGAAAGGGGACACAGTGTGCACAAGGCCGGGTGGCCAGTCATCTCTGGGGCTTTAACTCTTTCACTGGTTACTACCTGTAGTGAATTGTGTTGGGCAGCCCTAAGTAGAAGTGTTAACTGTGTCATTTTGGGGACTAAACCCAGATGCTCAGTAAGACTCCTTACAATGACAAGTTTTAATTTTACTTTGACCTTTTCCTATCATCCAGATGATTGCTGTGGAAACTTGGACAAGCAGGTATGGCAGAAGTGTTGACAAGTGTTTAGACCTTGTGTTTGATTGATTGCCAGGGGAGTAATGAGACAGGAAGGAGACCAGAATGACTCCAAGAATTTGTGGAGCAACTGGTAGGAAGGAGCAGCCTTCATCTGAGATGGAGAAGACCATGAGAGGAACAGGTTTTTGAAAGAGCATCAGGAGCTTATTTTGGCCAGGAAGGCACTGGAGATGTTGAGTAGTGACTAAATATATGAACCTTGGATTCAGCGAGGCTATCTGAGTTGAAGATAAAAAGTGGTTGTCATCAATAGATACATACTGTTTACAGCAATAAAATTAAATGAGATCTTCAAAGGAGTCAATATAGACGGAAGAGAGAAGAGGTTTAAGGGCTGACTTTTGAGGCACTATAAAGTTTTGGATTAGGGAAGTGGGGAGAATCTAGTTAACATGCATTAAATGGGAAAGGGCATGGTGGGGGTGGTCTTCATCGGCAGAGAGAAGGATTTTTTCACTGAGGTGCTTTAGAATCACCAGCACATGGCAATAATGAAAAACATTTTTCAGTTGCCTTTTCTGTAGACAACACATCATCCCTTTATTGTCTGCACTCTGGAGTAGACCACTCCTACCATTCTTAACCACTCTCTATTCCCTCCAGTTCCATGGCAACCAAGAAAAGAGATGGAGGAGGAGCAGTGGAAGTGGAGGGTGAACACTAGGAGATAGTGATGTGTGTTGGGATCCAAATGAAGGAGACATCCAAGGAGAAGAGAGGGGTTGGATGGCACATATGTTGCTGAGAGGCAGATGAGTTGATGTCAGAGAGATGAGCTGCATTCAAGAGAAAAAGGGAATTGGTGCTGGTAAATTTCTTTCAAGGATCCCATTTATAAACAGAGCCAGAGAAATTGGATACAACCTAGGAGGGAAAGAAAGAGGCTTTTCTCCCCTGCCTCTCTTATGATGAAAGAAAAATAATAGAAATATACTTTTGTAGAGATCATAACTTCAGAGTATTTCTCTCTCCTACACCTGTAAGTGGGGCTTCCTTGGTGGTTCAGACAGAAAAGAATTCACCTGCAATGCAGGGGACCTAGGTTTAATCCCTGAGTTGGGAAGATCCCCTGGAGAAGGGAATGGCAACTCACTCCAAGTATTCTTGCCTTGAGAATTCCATGGACAGAGGAGCCTGATGGGCTACAGTTTATAGGGTCACAAAGAGTCAGATACAAATGAGTGACCAACACACACACACACACACACACACACACACACACACACCTGTAGGTAGTCCTGGTAAACTTTTTGTCTTACATTTTTTTCAGGGGGTTGAAGTCATCTGCCCCAAATCACACAGCAATACCAGATGAAACTCACACTTGGGTCCAAAAGGTTGAATTCATTTTTTTCTTCACTGCCACTGCCTCATACTAAACAGATAATTTTGGAGATCATGTGCAGCTTTAGAACTCTCTATAAAGCTCTAGAAACTTTCATTTTTGTTATTGTTTAAGGACCTTTCCTAAATCCCAGGAATTCACACTTCTCAGGTATGTGCCCTAAACTGCAGGTGTGTTATACCAAATGCAGGATGTTTGGGGCCCTGGGAGGGAACTAGAACCCAGCATCTGCATCAGTGGAAACTTGAAACTTCCAAATACGGTCAACTCAGGGCTTCAGGTTGAACCATCTGTTTTCTGGAAGATGGGAATGTACTTTCTTATGCCAGTAGTCTTGGACTGATTCTCACATCAACCTCTTCATCTAGTAGTGAATTTGTGTCTACTTATCGACGTTCATGATGCATCCTTAATACTGTCTGCTTTCTGTCCACTTGAGGCTGATACACTGTTAAAATTCTTTGCTTACATGGAGCTCCAGCCACACATTTCTGGGTCAGAATATTGCTACTCTATATTCAGGGATACAGTGAAACACATGTTATTTTGACACAGCCCTGAACAATGCATGTTACTAACAAAAATTTCAGTAACAGAGACTTGTTAGAAATAAACAGACCTTTATTTGGGGTTTGTTGAAACTGCAACCTGGAAGACAAAGATTCAAGAAGCACCTGAATTGTTTTCTGCTGGATTGCAAAATGGAGGAAGCTTATAAAGGCAAAAACTGCAAGGCCACGGTTAGTTACATAAGTTGTTTGTCAAGAATTACAATTGCAGCTGATGAGAAGGGAGAATGCTTGTTAAGCAAGGATTGGTTGGGGCCTGAAATGGTTAATAGTTACAAAGTGGGACCTTGAGTCCATAAAGTTGCAGTTGTTGGCTATTGTTCTGAATACAGCTGGTGGTGTCCTTGGGTAAAGAAAGTTCAGTTTCTCAGTGGTGCAGGGACGTGTCTGAGACCAGATTCTCAACGGCCACTTAATTTCATTTTTGTGTACCTGATGCCGAAGCTGAAGTTTCAATGTTTTGCGACATGATGAGAACAGCTGAAACATTGGAAAAGACCTTGATGCTGGAAAAAATTGAAGGCAGAAGGAGAAGAGGCAACAGAGAATGAGATGGTTGGATGGCATCATTAATGCAATGGACATGAACTTGGGCAAACTCTTGGAAATGGTGGAGGACAGGGAGGACTGGTCCATGCTACAGCCCATGGTGTCGTGGAGAGTCAGACATGACTTGGCTACTGAACAACATATCTAAACTATGATTATTTTTATTATAATTTCAATTTGTCCTCAATGCCCAGAATAAAAAACTTTACACAAAGTAAAGGGGGACTATTTTCCCCCTCTCCCAGCGCCACCCTCCTAGCTGGTGGCAGGTGTTCTGTCCCATCCTTGATGGCACCAAAAGGAAACTCATGGAGTAAAATATAGCACTTATCCTTCAGCAGTAGGTCATACTGGGTCCTTGGTGTCTGCTTTATTTTGTCCAAAATTACATGTATCAAGACAGCTCAGTGTGACACTGTGATGCCCCTAGAATGCTCTTACTACACTTTTTACAGATTACTATCTAGGCTTTCAGAGAAGGCAATGGCACCCCACTCCAGTAGTCTTGCCTGGAAAATCCCATGGACGGAGGAGCCTGGTAGGCTGCAGTCCATGGGGTCGCTAGGAGTCAGACACGACTGAGCGACTTCACTTTCACTTTTCACTTTCATGCATTGGAGAAGGAAATGGCAACCCACTCCAGTGTTCTTGCCTGGAGAATCCCAGGGACGGGGGAGCCTGGTGGGCTGCCATCTATGGGGTCGCGCAGAGTCGGACATGACTGAAGTGACTTAGCAGTAATATCTAGGCTATGTCTGGCCATCTTACAATTATCTATTTGCAGATCTAGTTCTTTCACCTATAGTTGCTCTTTAAAACAGAAAGATATTATATTTGTAGGTTTTCTTCTACTTTCCACCTCTCTCTCTTTCCCTTAGCACAGTTATTGGCACAGAGAAGTTCCCCCTAAAATGTGTTTGAATTAATAAATTAAATGAAACAATTTGTGCCATGTAGAGTTTCATACTGAAGGTTAATCTAAGTTGTATAAGGAAAAAAGTAGAGTATCCAAGTTAAGATCTTCCTGTAAACAAAATTAATGCATGAATGAGGCAATTCAGATCCATAACTTGGAAACCAGCTGGTACAGTTCATTTTGCTCTGTAGTTAGGAATACATAAACCTGTATAATGGATATGTCCATGTTGAAAATTTAACACCATCATTACTCATGCCTATAGGCCTCAGGAGTGTAAGTACAATCATTAACAGCTGTTGATGCCATAGACATTCCTTTGATTGTTAATATGTTTAACAAATGAAGAATTCTTGACAATCAATAAGACAAAGAAGATGAAACTAATAAAAATGTCTAGACTACACACCCCACAAGCTGTCAATCTCACAACTAAAAAAAAAATTGCAAATTAAAACAAATATTGAACTATTAAAACTATTTATTGCCAAGTATAAAGTTTTAAATTATAAGTCCTCTCCTGATCTGCAGAAAAATTGACTTTATATCCTTTTTAAAAAACTTTGTAATTTTTGAAAAATTGAGGTAAAATTGGCATCTAATATTATATTGGTTTCAAATACATAATATACTGATTTAATACTTGTATATATTGGGAATAGATCACCACAATAAGTCTGGTTGCTATTCTTCACTCACATACTTATGAATTTTTTTCTTGTGATGAAAGCTTTTAAGATCTACACTCAAAAACTTTCAAATATGCTATATAGTATTATTAACCATAGTCATCATACTATACGTTACATCCTCAAGACTTATTCATTTTGGAACTGGAAGTCTATACCTTTTGTACTTTTTGACTCTTTTTACCCATCTAGCCCACCCCTCACCCTCCACATGTAGCCATGTGGTCACCAATTTGTTCTCTGTATCTATGAAATTTTTTTTTAAGAGATTCCACATGTAAATAGGCTTCATGGCCTGCTAAGACTTAAATAGCTACATTTCTGGGAGGGGTAATTTAGCCATGTATATCAAGAACCTTAAATCTGCAAATTCTCTGACCCAGCATTCTCATTTCTAGGAATTTAAACAGAGGAAAAAATTAAGGATTATGAAAAATTGTACCTATCAGGATCTTCATTGCATAGTCACTACAACAGTGAAGCAATTAGTGATTAGTAAGGGATGAGTTAAATAAATATGGATGATCATATAATGGAATCCTATACAAGCATAGGAGAAGGCAATGGCACCCAACTCCAGTACTCTTGCCTGGAAAATCCCATGGACGGAGGAGCCTGGTAGGCTGCAGTCCATGGGGTCGCTAGGAGTCAGACACGACTGAGCGACTTCACTTTCACTTTTCACTTTCATGCATTGGAGAAGGAAATGGCAACCCACTCCAGTGTTCTTGCCTGGAGAATCCCAGGGACGGGGGAGCCTGGTGGGCTGACATCTATGGGGTCGCACAGAGTCGGACACAACTGAAGTGACTTAGCATAGCATAGCATACAAGCATAACGTGCTGTTGTAGAAAATTGTTCATGAACTAAGTAGTATAGCACAGTGGTGGAAAGTAGGGGCTTGAGGTCAGAGAGATATTTGACCAACTTAAAGCTCTTATCACTGACTATGCAATTTTGAGCAAATTTCTCAACCTTTCTGAATTTCAGTGTGCATGCGTGCATGCTAAGTCACTTCAGTCTGACTCTTTGGGACCCTATGGACTGCAGCCCACCAGGCTCCTCTGTCCATGGGATTTCCCAGCAAGAATCCTGGAGTAAGTTGCCACGCCCTTCTCCAGGGGATCTTCCCGACCCAGGGATTGAATACACGTCTCTTTCATCTCCTACACTAGCAGGTGAGTTCTTTACCATTAGTGCCATCTAGGAAGCCTAAGTTTCAGTGTACTACTCTGTAAAATGAAGATCATTGTAAGACCCGGACCACAGGGCTTTGGTGAGTGTGAAATGAGCCAAAGCTGTTAAAACCCAGTTTCAGTACAGTCAGCGCTTCATAAACGCTGCCACCATCATCACTGTCAGCATCATTGTTGATGCATAAAGTGCAAAGGACAGCTTTTGAAATGATATTTACAGCATAACTCAGTTTTCAAAGTAGAAAAAATGACATTATCTACAGGAAAATGTCCTAAAGGCTATATATCAAAACAATTCACTTACATTTTCTCTGCATGGTAGGTTTAAGGAAAGATTTCTTTCTTTGGCTTTTTATGTATGGCCTGTAACACAATAAGAAAAGTTAAATGGGTCCAAAGAAGCATTAACATCCACCCCCATAGATAAATGAACATTTATCAAGTCAGTAGTTCTTTGCCTGTGTTATCATTGTTTCTTCATTGTCAAGTCACCAAAATCTCTCATACTATTTTAAGGCCATATAGCCAATGGTTGGTAGCACTCAGTTGGTTACCTTCAGGTCTCCCGTGCTCCTCTGTTGTCCTTCTGCCATACCCTATCTCGTGCATATCATAAACATTTGCTAAGCATCTGTTTTGTTCAGAACACTCAATGTTGGCAGAAGGGTGAGATATAAAGCAGCCAGAGGATGGTTTCTTAGCTAGAGGAGTTTGTAGTGCCCTGGGGGGAAAGGGCATTTACCTTAGCAGTGCACGTTTCATCGTCATCATGTTGAGGTGCTTCATCTTGCTGAGAAGGTCCTTGTGTTGCAAATGAGTTTTGGTAGCTAGGGAAAACTTCTTTAAGGAGGTAGGGCTGAACTATTATTAGATAGACTTTAAAAGTAGCTATGTTTCCATAGCCCACAGGAATAGTAATCTCTGACTAGGATGGAGCCCTTCCAAAGCTTCTTCTGTCACATTACCTTTGAATGAGATTTCTTGTACGATTGCTTCTTTATCCTTTTTGGGGTCTTTGATTTTTTTTATTCTATTTCAATCAATTTCTTTTGTACCCATAACCCTATGACTTTGATTTATATTCACTTGGTAGATTTCCTTGAAAAAGTTTTCTCCCTCAATCGTAAGTATAATGTATGCTCAGTGCCAAAAATTTTGGAAAATTTAGAAAGATATAAAAAAGAAAGTAAAAATCATCCATAAGCTAGTCATGCAGAGCTAATCATTTATAACATTTGGTACTTGTGCTTCCAATGCATGTGTGGGTGATTTTTAATATCATTTTATAAGCTACATTTCTGCTTTATAATAATATATCTTTTCATGTCAATTAATATTTGTCTAGGGCTTCCCAGGTGGCATTAGTGGTAAAGAACCCACCTGTCATTGCAGGAGACCTAACCTACTCCAGTATTCTTGCCTGGAGAATCCTTACTCTATGATGTCTTTTACAACTACTCCCTCCTAAAGATAAACTGCCTTTAACACTTAAATATGTTAATTTCTAATATTTTTCTTTGCCTATTTATATAAAATTTTTGTTTTGAAAATAAAACCATAGGGTATGTGCAACTTAGGACCCTACTTTTCACTTAGTGTTATTCTATGAATTTTTATCTGTCATTTAATATCTTAACATGTGATCTGTAAGGGTTGCATAATATTCTACTCTGAGTGTGTGCATATACTGTGATAGAATAAATACCTCCAATTTAGGATTGATGCTTAAATCATAATCTCTTCTAGGTTCAAAACTCCATGCAAGATCTAGTTTTATTCTTTTTGAAGTGTGGTCATGTAGTTAATTGACAAAGATAAAATCCCTTGTTCTAGATGAGATAAACTCTAGTGGAAGGCTTTATGATATGCAAGGATCTAAGAAGCTGTGACTGGGTTATTTCAGAGACTTGAGAATATTGCTCACAGTGTGGTGATTGGTTGGGTGGGAGGGAAATTTTTACTCTGGGTGGACCAGTTGTAGCTGGATGATGCCCCAACCCAGGAAGGTCAGTCCTCTCTGAAGTGCCAGTCTCATTGCTTAAGAGGAAATGGCTAATGAAACCAAGCAAGAGGTTCCTATCATTCAGTGTTCCTTGCCTGTGAAGTACAAAAAGCAAAACATAAGCTAATAACTTGGTCTTGTTGTTATTGATTTCTTATCTAGGATGCTCTTAAAGATGCACTTTTCTTTAAACATGCAATAAAGGATTAGAAAGTTTTGATTTCCAGTGGGTTAAATGTGATAAAATTAAATATATTCTAGCCTAATTATTTTTGATATTTGTAGATGCTTTGTAGATAACCTCCTAGCTCTCCACCTTGACTTAGAGTGGAGGCTTCCCATCAGGTCCATGTGGAGTTCTAGACTAGCACAGCTGGAGGAAACAGGGGAGCCAAGTGCTTCAGTACTCTCCTCGTATAGGTGAAAAAACAATGCCCAGAGAGAAGACGTGACTTGCATCTAAATCCAGGTTCCTAACTCCTATTATGTTAAGGCATTTTCCACCATCATGATTATCATGTAGTTTTCTTCCAATTTTTCAAGTTGCTCTATCATAGATTCAGTTGATTGTTAGACTCCTTCTAGCCTTCCTTTTCCTCAAACATTTAAAACTATGTTTTAAAACCTACTATATTTTATGTACTTTGCCAAATCTTTAGATCCATTAGCTCTTCTAATTTTTATATCATCCTACAAGTTAAATATTGGATCTATTTCACATTTGAGAAAACTGAAGCTCAAGATTTTTAAATTGATATCCAACCTTAGGCAGCTGGTAAGTTGTGGAGTCTGGATTGAAGCCCAGATCTGTCTGACTCCAAAGCTTTCTTTACTCTGGAAGTAGTGCCAGCCTACTTCTTAATACAGGAATTGATTACATGAAATGAATCAATTTATGTCTTTCCTCTTCCTTATCCATTATCTTGTGGAAAGGCTGACTTAATTAATTCTACAAACATTATTATGTCTTTGAGTTGTAGGTGAGTGATCTTGACACATCACCCACAAAGTTGTTTAAATCAAAAGTGAAGACACCTTCGAGGTTCCAATGGGAGAAATTAAATTGTGTGGCTTAGCTGCTCCTACTGATTGGCTGAACTCCCAAACAGGATTGAAGCTTAATGGAAAACAAACAATAATCAAAGTTTTGCAAAAATTGAGGAAAAGGCATTAAAGAAAAAGAAAGAAAAAAACAAAAAACATCTGGTCAACATAAGTAGTGTCATCTCTATTAAGAGAGAGAATGTATTTCAAGAAGCACCCATGTCAGAGGAGTCATGGAAGGATTAGTAGGCTTAAAAGGAAGTTAGGGCTCTATTTGGAGAAGGCAATGGCACCCCACTCCAGTACTCTTGCCTGGAAAATCCCATGGACAGAGGAGCCTGGTAGGCTGCTGCCTATGGGGTCTCATAGAGTCGGACACGACTGAGCGACTTCACTTTCACTTTTCACTTTTAATGCATTGGAGAAGGAAATGGCAACCCACTCCAGTGTTCTTGCCTGGAGAATCCCAGGGAGGGTGGAGCCTGGTGGGCTGCCGTCTATGGGGTCGCACAGAGTCGGACACGACTGAAGTACCTTAGCAGCAGCAGCAGGGCTCTATTTTGGGATATGGACTCCCTTGGCCGGGCATTTGCTCTTGACATTTTTTCAAAGAAAGATGGGCTACTTTATGATTATGATTCTTTTGGCATAACACAGGAGAAAAAGGGAAAATTGTTTTACTCTAGTTTATTTCAGACCAGTTTTTGAAGCTGGCCTAGGTCAAGGTTAGGGTGCTGTAGAATGGTTCCCCTCCACAGCCTCTCGATGACCGCCCTCCCAGGTCACTCTTTGAAACAGGGTCACTGCCATCCCTTTTCTCTCCAACTCCATGTCAGTTGCTATGACTCTTTGCTGGGAAAACTAGAACTTCTGCCAAATTATTCTGTCCAGTCCCTCTGTAACTAAGGGCTTTGTTTTCAGAAGATCTGTTCACTGGAGGTGCATTGGACTTATCTCTCTAAGACAAATATTTCTCCCCCCTTGTTTCATTACATAATTTACATAAAGAGTTTTTAACTTTTCAGCCCACATAGCAGTTTCATAACTTCTTGTGATAAAACTTGCCCAAGATACATTATCTTTCTCCATCTCTCTTCTTTGATTTTATTTCCTGAATGTGGCTTTGGCATATTAGTAGGCAGGTGAAAGTCATTGCCTCAAAATGCAACTATCCATGTACAGGGAAATATTTGGGTATGAATTTTAGTCTTTTGACTTTAATTTTTGGAAAATTTCTGAGGGCTGGATTTTGATGTATTTACTCTATGAAACCATTTAGTTTTTCCTTATACTGGAGAATAGGTAATTTGTGATGAAAATGTGAGTACTTAAAAAATCTTTGTGTTTTCAAATGTTCTGACTAGTATCAATATTTTTTCTTATTTCATCTTCTTTATAACATTTTCATTGTAGAAAATTAGAAAATATAATTAAGTAAAAAAGAAATAAAAAAACATCTATATAATCCAAATTACCCAGAGAAAACCTTTGCTAACATTTTTGTGTGCATATTCTTGAATACATTTGTATTAGTTATACATAATGCTGCAATTCATGGGGTCGCAAAGAGTCGGACACGACTGAGCGACTGAACTGAACTGACTGAACCATATTTTATTTTGATAAAAACTAAAATCATGCCATGTCATATTTTATAACTTTTAAAAATGTACTGTGTATCTTCTATTGTATTTGTACAGTGTTAATTATAACAGTTACAAAATATTTTATCTAAACTACAATTAGGTAGTTTAGTGATTAAAAATAAATTATAAATAAAATAGTGTCACTATTTTAAAAAGGGCATTAGCATAAAGAATGTACTTAGAGTTGCTACAGGAAGATGATGAGTTAAATAGATAGCTAGCTATATCACTTATTTTAAATGATCTCTTTATTTCATATATTAAAGTATACCAGTGCAGTTTCTAATGACGTACCTACTTATTCCACTTCCTTGGTCATGAGACCTAAGTCTATAGATAAGTAACATTATTCGAGAATCAAAGAAACCAGCTTAGAGATGCTTCTTGGATGTGATGTTGAGCTACATAAGGTCACTCCTAAATTCGAGATTCTACTCTCAGTCACTCTCAACAGGAAAGCCCTCTCTGTAGCATTTTCTAGCAAGTTTATCCGCTGGCTGGGTGTTAGTAGGAGAATCACCGAGTTTTACAGTCAGACATTAATGGTGTTTGGAATCTGGCATTACCTGTTAATATTTTCAGTGAGATGCAAGAGAAGAAGTAATGGATAACATAAACTCAGAACATATTGCATATTATAGATTGGTCCCAGCTCATAAAGAAAGAAAAACGGAACTTCCCTCGCAGATAACAGGGAATATATTTTGGTGATGTGTCAAACTTTTCAGTGATCTCTTTAAATACCAAGCAGTGTCATGGTTGAAGTTCTTAGATGAGGAGATACTGCCTAACAGTAATACTCTGAACTAATCTATTTTGGTGACACTTATCTCAACAAAGAAGATCAAAGAAGTGGTCAAATGTATCCATTGAGTTGAATTTCTCCATTACAAATAGGACATATATTAGCCACAGATTTTTTTTCACTGCTATTACACTCTGAAGGAATACTCTAGAGCAGGAACTGACATAAGGATGTATGTGTACAAGTAACTTGGATAACATCAAATTCTGGCCCTGTGGGCTTTGGTTTCCATCTGGTCCCCAGGGTTGAGTGGGAAGATGGCCTTTGGGGATAGCTTGGAACACCCCTCATCTAAATACATGGCCTCTCCTTACCATCACCCCACATCTTGCCAATGGTTTCAACTTTGTCAATATAGACTTAACCTTCCCTAAAACCTTTGGACAATGTTACTTTCCCTTTGGCATCTTTCAGAGACTGCCAACCACACTGCTTAAGTATTATTTTCTTGCCTCCTCTTTCTATGCTAATATACTAATGGCTCTTCAGAAGATTGAAGACCAAGACACTCCATCATTTACAAAACACTTTCACAACTTTAAAAAAAATGTGATCTTTACAAAAAAATCTCAGATAGTAAGTTGGACAGGTCTCCTCGTGCACATTTTCACAGATAAAGAGGTTGTAATAAAGTATTACTACATATGTGTACACTTGTATATGAAGATGACGTTACTGACCACACTTAATCATGATTTCCCTGGTCCATACTCTACTCCTCTCTTGATCACTCTGAGTAAAGCCATACATTTACAGAAAGACTGGTCAAAACCAAACATTATCTCTAATCAGTAAGCCAGCCTTGAGATACACATTCACAGGACCAAGGAAATCTGATTATCAAGGTAGCATTTTCATGTTCTCAGTGCATTTACTACTTATTCTGGCTTATTGCTTTAATAGTAATAGTAGCAGGTCACACATAAATATACATTTATCCTCACTTTCTAATATAATGCACTTATATGTGAATATAATTCTATTTTTTAGGCACATATTTTTTGTTTTGTTTTCTTGCTGAAACACAGAAAAAAGAAAAGGGCTTTTTTTGATGGATGTTACTACTCTTCATCTGTATCTATTATCTAATTACCTTCAGAAAGATAATAGAATAAAATAGAATAGAATAAAACCTATATATATATATATAATATGCTATAGTGAGTATATATATATTATGTATACAGTGCATATATAGAGAGTATGCATGTGTACTCAGTCATGTCCAACTCTTCATGACCCCATGGACTGTAACCTGCCAGGCTCTGCTGTCCATGGGATTTCTCAAGTAAGAATACTTGAGTAGGTTGCTCCAGGGGATTTCCTTCTCCAGGGGATCTTCCGAACCCAGGGACTGAACCTGTGTCTCCTCCATTGCAGGTGGATTCTTTACTGCTGAACCATTGGGGAAGCCCATAGAGAGTATATATGTATATATATATATATATATATATATATATACACACTATATATACTATAATGCTAAAGAATGAACAGTTTTTATTCTTAGCATTCTGAACTGTCCACTTAAATCATTTATAGTGAACCTGAATATCACTCTTGAGACAGAACTGCTTTCATTGCTCCATACTTGTTCCCTGGCCCTCATTATTTTCCTGAGAGCTACTCCTTTGTTCTAGTTCTCTTATCTTTTCTCTCTCCCTGGTGGAACTCTCTGGACCTAGGTAGATCTTTTTGCACCTTGTAGAACAGACTGAATTTCAGGTGTTTACACTTTCACCTAGGAGGACTGAAAACAGGTCAAAGTTGCCTTAGAGTATTTCTCTAACATTTTCTCACATCCCTTACTATTGTTTAATGAGATGTCTTGTTTAACATTCAACATTTTAGGAACTCAATGTATACTTCATTTTGAAAATGCAAATTGTTCTTCAGTCTTGGTGACCCATGAGATGAGAAGGTAGCAGTCTTGTTTTTGTGACATTAGAGGCTCTCCTTTCTGGTCTTTTTCTACCCCTTTCAAATGTCTGCCCCTGGAAGAATGTTGTCCTTTGGTTTTCGGATAGGCTGTCCTCTATTCCCTCCATCCAGCTCTTAGGAGAAGGTTTCATATTTGTCACTTACCCCATGGGGTATTTTCAGGTGAAGTGAGTTTCTCCTTGTTCTGTGTTGCTCATGGTGCCAACATCTTCTGTGACACCCTCTGTGCCTGAGATCACTGTGCCAAACACAGGTCCAGTGTTCTGTGGGCATCCAAGGGGACAGAGATGGGTGTAGTTCCTTCACTCTTGGAGCTCACGATCTGCTCATGGAGACCAGTTACAAGCAATGATTAAAGAACTGGTTGATAAAAAAAAGATCGTGGTGCCTGGACAATATAGGACAAATTGCATTTCTAAGTTGCTTGAAGGAACTGGTGAGTTTGGAGCTTGGTTTGGAAGAAAGGGTTTCAAATCATCCCTTGCTAGGTCTGGTGCCGTCACATCTGAGGAGAGACTCTCTAGGATGAATCTCCTTTCCATTTTCTGCCGTGCATACTCCAAGGAGTATGGATATTTATTATGGATCCATTTGTTCAGTTGGTACATAATCAATGCTTTCCATGTGCTCTACTCAGTGCTAAGGTAACTGTAGTGGAGGGAAAAAAAAAAACCAAAGCACCCTGTCATTATCATCAGGGATTTTTCATGCTATTGAGGAAACTGAAAGTTAAGGCAAGTTGACAGGTACTGTTCTAAGGTATGATAAGTTCTGTTATATTGATTAGCATGGTGATGTTTGCCAGAAATCACTCTGGATGCTCTCAATAAGCAATCTCCTTTGCTTTCATTGTTTAATCATACATTGTAAATCTATGACTCCCATATCTATGTCTAGTCATATCTCTCTTCCAAGTCCCAGGTCTATCTACACAACTGTCTACTAGATCTGTCCTCTTTGTTAGCCATCAGGTACTTCTAATTCTTCTTGTCTGAAGATTAACTTATTATCTTTTTACCTCTATGGTAAATATGATTCTTCTTTTTATCCCAACCTCAGTGAAGGAAATCACAGCTCTACATTTTCCCAGGTCAGAGAGCTGCCTGATTACCTCTTGTTGCTTGATAGTGACCAATCAGGCACCTAGTCCTACAGTTTTTAATTCCCTAGTAGGTACTGAATTTTCTACTTTGTTCCACTCCTTGCCACAGCCTTAATTCATCTCTTGGGGATCATAATAAAGGTCTACTAACTGATTTCTCTTCAGTATTGCTCTCTCAAGTGTATGCCGCTCACAAAGGGAAGACTCATTTTCCTAAAATACAAATCGGATCATGTCACTGGCCACTTACCCCATTGCCCTCTAAATAAAATCTGACTCCTGAGCATGGTAGGCAAGACCCTCATAATCTGAACTCCTACAAACATGTAGAGGAATCACTTACCTACTCCCATGGGAGCATCTATTTCCTTATTTGTAGAATGAGGGTGTTGAGTTAGATGATATTTAAACTGTCTGGCAGTGATCTCAGATTCCATCACCCACCAGGGTGCTGGTAATATGGTATTTCTTGACCTATGTGATGGTTCTATGGGTGTGTTTATATTGGTGATACTTCATTGACCTGCACACTTATGAATTTTTGAGTGCATGTCCTACTTCAATAGAAATGTTTATAATAAAAATGTTGTTAAAATAACAAAGGCTGGGTAGTAGGGAGGCTGGGGGAGACTGTTGTCAGCACTTAGTTAAATGTCTCTACTTGAAGTTCATGAAATCTGTTAGTGAGCAGCAGTCACAGTTGGCTTAGCAGGAAACCCAGGCTTTGGGGTGACTTCCTTAAACAGAGCTCCAGCCAGGAATACCTGGTTGACGAATGCAGGCTAGTGGCCCTCCCCGGACCAGGATTAGTGCTGGATAGGTAGTAATCCTTGGTAGACATAACCCACACATTCCCCTGAGATGTCCCAGTAACTGAGAAAGAGGCTGGCTCTAATTTCTAAGCACTGTCACCAGCATTCTAAGCATTCTCAAGAGCTGCTGCAGGCTGAATGGTTTGGCCTTGGTTGATTCTTCTCACTTGGTCCTTTCTTTTTCACTTGTACAGAGAAAAAAAAAAAAAAAACCTATTTGAGTGCTTTAGGACCCCCAAAGTACATTTTTAACCTGGTTAATTCCTGAAGCGCTTCTTTTTTCTTTCTTTTGAGGGAGTGGGGAGGCTGGTGATTTAGACTTTATTCTTCTCCTCCTCAGCTTCCCAGGTGGCGCTAGTGGTAAAGAACCTGCCTGCCAATACTGGAGACATGAGCCCTGGGTTCAGTCCCTGGTTTGGGAGGATCCCCTGGAAGAGAAGGCATGGCAACCCACTCTGTTTTCTTGCCTGGAGAATCCATGGACGGAAGAGTCTGGCAGGCTACAGTCCATGGAGTCCCAGGAGTTGGACACAACTGAAGTGGCTTAGCATTCACACACCCATTCTCCTCCTCAGGAGGACAAGGCCGCCCCTTTTCTGTCCCCTCTCTGCCCCAGGCTCCTCACGGTCATGCCGAAGGCAAATCAGACACTTCTGCTTCTACCTGAGATAAGCCACTGTCCTTGATGCTGGCGTATTGCTTGGCTTTCTTCTACTTTTTCAGACATATAAATCCAGTCAGGTGTTCCTGGAATCACAAATCCTTGTACAGGTTTATATTAATAGCTACGTCCAGAATTCATCTTGGTGGGGGAATTCCATTTATTTGGGGATGTTGAAGGAGAAAACCTGAGAGACCTCGGTATGTGAGTAAAATAGATAAGTATGTTTCAATGAAAAATGCATATTTATAAATGACATAATTGTGGGCATTCATGTTTTTATTTATTTTTTTTTTGCTTATGATAATGATACATTTATTGAAAGTTTTACATTTTCATATTCTGTTTTTAAACTGAAGTATTTTTGGTGCTACAATGGTAGCTCCAGGTGTACAGCACAATGATTCAGTTATACATATGTGTGTGTGTGTATATATATATATATATATTTATATATATGTATATATATATATTTTTTCAGATTCTTTTCTCTTATAGGTTATTACAAAATATTGAGTATAGTTCCCTGTGCTATATAGTATGTCCTTATTGGTTACCTATGTCACATGTGAGGTTGTATCAACGTCACTGATCCAGTCCCTGGTGGCTCAGATGGTAAAGAATCTGCCTGCAATGCAGGAGCCCTGGATTCGATCCTTAGGTTGGGAAGATCCCCTGGGGGAGGGCGTGGCAACCCACTCTAATATTCTTCCCTGGAGGAGCCTGGCAGGCAACAGTCCATGGGGTCACAAAGAGTCAGACAAGACTGAGAGACTAAGCACACAGCACGCAATATCCCATTGTATATACGTATATTGCATCTTCTTTATCCGTTCATCTGTCAGTGGACATTTAGGCTTCTTCCATGACTTGGCTCTTGTGAATAGTGCTGCAATGAACACTGGGGTGCATGCGTCTTTTTGAATTAGAGTTTTCTCGGGATATGGGCCAAGAAGTGGGATTGCAGGATTATATGGTAACAAAATACACAAATATTTCAAGTATAAACACACACACAAAGCAAAACTTGTTATCCCGATAAGAGAGAGGAAACAGATGAATGGAGCAAAGTTGGACTATACACAGTGTGACTCACCATTCCATGAGGGCTCTAAATCTTAAGGAAGTTGTTAATCTCATGAAGTTCTTGAGGCCAGTGGAATCTTACAATATTGAGCCCAGACTGAATCTGGGGTGACTGTGGGGGACCTATTCTAGTACAGATGGAGGCGTGATGGCAGAGAGAAGGGAATACAGAGGATATGTGAGGAGGATTTCAGATTTCCATACTGTCAGAGAGCCCCATAGTTTTAACCAAGTGTTAACCAGCTCTTCCCTGGTGGCTCAGAGGTTAAAGCATCTGCCTGGAATGCGGGAGATCTGGGTTCGATCCCTGGGTTGGGAAGATCCCCTGGAAAAGGAAATGGCAACCCACTCCAGTACTCTTGCCTGGAGAATCCCATGGAGGGAGGAGCCTGGTAGGCTACAGTCCATGGGGTTGCAAAGAGTCGGATACGACTGAGCAACTTCACTTCACTTCAGCCAGCTCTTCCAGGGTAAGGGCTAGAGGCAGGCAGTTGACATCTGAGTTTCACACACCATATAACCCTCTGTCCTTCAAACACATCCTCCTTTTCACATCTCATACCTTGTACCTTTGCCAGGAATATCCTTACCCACCCTCTAAGATGGCAGATAGCCCGGAGGCACCTTTCTCCATAGCTCTAACTTTCCACCCTCTCCAGCCTCTTTCTCCACTCACCCCTGTTACTTCCATTTTCTGTTTCCATTGTGTTTGCACACATTCTCCTATTCTGGCTCTATCATGTCTGCAGTTTTCCACTTCTCTTTCCATCACCTCCACTAGGTTCTGAGCTGTGGAATGTATTTCGATGTGTGTCTGATTGTAAGTGGATGTGTACAGAGCCGTTTCCATTCGTGCCTCACAAAGAACTTCATTACTCAGTCCATAAGTATTTACTGGGCACTCATGGATGACGAGGCTTCCCTGGTGGCTCAGATGGTAAAGTGTCTGGCTGCAATGCAGAAGACCTGGGTTTGATCCCTGGGTCTGGAAGATCCCCTGGAGAAGGAAAAGGCAACCCACTCCAGTGTTTTTGCCTGGAGAATCCCATGGATGGAAGAGCGTGGTGGGCTACAGTACATGGGGTCACAAAGAGTCGGACACGACCAAGTGACTTCACTTTCACTTTCATGGATGATGTATGAGGCAATGTACCAATAACAATGGATCAGACATAAGACTTGCCCTCAGATCTCAGACCTGATAGAGAAACAAGCAGGGCATCCATTCATCCATCTGAGAACTCGTTCATCCCATGCCAAGTGCTGTCTCCAAAGAGGAGGGTGGCACAGTCTCTGCTCCAGACTTGTTCACAGCCCAGGACTGAAGACAGGAGAGTAAACGGTGATTACAGAGCAGCACGACAAACACTGCAGAAGTTAAGAATGCCAGCATCATTGTAACCTGGACTGGGTGAATGGTGGAGTGTTGATGGAAATGAGCAAAGTTAATTTCAAGGAATCTAATGTTTCCAAGTTCTCTAATCAGCATCCTTATCCTAATCAATTTTTCCGTATATTATTTTTGAGGAAATATCTTTAAAAATTAATATTTTGTGTGAGAAGCTCTGAAAACCTCTAAAATTTGTTCCTTTTAAAATGCAAGAATAAGTTTTGAGGCTATCTCTGGCCCTGGCACAGGCTGAGTGTCCAATGTTCCACTGTGGGTGTCACTAGTATCTCCTGTCACCGTGCATACCCACTTGCATTAGAGGAAGTCAGAGGCCAAACACCCCAGATTCTCCACAATGGGCGCCCAAATTCATGACTGCCTTCCCAATCCTCCTTCTTTGAACTCACAGTTGAATCACAGGGAACTAATGTGCTCAGCTAAAGAGGGGGGAGGGGAAACCATATGGAACATTTGTAAGCTTAGATCTGGAATCTTCTGGGCACTGGAGAAAAATTAAATCTTGTAGAGTGAATGCTCTGGAAGGAATAATTTAGTTCAACAATTTTCAGACTTCAATATATTTTCCCCTGAAATGAAAGCTTCAGAAGAAGTCCAGAAACAGATAAATGAAATTTGTTTTGATTGAAATCGGTTAGTCATTTTCAAGAGTACGCATTTGCCAACCATAAAGTCTGGCTCCCCATTTTGTAGATGAAGAAACTGCCATGCAGAGAAGGGGAAGAAATTGCCCAGGGCCTTGTGGCTCAGCTGGTAAAGAATCCACCTGCAATGCAGGAGACCTGGGTTCGATCTCTGGGTTGGGAAGATCCCCTGGAGAAGGGATAGGCTACCCACTCCAGTATTCTGGCTGGAGAATTCCATGGACTGTGTAGTCCATGGGCTTGCGAAGAGTCGGATGCAACTGAGTGACTTTCATTATCACTAACCAGTGAGGGAGTGGGGACCCATGTTTCTTTATCCTGGTCCTGTATTCTCCCCTCCCCACTCCACTGAGTGAAAGCTCCGGAAACAGACCACAGAGCCCTGCCTGGCAGAGGAGGAGCTGGGAGGCAAGAGACCCTCCATCAAGTCCACTTTCCCCCAGGACACAGAGCAGCCCCACTGGCATGTTATCACTAATGTACAAATTGTGAAATTGTGAAGAACTCTGACAATTTTCTTATCTCAACTGGCACAGGAGAGGGTTTGTTGGAGAGTTTTGAGGTTGTTGTGTATCCACTGCACATCCTTTGGCTGTTCACAGAGACTCAGGAAAGGCTGCACACATAAATTCACATAAATTACCTTTACGAAATGTCAGAATTAAAAGCAGATTTTTATTTTGGGGCTGTGCCTCGAGAATGTTAACCCCTTTGTGTGGATAGAAATGTCACCATCAGTAAAACACAGTTGATATCTTGGAGTGCAACCCAAGCCACAGGAACTCAAGTCTGGACTTCCTCTGCAGCCCAGTACCACCTCACCTGCATGTGGGAAGCAGCTCTTATTAACAAACCATAGACTTTTCTAAGCTCCTGGTTAGTTCACAAATACTCCTCGAGATACTATATTTTTAATCTTGTGGTGGCCATAACTTCATTCTTTATTGTCTTTAATTTTCAAAAAATTAACTAAACTGAGGGTTCAGGAGACACAAAATCCATTGGGGCCTCAGTTTCTTTATTTACAAAATGTGGAGGTTAGAATAGATTGGTGCTCTTTAACAAGGCAATCTATCTTTCCAAAGGTCCAGAGGGATGGTCTTGGGAACACTCAAGTAGCTATTAATATTTCAAAAACTTTGTGGAAATCACAATACAATAGTATTGCATTAGGGATACATAAGATTAAAAAATAAATTAAAAAAATAAATAAATCCCACGGAGAGTTACTAGAGATCTTAGGAGACAGTAAAGGAAGCAAGGGAGAGGCTGGTTGTACAGGTTCTCCAGAGTGGCAGAGAGAGCAGGAAGCCAGGAAGGAATTCTGAAAACTAGATGGACAAAGAGCAAAAGTCATGCTGAGGAAATGGAGGGTACATGACCTTAGGAAGTGGTTCACCATGAAACACTCCTGAGTTTTACCAGTATCTATATAATGTTAGTCCTGCTGTCTTGATCAGAAATATGAAATATGATGCTTTTTGGACTTCCCAGGCACCAGTGGTTCAGAATCTGCCTGCCAATGCAGGGGACATGGGTTCGATCCCTTGTCCAGGAAGATTCCATATGCCATGAGGCAACTAAGCCCATGAGCCACAACTGTTGAGCCCGTATGCCCTAGACCCCAGGCTTTGCAACAAGAGAAACCACAGCAATAAGACACCCATACCCTGCAACTAGAGAGTAACCCCCATGCAGAGCAAACAGAGAAAGCCTGAGTATGGCAACAAAGACCCAGAGCAGTCAAATAAATAAATAAAATTTAAAAAAAATGATGCTTTTTGTTACATACAAACTGTTCTTTATTAAACTCTTGTAAGAGGGAAAAAATCCCAACACTCCCCCTTTCTTCACCCCTGGCTGGCTTTGTGGCCACTCAGTGTAAGCAGTGACTCCTTTCAAGCTGATCATAAGTTCTTAGGATGGTTATTCATCTACTTCTCTGCGAAACATATATTTATTAGAGGGTGATTAATTCTGGATCTCCCTTTGATTTTAAGAAAGCAAAAATAATTAAGATTGTACAGTTTGTCTATAGGACAGAAATCTTTCAGTGGATAATGGAACAGAATCTTCCAGAATAAGTATTACAGAGCCAGGTTCATTTTGTATGACACGAAGCAAGTAAAAATGCTAATGCACAGAGGTTTGCAGCAAAGAGAGGGTTTATTCACAAGGCAACCAAGCCAGACTCAGTTCTGCCTCCCCAAGTCAGGGACTCTGAGTATTCATGTGATGAAGAATAAAGAAGTGGGGTGGTTGGAGATGTGGGGAGTATGAGGAGTGTGGGGAAAGGTGACTGGAAAAGGTGCAGCAATCGGCATTCTGTGCACAAGCAGCTGGGCTGCTGGCTCAAGGTAAAGAATCTGCCTGCAATGCAGGAAGTACGGCAACTCAGGCTCAATCCCTCAGCTGGGAAGATCCCCTGGAGAAAGGAATGGCCATCCATTCCAGTGTTCTGGCCTGGAGAATCCCATGGACAGAGGAGCCTGGCGGGCTACAGTCCATGGGGTCGCAGAGAGTCAGACACAGCTGAGTGACTGATCACACAGACACACACACAACCAGACTACAGGCCTCTGCATACTCACGGTGGAGGCACTTAGCCCAAATCTGAGGGTGGAGTCTTGGCCATCTAGCATCAAAAGGCCCCCAAGTGGGTGGACGCTTGCACATGCCCAGTTGGAGGGTCAGTGGTCCTAGCCGGTCCCTTCCAGTTCAACTTGAACTGGACAAAACTGACTCTAAGTTCCTGGAAAACATCTCAGCAAACCACTTTTTACATAGGCTACATGCTGTTCAGAGGCCATGCAAATCTTAAACAACCTTGATTAGTGGAGCCAGGGCAAATGGATTTGCCACTGATTACCCACAGTTTCATAAGGAAATTGGAAAGTGCTAGAATGTGGGGATGTTTCTAGCTTCGACAGTCCAGTATGGAGCCTCAGAATGAACCATTAAGCAGAAAATCTGAGTAGTAGGATATAGAGTCAAGTCAGGTCCACATTATGACTTCCGTGAGCCTAAAACTTTTGCCTTCTTGAATGTCTCTACCATAATAATATCACTATTAAAACATGTTTCTATAACTGTACATAGTTCAGCATCTTATGACTTAGATAATCTAGTTTGTTTTTTAGGCAAAATGCAATAGATTTGGGGTGGCCTACAAATTTCACTTTTTCCTCTGATACGAGAAAAAATGAAAACAATTTTTTGACCATGAAATTTAATTTTTCTCTTCTGAGTTTTGTTGTTGTTCAGTTGCTCAGTCATGTCTGACTTTTTGTGACCCAGTGGACTGCAGTACGCCAGCCTTCCCTGTCCTTCACCATCTCCCGGAGTTTGCTCAAACTCATGTCCATTGAGTTGGTGATGCCATGCAACCATCTTTTCCTCTGTTGTCCCCTTCTCCTCCTGCCCTCAATCTTTCCCAGCATCAGGGTCTTTTCCAATGAGTTGGCTCTTCACATCAGGTGGCCAAAGTATTGGGGTACTTCAGCTTTAGCATCAGTTTTTCCAATGAATATTCAGGGTTGATTTCCTTTAGGATTGACTGGTTTGATCTCCTTGCTGTCCAAGGGACTCTTTAGAGTCTTCCTCAACACCACAGTTCGAAAGCATTAATTCTTCAGCTCTCAGCCTTCTTTATGGTCCAACGTTCACAAATGTAAATGACTATTGGAAAAATGTACTCTTGCCTGGAAAATCCCCTGGACGGAGGAGCCTGGTAGGCTACAGTCCATGGGGTCACAAAGAGTTGGACACAACTGAGTGATGTCACTCACTCACTCACTCACTCATTGGAAAAATGGTAAGTTTGACCATATGTACCTCTGTCGGCAAAGTGATGTCTCTGCTTATGATTTTAAAATACATTAAAACGTTTCCTGAGCCCCTACAAGTTTTGTGGACCCAGGCACAGTGCCCCTATGCCTATGGATAGGTTAGTCTGATGCCAGGCAAAGGAGGAATCTTCACCTGCAGGGCTAGTTGTGGGCTGCTGATGGGGAAAAGCTGGGAGAAGCCTAATTTGTGGGAGTTGTTTCTCCCATCCCAGAGCAAAACAAGCCTGACTGGCTGTAGACAGTTGGCAAAAGCATTTTCAGTTTATCAGTTTGTAAGTATGATAACTGCTTCTCTTTTAAATGTTACAATGGGTAGCAATGAACTAGAGTCCTGGAATCTGATTTCATGTTTTGAATCTGTTTAGCTGTATGATCCTGGGCAAGTCTTTTACATCAGTGTTCCAAACCTTGCAAAATGAAGGAACTGGACTAGGCAACAATTCTCTAGCTATCACTTATGCTCTATATGCTTCTGAAATATTCTTAGAAAAAGTCTCAGATACGATAGCAGGTACCGAAGGAGGCAGGCATACATAGACCAGGATCCAGAAATAAGTTATTTACTGCAATATGATATTAAATTTAGCTCTGAAATTTCTGGCAGCTGAGAAATAATATAAAATTCTTGTTGTCTGACCAAAGGGAGGGTGGCACTTCTTTTACGTATTTATTTGGCATTGCTGGAGGAAGTCCTCCACAGGGCATGGTGACTAGTTGACCAGTAAGTGAACTGAGCAATGGACCCCCCCACCATATCTTTGCAATGTACCATGTACCTTTCACCCACCATCCCCAAAGTGGGAGCCCTTGTCCAGAGGTAGCCTTGAGAGAGCAATGTGGTGTTGAGTCCATCTGGACTGAAGATATGGCTGGACCAGTTAAGGCCTCTCTATAAGCTTTTAAGTTTCTGGCAGGTAGGTGTGGAGATTCACTCACCTTGTGGCCACCCAAGACGGGACTTGTTGGTAAGTTCTCTTGCTTATGAATTCTGCCACCGATCAATTTGGAGTGGTCTGCTTCTTTCTTTGATCTCTTCTTGCCCTTTCTGTACAGGAGCCAGTTTCAGATTTCACCCGGGAAGCTCCTGACTTTGTGAACCAACAGATTTATTCATATATTTTATTACAAAAGGAGTGCTAACATGATTTAACTTTTTTTTAAGCAAAAATTCACTTATGATCCCTCTACCTCGATAAATACAAATATTTTCCCTCTAGTCTTTACCAACATAAAAATAATTCAATCATTACCACAGAAAATCTCTTTGCTTTTCTTGCCCCAAGAAGATACATCCTTTACTCCACGCTGCTGTAGTGCTTGTACAGTTTTAAGGGCTGTTATTTTAAGGGTCTGCTCAGTGTCATTTAGGTAGCTAGGAAATTCCTTGACCATTGGGTGTTTAGTGGGTTTCCAATTTTCCATTACTGCCTAGAACATGCAATTAGTATTGTAGGGCTTTATTTACTTCTTTCGTTTTTTTTTAGGGTTCAGTTCAGTTCAGTTCAGTCGCTCAGTCGTGTCTGACTCTTTGTGACCCCATGAACCACAGCACGCCAGGCCTCCCTGTCTATCACCAACTCCCGGAGTCCACCCAAACCCATGTCCATTGAGTCGGTGATGCCTCATTATATTGTAGCCATGCGTTCCAGGAAACAAACTCACTCAGAAGGACGTTGCAGATAGTGGAGTGCAGTTTATTATACCGGCGGGCCCAAGGCAGAGTCTTCTCTTAGCCTAGGACCCCGACCAGTTTTTGTGAAAAACTTATATACTCTAAGTGTACGTACTCAAACCCACGTCCCCAAATTCTCTGAAACTAGTCTGAACAAAGGAAAAGAAAGATACAATCAAAGTTAACCCGTGATTCATATGCCTTAAGCTTAGGTAGTTAATAGTGGACATTTATCAATAGGCCTGTGGTCATACCCCAATAAGCATAATAGAATTTATGATTCTATTTGGTTACACAGATAATTAGGGTATTTGTTTAGGTGAAGGAGAGTCTAGGTACGAGCCTTGGGGCTCTTCCAAGGAGGCGGGGAGTCTGGTTTTCCATTGGTATGTCGTTTCCATAGGTACTGGGCATATAGCTCAAAGTCCACAGGCGGCCCAAGGTGGAGTCCTGCTTTCAGGATGGAGCCTGTTCTGTCTGTTTCCTCCTTCGATATGAATTCCCTAAAATGAGAAAATCAGGTCAAAAAATATGGATGAAATTATTTTCTAAACCTTGACCCTTTGCTTCCCTTAGAAATTATTCTGCCTTGACTCTTGGGTACCACAAGCTAAGATCAATTTACTAGGCAATCTTAGGGAACAATGATCGTATTCAACTCTAAATGGCTCTGGATGGGTCTGCTGTGAGGCAGACTAATTTATCCAGACACAAAGCTTTTATTTTCAATGTCTATAGTATGTATATAGTATTTCAATGTATATAGTATGGTTAAGCAGAGATAGGATGGAATGTTTTATTGAATTGGAAATAAACAGTGTCTGGGCAGGTGGCATGGAGGGGGCTGCTTCAATGTGTGGCACTTCTCTTATATCCTGGAAGGTGTTAAAGGGAGGTAAGTTCATTGTCCTTGTGAAGATGTCCCCAGAAACAGAGCTGGAATCCTTCTGGACTGAGTCTCTGTGCTGTTTCTCCAGTATTCACGGCTGTCAGAATTTAACTGGAGTGGAGGAGAGTTTCCTTCTTTCCTGGATCTCAAAAGCTCAGTCTCTAAGTGCTTCAACTTCTCATCCCCAAGTGTTTCCAGAGAAGACAGCCTGAGGGAGAGGAAGTGGTGCTAATTAAATCCTCCCTCTGTTTTCCAGGCGCTGGAGCTTTTCACAGATGTCTGTTGTTAGGCTCCAGTTCACACAGTGCGGCAAATACAGAAGCAGGCTTTCCTTTCCCAAAGGAACAAATCTTCCTTCACAGGTTACAGGGAACTCTAGAAACACAGTTCCTTCCAAAAGCCTCTGTAAGAGGTGGCAGACCTGCAAAAATAGAGCATGCAACTAACAGGGAGGCTACATGCCTCTGTGTGCTCTCTCTCTCTCATGCGCACACACACACCCCTACTAAAATTCTCCTGCTTCTCCATGCGTGCCCTTGTATTTCTCACAGGCCAATAACTTGAAAAACTTATCTGAAAACTCAGTGCAGCCCTTCCTGCTGTAAGACAGCGTGCATCATGGCAGGCTTGTTGACCTCGAGTGTGGCTGGGAGTCCTGAGTGGGAGTCCAGGTGCTTTCTCTCCTCTCCAAGTGTGCCCTGGGATGCATGTGTGCATGCGTGTGTGCTTTCTAAGGCGCTTCTGTCATGTCCGACTCTCTGCAACCCTATGGCTTCTATGGACCGCAAGGCTTCTCTGTCCATGGGATTCTCCAGGCAAGAATACTGGAGTGAATTGCCATTTCCTTCTCCAGGGGATCTTCCCGACCCAGGGATGGAATCCTTGTCTCTTATGTCTCCTGCATAGGCAGGCAGGTTCTTTACCTCTAGTACCACCTGTGCTGTGGACAGGGCGGGGGTTGGGGGAGTGGCATCCCACCAACTCTGGGATCCTCAGAGAGATGGAAACAAATCCATCATTCTAGGGCTGCTGGGAGAATCAGAGGAAATAACCTGTAATGTGATCAGCAGAGGGCTTTTTGCTTGTGAGTCTCTGACCAGCCACATGTTCCCTCCACTCAAGCCCCTCAGGGTGACTGTGTATGTCCACATTTGCCTGAGACAATGCTGGTTTATGCCTATCATCCTAGCATAAGTGTTAATAGCACTTTCTTCATGCTCAGAAGTATCCAGGGTTAGGCAATAAACTATATGCTAGTACTATTTTACCACCCTTGACTACTCTAATTATTCCCAGTTTTAATAATATAAATTTGCTGTGGGTAGGCGCCACTTCTCACTTTCTGTTGCTTAACAAAGAGGAAGGAAATGAAATTTGTGGGAAGGAGCCCTAAGACTAAGATGGCATTCCCAGTCCCATGGTGACGCTGGGCATGAGAACTTCCTACGTCGTAGCACTGGGCGTGTGTGCACAGCAGCCGTAACCGTGTGGCCTCAGCTTGAGAAGGGCCACTTGGTTGAGGACACCTTTTGCTAGGCTAGCATGTAGCTTCTATTTTGTTTTGCTTTGTGATACTTCTTTTAATTTACAAAATATTAGTGAATCTACTGTGTTTCTATTTATGTTAAGTCAGAGGAAGTCATTGTAAGCATCCAGAACCTTATGAAAACAGAAAATAAAAATCACCTGTAACTCTATCATCCAGAGACAATCATTGCCTTTTTAAAATTGAGGTCTACTTGATATACAATACTATATACATTTCAGGTGTACAACATAGTGATTCACAATTTTTAAAGGTTACCCCAGTTATAGTTATAAAATACCAGCTATATTTCCTGTGCTGTACAATATGTCCTCATAGCTTCTTTATTTTACACATAGTAGTTGAAAGTGAAAGTCACTAAGTATTGTCCAACTCTTTGCGACCCCTTGGACTATACAGTCCATGGAATTCTCCAGGCCAGAATACTGGACTGGGCAGCCTTTCCCTTCTCCAGGAGATCTTCCCAACTCAGGGATTGAACCCAGGTCTGCTGCACTGCAGGTGGGTTCTTTACCAGCTGAGCCACAAGGGAAGCCCAAGAATACTGAAGTGTGGTAGCCTATCCCTTCTCCAGCAGATCTTCCTACATCAGGTATCGAACAGGTGTTTCCCGCATTGCAGGTAGATTCTTTACCAGCTGAACTACCAGAGAAGCCCACACATAATAGTTGATACCTCCTAATTCCTTACCCCTATCAGGTCCTTTCCCCTTTCCCTCTCCCCATTGGTAACCACTAGATTTTCAGAGATGATCATTGTTAATATTTTATTTTACTTCTTTTCAGATTTTGTTTCTAACCTCTGTCCTACCATACATGTATATATGCATGCAAGTTCAGGTATTATGTCTTCTTCCCTTCCTTCCTGCCTCCCTCATTCCTTCCCACCCTCCCTTCATTCCTTCTTTCTGAATTATTGTAACAAATTTGAATAACATTTTCATAACATTTTATAACTTATTTTTCCATTAGCATTACATTTTGGACATCATTCTGTAGTAAAAATATATTCTCACATTTCTGATGACCAAATTGTATTTGTGCACTATAACTCTTGTCTTAGTCAATTATCTGCTGATGGATACTTAGTTTCACTATATGTATTTTTAGTATTAAACACAATGTTGTGTGAGTGTCTGATGTTGCTATTACATACAATGTTGTGCTGTTAGACATGAAGTTATTTATTTAATTTTTTTGCTATTAGACACAATGTTGTAATGCATGGCCTTCTATATTTACACCTTTTGGCATTTGTCTAAATTATTTCTTTAGGATACATTTTTATTTTTTAATTTAATTTTTTACTTAAAATTTTTCTTTTTGGAGTATAGTTGATGTACACTGTTATATGTAGCAGGTGTACGATGTAGTGATTCACAATTTTTAAAGATTATATTTCATTTATAGCTATTATAAAATATTGGTCATATTCCCTGTGTTGTACAATATGTTCTTGAGGATACATTTTTAGAATTGCAATTTTTCAGTTTCAAGAAAGCACTCAGTTCTAAGTGCTTCTGTGCCCTATTAGTAAGAAGTACATTAAAAAGTGCATTATCATTGCTTTTAACTCCTAAATAAGCTCACAGGCCAGTAGACTTTCAAGAAAAAACACTACAAAAACTTGAAGAGAAATTTTCAAGTGGTAATAATTTCATATTGTTCTTTCCTTGTTTACCTTCCTGTTCCATGGAATTAAAGACGGGGAAAATGGAACTACTTGTAGCCTCTTTTTTTCTGTCCAGAGAGTCTCTGCTGCTGTCCCCTGGTAAATGTCCCCTGATGATCATATTGTCTGTGTTACTGAACTCCATCCGTCAGTGCATCTGTTCAGTTAACGTGAGGTGGGTTTGTCAGTTTCCGGAGCTTTGGTTGTTCATCATGGGCTTTTTTGCCATAGTTAAGACACAGGTGATTTTTTTTTTTTTCCTGAGAATTTTGTTTCTTTGTTTTAGGCTAAAGAAATGTCAAGAATTGGGAGCTCTGAGGGATTCCAGCCTGTGTCTCTGAAGCGAGAGGAAGATGACCAACCTTCTGAGACGGATCAGCTGTCCATGGAGGAGAGGGAGCCAGAAACAGAGGTCCCAGTGCCAAAGCAGATTTCAAGGCTGCCAAGTGTGGTTGAATCAGCTCTCTACCCGAATCCCTATCACAAGCCTTATCTCTCACGGAAGTACTTCGTCACTCGGGTAAAATCATAAAAGCATTAGTGTTCTTAAATACTGCATAAGGCTTCTCTTTAACATCCTAATATTCTTCCATATACCACATTTTATCAACAGTTTTCACATTTGTTATCTCATGTAATAGCTACAATAACTGTGAAGTAGGCATCCTTATCTTAATGTTACAGGTGAAGGATCTGAATTTCAGAGAAGTTATGGGTCTATTTTGACCACCAGAGAAGCAGGTCCTCCAGTTCCCATGGGTCTTTGGCTCCTCAGTTTTGTATTCCTGCTAAACCTGACCTCAATAAGTTAATGCTCCATGAAGAGAAAACCAGACTTGCTAGAAGAATATAAAGCTGGGAGCCCAGAGGGAGTTATTTGCTCTATGTTAGGAAAAGACATGAGTGATGGAATAGAAAGCATTGCTGAGAATACCTGAACCTCAAGGGTATACAGGGCATGCTGGTAGTAGAGTGTAGGGCAGGCACTTCATTCCAAATATAGAATTGCAGTCTGGAACTCAGCTTCTTCCCTGTGCATCAAAGCTGGGGAGTAAATAGATGGGTGCATAATGAGGGTGGTGTTTATATATCCAAATGTTAAAAATATTTCAGACTTCTCACATTTGGATCGAGTAGAAACATCCTTGGTTTCTAGTACCTTCCTCTGTCTTGAATTCTCCTTCCTGTTTATAGATCTGCTTTCAGATCAGATCAGATCAGTCGCTCAGTCATGTCCGACTCTTTGCGACCCCATGAATTGCAGCACGCCAGGCCTCCCTGTCCCTCACCAACTCCCGGAGTACACTCAGACTCACATCCATCAAGTCAGTGATGCCATCCAGCCATCTCATCCTCTGTCATCCCCTTCTCCTCCTGCCCCCAATCCCTCCCAGCATCAGAGTCTTTTCCAATGAGTCAACTCTTCCCATGAGTTGCCAAAGTACTGGAGTTTCAGCTTTAGCATCATTCCTTTTACCAATCCTTTAACTTTCTTGTCAACATACTAGCAGTGAGCTCATAGGCTATAAACAATTAGAGGCTAAACTGCAGATTGTACACTGTGGTAGCAGAGACCACCTGGATTTTCACGTGTACCTGGAGCATCTCTTTACTGACATTTTTTTTTCAACTCAACCTCCTAAATAAGTGGTGGCTAAGAGTTTGAGACTATTTATGTTTTAATTAATGAACTTGGATGTTCTAGCTTTTAAAGTTAATCTTTGGTTAAGATAAAGTTTTAATTAAAGAGACGCAGTGTGTTTGTGTGTGTGTGTTTGAAAACAAAACAAAAATAATCAAACAAACATATATCCACATTACCTATATTCAGTGAGTCTTAGGTATATCCAGTGACTCATATGTGCAAATTGCTGGCATGTTCCTTGTTATGTGTGTGTTTGTGTGTTTTTTGCATATGTAAAGCAAATGGCTTGTTTTCCAAAGCATGGTAACTTTTTTGAATATGCAAAGTTTAGTTGTAAGATATATCTGGGATAAAAATCAAAGCATCCCTTAGAATGTCCATTTTTTTTGATAGTGATGATGTATCTATCAGGGTTAGATGAGAGAGGAACAGTGATGAATGATATGGAATAAGAGATGTATCATTGGAAGCTGGTACAGTTAAGAGAGCTGCCTGAGAAATCTATGCAAAGCTGTTCTTTGCATCTGTTGATGGGTCTGGAGGTGTTATACATCAACCAACTGGCCGTTGTGCAGTAGAACTAGGGAACAGGGGAACCTACATGGACGAATTAGAACTCCTTTTGATCCGGCAGCACTCACCACAGAAAAATGGAACCTGTGTTGCTCTCCCACCAAGTTTGGATTTGAAGATGTGAGTCATTTTCAGGAAAAGCCACTATTCTCCACCGAGTTAGCTGCACACTTACTCAGTTCAGGGAAGGAGGATCTGAGGGAGGAAGTCTGACTGTAACAAAAGAAGCTATAGGTCCAGGGGTTTCCCCACTCCCTTTTATGCCATCAAGCAAACAAGAGATCAGCAGCTCTGAACAACGGGGTCTGATTGGCCTGTCCTGATCTTCAGCAAGAACACGACTGATGTTTCACTTCTACCTTTGAAGTCTGACACAAATGTCTGTTGTGGCCAACACTAAGTTGGAAGCAGACAAGAAAGGGAATTCTAGAAAGTGTAGTTGCAGCTTAGCTAAACTGACACAGATCTGTGGTTTACAAGGATTCTGTAAATTCTTGTAAAGTCACAACAGAGCTTTTATTTATTTGTTTACATGATGCTTTTATTTGTGTGGCTCTGTGTAGCTTATAAGAGACAGTCCCCTGGAGCAGCACTGTGAGGTAGGCAGAGAAAGGCTTATCAGTCTTGTTTTAGGAGTAAATGCACAGAAGCTTCAGAGGAGTTAAGTGACTAAGTCGTATGATATTAGTGTAAGACCTGTAGCTAGACTCTGTATCTTCTAAGTCCGGTGGTCTTTCTACCATAAAGTACAATTGAACTTAGGATGTTTTAGTAAAGGTTTTCTATTACTGACTCTGATTCATGTGAAGAACATCTTTTCCACCAGGTGTATAGAAATCAACTTTAAGTTCTCAAGAGCCTGGGAAGGAAAACCTTCTAATTTAGTCAGTGAGTCTGAAGTAGACACAAGGACTCTTTAGGAGCTGACTGTGAGGGCTATATTCCCAAGGCAGTCAGCATTCACTTTCCTTCAGACTAAGACAAAATATGAAGAGGTTTTATTACTTTTTTTTCTTCTTGGTTTCTTTTTTTTTCTTTTTTTTTTAGCACATGAGTATAATGAATGTGCTTTAATGCATTCTAGGATAATGAAAATGAGATTGTTGGTTCTACTGAAACAATGATAAATATTAGTTTGAACAAATAAAGGAATGATACGGTTTAACTACCTTGTAAACCACAGATCTGTTGATGTGTTGGTAGCTGAGGAAATGGGAGGAGATATGTGTGTGTGGTGTGTATGTATGCATAAATTTCTTCTCTTCAAAGTATGGATAAAATGTCAGTTTTATCTGAGAGTTTAAATAAGCTACTTTTTAAAGGGTTCTTAATACAGTGTAAGACACATCTATTAACATTTCATAAACAGCATCTCTTGCTATTCTAAATACTTTATTCCTCTTTTTTTTTTTTTTTTTGGTTAATTTGGCATTCACATTTCTGTAAGTGGTAATAAGAATGGCATTAAGATGCCCATGACCTCACCATGACCTCTAAAGTAAGGTATAAATGTAGACATATAGGGTCTGTAGCAGCAGAGATTTAAATGAAGGAAGCTAACTCATTTTCTCGAGGGATAATTAAATCAGACCAGGACTGTGAATGACTCAGACCTATGAAACATTCATCACATGACAAGGTATCACTTCTTGGAGCTGAAAAGAGCTCTAGTCCAGTGATGATCTGGTGTGGTGCTTCTCAGCTTTATCATGCAAACAGATTACCTGGAAAGCTTGTTAGAATATTGGTCTGATTCAGTAGGTCTGGGATGAGGCCTTAGATTCTGCATTTATATGCACTCTATGGAAATAATCATGCTTTCTGTCCACAGATTGTACTTTGAACACCAAGTTGGTAGTCAACGCTCTCATTTTTAGTGGCAATTAAGACCCAGAGAGGGGCAGTGGCCCACCGGAAGTCCTAACACTTAGTGCACGCTGACTTAGTGCACACTGACTTAGTGCACGCTGACTTGCCCAGGAAGCTAATAAGAACCAAAGCTGGGTTTAGAGCTGATGTTTCCCAATTCCCATTCATAGTTCTTGATCCCATGCAGTGGCTTAAAAGAAATCAATTTATTACCGTGTAAGAATTTTAAGGCTATGTGGCAAATGCAGAAGAGCAGTAAGACTGAGTAGAAAAATTTTTTGGCCTTGCATTTTATTATAAGGTTTTAAAGTAATTTCACTGGAGGTGGTTTATAATTCCACAGCTCAAAGTTAACGAAAATATATAAATATGCTTTTATACATTTTGGTGAATATCCTTTCTTACTTTTTTCTTACATGTACATTTTATTGTGCAAAACATAGTGTTACATCTGTTGTGTGTGCTCAGGTGCTCAGTTATGTTTGACTCTTTGCAGCCCCATGGAATGTAGCCTACCAGGCTCCTTCGTCCTGAGGATTCTCTAGGCAAGAATACTGGCATGGGTAGTCATTCCCTTCTTGAGGGGATCTTCCCAACCCAGGGATTGAACCCGGATAGCCTGAGGTGCAGGCAAATCCTTTACCATTTGAGCCACCAGAGAAGTATCATGGAAACGTAATACAATTTATTTAAGTTTTGCTGTATATTTAGGCTGCTTTTTGTTCATATTTTTTAACTTGGAAGGGGAAGTTATTCCTTGGCTCACTGAGGCAGATGGACTCAATTTCTTAGCTGCCAGGTGTGGACACCTAATGCTCTAATAAGAGGAGGATCAATTATATGAGTTTCAAGTTGGATATGGAAATATAAGATAATTTAAGGCAAACAAGAGGCATCTTTAGCATCACAACATTGTGTATTAGATCACATCTCTGAATATCTGGTCATAAAACAAGTTGATCTGGTCCCTTGAACCTCTTATGTTATTTTATGGGTCACTCTGAGTTGTTGCGTTCTTTCCTCAGTCTTCCAGACAAGTGTTTATTTACTGCAACTTTGCCCTTCCGATGTGGCTTAGCGACATTCTTGCTTCAAGCCAGGAAGGGCCTCAGAGAATATCTAATCCTACCCCTAGGACACACAGAACTGATGTGACTTCTCTTCTTTGGCAGCTTAGGGGCCATGGCAGGCCTGGAACCCAGGATTCCTGGCACTTTGTGCCACCTATCCACTGCCTCTGACCTTGGACAGTGAATGAGCAGTCACATAATGAGGGTCTGAACCAGTTGCTATCAGTCTGCTTGGATAACCTTTTCCTCCTATTTTTGTTCATTTGCTATTATTGCTTAGACATGTCTAAAAATGGCCTACTGCCTTCTCTCCACAAAAGTACCCCTCAAGGCTAATAACTTGAGGTATATTATGATAATCACTTTAGTTGTAGAGAGTGATATTCAAAAGCAACTTCTTATGAAAGGAACAATACTTGATCTGCATGGGGAAAGATATATTTAAACTCCCTGTAGGACTCTATATTTGCAGATACCTTATCAGAAAGTTGAAAGCGATTAGAGATGGGGAATTATCTCTAAATTTATACTTAAGAATGTAAATTACATACAAACTAATGGGACTAAAACTATTTGATCTTTTAATATTTAATTAATGGTTCCCCGTGGCCTTTTTATAGCCTGTGTTCTATTGTGAGGAACGAGACTTTAATAAGCAGGTTTGGGACTTCCTATTGTGTGGCAAGATGTCATTGCCTTCATGACACTAATTTGGCTTTCATACTCTCTCCTTTTCCCTCTTCTCTTACTATAGGCTTCCCTGTGTCTTGCTCTTGTACTGGGAACAACTAAATATATTAGTTGTATTGTTATTGTCTGTGTGAGCTTCCCTCTGGCTTAGAAATTATATATCTCACTGGGCAGAAGGTTTCTGGATTCCCCTCCTTACACTGAAATGCTTTGAAGATGGTAATAAAAGTTGATGTTTCTATCTGAGCATAGATCCTTAACAATTACGAGATAAGAAGCATTTCTTTCATTTTCAGAGAGAGACAAATTTGCCTGGGCTTTACAAATCAGGTCCAATTCAGAACTAGTTTCTTACCTTATGAGTGTACCACAAAGCAAACCCTTTCTGAGGACGATGACACCCGCAAGAGAGAGCTGACTGTGTCTAAGTCCCTAGGAGCACTCTTTTCTACTCTGTTCTTTCTTCTCACTGTCTGGCTAAAGTGTCCATTACAAGGGAAAATATTAATAGCAGGCATGAATATTGTTTGTGTGACAACTGACTCCCAGGCTAGTCTAGCTCAAGGAAATGCAAGGAGACAAATACGTATGTCTGTATATGCATGGCTGAGTCACTCTGCTGTATACCTGAAACTATTGCAACATTGTTAATCAGCTCTACTCCAATATAAAATAAGTTCAACAACAAATACTTATGTCCTTGAACTTTCCTCAGCACATTTATTTTCACTGAAACTATTTAGGGCTAGACATCAGAGAAGCTATTGTTCATTATGTCATGTAGTGACTTAAAAATAAGGATCCCCCTAATGATTTTTTTCTTAAAATTTAGAATTAGAAATGTATGTGTACTCTCTTGCTAAGCTTTATTTGATTGGATGATGAGTACATATCATTCCAATATACTTTCCTTTGAGTCTCAGGCTGCAAGGAGTCTCAGAGCTAATTGTTCCACTGCAATAATCATCTGATCCCCTGATCCTGGTACAAAGGTTTCCCTTCTATTTAGTATTAACAAGAAGAATGACAATAGAGTCTTTTATTCTTCAATGTTATCAATGTTTTGGTCATTTCCAAACAGCTGCTACAGTTAATGGTATCTCATCTATCTAACATATGCATGTAGACTGATTTGTGGAATGGCAAGGTGACTTGGCGAGGGTCTCATAGCAACCAGAAAGGCTGAGATTTAAAAAAAACCTTGGCCTGGACACAAGTCAAAAGGTTCACACACTTTATTGTATTTTTGACACTAAATGGCTGAAGTTAATGTATCATAGTAACCAAGAGTAACAAATGGAGAAGAGTAAAATACTTTATCAGGACACGATGCATAACTGTTCCATAAAGGCGTGATCGATGTTTCTACTAAAGGTGAGAACTAAGGCAGTGAGTACCCAGACAGGATTTCAGAGATTTCCAAACTGTTCTCTAAAGAATCCACTTTACTTTTAACCTTTAACTTTTGAAAAGGTGTATAGTAAAACAATGGGCTTCCCTGGTGGCCCAGCAATAAAGAATCCACCCAAAATGCAGGAGGCTCAGTACAGGAGGATGTGGATTTGATCCCTGGGTTGGGAAGACCCCTGGAGTAGGAAATGGCAACCCACTCCAGTATCCTTGCCTGGGAAATCTCATGGACAGAGGAGCCTGGTGGACTACAGTCCATAGAGTAGAAAAGAGTTGAGCATCCACACAGGGATGCGTAGTAAAACAACACCTCTATACACTGTGTCCACCATCACGTTCCTTCCCTACCTGTAGGGGACGCCTGTTAACCTTTTCTGTGTATCTTTCTAGAGTGACTTTAGGTGTGTTCAAACAAAAATACTTATTCTTATCCATTCCTCCCTTTTTACACAAATGATGACATATTTACCCTTGCTTCAAAGTATGTTTCTTCATTTTTTACATATTTATCGTATTTCATTGCATGTATGTATCCCATGATATACCTAACGAGTCTCCTATTCCTAGACTTTTGCATGGTTTCCAAGTTTTTGCTATCCACAAACCAGGCTGCAGAGGAAACTTTGCATATGTCATTTTGTACATATGCAAGACTGTCAGTAGTATAACTTCACGGAAATGGAATGTGTGGATCAAAGGATAGATCATTTTGATGGATTTTGCTGATTGCTTTTCATAGAAAAGACAAGTAAAGTTTTGAAAAATTATACTTTCTTTTATTTGTCTTTACATACTTTTGGCAAAGTGCCTGGTATAAAAGCATTCAACAAAATGCTTATTTCATTATTATTTCATTATTCTTCAATTCTATTTCTAATTTTTTTTTCTTCTGAGAAGTACTAGTTTCACTACCAAGTTATATCAGCTTGAAGAAGAAATTACATGGATACAGGAAGAGAGACAGGAAAAATAGCCATGATGAATTATCAAAGAAAGTATCATTTTTCAGAGAACTTTGACCATCGAGCCTGGTAGAGTCCGGCTGCATCATGGAGAGCTGAGGATGAGCGATGAGAGAATTGTCACAGAATCCCAGGAAATTTCCATGAAACATAGACCAGTCCTACCAGCTGTGCTGTGCTTAATCACTCTGTCATGTCCGATTCTTTGCAACCCCATAGACTGTAGCCTGCCAGGCTCCTCTGTCCATAGGGATTCTCCAGGCGAGAAGACTGGAGTGGGTTGCCATACCCTCCTCCAGGGGCTCTTCCCAACCCAGGGATTGAACCCAGGTCTCCCTCATTGCAGGCATATTCTTTACCATCTGAGCCACCTGGGACTGGATCAGTGATGCTGATACAACCTCTTGTGTCAATGGGAGCACAAAGCATATTTAATGAATGTCCCAGAACTTACTGATTTCATGACACACCAGGTTCAGCAGGCCTGGTGTGCTGTATTAGCTTTCTGAAGGGCCCTTCAACCAGCAGCAGAGGATGACAAAAGAGCCAGAAATCATTCAGTCTACTGGCTGACTGTCCAATTCAACAGGAAACTTGTTAAAATTGAGAAATCAGAATCTCTAGGTGTAAAGGCTGTGATTATATTTTCTTAAAGATTTCCAGGAGATTTTGATCATCAGCTTGGCTTGGAAAGATCATCCAGTCTACTCATTTGTCTTATAGATAAAGAAATGGAGGCCAAGGACAGTAAATCATTGTCTAGAAGTCAAAGAATTTGTTCACGACAGATCTGGAATATCAACCCAGGACACCCAACTCTAAGTAGTTGTCCTGCAAATTCCAGGATGACTTGGACTGTGTGGAATGAATTGGAAGGGAGGGGGAAAAGTGAAAGTATGAAAGTGAAAGTCGCTCAGTCGTGTCTGACTCTTTGCAACCCCATGGACTATACAGTCCATGGAATTTTCCAGGCCAGAATACTGGAATGGGTAGCCTTTCCCTTCTTCAGGGGATCTTCCCAACCCAGGGATTGAACCCAGGTCTCCCACATTGCAGGCAGATTCTTTACTTCTTTTCCTATATTTTACATGTGGACTCATGTAAGATTTTTCTTAACCAATGGACTCTATGGTCAATATTTTTCAAAGCCTTTTATCAATGACTGAGAAAACAAGCAACCCCAAATCCTACAACCCACTCACCTCTGGGAGAAAAATATATTTGAATGGGTCTTGGCCAGGCTAGTGTCCCTGTTTCCTTTTAGGAAAGGTCTCAAACCAGGAGGATTAGGAGTGCTAATATTTATGGAAGATTAGGTGTTTAGTATAAATCCCTATTACACAGAGAAAATACGAGAGCTTGTAGCATACTTGTTCCAGGCTTGGGCATGAGGTCAGCACTGTGTTCTTTGCCTGGAGGTGGAATGTCTAGATTTCCTGTCTCTTGTCAGTCACCTCTTAGCGGAGGGAACTTGACAAGTTACTTCCACATGCAGACCCCTGTTTCCACACCTATAAAATGAAATGGCTTATAACTGATGAGCCCTGAGCTGTAGTGGTTCTATACACTGGAGTTACCCAAGATGCTTTTAAAAATCCTGATGTACTGTTATGAGGATCCCACCCACTGAGTATCTGATATAATTGGCCTTGTGTACAGCCTCAGCATTAGAATTTTCCAAAGCTCCCCAGGTGATTCTGATGAGTAACCAAGGCTGGGAGTGACTGCCTAGAGAACAATGGTTCTTACAGTAGAGTCCCACACCAATATCATCACCCAGGAACTTGATAGAAATGAAAATTCTCAGGCCCCTACTCGGAACTACTGAATCAGAATCTCTGGGGACAGTGCCCAGAAATCTGTGTTTTAAAAACACATTTTAGGTGATTCTCATGTGCACTGAAGTTTAAGAATCACTAAGCTTGAGCGTCTATGAATTTCTTCTTTAGTCACTAAGTTGTGTCCAGCTCTTTATGAGTCCATGGACTACAGTGCCACCCCCGCCCCCACCCCTTCCCCAACCAGGCTCCTCTGTCCATGGGATTTCCCAGGCAAGAATACTCGAGTGGGCTGCCATTTCCTTCTCCAGGGGATCTTCTGGACCCAGGGATTGAATCTATGTCTCCTGCATTAGAGGGAGGCTTCTTTACTGCTCAGCCGCTAGGAAAGTGAATTTCTTGTTAAGGAACGTCAATCAATTTTTAAACTAGAGGAAGGCTCATAGTAGGAATACCTGCTTGGAGAATGGTGAAGAAAGAGAGGTAAGGAGACAAAAAAGTTCATTTCCCAGAACCAGAATTACAGTCAGAACATTGGAAGGTTTTTCTTTTATGTTTTACTGCCATATACTGTTTGAAGAGAGAAAAGTTTGATTAAAAAAAAAAGTAGATAATGCTAAATGCATTGAATTTCATTATAAACATATTTGTTTGTCAGAAAAACTGGCCCTCTGAAAATAGCGATCCGAATTTCTTTGAACAAGTGAGAGTAAGATTATGAAAGGCTTATAGGACCTGGATCACTTTTGTCTCATGCAAGGAGAGCAGCTTAGTAAATACCAGAATTCAAGACTAAGCTCTCTGGCAGGCAGTGCCAACAACCAACAGGCTACTCCAAGAACTATCTTTCCTGGTCAACTTTCTGGAGGTGTTGCTGGGTTATAGTAATTAATCATAAGCATGAAGGGGACTCAGGCTTCTCTAAACTAGGTATTTTCTTCTTCCTACTCAGCCAGGGGTCATTGAGACTGCCATGGAAGACTTGAAAGGCCATATTACCAAGACTTCTGGAGAGACAATTCAAGGCTTCTGGCTCTTGACAGAGTGAGTAATTATGACTAAGTGAAGGGCAATGGAAATCTAGCCTTTTGTTTGACAATACCATAATAGAATAGGCGATGGCCAGAATTTCTGGAAGAGTTTCTTCTGGTTACAGAGAGATCATCAATTACGCTCCTGTTGGAGAGTAAAGTCTTGTGGTGCCCCATGGCTGATGTTATGACCAAATTTGACTTCTATGACTGTTTTCCAAGATAGTTGCTTCTCTCAACTATCATTGCAAGTACCTTAACTCAGGGCATGACCATTTCCCACAAGGACCATTGCATTAGCCTCCTAATTGAGCTCTCTGGTTCCAATCTCTGTCTCTTGTAAGCACTCTCTCACCAATCATACCATGCTACTAACCATCCCACTTTGGATACAGTGGAAAGGAGGGTTGGGAAAGAGGATGGGTGAGGTCAACGTATACAATGTGAATTTTGAGCAAAAAACTAGGAAAAATCATGTAGGATAAAGACAGGCCACCTGGTAAAAAGGGATAGACTGGGAGATTGGGATTGGCATGTACACACTACTATATTAAAATAGATAACCAACAAGGACCTACTGTATAGCACAGGGAATTCTGCTCAATACTCTATAATAACCTAAATGAGAAAAAAAGAAGCTGAAAAAGAACATACATGTATGTGTATACCTGAGTCACTTTGCTGTATACCTGAAACTAGCACATTGTTAATCAGCTGTACACCAACATAAAATAAAAATTTAAAAATAAATAAATATAACCCCTTCCCCACCACTGCCAAAAAAAGACAGGCCACCTGTTCAGAGTTAGGATAAAAACCAAATCTAACACTTACATCCTTGTCAGTTTATTGACTGCTCTATTCTCTCAAGTTTTAATCTTAGCTACAGGGGTTTTCATTGCAAAAGACACCATGGAGATGGTTACCTTTCTGTCCTCCCCCAAAACTCTAGTGTCTATGTGACCTTTACTTAATGCACCAGGCAAATATTAGGAATGTCATGGTCTTTACAATAATAGGTAAAATATACTCATAATAAGGGTAAGAGGCATGTCTTTTCTTCTGCAGAATGCATAATATTAAGAGGAGAATGCAGTTAGAATTCCACTTCAGAGTTCAGTAAGTTTTCTTGGTAATATGATCTCCAGAGGTTTCAGCAGAAAAGTTCAGTAACTTCTATACCTTGAGTGAAGAATCATTTAGTCTTTCACCTCTGGGTGGGACATCTTCTTTGATTAAGTTTTAGGAGGGCAACTCTGGAATGTTTAAGCATCCAGGCAAGCAGAATAAATCCCTTAATCAATGAAATGCAGAACCAAATAACTTGTTTCCATCTGTCTGACCACCACATGATATCATTGTTTCAAAAGGGTTCCAATATTTGAATTAAAATGAATTTTGAAAACCAACCTGACAATTTCTGAGCATTTGTGTCCTAATATATAAATTAGAGATAATGATATATACTTGATGAGGTGTTAGGATGACTAAATGAGATAACGTAAAATTCTTAGCAAAGTCCCCAGCATATATGACTTTTCAATGCATATCAGTGTCCTTTCTCTGTTTACAGTAGTATTGGTAAGCCAATAGTTAATTTTTGTTGTTATTTGTAGCCTCTACTTTTATTTTTATCTATCCATCTCCATCTCTATCATCATTATTTTCCACTCTCCACCTCTCATTCGCAGGGTAGAGTATGACTTGTGCAAATGAAAAGCCTGCCTTGATTAGGATAGGTGTCTACTTAAATTCTGAAGGTCACATCAGAGGTAAACACTTAACTAATTCATTTCTACAATGTATCTCATTTATAAGTAAAGATGCACAAATGCAGTCTTTCAAATTCAGTGGTGGATGTTTGTGTAACTCTCACATATTAATCATAGTATCAGTTATTTCTTTAATGGGCTTCCCTTGTGACTCAGCTAGTAAAGAATCCGCCTGCAATGTGGGAGACCTGGGTTCAATCCCTGGGTTGGGAAGATACCCTGGAGAAGGGAAAGGCTACCCACTCCAGTATTCTGGCCTAGAGAATTCCATGGACTCTGAAGTTCCACGGGATCACAAAGAGATGGACATGACCTAGTGACTTTTTCATTTCTCTCATTTCTTTAATAGTGCCTATTTTGTTTGATTTTATTTGACCTGTTTTTTTAGTTGTTTGAATGCTTTTGCTTAGTGATTACAATAGCCAGTAGATGTCAACTATCCAAAGATAAATCTGATTGTGTGATCTGTGTTGAGGCTTATCTCCGTAATTGTGTGCTTGCTTTAATATCAACTAGGATGCTGAACCAGGCAGTGTTCAGATAAATATGAACAGTTTTACCCCCAAGACTCAAGTTTTGTACCTAGCTCTAAACCTAATAGGAAGCTCAAAGAATTGGAAAGCACTTTCCAGCAACTGGTTTTCTGTTTTGCTTTCATTTTGTGGTATCCATTTATGTTAAGGACAACAATAATGTGTGTATCCCATGCATGTAGAATTTCAAGCAGTCACATTTGCTTATTTGCTGTCAGGCTTTCTTCCTGTGTGCATTGAAACCCATTTCTCCTTTTTAAATGGTAGTGATTTTGTGTTCTCTTTTGGTCATCCTCTCTGTTAAAATTCTTTTACTTCTCCCATGACCCTCCATCAAAAGCAAGTTTCAAGAGATCTGATTTCAGTCATTTCTACCAGAGTAAGACATTGCCAGTTACTTTCCTTTGCCTGTTAATCCTTATAGCTTGATCAGACTGCCTACTTGTAATGCTAAGAGGTGTCAGTTGTAAAGATGTTCAGGCATCTGGACGAAATGAATGAGGTCCCAGACACTGTGACTGTTCAAGCAGAAGATAGGAGGTTGTTTGTCAAAAGAAAGACATGCATACAGGTTTTGAATGACTTATCACACTTAACTCTTCTGTTCATTTGTAGTGCAGCAAAAAAAAAAAAAAAAAAACAAAAAAAAAACAGCAAAAATAATCACATTAAAAGCAAACCTCCAAAATAACAACAGCAAGACTAAACAAAACAAATGTATAAATACACGGGCCCAGAGAGGTGAGAGCCCAGGGCTGCTCTTGTCCCCTTTACTTGTTTTTCTGATGGAATAAGACCATCCATTCTTATAAGTTTCAGGGGCTGTAATATAGACCAATTTCCCCAACCTTACCAACCACACAAGACTCTTTTCAAGCATAACACTTATTCATATGTGACAAAAATGACTGGGCTTTGTGTACATCAACTTTCAGTTTCTTCTGGGGAGATGAAAAATCCTTGGCTGCTCATCAGTGGTTTAAAGAATGTCTGCTTTCAAATCAGTATTCCATCTTCAGAATCATGAATAGTAAAAACCCGTTTAATGTAGTGTAGGTTGTTGTTGTTCAATAGCTAAGTCGCATCCAACTCTCTGTGACCTGATGGACTGTAGCATACCAAGCTTCCCTGTCCTTCACTGTATCCCTAAGTTTGCTCAATTTCATGTCCATTGAGTTGGTGATGCCATTCAACCGTCTCATCCTCTGCCTCCCCCTTCTCCTCCTGCCCTCAGTCTTAGCATTAGGGTCTTTTCCCATGAGTTGGTTCTTCCCATCAGGTGGCCAAAGTATTGGAGCTTCAGCTTCAGCATCAGTCCTTCCAATGAATATTCAGGGTTGATTTCCTTTAGGATTGACTTGTTTGATCTTCTTGCTGTCCAAGTAGTATAGGTGGTGGTGGTTTTAGTTGCTAAGTCGAGTCTGACTCTGTGTGACCCCATGGACTGTAGCCCACCAGGCTCCTCTGCCCATGGGATTTCCCAGGCAAGAATCCTGAAGTGGTTTGCCATGCCCTCCTCCAGGGGATCTTCCCAACCCAGGGATCAAACCCACCTCCCTAACATCTCCTGCATCGACAGGTGGATTCTTTAGTACTAGTGGCACCTGGGAAACCTGGGGTTACTTTTACCTATTCTACTTGTGTGGTGGAAATAATTTATGATAGTGTGCTCATCTTTCACCAACTGCATGTTCAGTGATGTCATGCTGGTAGGTAGCTTGGAATTGGTGGCAGCAATTATACCATGGAAATAAGCAAACTCTAGAGATCAGAGTTTGATTTTATTGTTTTGTTAATTGTCTAAACTTAAGAAAGTAGTCGAGGATATGCTAATGATGCAGATTAAGTTTAAAAATGTGTATGTGGCTATGATATTGTCATAACACAAAAAAGGCTCAGAAAATATTATATTCTTCCAGTATTCAAAAACTGTTATCCAATTCGGCAAAAGAGTCATCTTTTCACTGATGAATGGATGAAATCTGGACGGGTGACTGAGGAAAGATGAATGCCAGACAGAGGCTGCAAGGTTGCAGAAGGTCTATCTATGTATGAAATAAGGGCATGAAATAACATTAAGCCAGTCAAGGCATTTTATGGGGGATATCACTCAAACTAGTTCAGGTGAGCTTCTTTGTGATGTTCTAAATTTATACAAATGTACCATTCAGCAGAATTGGAAAAACAAAAGTTTGAAGGCATTTGGGTAGAGAATACAAGGAGGATAAGAGACCAAAAGGAGACCAAAACAAAAATGAGAAATGCAGTCAACTCCAGCGAGATCCCAGTTAGCTGAAACCATTAAGAATATCCTAAGAAGGGCTTTCCAGGTGGCCCTAGTGGTCAAGAACCCACCTGCCAGTGCAGGAGACATAAGAGACATAGGTTCGACCCCTGGGTGGGGAAGACACCCTGTAGGAGGGCATGGCAACCCACTCCAGTATTCTTGCCTGGAGAATCCACGGACAGAGGAGCCTGGCGGGCTACAGTGCATAGGATCACAAAGAGTTGAACACAACTGAAGTGACTTAGCATAGCATGAAGCAAGGAGACTTCAAGTGAGACTCAAGTTTTTAGCCCAGCCGGTTCAGGAACTTTATAAGCCTCTATAGCTATAAAGACAGGATGATGTTTTATCTCAGCTTTATCTCCTCCTTGTGCTGTCTTTCTTGGTCCTTCTGGGAAAGGACTTCTAAAATAAGTAGTGTGTACCCTTTTAGAAGTGATCCATTAAGCCAGCCCCAAGAGAACAACTTGACACTCTATGGAGTCTCAAAAAGTGTGATACAATGGCAATGAAGTGGCTCTTGAGTCAAAAGTACTCAAGATGTCTTTGACTGCGGTGTTTAGGGAGGTGGAAAGAGATGGGATCTTCACTCCACACACATTAGTGTGAAGTGGTGGTGGGGGTTGTTGTTCTTATTCCTCTTATTCCTGAATGAGAAGACTTGCCTCTAGTGGCTGGGATCAAGTAACTCTTGCTCTTCATCTTCGTGGAAAATTCTTTCAGCATGTTTCATAGTCTACCTCTCCCGAAACCCATGTAGGTTTTTATCCACAGCTTTGGTCAAATCCAGCTCTCCACGTTGGATAGACAGACAATAAAATGAGGTAAAGGCAAGGAAGCAGCCTGGTGTCATAAAAAGAGTCCTGAATTTGGAATCAGAAAACTTGGGCTGAACTTGGTGAACTTGGGTGAACTTGAATGGGCTTTCCATTTTTTTTTAATCAGTGAATTTGTTTTAGTACAGTCTTTAATCAATTAGAAATCCTGTGCTCTTGAAAGAAGCACAGCCACTGTTAATTTTTGGTATATATCATTCCAGCTCTTCTCCACACATTTTTGTCAATGATTGCTATAATATTAATAGATACCATTTATTGAGCACTTAAATGGCACTTTGTGGTAAGTGCTTTCTATGTGCTTGCCATTATATTGCTATAATTTAGATAATTTTGATGATCTCTCAATGGAATTTTTCTTAGGTTTTTCCTCATATTTTTCTCAGTTATCATGTAATTTTTGTAAAGTATTAGACAGTTACTTAAACTGTGAATGGCTACACAAGTGTGGAGGTTTATATTATTCTTTTAAAATTGAAGTGCCAAGTAAGGGATATTTACCAGTAGGCCAGAGTAATATTTCACAGTTGGAAAGAGAAATGAAAATATATATGACATTCTCCATTTGTTTTTGACAAAAAATAGTATTAAATTATATATATTTTTAATTTATATATTTTATTTATATATATTTGTAATTTTAATCTATAAGATATTATATAAATTATATTATATATTATATACTATTAAATATTATATAATGACTTATAGATTAAAAATTACTCTTCATTTAATTTAATCTTCATAGCAATTGTCTTAGGTAGAAACATCACCTCCAGTTTGCAGATGAAGAAATCAAAGAGTAATACACATAAAATATTCAGAAGAGTAATACATATAAAATATTTAAACAACGAAGACTACTGGATAGCACAGGGACTATATGCAATATCTTGTAATAACTTATAATGGAATATATATATATATAATTTTTATACTCTTTTCCAGTATAAGTTATTAAACACACACACACACACACACACACACACACGTGTGTGTGTGTATACATACATAACTGAATTACTGTATACCTGAAACTAACATAGCATTATATATCAACTGTATTTAATAAAAAATTTTTAAAAAGAATAGCACAGCTCTACAGTAGCAGAGAGAGGGCTCCAATGCATCATGCTGTTCTGACTTTTGCAAAAATATTGTTTTGCCTTTGTGCTCAGATTCCATGTGTGCCCCTTATCAGATTGTAACTCAATGGATAAACTCAACTTTATTTCCTGGGCTTGGTGGGGTGAGTGAAAGTGTGCAGGGCATTTCTGCTTAATTTAGAATGATTTTCCAGAAGAAATAACCATGGTGTATGTTTATATAAAAGGTGAGGTGTCCTGGGAGCAAAGCAATGTTGAGGCCCAGGAGATCAGGAACCATTTCTTAGGTTTAGGGTGCCACTGAGTTCACTGGTCTCCAAAGCAGTGCCTGTGTTCGCTTTCACACCTGAGTTCATATTTGATCCTCAGACAGACCCGCAGGAGAAAGCAAGGAGGGGCTATTGGCTTCATTTTATGGATGAAGAAACCCAAAGATTAAATGACCTATCTAAAGGCAACCACGTATTAAGGGTCACAGGAGGACCTGGCTTCACGGGACCTCTCTCCCGGCCAGGTTGTCTTCGCATCGCTCTGCTCTTGCTGCCTTTTGTGATTTTTCATCTCCTGACACAGTCATCATCACAGTTTAAATTGGTTAAATGATCTTTGGGCCTGTGTCTTGTTTCTGTGTGGATTGTCTGTTGTTAGCACGCAGGAGGACTGAGATTTGCTGGTCAGGATCGAGACCTTTTCCTCTTTTCTTCTCCGTACCTTTCTGGTCTTGTGCTGTCCATTTGATCTTATTTAGTCTTTTCCCCAGAATCAACTAAAAAGTCAGATACCTGTAGGGAATGGTGCTACTGCTGTTGGCCTAAGGTTAATGGTGCTTCATCTTGTCACAGTCTAATTAGGAGCACTGAACTACTTTTGTAATGAGCAGCACTGCTGCTAATAATTTAAAAAATAAAAGCCAAACAAAACCAAACAAACTGTGAACCTAGGGATTGCTGAACATTTCATTCATGAATAATAAATGTGAAATGCAAATGAACAGCCTGAAATGTATCTCCTACCCAACCCCACTCATTTTTGCATACTTCCATCTCTTCTAGACTTTGCTCCTCAAAGTGTGGTCTTAGAATCACCCCAACAGCAGCAGCAGTACTTAGGAGTTTGTTAGCAGTGCTGACATGCAGGGCCGCCCCAGTCATGCAGAACCTGAGTCTGCATTTTCACAGGGTTCCCAGTTGGTTCCTGTAATTAACCTCTGGGAAGCATCAGTCTAGGTCACTTTCATGCTCATGCTTTGAGGACATCAGTGGATTCTCACTGCCTACGTGCCCTTCTGTTGCATCTTAAAGATCTTACACTGGCTACGAACTTTACAGTAGTTCCTCTTCATCCCCTGATATAGTGCTGTGTGCTCTGCTCTCTCACTTAGGACATGCCATAGACTGAATTTCCCCTTCCAGCTTTATTTATTATTATGCCCCTTAGTAAGTTCTATCAGTCAAATGGCACTGCCTGCTGATCCCCTAAAGTTACTGACACAATGCCTTGGCCTCATGATTGTACTCATCCACTTTATCTGGTATGCTATCTCTCCCTCTTGTTCATTCAGACCTTTCCTGTCCTTCAGGGATACTATGCCCATAAAACCTTTCCACAGTGATTCAGTGAGAATAATTTTCTCTTCCTTCTCTGTGCTCACCTTCTACAACATAATATAGTTCATTTTGAGGAAAGCACTGCTTAAGTCAGGGCCTAATTCTGACTCACCTTTGTCCAAACCCATCTCCGCCCATCTCTCAGTACTTGGTACAATGTCTGACATGTGGTAGAGCTCAGAATCCAATATGGACTTGACTTGCATCTAATTCGGGTAGAGACATCTACTGCTTGAAACTCTTCACTGATACCATCCATCGAGTCCTGCCTCCATTACCCTGGGCCTCCAAGCAGCTCAAAGCCCAGTGACACTTCCTCCATCCTTGGGTGAAAGCAGTCAGGCTGAAAAGGGCCTCAAATCTATCAAGGTGGTAATGACCTGTGGCAAGACTCTGGCAGCAACAAAAGCACCTCTGTCGCCAGAATCCATTTATCCTGGGTCAGTGTTATCAACAGCCACCTAATTAAACATGTTGCTTTTCTCTCTAAATTCCTCCATGGCAGCAGCCTCATTGAGATAGCTAATGATCCTGAGTAACCTGAATTACAGGACAGGGAGGGCATTTAGTTACTGCAGTCACAAACATACTTGCAAGTGTTTTTGTTTTTCCAAGACTGCTAAAGAATTAAGGAGGAGTCAAGAAAGGCCAAGAGGTGGGATAAAGTCTGATGCAGCTACATGCCCAGCTCCAACACTTATTAGTGATGTGACCTTGGTATGTAACTCTCTTCCTCTGAGCCTCAATTTTACCACTTATAAAGTGGGTATGTAAAAAAGGATATTAATTTAAGAATTCAATCATTTAATATATATACAATGCTTACACTAATTTTTTGCCATATAGTATGTTCCACTTTCCTGCATTGGAGAAGGAAATGGCAACCCACTCCAGTGTTCTTGCCTGGAGAATCCCAGGGACGGGGGAGCCTGGTGGGCTGCCGTCTCTGGGGTTTCACAGAGTAGAACATGACTGAAGCCACTTAGCAGCAGCAGCAGCAGCATGTTCCACCCAAGAGTTTGCTTTTATAATAATAATAATTATTATTAATAGTGACTCATGTATGTATACATTTATGTGTTTACTGAGCTCCTTACATAAGCCAAACTCTGCCCTAAATGATGAAAATAAAAAAAAATAAGTAAGACAAAATTTCCATCTTCAAGAAACTCTCAGTCTTGTGGGGAAGGAGAATGTGTAAATGAAACGCAGCACAGTATGATACTTGCTGATACACAATCTGGCAAATAATTTTGTGGGACTGCAGAACTCACTGTGTCTGTATTGTTGACATAGGTCAGGAGGATAACCAGGATTAAGGAAGGAAGAGAAATTTCCAAAAAGATAGGATGGGAAAGAATATCCCAGGAAGGAGGGGAATCTGTGCGATAACTGAGGCAGGCTCAGGGAACCATAAGCAGCTCAATGTGGCCAGATTACAGTGAACAAGTCAGAGGACTAAAAACAAGCTAGTAAGGCTTGAAAGGAACCAGGAAGAAAAGAACTTCAAAGGCCAGACTAAGGAGTCTGGATCATGTATTTCATTTTGGAGTCACAAATTAGAGAGCCATAAGCCATTACCACCCTGCTCAGTTTTTTTAAAATTTGAATGTGTTCAGTTAGAGCATACGCTCGCAGTTTGCCCACACCTTGTCACTTCCCATTGCCTTCCACTGGCTCCTCTTCATCCCCTGATGCAGTGCTGTGTGCTCAGCCCTCCCACTCAAGATGGCCAACTGTATGCATCTCTTCCAATCCCAGCTCTGTGACCTCACCTTGCTATCCTGAAATCAGTCATGACAGAAGAATTTATACCAAGGAAATAACATCGGGGCATCATCATTATTAACATTATTGTTTTAGAATATGCTTACCAAATGCTTATAAGCATTTCTCTCTTATTGAAAGATATCACATAAGATGTTCACATTATTAGAAAGGCAATAGATTCTGGAAACAATTGCCCAGTAACTTAAACTTGTTGTTGCTGTTCAGTGGCTAAGTTGAGTCCAACTCTGCAACTCCACGGACGGCAGCACACCAGGCTTCCCTGTCCTTCACTGTCTCCAAGAATTTGATCAGATTCATATCCATTTAGTCAGTGATGCCATCCAACCAGCTCATCCTCTGCCGTCCCCTTCTGCTCCTGCCCTCAATCTTTCCCAGCCTCAGGGTCTTTTTCAGTGAATCACCTCTTCGCATCAGGTGGAGGTTCAGCTTCAGCATCAGTCCTTCCAGTGAATATTCAGGGTTGATTTCCTTTAGGATTGACTGGTTTGATCTTGCTATCCAAGGGACTCTCATGAGTCTTCACCACTGGAATTCAAAAGCATCAGTTCTTTGGTGCTCAGCCTTCTTTATGGTCCAACTCTCACATCTGTATACAACTACAGAAAAAAACCATAGCTTTGACTATACGGGCATTTGTTGGCAAAGTGATGTTGCTGCTTTTTAATATGCTGTCTAGGTTTGTCATAGCTTTTCTTTCAAGGAACAAATGTCTTTTAATTTTGTGGCTACAGTCAGCCTCCACAGTGATTTTGGAGCTCAAGAAAATAAAATCTGCCTCTTTTCCCACTTATTTCCCATCTATTTGCCCTGAAGTGATGGGACCAGATGCCATGATCTTTGTTTTTTGAATGTTGAGTTTTAAGCCGGCTTTTTCATGGTCCTCTTTCACCCTCATCAAGAGGCTCTTTTTAAACTTAGTCTCAATTATTTAGGGGACTGCCAATATGTGTTTTAGTAAAGAAAACAAATAAGACCTCAACCTTAATATGGAGGCTATCAATCCATTTAGTCCATTTACAGTCCATACATATCAATCCATTTACAGCTGTTATACAAACAACTATTATAGTCTTTTATGAATAAACATACTGCCTGATTCACAAAGAGGAAATTTTTTCAACCCTCTGGGGTCCCTGCTGCTGCTGCTAAGTCACTTCAGTTGTGTCCGACTCTGTGTGACCCCAAGATGGCAGCCCACCAGGCTCCCCCGTCCCTGGGATTCTCCAGGCAAGAACACTGGAGTGGGTTATCCCAAAATTCCCTGATGTAGGGAAAGTAGGTTTGGTCTAGGAAGAGTAATCAATGTGAAGAGAAAAGAGCTTCTGCTTCCACTATATGTTCAATAGAAAGAATTACCAAGTTTAAAAATTACTGTGGCTTCTGAAATGTTGTGCTATGTGAATTAATAAAAATGAAGACCTCCAAGCAAATCAAATTACCAGGGAAATTGAGAAAAATTGTATAATGATGAAAGGGTCAACCCTTTCATCCAGGAAGATAGAGCAATCTTAAATGTGTATGCACCAAATAATAGAGCTGGAAAATATGTGAAATAAAACTGATAGAACTGAAAGGAGAAATAGACAAATCCATGATTATCCAGGAGACTTTGAGACCATTCTTTCAATAACTGATATAAAAATGAGTGGAAATTCAGCATAGATTTAGAATAATTTAACAATACTAGGACCCAATCAACAAAAATCTGATTCTCTGAAAAGTTTAATAAAATTCACAAACTGCTAGCAAGAATGACAAAGAAAATTTAAAAAAAGGAGAAAAGGAGACACAAATTACCAATACTTGGAATAAAATAGGGTGTATCACTACAGACCTGATAAAAAACAGAGACATAATAAAGAATTATGGCTAACAATTCTACACATATAAATTTGACAGGTTGGATGAAATGAACCATTTCTTCAATACACACAAACCACCATGACTCACCCAAGATGAAATAGATAATTTAACAATTAGGGAACTAAATTTGTAATTGAAACCTTCCCCCAAAGAAATATCTGGGCCCAGGTGGTTTCACTGGAGAATTGTATTAAATGTTTAGAGAAGAATGAATACCAATTTACATAATCTTTTCCAGAAAAGGGGCTTCCCTCATAGCTCAGTTGGTAAATAATCCCCTGCAATGCAGGAGACCCCAGTTCAATTCCTGGATTGGGAAGATCCACTGGATAAGGGATAGGCTACCCATTCCAGTATTCTTGGGCTTCCCTGGTGGCTTAGCTGGTGAAGAATCTGCCTGCAATTTGGGAGACCTGGGTTTGATCCCTGGATTGGGAAGATCCCCTGGAGAAGGGAAAGGCTACCCACTCCAGTATTCTGGCCTGGAGAATTCCATGGACTGTATAGTCCATGGGGTTGCAAAGAGTCAGACAGGACTGAGTGACTCACTTTTTTTTCTTTTCCAGAAAATAGAAGAGAAAGGAACACTTCCTAGCTCATTCTATGATGCCAGTTTTAACCTGATACTAAATTCAGACAAAGACAGTACAAAAATAAAACTGCAGACCAATACCCCTCATGAATATAGATGTAAAAATTCTTAACAATACATTAGCAAACAGAAATCAACAATATAAAAAATGTAAGTATATACCATGATCAAGTGGGGTTATTCCAGGGATGCAAGGCTGGTTCAGTATTAGAAAATTAATCAGTGTCCTCCATGATATTAAAAGGCTAAAGAAGAAAAATCAGATGATCAGATCAATTGATGCAGAAAAAGCATTTGACAAAATTCAGCACATTCATTCATGACAAAAATAGTAAAAAAAAAAAAAAAAAAAACAGAGGGAAATCTTTTCAATTTGATAAAGAAAGTCTGCATAAAACCTATAATTAACATCATACTTTTGGGAAAGAGATAATGTTTCCTCCCTAAGACTGGAAACAGAATGGGTATGTCCACTCTCACTACCAACATTTAACATAGTTCTGGAAGTTCTAGCCAGCATAATAAAGCAAGACAGGAAATAAAAGGCATACAGATCCAACAGAAAGAAAAACTGGCCCTAACTGCAGTAAGCATAATTATCTATGAAGAAAATTCCAAAGAATTACCAAAAATTTTCCAGAACTAATAGATGAGTTTAGTAAGTTTGCAAGATATACAATCAACATATAAAAACCATTTCAATAAAAATTAAAAATAAATTTTATTTCTATGTACTAGAGCAAAAACAATTAAAAATACAATAACATTAATAATGACTCAAAAAAGGGAAAATATTTAAGTGTAAATCTAATAAAATATATACAGGACTTACATGCCGAAAGCTACAAAATGCTGATAAAAGAAACAAAGATCTAAATACCATATCCATAGATTGAAAGGATCAGTGTAGCAAAGATGTCAATTCTCCACAAATTTGACATACACATTCACCATAATTCCTTTCAATCTTAGCAAGATTTTTGTAAATATAAATAAAACTATTCTAAAGTTTTTATGGAAAGACAAAGGAATTAGAATAGTTAAAACAATTCTAGAAAAGAAGAATAAAATGTTTCTCATTGGCAATTCCTATTTTCTCCTACATAACTTCAGCCCCTGACCAGAGCTGATTGGAGAAATAGAAGCTAAACTCGTTAGCTGCTGTGGGACCCAAAGGAATAACCTGGACTAAAGATCCCCCTACCTTCAGAGTCTGAACTGGGAGAATTAGGGCTACAGAAGCCAGGTAGTTATAAGAGCAGATCTGAAAATTCATGTATAGTCAGGACTTAGGATAGAATTAAAGGTCACAGGCAAGGTAGAACTAAAAAGGAAAATAACATTGACAGTGAGCAGAAGGAGCACACCAATCAGTTGGAAACAGATGAGATGTGAGAAGGATACACAGGCATCATGAGACAGCTCCCCAGAGAGTAAATTTCATTCCTCGTGACTTTCCAGGTTTCCTAAAGCCCAACTGTGCTTTGGTTCCTGTTCTTGAATTTCTGTGGGATTCCTCAGAGTATTTTTATAACACATCTCTTCTTCCTGGACTTGCCTGATGTGGGCTGTGTCTCCTGTACCCAAGGAGATGAAACTATAATAATACATACAGTAAGCAAATATCTCTCCCGTTTAAAAGAATAAAACAATGGAGGTGGCAAGATGTGAGCATCTGTTGTATCTTGTCCCTCTGTTCTTCCCTTTCTGCCGCCTCCTCAGAATTAGTCCTTGTTCTCCTGCCAGCTTCTTTGGCTTCCGATCAAGTGAATCCCCTGAAGTAAATTTGGGGGAGGAGGGGAGGAGAGAAGCCCCCCAGGGGGTGGGCCTCTTGTTAGCGCCTGGTGTGCCCTGGAAGACAGAGCTGTTCAACAGCTTTTCGGTCCTTGTGTGGGAAAGAGAGAAGGATGGAGTGTGCCCAGAGTCTTCTCTTTGTGTGGCTTTTAAAATATCCTCTTACTGACTGTCCTGTGCTAGAGAGGGCACATTTGCCTGTGGGATAGGGAAAGTAAGTGGCAGAAGCCGCTAGGGGAAGTGTACACGGCCTGGGCTGGGGGTCAGATGGCTCTGTCATTGGTACTAGATGCACATTACTTTATTGGGGCTTGGTTCCTCCACCTGGAGAGTGGTGATAATAACCATTTAAATGTGAAAGAGTTAGTCAATCAGTCGTGTCCGACTCTTTGTGACCACACAGACTGTAGCCTACCAGGCTCCGCTGTCCATGGGGATTCTCCAGGCAAGAATACCGGAGTGGGTTACCATTTTCTTCTCCAGGGGATCTTCCCGATCCAGAGATAGAACCCAGGTCTCCCATATTGCAGGCAGATTCTTTACTGTCTGAGCTACCAGAGAAACCTGGTGAAATACGAAGTATTCACAAATTGCAAAGAAATTGTGATCATTTCTGTATATGATGTGGCCTCTGCTTAAATCTCCTTCCACTCTCCTCCTTGTTTCCTATGCCTTGGTCATGTTGGCTTCCTCTTTGTTTCATAAAACATGATGGATCCCATCTTTAAGACTTTGTTTTCCAGGAAAATCATTGACCATTGTTGTTCTTTTTTTTCTGCAATCAACTCGTGGTGGTGGTTGTTCTTTAGTTGCTAAGTTGTGTCTGACTCTTTTGCGACCCCATGGACTATAGCCTGCCAGGCTTCTCTGTTCATGGATTGCCCAAGCAAGAAAACTGGAGTGGGCTGCCATTTCCTTCTCCAGGGGATCTTCCCGAACCAGAGATTGAACCCGAGCCTCCTGCATTGGCAGGCGGAGTCTTTACCACTGAGCCAGCAGGGAAGCAATCAGTTGGAGCAATATGAAATTTCATGGTAGGACTTCTCTTACTCAGGGGGAAAAAAATTGTGGATACATGTTAAAGACATATTGAAGAAATGACTAAATATTCCTGAGACCCTTTTTTGTGCACCTTCAGAGAATCATCTGTACCTTGCAACCTGTGGTTTTCCAACACTGAGACCTTCACTAAACAGCAGGGAATGAAAAGTTGATAAGAGACTCTTCTTTAAGGGCATCAAATAGATGCCTGAGGTTCCTTCTCCTCATGCCTGTGGACAATGGGCTGAGAATCCAGACATCTGAGTCTGTGGACTTTTCTTCTCATTGTCCAGCCTCCTCACAGCATATGAACTCTTCCTTAGGCAATTCCTCCCCCTGAAACATTGTGGAGAACTGTGTATTATTTAAGAGCTGAATGCGTTTCTCAGTATTCCAAGTAGCTAAGCACAGGGCCTGGTTCATGACTGGCTGCATGGGATAGTGGGAAAAAAATGAACCACAGGAAGTCAAGTCAGGGGAAGGGAACAGAGAAGGTTTGTGGACATCGGGTTTTTATTAGAATACTGTGTTTACTTGAAGGGTCCCCTATTTTAAACAAATTGGAGAGGCCTGGGGAGAGAGTAACCAAATGATTGAAAGAATTGCATGTGGGTTATTTAGCTAAAGGTTTTATAAGACTTCACTTAACTCAGGGGGAGGGAAATTGCTTTGCTTCAATGCCATGCATTTTTCATCTGTTTGTGTTTGAATAGCAAACCCAAATTGGATTCTCTTCAGGGCCTGGAACCCCAGTGGGTGCTAGGGAATATGTGTGGAATGAATGATTTAGTGTTTTCCTTCTGAGTTGCTGATTCCTGACTAGCCAAGATGCTGTCTTCCTCTTTCAAGGGCTGGTTATCCTAAGAGGCTGGAAGGACACAGGAAAGAAGATTGATTTATAAATCAGGTACAATCACTCTATTCAATATCTGGGAAGATGTCTCTAATGAGTTGGGTATGTGTGTATATGTGTGTGTATAACTGTGTGCATGCATATTGTATGTATTTGAAGGAATAATATAAGAAAATATTTTAGGGAGAAAGCTCTTTTCCAAATAACAAATTGATCTGACAGCCCTAAAAGAGCTGCTGAGAGTATTGTTAGGCATAGGGCAGGGGCCACTGGCAAGGCATCTGGGATGGTTTGAGTAACACGGTGGGGATCCTAGAAGCTTGCTCGGATAGGTCCTGCCTGTCATTGCTGGTTCGCTGTTGCCCTCTGCTGGCCAAACTGTTGTAGTCCCAGGAAACTGCAAATCTCCCTAAGCAACTAGGATCTTGGTTTCCATGAAGTCTGGGCCCCTTCCCCAGCAGAAGGAAAATGCAGTTAGTGCGGAGGAACAGCGGTGATGGGAGGATGTGGCCAATCCACTGCCAGCAGAGACAGGCTCTCATCACTGAGGGGATGAATCTTATGATTCTAGCTTTTTATTCCACATTCTCCTCATTTGCTAAGACTTTGCTCTCTCTTTGGCTCTGTGCTGGGCACAGCGAGGGAACCCACACAGGGCTCAGTCACTGTCTCTACACCAGAGGGTCTCCCATCAAGTTTGGGGGAAACGGAAAGACAAGTATAGAAAGCTGTGACTAAGGCCACAACTGAGGCACTGCTAAATGCTTGTGTGTATTTAAAGAGCGTGTGTTCAACTCTTTTCGACCCTATGGACTGTAGCCTGCCAGGATCCTCTGTCCATGGGATTCTCCAGGCAAGAATACTGGTGTGGGTTGCCTTTTCCTTCTCCAGGGGATCTTCCCAACCCAGGGACTGAACCTTCATTTCTTATGTCTCCTGCATTGAAACGTGTGTTCTTTATCACTAGCACCATGAGAGAGATGCAATCTACTAGGGGTGAGGGAACTGAGGGGAAGACACCATTAAACAGACAGAATTTAATAGGAAAACTTTAAGGACAGGTGATTTTTACTTATTTTTTAAAAAATATCTTAATATTACTCAGCCACACACACACACACACAAATGAAATAATGCCATTTGTAGCAACATGGATGGACCTAGAAATTGTCATAAAACCTAGCGATGTCACTAAGTGAAGTAAGTCAGAGAAAGACAAATATCATATGCTATCACTTATATGTGAAATCGAAAAAAGTGATACAAATGAACTTACTTACAAAACAGAAATAGGGTCACTGACATAAAAAACAAACTTATGGTTACAAAAGAGTATAGTGGCAAGGGGATAAATTAAGAGTTTGGGATTAAAATACACATAGTACTATACACAAAATGAATAGTCAACAGAGACCTGCTGTGTAGCTCAGGGAACTACACTCAACATCTTGTGGTAACTTATGATGGAGGAGAATGTAAAAATATGTGTGTGTGTGTGTGTGTGGCTGAATCACTTTGCTGTATACCTGAAACTAACACGATGTTGTTAATCAACTATATTTCAGTGAAAATTAAAAGCATATATCTCTTTTATCATATGAGTATAGCATTTATCATAAAAATTAAACTTTGATTAATGAAAGCATGGGGCCTCCCTGGTGGCTGAGACAGTAAAAAATCCACCTGCAATGCAGGGGACCCAGGTTCAACCCCTGGGTCGGGAAGATCCTCTGGCGAAGGGAGTGGCAACCCGCTCCAGTATTCCTGCCTGGAGAATTCCATGGACAAAGGAGTCTGGCAGGCTACAGTCCATGGGGTCACAAAGAGCTGGACACAACTAAGTGATTTTCATCATCAATGAAAGCATGAGAAGAAACGAAAGTCACTTGAAATCCTACCACTCAGAAATGATCAGTGTTCGCATTTTGATCTACATATTTTTTTGTCTTCATTGTTACAAAATTGGAAGTACACTGAAGGTGCTACTTTGTATCCTGCTCTTCCTCATCCTTTTGGTAGGAACATTTTCCCAATATTACTGGTTTATTATTTTTTGGAAATGTGCTATTTTATGGGGGAGTATTTCGATGTGTGAACCAAAGGATGAGATTCTTCAAGCAGCATAAGGCAAAGCATATAGGTTGTACTACACAAGAACTGTTAAATCTTTCCAAAAATTTTTTAATTTTTTATTGAAGGATAATTGCTTTATAATAGCGTGTTCTGCCATACATCAATAAGACATAGGTATACACATGTCTGCTCCCTCCTGAACCTCCCTCCCACCTCCCACCCCCTCCCAGCCCCCTAGGTTGTTGCAGGGCACTCGCTTGAGCTCCCTGTGTCATACAGCAAATTCCCAGGGGTTATCTGTTTTCCATAGGGTAATGTATGTGTTGCAGTGCTGCTCTCTCAAGGAATTGCTACTTCTTCACTAATTCATTCCAGAACTATTTTGGGGAAGCCTACTACTTTGGAGACACAATGATAAGATCTGACTCTGTGACATTTGCAGTATAGGAGAGGAGACTGACATTAATTAGATAATCACAGAAATAACTATGAAATTGCATCTGGGATAAGTGCTGGGAAGGATAGATGTGAAGTTTATGAAAGTACATATTAGAAACAGGAGAAGTGGTCATGGAGGTGGGAAAGCTTGCCAGAGTAAGGAGTAATTGAGCTCAGCACTGTAGGCATTCAGTAGGTAAAGAAGATTAGGAGCAACATAGCTGGCAGAGGGAATAACACAGGCAAAGATCCTTCAGTAGGACCAGGCATGGCGAGTCCTGGAAACTGAAAAAAGATCCCGGAGAAAGGGGTGCAGAGACTTGGCCTGAAATGACACTGAAGAAATAGGTAAGGTCCAACTGCAGAACCTCAGACTAGGTGATTTTTTTTTTTTTTTTTTGGTCATTTCTCCTAAGAACCATGGAGAGATATTGAAGTATTTGAAGCCAGAGTTAGAGTAAGGTCTTTGGAGGTAAAGACCAAATTTGTTTTAAAATGGTCTGCCTCATTGCAGTATCATGATGAGGCTGGGAAGGAACTAAAACGTGTAGATAAACCACGTCCAGGTGGCTAATAGCCCAAGCCCACTGAGAAGGTAACTGCAGTTGTCCAGGCAGGAGATGTGGGAAGAGTGGATTAGAATGTTGAAAGTAGGATGGAGAGAAGTGAGTGGTTTTGAGAGGTATTTGAGGAGTAGAATGTTTAGGACTTAGCATATGAGGTGAAGAAATGAGAGAAAAAAAGACTCCTAAGTCTTGGAGTCTTTAAGGAGGATTTCCCCCTAAGATAGAGAATGCTGGAAGAAGTCAAGGTTTGGGGGGGATGGTCACGGATGCTGTTTCACAGAGATAATGATTCCAGGATGGGTATAGACCATCACATCAGCTTCTTCCAGAGGTGGCTTTTACCACACTTGTACACCACGCTGAAAAGTCCTTTATTTGAGTGTTCGTGGTCCCAGGGAGAAAGCTAACACTATGCCTGGATTTGCTGTCTCCATACTTATTTCAGGTCCTTGAACTACTGTTTGCTCTGTGTAAAGCATTGGGCAAGTCATTTATTGTAATGGTCTCTGGACCTTAGTTTTTTTATCTTTAAAATGAAGCTAATAGCATCTAGTCCAAAGGATTGTTGGGAAGATTAAACAAAAGTATTAATATTCAAGGGCTTTGTGATCCTCCATGAATTGCACAGAATCATTATTGATATTCTTACTCCTATATTTGTTTTGAACATTACCACCAAACTTAAATTACATTAATACTAGGAATATAAAATTCAGTGTTTTCTCCAAGAGTTCTTTGGGAAGAAAAGGTGTGATTGAAGTCTAAATAAATAAATATACCACCCAGAAGCTAGAGATGGTGGCCCCAAACTATTTATAAGCCTGTGTGTTTACTTGGATTCCAACTTTCCCAACATGAAAATTATGCAGAGTCTGTGTCACAGCAGAGCACTCTGTGTTCCTAAAAAGAACTCTCTTTTTTTTCCCCCTGAATCCATCCTTTACCTTTTAAAATAAATCTCATTATGGAGTGCTGACATTTTCAGTAAAACCTTCAACCAAAATCTGAGGATATTTTAGACTAAAAACAAGCTTGGTTTATTAGGCACAGCTTATAACTTGCTGCTAAGTTGATACAATCTATTTAGAGAAATTTATGTAGATAGCTGATAAAACATTTCAGAATCCTCATCTTTTTCTGTCTAAGACAGAGTGTTAAACAGATTATCGAGACTTCTCTCTTCTCTTGGTGAAGTAGAGTCTTGTAACATTGTTGGAGTGGATGGAAGCCATAGGACCAAGATTTAAACCAGATCTCTTGACTCTATATCACTAACTCTACCTCCATATTCTAGCTGAATGACTTCAGGTGTGACCTTCTTCCAAGGGTGGTGGGGAGATGCAAAGCTAACACTTGTACGTGCATAATGGCCAGAATATAACAAGGCCACAGCCTCATGGTTCTTTCTTTCTATGTCTGTTTCTCAATATTTCTTCCTCCTTCACCTCCCCTTTTCTCTTCTTCATGTATCCTTCTGTTCCTCCCCCCATTGATTTAACTCCTAACTTTGTCTTGCCTGTCTTTGAACTATATTGAGGAAGGGCATATACTGGGTTACTCAAGGTCACCTAGTCACTTACGTGTGTAAGTCACTCAGGCGTGTCTGACTCTTTGTGACCCCGTGGACTGTAGCCTGCCAGGCTCCTCTGTCCATGAAATTTCCCAGGCAAGAATGCCGCAGTGGGTTACCGTTTCCCTGCCAAAAATAGCAACAGCTCCTTTACAAACCACTGATTGAGAAGTTCGCGCTGAATCCTCTCCCCAAACTTATGAGATCAGTACTGGTACTGTCTCCATCTCACAGACAAGAAATGTGAGCTACAGACAGGCTCAATGTCCAGTCTTACAAAGCTTGTCATTAGTAGAGCTGGATGTTTTCACCCCCACACTCAGCCAACCCAAAGGCCTCCAAAAGACTTACGATTGGCAATCAGTTATCACAACAGATATTTATTTATTGAAGACTATTTGACAGGAACAGAGTAAATAGCCCTGTACAGTCTCTGCCCTCATGGAGTGTGTGTGTGTGTATGCGTGCGTGCACACACACACATACATAGGGATGGTTCTTGGACCATAATCACTGGAATTGCCCTAGTCTCTGTACTTCGGTGTCTGTTCTGACTTGTCCAGGTTCACATGGTATCAGTTACTAAACCTCTTCTGTATCATTCCTTCTTACAAATGATGGTAAGATCTGAAAACGAAAATGGATCAGAATGCTTTGAAAAAATGTAATGGGAATACAAGTTTACACAGGAGTTTAAGAAATCTTTGAATGAGGCATTCAAAACATGACTTGGACATTGAGTTTTCTCAGCCTGCTATAAGATGGTGCTGGGCAGACGCCAGACCATTGGATTTGATCCTGAAATTGAAAGGGTGCCATTTAATAAAGTCAACAGGGAAGTAGCATCACTCCTTTTGTATTTTAAGAATAGCACTGAGGTTTTGTGTGAGAATGGATGGGAACAGGGTGACAAGTCTTAGTCTTTACATTAGATTGATGATTTGTAGTGGGAATTCATATATGAATCAATCACAGATCATTCTTTTCACTCTCTTGAAAGTAAAATGTAAGTGTCAGTCGCTCAGTTGTGTCCGACTCTTTGTGACCTCATGACCTGTAGCCTGTCAGGCTTCTCTGTCTGTGGAACTCTCCAAGCAAAAATACTGGAGTGAGTAGGAATTCCATTCTCCAGGGGACCTTCCCAATGTAGGGATTGAACCTGGGTCTCTTGCATTTCAGGCAGATTCTTTAACATCTGAGCCACCAAGGAAGCCCAGTCATCCTTTCCAGTTCCTTAGGAAGATAAAATATGCACTGAAAAAGTTATAATACAGGTCACGCAGTGCTATATACAAAGGCTGTAGCAGAAAGAGAGCAAATGCTGTGGGTGAGAGGAATTTCAGATCATGCCCACTTTTTAAAAATAAGTCATTGCTTTCACTCTTTACTGTTCTCTCTGTTGAATAGATTCTTAAGTCTCAGAATATTTCATTGCATACCCTGAAAGACTCTGAAATCTGAAACAAGTCAACTCAGTAAACACTTACCTAGTGTCTGCTTTGTCTTTGGCTCGTAAGAATCATTTTCACTCATTTCACTGTATTTCCACCACAGGAAAATGATAAAATGAGCTCAGTATGATGGAATAGCTTTGGCGGGAGTCAGTGAACCTAAATTCAAGTCTCCATTTTATCTTCATTCAGCAATTTGACCTTTGAAGATTAGCATAAACCAATGCTTAATCGTCCAGATTGAGTTGAAATTAAGAGGTATTTTTCGTGTCCTTTGAGAAAGATGGGCTCCATGAAGGTTTTCTAGAGAACTGGGAAGATGTGGAGGAGCATGAATCAGTTGACTGCCAATGTGATACAATCTTGCTATTCCCCTGATGGAACCTGTCAAGGATAATCATCTCTGAGCTCTGCGGGCATAAAACATTTTCCTGTGATCCTCGACCTCCCTCCTTCCTTGGTCATGGGGCCAGAACGAGAGAGAGAGAGAGGATGACTTTCTTCAACTCCTCTTTCTTCCAAGGTGATAAACCTCATCATTTTTTTGTGTTAGTAGAGATGTTTCAGTGAAGATGATTTATTTGGAAAGATTATGCCATTGACTTTTCTTCTCTGTGGTGATTTTCACAGGATCGACCACTGGAACAATGAGAAGGAGAGGATTTTGCTGATCACAGATAAGACTCTCTTAATTTGCAAATATGACTTCATCATGCTCTGCTGTGTGCAGCTGCAATGGATTCCCCTGAGTGCTATCTATCGCATCTGCCTGGGCAAGTTTTCCTTCCCTGCGATGTCACTGGACAAGTGAGTGTGATGTCTTAGACTTGGGAAAGTGGTGCAGTGGGGGTGGGGCATGCAGGAAAAACAATCACAAAGTTCAGTTCAGTACCGTAACCTGGGAGAAACCAGGGGAGAACAGGGAAGCTGTAGTTGAATTTATCAAACAATCCTGAGTTCCTACTCTATGTCAGATGTTCATACATCTGGATACAATTTTAACATTTCACAACTCTCATAGTACTTTACTATGAGTACCTGACAAGTGAATGGTTGAATGTAAAGTGGAAAGAGCTGCAGGAACATGGAAGAAATGTTACTGACCTAGTTCATATGACAGAGATCAGAAAAGCTTTCCTGGAGAAGCACTTGCAGTATTTGACTTGGGGTAGGAGTTGGTCACAGAAGAACAAAAGCTTAAGAATATGCCAAGCAGAAGGAAGAGAGAAGTCAAAGAAATGAAGGTGGGAAAAAGTGAAATGCCTCTAGGAAATTAAATTATTCTCTAAAGCGTAATGGACAGAACCCATGAGAGCTAATAGCACTTCTTGAAAGAAGTCTCTTTAGAGATTTAGTGGAGGGGACACCAGCTCTCTTGGAGATACTGACAGTTACCAGGAGACCTGATGAGGTTTACGGCAGAGGATGCTGAGCTGAGTAAATTCTTGAGATGGGCTCAGAAGGAACTGAATTTCTTCAACATTTGAAGTCTGAGCCGGAGGATAGCCATCTTCCTCTGAACTGTAAGTTCTTTGAGGGCACATATCTTTGATTATTGTCATTATTGTTCTTTAAGTACCTGGTTATTGGGCCTAGTATGTAGTAAGAACTGAAAAATCTAAAATACTGAAAAAAGGCATAGATTGATCAAGTGATTGGTTTTCTTTTCATAAAGAATATCATATCAAAGTCTTATTTTTTATTTCTTTTCATGGACGCTAGAAACAATTGATTCAGTTCACTAACTTTTTGAACTGGTGGATTTTTCAATATCATATGCATATTGTAAACATATATTTAAATGTCATAAAAATTAGTTACTGTCAGCATCTCTCTCCTATCCCAAACCTTAAGTTTTCCAGAATTATCTCCATAGGAGATAATCAACAGTTTCATGTTTTTTTCTTCCCCTTTGAGAAATAGTCTGTAAATATACAAGGATAAAATTGTCTTTCATGCATATATGTATGTTTTTGTATATTTATAATATTTATCAATGCAAATATTTATCCCAAATTATTTTACAATGCGTACACATACCATAAAATACTTTGTTTCAAGCTATTTTACCCAAAGATATACCTTGGAGACACTATTATATAATCATGGAAGGATTAACTTCAGTCTTTTTAATATTACAAAATATTCAATTTCAAGTTCAATCTATTTATCTAGCCCCATATTAATGGCCATTCAATCTTTTCTACTACAAGCAAAGCTATGGGCTTCCCTAGTGGCTCAGTGGTAAAGAACCTGCCTGCCAATGCAGGAAACTAGGGTTCAATCCCTGGGTTGGGAAGATCTCCTGAAGAAGAAAATGGCAACCCACTCCAGTATTCTTGCCCGGAAAATCCTATGGACAAAGGAGCCTGGTGGGCTACAGTCTGTGTGATCTCTGATGACAGCAACAACAACAGGATTTGCATAAATATGCAAATATATTTGTAATGTAAATTTTCACAAGTGGAAATATTAGGACAAAATTCCTGTGAATTTTAATGATAGATGCTGCTGAATTGCCTTCTAAACAGGCGACAGCTGGTTATGCTCCCATAAGTATGAATCCTTTCTCATGTACTCTCAACAAAATTGTGTTTTATGAAGCTCTTTCTTAGCCAGTGAGATGAAGAAAAATATTTTTATTTTAATTTCCATCACTAGAATTTGAAGGAAGTTGAAGATGTTTCTCTTATGTTAGAAAATAGTACTGCTGGGCATACACACTGAGGAAACCAGAAGGGAAAGAGACACGTGTACCCCAATGTTCATTGCAGCACTGTTTATAATAGCCAGGACATGGAAGCAACCTAGATGTCCATCAGCAGATGAATGGATAAGAAAGCTGTGGTACATATACACAATGGAGTATTATTCAGCCATTAAAAGAATACATTTGAATCAGTTCTAATGAGGTGGATGAAACTGGAGCCTATTATACAGAGTGAAGTAAGCCAGAAAGAAAAACACCAATACAGTATACTAACGCATATATATGGAATTTAGAAAGATGGTAACAATAACCCTGTGTACGAGACAGCAAAAGAGACACTGATGTATAGAACAGTCTTATGGACTCTATGAGAGAGGGAGAGGGTGGGAAGATTTGGGAGAATGGCATTGAAACATGTAAAATATCATGTATGAAATGAGTTGCCAGTCCAGGTTTGATGCACGATACTGGATGTTTGGGGCTGGTGCACTGGGACGACCCAGAGGGATGGAATGGGGAGGGAGGAGGGAGGAGGGTTCAGGATGGGGAACACATGTATACCTGTGGCGGATTCATTTTGATATTTGGCAAAACTATACAGTTATGTAAAGTTTAAAAATAAAATAAAATTAAAAAAAAAAAGAAAATAGTTTTATCTATATTTCTGTCAACTGCCTATTTTTGGCCATACTACATTTTTTTTTTCCTATTGAAACATTGATCTTTTAAAATTGATTTATAAGAGATCTTAATATATGAAGGAACTTGGTCCTGTTTCTGCCATATATTATTGCAAATATTTTTTCCCATTTATCATATTTCTTTTAACTTTCTAATGCTGTATTTACTGTATTTGAGTTTTAGGTTGTTAAATGTATCATTCTTCCAAGTTTCTAAGTTTATGTCTTTTTTGAGAAAGGTTTTCTCTACCACTGAAATTACAAAATATATTTCCAAGTTTTTTTCTATTGTTTTTATAAATTTTTTTGAAAATATTTATTTGTTTATTTATTTGACTGCACTGGGTCTTTAGTTGAAGCATGCAGGATCTTCGATCTTCACTGTGGCATGTGAGATCTTTAGTTGTGGCATATAGGATCTACTTCCATGACCAGAGTTCAGACCTGGGCTCCCTGTATTGAGAACATGGAGTCTTAGCTACTGGATCACCAAGGAATTTTATTTTTAAAAATACTTAAATTTATGTTTCATCTGGAATTTATCTTAAGTAAGGAAAAAGATAAGCCATCAACTTTATTTCTTTATCCAGATGGCAGACTAGATTTCTCAACATCATTTATTCAGTTCTCCCCTTTATCAATAAATATTGTATTTTACCATGTATATTTGTGTTTATTCTGAGTTATCCATTTCACTTATTTCTTTATTAGACTGCAAAATGCTTTTTAATTATTAAAGCACTTTATTACCATTTTAATATCTGCTAGTTACTCCCATCTTATTAATCTTCATTTTTAAAGAATTTATTTATTCACACATATTTATTTCTCCATGAGCTTACTTAATTTTTAAAAATTCTGTTGTTAATAGGATTTTCAAATATTAAATCAGCTATTCAGTCTTAAGATAAACACATTTAGTTATAGTGTACTACCCTTTCTATATGTTATTGAATTCAGTTTGCTAATATTTTATTAAGAAGTTTTGTGTCTATGTTCATGAGGATATTAGTCTATTATTTTCATTCTTTTAGATGTCTTTGCCAAGTATTTAGATTATGCTGGTCCCATAAAAGAAGCTGGAAAGTGTTCCCTTCTCTTCTATTTTCTAAAAGACTTTATATATAAGTGGTGTTATCTCTTCCCTGAATGTTTGTTGAAATTTACAAGGGAAGTTTTCCTGGCCTGAGATTTCTTTGTGGGACAGTTTTAGATACTAAATTACTTTGTTTTATAAATACTGAGTTACTCCTATTTTTCCTTCTATGGTAATTTTGGTAAATTGTATTTTTCCAGGTATTTATTGTTTAAGGTGTTTCATTTAAAGGCTAAAAGTTGTTACTATTCCATTATTATCCCTTTAATGTCTTCTTTCCTGATATCAGTGATCTGCAGTCTCTGTTTTCTTTCTGTGAATGAATCTATTGATTTTGTTGCTTTTAATAAGAATATGCTTTTCACTTTGCCAATTATCATGATTGCTTGATTTCTAATTGATTTTTACTGTTTTATTTTTTCCTCTACTTTTTTCTTTTTTCTTACTTTTGGTTTACTTTATTTTTTAACTTTTTAATTTGAAACCCAAAACATTTATTTTAGGCTTTTCTTCTTTTATAATGTGAGCATTTCAGTTCAGTTTAGTTCAGTTTAGTTGCTCAGTTGTGTCCGACTCTTTGCAACCCCATGAACCACAGCATGCCAGGCCTCCCTGTCCATCACCAACTCCTGGAGTCTACCCAAATCCCTGTCCATTGAGTCGGTGATGCCATCCAACCATCTCATCTCATCCTCTGTCGTCCCCTTCTCCTCCAGCCCTCAATCTTTCTCGGCATCAGGGTCTTTTCAAGTGAGTCAGCTCTTCGCATCAGGTGGCCAAAGTATTGGAATTTCAGCCTCAACATCAGTCCTTCCAATGAACACCCAGGACTGATCTCCTTTAGGAAATCAGACTGACTGGATCTCCTTGCAGTCCAAGGGACTCTCAAGAGTCTTCTCCAACACCACAGTTCAAAAGCATCAATTAAATTAATAAATTTCCTTCTAATAGCTGCTTTTACTACATCTCACAGATTTGGCTATGTTGTGCTTATACTATCATTCACTTAGAAATATTTTATAATTTTTCTTGTGATTTCTCCTTTGACACAAAGATACTTTAGAAGTCATATTGACAAATTTCCAAATATTTTTAGATTTCTTAATATTTTAATATTATTGAATTTTAATTTAGAGAACATAGTGTCTTTGACTTTAATTCTTTTAAATGCACTGCAGTGTTTTATTGCCAAATTCAGACTTAAATTGAAGAAAGTAGGGAAAACAACTAGACCATTCAAATTTCACCTAAATCAAATTCCTTATGATTATACAGTGGATGTGAGAAATAGATTTAAGAGACTAGATCTGATAGATAGAGTGTGTGATGAACTATAGACGGAGGGTCGTGACATTGTGCAGGAGACAGGGATCAAGACCATCCCCATAGAAAAGAAATGCAAAAAAGCAAAATGGTTGTCTGAGGAGGCCTTAGAAATAGCTGTGAAAAGAAGAGAAGCAAAAAGCAAAGGAGAAAAGGAAAGATATAAACATCTGAATGCAGAGTTCCAAAGAATAGCAAGAAGAGATAAGAAAGCCTTCTTCAGCGATCAATGCAAAGAAATAGAGGAAAACAGTAGAATGGGAAAGACTAGAGACATCTTCAAGAAAATTAGAGATACCAAAGGAACATTTCATGCAAAGATGGGCTCAATAAAGGACAGAAATGGTATGGACCTAGCAGAGGTAGAAGATATTAAGAAGAGGTAGCAAGAATACACAGAATAACTGTACAAAAAAGATCTTCATGACCCAGATAATCATGATGGTGTGACCACTCACCTAGAGCCAGACATCCTAGAATGCGAAGTCAAGTGGACCTTAGGAAGCATCACTACCAACAAAGCTAGTGGAGGTGATGGAATTCCAGTAGAGCTTTTTAAATCCTGAAAGATGATGCTGTGAAAGTGCTGCACTCAATATGCCAGCAAATTTGGAAAACTCAGCAGTGGCCACAGGACTGGAAATGGTCAGTTTTCATTCCAATCCCAAAGAAAGGCAATGCCAAAGAATGCTCAAACTACTGCACAATTGCACTCATCTCACACACTAGTAAAGTAATGCTCAAAATTCTCCAAGCCAGGCTTCAGCAATATGTGAACTGTGAACTTCCAGATGTTCAAGCTGGTTTTAGAAAAGGCAGAGGAACCAGAGATCAAATTGCCAACATCTGCTGGATCATCGAAAAAGCAAGAGAGTTCTAGAAAAACTTCTATCTCTGCTTTATTGACTATGCCAAAGCCTTTGACTATGTGGATCACAATAAACCGCAGAAAATTCTTCAAGAGATGGGAATACCAGACCACCTGACCGGCCTCTTGAGAAATCTGTATGAAGGTCAGGAAGCAACAGTTAGAACTGGACATGAAGCAACAGACTGTTTCCAAATACGGAAAGGAGTACATCAAGGCTGTATATTGTCACCCTGCTTATTTAACTTATATGCAGAGTACATCATGAGAAATGCTGGGCTGGATGAAGCACAAGCTGGAATTAAGAGTGCTGGGAGAAATATCAATAACCTCAGATATGCAGATGACACCACCCTTATAGCAGAAAGCAAAGAAGGACTAAAGAGCTTCATGATGAAAATGAAAGAGGAGAGTGAAAAAATTGGCTTAAAACTCAACATTCAGAAAATTAAGATCATGGCATCTGGCCCCATCACTTCATGGCAAATAGATGGGGAAACAGTGAAAACAGTGTCAGACTTTATTTTTCTGGGCTCCAAAATCACTGCAGATGGTGACTACAGCCATGAAATTAAAAGATGCTTACTCTTTGGAAGAAAAGCTATGACCCACCTAGACAGCATATTAGAAAGCAGAGACATTATTTTGCCAACAAAGGTCTGTCTAGTCAAGGCTATAGTTTTCCCAGGAGTCATATATGGATATGAGAGTTGGACTAAAAGAAAGCTGAGCACCAAAGAATTGATGCTTTTGAACTGTGGTGTTGGAGAAGACTCTTGAGAGTCCCTTGGACTGCAAGGAGATCCAACCAGTCCATCCTATAGGAGATCAGTCCTGAATGTTCATTGGAAAGACTGATGTTGAAGCTGAAACTCCAATTCTTTGGCTACCTGATGTGAAGAGTTGACTCATTTGAGAAGAACCTGATGTTGGGAAAGATTGAGTGCAGGAGGAGAAGGGGATGACAGAGGATGAGATGGTTGGATGGCATCACCAACTCAATGAACATGAGTTTGGGTAAACTCCAGGATATAGTGATGGACAGGTAGGCCTGGAGTGCTATGGTCCTTAGGGTCGCACTGGGTTGGACACAACTGAGCACCTGAACTGAACTGAAAGAAGAGTGTTAAAAATCTGCTCTTATTGTGGGATTTTCTCTTGTATCTTTAATTTTTTTTTTTTTTGCTTCATGCATTTTAAGAGTCCATGTTAGATTAATGCACATTCATGATTGGTATGTCTTTTTGATGAATTGACCTGTTTTAATTATGAAATGTTATTTTCTATCTCTGACAATATTCTCTCTAGTACTCTACTTTATATCTCTTATTACTATTGACACTATCATTTTATGTTTACTTTTGCTTAGTATAAGTTTTTTCATTTATTTTCTTTCTCTCTTCATATTTAGAATGCTTTTCTTTTTGAGATCACAAAATTGGGTCATACTTTTAATCTGTTGTGATAGTCTCTGCCTTTTAGTTGGAGTGTTTAGTCCCTTCACATTTTATGGAATTTTGATATGATTGAAGTTAAGGCTACTTTAACTTGTTTTCAGTCTCCCTCTTCTATTTTTTATTTCTTCATCCCCTCCTCATTGCCTTTTATGTTGCAGTTCTCATGCATATTACTTTTATTGAATTTCAAACCCAAAAGGATAATACTATAAATTTTGCTTTAAGAAATCATATGTATTTCAAAGAAATTAGAAAACAAAATTATCTTTTATATTTATGCATGTTTTCAGTTCTTATGCTCTTTATTTGTTCCAGAAGATTCAGTTTCTCTTTGATGTCATTTTACTTATACAGGAAGAATTACTTTTTAGCATTTCTTTGTAATGTAATTTACTATGAAAAAAAATTCTTATTTTTTGAGGGGTGGGGAGAATCTTTGTTTAGCCTTTATTCTTAAGGAGTATTTTTTTTAGTTAGAGGATTCCAACTTGACATTTTTTTTTCTTTCAACATTCTTGAGATGTTCCACTGTTTTCTGGCCTCCATAATTTCTGAAGAGAAGTCCACAATCATTTGAACTGCTATTGCTCTATATATTCTCTAAATGCTTTCAAATGTTTCCTTGATCTTTAACTTTCAGAAGTTTGACTATCATGTGCCTACTCCCTTGAGTTATGCTATAAATTCCCAGTTTTATTACACTGTTTAGAAAATGTCTTCTCTATTATTTCTACTCTTTGGGATTTACTAAATATTTTTACATTTCAATACTTAATTTATATCAACATTTCATAAATACTTGACTGTGCAGTCTCTGCTTTTTTTGTGTATAGAATTTGATAAATTGCTTCTATATATCCATTATCATTATACTATTTGTGTTTTTTCTGTCTTTGCCTATTATTTATTAGTCAATTTTTTGGCCACTTGATCTGTCATAGACTGAGAGGAATTAAATTTTCCTTAATTACAATTCTTCTTTTTTGTTTTTTTTACTTTGTGTTTTTATATTATGAATGTTTGTGTTGTCTTGTTTGATGTAGGACCATTTATAGATGTTGAATCCTTATTTTAGATTACAATCTTTTCATTATTAAATTTATTTCCTTTAATTTTTTCCTTGTTTTTGATCTTGTCTGCTGAGTGTAGTAAAGCTTATGACCATTTTGTTTGAATTTTCTTCATATATTTCTGCCTAATTTTTACTTTAAATTTTTGGGGTTAATTTTTTGATGTGTTCTTGTATGCAACATATAATTGAATTTTACTTTGTTATCCAACCTGAGGGTCTTTTCTTTTAATTGATAAGATTAACCCATTTATACATATTAATATGACCATTACAGTCTTAGTTCTGCCATCTTGATTTTTGTATTATTGTATTTTTCTAAATATATTACCATATTTTCTGTATTTCCTTTGCTTTCCATTGAGTGTATTTTTCTTTAAGCAAGAAAGTTTATAGCTTTTTTCTACTAGTGACTATAAGTGACTTTTTTTCTACTACTGACTATAACATAGCATTCTTAATTCTATCTTTTTTGAATATTATCTGTTTGCTTCTCAATAATAAACTCATCCCTATCATTTTTTTTTACAAATGCTTTTTAAATTATGAAAATATGCTAACACATTTACAAGAGACCTGGAAAATACAGAACAAGGCAGAGGTAGTTCCACTATAGATTACAATTACTTTTTTAAGTAGAAAAATTAAGATTTTTAGTTGAAGTTTCAATATAAAACTCTCAAAAATTAATAGAATGAATAGACAGAAAAAGTCAAAGGATATAGTAGACCTGGAAAACACTATGAACCAATTCAATATAATTAAGATTTATACAATTTTCGCACCTCAGTAGGATAAAAATTCTATTCAAGTTCTCATAGACTATAAACTAGGAGACACTGAAACATATCCAGTTCATAAGACCAGGTGCAAGAATTTGATGGTCATTTTAAGATATCTTTTTATATTGGTTTCTAACATAATTCCACAGTGACAAAAGAACAGACTCTGTGTGATTTCAATATCTATCATTCATTTTTAAAGTTGCTTAAAATTACCATTATTAGTTATATTATGTTTATGAAAAAGTATGCTTCTACTTGGTATGCCATTTTCATCAGTGTATACTAAATCTCCATTGTGAAACATAAGAAATCTACATATTCATACTCTTCTCACATTTTCTCATCCTTCAGCTCCCTTCTTTCATTAGTCTTCTCAGACAAATTTCATTTTTTATGGCATGTTTTATTTGATTTCCTGTAAGGCATACAATTATTACTATAGAAAGTTGGTGTAATTCCAGCCTTCTTAATTAATTTGTGGATTTTTATTCAGACTTTTCATTCTGGGGTTAGAGTAAGAAAGCTTGTGCCAGCAGCTGGCATGCAAGTTAAAGGTCTTTCTCTGGGACCCTGGGGTAGAAACAGTGTGATGAAGGGGTAGTTTTTAAAGTTCTGCTCGGTTTTTTAGCAAACATCCATGGTAGAGTTCTGGACTAGGGGTAGAGTGCTGGATTTCAGATCTGATTTTACAACAGTTAACTTTGTTTCCTCATCTATCAAAAAGTCATTCATACTGTCACTTTGCTTCATTAATAGCTTTATTGCAGAGTTCTGATGAGATGGTTTGGAAGTACTTTACAATATGCCTCAGAGATATCAGGTGTTAACAAGTTCTGATTTTTTTCCCCAGATACAAGTTTTTGTTAGAATGGAGCTAAGTAGATTAATTTGATTGTTACTTTTATTTCCAAGTCAGTTGGCCCTTCTTGACTGGACATTGTTACTAATTTAAGTCAGAGGTCAGCCAGTACCTGGCAGGAAAAGGAGGAAGAGGCAAGAGAAAATCAGCTGCTAAATAATCTTAAACTGGCTCCAGAGGAAAGCCTAAACAGAGTGAGCAAATTGTTTTGTTATAAGAAAATGCAAATGACTTAACATTAGTGGGCTTCCCCGGTGACTCAGATAGTAAAGAATCTGCCTGCAATGCAAGAGACCCAGATTTGATCCCTGGGTTGGGAAGATCCCCTGGAGAAGGATGTAGATGGTAATACTGACATTGTTTATTTACCAAGAGCTCTTACCTCCCCTGTACCATTTGACCTTCAACACCAAGAATAAATAGTACAAACTGAATGCATTTTAGAGATGAGAGAAGTGAGACCAGGAGAGGTAAGCAGAGATTCAGGCACCAGCAGCTATTTAATATTAGAGTTGGGTTTCAAAATCAATTCTTCCAACTTCCTGTTCAGTGTGCCTTTCTTTTAATAAATAATGTTTGATCCCTTTTTTTTTCTATCCCCGCCTCCCAATTCCCCCCCCTCCCCTTCCATCCCCTGCCTTCTCTTTCCACCCCTGGTTCTTTCCCTTTGATCTTGCCTCTGTATTTTTTATCCTCTCTCCTTTCCTTTCCTCTTGTCTATTCCTCTGGGTGAAGACAGCGTCTCTTGTTAATATAGCTTCTTCTCTTAAGCCACGGAGAGGTCTTTTGGAACTTAGCAGAACATGTGCCAGCATATCCCTTATACTGGTGCTTACAAAACAGAGTTGTTTTGTTTTAGTCACTGTTTTGCCTTTGGCTTAATGTGAAGTGAGAGGGTGATGGGAAGAGACAACTAGAGGCTAAAGATCATTTATGTGTGAGATGAAGGAAGATATTCTTTAGATTAGAGCATTCATCAGACAGAAAACCAGGAAATGGCAAAAGGCCTGGCTTATCTTACAGGGTAACTGCCTTAACCAGTTGCTAGTACATAGCTTCTTGTACTAGTGCAGAGCTTATTGTCTCTTATCTGAGATGAGAACACTACATCTTATTTCTATCATAATTGGATTCATTCCCAGATTTTAATTAAAATTTAATTTTCATAATCTTGTATCTGTAACCTGTTAGAAAAGTGGAGGAGGGAGAGGAAGACTCCATTTCTATGAAATTAACCATAAGGTTAAACCATGACCAATCTTAACAGCAACAATTTTCTTACTGTCTGAATTTAGACAATTCACTTGAATTCCTGGGCTCTCAATTTCCTATCTATAAGATGTCAATTATAAAACTCCATGTCAGTCTTAACTCACAGGTTACTATAGATTTAAATGGTGGATGTGAAAGTGTTTTGTAAATTGTAAAGTATTAAAATAATTGTTACTAAAAGAGTTCTAAAGATCCACATTTACTTAACAATGCTCCCATTAAAAAAAATATGCCCACAAGAGATAATGATGAGGAAACTGAGTGGTCAAGTGACTTGTATGTTAACATGTAGGTACATGATGTGTGTGTGTGTGTGCACTTAGTTGCTTCAGTCATGTTCAACTTGGTGGGACCCTATGGACTGTAGCCCTCCAGAATCCTCTGTCCATGGGATTCTCCATGAAGGAATACTGGAGTGAGTTGCCATGCTCTTCTAGAGAGGATCTTCCTGACCCAGGGATTGAACCCACATCTCTTACATCTCCTGCATGGGCAGGCAGGTTCTTTACCACTAGCACCACCTGGGAAGCCCATGATGAGGTCTGAAACATGAGATCCTCTAATCTCAAATCCTTTGTCAGGCAGATAATTCCTACTGGCTATCAAATGCACTGTAATTTTTGTGAATAAATGGCCTCCATGTCATGACCTTTATTCCTATCTGAAGTCTGTAATGAGGAGTTAAGAGTTTAGATAGCCTGGGGTTTAGAGTCCCTTGGACTGCAAGGAGATCCAACCAGTCCATTCTAAAGGAGATCAGTCTTGGGTGTTCTTTGGAAGGAATGATGCTAAAGCTGAAACTCCAGTACTTTGGCCACCTCATGCGAAGAGTTGACTCATTGGAAAAGACTCTGATGCTGGGAGGGATTGGGGACAGGAGGAGAAGGGGACGACAGATAATAAGATGGCTGGATGGCATCACTGACTCAATGGACATGAGTTTGAGTGAACTCCGGGAGTTGGTGATGGACAGGGAGGCCTGGCGTGCCGCAGTTCATGGGGTTGCAAAGAGTCGGACACAACTGAGCGACTGAACTGAACTGAGGGCTTAGAGAGTAGGTTCTGGAGTCAGGCTACCTGGGAGCCAAATCTGCTCTGGGTGGCCTAGAGCAAGTCACACTACAATCTGTGCCTCAGTCTCTTCACTTGGAAACTGGTGAGGGTAATAGCATCTATCTCAGTCTATGTTAAGGATTAAATGAGATAATACATATAGAATGTTTAGAAAAATATGTGGTGTGTAATAAGCACTTGAAGGATGTGAGCTTCTATAATAAGTTTGGGAGAAAGACACTGGTTTAGGGTTCAGGAATCTGGGTCCTGATCTACTTTCTTAATCAAAAAAGTCTCCCCTTGCTAAATTTCAGTTTCCTCACTTACAAATGTTTCAGATTTTTTTTTTTTTTAATGAGGTGTAGCTGATTTTCAATGTTGTGTTAGTTTCAGGTATATATCAAAGTGATTCATATATATATATATATATATTCACACACACACACACACACACACATACACACATTCTTTTTCAGATGATTTTCCCTTATAGGTTTTTACAAAATACTGACTATAGTGACCTGTGCTATATAGTAGGTCCTTATTGCTTATCTATTTTATATACATATAGTAGTGTGTATATGAGGGCTTCCCTCATAGCTCAGTCAGTAGAGAATCTGCCTGCAATGCAGTAGACCTGAGTTTGATCCCTGGGTCAGGAAAATCCCCTGGAGAAGGAAATGGCAACCCATTCCAGGATTCTTGCCTGGAGAATCCCATGGACAGAGGAGCCTGGGAGGCCCCAGTCCATAGGGTTGCAAGAGTCGGACATGACTTAGCGACTAAATCACCACCAGAGTGTGTATATGTTAATCCCAAACTCTCAATTTGTTCCTAAATCTCTGAAAAATTTTTGGCTCTTTTTTCCTTTTGGTCTTGAAATCCTGTGCTTTGTGGTATTCTATCGATGAAGCAATTTTCCCAAAGTCATTCATCTTAGAGGGCTGAATGATTTTACCTAATCAATTACTCCTATGAAAAATGTCTCCAAAAGATTTTCTGCTAGAAAATATTATTGCTGTCACATTGACATGCCAACAAAACCTGAGGGGGACGGTCAGGCCAAGAAATGCCTCCTTGCAAGAGTAGGCATTGCACATTTCTCTCTCCATGCTGCTAAAAATTTGCATTGTGCTGGGAATTGCTGGATGTGGTCACCCCTCATACTGTCTGTAGAGATGCTGTGAAAACAAGGGCTGGGAGCTGCCCACTGTTGACTTAGTATAGCAGGAGAAGGGACTAGAGAGGAGGGCATTCCAGACGTTACCCCATCACCTCAGTCTTGCTCCTTTGGATCCAAAGACCAGTGAGCCGCTCCATGCCCCCAGGGTCCTAATTTGGCATCTCTTTCTCAGACAAGGGCTTCAAAGGGCCTCTCCTCTGCTCTGGGGGAAGCCGGCTCATGGCCCAGGCCGATTCTGCTGGCTTCGCGTCTGTCAGTGCATCCTAATCACTGTTATAAGTGTGGTTCTGCAGAACACCTTGTGAAATAGTTTCCTATTGCTCCAGCAACATCTCCTGTCTAGACAATCTAATTATGAGCGCAGAGCAAACAGCTGAAGTGTTTGCTGCCCCCAAGGGTTGCCTAACTCTAGGAGTGGGGGTGGAGGACAGGGGAAGGGAGGGAGTGGATGGCACTGGTAGCTTTTTGTTGACTTGACCAGAAAACTGAGTGCTCCAAAAGAATCTGGTTAACTTTTAATTAAAAAGAAATGATCTGGTGGAAGCTGGCACTTTGTTGTTTATCCAAACTCAGTGGAGGATTAAACATAGCGATTCATTTCCCTCCAATCACATCTTTTTCTTGGCTTCAAAGGTGGTTTGTGGTCTCTGCTTAAAAAAAAAGAAAGAAAAAGTCACTGATTTACTCATCTGCCCTCCCAGTAGCAGTTTGAAAGTAAAAAGTGGCTCCCTAAATGTATGTTGTTTCCAAGTAGTAATTCGATTACATTCAACAAGTCCTTCCTGAGCTCCGGCCATGTGGCAGGCATGATGACAAGGTGACAAGACCTGGATTCTGTCCCCAGGATGTTTATGATCTCATAGGACGCGGACACACATACGCACTAATGTTTTAACCAGGCTTTGATTAGTGCTGCAGTGAAAAGCCAATAGCGCTGTGGGCACAGGAGAGGGGGAGAGAATTTCTCCTGGGAGATATGGGAAGGTCTTAGAGGGAAGGTGGACCCTGAGCAGGTCTTTATAGGATGAGCAGAATTTGGGCAGAGAGATAGTGAGGAGTTGTCCAGGCATCAGCAGACAAATGCCCAACTAGCGTGATCTTGCCAGGTCTCCTGTGGGGCAGGGTCCCAGCTGTTAAGAAGGTACGGTGGAAGTTTTCGAATGGTTTTGGATAATGATATGAGGTGTTTATTTTTATTTAAAAAATTTTTGTTGGAGTATAGTTGATTTACAATGTTGCATTAGTTTTATGTGTACAGCAAAGTGAAATAGTTATACGTACACATATATTCATTTTTTGAATTCTTTTCCCTTATAGGTTATTACAGAGTATCGAGTAGAGTCTCCTTTACTATACAGCAGGTTGTTATTAGTTATCTATTTTATATATAGTAGTGCATATATGGTAGTCTTCCCAGGTAAAGAACCTGCCTGCCAATGCAAGGAGATGAAAAAGACAAAGATTCAATCCCTAGGTCAGGAAGATCCCCTGGAGAGGGAAATGGCAACCCACTCCAGTATTCTTGCCTGAAGAATTCCATGGACAGAGAAGTCAGGTGGGCTATAGTCCATAGGGTTACAAAGAGTCGGACATGACTGAAGTGATTAAGCATCACACAGTATATATATATATATACACACACACACATATATGTATATTATATGTCAAGCCCAATCTCCCAATTTATTTCTCCCCCTCTTACCCCTAGTAATCATAAATTTGTTTTCTACATCTGTGATTTTAATTCTGTTTTGTAAATAAGTTCATTTGTACCCCCCCTTTTTTTTAAGGATTCCACATGTTAGTGATATTATCTGATATTTTTAATATGAGGTGTTTAGGTTTTAGTCATCTTAAGCTCTGAGATGATGAAGGTTTTAGGAGAAGAGATAAAATGATTGGCATTTTTCTTTGGGAAGTTAAGGAGGGAGCAACAATATAAGAGGTGGTTTGAAGGAGACAGAAACTTGGAAAAGGGGGCCAGCTAAGGGAGAGATGTTTAGATTCTCTGAGGGTAGAGTTGGGAAATTATAATAACCTGAACTGGGCCAGTAGATATGAAAAGGAGGGCATGGATGTGAAGACTTGGCTGCAGTAGAATCTCTGGCATGTGATGGACAAATTGGGTGTTCTTGGTATGGGAGGTGGAGAGAGGGAAGGGCTGTGAGCCTGCAATTGGAAGACACTCTCCATGTTTATTATCTAGGGTGGCTGCTTGGCTACTCAAGCAGGGAAAAGTCAATGGTTGGAACAAACTGTTTGCACCGTTGACATTTACTGAGCACTTGGCATTACCTGTTGCTAGGCTGGGCACTGTGATGCCCTTGTGCTAAAGAGAGAGTTTCTGCCTTCATGGAGTTCACAGTCAAGGGGGCAGTCAAATCATCATACTGTTACATAGAAAATTACAAGAGTGAAAGTGCTTTGAAGAAGAGATATATGGGTTGTGTGAATTATAGACTGATGTGTAACAACTCACCTCGAAACTTGGTAGCATTACATAAAAATCACTTATTATTTCTCTGTTTCTGGGTGAGGAGTATGGGTGTGCCTTAGCTGGGTCCTGTGGTTCAGACCACTGGGGCCATGGCATGTCAAGCTCACTCGAGTGGTTGTCTGCAGGCTCAAGTCCTCACTGGCGGATGGCCAGAGAGATGGGTTCCTGCCGTGTGAGCCTTTCTCTGAGACTACTGACAACATACATGGCTGCTGGTCTTTCTTACAGGGGACAAGGTAAAGAGTGAGAAGGAACATGAGAGACTGAGCAAGATAGACACTACCATGTTTAAGTAACCTCATCTTGGAAGGGACAGTTCCTCACCATGTTGTATTCAATAGAGGCAAGTCACTAAGTCCAGCTCACACTCAAGTGGTGGCTGTCACCTGAGGGCAAGCAAGTCAAGAGGTGGACACTGGAGGCTGTTGAACAAGCAGCCTTCCACGTGAAGGTGATCAGGACCTTTATTAGAGGATTTAGATCTCAATTGGAGGGTAAAGATGAAGGAAGGATTCTCTGAGGGAGGGCTTCTGAAACTGGGACTGAAGGCGACAAGGTGAAGGAGGTTATGGAGAGTGGTCCAGGGAGAGAATAGTTCATGTAAAGGAGAGAGACAGAAAGAGCCTGGTACCTCTGTGGAACTATAAACAAGTCAACAAGAGGGCCCAAGGGACACCAATGTGGAGATGACTTTCAAATTTAGATGCTGGTGAGCTTATGGCATTTGGAAGAGTTAGAGTAATTCAACTGGTATCTGTCACTTGCATTGGCAGGCATTCCCTAGAGAGGTTCAGAGTTAAAACTAGTTTGAAAGCCCTTGCTCTAAACTGTGGGACTGTTTCTGGTACTGCTGGGAAATGGTTCTGATTCAAGTGTATAAAATGAATCAAATTGCCCACTTATCTCTTAGGATAATTACTTATTGTGTAATGTGATAATGTTCATAAATTGCTCGAGGCTTTTTGAGGAAAGGTATTATATAAACACAAGGATTTATTAGTGATGATGGAAACAGATTTGGGGGATAAGATCAGATGTGACTCTTGATGCTATGGCATTTGGCTCCAAACTAAGAGGCCTATGAAGTTCATGTGAGTTCTTGAGGAGGGTTTTAGGTTAAGAAATGGAGGCGGCAGAGTATTGAGAGGTGGATGGAATGGATATAGGTATGGAGAGGTAGGGTGGAGAATGGGGAGTGCTCTTTTTGGCTCATTCACTCTGAAAATAAAGGGCATTTGCCATTTGTCAATCTGTCAAATGAATGTGACTATTTAGAAATGCAACATGGAGATTTTACTGGGCTGGGAATGAGAAAGTCTGAATTCTTATCCCTATTTTGTCTTCAATGTTCTGTGTGTCCTTGAAAGAAAGTTGTTTTCTCTTTCAGAGCCTTATTTTACCCCCATGTAACATGATGGGTAAAATCAGATGATCTTCAAGGTCTCTGCCATCTTGTGGGCCAGTAATTTTATAACTTTTCCCATCATTTCTGCTGTGAAATGAGAACAATAAGAACTTGTTGACAGTGAAGGAATATTGTGACCAATGACAGTTTTTGTTTTGGGAAAGTTTAACACTGGTGGCAGAACTTGAACTTTTGTGCATTTATTTTGTAGACCCTAGGGATAGATGAAAACTGCAGAGAGAAAATAGGCAAGAGTTGGTGTTTGATACAATTTTTCTAGCTTCGACTGACATATTATTCTTCTTTCTCCTCTTTTTACCCTGCTGATCTTCTCTTAGTCCAAACTCCCTAGACACAGACATGTAGTTCATATTTTGGAGTTAATAATATCCACCCTATAGAGGATTAAATGAAAACATTGAGAAGAGCCAAGCTGGTGACTGTTATAAATACTCCAAACATATTAGTTTCCTTTTGCTTTCCAATTTTTTTTTTCTATTAGGAAGATAACATTCTCCATACATGTTTTATAGTACTGCAAAATGCTAATAGATAGCTAGGAGCTTCCCAGGTGGTGCAGTGGTAAAGAATCTGCCTGCCAATGCAGGAGATGCAAGACATGCATGTTCAATCCCTGGGTTGGGAAGAAATCCTGGAGAAGGAAATGGAAACTCACTCCAGTATTCTTGTCTGGAAAATTCTATGGACAGAAGAGCCTGGTGGGCTGCAACCCATGGAGACACAAATAATCACATGCAACTGAGCAACTGAGCACAACAGCAATAGATAGCTACTCCCTGAGAAGCTACCGAGTCACTGAGTGGGGCAGTTAGGGTTGCAGGTCTATGCTGTAAATTTCACAGGAAAGAACTGATGATCATTTACTTTACTCAGGGCCTGTTACTTCATGGCAAACTAATGAAGACCTGGAACCTGTTTTCTGATTGAAATAGGAACTTGATGAGTTGGTTTGAAAACGCCTAAGCCCTGTTACGGAGAAGGCAATGGCACCCCACTCCAGTACTCTTGTCTGGAAAATCCCATGGATGAAGGAGCCTGGTAGGCTGCAGTCCATGGGGTCGCACAGAGTTGGACACGACTGAAGCGACTTAGCAGCAGCAGCAGCAGCAGCAAGCCCTGTTAACAGGTGATTCAGGTTTATTTCTGGGAGCAGGGAAAGCACATGTTAAAATGCTCCTAGGAACAAGACAGTACACCCGGCCACCTGCCCCCAGTTCAAGCCAAGCAGGAGGCATGTATAAAAAGGGATGACTCTACAGATTTGCATAGAGAAGTGACCTTAAATGCAATGCCCGATCACCTGAAACACCTAGTATTATATTTTTTATAATATCATTTGGTAATGGGGCAGCAGGCAGAGGAAACCAGTTTTAACATAAAACCTGAATTATAGTTAAGAACATCAAGTAATTAACAGTCTTCGATTTTTTAGTTATAAAGTCATTTCAGCTATTGAACATAGTTACAGACTTTGTGGGCTTTCCAGATGTTACTAGTGGTAAAGAACCCGCCTGCCAATGCAGGAGACATAAGAGACTCGGGTTCGATTCTTGGAGGAGATCCCCTGGAGGTCCTTGGAGGAAGATCCTCTGGAGGAGAGCATGGCAACCCACTCCAGTATTCTTGTCTGGAAAATCCCATGGACAGAGGAGCCTGGAAGGCTATATAGTCCATAGAATCTCAAAAAGTCCAACAAGACTGAAGTGAGGTAGCACTCAGACACAGATTTTATGTGTTTCCCTTGCATTTCTCCCCCCTCTTTCATGGTAATTTGGATATTGCTACACCTATATTCAGGAAACAAGCTTTAACTGTAGTAGTTTTAATGTGATGATTCAACAAATGAAAGACAGTGCCTAGTAGTCTCTGTAGGGTAAGAAAGATGAATTACATATTGGTCTTGCCCTCAGATAGCCTGAGCTCTAACTGGGAACAGGGAGAGTAATTATATAGAAAACTAATTTTCACAGAACACTTGACACAATAAACCCTAAGTGAAAGACAGAAGCAATGTATTATTGAAGCAATTCTGAGGCTTTTTTTTCCTTTAAGGTTGGTAATTCTTGCTCAAGAGACAGATGAATTTGGTTAGAGAACAGTGCCTTATAGACTGAGGGGAGAGTATTATCAAAAGGCATGATGATGCAAAAGTCTAAAACATTGTTTCAGAAACCATGACTAGTCTCTTGGGTGGCTGGAGGGTAAGGAGCGAGGTGGGAGAAAGGAAGAGGAAAGGAGAAATGCGATTTTCCAGGCAAGAGTATTGGGGTGGGTTGTCATTTCCTTCTCCAGGGAATCTTCCCGACCCAGGGATTGAACCTGGCTCTCCTGCATTGCAGGCAGATGCTTTACCCTCTGAGCCACCAGGGAAGCCCTTTGATTGGCTAGTGGGAGTCAAAAGCTTTCATTGAAGGAGAGGTTTTCTGTAAATCTGTGTCCCTACAGCCTGTGGAACATGAGTATGTGGCAGGCACATCACTGTGTACTCAGTGAATGGTGAGTACATGGCCAGACCAGGTGGTGGTGTGTGGGACAGATTGGAACACTGAAAAACATATGATCAGATCTTTGACTCAGTCCTGGTAAGAGGTGTTGGATGCTTGGCCTAGGTGTGGAAAGGAAAGTCTTAAATGAGAATCTGAGTACCATACTCTGCAGGCAACACTGATTAGTGGCCTCAGACTCCAGTGGAGCAAAGTCACTTGAGATTTACTTAAATGGAGATGAAGTCTGAAAGCAGAATTGCTTGGGGTTTCTGGACCTCCTATTCTCAGCAAGTATCAAGTTACATCGCATACTATGATGAACTGGGCAGCAGACAAGGATTTTGTCACACATGCTCTTGACTTTGCCTTTGGGGACCTATGCCAAGAATGCCCTGGATTTGATCTTGGGTGCGGTGCTGTCCACTCACTCATAATGCCCTGGGAGGCGTGTTGACAAGGATGGGTGGATGGTGGGGTTTTGCTGAACTATTTCTTGGCAAACTTCTGGAAAAGGCGTTCCCCAAATGCCACAATACTGTTATTTTTGAGAAATGGGCTGAACCCAGGTGCCTGATTGGACAAGGCCACTCCCAATTTCTTCTAGATAAATATTTGGTTGCCAGGAGGTTATATTTAAATGAGAAATACCTCCTTAGGAAGTTATTGCCTAGTAAATCCTGCAGAGGGCAGGATCCCATCCCTTCTGGGAAATGTTTGAGAACCACCCCAAAACTTACACTGTACTCACTACACACTTAGTGTGGGGCATCCAGCCTGAGGTTCTCTAAATTCTGTTGCTCGGCGAACAAGAAAACCTATCAGTATTATAGACGCTGCATTTCTTCGAGGGAAATGCTTCTGGTCTTCAGTGTCATAATGGCAGAAATCTGAAGCACAAACAGAATCTGAGTTAGGGATTTGGCTTTAAAGAAAAAAATCAGTTCTCTGAAAAAGAGCTTGGTTCTTTCTGGAATCCAACTGCAGAGTCTGGGAAGCTAGAGAATTTGGATCTTTCAGACATAAGACATTCTTGACTTTGATCTTTCTACTCATAATCAATGTGTGAATGTTGGTTTTTCAGGCCCAACCAATTTTTTCCCTATGGTCTTCTCCTAAGATCTCTCTATGGGGAGAATCCTTTTATGTATTTTCTTTCCATTTTCACTGAATGAGACTATTAGGATTCAGCAATTAAATCTTATAACTTTTTTGGGGAATCATCTGTCTTTAGGAATTCTTCATTAACATCCTTAGTTGTTTTAAGCACTCAGAACAAAACACAAAGGAAAACACATAGCAAAAAACAAGTATAAGCACAACCAGTCCATTCTGAGGGAGATCAGCCCTGGGCGTTCTTTGGAAGGACTGATGCTGAAACTGAAACTCCAATACTTTGGCCACCTCATGCGAAGAGTTGACTCATTGGAAAAGACTCTGATGCTGGGAGGGATTGGGAGCAGGAGGAGAAGGGGACGACAGAGGATGAGATGGCTGGATGGCATCACTGACTCGATGGACGTGAGTCTGGGTGAACTCCGGAAGTTGGTGATGGACAGGGAGGGCTGGCGTGCTGTGATTCATGGGGTCGCAAAGAGTCGGACACGACTGAGCGACTGAACTGAACTGAACTGAAGCACAAACACAAATAAAAAGGCTATCACTCTAAGGTTCCGGGTCAAGGTTCACTGTTTTTGGTCCTCCTATCAAGATCCATCTTAAGCACACATTCTTCTTAACAGTGTGTGGCATCAAGGTCAAATGCTGCGACTCTCCTCATGATTTTCTGAATCATCTCTTAATCACCAGCAATGTATTTTTTTTTGTTTTGTTTTTACCACTTTGGATGCCATTTTTCATTAGGATATCCACTGAGATAGATCCTATAAAAAAGAAGAAATGTTATCCATGTGTACCAGCTTAAATACAGGTGAGAAGGGCCTTGTTCAGCAGATTGGGCTGATCCCCCAGGCTATGTAGGGTCTGTTTTGGTGAAAATCCATCTGGAGGAATGACTTGAGGTGGGGACCTGGGGACACTTGGCCAAGTCAAAGTTCAAGATTTGTTTCTTCTGATGCAGAAGAACCTGTTAATTATGACGCATTTAAATTCTTTCAATGTGCTATTATCATAATTCAATACATGAGTGATAATAAATATAGGTTTTTGGAGTTGGAAAGTAATTTAGAATATCTGGTTAATCTTCCTCATTTTATAGATGTAAATTGTGGTCTTAGGAGACTATATTCCAGACCCCCAGTTGCAAAGCTGAGAGCAGAACCTAAAGAAGGAGAAATAACCAAAGAGGTTTTTCATTGATGTATGCCTGTAAATTTTAGCATTTTAGGTTTTCTTCTCTGTATGTCATCAGAAAACAGGGACTCTGCTTTTTAGAAGCATCTAGGGAATGACTGACACATTGGCCATGAAGATAGATGTAGAATTAGAGTTTTAACTTTCCATAGATGAGCTCCCTGACACCAGTATTGAATATATTCTCTCTTCTCTGGACTGTTCCTTAAACATCTGGAGAGCAAAGAGAGCAGTCTGTAATCTTCCAGGTATCTTTCAAAACTGAAATTCTATAATTTGAAATTGTTATCTGAGTATTCTTAAAAAATAATAATAATGATATACTGAAGCACAGCTGAGCGACTGAACTGAACTGAACTGAAGCAAAAACAGAAAAGGATCAGGTGGTTTTACAGAAATCATACCATATTGAAGGGAATGTGCTTGGATATCAAGAGTTTTAAATTTGACATGATCCCAGCATTTAATCCCTCATACATTTGTCTAGTGTTATTGCTAGGGAAGAGCCCTTTAACAAAGTTTTCCTTTCATTGCTTCATAAAATTTTCAAATGACAATCTCTTTAAATTCTAATTTTCTTAAATCCATGCAGTTCCTCTGGGCAGTTGCTGGGTGGTAGCAGAAGTGCTGAAGTGGTGGCCTATGGAGAAAGAATGGCAGAAGGGCTTCAAGGCTCATTGAGTGCTGAGTGTATGCCCTAGTCCTCATGGCCAGTGAATGACACAGATGGAAGGGCTCGTAGGGCTGCGACTGGTAGGGGAGGGAGGAATTTTTCCTTTCTCATTGTTTGTCACCAGTCCTTTGAAGAGGGTGGTAAATAATTACGGTAGCTGCTACAGTTTATTAAACAGCCACTGTGGGCCAGGCACTGCATTAGGCTCTTTAGATATGTCATTGTGAATTCAAATATCACCATTAGCAAGGTGATATTATACCCATTTTACAGATGAGGAAACTGAAGAAAAGAAAGATTATCTGAACCATCCTTGAGGCCACAAGGCCAGCCAGTGCTTTATCTGGGATGAAACACAGGATTCCTATGACACCAAAACCTAGAGTTTTCTTATCATGGGGATGCTGAAGAAATAAAGATAAAGCCAACAAAAGAAATCTCATCTCTGTTTTTGAGTTGAATTAATCAGTGAGTCAGGGAAAATTTTGACTAGAGAGAGAATATTAATGTCTGTTTCTAATATTTTAGTGTCCTGGAATCTGCAAGACCTTTGCATACTCAGTATTGGCATTCACACATACATGTACACACACACACACAGAATCTCATAATAAATGCAGTACGGTTGGTTAATTTTTTAAATGAATAAACTGAGGCTGACTTGAAAGAGAAGTCGTCTTGGTAAAGTCCTCAGTAAACAGAAGACTTGGGTCTCCTGATCTCTAGGCTGGGATATTTTCACTAAACTGCACTGCCTTGAAGAGATGGGCTATTTTCTCTACATGGGCTATCCTCTAAGACCAGTTCAACCAGGACTTCCTTGGTTGCCTAGTGGTTAAGCATCCACCTGCCAATTCAGGGTATACAGGTTCAATTTCTGGTCTGTGAAGATTCCACAGGGCTCGGGGCAACTAACCTGTGCGCCACAATCACTGAGTCTGCACTCTAGAGCCCTTGGGCTATAACTACTGAAGCCTGCTCGCCCTAGGACCCATTCTCTGCAACAAGAGAAGCTTCCTCAATGAGAAGCCTGTGAACTGCAACTGGAGAGTAGCCCCTGCTAAACACAACTAAAGAAAGCCGGAGCACATCAATGAAGACCCAGCACAGTCATAGAGAAATAAATAAATACATGCCCCCCAAAATAAGTTCGACCAAAAGTAGAGGGACAGTCTTGGGCCTTAATGTATAGAATTGAGATGTTCTCCATCCATTTGATGGCCTCTGTCTTTCAACACTAGCTGACTCCAGCCTGCATTTATGATGATGCCTGTGTAAGCTGCAGCAGCTTCCAAAGTTCTGCACAGGGTAGATGTTTCACTTCAGCTTGCCCATCATGCACGTAAAGAAACTGTGAACATGTTACTTCTTTACTGAAGGCCCTCTACTGGTGCCAACTTTCAGATAAACTTAGCTAAATGCATCCTAGCAGGAAATAGAAAAGAAAGTAATCTAGATATCTTGGTTATTGCACATGCTTATGTGATACATTATTTATTTTGGGGTAGAATATACATAAGAACTTCTTTTGAATCTTGAATATTGGAGGTTGTATCAGAGAACTTCTAGAACTAGAATGAGCCTTAGAGATGATCTAAGTCCAAAAGTGGGGAAGTTATTTATTTAAGTCAAACTCCTTTACAAAGTCATGGGTGACTGGGGTGTCCTGATCCCTTGGGATGGAGCCTGGGCTTGAGAGCCAAATAAATGTGAATTTGAATCCTGACTCTATTATTGACTGGTAATAAGACCAGACGTTAAACTGTTGATGTCTCTGAGTCCCAGTCTCATCTTTAAAAATAGAAATAATTATAACTACTTTGTAGTGTAGTTGGTCAGTCTAAATAAGCTAGTATATTCGAAAGCCTGGTGCTTATGTACTCTGTCTTTCTTATCTACCCTGATGCCCTATGTCTTTCATTTGGTTTGGATTCTTAATGAAATCATATGTTTTGGAGTTTACAGCACAAATGAGCTACACAATACAGGAGCACAGCTCAGTCCTTGATGGGAAAAATACAGTGCAATCAATCCCTTTTTAATTTATTTACATCATAAGTTAACCATGTTATAGCATGCTTTTCTCATGTGTAGTTTTAGCATCTATTATTACACTGGGATCTGCTTTGACTTGTATTTCTGAACCTGTATAATTAAGTGTTATATTATAGTGGGCTTCACAGCACCGGGTAATGAAAAGAACTCTGGCCTTGTAATCAGCGGGATTTTGTGCCAATTCTACCAGGCACTAGCTGTGTGATTATAAATGCCTCCTTTTCTATGTATGAGGATTTTAGTTCAGGTGATCTGTGAGGTTCTGATAAGTTTTAGATTTGACTGGTCTATATTTTCTTCCACTGGTATATATTGGGACCTCTGTTTGTTGTGTCTATTGTGCCTCTAATGGGTGTGAGCAAGTGTCACTCTTCTAACTCAAATAAAATTAATTGTGCAAGATTTAGGGGCTTCCTAACCTTACACCTCTATTGATAAATTGAGTAGGGTTTTAGTCACTTTTTGTTGTTGTGGTTTTGGTATTAACTGCACAGCCTCAATACTAAACAAGATCAGCAAGTTCAGTAGTCCGCTTAGGCAAGGATGGACCTTTACAAAGTACCCCAGGTTACAGGAAGATGGCACTAGAGATTCTTGTCTTAGAAAAATGATGAGGCTTGGGATCTGGAATGGAATAGTATCACAGAATCACTAAATTGGAGACCACCCAAAGCAGATACCTTCTTTCCAGCAAACTGGATAGATGGTTAGCCAGTCTCTGTTTGCAGGCTTCTGGTAAAAGAGAATTCACAACTTCTCACTTTGTCTCTCCCATTCTGGGAAGCTCTGGTTCAAATGATCTTTCCTGTATTGAGTTGAAATAAGCTCCTCTTGAAGCTGTCACCTGTTGGTCATAGCTCTCAGTAGCTACACAAAATGAACCTCTCTGTAGCTACACAAAATGAAGAATCAGTTCATTAATTCAAGAACTATTGAGTTCCTATTATATGTTAAACACTGTGCTGAGCTCTGGATAGGCAAAATATATCTTCCACCCCACCCCCCACACCAAGGGGCTTATAGTGTGGCTAAAGAGCTAGACAAGTACAATGTCAGCTGCAGTATGATGAAGCAATTGCTGCTACATGAAAACAAGTGGTTTAGATCCCGTGGGAAGCACATCTTATTTAGATGAGGAAAGATACACCAAAGAGTTTGAAAACCTCCTTCATCTCTATTCTCTGCAGGGTAACTGCACTTCCAGGATGTAATAGGCAATGTAATTTTGGAAGTCACAGAAAGACTTGGGAGACTTGAGTTCTAAACCCAGTTTTGCTACCATTGTCCCAGTGAGACATGGAACATGTCAGTCCATTTTCAGTAGTGAAAGTGAAAGTTGCTCTGTCGTGTCTGATTCTTTGTGACCCTATGGATTGTAGCCTGCCAGGCTCCCCTGTCCATGGGATTCTCCAGGCAAGAATACTGGAGTGGGTAGTCATTCCCTTCTCCAGGGGATCTTACCAACCCAGGAATCATACCAGGGTCTCCTGCACTGCAGGCGGATTCTTTACCAGCTGAGCTACATTTCCAGTAATAGAGGCTGCAAATAGCACCATTTCAGGTTTCTAGTCCTGGACATTTTAAAATAAACAGTTGATACACTCATCTGCTGAATCTCCCAGTACTTCCCTCCTCTTTATTTCTGTTACTCACTAGTCAGCCTAGAGTAGAAAATCAGCTTTTGAACTGTGGTATTGGAGAAGACTCTTGAGAGTCCCTTGGACTGCAAGGAGATCCAACCAGTCCATCCTAAAGGAGATCAGTCTTGGGTGTTCATTGGAAGGACTGATGCCGAAGCTGAAACTCCAGTACTTTGGCCACCTCATGAGAAGAGTTGACTCATTGGAAAAGACCCTGATGCTGGGAGGGATTGAGGGCAGGAGGAGAGGGGGACGACAGAGGATGAGATGGCTGGATGGCATCACCTACTCGATGGACATGAGTTTGAGTGAACTCCAGGAGTTGGTGATGGACAGAGAGGCCTGGCGTGCTGCAATTCATGGGGTCGCAAAAAGTCGGACACGACTGAGTGACTGAACTGAACTGAACTGAATTCTCCCTGTGTCTGGGCCTTATCAAGTTTCCCTGAGCCCCTCTCTTCCACACCTTGTGTTTGCATTGGGGTGACCCTTAGCTTGGGTCTGAACTGTTCTCAGCATTAAATTAAAAAGCACTGGGGACTTCCCTGATGGTCCAGTGGTTAAGACTTTGCCTTTCAATGAAGGTGTTCAGATTTGATCTCCATTTGGGAAGTTCAGATCTCACATGCCTGGTGGCCAAAAATCTAAAACATAAAACAGAAGCAATAATGTAACAAATTCAACAAAGACCTTAAAAATGGTCCAAAAATCTTTCAAAAAATAAAAAGCATTAAATTAAAAGCACATTTAGAGACACCCACAGAATTTTTAAACGTGCCCAGGCATATTAGAAGTTGCCCCTGGGATCTTTCCATTGACCAGCACAAAAGAAGATGACTCAGGCTATGTCTGCCTACTCCTATGTGGAAATAATGTTGCATTTGTCTGAAAGCCAGTGAAAAAAAGATGTAAGCTGAAGATGGCCTGATGACAGATTATTTTGTATCCCAAATGCCTTGATATCTCAAATCGTGTATTTAAAAAAATTTTCCACTCTAATTTTTTTCTGATCCTTGGAGGGATGTTTAGAGAAAGTGCTAGTTGACCAGACTCAGAAGTCTGAGAAGTCTTTTAGAGCTGAGATAGCCATCACTCTCACCTGTTTCTGCCAAGCTCTGATAATTTTCTGTAACTAACGTAAAGTGAAGATACTGGGTGAATGAGACATCACACAATCACTAGAGGGAAATGTCTTAATGATGAATATGGAATCCAATCTTAAGTCCCATTACATAAAATACTATTTTCTTTGAAATAGGAAAAAAATATAATTGTCATTTGTTTGGTCTGTCTGAGTAAATTTCATGGTCAATGCCAATCTTTCTTGGAGCTTTTCATATTATGCAGAACTTAGAACATGGACACAAAGAGATGGTGGACTCACTGAATTTTGGATTTTGAATGCCTCTCACGTGTGTGGTGGGGAGAGTAGTAATTAAGATGTGGGACTTAGGTAGTAGAATCGAGAATTCTCTAAAACCATGTTAACAGAGTATAGATTTTCTAATGCAATTTCAGTAAGCTTTCAACATTGATCCAAATTTTTGCCAAAGAATCCCCATGATTTGCTATGTCCTTTTCTTTTTAAGGAATAAGGCTCGTCCCTCAGCTTGGCAATAAGTGTTTCTCATCAATTTAAATATATTTGGAGAGAGTTGACTAATTTTTTAAATCATATTTAAGAACATATGAATAGCTATCAATTCCTACCTTCCATTTAATTTTAATCTATACTTCCTCTAAAACAAATACAAGCCAGTAAGTTTTCCTAACAGCATATCTTGGAAATGTAGTGAATTTTTATATATGTATAAAAGTGAAGTTTATTATTGACTGTAATAATTTTAACCCACGAAACCATTCATTTATCAAAACTTTACTGAAGTTAAGGCACTGCACATATTTATGCCATTTGATTGTTCTAAGAAGAGAATAGAAAATGCATCAACTATAGGGAGTCCCGAGGCCTTTTCTCTTTTGACTGAACTCCTCCAAATCAAGCTTCTACTTGATAACTTGGCTCAGACACCAGGCAGCATGCACAAAAGTAATATTTCGAGCCAGGTTCAAGTGATTAGTTTAAATAGAATAAACACGCATTGGATATGAATATGTGCATATCAATATGTCTGGTGTAGTGACATAGAGCTAAGTAACACAGTCCTGCTATAAAGTGTGTGTTTTGCAATGGTTAATTTGAGTATAAGGCTTCCTAGTTGGTGCAGTGGTAAAGAATCCACCTGCCAATGCAGGAAATGAGAGGCTGGGGTTTGATCCCTGAGTTGGGAAGATTCCCTGGAGTAGGAAATGGCAACCCGCTCCAGTATTCTTGCCTGGAAAACCCCATGGACAGTGGAACCTGGCAGCCTACAGTGCATGAAGTTGCAAGAGTCTGACACATGTGAGTGACTGAGCATACACGCACACAATTTGAGCATATGGACAGCTGTGCTTTAAGGTGTGGTTAGCTTATGCCATTGGAGCAGAGTTGACACCAGAGAGAATTCACAGAGTTGTGGCTCTATCTGGGGAACATAAAGGAAGTGGTTTATGACATGACTTTGAATGAGGGAGCTAGGATATTTGTGGGGAACTGGGATGTAAAGAGAGGATTAGGAGAAAAGGGTGGTCCAGGTGGAAGGTACAACAAAAATAAAGTCACATGGTCAGGAAAGAGCAAGGAAATACAGAAAAGAGTGAGTGGATGCAGTTTTATTAAGTATAATGAAGGCATAGGGAATAAGGCTAGAGATGGGGCCAGATAAAGGAGGGAGGTTCTGGATACCAGGATAAAGTGTTTGTGCTTTCTTGGTGGCAATGGAGCTACTATTGAATTGTAAATGAGGAAGTGCATCCATTTAACAAAACTTTTCTGAAGTGCCCTGTATAGGTCAGGCAGTATATAAACTACTGAGAATTCAAAGAAAAAAAATAGACAATCTCAAACCTCAAAATCTTCAGCAAGAAGGAGAAGGAAATACAATTAATTTAATGCAGGTATCAGTACTGAGAGGCATATCTTGTTCACATAACTAAGGGGTATGGAAAGTTTCTTAAAGGCAATAAACCTTAAGGATTGGATGGCAATTAAGTGGCAAAAAGAAGAAATGCTGCTCGAGTAAGACCCCTGGAGAAGTTTATATGATTGTTAACCCAGGGAACACTGGGAAGAGAGATGTGAGTGGGAGGAATGGGGAGAGAAGGACGGGGGCGGGGGGATGCCAGTTAGGAGGCTGCAGTAGGATAGGTAAGAGAGGATGAGCCTGGATCTTTGAGATGGCTGTGAGGATGCAGAGAGGGTAATAGCTATGAAAGAAGCAACAGCAGTGGATCTTGATTTGATGCTGGAAGTGGGAGCTGGGGTAGAAATTGCAGAAGTGGAAGAGAATGAGAAAAGGAGTTAAAAATAGCAACGATTGGAAGTCTGAGCGGTGAGGAAGATGATGCCACTTTTGTTAGGGAATACAGCAGTCAGTAGAAGCTGGTTTCAGGGGAAGTGCATGGAATTCAGTGTTGAGTAACTACTGAAAAGCAGAATAAGCAAACTCCGTAAAACTGGGCCATGAGCAAAATTCTTGGGTTATGATGTTATAGTTCCTCCTCCTTCCCTCCTGGAAAATTTCAGGCCACAGGACAAGTGGCCAAATACGGCTTCAAGCACATTCTAAAGTGTTGTTGTCTAGGGCAAAAAGATCTTCTGTATTCGCTGTAAAGTGTAAAAACCAGATATTGTTAACAATTCTTTGGCTTGGCTTATGGATGTTCTAAATAATACCTTGGGATTATTTATGATGACAGGTTTGGAGTTCTTCTTGGAACATATACCTACCCCCTTAAGCAAACTGCTTCCTGGGGAGGAGACCAACAGAAGCAGGGTTTTTTCCAAACACCTAATTTTCATTCCCCCCCCCCCAACCTTTTTTTAAAAACTTAGTAGGTAAAATTAGTGATTCCTGGACCGCATACATATATTTAATGACCCCAGATGCTTTAGGGATGAATCATGGTGGCCTCCTCTCTTTGCCTCCTTATTACTTCATTTCCAACTCCATTTCTGTCTCCACTGTAATTGCAGCGCTGGGTGAGACACTGCTGAAGGAGGAATTAGCTGAACTGTGGTGGTTTGGCAACAGAAAGGTAGAGAGGAAATAACATGGAACAGGAGGTCTGTGTGAAACATATAGCCTTGTGGCTTTCTGCCCAAGCAGGGCAGTTTCTCTTACAGTTCCCGGCCCTCTTAGGACTTTCAAGACACTGAACGTGAGATGGGGGCCAGGTCATATGCTGCTTTTGTTCTTTCTCAATATCATTATCTGGCTATGAAGGGACACCTTAAACACAGATCCATGCACACACAACACCTCCTACTAAGATCTTTGGGGAATTTCAAAACCACATGCACGTTTCAGAAAGAGTTCATTCAAAGTAAGGAGACAAATTGATTTGGGTTGTCTGATAGTTTGGTGGAAGAAAAAATGCAGAGAGTAGGATGAAGTTAAAAATAGGAATACACTATAGCTCTATGCTGTTAGAAGCAAGCTTTTTACCCTTAATTTTTTTTTTTTTTTTTTTTGGTAACTCTATGCTATGTTCAGTAGCTCAGTCGTATCCAACTCTTTGAGATCCCATGGACTGTAGTTCTCCAGGCTCCTCTGTCTATGGGATTTCCCAGGTAAGAATACTAGAGTGGGTTTGAACCCAAGTCTCTTGTTCCTCTTGCATTAGTGGTGGATTTTTTACCACTGCACCACCTGGGAAGTCCTTTTGTAACTCAAGCTTCCCCAAATCAAAATGTGTCACTTACTAGGGCTCTGCAGTTAGCATATGTTTGACCAATGGGCAGAATATAGAAGACTACATGGAAGTTCATAGCTTCAAGTGCTGAAAGCCAGTTATCAATCAGGGAGACCAACTGTTGGAAAACTATGTATTGGCAACATCAAAACAGATGCACTGGGAAGCATGGGTCTCATGGACCCGTAAATTAGAATGTAGCTTCCAGCTTTATTAGTCCAGTTCCATAGTCCATTTTGGAATTGCTGCTAGTTGGCAAAGGGAAATTGGTATCTGCTCTGACATGCTCAGAAATGTGGAACTCATTACCTCTTCAGGCAGCTTCCCTCATTGTTTAATCAGCTATAATTCTGACAGCCTTCTTCTGTTTTGCCAGATTTGGCCTGTTATTGCTTCTTTTGCCCCTGTAACCAAATGGAAGCCTTTAGTTCTTCATATCCATAAACATGTTTCTGATTTGTGAACATATTATTTTTCAGGTTTTGTGTCTCAGGCTGTTTGACACAGGACTTTCCCTTCTATCAAAGACCTCTATCGCTATGCCCTCCCTCACACCTCTACTTGCTTGATTTAGGCTTGGTGTCTTTCCTTTCTGTGATGGTTATCTTTATGGAGTTAAAATGATGCTGTGACACCAAGGCTCAGGAGAGCAAAGGGTAACCAACTTATCATCTGTGTCATCAGAGAGAGTGCTTCCAAGGTGAGCATTTGGGTAGTGGTCACCACTCCTCCAGGTGAAGAGGAAGGGAGCAGGGGCCTGGAGGTCAGGAGGTGTCTTGGGTCTTCCAGTCCAGCATGGGGTGCCAGAAGCTGATGCTGGGAAGTGGACTGACTTATAGACCGAGCAGATGGCTCATCCAGGCCCATGATGTCCCATTTCAGTAATGTGGTAAATGATGCTATGAGGAATGCCTGTCTCCACCCATCTCATTATAGTCCATGTGTTCATTCCATCAGGTTGAATATGGCATTGTGAAAGGAGAAAAGTGCCAAGCATTGTTCAGGGTCTTAGGAAGTGTGTACATAATATAAAATAATGGAATTCCACAAGTCAAACCTTTCAGGATGTAACTGAGGCCAAATGTGTTCTAGGCTGGAAGTCAGCAAGCTTGTCCTCTTACTTAAAGGAATAGATAAGAAATATATAAGACTTTGTGGACCATACGGTGTCTATTACACTACTCAGCTTTGCTGTTATGGAATAAAAGGAACCATAGACAATATATAAATGAATGGATGTGACCATGTTCCAATAAAGCTTTCATAAAATTATAACAGGCAGTGGGCCATTTTCAGCCACAGGCCCTAGTGTGTCAGTCCCTGACCCAGAAGGCGGACAGTTAGTGTAGTGGAGCCGTAGTCCTTGGCAGCTTATAGCAAGGCTCTGTTCTGTCCTGTTCAGCATTCCTCTGGGTGATTCAGTTCAAGGCAGAGGGCACACCTGGTTAATCTGCAGATTTCAGGAAATCCAGAGTGTTCTCTAATATATTTTGCAACATGACTAGGGTGCCGAGAGAGGAATGATAATTTAGTGGCTAAGAGCACTGCCTTTGAGCTAGGTGGACCTACATTTAAATTGTAACTCTGGTGCTTTCTATTTAGAGGAATTCCTACTAACCTGTGTAAGTTATTCATTCTCTTTGAGTTTTATTTTCCTCATTTATAAAATAGGCATATTTTTACTTGTCTAAAGGGTAGTTGTAAGGATTAAATTAGATGATGTATATAGAGTGTTGAATACAATATCTGACATATAGTAAACCCTCAATGAAAGGTAGTATGAGTAACCTCACTGAATCAGTTACAGAAACAAGGGAAGCTGTCTGGTCTGGAGGAGAACTCACGTAAGCCAATTCATCACACTGAGGCAGGATCCCCTGACGGCTATTTTACATTATGTCTAGGGACATTATCAACCTGACTTTGAATGAACAGTACAGAGAAGCGATTCCTCTTTAGCCAAGTGTTTAAGGAAAGTTACAGAGGGGGAAACTTGTGAATAAAAGGGTTGACTGGGTCCAGTCCTTCACATAGGCAGAGCAATTAGAAGAGGAAGTCTCTAAACAAGGAGTTAGAATATTCTGAATATTCTATTAAACCACAGGGTTTTTAAGGAAAACCTCTGACCTGAATCTGCAGTCATTTTCTGTGATCTGTATGGTTAGGTGGGACTCCTATTACAGAGGACAAGAAGGAGTAGTGATATTAGCACACCTTCTCTTTTACTATGTAGGGGTTTTGCTTTTAATATAAATCCTATATTGTTATCAGCTGTTTACAGGAGTATTGCCATGCTGGACTTGAAGATATTTTAGATGGTGAACTGGGTTCTACTTAGTTTTGTGTTGCTTTATACTTTAAATGAAAAATTAGTTAGGAAAAAATACATCATATCCTATGAGATATGGTAAATTCTAAAAGGAAATGTGGTCTAGTAGGCAAAGCTTTGCTTATGTTCATTACAGAAGAGAAACTATCTAAAAATCACCTCATTCTCATTTTCATAAAACAGAGAAAGAACATTAAAATAAAATGAAAAGGACTGAGCAACTAGAAATTGAAAAAATAACAGTAGAAGTTAGTGGAATAAACATACAAATTGTCTAAAACCTGACTCATTTTAAGTCAAACAAGGACGATAAAGCGATCACTAATATGACAGCAGAGTATTAGGCACTAAAATCACTAATGTTAGACAGAAATAGATAAAATTAGGAACGAGAAAAGAGTACAACCACTTCTGGAGAAAAGGTTAAGATAATCATAAGGGAACACTACAAACAACTCCACGGGAAAATATTTGACATCTGAAAGGAAACTGATGATTTCTTGGTAAAATGTAAAATTAATTCAGGAAGAAGAAAACTCAATAACACCTATTTTCATGGAAAATATTAGAAAAAATGAGTCAAGGGCTGTCAAATGTGCATCAAAACTTATATCATTTCTTCCTTGTTCATAAGCACTTAAGATACCTATAATGCTTTTTCAGTTATTAGAAAAAAAGAATATGAATGGCTTTAGTGAAATGAGGCTCGATTTATTGAATAAATATATTAGTAATAAGAACTGAAGAACTTGTGGCTCCATTTTATGTCCTGCATATCCACTTACCCCATTTTTGCACTCTCCTAAGTTGCAGCATAGAAACAAGGACATAAAAACTTCCCTCATGTACCTCCTTAGGGCTAAGGAAAAGTTACCTTAGGGCTAAGGAAAAGCCTTGGATCTTCCATTAAAGAGGAGCTGATGGTCATGATGGAGAGAACACAGGACTGGCAAACAGCCTGGTTTAAGGTACTAAGCCTATCATTGCTTTTTCCTTTACCTTTGGTCAGTTAACCCCTCTGAGCTGTAGCTTCTCTGTAATATGGGGATGATGCGATCAGCATTATAGGGTTATAATAAGGATGAATGGATATAACGCATGTAGCAGCCACTGTTATTTCCCATCCAGCAACCACTTTCCACTTCTTCCATTCTAGTCAGAACCAGTTTTATTAAGTATCCATTTTCTTCTGAGAAGTCATGTGATTTAGAGAAACTGATCTCCAACCTTTGAGATGAGTGATGAGTAAGCTCCTCTCGTCAGTCAAGTCTTTAGGAATCAGTGTATGACCCAATTCAGACACAATAGCTAATATGTAATAGGACTTTCTATGAACCAGATGCTGCTACAAAGTCCTCACAAACATTTACGTATATCCTATGAGGTAAATACTGTTAATTAACCTCATTTTATGAATAAGGAAATTGATGAACAGAGAGGTTAAGTAACTGGTCCAAGGCAACCCAGTTAAAAGTTGTAGATCTGGGTTCAAACCTAGGAGTTTGGCCCCAAAGTCTTTATTCCTAAACACTAAGCAATACAGCTTCTTACCTAATAAAAGCCTGTAAGGACCATATATAACTTTATAAATAAACAATCAAAATTTAATTGGTATTTTTTTTCATCTTCCTTAATTTCTAAATGGGCTTCCCTGGTGGCTCAGATGTTAAAGAATCTGCCTGCAATGCATGAGACCTAGGTTCCATCCCTGGGTCAGGAGGGTCCCCTGGGGAAGGGAATGGCTATACAACTAAGTAATTACTGTATAGGCTTCACAAGGACTGAATACTAGTTGAGTAGGCAAATTTTTGTCCTCCATGACTTCAGCTTTCTGGTTTGACTCTTTTTCCTGTTCATGTATCTATTAGCTTTATATTTTTTCTTCTTACCCCTGGGTCCAAACCAGCACCCAGAAAAGGTTCTGAAAGTCACCCAAAAGGAGATTAAAAAGGGTTGCAAATAGGCTGAAAGAGTTCCCTAACCCAGGGCAATGTCAGTGTGCATCATAGCGCTTTCCAAAATAAATGAAGCATGAACAGTGGAATTTTAGGCATCAGCCAGTGGATGAATGGTGTTATTTTGGGCAGTGGGTCACCCAGGCGCTCCTGAAATCATATTTTGTAGGCGTTTGTGTATTCTTTCAGGATGCCAGGCCAACTCCGACTGCTGCTTCTGCACACTTTTATCTGCCTGGACACGCAGTTCAGAAGTCACTGAGAGTAGGGGAGAGGGCATAAGACACGTGGTTTTGAGCCTCATTTTGCGTTTGCTTCCTTTCTCCTTCGATTTCTTTCCTCTCTCTTATTCTTTTTCTCTAGTTCTCCCTTGTCTGTTTTCTGCCCCCCCCCCACCCCGCCTTAATCTCCTGTTTTCTGCTCTCTCTCTCTCCTTTCCTCCCTCCCTCCTTCTCTGTTTTAGTCCCTGTTGCCACTCCCCTCCGCCCCCCACTCTCTTTTTACCCTCTTTCTATCTTTCTTTCGTAGCTGCTCTAAAGAAATCATACTCACTGGATTTTCAACAAAAATTGCCTTAGGGCTCTTCAAGGATATCTTTCCCATCTCCTTGTTTTGATTACTTTGAATAGGTATACACAGCTGGCCCCTTTTCTTTTTGAGTGAAACCACAATCCACTCAGCAAATCACTGCTTTTCATTTTGCTGGCTGGAGGGAAAAAGTATCAGATAGGTGAGATGAGGATGTGGAGGGGGGGATGGGAAGATAATGACAGATTTGATGATAATTAATATTTTCTGTGTCTGAATAGTGAAAGTCTCGTCCAAGTCCCCCAGCCAAGCTCAAGTTAAACTCTTGGTGTGTGGGTTTAAGAGCTCTGCAACCTGGCATGCTAGGGCTGGTTCAGAGGGAGTGATGCTGTGTATGTGGAATTTTGTGGTTGTCTTTTATTATTATTACTGAGTAAACCATGCATATCTAAAAAGGAAATTTTAAGTCAACCCACTCTCAAGTTGAATTAATATACTGGGTCTAAGTTACCTTGCCCATAATTTAAATTACCAGAAGGTTTATGTATTAATTATTAAAAGCTTTGGAGTTCCTCAACCATTTATTTTCATTTTTATATCAAACCTCAATTATTTGTGCCTCATGTTTGTTCCTATTTTTATTTTTAAAGTAATGGGATATCTTAGATCTGATGGACTGCTAATCATTTTCAGATCCATTAAATAGGTCACTCACTAGTCACTTCAGTCGTGTCCGACTCTATGCGACCCTGTAGACGGCAGCCCACCAGGTTCCCCCGTCCCTGGGATTCTCCAGGCAAGAACACTGGAGTGGGTTGCCATTTCCTTCTCCAATGCATGAAAGTGAAAAGTCAAAGTGAAGTCGCTCAGTCGTGTCTGACTCTTAGCGACCCCATGGACTGCAGCCTACCAGGCTCTTCCATCCATGGGATTTTCCAGGCAAGAGTACTGGAGTGGGGTGCCATTGCCTTCTCCGATTAAATAGGTATTCAGTTTCTTTCAGAGTTTAAGTCTGGGAATGCCACCTATGTGACTCAGGTTTTATTCTGTCTTTTCTCTCAAAAAGACAATGAATCATTTCTTTTACATCAATAATGAAAATTAATAAACAAAATATTATTTTCTTATAACATGACTCAGCAATTTTATTTTATTTTTTTTGGCAATTTTAATGCTATGAAATTAGAGTGCTTTATTTTTTAAATGTTTTACTAGAGAGTAATGGGATGCAGTTAGAGTTTACTGACTTTGAAATTGATGTTTTCAACAATAGCCTTAAAAACAATATTGGATGGAGTCATAAAAACCAAGAGGGTTCAGGATGGGGAACACATGTATACCTGTGGCGGATTCATTTTGATATATGGCAAAACTAATACAATTATGTAAAGTTTAAAAATAAAATAAAATTAAAAAAAAAAAAAAAAACCAAGAGGGAAGGTCTTTTCATGATGGAGAATGGTTAGCAGTGACCAGTCAGTTGCTCGTTCCATAAACATCTGTTAAAACTGAACATGGCCAGGAATTGTCACTCTGTTCCTACCCCACCACTAACCGTTTTGTTTAATCCTCATGTTAGCTATGGAAGATAAAAATTATTTTCTTCTTACTAAAAACAGGAGAAGTTAGGTGTGGGGAAATTAAGTGACTCATCTAAATCACAGAGCTAGAAACTAGCAGACCCAGGATCTAAATCTGGCTTTTTGTTAAAAATATCTGGACAGAGGAATTGACACTTTACACTTTGCCATTTTTTATGTTTTGCAACAGACAAGATGCCTGGAGACTTTCTTCCTTCTCCTATGACCAGAACTGTATTAAAAGCAAGGAAGATCAAGGGCATTTTACAGAAAAATGATGCATAGATATTATAAGGACAGGTGTCCGACATGGTCCCACATGTATTCCCAAGTTTTAGATCAATGTTGTCCCATTAATTTTAGGAAGAAAATGTTCTCCCTATCCTCTGTTCTCATTTTTTTTCCCTTTCAAATTCCCCACTTTTTCTTAAGAATGGTCTTTATTATTCTTCTGTAATACTGGTTGTCAAATTGTTAGGAGAAGAAAGGTGTTACAAGTAGTTTGGAAAAGGATGGCGGACTCTGACTTGTGAATATTTTTCTCCAGTACCTGCCAGGACCCAGCAGACCTGTGGAAGGTGAGTCCATGGTGCTGCAGGGCTCCTTAGTGAGTCACTGAAGGAGTCAGAGAGGGAAGGACCTTTTCACAATATCAGGCCCGATGTGTTCCGTGGAATTACACACGTAAGAGATGAGTTTGGTGCTCCAAGTAAATTGACATAGCAGCCTGCATAAAGTCAAGGATATTTTCTTGATACCCATCCAGAATGTTATTAGACTAATATTCACTGAGAAGGTCTAAAAGAGAGAAATGTTCTCCAAAGTTCTCTGATCATTGAACTCTTTCTTCACAGACTCTCTGCATGTAAATATCACAGGCACTATGCATAATTTAACTTATTTCATTAAAACATCAATTCTTTAACGTATTTTACCTGAGGGTCAAAGAGGATAATTCACCTGCCCAAGGTCCTACAGTTCTAGTGGTCCAGATAGGATTTGAACTCAGATCTTTCTGACTCTGCAGCCCATGTGTGCTGTGCTAAGTCTCTTCAGTCGTGTCCAACTCTTTGCAACCCTATGGACTGCAGCCCGCTAGGCTCCTCTGTCTATAGAATTCTCCAAGCAAGAATACTAGAGTGAGTTGCCATGCCCTCCTCCAGGGGATTTTCCCAACCCAGGGATCAAACAGGTGGGTTCTTTACCACTAGCGCCACCTGGGAACCACATGCAGCCCATGATCTGCACCTTATTCAATTCTGCCTGTACTTTCTCCATAGAGACTTCCCTGACTTTCCACACATGATTTACCTTTTTTAAGTACTCTACTCCATTAATGCCATTTTGTATTATATATTTCTGAAGGCTATTTGTCTGGGTTTCCCAGGTGGCACTAGTGGTAAAGACTTTCCTGCCAGTGCATAAGACTTAAGAGACATGGGTTCGATCCCTGGGTTGGGAAGAGCCCCTGGAGGAGGACATGGCAACCCACTCCAGTATTCTTGCCTGGAGAATCCCATGGACAGAGGAGCCTGGCGGGCTGCAGCCCATGGAGTGGTTCAGAGTCGGACATGATTGAAATGACTTAACACGAGAGCTATCGTCTAGTCTATATCAGTCTCGCTTGTGCAGGGGCCCTGCTCTCCAAGGCGGGATTCCAGAAGTCATGATCTGACCCCTCACTTGACTTATCTGCTGCAATTTTCCTCCTACTTCTTTCTGCTAGAGATACATTGGCTTCCTTGGTGCTTCTTAAAAAAACATCAAACAAATGCTCTGATTTCAGGTTCTTCGCATTTGCTCTTCTCTGCTGGGAACACCATTCTCCAGATAGCACATGCTTCAATCCCTCATTTTCTTCAACTTTTGGTTTAAATGTCACCTTCCCAGTACTCAGATCATCCTATAGGGAAAAAAAATTTTTTTTTCCCCTGTCCTATTGATCTTTTGCTTTACTCTGATTTATTTTGCTTTAAACCACATATTTCCGCCACATATTATATATTTGTTTTCTTCTCTCCCATCTGCATGAGCCAGAAGGTGAACTCCTCAATAGCTAGGACTTGTTTTGATTCATGGCTGTATCCCCAGCATCTAGAACAGTGCCAGCTTAGAGTGGGAGCTCACATAATTGAGCTCCTTAGTTGACTGTAACTAAGTGAATACATTTTTATTCTGTGTTTCCCCACACCCCGGCCATGGGAGCAGATACTTCTTCCAAGCAAGAACCAATCATATTCTCCCTCTTTTTAGAATTGGGACTGAGAGACACTAGGTAGGGATTGAGAACTGGATTGGGAGTAGGATGAGAAAGTACATGTAACCTTAGAACTGGAAGCCAGCCATGTGTATGGGTGTAGAGCAAAGTTTCTGGTCTTATTCCAAAGAGAGAATAATGATGAGACTGCAAAGAGGGAAGTTTAATCATAACACACTATGTGTTCTTGGACAGAGGGAGATGGACTAGTTGTCTGGGTTCCTGGGAAGCTTTCTATTTTCTATTCTCTATTTCTTAGGAAACCAGGCTGCATTTCTCTACCAGGTTTGGGAAAAGACCTCTGCATCCTTATAATAAATTCTTTACTTTCCCTCAGGTGAACTTGAATGGTTTAGTTGTAGGGACTGTTTGTAGTTATTAAGAAGAACAGTGGCTTAAACACTTAAACATTCAGGGCTTGCATCTATGATGGCTCCCTGAAGCCATCAAGAATTCAGCCTCCTTTCATCTTCCCATTCTGTTGTCCTTTACCTGAAGACCACAGTATGCCTGCTTGTCACCTCATGGGCAAGATGGTGCTCGACCTCCTGGTCTCACTTCTGCACATCATACAGGAAGAAAGGGGAAGGAGGAAGAGGCAAAGAATGTTTTCCTGCTGAAGCTTTGCCTTTTCATTTTGAAGAGAAAGTCTTCCTAGGGGAATTCAACTTAAATCTCCTTGTCTAGAAGCATGTTCCATTCCTGAGCAGAAAAATCAAGTATTTTCTTTTCAATTTAGATAGTAAAGAAAAAGGTTGCAAATAACTTTTGGTTCACTAATCAACAAACCTTGACACAAACAGAAGCCCAAAGAACCTGCTGTGTATCACAGAGTTGAACCTTAATTGGTCTCAATTGTTTTCTACATCTAATTTGAATGCAAGGCATTGAGAGAAGAAGCATACCTAATGGTTCTTCTGTGGCCTTCAGAGCACATTGTATACTGCTGGACGAACATGTATTCATATGCAAGTGTAATCATGGGTTTTAATTTGGTCTGAGAATCTTATTTTCCATGAGGGAAGGCTCAGCTCCAACCATATTAACTTCTATCTTCTCTGACTCCATCAGTATTCCTTGTCTAACTTTATGTTTTAACTATTCTACAGCTCCATTGTAAGCACTTGCTGATGGGCTGGGCCTTAACTTTCTTTTATATACATCTAACAAGCTATCTTCATGGACAGAACTCAATGAATTCGTTTGTGAATATACATGTCACTGCGTACCAGATCTTAGAACTCTCTGTGCCAGAGGGTCAATTATTTACTCATTTTTGGTACCATTTAATTTGTTTGTGTATTTTTTCTAGAATTCAAATGAAAGTAATGTTTTATGTGGTTCTAGTAATAGATAAATAATAATTTGCCTATAGATATCACCAAATTCTTAAAGTTCTATAAAAGGAACATGACTAGAAACTTTGCTGAAAGTGATTAAAATGCTTGTTTTAAGTGGCCATCAGCTAACACTGTGATGATAGACTTTGGCTATCAGCACAAATGAGAGGGAAAGTGGAAGGCAGAAGATAACATGAGAAAAGAAATAAGAAATATTTTAGGACCCACTCCTCCTGCTGCCCCCGCCCAAGAAGTCCAAAGGGTATTATTATGACGGTGATTTTTCCAAGAAAGCATTTCTAATATCTGAGCAATTTGCTCTGGGTACTGATGATTTCAGAAGGGGAAGTGTTCAGAGCTGCTGGTATTGCTTCACTGTTGTTCTAAGTGCTATGGGTATCACAGGTATCTCTCAGTATCACTGTCAGTTTGGTTGAAGATACTGAGTTAACGTTGCCCAAAAAAATCACCAGGGGTTTCTAATGAGTGTTTAAGATACAGCATTTTCAATGATAAGTCAAATCTTGAAAACTTAACTCCAATGTGTCCACCTCTATAAAATTTTCCCCAACTTGAGGTATGGTTTTTAAAGAAAAAAAAATTAAGTGGGAGGATGGGGAAATATTTAGAGAACTGAGTATACAATGACGAAATAGGACTCTAACACCTAACTCTGCTGCTGCTGCTAAGTCACTTCAGTCGTGTCCGACTCTGTGTTACCCCATAGATGGCAGCCCACCAGGATCCCCCGTCCCTGGGATTCTCCAGGCAAGAACACTGGAGTGGGTTGTCATTTCCTTCTCCAATGGATGAAAGTGAAAAGTGAAAGTGAAGTCACTCAGTCGTGTCTGACTCTTAGCGACCCCATGGACTGCAGCCTACCAGGCTCCTCCGTCCATGGGATTTTCCAGGCAAGACTACTGGAGTGGGGTGCTATTGCCTTCTCCAAACTCTATACTCAAGGAAATGAGCATTTTGATTTTTAACAAAAAGTTTATATCAGAAGCAGAAATGGAGAAGAGAGAGAAAAAGAGAGATTGCTATGCAAAATGTGTGTGTACGTGTGTGTACATGTCCAGAGTTCAGCTAAATAGTAAAATTAGTTTTCACTTTTGAATTTGAACCAATAAAGCTTTTAAAAAAAATGGAGGATAACTGCTTTACAATGTTGCGTAGCTGTATACTGCTACACATTTTTTTTTAAGTGAGTAATACATCGTATGTAACAAGCAGATGTTGCTATTTGTGAAAAACTGAGATTTTGTTTAGTTCTTTCTGGAATCTGTAATGAGATGGCAGCTAGAAATAACAACAAAATTTCAAAGGTCAACACACATTGCAGGAGGAAAGGTTAGTATAGTGTAAAGAACTAATACGAAAAGTTACATACTCTTTACCATATAGTTTTGGGTTTATGCTTATTTTTAGGAAGAGGAAACACAGACTACCCCATGACCATAAATCCCTAGTAATTGACACACAGAACCAGCTGTGTAAAGGACTCTGAGGCTTCTGTATCTTACGTCTTCTTTTTCTGCCCACCTTGGACTATTCTCCATTATCCTTTTTTGACTTTCTTTTCTCTTTCTACCTCAAACAGGTCAGGGGCCCTCTTAAGCTCAACCCTGAGCAGTGGAAATAACTTTGAGCCAACTTGTACTTTCAGAATTCTAAACAGATTTCATTATCATGCAGGAGTGAATTCATCTTTACAAGGGCAGCTTGCTGCAGGGAAGGAAGGGATTACTCAGATGTCACTGCATCTATCTTCAAGCCACTGATTCTTGTGCCTGATATTTTTGAGTTTGGAAAATAAGCAGTTTAAGACGGTTTTGGAAAAGTCTCTGGTTTATTATGAGGTGGCTGAATTTCTGGGTGCCTGTGTCTGTGTGAGTTTTTTTTTCTTTTTCCAGCTCTAAGCATTTATGGAAAATTTTATCCCGTGTCACTCACCAAAGTGCAGGGTAAGACTAAGACTGAAAACCTAGGCTGAAAATAGCTGATTGGACCTTCAGCAAGTGTGGGGGCCCAGTGATGGGAGGCACTTGCACCTGCATTTCTTCCCCTGGGCTGTCTCCACCTGTGTACCCCATGGGCATCTCAAACTCAGCACATCATCTTCCCCCCATCTTATGCTCCCCCAGCAAATCTGCTTCTCTTCTGCAGGTCTTTATTTATGAGGATGGCCTCATTATCTTCCCAATTATCCAGGCTTGAAAAACCACTCATCTTAACTTTTTCTTGTTAGTCTTGCCAATCTAATCAGGTTGTTAAAATTCTGTCAAGTTTATTTTTGCTGCATTTCTTAAACTTAAACCTTTCCATTTCCACTGTTGAGTCCTCTTTTGGGTCTTTATCACCTTTCATTTTTTTTAAAAATGTAAATTTATTTATTTTAATTGGAGGCTAATTACTTTACAATATGGTATTGGTTTTGCCATACATCAACATGAATCCGCCACAGGTATACACATGTTCCCCATCCTGAACCCCCCTCCCAGCTCCCTCCCCATACCGTCCCTCTGGGTCATCCCAGTGCACCAGCCCTGAGCATCCTGTATCATGCATTGAACCTGGACTGGTGATTCGTTTCACATATGATATTATACATGTTTCAATGCCATTCTCCCAAATCATCTCACCCTCGCCCTCTCCCACAGAGTCTGAAAGACTGTTCTATACATCTGTGTCTCTTGCTGTCTCACATACAGGGTTATCGTTACCATCTTTCTAAATTCCATATATATGCATTAGTATACTGTATTGGTGTTTTTCTTTCTGGCTTACTTCACTCTGTATAATAGGCTCCAGTTTCATCCACCTCATTAGAACTGATTCAAATGTATTTTTTTTAATGGCTGAGTAATACTCCATTGTGTATATGTACCACAGCTTTCTTATCCATTTGTCTGCTTATGGACATCTAGGTTGCTTCCATGTCCTGGCTATTATAAACAGTGCTGTGATGAACATTGGGGTACACATGTCTCTTTCAATTCTGGTTTTCTTAGTGTATATGCCCAGCAGTGGGATTGCTGGGTCATATGGCAGCTCAATTTCCAGTTTTTTAAGGAATCTCCACACTGTTCTCCATAGTGGCTGTACTAGTTTGCATTCCCACCAACAGTGTAAGAGGGTTCCCTTTTCTCCACACCCTCTCCAGCATTTATTACTTGTAGACTTTTGGATAGCAGCCATTCTGACTGGCATGAAATGGTACCTCATTGTGGTTTTGAATTGCATTTCTCTGATAATGAGTGATGTTGAGCATCTTTTCATGTGTTTGTTAGCCATCTGTATGTCTTCTTTGGAGAAATGTCTGTTTAGTTCTTTGGCCAATTTTTTGATTGGGTTGTTTATTTTTTCTGGAATTGAGCTACAGGAGTTGCTTGTATATTTTTGAGATTAATTCTTTGTCAGTTGCTCCATTTGCTATTATTTTCTCCCATTCTGAAGGCTGTCTTTTCACCTTGCTTATAGTTTCCTTTGTTGTGCAGAAGTTTTTAATTTTAATTAGGTCCCATTTGTTTATTTTTGCTTTTATTTCCAATATTCTGGGAGGTGGGTCATAGAAGATCCTGTTGTGATTTATGTCGGAGGGTGTTTTGCCTATGTTCTCCTCTTGGAGTTTTATAGTTTCTGGTCTTAATGTTTAGATCTTTAATCCATTTTGTGTTTATTTTAGTGTATGGTGTTAGAAAATGTTTTAGTTTCATTCTTTTACAAGTAGTTGACCAGTTTTCCCAGCACCACTTGTTAAAGAGATTGTCTTTTCTCCACTGTATATTCTTGCCTCCTTTGTCAAAGATAAGGTGTTCACAGGTGCGTGGATTTATATCTGGGCTTTCTATTTTGTTCCATTGATCTATATTTCTGTCTTTGTGCCAGTACCATACTGTCTTGATGACTGTGGCTTTGTTGTATAGCCTGAAGTCAGGCAGGTTGATTCCTCTAGTTCCATTCTTCTTTCTCAAGATTGCTTTGGCTATTCGAGGTTTTTTGTATTTCCATACAAATTGTGAAATTATTTGTTCTAGCTCTGTGAAAAATACCATTGGTAGCTTGATAGGGATTGCATTTAATCTATAGATTGCTTTGGGTAGAATACTCATTTTCACTATATTGATTCTTCTGATCCATGAACACGGTATATTTCTCTATTAGTGTCCCCTTTGATTTCTTTCACCAGTGTTTTATAGTTTTCTCTATATAGGTCTTTTGTTTCTTTAGGTAGATATATTCCTAAGTATTTTATTCTTTTCATTGCAATTCACCTTTCATTTTAATGATTATGACTATTTCTTGATTGTACTTCAATGTTGATTAAGAGCCTGGACTCTCCCAACCTTGCCTCCTTTGTCAAAGATAGGTGTCCATAGGTGCATGGGTTTATCTCTGGGCTTTCTATTTTGTTCCATTGATCTATATTTCTGTCTTTGTGCCAGTACCATACTGTCTTGATGACTGTGGGAGAGTTGGTTTAAGTTCACATTTGCCATTTACTGACTATACAGTCTTCAGAATGTCCTTGATATTCTCTTTCTTTTGGTTTCTTCATCTGTAAAATGAAGATGATACTATTTTGTATTTCATAAAATTGTAAGGGTTAATTGAGACTATTTAAATGTCCAATACAGCACTGAATACATATGAAGTACTATGAGATAATTGGGCTTCCCTGATAACTCAGTTGGTAAAGAATCCACCTGCAATGCAGGAGACACCAGTTCGATTCCTGGGTCGAGAAGATCCGCTGGAGAAGGGATAGGCTACCTACTCCAGTATTCTTAGGCTTCTGTTGTGGCTCAGCTGGTAAAGAATCTGCCTGCAATGTGGGAGACCTGGGCTCAATCCCTGGGTTGGGAAGATCCCCTGGAGAAGGCAAAGGCTACCCAATCCAGTATTCTGGCCTGGAGAATTCCATGGACTGTATAGTCCATGAGGTCACAAAGAGTTGGACACGACTGAGCGACTCTCACTTTCATAAGATGATTGGGCTTCTTTGGTGGCTCAGTTGGTAAAGAAACTGCCTGTAATGCAGGAAACACGAATTTGATCCCTGTGTCGGGAAGATCCCCTGGTGAAGGGAATGGCTACCCACCCCAGTATTCTTGCCTGGAGAATTCCATGGACAGAGGAGCTTAACAGGCTACAGTCCATGGGGTCACAAAGAGTCACACACGACCAACTGACTAACACTTTCATTTTCAATGTACATTGACAAAGGTTATTCTGAAGATTAATTGAGAGAGCCATGCAAATCATTTACAAAGTGTTTGAAAATATGATGCCAAAGGGAATAGGTATTAGTCATCATTATTATCAGGATCATTATTATTACTATCCATATTCTACACCTACAAAAAGGTATGATTTTATTATGGTAGCATTTTGATTACAGTTTTGTCACTTAATTTATGGTTTAGGGTTTTAAAGGGCTAGTATCATGGCTCCCTAACCCCTTGGCGAAATCTTCATCTCAGAAGTCAAGTGCTTAATTATTAGCGATTTTGACAATTACCTTTCATTTGCATAGTGCTTTGTTTATTTCAAAGGGCTTTCATAAATATATATCTCATGAACTCCTGAAAACAACCCTGATCATTAAGCAGGGTTAGTGATAAACACTAATTGGGAGATGGACAAACTGTAGCCTGGTGCATTGTTTCTTGGCCATAGTCACAAAACAAGCTTCTGGAAGACACACTGGATCCATCTGCCGCTGTTTCAGAGACCTCCCAGTGACCTCTACATACTCATGGCTTCCCTTTCAAGGGAGCTTCTAGAAGACAGATACTCAAAGAACACCGATTCTTTTAATTCTCCACATTCCAGCAGCATTCAAGGACACTGTAGGCCTTGTTGACTACTTCTCAAATTCACTTTTTAAAAACTCTGAAGATATCTCTTTTGTATTTTTCTTGATGATTCTGAATATAACAAAAAGATGTAATTTGTTTGAAAGCTTTCTGCAGCATCAGTGCAAGGGCTCCAAAATGGGAGTTAAAACTTCTGCAATTGCAGGATTTATAACAGAATATTAAGAGTGATTATCTCTGGGTGGTGGGATTAGATGTAATTTTCCTTATTCTTTGGTTTTTTGCTTCTCTGTACTTGCTACTTGTTTTTTACTCCCCCATTAAATTTTATATAAAAATAGCAATTATATTAGGTTGGCAGTAGCACCACACTTTGGAGCTGGTATGTATCTCCTCCCACTTGCTACCTGGGTGACATTGGAAAACTTCCTTCACCTCCCTGATGCTCAATTTCCTTATCTATGAAATACCAGAATAATCATACATGGCTCACCAAGTTGTGAGGGATTAAAAGAAATAATATAAAGATCATGGCACATGATAGGTGATCAGTTAATATATATCTACCACCACCTTAATTTCTTATTCCCTATTCTTCAAACTTATAATGGTTTTAGGCTGGAAAAAAATTCTATGTCAAATAAAACATACACATTTACAAAAACTGAGAGAATGCTTTAAGATGACTAATTATTCAAATCTCAGTCCTTTGTCACATGTCCTTTGGTGATGGGCAAGATATTAGACAAGATAGTCCAGTAACATGGCAATGAGCAAAGAAACCTGTCAGGTTATTATAGAAGGGAGGTTGCAAAGCACTGTATGCAAAGACACCCTCAGCTATGAGGAGGGGATGGCAGTTGTGACTTCAGGGTGGAGTGCTAGACTGTTCTATGAGAGAGCACAGAATTCGGGCATCCTAGGGTACCGAATGTGCTTGTTTTGGCCCTTGTTCAGATCCCCCAGCCTAATGGGAACCTGTGGCCTCCGTTTCAGAACTTGGGCTTGGTTTAGGCAGCTCTGTAATTGGTTTATGTCATTCATGAGGAATTTCTTTTCTTTAAAGTTGGTGACTTGAAGCCAGATTGTGAGAAGAGATTCCGTACCACCCATATCTGTTTTGCTGTTCCCCGGGTTATAAATGAGGTGATGTGGGGCTCCTTTGGCAGTGTCCCTAGCTAGACTGGCTCCCAGTTTCCACAGATTTGGAAGCTGGACTATGTGGATGGAAAGCCTTCATCACCCACCTCTATTTTCCCAGACACGGAAGGGCCCTGGTGGCATTGTGCATGCAGGAACCAGCCACTTTCCTTTTTCTCTTATGCATTGAAAATTGAGGGCCTTCAGATTGGGGGCACAGATAGGTGAAGAGCTTTTTCACTCCTGGGGTGGGTTTGGCTGAGGAAGTGGGGAAAGATGTAACAGGAAAAGAAACAAAGGGATGTCAAGGTTGGGTTTGCTACACTACGGACTCTGCAAACTCAGCAGGGCTGGGAATAAACCCGTCTCTCTCCAGACCTGCGCTGACTGTTACGGTTAAGGGCATCACTATCTCCTTACTCCCCAAAGATGAAAACCTCAGGACCATCAGAAAGTTGAGAGAAGGGTGAACTAAATGATTTTTCAAGGATATTTCCGACTTGAGGTCACAAATCTATTACCTTTGACTCTGAAGTGTACTTAAAAAAATTTTTTTTGGTTTTGTTTTTCTTTTGCTACTGCCTTGATCCAGGTTTCATGATTTCTCCATGTAGACACTTCTAACTGATCTCTCTTGTTAGTCTCTCACATCCATCCTACCTATCAAGTTTGTACCACTTAATATTCTTTAATACCGTGGTCAAGTTCATATCTCTACTCTTATGAAAAGCTTTCCTCGGCTCCTAGTTGTTTATCAGATCATGTCTTACAGGATAAGGATAAACTCATTTGTGTAGTTTTCAATACCTTCTTTTACTTGATTCTAGTCCAACTTCTCATTTGATTTCTTCAGCCATGTGTAGTAGGCTTAAGTCAAACTGGAACATACAACTTTTTCCATGCAATGTTTTATAATTTCTTCTGGGAATATGATGCAATGATCTAAAAACAAGGGATAGCTGGATATATATACACACACACATACATCTATATCTCAGATGTAGGATATATATGTGTGACTGTCTCATTATCAGTTTAACCTTCCCACCAGCTGGTTCTGTCCATGGAGGAATAATTTTTTAACTGAAGTTTAAGTTTATAGAGAAGAATAAGAGTGAAGGAGATTTGGGATTCAGTATTCAGACTGTGTTGCCTCTGCAGTGATATGTGAGCTCCTACAGATGGGAAAAACAAGAAGCAAAGAAAAACAAAAAAAGAAAAAGCAAACTCTTTCTTGGAATTAATTCTAAATTATGTAATAGCCAGACTGATGACATAACATCACTATATATGCTCAGATGTTCAGTCGTGTCTGACTTTTTGTGACCCCATGGACTGTAGCCCACCAGGCTCCTCTATCTATGGGATTCTCCAGGCAAGAATACTGGAGTGTGTGCCATTTCCTCCTCTAGGGGATCTTCCTGACTCAAAGATCGAATATGAATCTGTTACATCTGCAGCATTGTCAGGCAGATTCTTTACCACTAGTGCCACATGGGAAGTCTGCCACATCACCATGAAAGTGTTACTCGCTTAGTCATGTCCAACTCTTTGTGCCCCTATGGACTGTAGCCCACCTGGCTCCTCCGTCCATGGAATTCTCCAGGCAAGAATACTAGAGTAGGTAGCCATTCCCTTCTCCGGGGGATCCTCCTGACCCAGGGATAGAACCCAGGTTTCCCACTTTGCATGTGGATTCTTTATTCATTTGAGCCATCAGGGAAGCCCCAACATCACTGTACAAGATAATAAAATTTGTGCTTGGGATCCATTTATTTCTTGAGTTGGAGAGACTGAGCAAAGGTAGAATTATACTGATGAGCTAACATTATTGAAAACCTCTGCATGTTACATGATTTTTGTGGGGAGTTTGGCTGGGTAAAACCTACTGCCAGCCTCCCTCTACCACTTCTGTAGAGATGGAGAGTGAGCTGTAGGGGAGGCACATAGGCCTTGAGGTCAAATAGACCAAAGATGATAATTCACTACTTTCAACTAGGTTTTGTGAATTATTTGCATTTCAATTTCCTCATAAATATAGAAAGTGATATCTGCTTTGAAAGACTGCCATAAGATGTGTAGGCAATGAATGTAAACTGTCTGATGCATAAATAGCAGCCATGTTTCTTATTATAACAGGCCATGACTTAACCAGAGAGAGTTTGCCATGTACATACTATGTGCCTCCATGCAGAACATGAATGTTCCCCTTTTCTACGCTGCCCTCAATCATTCAACACACACACACACACACACATACACACACAGGTACACAATGGAGGCAGCGGGGAGAGAGAGTTTATCGCTTATTTTAGAGCAGGGAGCAACTGGTTAAAGACTTAAATGCAAGGACGATTCTCAATATTCATCCTGCCTAGAGTGAGAAGTAGAAAAAGTCCAATACTTTCCCACATTCATGCCCTTATATCATACCCTTCTATTTGGAATAAACTTTCTCATCTATGGGTACCCACTTCTTATTATACATTCATATTCCAATTGTTCTTTCAGGATTCACTGATACTTAAGTCAGTGGTATAATCTCACTCTCTGCTTTTCTTTTTGTGGTTCTCTTCCTTTCTTTCTTAGACCACATACGTCTTTCCCAGTAGACTATGAACAACCTAAGGCAGAGGACTTTCCTGGCTTATCTGCAGTGAATGCTACTGAGGCAATATTTGGTCCCACTGAGCTCAAAGTTGGCTTAAAACTCAACATTCAAAAAACTAGGATCATGGCATCCAGTCCCATCACTTCATGGAAAATAGATGGGGAAACAGTGGAAACAGTGACAGACTTTATTATGCTGGGCTTTAAAATCTCTGCAGATGGTGACTGCAGCCATGAAATTAAGAGACATTTGCTCCTTGGAAGAAAAGCTATGACCAACCTAGACAGCATATTAAAAAGCAGAGACATTACTTTGCTGACAAAGGTCCATTTAGTTAAAGCTATGGATTTTTCAGTAGTTATGTATGGATGTGAGAGTTGGACTGTGAAGAAGGCTGAGTGCCAAAGAATTGATGCTTTTGAACTGTGGTGTTGGAGAAGACTCTTGAGAGTCCCTTGGACTGCAAGGAGATCCAACCAGTCCATCCTAAAGGAAATCAGTCCTGAATATTCATTGGAAGGACAGATGCTGAAGCTGAAGCTCCAATACTTTAGCCACCTGATGCAAAGAAGTGACTCGTTTGAAAAGACCCTGATGCTGGGGAAGATTGAAGGCAGGAGGAGAAGAGGACAACAGAGAATGAGATGGTTGGATGGCATCAACAACTCAACGGGCATGAGTTGGAGCAGGCTTCAGGAGTTGGTGATAGGGAAGACTGGAATGCTGCAGTCCATGAGGTTGCAAAGAGTCAGACATGACTGAGTGAATGAACTGAACTGAACTGAGCTCACATTTACTGAATGAACAATACTGTTGCTAAGACAGAATTCAACCCTTTACATCTTTAAAACTCCATTGTCTCTGTTGCTTTAAATGAAAATTCATTTTTGTTTAGTATTCAGTACTTAGTTAACATAAACTCTGTTGGGCATCACTCTGATTACAAAAAGAGCCTTGGTCTGTCCGACCTTTAAATTATTATGAAGAAGCTACTTTGATTTTTGAGACTCATTTCTTCTCTGCTCTCTGTAGAAATATGTGGGGATATGGTAGAAGGCGGCTGTAGTTAGACTGGAAGCATATTTAAGGGATTGCATGTACGTGCAGATTTTAATTTCAATGATTAGAAGTTCCCAAGGGTGTACACTACTGTATTAGGCATGATGCAGGATTAATTAAAGACCATGCTTCAACTTTGTCTTTGTGGCTCTTACAGCATTTTGAATAAGGCTCATAATGCAAATGGAATTAATTTGTCAGGCACTGAAATGTTCTGCCACCTCCTAATTATGTTGTGGGAAGATGATTTATTTGGTTTCATTTTTAAACTATCTCTTTTTTCGTACTTAAGCGATTTCTCAAACTCTGGCCAGGATAGGAGATTGCTCTCTCTCTCTCTCCCTCACCTGTTTGGGGCCCTATCTCCCCTATTTCAAGCATTATTTCTAAAATGGATGTACATTTATGATAAACTGGTAATTCAATATTTTTCTTACCATACTGTAGCACATTGAATTCCTTTTGCTTTTGCCTTGAGCTTTTAGCCTAAATAAGTCATCAGAAGGGTTTGTTTGTTCTGCCTTATAATTTCTGATCAAAAGCTTCTTTATGAAAGATCAGGTGCCAAAGGTGGAATTTAACTATGAGCTGTATTTTCCATGTCTACTTTCTCCAAAATCAAGTTGAAAAATCAACTCTTCACAAAATATTTTAGCAGCAGCAGGTGTGGAAAAGACTCAGAAATTAGAAACTGTATTTGATGGTAAACTCCAGGTAATAAGTCAGCCATGTGATAAGTCACCAGCACAACTAATGTTGTTGTTGGCTAAATTAGCAGATATACAGCCTCTAGAAAAATATAGATGGCTGTCATAGTGTATACCACAGTGATTAAATCACTGTTGGAGTATTGTTTTCCTTTCTTGGTCTCATACTTTAATAAGGGCATTGGGAAACTGAAATGCATTCAAAGGAGGATAACTTGGGTGGTCGGGGAATTTTGACCTTGTCAAATGAGGAATGGTTGAAAGAATGAGGCATTTGTTGTCATTGCTGTTGTTTTAGAAAACACACACACACACACAGACACACGTTGAGGGACATTCTGTTATATGAGGTTGTATCACTGTAAACATCTGAATAGTCTTCAAGCAAATCTGTGCTGTAGTTAATCACTCAGTCATGTCCGACTCTTTGCAACCCCATGGACTGTAGCCCATCAGGCTTCTCTGTCCATGGGTATTCTCAAGGCAAGAATACAGGCATGGGTTACCATGACCTCCTCCAGGGGATCTTCCCAACCCAAGGATCGAACCCAGATCTCCCACATTAAAGGTGGATTCTTTACCATCTGAGCCACCAGGGAAGCCCCAAATTAGAAGCAAATAAATCTAATTCAACTCTACTGTTGAAAAAATGAATTTTCTTGAGGACTTCTGTTTGCTAATTCCATTATATGATAAGAAAACTGTCTGAATTGTCGCCTTTGGAGTTTGCTTTGAACTATAGATTACCAAGGGCTTCCCCAGTGGCTTAGCAGTAAAAAGAATACATTTGCAATGCAGGAGGCTCAGATTCAACCCCTAGGTTGGAAAGGTCCCCTGGAGGAGGAAATGGCAACCCACTCCAGTATTCTCATTTGGAAAATCCCATGGGCAGAGGAGCCTTACAGGCTAGAGTCCATGGGGCCGCAAGAGCTGGAAACGATTAAGGGCTAAAGAAGCAAAAAGACAAAAATAGATTACCACCAGAATGAACCCTCTTCTCTTATATTCCTGCTTTGCAGTTAAGTTCAAATCATCGTGCTTTCCACCAGCCAACCCAGACTCCTGTCCTAGGTCCTCACTATGGACAACTCTTCTTTGATCCTTATCTAGTTGGGCCCATACCTACAGGGTGAGGAGCCTTCAGGGCCAAAGGGATAGGTCTACCCATAGCCCATGTCCCTCCCTCCCAGTAAATTGTTACTAGGACCAGTGGTGTGAGGATCACCTGGGAGCTTATTAGTAATACAGCCTAGACCCTCACAACTCATTCCACCCACTGAATCAGAGTCTTGTTTTAACAAGGTCCCCAGATGACTCAAATAAATATTAAAGTTTGTCAAGTATTGTTTTAGACTCCGCTCTGTGTACCCGAGGTGCCAGAATTCTTGGCCCAAACAGCCTGGCATCTGCATTCAGGGCCTGTGTGGACTCTTCAATGGGTTTGTCCTCCTAAGAGCAATGCTGCCAATGGATGTGGGCTTGTGCCTGAGCAGGGACCAAGAGATGACCATCTAGGGAGCACACCTGTAGGTGGAATTTGGAAAGATGGGCCAATTGTTCTCATTCATGTATGCAAAGCTGCCCTGTTGAGGACAGAACACCAGGACTAAAATAAGAAGGAGGATCTCAGGGTTCTATCTGTACCATTGCTCTGGACCTGGGTAGAAATATTAAGTTCTGTGGTTGAGGTGAATCTTAAGTAAAAACAAAATCATAAACCCCAAGCTTACATGTATGTGAAGTAATACTATTGCAACATGAAGATAAATCAGAAACCCCAAGTAAACCTTACCTCACTGACCTCAGGGCAAATATACACTGTGGAATGTGGGGAAATCAGTCATATTTCAGGAAATGTCTAGAATTTCTCAACTTTGTACATAGCTCAGTATTTTACACCATGTTCCTTCTTTGTCACACACCCTCACCCATCAAATTATGATTTGGCAGATTTTACAAAATTGCAAAAGAAACTAGCAGGAGTACAAGAGAATTCAGAAATTTCTTTTCTTTTGATTTAATTTTCAGAGCTTGTGCTTTAAACCTGTGTAGAGAGGCACCAGGCACTTGACATGTAGCCCTATAATTATTCTGCCAAGTAGGCATTCTTAGCCTCTATTCTGCAAACCGGGTAACAGACACGAGGATTCAAGTGACTTCCCTAGACTATGTAGTAAATGAAGGCACTGCAGTTTGAACTCAGGACTTCATTCTCTAAACTTTGTGACTTCTTTTATTACGTCAAAGTACTTCATTAAATACCATGGGTTTGTTGTTGTTGTCGTCTGTTTCACCTGTGATAGGTAGAATATGTGCCTTTGGGGCAGGGATAGAAGGGGTCATTGAACACCCAGTTCTTGCTGAACAGTATAAATAGCTCACTGTAACCAAGAGGGAATGTGATGTTAATTGTGGACTACATTTGTGTATGGAAATTAGAGATGGACATTTTGCTTTTTCCACAAAACATATTGTATGAAACACCATAAATAAACTTCCCCAGAAAGTGTTTTCATAAGATTAAAGGGAAAAGTAAGAATATGACAGATTAATAAGATGTCTTGAAATTATTCTATTTCAATTCCTCCAAAGTGGAGAAGGCAAAGTGTTTGCAGCCACTGGAGCATGAACCAAGGAGCAGTGTTAGGAGAGAATCTGGGTTTCTGTGTTCTGTCAGAGTCTTATGTGCCTGCTGACTTCTTGCGCAGCCCTGGTTGTGGTTGTTTCCCAAAGGACCATGGAAAGCTGGCCTCCCCAATTTTTCAGCTGTAAAGAATCTGCCTGCAATGCAAGAGATGCAGGAAACACAGGTTTGATCCCTGGATTGTGAAGATCCCCTGGAGGAGAACATGGAAACCTACTCCAGAATTCTTGCCTGAAAAATTTCATGGACAGAGGGGCCTGGAGGGCTATAGTCCAAAGGGTCTCATAGAGTCAGACACAACTGAGTGACTGAGCACAGCGACAGCACCCAGACAGCTGGGCCGGAAGTTTGTAATAACTGGTCTCTCTAATTGCTCTTTTATATATCCCAGACCATCTACTCTCAATCTCTCTTGAGAGCAAATGGAAACAGGTAAGATTCAGGAACTGTTTTTCTTAGAAACCTTTATTTATTTATTTATTTTAAATTTAGCTCTGTGCTTGTTGAACCTTGGTTATTTAGGGCACTCAAAAGTCACTTCCTTTTTAGAAAGGAGACAAACTTACACAAACCTGAAGGAAACACAATTTGCCAAATATCCCAATTGCTAATAGAAGGAGTTGACTCAAAGTTGTTTCCTTTATTGTGTGGCATTTTCCTTGGTAACTTTGTAAGAGTTACCTCTCCTCTGTACACATGGCAGCTTCTGCACAGAAGGGGCCCGATAAGGAACTGGCAGGTCAGCGTCTACAGTACAATGCTTTCAGATCAGGATCACAGATAGATGGTCTGTAAGCAAAAGTACAAGTCCTTCTGTCCTGGGCATTTCTCTAAAAAATCTAATTTTATGTACATCTCAAGATGGGTAGATTCCCCCCATCTTCTTTAAACAAACAGAGACCAATTTAAGAGCTTATTTTTGAACTATGAGATTCAGAAATCTAAACTAATGAAAAAGAAGCAGCCAGATCAATCTGGCCTGAGGAATGAATATTTCTATTGTGTTGTGATTTGCATTTTTAACAGTAAAGACCATGGGTCTATTAATTTCACAACTGGTTGGCCGTGTATTATGAGATGGATATGGTGAAGGCAATGGCCATGGTTTGGACATACAACTCTATTTTTTGAACAGATCCCAATTCATTTGATGATAAATATAAGACAAGGATACAGAATCATTTCATATTGGTGAAATTACCACAAATGCTGTAAGATTGGCTCCGCAAGCTGAATTGTTTGGTTAGAGACTTGAGGAGTTCTGGCTTTAAATACTGGAAATTAATGCTGTTTCACTTCCAGTATTGTACTGTTTGAGGCCTTGAATGTCAGGCTGGGAAAGTATTTCTGTATTTGAGAGGCATCTGGAAGTCCCTTTAACTTTCTGAGCTGGTTGTGTGAGCACTGTGGTGAAAAGCAGAGGGTGACTTAATTCAGATAAAGAGAGTACAAATGAAAATGTGAGCTCCAAAATGACTGTCTTTACATTGGCTTATGGGGGAATGAACCGCTGGTTGGGATTGTTGTTTTTCAGTCCCTAAGTCATGTGCTACTCTTTGTGATACCATGGCCTGCAGCATGAGAGAGGCTCTTCTGTCCTTCACTATCTCCCTAGGTTTGCTCAAATTCATGTCCATTGAGTTGGTGATGCCATCCAGCGATCTCATCCTCTGCCTCCCCCTTCTCCTCCTGCCCTCCGTCTTGCCCAGCGTCAGTGTCTTTTCCAATGAGTTGGCTCTTCCTATAAAGTAGCCAAAGTATTGGAGCTTCAGCATCAGTCCTCCCAATGAATATTCAGGATTGATTTCCTTTAGGATTGACTGGTTTGATCTCCCTGAAGTCCAAGAGACTCTCAAGAGTCTTCTCTAGCACCACAATTCAAAAGCATCAAAGCACCTAAGAATTAATGCTGGTTGGGATAAATGCCTCTTATTTTTTAATTGATAGAGGTATGGCTGTTATTTATAGTATAACATTTTTATTTTGTAAAAAGGTGTTAGTTTCTGCTGTACAGGAAAAAGATTGTTTATATATATATATATATATATATACACACACAAATGTATTCTTTTTCAGGTTATTTTCCATTATCAGTTATTATGAGATACTGAGTATAGTTCCCTATGCTATGCAGTGGGTCTTTACTGTTTATCTATTTTATATATGGTAGTATGTATCTGTTAATCCTAAATTCCTAATTTATCCCCACCCTTTGCCCTCGAGTAATCATAAGATTATTTTCTCTGTCTGTGAGTCTGTTCTGTTTTAAATGAATTTGTTTATATCATTTCCTTTTAGATTCCACATACAAGTGATATCAAAGGTATTTGTCTTTCTCTGTATGATTTACTTCACTGAGTGTGATAATGTCTAGGTCCATCCATGTTGCTGCAAATGACATTATTTCATTATTTTTCATGGTTTAGTGATATTCCATTACTTATATGATTTATATGTAGCACATGTGGAAATAAGAACATTATAAAAATACAAATCATGATACATACATTAAATATTCTGTTTCTCTGATTCTCTCCTCTACCCTCAACCCAACTGGATCTTAGCTCTCATGATTTCCTCTGTCTTCAGTGTACTTAATGCTATTTTTTTTCAATCACCTTCTTGACTTATCAAAGTCCTCACATCCATCAAACCCCAGCTTAAAGACTACCTGCTTTACAAAGCTATTCTAGAGTTTCTTGAAGACTTGTTATGTGTTCTTCAAACTCTTTGCATGGTACTTAGCACAAAGTTGAAGATTTGTAAACATGTATTAAACAAACGAAAACTTCTTTGATTCAACTCTTAGGGACTGTTCCTAACTCAGTCTTACTTACAAATTTATCCAGAATAATTTCTCTGAACTTTATAGAGGAATGTTAATGGGGATTTGCTGACAAAGTTGACATTCAGAGCAATTGTTAAATATTGTGGGAGTTATAGTCTAAAAGGTTTGAAGGAAGAATCAGAATATGAGGCTCCTAGTAAAGACTATAACACTAGTCTACCAGAGTATGTCTCTAAGGATGACAAATTCCATGTCATTTTCATCAGTGGCAAGCAGGTTATCATTTTGAATCCTAGGATCACAATTTGTTTTACCCTGACAAGCATGGAGCACCAAATGGAACTTCTAAAACATGAGCATTTAGATGCCCAAGACTAAAAGAACCAGTTTCTTCTCCTTTATCTAAAACTAATTTACTCTCTACTTTATGGGATTAACTTTCCATTTAAGTGGCAACTGTGAAACCAAAGCTTTTGTTATAAAATGGACACATTTCCCTTTAGGAAAAGGCCTGAGAAAGAGGGTTTTTTGTTTGTTTAATTATTTACCCGTGACTCCAATAGGAATGCATTCCTAGTTAGCCTGTCAATAGAAGTATAGAAATGGCAAATTAGAAAGAAGAACTGCTGGAGTCAGGAATATTGATAACAGCGAGAAATGACTGCCTGATGGTGAGAGAAGAGACAGCCGATATAAGAACTAATAAACTTCGCAGTCCAGACTCTTTTAGAGCTTGAGTAAGAGCCTTACTATTCATATATAACAATTGACCTTCATAAAGGAAAACATTAGAGGATAGCAAGTATTATGGAGGTCTGAATATTCGTCTAGGTACCCTTCTAAACTTCAGTCTCTGTTTTGGCAAAATTAAGCAGTGAAGGACATAGGACACACACAAATATTAAATCCCTTTCATGTCTTAAAATCTAGGGTTCACGATGATTTTTATTAAGCCATAAAAGAATTAGGTATTTTTAATATAAATTGTGTAAGAAAATAAGAATGTAAGTTTTAAAATGATATCCACCCAAATAATCCATTCATATCAATTCTGGAAAGTGAAATATTTCTGTACGTCATTTAAGTGAAACCCACAAGTAGATAATCCTTGTCTCTTTCTGGTCAGAAATGCTAGACATGTGCATTGTTGGAGTGTCTTCTAGAGGGTATCTAATCCAATGCCTTTATTGTTTTATAATAAAAGTGTCTTAGTCTTTTGAGGTTATTATAACAAAACACCAGAGACTGAGTATTTTGTAAACAACCCAAATTTATTTCATAATTCTGGAACCCAGGAAGTCCAAGATCAAGGTGCCAGCAGATTCACCATCCAGTGACAGCTTGCTTTCTGACTCATACCTGATGCCTTCTCTCTGTGTCCTCACGTAACAGAAGGATGAAGCTCCTCTCTGGGGTCTCTTTTATAAAAGCACTAATCCTATTCCTGAGACCTTGGCCCTCATGACCTAACCTCCCAAAGCTTCACTCCCTAATTTCATCACCTTGGGCTTAGGATTTTAACACAGACATTCTGGGGGGATGCAAGGGGTTTCCCTTGTGGCTCAGCTGGTAAAGAATCTGCTCACAATGTGGGGGATCTGGGTTTGATCCCTGGGTTGCGAAGATCCCCTGGAGAAAGGAAATGCTACCCACTTCAGTATTCTGGCCTGGAGAATTCCCTGGACAGTATAGTCCATGAGGTCACAAAGAGTCGGACACAACTGAGCGACTTTCACTTTTCTGCGGGGATGCAAACATTCAGAAAGTGTGCTATGCTGTGCGCCGTGCTCAGTCGTGTCCAGCTCTTTGTGACCACGTAGAACTACAGCCCACCAGGCACCTCTGTCAATGGAATTTTCCAAATAAGAATAGTGGAGTGAGTTGCCATTTCCTCCTCCAGGGGATCTTCCTGACTCGGGGATCCAAACGGCATCGCCTGTGTCTCCTGCATTGCAGGTGTATTCTTTACCTGCTGAGCCATCAGGGAAGCCCTAACTGTAATAAACATTGTTTTGGTCTTTCTGCACAGATATAATTTAATGGGCTTTAAAAGAACCTTAGAAATGATCTAGTTCAACTATCTGGTTTCACAGAGGACCCTTGGAGCCCAGACAAAAGAAAATATTTTAAGTTATTCAGCAAATAGATCCATCTTTTGAATGCAGGCCTCCTAACTGTACTCAGAATTACTGTCCCAGCACCACACTACTCCTGAGTTCTCTCTTTATAGACATTGTTGGTCTGTTTATTGCTTTATCATTGACCTCTCTGTCATGAAACAAACTTTCTTGATTCCCCATGCCAATAAATGGTTAATCTCCCTGAGCCCAGGGCCCTGGAAACTTGTGGGAGGGAGCCAGGTGAGCAAAGAGAGCAGATAAAGGCAGCACCTGCCTATGGGTTTGGAACAGCCTGGGGACACGGAGAGAATGTAAACACGTTCTGCAGATCTTATTGTCTGACTCTGTGCCAGCGTCTTTTGGGTTCTTGTCATGGAAAATATTTCGTCTGAGGTCATTCATTGAGCAGAGGAGCATTGAATACCCTCCAGGGTGCCAACCCCGGTCCTGCTTTTGTGCAGATTAAATAAGCAAGGGACTAACGTTTCAGGGGCCTAGAAACCTGCCTTGTAACAATACAGACCGGGAGGTAGGGAAAAGGAGCCGTTTAGAAAACACACTGTGTTGTTCTGAACTACCCTCTCCCCCTGGCTGCCCGCCCGCCCCTCTCCTCCTGCGCGGCCTCCCTCTGTTTGCTCACCCCTACTTACAAGCACACGCCCTGCGTTTAGAGCAAGAGTTAATGTCTGCGCTTCCTCATAAATCTCGGTTTGCCGCCTGGAGCTATGTTTTTAATTCTGTGGTGGAGCTTTGAGATTTGAGATGAGTAGGAAGGAGGGGCGGCTGACGGAGGTAGTCATGGAAGCCGCCATGTCTCTCTTTCTGCGTACTGGCCTCCTCATTCGGTGCTTTAAACAGATACTTTATACCTCGGCACAGCATCTGTGAAAGCCTGGATAGAAGCTGCAGGGGTGGGGGTCGTCCTGGGAAAGGATGTTGACTGTATCGCATTGTGCAAAAGGACGCACAGTTTTCTCCGAGGACAGAAAAAATGTGTGGAATGAGCAAATTAACCCAGACTGGTTGGCATGTTTTTCTAGTTCAGCTAAAAATGACTTAAAGGAGAGGAGTCTTTCTGACAAAAATAATTCATGTCTCAAAAAGCTTGTAATTGAAGCAAGTTTTCCCTCCATTGAACTTGAACTCCTTTTTGTGTTGTTAAACCATATTTGTTTTCCATGATTGGTCGTTTGGACCTTGTAGGATAGCTTCTCCTGTATAAGCCTCCTCTCTTCAATATGCCTTTGCTTTTTTTTGGTGGAGGAGGAAAAATCTGTTGGGCTGCTGTGATGATTTAAAGTAGTAATTGCTTGGGCCTTCCACCCTGCCTGCAACTGTATTTGAGTAGAATTCTGCGTCTGAGTCACTGAGTCAAATATGTAATTAACATGACTAAAGGAAGAACTCTGGTCTTTGAAAATTCTGGCCCTCAGTTTTTATGTCTATAAAATGCTAGAACTAGAAACTCGCCTCTAAAAAGCCTTCCAACTCAGTCATACTAGGATCCTAACAATCCTTAGCTGTTATATACCCTCTTCCTCTACCAAGTTCTTATGAGTCCTAATGGGTTTTTTCTTCTACTTCTGTACCTTTCTGTGAGGTTTTGAAATTTACCAGAAGTGAAATGTATACCTTCTTGTTTCCACTTCTGTGGTAATGGAGGCCAGATCCAGCTGGTTTCTTTGAGGATAGAAAGTGGTAACACAATAAGTTGTAATAGGTGAAAGTCTGCGCTTCTGTAATGGGACATTCAGGTTTCTGTGCCTATTTAGGCCTGGGAAGCAGACAAAAGTAAAAGATCATGGGCTACTAGAGTTCAGACTTTCCCTAGTGGCTCAGGTGATAAAGAATCCTCCTGCAATGCATGAGATCTGGATTTGATATCTGGGTCAGGAAGATCCCCTGGAGAAGGAAATGGCAACCCACTCCAGTATTATTGTCTGGAGAATCCCATGGACAGAGGAGCCTGGTGGGCTACAGTCCATGGGATCACAAAGAGTTGGACTCGACTGAGTGACTAACACTTTCACTTTCACTAGAGTTCAGGGATTGAACCCTATCCATTTCTCTACTCCTGATAATATACCACAGAGAGAATTTGCTGATTAAATCATGGAATTGAAGATAGAAAACTTAGGAATGTTGCAGAGAACCATCTCTAAGGTGATTTAAAAGATGATTTTTAATCTATTAGAAAAGTTTTACAGAACTGTGCTTATTCAGTCTGAAGAACAGAATTGAAAGGTTGTCATAAGGTGAATGAGAGGCTCTCTGATGGATTTAAGTCTAAGTAGGAAATCATATGGGCTTCCCGGGTGGTGCTAATGGTAAAGAAACCACCTGCCAGTGCAGAAGACATAAGAGACGTGGGTTCCATCATTGCTGGGTTGGGAAGATCCCCTGGAGGACGGCATGGCTACCCACTGCAGTATTCTTGCTTGGAGAATCCCATGGACAGAAGAGCCTGGTGGGCTACAGTCCATGAATTCGAAAAGAGTCGGACACAACTGAAGTGACTGAGCATGCACAGGAAATTATATACATCAATACACTTGTGTGAAGCAGAAGCAGAACACATAAGAAATACCCTGGGACTCAGAATCAGATGGAGGAAAAGGGATTAACAGGTGAAGTAACGCATAGAAGACTTTAGCACCTCTGCGCTGAAGACTCAGGTAATGTTCTGATTAAACCTGGTCATATTCTTTATCTTATTTCCTGTGAAGTGAACTTCACCTGTTTCTATCAAAATATTTTTTATAAAATTGCTCATAACAGTCAAAAAAAAAAAAAAAAAAGAAAGACAGCCTCTAACAATACCCAGCAAGCATTATGCTACATGATAGGAATTTAATATTTGCTAGTTGGACAGAACCTTCCAGTGTACAAAACATTTTTTCATCTATTATCCTCTTGTCCCTCATGAACTTGTGGTTACCTAAATATGCCAGCAAATTTGGAGAACTCAGCAAGGGCCACAGGACTGGAAAAGGTCAGTTTTCATTCCAATCCCAAAGAAAGACAATGCCAAAGAATGCTCAAACTACCACACAATTGCACTCATCTCACACACTAGTAAAGTAATGCTCAAAATTCTCCAAGCCAGACTTCAGCAATATGTGAACCGTGAACTTCCTGATGTTCAGGCTGGTTTTAGAAAAGGCAGAGGAACCAGAGATCAAATTGCCAACATCTATTGGATCATGGAAAAAGCAAGAGAGTTCCAGAAAAACATCTATTTCTGCTTTATTGACTATGCCAAAGCCTTTGACTGTGTGGATCACAATAAACTGTGGAAAATTCTGAAAGAGATGGGAATACCAGACTACCTGACCTGCCTCTTGAGAAACCTATATGCAGGTCAGGAAGCAACACTTAGAACCGGACATGGAACCACAGACTGGTTCCAAATAGGAAAAGGAGTACATCAAGGCTGTATATTGTCACCCTGCTTATTTAACTTATATGCAGAGTACATCATGAGAAATGCTTCAAGCTTGTGCTGGAAGAAGCACAAGCTGGAATCAAGATTGCCGGGAGAAATATCAATAACCTCAGATATGCAGATGACACCACCCTTATGGCAGAAAGTGAATAAGAACTAAGGAGCCTCTTGGTGAAAGTGAAAGTGGAGAGTGAAAAAGTTGGCTTAAAGCTCAACATTCAGAAAACAGATCATGGCATCTGGTCCCATCACTTCATGGGAAATAGATGGGGAAACAGTGGAAACAGTGACAGACTTTATTATCTTGGGCTTTAAAATCACTGCAGATGGTGACTGCAGCCATGAAATTAAAAGACGCTTATTCCTTGGAAGGAAAGTTATGACCAACCTAGACTGCATATTAAAAAGCAGAGACATTACTTTGCCAACAAAGGTCTGTCTAGTCAAGGCTATGGTTTTTCCAGTGGTCATGTTTGGATGTGAGAGTTGGACTGTGAAGAAAGCTGAGCGCTGAAGAATTGATGCTTTTGAATTGTGGTGTTGGAGAAGACTCTTGAGAGTCCCTTGGACTGCAAGGAGATCCAACCAGTCCATCCTAAAGGAGATCAGTCCTGGGTGTACATTGGAAGGACTGATGCTGAGGCTGAAACTCCAATACTTTGCCCACCTCATGCAAAGAGTTGACTCATTGGAAAAGACTCTGATGCTGGGAGGGATTGAGGGCAGGAGGAGAAGGGGACGACAGAGGATGAGATGGCTGGATGGCATCACCGACTCAATGGACGTGAGTCTAAGTGAACTCCGGGAGTTGGTGATGGACAGGGAGGCCTGGTGTGCTGCTATTCATGGGGTCACAAAGAGTCGGACATGACTGAGCAACTCAACTGAACTGAACTGAACTATCAGAAAGGTAATGTGAAATGTCCAAAGGCATAGAACTAGTGAAAGCCAAAGTTTACCCTTAGAGTATGTTTTTGAAAATGCTATCATATTTTCTTTGCTAAATAATTTGATTTTGGCATTATTTATCTGGGACTATGCTCCCATGTTGATTAATTTGAACAGAGCAGCTCAATGAGAAAGACCCAGTCTTCTCACCCTGGTGACATAACATTTTTATAAATTCCCCCTATACTTCTAGGGCTAACTTATTTTCCTATAATCTCATAATTGCTAATGTTAAAAGAGTATATAAAAATTTACAGCTCCTTTTGAGACAGGGCTTTCTGACCTTTAGCTGGGATCCCTGGGCAGGCTTTGTGCCCACAGATTACGGCTGGCTCCTTTAGGCAATTCTTTTATCTCTGTGTCTGTTGGAAATGATGCTGCATTGTGTAATGGCAGGAGCTTAACTTGGGAGGTATTTTGTAACTATAGCCCAGGATGGTGAAAAGACCCCTAAATGGAATCTTGAGAGACCAGGGCTCTCACCAGGTCACCCCGTGTGTAGTGATGCTTCAGGCAAGCCTTGGTCCTTTCTAAGACTCAGTTTTCTCATCTCCAGAAAGAAGGCACTCGGTTCTATCTTCCAAAAGCCCTTTGGGCTCTGAGATTCTACAGTTTATAAACCTTAAACTATTGCTCCACCGCAAGGTGCCTGATTTGTTCTTTCCCATGTTTGTAAAACATTGTGGTAGGTGCTAAAGTTCCTGAGGAGTGAGGGAACAATACTGGGTGAGGGTTTTGCAGCAGAAGATGTGTTCTCCTCAGTGGGGCTAAGTTGATGCTCCTAAACTAAAGAAGCCACAATCCATAGGTTTCTTGTAGATCTTGTATGTCCTTGACTGGGTAATGCTAGTAGCATCATGACAATAGCTGTCTACACCATCTACACAGAGTTACTGAGGTCATGAAATATCACCATATGGAGACACCCTGAAGGAAAGATGGGGAAATTGAGATTCAGAAAGAGAAATGAGCTTGGCTGTATAGTCACACAGCATTAAGTGTCAAAACCAAGACTCTTCCTCAGTACTCCCTGACTTCTTGTTTGCTGCATTTTTTATTCTATTCTCTCCCCTCGGATGACCACTCCCATGGTACCACATATAACTGTTTAATAAAGCATTCCTGGTCATATTCTCCACAGTTGCCTCAATGATGTTTGACAGAATATGATAGATTTTTATGGCACTCTAGTTCTAAAAGATTTGCTGAGAAATGCCACCTTAGTTTTACCTTTAGAGAAACTGCTCAGTTGTAGATTTCTCTTCCCAGCTATCACCCCTGGAGTTCAGGAGAGAAGGTTGGCTGAACTTGTCTATTTAGAAGTAGTGTACTACATCTCTGAAAGGCATTGCCACACTCAAATTGATCGGTTGCTTAGAAATAGGGTCCCTGTTGAATTTCATGCTTTTAAACTTCCTTTGGGGGTTTCCCTAAAGTGAAAGAATATAAACTATGTTTACTGGGAAAGCTATCTTGGCAAATTTTCATCCCCTTTGGATAAAAGGAAAATTGCACCTAGTACATGAATCAACATATGAAGTAGTAAATAATTGCATCATGCAATTTATTTTAATGGACTCGAGCCACAATGCTCCATTAACCAGCATACATAGAATATTCATTGAGTTTAAGGCTTATTATCAGGCCAGGGAAAAAAAGGAATGAAGTAAAGTACGGGAGGGTCAGGGGAGAGATAAATATCCAGTGTGTATACTCAGTCGTGTCTGACTCTTTTGCAGCCCCATAGACTGAATGCCACAAGGCTTCTCTGGCCATGAGAGTTTTCAGGCAAGAATACTGGAGTGGGTATCCATTTTCTCCTCCAGAGGATCTGTTGTATCCAGGGGTCGAACCCCATCTGCTGTGTCTCCTGCATTGCAGGCAGATTCTTTACCCTCTGAGCCATCAAGGAAGCCAGTATAGCAGCTAAGAAAATGAAGCAGCAAAAAGGGAACTTTAGTGATATTCAATGATATTTTAATTTTTCTCTCTTTTCTTTTTTTCTCCTTCCTGGGCAAACGATTAAGGACAAAAAAAAAAAAAAAAAAGGCTGGATATCAGCCTTCAGATAGAATCATCAAAAATCTGAGAATTGGGCAGCAGAATGTTCCAGGCTCTTTTCTTACTTCCCTTTTGTAAAAGAAGCTGAGGCCAATTGGGGTGTTTTATATGTAGGTGTGAGGTTGTGTTTATACACATCTCTACATGGATAAACATTTGAAAACCACAATGACATTCCTAAAGGAATCTATCCTTAATACAGGAAGTGACAGCTTTGTGAAGGTATCATAGTTGAGCTCTGGTTTTTCCTTCTAGATCCCAGGATTTAATTTCTAGAAGAAATGAGAGCTCTGTGATGTTCCATGGGGCTGCTTAGAATTACAGGTAACTTAGTTTTAAAGCTTGTCGAATGCAAAGCACCTGAGATTGGCTTAACCTCCAGGGACCTCTTTGCATTCAGAAATGTCTAAAACCACAAACTGTAAATTCTGAAGGGTACCGGCAAAAAGAAGAGGCCACAGAGATTACAGACTTCTTATTCAGTGAGACCACATTCCCCTCCCACAACTCCCTTCCTATCATCACTCCCAAACCTACTTTCTCTTGCTCTGCACTTGGGTTTACTAAATGGGCTTGGCCTCTAAAAGACAGTGGTGCCTCCCACATACTGTGGATCAGAACTGTGACCAGGCAAAGCTCTGGCATGTGTGTTGCTGCAATTCTGGTGGATGAAATGTGTGCAGAGAACAGAGAACCAGGAGACATAAAAGCTGAGGTCACAGGGCATTTTAAATTGGCCATCAGTTCTCTTAAAGATCAAACATACCCTTCTTCTACAGAAGTCCCAATGTCTTTTCTCAGTCATTTGTTGCCTGGTTTTACTGCTTGGTAGATTCTGTAGTTGCTATTATCTTCCTTCTCCTTGAAACCATCTCCCATGTTGACTATGTCTTCCATGTTTCGATTCCTGTCCTGCCACCTTGACTCTTCTTTCTTCCTTTCTCTTTTAGCTTTGACCATCAGAATATTGGCATAACTTCAGTATGCTTATTTCCAGCCTTGGTTTCTGTCCAGAACACCAGAGTAACATTTCCAACCAAGCATTAACCTACAGAATTCTCAACAACACCTTGAACTCATCATGTTGTTGTTGTTCAGTTGCCAAGTTGTGTCTTCACGACCCCATGGACTGCAGCACACCAGGCCTCTCTGTCCCTCACTCATCATGTTTGAGACCAAATCCATCCTTGTCTTTCTTCTTAAATTCCTTGGAAGAATTCAGCTAGTTGGTAGGTCAGCCTCTTATCTCAGCATCAATACAAAGGCTGACTGGGGTGGTATATTTCCTTTGCATCCTTTTCTTTTTTGGTTTAATCTAATGAAGATGACTAATCTAAGGGAAAGCTTCTTTCTTGCAGGAGACAAGGAGAAGGCCTTAGGATCTACTGGGGGAGTCCTGAGCAACAGTCACTGTTAGTCCGCTGGAATCCGTGGTCCACTGAGATGCCTTTTGCTACCTTCACTGAGCACCCTATGAAATACACAAGTGAGAAGTTTCGTGAAATTTGCAAGGTAGGAGGCAGCTTGGGCATCACTCTTAAATTAGTTTTTGTGGAGAATCTATGTGCTTTAAAAACATGTACTGTTAAAAAAATGATAAGATTCAGCCTGGGTTTTATATAGACAAAAGCTATAATAGGTTTATAGAATTTTTTTTAGTAAACAGTGGAGCTGTTTTATTAGAAAGAATGCATTGTATTTATATTAACCATATGATGCTATTTCCTCTTGCTAATTTCTTAGCAAAAATTATAGTGTAATATTGTTGAAAAATTGCAATACTTGTGTTCATCTATGTCTATTGCTTACAGTGTATATAGAATTTTCTGTGTATAATTAAATTATAATTATTTTATTCAGAGAAGGAATGTAGAGTAGTGTTAAGTAGGAAGTCAGATATAGCTCTGTGATCATGTTTAATTACTTTTTTCCTCTAGGCCTTGGTAGTATTATCTCTAAAATGAACATGATGAACAACTGCCTTTCCTCTGAACCTCACTGGGCCATTGTAAGGTTAAATGGGATAAAGTATATATAAATGCTCCATAAATTATAAAGAAATTAAGAGTATTTTTTATGTCTTTAAATCTCATCTTCCCAAGTAGATTTTAAATTTGTCTCAGATAGCTGAGAGGTCCCCTTCTACTATTATTTCAACTTTCCTAGGGACACTTATGGAGAAGGCAACGGCACCCCACTCCCGTACTCTTGCCTGGCAAAGCCCGTGGACGGAGGAGCCTGCTAGGCTGTAGTCCATGGGATCGCTAAGAGTCGGACACGACTGAGCGACTTCACTTTCACTTTTCACTTTCATGCACTGGAGAAGGAAATGGCAACCCACTCCAGTGTTCTTGCCTGGAGAATCCCAGGGTCGGGGGAGCCTGGTGGGAGGCCATCTGTGGGGTCACACAGAGTTGGACACAACTGAAGCGACTTAGCAGCAGCAGCAGGGAGACTTAAGCTGTCCTTGGACACTCTGAATAGTCAGAAAGTAAAACAGAGCTATAAATGCAGTGAAAAATCAGCCTTTATATTTTCAACAAAACCATATATATATAAGAATATACATAAGGGCTTTGAAATTCTTGCCTTCTCTGTCCTTTCTATTTTATCTTTATAGGCTGTCACATCATTTTAGAATATCATAATTCTTTATTTGCTATAAATTCAAAATATGGCAGTCTGCATTTAAGTCCTTTTATGGTTGGATGGCATATATTCTATTTCTTGCTTCATTTTAAACAGACTTCTTCATGTAAGCAAGTGTGTATGTGTATAAACAAATAATTTTAATTGATAAATCCATTATTTTACAAAAAGGATCGGAGGCAAAATATATGTGATTAGAGGCTAGAGGGGGGTCTTCTTTCCCTCTAACACATAAGTGAAGTTGGCTAGAATCCCATTCTGCTCTCAGCAAAAGGCAAGGGTCTTTTTAAGATTTATTTAGATGTCTTCAGTGGCTTATGGTCTCAAGGTTTGCCTCTGATGTCAAGCACTTGAAGGCACTAAATTAGTTCACTGTATGGATTATGTCATTCTCCTAATTCACCATACCTCAACCCAAGCATCAACATCAGCCCCTAGTCTGACTCTTAACTACCCAAAGTCATATAGAACAACATAACCCTGACACAAAGACATATACATGAGAGAAGACTCACTCAGAGCTTCTGGGAGATACGATAGGAATGTACATCACAATAATGCCCAGACCTTCAGATGGAATATTGGATCTTATTTTTAAAAGACATTATTAACAGTAATGCTCAGATGCATTGCTTCAGAATCTCGTCTTCTCTTTCCTGCTCTTGTTCTCCCCCAAACTCCTGTTCTTTTCCTCTTCCTTATTAAAGTGCAGAGTCATTTATCTGTTTCTTTTTTTTTTAACACATGTTAATCCAACTGAAAGAACTTAATAATGTATGTTTCCAAAGCCATTTCCTGCCTTTAAAGGGAATCTGGTTCTAATAATTAATATAATATATATTTTGAAGTAGTAGTCACTCTTTTTTATTACAAGTCAAAAATAAATACCACCTGCTTTGGTTATGGCATCCATCACTTTCTGGGCCAAGTCTTCTCTTATTTCTCGTACCTGGTATCTTTAAGCACTTATTCTCTGAGTGTTCTTTGCTGGAAGAACAGGGTAAAGGACTGAAAAACAAGTTCTGTTACCTTCAGAGAAATACCACTGCATGGCTCTAATACTTGATAGTGCTTTATTTTTTTCTGCCATATAGAAATAAAATTGAATACTTTAAAAGGAAGATGAAAAATAAAATATCAAAAGGGAGTGAAAACAAGGTCCTACTGTATAGCACAGGGAACTCTGCTCAATGTTAAGTGGCAGCCTGGATGGGAGGGGAGTTTAGGGGAGAATGGATACATGTATACATATGGCTAAGTCCCTTTACTATTCACTTGAAACTATCACAACTTTGTTAATTGGCTATACTCCAATATAAGATAGAAAGTTTAAAAAAGGGGTTGTGGTAGAATCAGATCAGATCAGATCAGTCGCTCAGTCGTGTCCGACTCTTTGCGACCCCATGAATCGCAGCATGCCAGGCCTCCCTGTCCATCACCAACTCCCGGAGTTCACTCAGACTCACGTCCATCGAGTCAGTGATGCCATCCAGCCATCTCATCCTCTGTCATCCCCTTCTCCTCCTGCCCCCTATCCCTCCCAGCATCAGAGTCTTTTCCAATGAGTCAACTCTTCGCATGAGGTGGCCAAAGTACTGGAGTTTCAGCTTTAGCATCATTCCTTCCAAAGAAATCCCAGGGCTGATCTCCTTCAGAATGGACTGGTTGGATCTCCTTGCAGTCCAAGGGACTCTCAAGAGTCTTCTCCAACACCACAGTTCAAAAGCATCAATTCTTCGGCGCTCAGCCTTCTTCACAGTCCAACTCTCACATCCATATATGACCACAGGAAAAACCATAGCCTTGACTAGATGAACCTTTTTTGGCAAAGTAATGTGGTAGAATAACTACCCCCTAAATATACATGAATGCAGCTGGTAGACTGGAACATTACGTTTTGCCCAAGACTTCCTATCAGCCAAGGGAAACTTGAGGTTCATATAGCTCTCCTTAGATAGAAGTAAGAATAGGGGTGGTGTGTGTGTTTGTGTGTGTGTGTGTGTGTGTGTGTGCACACACACTTGTGCATACATGGGTATGAGCAGGGCAAGTGGTTGATTAATTGGTTGGTTTTCAGTCAATCAAACTACTTTGTGAATCTGTTAAGTGTATTTTCTTTAAGGATTTTCTCATTCAACTATTCTTTCAAAGTCTTCTTTTCTTCCTATAAACAGTCTGGAACCTTCATTTGCCAAACCATTTCTTAGTCAAAGGCCACCCTGAGTCCCAGATCTCTAAGAAAACAAGTGATCTCAGTCTGGGATATGAGATGATGACTGCTCTGATCCAGTTCTTTGTGTCTTGTTTTCTCTTTTGTTGTTGGTTTTTATGTCACAAAGTTATTTGTGTTTAGGACTTTTTCCAAAATTGGCTTTGATTAATTCTCAGTTATATTAAAGCAAAAGTATAAATAAGAATAGTAATTCTGGGGATATAGAATTCCTTTTATATGAATATTTTGGTATAATACAATTTTTAAAGGGTGATTTAAACTGCCTTTTTTAAATTTCTCTAGTAAATGAAATAGGGAAAAGTAAAAGAATATGGCGAAAGTGTGTAACTAAATGAAATACCTGAAGCAATTTAATTCAATTTGAAAATGAAGGTCACTCAGTCATGTCTGACTCTTTGTCTGACTCTTTCTTCAGGCCAGAATACCAGAGTGGGTAGCCTTCTCCAGGGGATCTTCCCTACCCAGGGATCGAGCCCAGGTCTCCCACATTGCAGGCAGATTCTTTACCAGCTGATCCACAAGGGAAGCCCAAGAATACTGGAATGGGTAGCCTATCCTTTCTCCAGGGGATCTTCCCAATTCAGGAATCAAACTGGGGCCTTCTGCATTGCAGGCAGATTTTTTTTACCAACTGAGTTTTGAGGGAAGCCCTAATTCAATTTAGGAAACCCACAATGGCAGAAGAGAGGAAATTATGTGGAACTGAGCTCTCCACAGTCAAAAATTTCAAATTATTTACTATCTAATGGAATAATTTTTTTTTAAAAGTACATTTATAAAATTCATTTTTTTTTTTTTTTTGTTTTTACTCAGAGTCTTTTATTCTACAGCACTTGGAATCTCTTTGTTTGACAAATGTTTTCTAGTACCTACAAGTTGTGGGTATTATGATTGTGATTAAGAATACAAATATGAATGAGACAAGATTCTTGCCTTTGTGGAAGGCATTGTTTAATAGAGGAAGCAGATAAAAATACAAAGATTTTAAAATAAATATTAAAGAACGGAAAAAGAAGTTTGGATCAGATGCAAAGATGTGGAGACAGTTGAAAGTGCATGGAGTGTCTTAGACACAGATAGCTTAGCTGGAGTTGAATCTTGTGTATTTCTCACCATAATTGTATTGGCTCATATGGTACATATAAGTACCTAAACTACATTAGGGGTGCTAGGAATGGAGAGAGATGAAGAAATCTTGAGATATTCAGGATATCACTGGAAGAAGATAACTGATAGGATATGGTAGGTGAATGAGAAGAAGAAGTCAAAGATGGTAGTCTGTTTTGGTAGATGGTGAGTCCATTAATTTAAATGGAGAGAACTAAAAGAAGAGTAGGTATGGGGATTCTGTTTAGGACATGTTGAGTTTGAAATGTTCATGAAATGTGGAGTTGAGCTGGTTGCCAGGAAGTTAGAAATTTAGGTCTGTTTGAAGCTCAGGAGACAAAGTTGAACTGGTAATAGTTGTCAGATCATACAATACCGGGGCAAAGCTGAGTCATGGGATTGATTGGGCTAAAAGGTACCTGAGGAAGGAGCATTAATGGGTAAATTGCATTCAAATTCAAATTCATACTATCTCTAAGTCCTTCAGCATTGATCTAAAAAATGCCCATCAATTTATGAAATACTATGTCAAAATTCACTACTTCTTTTACCTGTCTCACTAACTCTACATCATTTCTACATCTGATAAGTATGATAGTCAAGTGGCCTCTTTCCAGATATTGTTGCTTACCTCCAAGCCTTACCAACTTTTTCAATCTGCGCGTTCACATACTTTGCATTACTTGTATAAACATTTGTGAAAATAGAAACAATTTTGGTATTGCTTTTATTATTACAAGACATAATAATTTCATATAAATTTTGTAATTTAGTTCAGTTCAGTTGCTCAGTCATGTCCGACTCTTTGTGACCCCATGAATCGCAGCATGCCAGGCCTCCCTGTCCATCACTAACTCCCGGAGTTCACTCAGACTCACACATCCATCGAGTCAGTGATACCATCCAGCCATCTCATCCTCTGTCGTCCCCTTCTCCTCTGGCCCCAATCAGAGTCTTTTCCAATGAGTCAACTCTTCACATGAGGTGGCCAAAGTACTGGAGTTTCAGCTTTAGCATCATTCCTTCCAAAGAAATCTCAGGGCTGATCTCCTTCAGAATGGACTGGTTGGATCTCCTTGCAGTCCAAAGGACTCTCAAGAGTCTTCTCCAACACGACAGTTCAAAAGCATCAATTCTTCGGTGCTCAGCTTTCTTCACAGTCCAACTCTCACATCCATATATGACCACAGGAAAAACCATAGCCTTGACTAGACGGACCTTTGTTGTAATTACATGATATTTATTGATTACAGTTTGCATGTTTTCATGTAATTCAACTAACAAAAATTCTTTGAGGTCAGAATGCTACCTCCACTTTAAAAGTGAAGGTTCTTACAGTGGTTAAGTGAATTGACTGAGGTCTTATAATAATAACTGTATTTCCACATTCAAATAATTTGTTAATGCTCAAGGAAATGCCTAAAAACCAGAAGGAAGTCTCTATGTGTGTGTGCATATTCATAGTCATGGCTATGATATATGATAAGGTAGGATATGATATCATATTTTTACAACCAAGGTCAGTTATTCTTAATTGTTTCATCCACTTTATATTTGCAACTTCTAGCCGTATCTTTCTTCTTTTAACCATTTGTTACGGAATTAGTTTCATTTGCCCAATGCACAGCAAGCCAAATACTTAGATGCTGAGGTTTTCTGCAGAGAAAGGATTTCTTCCTAAGGAAGCCAAAAGAGAAGAAAGGAGAACAGATCTCCAATCTGCCTCCCCAAACCCAAGAGGCTTGAGATATTTATGAGATAAAGAAGCAGGGTGGTCTGAGGCATGGAGAAAAGTGATTGGAGGCAAGAAAAAGCTGAGGCGATCCGTGTTCCATGCAGGCATACCTGAGTTAACTGCTGCTTCTTCGTATGCATATTCAGAAAATGGCAGCATCAGCATGATCTGAGGGTGGAGTTTTTGGCCCTCTGACATCAAGAGGTCATTCTTTGGACGCTTACGTAGGCCCAGTTAAATGGTCAGAATCTCGACTAATTTGAACCTTCAAGACTAGCTCCATGTTTTGAAAATTAACTTAAGCCACCATTGCTATGGCTACCCATAATTAGAGGCATGATCGATAAGGGGCAGTTAAAGGAATCTTGTGATATATTCTTTAATCTACATGAAGCTTGGAGGGCTTGCAATTTACAGGAACAATTAAAGTGAGTTTAATCAGTGAAGACAGGTTACACAGTAGTATTTATTAAGCAAATTATAGACCAAGGATCTAACTGATTACTGCACTTGATTTCACATTGTCTTAATGGATTCTTTGATTGTGGGGAGAGTCTTGTTGAGAGGAACTAGTGATTGAGTCCAGAGCTTTAGAATAATAGTGAATAGATCATGAATGCTCTATTGCCTAATCAAAGTGAGCCACAGACCAAACCTTTTTTACTTTTGTCTGGCATCTTTCTTCTTATTTTTGAGAGAATTATGAAACTGAACCAATATTTTAGTAATCAAATGTAACTTTATATTCTTAACCCCTTGGTTTCCCACCACATAGACTGAACAAATATTTATTTGATTATTTTTGTTATTTTAATTGTTTGGCTGCTCGGCTTTTGGAGTCTTCATTCCCTGACTTAGGATTGAACCTAGATTGAATGACTAATTTCATTGGTCTTGACAATGAAAGCACTGAGTCCTAACCATTGGATTGCCATGGCATTCCTTAACAAATATTTGTTAAGTGTCCACCTGGCATACTGTTAATATATGCAGAGCAATGCAGTGGATACTCATTGGAATTTTGTTGTTTGTTGAGTTGCTGAGCTGTGTCTTACTCTTTTGTGACGCCATGGACTGTATTCTGCCAGGCTCCTCTGTCTATTGGATTTTCCAGGCAAGAATGTTAGAGTAGCCATTTCCTTCTCCAGGAGCTCTTTGGAACCCAGGGATCGAACTTGTGTCTCCTGCATTGGCAGACAGATTCTTTACCGCTGAGCCACCAGGGAAGCCCTACTTGTGGGGATGGCAAGAAGAATAAAACAGATTTTGCCCTCCAGACATTTATAGTCTAGAGGGAGAATGCAAAAATGGTACTTAAAAAATTATAATTTAATGTACAAATACTGTTGATAGAATCAAAAGGTTCTATCAGAGCCCAGCAAAAAGGATAAGTCCAGAAGTTAACAAATGTGATAACATTTGATGTGAATGAAACTCAAGAGTGATTTAGCCATCAAAGCAGATGCAGAAAGACATTTTAAGTAAAAGAAACATGATTAGAAGCTGCAAATTACAAACATGTATAAGATGTTCTTGGACAAAGAGTCATTCACTTAAGCTAGAGTTTAAAGTGTGTGTGTGTATGTGTGTGTGCGTGCATGTGCATATATGCATGGGGAGGGTTGGGGAAATGGAATAGGATGAGGATAGAAATTAGAATTTGTAGGAAAAAAAGCTTCTGCCTCAGTCTCCTTTTTTGCTCTATACTCCTGAACATACTCACAGTCACAGTGTATCTATAAAGATAATTCCAAATAATCGTGCAAGGATGATATAAACATTCTGTTCAGTTGTGCGGCTTCCCAAGTGGTTTCCGTTGTTGGGTGTTGGATGGGCTTACTTTTTATTTCAACATGCTTCGCTTGCTACAACGGGAGGGTGAAACCTGTAGCCTGAGGCTTGGAAAACCTGCTCAGCAAAGGAATGTGGGCCTGCAGGCATGAAACCTGCTCTCTTTACCAAGGGTAAACAGGAAGCAAGAGATGGTTGTAATAAGGAAAACTGAGACTCTGGGCAGTGAACTGCTGGCAGACAGCACCTGAAGCAAACCAGGGGCCCAGTCACTCAGCTGGTAAATAATTGCTGTAAAGTCAAGAATATCACACACACACACACACACACACACACACACACACACACACATACACCACACACATATCCTTTACCCTAACCAGCACTCAGGCCTTTTGTAACCGGAGTTGTTAAAACTTGACCCTCTGCTTTTGAGGCTGGAATAATAGAGGGAGCCAGGGGTGGGCGTATAAAAGCTTTTAAAGAAAAGTATGTGGCTGGTGGCATTCATATCAAATGACACCACGTTCCTGTCACACAGATTAAGTTCAGGTGCTTGAAATGCTCAAGAGCCAGCCTGGGGACTTGGCCTTTTGTCTGCCTCTCCTTCATGCCCATCTTGTCCCTCTGTCTTCATGGTCCATCTTCTTAAAGAGCTCACAGAAATGACTAGAAATGAAGGGCATCTTACTTGAGTGAAATGCCAAGCTCACTGAATGTAAAGTAGTGTCAACTTTTTCCTTCCAGCATTTTGATTCTGAGGCCACAGAGAATTCTCATGAAATAAAACTTACGATGAGGACTGGGGAGGCATTCTGTAACCCAATTTCATATATATATATATATATATATATAAAATCTGTGAAAAGGCATCCTGACAACCAAGAAGGTGCTGCCCATGGAAAAGTTGAGGTGAACTGAGCTTTGGACTTCAGGAAATCATAGTTAAATGATGACATAGTTAATTATTTATTCACAATATTGATTATTGGCAATAGGCTTCCTTTAGCCTTTGCAATATGACTCCAAGTTCTACCTTAATCTTACATCCTTCCCCAGACCTTCCTGGAAGACATTAGCAGGTGGGCATATGTGCATAGAGCTTTTACAAAGCCTTATTTATTGAAGTTAGTTTGATCTTTGTAGACAACTTATGAATTTGATGCTATTCAGTTCAGTTCAGTCGCTCAGTCATGTCCGACTCTTTGTGACCCCGCAGCATGCCAGGCATCGCTGTCCATCACCAACTCCCAGAGTTCACTCAAACTCACATCCATCGAGTCGGTGATGCCATCCAGCCATCTCATCCTCTGTCATCCCCTTCTCCTCCTGCCCCCAATCCCTCCCAGCATCAGAGTCTTTTCCAATGAGTCAACTCTTCGCATGAGGTGGCTAAAGTACTGGAGTTTCAGCTTCAGCATCATTCCTTCCAAAGAACACCCAGGACTGATCTCGTTTAGGATGGACCGGTTGGATCTCCTTGCAGTCCAAGGGACTCTCAAGAGTCTTCTCCAACACCACAGTTCAAAAGCATCAATTCTTCGGCACTCAGCCTCCTTCACAGTCCAACTCTCACATCCATACATACCACTGGAAAAACCATAGCCTTTACTAGACGGATCTTTGTTGGCAAAGTAACGTCTCTGCTTTTGAATATGCTATCTAGGTTGGTCATAACTTTCCTTCCAAGGAGTAAGTGTCTTTTAATTTCATGGCTGCAGTCACCATCTGCAGTGATTTTAAAGCCCAGAAAAACAAAGTCTGACACTGTTTCTACTGTCTCCCCATCTATTTCCCATGAAGTGATGGGACAAGATGCCATGATCTTAGTTTTCTGAATCAACATTCAGCTTTAAGCCAACTTTTTCACTCTCCTCTTTCACTTTCATCAGGAGGCTTTTTAGTTCCTCTTCACTTTCTGCCATAAGGGTGGTGTCATCTGCATATCTGAGGTTATTGATATTTCTCCTGGCAATCTTGATTCCAGCTTGTGTTTCTTCCAGCCCAGGGTTTCTCATGATGTACTCTGCATATAAGTTAAATAAGCAGGGTGACAATATACAGCCTTGATGTACTCCTTTTCCTATTTTGAACCAGTCAGTTGTTCCCTGTCCAGTTCTAACTGTTGCTTCCTGACCTGCATATAGGTTTCTCAAGAGGCAGGTCAGGTGGTCTGGTATTCCCATCTCTTTCAGAATTTTCCACAATATATTGTGATCCACACAGTCAAAGGCTTTGGCGTACTCATTAAAGAAAAATAGATGTTTTTCTGGAACTCTCTTGCTTTTTCCATGATCCAGCAGATGTTGACAATTTGATCTCTGGTTCCTCTGCTTTTTCTAAAACCAGCTTGAACATCTGGAAATTCACGGTTCACGTATTGCTGAAGCCTGGCTTAGAGGATTTTGAGCATTACTTTACTAGCGTGTGAGATGAGTGCAGTTGTGCAGTAATTTGAGCATTCTTTGGCATTGCCTTTCTTTGGGATTGGAATGAAAATTGACCTTTTCCAGTCCTGTGGCCACTGCTGAGTTTTCCAAATTTGCTGGCATATTGAGTGCAGCACTTTCACAGCATCATCTTTCAGGATTTGGAATAGCTCAACTGGAATTCCATCACCTCCACTAGCTTTGTTCATAGTGATGCTTTCTAAGGCCCACTTGACTTCACATTCCAGGATGTCTGGCTCTAGGTCAGTGGTCACACCATTGTGATTATCTTGGTCATGAAGATCTTTTCTGTACAGTTCTTCTGTGTATTCTTGCCACCTCTTCTTAATATCTTCTGTTTATGTTAGGCCCATACCATTTCTGTCCTTTATCAAGCCCATCTTTGCATGAAATGTTCTATTGTTATCTCTTATTTTCTTGAAGGGATCTCTAGTCTTTCCCATTCTGTTGTTTTCCTCTATTTCTTTGCATTGATCGCTGAGGAAGGCTTTCTTAGCTCTTCTTGCTATTCTTTGGAACTCTGCATTCAGATGCTTATATCTTTCCTTTTCTCCTTTGCTTTTCACTTCTCTTCTTTACCTTACACAGCTATTTGTAAGGCCTCCCCAGACAGCCATTTTGCTTTTTTGCATTTCTTTTCCATGGGGATGGTCTTGATCCCTGAATCCTGTACAGTGTCATGAACCTCAGTCCATAGTTCATCAGGCACTCTATCAGATCTAGTCCCTTAAATCTATTTCTCACTTCCACTGTATAATCATAAGGGATTTGATTTAGGTCATACCTGAATGGTCTAGTGGTTTTCCCTACTTTCTTCAATTTAAGTCTGAATTTGGCAATAAGGAGTTCATGATCTGAGCCACAGTCAGCTCCCGGTCTTGTTTTTGCTGACTGTATAGAGCTTCTCCATCTTTGGCTGCAAAGAATATAATCAGTCTGATTTCAGTGTTGACCATCTGGTGATGTCCATGTGTAGAGTCTTCTCTTGTGTTTTTGCTATGACCAGCGTGTTCTCTTGGCAAAACTCTATTAGCCTTTGCCCTGCTTCGTTCCGTATTCCAAAGCCAAATTTGCCTGCTACTCCAGGTGTTTCTTGACTTCCTACTTTTGCATTCCAGTCCCCTCTAATGAAAAGGACATCTTTTTTGGGTGTCAGTTCTAAAAGGTCTTGTAGGTCTTCATAGAACTGTTCAACTTCAGCTTCTTCAGTGTTACTGTTTGGAGCATAGACTTGGATTACTGTGATGTTGAATGGTTTGCCTTGGAAACGAACAGAGATCATTCTGTCGTTTTTAAGATTGCATCCAAGTACTGCATTTCAGAGTCTTTTGTTGACCATGATGGCTACTCCATTTCTTCTAAGGGATTCCTGCCCGCAGTAGTAGATATAATGGTCATCTGAGTTAAATTCACCCATTCCAATCACACCATTTCCAATCCATTTCAGTTCGCTGATTCCTAGAATGTCAACGTTCACTCTTGCCATCTCCTGTTTGACCACTTCCAATTTGCCTTGATTCATGGACCTAACATTCCAGGTTCCTATGCAATATTGCTCTTTACAGCATTGGACCTTGTTTCTATCACCAGTCACATCCACAACTGGGTATTGTTTTTGCTTTGGGTCCATCCCTTCATTCTTTCTGGAGTTATTTCTCCAGTGATCTCCAGTAGCATCTTGGGCACCTACCGACCCAGGGAGTTCTTCTTTTAGTATCCTATCATTTTGCCTTTTCATACTGTTCATGGGGTTCTCAAGGCAAGAATACTGAAGTGGTTTGCCATTCCTTTCTCCAGTGGACCACATTCTTTGAAACCTCTCCACCATGACCCGCCTGTCTTGGGTGGCCCCACAGGGCATGGCTTTAGTTTCATTGAGTTAGACAAGGCTGTGGTCTGTGTGATTAGATTGACTAGTTTTCTGTGATTGTGGTTTCAGTGTGTCTGCCCTCTGATGCCCTCTCCCAACATTTACCATCTTACTTGGGTTTCTCTCACCTTGGACGTAGGGAATCTCTTCACGGCTGCTCTAGCAAAGCACAGTTGCTGCTCCTTACCTTGCAAGAGGGGTATCTCCTCACCACTGCCCCTCCTGACCTTGAACGTGGAGTAGCTCCTCTCTCGGCCCTCCTGCGCCTGCACAGCCACCGTTCCTTGGACGGTGCTTGATGCTATTAATATCTTTATTTTATAGAAGAGGAACTATAAAATTCAGAGAGGTTAGACTTGCCCAAGATCACACAGCTAGTGAGAACCACATTAGCAATGTAAGACCAGGTCTGTTTGATCTGAATACTCATGGTATATCATGTTCTATACTTCCTTTAGTTCAGTGGTTCTCAGCAGGAGATGATTTTATCCCTGGGGGACATTGGCAATATGTGGACAATACTATTGATTGTCACCTCTGGGATTGAGGTGCTACTGCTTAGCTTTCTAAAATCTGGAGGACATACTCCCCTGCTGGAAATAATATCCTAGCCCCAAATAGCAATAATTCCAAGGTAGAGAAATATTAGATTAGTTGTATAAATGAATAGCCATACTTGTGACTCTGATTCTCAGAAAACTGGATGAAAGTTTGAGATGCATATATGAAATGTGATAGAGTAAAAAATAATCTTTGCCTTGACTATTTGGGAAGGTATTGTGGAAGAGAAAGGATTTGAGCTTTGTTGTGAAAGATGAGTAAGAGCATGGGGACTTTAACTCTTTGTGGATTGAACAGACTATCAGAGAGTTTCTTAGGCAAACTTAATACAGTGGGTTTTTTTATTTTTTAAAGGAAAAGTTTTCTACAAAGAAAACCCTTCTAAGAACCCAAATATATAAAACTGATAAAAATAAAGCAGCTATGATTGATGTGATTGTAGCTTTTCTTTCCTAACTTTTTCCTAAGACTTCAGGCATGTGTGTGTGTGTGTGTGTGTGTGTGTGTTTAATTCTATTAATAATAGCATTTTCTTGCTTTTCAAAAGAATTCTGACTTGGATAATGTATGATATGGTCACCCAACCTATAAGGAAAAGTGTTGTAAGAAACAAGTTTCAAAAAGTATCAAGACTGATTTTTTTCTATATCCCTTTGGAAAATTAAGAACATGAATTCTTTCCTAAATATTAGAATTTCATTCAAACTCTTCTAGAAACTTACATAACTATAATACAGGTGTCAAAACCTAGAAATAAAACATCAGTACAATACTATACTGTAGCAGGGCTTCGTTGGTGGCTCAGGTGGTAAAGAGTCTACCTGTAATGCAAGAGACCCAGGTTCTATCCCTGGGTCAGGAACATCCCCTGGAGAAGGAAATGGCAACCCACTTTACTATTCTTGCCTGGAGAATCCTCTGGACAGAGGAGCCTGGAAGGCAACAGTTCATGGTCACAAAGAGTCAGACACGACTGAGTGACTAACACTTTCACTTTCATAGTACTATTAACTAAAATACAGATCTTGTCCAAATTTCATCAGCTTTTTGATTTGTTTTTCCTAATGTTTTCTGCGTACTCCAGAATTCAATCCAAGATTCCATGTTATATTTAAGTATTCTGTTTCTTTATTCTCCTCCAAACTGTGACAGTCTCTCAGTCTTTCCTTTTTCTTTTTTTTTCCCACCACCTCGGGCCTTTTGATAGAATGTTCTCATGGTGGCTGGATCATGGAAAAAGCAAGAGAGTTCCAGAAAAACATCTATTTCTGCTTTATTGACTATGCCAAAGCCTTTGACTGTGTGGATCAAAAAAAACTGTGGAAAATTCTGAAAGAGATGGGAATACCAGACCACCTGACCTGCCTCTTGAGAAATTTGTATGCAGGTCAGGAAGCAACAGTTAGAACTGGACATGGAACAACAGACTGGTTCCAAATAGGAAAAGGAGTTCGTCAAGGCTGTATATTGTCACCCTGTTTATTTAACTTATATGCAGAGTAATCATGAGAAACGCTGGACTGGAAGAAACACAAGCTGGAATCAAGATTGTCGGGAGAAATATCGATAACCTCAGATATGCAGATGACACCACCCTTATGGCAGAAAGTAAAGAGGAACTCAAAAGTCTCTTGATGAAAGTGAAAGTGGAGAGTGAAAAAGTTGGCTTAAAGCTCAACATTCAGAAAACTAAGATCATGGCATCTGGTCCCATCACTTCATGGGAAATAGATGGGGAAACAGTGGAAACAGTGTCAGACTTTATTTTTCTGGGCTCCAAAATCACTGCAGATGGTGACTGCAGCCATGAAATTAAAAGACGCTTATTCCTTGGAAGGAAAGTTATGACCAACCTAGATAGCATATTCAAAAGCAGAGACATTACTTTGCCAACAAAGGTCTGTCTAGTCAAGGCTATGGTTTTTCTAGTGGTCATGTACGGATGTGAGAGTTGGACTGTGAAGAAGGCTGAGCGCCAAAGAATTGATGCTTTTGAACTGTGGTGTTGGAGAAGACTCTTGAGAGTCCCTTGGACTGCAAGGAGATCCAACCAGACCATTCTGAAGGAGATCAGCCCTGGGATTTCTTTGGAAGGAATGGTGCTGAAGCTGAAACTCCAGTACTTTGGCCACCTCATATGAAGAGTTGACTCATTGGAAAAGACCCTGATGCTGGGAGGGATTGGGGGCAGGAGGAGAAGGGGATGACAGAGGATGAGATGGCTGGATGGCATCACTGACTCGATGGACGTGAGTCTGAGTGAACTCCGGGAGTTGGTGATGGACAGGGAGGCCTGGCGTGCTGCGATTCATGGGGTCGCAAAAAGTCGGACATGACTGAGTGACTGATCTGATCTGATCTGATGGAGGATTTGGCTGATGTTTTCTCATGATTAGATTGAAGTCTGCTTTTTTAAGGGCAAAAATACTGCAGAAGTGACGCTGTGTCCTTTCACCGCATCATATTGCAGGTTCACTGTGCCTGTATGCCTTGTTACAGATATTAACTTAATCATTTGTCTAAGATGGTGTGTGCCAGATTGCTCTTTTGTAAAGTTAGTATTTTTCCTTTATAATTGATAAATACCTTGAAAGAGATACTTTGATGCTCAACCCATGTCTTTTGAAATCATGGTTTCTGAATAGAATTTAATATATATCCTTTGGCATCCAGGGAATTTTTATTACTTTAAAATAGGGCATATCACAAGATTAAAAAAATACTTTCTCAAGTCTATGATGCATATTAAGGAAATTGGCATTCAACGTCTGGAATTGAAAGGAGTAGGACTAAGGAATCTAAACTCTTTCTTGCCTGTGATAATATTTACATCTATAAATAGTAAGCTTTGGGCTTCCCTGGTGGCTCAGAGGTAAAAGCGTCTGCCTCCAATGCGGGAGACCCGGGTTTGATCCCTGGGCTGGGAAGATCCCCTGGAGAAGGAAATGGTAACCCACTCCAGTATTCTTGCCTGGAGAATCCCATAGACGGAGAATCCCATGGACGGAGAAGCCTGGTAGGCTACAGTCCATGGGGTTGCAAAGAGTTGGACACAACTGAGCGACTTCACTTTCACTTTCGCTTTCATCAGATCAGATCAGATCAGTCACTCAGTAGTGTCCGACTCTTTGTGACCCCATGAATCGCAGCACGTCAGGCCTCCCTGTCCATCACCAACTCCCGGAGTTCACTCAGACTCACGTCCATCGAGTCAGTGATGCCATCCAGCCATCTCATCCTCTGTCATCCCCTTCTCTTCTTGCCCCCAATCCCTCCCAGCATCAGAGTCTTTTCCAATGAGTCAACTCTTTGCATGAGGTGGCTAAAGTACTGGAGTTTCAGCATTAGCATCATTCCTTCCAAAGAAATCCCAGGGCTGATCTCCTTTAGAATGGACTGGTTGGATCTCCTTGCAGTCCAAGGGACTCTCAAGAGTCTTCTCCAACACCACAGTTCAAAAGCATCAATTTTTCAGCGCTCAGCCTTCTTCACAGTCCAACTCTCACATCCATACATGACCACAGGAAAAACCATAGCCTTGACTAGACAGACCTTTGTTGGCAAAGTAATGTCTCTGCTTTTGAATATGCTATCTAGGTTGGTCATAACTTTCCTTCCAAGGAGTAAGCGTCTTTTAATTTCATGACTGAAGTAGTATGCTTTAAAATATTTTTGAGCAATTCACTGGGATTCATACAATAGTTTGATGAAGTTGGTATTTACCATCATTATTATTTTCCATTTTCAGATACATAAACTAAGATCCAGGGAGATTAAATGATTCTTCTAAAATCTAACCATTAGTTTTGGGCAAGGAAACGTACTTTTCCCCCCCACTATACTCAGTGATGAAGGGGACCTGGTTAGATTGCTGTGAGGTGGGTATGTCCATGTAGAGGAATGTGCCTTCTTAGTGAGTATGAGGCAAAGCAAATAAAACAATAGATAAATGACTGGAATCTGCCCACTTAAGATCACTTCTGACCTTGGTTACTTTGTGATTTTAAACATAGCAATTAAATTAAATACTCCTGTTATTGAAATTAATTTATTCTTCCCATTTTGCTTTTCTCTTTGGAAGCTTAAGAAAGAACACTTGCTGTTTTTCTTATCCAGTCACCAAAGCACTGGTGAAGTGTTCTGTGAGGAATGATGTCCTCCTTTCTAGAATTTCCAGGCTATATGACTACAGTTCATTTCATTCAGTAACACGTAATATTTAAATCCATTCTAAGGTCTTAAAGAGGGTGCTGGGAGTAATAATAAGAGGTAACTTCTGTCTGTCTTTGTCACTATAGCCTGAAACTCATGGTAAACAAGAAAGACTTTGCTTATCTATTAGATTCTTTAGTCAGGGAAGTGAGTTTAAATTGAGGCTTGACATTATCTAATTAGGTAACTATTACTTTATTGAAAACCCACAGATATCAATGCACTCTAGCAAACTTTATGTTGTTTATCATAAAGTCACTATTTTTTTTAACTTCTGAGTTGTTGAAGTTCCAATACTTTGGCCACCTGATGTGAAAAGTCAACTCATTGGAAAAGACCCTGATGCTGGGAAAAATTGAACACAAAAGGAGATGGGTAGGGGTCAGAGGATGAGTAGGTTAGATAGCCTCAACAATTCAGTGGACATGAATTTGAGCAAACTGTGAGAGATAGTGAAGGACAGAGAAGCCTGGCGTACTGCAGTCCATGGGGTCACAGAGTCAGACATGACTTAGTAACTAAACAACAAAATTAGCCCCAAACCATAGATTTCAATGCCTCTTTCCAAAAGAGTAAGCTGAGTCTCACAAAGGAGAAGTGAATTTATGATAAGGTAACAGAACAAGTAAATCACATAAGTTTTATTTGCATGGCTTTTCTTTCTTTCCTATTTTTTGTCCCTTTTGTGCTGTGCTGTGTTGTGCTAAGTCACTTCAGTCATATCCAACTCTTTGTAGCCCTGTAGGACTACAAAGGACTGTAGGACTGTAGCCCTTCAGGTTCCTCTGTCCAGGTAAGAATACTAGAGTAGGTTGCCATGCCCTCCTTCAGGGGATCTTCCCAGCCCAGTAATCAAACCCAGGTCTCCTGCATTGCAGGTGGATTCCTTACTATCTGAGCCACAAGGGGAGTCCATGAATACTGGAATGGGTAGTCTATCCTTTCTCCAGGGGAATCTTTCCAACCCAGAAATTGAACCAGGGTCTCCTGCATTGCAGGCAGTTTCTTTAACAGCTGAGCTATCAGGGAAGCCCCTTGTTCATTATAGACTAGGTCAAATAGTAATGATGGATATATTCTAAATTTTAGATTTTTTTCTTACTAACAAGGAAACTAAGGCTACAATGGAGAAGTGGTTTGCCCAAGGGCAGTTTGGTATAAAATTAACAGTCCAGGATAAAACTTATATTGAAGATGTGATTACGGGTAACAACCACAGGCTTCTCTTTCTTCATCGAATCATCACTCTGTATTAGTCCCTCAAAGCAAAGATTGGTCCTCCTTATGGAGAAAAGGAAAAACATTGGTCACTTGGTTGAATATGCATAATGACTTATATGGATATTGGAATACACTTTGAAAGTTTTAATTTAGACTTGCAAGCCAGTTGCCTAGAAAGCATATTTGGATCTCACTGTGAATAGTCCCTTGTTCCTAATATTCTTTTTTTACCATTGTGCAGAAAATGGAGTGACTCTGGACAAAATCATTTACTTTCTCTGAGCCTTGATTTCTAACATGGAAATAATGATGCCTTCTTTTACTTACCTGAGTGGCTTATACTGGAACGAGTTAATGGATATAATTGAGCTAATTGGAAATACAAAGATCTGGGCTTTCCTTTTTCATTTCCTTCTTTATATCTCTGTTTGCACTGCTCCCTGAATTACCCTCCTCTCAACCCAGTTCAACCTGATTTGACCAAAAGAGTGATTTTTTTTTTTTTTTTACTCATTTACCTTCAAGTTCAGGGTAAGCTGATCTAGTAACTCAGATGGTTTTGTGAAGAATTTCTCTGTCTTCATGTCTTAGGTCTTTCACTTTTATTGTTTTCAGTCTCAGTCAGGTTTCACTGTGTGGCCAAAATGACCATGAATACCTTTGGACTTGGGTGATATGTTTCACAGCTGCATTGGTCATGTGCCCATACCTAAACCAATCTCCTATGGATTCCTCTGATTGGTTAGAACTGAGTCATGTACTAAAGCCAGCTCCACTTAAGCTATTTGCACTAAATGGAAGAATGTGGCTCTCCAAAGGAAAATAGTGGCATTCTTTTTTAATCTTTTAAAAATTAGTTAGTTATTGGCTGTGCTGGATCTTCGTTGCTGTGCAGGCTTTTCTTGAGTTGTGGGAGGGGGGCTATTCTCTAGTTGTGGTGGGCAGGCTTCTTATTGCAGTGGCTTCTCTGCAATGAGAAAAAAAGAAGATGGGGTGGCAGAGGATGAGATGGTTAGATAGCTTGTGCTGTGGAGCACTAGCTCTAGGTGTGAAGGCTTCAGTAGTTGTGACTCCTGGGCTCTAGAGCACAGGCTCAATAGTTGTGATGCATAGGCTTAGTTGCTCTGTGGCATACATGATCTTCCTGGATCAGGGATGAAACCTGTGTCTGTTGCATTGACAGGCAGATTCATATCCACTGTACCATCAGGGAAGCCCTGAGGCACTCTTATTCGAAGAAGAATCTCAAATAGAGAGAAGGATGCTGGGTTAGAAATAACAGCAGCAGTCAGCTAGACCCTCTTTAACCTCATTTCACTTGCTGAAACCCCTAGAGAATTGTCTCAAATGTCTCCTTTGGAAGTCATTTTTGATCCTCTAACCATATATAATTTCTTTTGTTTTTCTTTAATATCTTGTGCCTGTTTTTGCTGTTTATTTTCATGGACTTTGTATGATCATTACAAGTTCATTTTTTAAATATTATTATAGTGCCACTGCTGTGTGGGCTTCCCTGATGGCTCAGTGGTAAATAACCCACCCATCAAACTGGTATAGCCACTATGGAAGATGGTATGGAGATTCCTTAAAAAAACAGGAATAAAACCACCTTACAACCCAGCACTCCCACTCCTAGGCATATACCCTGAGGAAACCAAAATTGAAAAAGATACATGTACTACAATGTCCATTGCAGCACTATTTACAACATCTAGAATATGGAAGCAACCTAGATGTCTATCGACAGTTCAGTGCAGTTCAGTTCAGCTGCTCAGTTGTGTCCAACTCTTTGCGACCCCATGGACTGCAGCACACCTGGCCTCCCTGTCCATCACCAATTTCCAGAGTTTACCCAAACTTATGTCCATTGAGTTGGTGATGCCATCCAGCCATCTCATCCTCTGTTGTCCCCTTCTCCTCCCGCCTTCAATCTTTCCCAGCATCAGGGTCATTTCAAATGAGTCAGCTCTTTGCCTCAGGTAGCCAAAATATTGGAGTTTCAGCTTCAACATCAGTCCTTCTAATGAACACCCAGGACTGATCTCCTTTAGGATGGACTGGTTGGATCTCCTTGCAGTCCAAGGGACTCTCAAGAGTCTTCTCCAACACAACAGTTCAAAAGCATCAATTCTTCAGCGCTCAGCTTTCTTTATAGTCCAACTCTCACATCCATACATGACTACTGGAAAAACCATAGCCTTGACTAGATGGACCTTTGTTGGCAAAATAATGTCCCTGCTTTTTAATATACTATCTAGGTTGGTCATAACTTTCCTGCCAAGGAGTAAGCATCTTTTAATTTCATGGCTGCAGTCTCCACCTGCAGTGATTTTGGAGCCCCCCATAATAAAGTCTGCCACTGTTTCCACTGTTTTCCCATCTATTTGCCGTAAAGTGATGGGGCCGGATGCCATGATCTCAGTTTTCTGAATGAAAACTGAGCTTTAAGCCAACCTTTTCACTCTCCTCTTTCACTTTCATCAAGAGGCTCTTTAGTTCCTCTTCACTTTCTGCCGTAAGGGTGGTGTCATCTGCATATCTGAGGTTATTGATATTTCTCCTGGCAATCTTGATTCTGATTTGTGCTTCATCCAGCCCAGTGTTTCTCGTGATGTACCCTGCATATAAGTACATTCACCTATCTATCAACAGATGAATGGGTAAATAAGCTGTGGTACATGTATACAATGGAATATTATTCAGCCATAAAAAGGAACACGTTTGAGTCATTCTGATGAGGTGTACAAACCTAGAGCCTATTATACAGAGTGAAGTAAGAAAAATATAAATATCATATTCTGATACATATACATGGAATCTAGAAAGATGATACTGATGAATTTATCTGCAGGGCAGCAATGGAGAAATAGACATAGAGAACAGACTTATGGACCTGGGGGGAGAAGGGAGAGAGGGTGAGATGCATGGAAAGAGTAACATGGAAACTTACAATACCATATGTAAAATAGATAGCCAGTGGGAATTTGTTGTATGACTCAGGGAACTCAAATAGGGGCTCTGTGACAATCTAGAAGGGTGGGATGAGGAGTGGAATGGGAGGGGGTTTGGGAGAGATCAGCCACGGTGTACCTATGGCTGATTCTTGTTGATGTTTGACAGAAAGCAACAAAATTCTATAAAGCAATTATCCTTCAATTAAAAAATAGATAAAGTGGCAAAAAAGAAAGAACCCACCTGCCAATATAGGAGATGTGAGAGTTGCTGTTTCTACCCCTGGATCGAGAAGATCTCCTGGAGGAGGGCATGGCAACCCACTCCAATATTCTTGCTTGGAGAATCCCATGGATAGAGAAGCCTGGAGGGCTACATTCAAACAGGGTCACAAAGAGTCAGACACAGCTGAAGCAACACACACACTGTGAGGGCAGAGGCTATATCTCACTTGTCTGAATCTTCAGCAGTACATGACAGGTGTCTGATCCATACTAGACTATCAGCAAATATTTGTTAAACTGACTTCTTAATGTTGTACAAGGTATGAATAATGAAAAATAAATAAGGTGTGGCAGTTAATTTATTATGTACAAAATGTATTAACAGATCAATCTATTAAAAGACTAACAGAAGCAATAGTAACAATTCCAAGAAATGATTTCTGTTTAATTAGTAAGAATAAGTGCAGCTCCAGGAGAGCAGTCAACTTTTGTGAGGACTGGCTGGGGAGGGTGTGTCTCTGGACCTGCTTTGCACTCAACTAATTCTGTGTGTTCTTTTCCTCTTCAGTTATCTGGGTTCACATCTAAGCTTGTTCCAGCTATCCAGAATACCCACAAGAATTCCACTGAATCTGGAAGAGGAAAGGGATTGACGGTGCTCACTGAACCCATATTGATTGAGACCTACACTGGGCTAATGTCATTCATCGGAAACCGAAACAAACTTGGCTATTCCCTTGCCCGGGGGAGTATTGGTTTTTGACACTCTTTTTGGTGGATAAATACATCATCCATAGCTACATCATTATTGAAGATTCTGTTCAGCTCACCATATTTTTAGATTGAAATAATCAGCTACTTTTAAATAGTATCACATGATTTTAAATATTTAGTATCTTAGGAGATCAAAAAGCTTGATTAGACTGATAAATGCACACTTCAGATCTTTTATGAAATTTCTTAAAATCAGAAAATAAATTCACCTAAGTATATTGAATAACATTATCAAATAAATACCTGATTATAAACTCAGGGCAAACCCTCTGGGTTCTTGTTTCTCAGTCCTCCAAATGTGTGCACGTTCTGGGTCTTTATTTTCAGCCCTTGGATCCTGATCTTCTCTCTCACTGGGATCTCAATCTGTATTATTTCAGTTTCCTTTTTATGAGGATGACTTCCAAATCCATAGTCCCATCCCTGGTATTTCTGTAAGATTCAATTTTGCATTTCTGTCTGCTGATTATCTATATCAGTAGCCACTTACATTCAGCTTCTTCAAAATTCTGGATTTCTCTATGAGATTTTAATAGTCACAGTTATCAGTTTTGATGTCTTTAATCTTCTTGCCAAATACATTCCATATAGTATCTATTTTAGTCTGTCTGGGTTGCTATAAGAAAAATACTACAGGCTGGGTGGCTAATAACATAAATTTATATCTTACAGTTCTGGAGGTTGGAATTCTGAGATTAGGGTACCAACCTGATCAGGTGTGGGCCCTCTCCTGGGGCTCAGATTTCTTGCTATATCCTTATAGGCAAAGAGGCAAGAGAGTTTTGTTGTGTTTCTTTTATAAGGGCACTAATCCTGATGCTGGGAAAGGTTGAAGGCAAAAGGAGAAGGAGGTGGCAGAGGATGAGATGGTTAGCTACCATCACTGACTCAATGGACATGAATCTGAGCAAACTCTAGGAAATAGTGAAGGACAGGGGAGCCTGGTGTGCTGCAGTTCATGAGGTTTAAGAGTTCGACATGACTAAGCGACTGAACATCAACAACAGAATCTCATTCATGTGGGCTCTGCTCTCATAAGCTAAGGCCCCAACTCTTAATAGCATGACATTGGGATTTCAACGTATAAATTTAGGGGGATGGCACAAACAGACCATATTTAGCATTAAGCCCAATGCCCAGATATCAAACTAAAGTTTATTCTTTCAAAATTTTTCATGTATTTCTCCTTTTCATTCGCACAGGTATATTATTAGATCACATTTTAAATTCCATTTAGCTGGATAATTGCTATAACCTTTTAGTTGGTATCATTTCCAAGGCTGAGCCTCTTCTAATTCATTTTGCATTTGTTGCCAGATTCTAAAAACACAATTTGATCATATCATTCCCTGATCAAGAACTTTCAGTGGCTCATTTCCTTTTTGCTGTTTTTTTTTCTTTTTTGATTGATTGTTCTTATGTTTTATTTTTCAGTAGCAGATCTTTCCTTCTAATGAATCTGTTTCAGATGCCCAATATGTAAACAGGTAGAAGTAAGACCACTGTGGTTGAGACAGAGATGGGAATGCCACTGACCTCCTGTCTTTTGGGTCTTACAGGTGCCTTCTGTGGAATGTCTATGGATTCTAGAGGGGATAAGAAGCATTTTTTTCAAAAACACTTTTGTAATTCATTCTGTTTACATTTTCTTTTCTCTCATATTTCCTCTTTGTCTCTCCTTGACTTATGTCTAATTGTAAACAACTCAGGAGATTATCTCATCTGTTTTTAATCTCTAAACTTTTTTTTTCAATTTTATTGTATTTTTAAATTATTTTGAAAAAAAAAACTTTTAATGCTGAATTCTATATATTATTAACATAATCATCTTTTTGCCTGTCCTAAGACCCAAATTTGAGACACCTTGGCTGGTATTCAATTTTAAAATTCCAGCTTTTTGGGGGGAGAGGATGCTTATGTGAAGTCTAACTTTAAAGTCTTTTCTTTAACCTGCTTACTTCCTCAATTTCAAAGATTTGACCTCTGATGTTTCACAAACATCAATTTGATGGAGGCATTCAAAATCCAAACCTTGAATAACTCTCGTTTGATTTTGTCTTTATCTTTGTTTACTTCCATTAGTACTTCTCTCCCTCTCTTTCCACTTCCCAGGACCCACATTTTTTTTCCTTCATGATGGCAAATATTGTTACAGTCCCCAAGGCAGGAAACTTCTATTCAGACTGTAAAAGGAAATGTTGAAATCCTTAGCTGTCCTGTCAACAGTAGTGGAATGAAAAGTCGTTGGATTGCTTTGGCAGTGGTTCTGAAGCAGGCACAATTGGCAAATTATTATTAACAGTGCTGCCCGAAAATCCCCATTTGCCTCAAGATAGTGGCATTTGTTGGCAGAGGTCTATGAAAGGTCCAGCACATTCTCTTTATTTACCATTTAAGGATCAGTCTGACAATTGACTTCTTTCTGCATATTCATTCCCTTTGAATTTTCTAAGTTGGACTGTTCCCAAATGACCTTTGAAAGGATATAGTGCAAATCAGAAAAGATGAGAGGAGGGTGATATCTCTTAACCCTGAGGTCCAGTCTGTAACAATAGGGTACCAAAGCTGTTTAGTGTGAGAAGAGTGATCTCAGAGATGACATGAGAACTGTCTTCATATTTCATACAGACCATCTTGTGGGATATTCTAGAAACTGATAAGTGGGACCTAGGAAGCAGGATTATGACCAGAGGATAAGAGGATTCAGGGATTTGGATGGCAGTTTAAGATAAGAAAGAACTTCTTATACTTAAAAATGCCCAAGGATAGGAAGCATTGCTCTTTGACATGTACTAGGAGGGACTAATGGAGAAGGCAATGGCACCCCACACCAGTACTCTTGCCTGGAAAATCCCATGGATGGAGGAGCCTGGTGGGCTGCAGTCCATGGGGTCGCTAAGAGTCGGACACAACTAAGTGACTTCACTTTCACTTTTCACTTTCATGCACTGGAGAAGGAAATGGCAACCCACTCCAGTGTTCTTGCCTGGAGAATCCCAGGGATGGGGGAGCCTAGTGGGCTGCCATCTGTGGGGTTGCACAGAGTCAGACACGACTGAAGCAACTTAGCAGCAGCAGCAGCAGCAGGAGGGACTAAAGTGAATATTGTGAAAGGGATTGCTAAAGAGATGATTGATAAAATATTTTAAAACCAGAGACCTTATAATTCTTTAAATAATTGTTGTGAATCATTAAGTAGTGATAATTGCTCAGTCACATATGACTCTGTAACTCTCTGGACTGTAGCCTGCCAGGCTCCTCTGTCCATGGAATTCTCCAGTCAAGAATACTGGAGTGGGTAGCCATTCCCTTCTCCAGGGGATCTTTCCAAGCCAGGGATCAAACCCATGTCTCCTGTATTGCAGGCAGATTCTTTACCATCTGGGCCACCAGGGAAGCCCCAGTCATTAGGTAAAACACCCTTTTTTGTCTGGAAAGAGTTGAATCAGTCATGTAAGACACTGGAAATTTACCTTAATTTTCCAAAGGTTTGATTTCCTCATCTGTAAAATGGAGATGATGCTATCTCTTTTGCCTACTTCACAAAGATCTTGGGAGGATTCAATGAAATGAAGTCAAATTATTTTATTAAATAAAAACCATTGAGTATCTGCCTGTAGAGCAATGCCACCCTGGTGCAGAACCTCAGACAACATCCAAGAGAACTAAATTCAGTTCTTCTGGGAATTGTTTTTCTGGTCACTATGGCCTGCTGGGGCTTCCTACGTGGCACTAATGGTGAAGAACACACCTGTCAATGCAGGAGACATAAGACATGTGGATTCGATCTCTGGGTGGGAAAGATTGCCTGGAGGAGGGCATGGCAACCCACTCCAGTATTCTTGCCTGGAGAATCCCATGGACAGAGGACCCTGGTAGGCTACAGTCCAAAGAGTCACAAGAATCAGACACTACTGAAGTGACTTAGCACACACATGCATGAACTTACTATCTCTTTACCATTTGCCGTGTGGTATTGCCAGTGGACAGCTGGGTTTCTTGTTCATAAGCTGGACAACCAGCCACAACCCACAAACCAAGAGACCTATATGTATCCCTGGGCTTTTCCTTCAGGCTATTATCTGAACTATACCAGTAAAGTTTCCCAAAGGGGCAACATAGGTTTGATTGGGAATAAGATTAGATACAAGGGGCATTAAGTATAAAGCATATCATCATAAAAATGTCATGGTTGGCCATCTTCTCTATCTGTTCTTTATCCATTCAAGAAATTCCACTAAAAAATCTCCAGTAAACCTCCATTCAGAAACTATTTGAACAATTGACAGATTGTTCATAGTCTTCTGATGTATCTTGGGCAGTTCTGATGGTTACAAATTTCTCCTTCTGTCTCTTTTAAGTAAAAGTGATCTGCCACTCTCTTTTATTTAAAAATAACATTCCCATGCTGGAGTAGATTCAACTTGTTTCCATACCTGAGTATGGGGAATTGGGGTTACAGAAGCAAAACTGATGCATTCTTTAACACTTACAAAAGAGAAACTGCCAAGAATCACCACACCTAGGCTTCCAGTGGGCACTTGGGCTTTTTTGGAGGCTGCCCCTTGGCCATCCTCTAAGGCAGAAAAGAGAAGCCAATTTATGAGGATCTTTTGCTTTGAGCCCTCCTCTCATTGTCCCTTTGCTGAAACATTCTTAAGGAAGCCAATTCATAGAGCCCTGGGGTTAAGGAAGCAAAGAAACCATCTAATCCAATGCTTTCATTTCACAGAACACAAAGCAAAAGCCTAGAAATTGGAAAGAAATTGCTCAAAAACAGATGGTGACTTTTTGGCGATATGGAATTAAACTCTAAAGCTTTCAATCTCCTATTCCAGCTCCACTGTCCTTCTACATATCTCCATTCCCAGAAAAAGGCATGTCAGCTAAACCAGTGTATCATAGCTTCTGGGTTAATTCTGACATGAGAAAACAATAGGTCACCGTTGTTTAGGGGGAATTTCCAGAAATTACTTGTATTTTCTTAAAAGGCTAAGGTCACTCATTGAGCTCTCTGATGTCCTATCTGATTAAAAAGACCAAACAAAGCTGCGGAAGCCAGCAGATATTTTGTAAGGCAGCTTTACCTCTGCCTGGCATTTTGTGGGGCAAGAGAGCGGAGTGCAAACGTATTAAATTCAGGCTTAAAAGCTCCCCCAGAAATTCTTTACACACAAGAGACCAAGGTGGAGAAAAGAAGATGACTTGTGCCAAAGGGAAAGAAAGAGAGAGACTAATGCCTGTGGTTTTCAAAGGTTAACAACAACAAAAAAGCCCAAGTATTTGCAGAGGGATGAATGCTCATTGGCTCTTGGCCAACAATTATACAAGGCCTTGTGCCCACATCCTGTAGCTGTGGTTTTGGGACGCTGCTCATGAGTGACTTCTTATGCTTAGTGGCAGGAAATTTTAGTCACTGATGTGTAAACTCACCTTTGGTCTGCACCCCCCACAACGTGCTCCGAAGGCAGTTAGGGGGCCAGGCCTCCTGATTTCCCTGCAGACATTACATCTTCAGATGCTAACAAAAAACTCAGTTTAAAGCTTTGGGAGTGATTGATATTTGATCAATTCTTCCCTTACTCCACTCCGATGTAGCCACTTCTTCAGATAATTCTATACTCACAGGGATGAATTATGATATCTTCTTCAAAATCCTCCCTTTAGCCTCAAAAATCAAGACAAAAAAATAAAAAATTGTTAGCTCTATTTCATTTCAGGCCTGCCATGTGAAATATGAGAGGTGAAGTCATTAGGTTGCTTCTGAGCCTAGATCTTGTATCTGATGAGCTATCTTACACTCAGTTTTTGAAAGTTCTTAGTTAACATCTCACAAATCTCCTCTTCAGTGAAGCTAAATGGAATTTGCAAGAAATTTCTCAGAAAGCAGATGGTGAGTTTGGAGCAATCCTGGGATTAAACTCTACCACTTTCATTTTCCTGCTCCTAGTCACTGCTCTTTCCACATATCCCCATACCCAGGGAAAGGCGTTTCATCTAAATCAGTGTATCACAGTTGTCCTCTAAGCAGATGTATCCTAATTTGAGGTGAGAAAACAAAATGTCCAGTTAATTAACTCTCATGTTTCAAGTATATATGAGAAATCATGATGCTTCATTATGGATAGAGAATATATTGAGATCAATTTATCTGAATTACCACCTTGTCTCACACCCTGTCCACAATGACTACCCCATGCATCTCAGAAACTGCTTTTCTTTCCTTTTAGATTCCCTGCTCACTCTTTATGAAATGATTGAAACTGAGATTGGAAGGGACCTAAAGGTCATCTAGTTTCCTACCTATTGCAGGAATGTACTCAACTGAAACACACAGCAGAAGCAGACTCAACTAATGCAAAGGTGTTGCCAGACAGAAAGTTCACTGCTTCCTATAGCAGCACATTCCCCCGCTAAGTGACGGCACTGAGTTGAAGATTTTTCTATGTATTACATACAAATCGTCCCCTCTGGAAATTTATTTGGTCCTTGATCTTCCTTTGAAGTTACCCCAAGTAAATCAGCTTCCTATTTCATATGGCCACACTTCAAATAAAGGCAGCTAACTGGTGCTCTCCCAACAAAGTAGTTTTATTTTTGCTTTTTGACACAAAACCCCCTAGTTACCACAACTGTTCTTCATGTGTTGGATTATCCAGAGCCCTTATTGAACTCCTCTCTTGTTTGTAAACAATTCTGTTTGGTTAACATTTTTTTTTGAAATATTGTATTTGGGACTTTCCTGGTGGTCCAGTGGTTAAGAACCCACCTGACAATGGAGGGGTCATGGGTTCAGTCCCTGGTTGGGGAACTAAGATCCCACAAACCACAGGGTAACTAAGACTGCATGCCATAACTACTGAGCCTGTGTGGAATCAAAAGATTCCACGTGATGCAACAAAGACCCTGTGTGTCCCAAGAGTAGCACTGAAATATATACACTACCATATGTAAAATAGATAGCTAATGGGAAGTTGCTGTATGACACAGGGAACTCAACCTGGTGCCCTGTGACAACCCTGTGGAATAGGGTACAAGGAGAGACGAAGGTTCAAGAGGGAGCAGACATATGTATACCTATGGCTGATTCATGTTGATATATGACAGAAGCCAACACAGCATTGTAAAGCAATTATCCTCCAACAAAAAAGAAATAAAACAAAGATTCCATGTGCTGCAGCTAAGCGCTGATGCCACCAATTAAATAAGTAATAAATATAAACAATAAAAATAGTAAGCAAATAAAATATTACATTCAACACTGACATGGCAGTTCAAATATAGGTTGACCAATAAAAGTTAGAATGTGATTGTTCTCCATTTGCCAATGCACTGTTCATTAATGAAATCCAGGTATTCTTTATACTATTTATTCACATGAAGTTCATGATCAACTATAATATATATAACTTTTTTCTCATTTAATAATCTCATTTAAGGGACAAATCAGGCCACTTTTGTATGGATTACTAGTAATGAACCTAGATTAGTTCCTAGAAATCACTGCTTTTCTCTTTTGACTTAAGTTTGTTTGTTCATTTTTTGTATAGTACCTGTTTAGCATTTTATCCTGAGTTAGTATCAAACTAATTTTTTTAATAGTACCTGGCAACAAACAATATTTTTAAGAGAATTTTTTTTTTTTTTTTCCTGTCCTCAGTCTAGAGAATAAAGTGGGAATGGCTACCATTATGGCTGAGTCAAAGCCATAACCAGAATGGTTTGTTTCATAGAGATATTTGACACTGTTTAGCTGATGGTTTTGTCCTTAAAGCAAAAAAAGATGAGCAGTCCAGTCAAATTTTATTTGGTCTGTATAAGCAAGAGTAAACAGAAGTCTGACCTGAATCAGCATTTACCAACACATTGTTATCAGAAGTGGGGTCCAGCTGCTCACTGCTCTAAAGTCAATAAAGAGGCAAGGTTTGCAAAAAGGAAAGTTTAGTTTGGAGGCTAGCAATGGCAAAGGGCTGTGGTGGGTGGACTCATGTCCAAATACCAACTCCCCCCACTGTCAATCATTGGGCAAAACCTTTAAAGGAGAGATTCAAGGATGTCTAGGCAGAGGGAGGCTAGTACAGCTAGCTCTGATAGTCATCTCAAAATTGGTCACAAGGTGGTCTGATTAGCATCATCTTGACTGTTGAAAGTATAATTAGTCTTCAGTTTCAGAGTTGGTTTGTTCCTATTTGAGGCCATTTCTCAAAATTATGGCAGCTTATGTCATGGCTACAGTCTGGTCATGATGTAGTGAACTTCTCCCACTTGTTTGGGGTTTCAGTATCTACAAAACAGCTCACAGGATATGGTTCAGAATTATCTATAGCCCTTCAGGAGGAACTAAAAGTCCTTGACTTTGCTTAATGACTCAACTATTATTATTTTGTCCTGTTTGACTTCTTTCCCTTTGCTTCTGCTTTTTCTTTTTGGCTAAAACTTTTCTACAGAAAAAAGGCAGATAGGGGATAAAGGGGAGTAGGCCATAAGGCCCTGGTCTGTTTCATCATGATACTATTATTCTCACTGAATGCAGATTGCCCAACTTTATGGCAATTGGTCCCACTATAATTTTTAGCCTATAAGAATAGCCTTAATGATGCTGTTTAAGAATGTTGGGTTTCTGGGACTTCCTGGCAGTCCAGTGAGTAAGACTTCACCTTTACCTTCCAATGCAGGAGATGTGGGTTCATTCCCTATTCAGGGAGCTAGGATCCCAAATGCCTTGGAGCCAAAACCAAAACATAAAATTGAAGCAATATTGCAACCAATTCAATCCTTTAAAAATGGTCCACATAAAAAAAAAAAAAACTTAAAAAAAAGAGAATATTGGGTTTTCCCTCACAAATGTGTTTCTCTTGGCCTTGGTGAAGGACATGTCTTTGAACCTTCTGAGGGGATGTAGTCAGAATATAGCTCAGAAGCTCTTACATAAATTCACATGAGCATCACAGTCTGTCTAAGCTTTCGGGTGCCTTCCTCCTGCATTTCAACTTCATTCAGTATATACTTCCTTTAGATCCATCTTTTAGTCAATTAACCAAGCAAATTGGAAACGTTCCCCTCCCCCAAACCAAGCCTTTTTATTGTTTCCAAAAATACAGTTTTGTCCACAGAAAACTCCAGTGCCCCACATTTATGACAAAATCACTCCCTAGGTCTGATGCCAGAAGAAAACTGTGAGATCTGGAATTCCTTCCACCAGCAGCATTTTCTGAAATGTAGACAGTTTATCAAGTATAATTTATTCAAGGAAAAAATATGTTTTAAGAACTTAATTCTGAAAGACTAAAAGAGTCCAAAGGCTGAGAAGAAAATAGTTTCTGCTAGCAGCACCAGGTCAGGTCAGGCTGAGGTCAGTGGGGTCAGGCTCTGAGGGAAGGTCCACCGGTCCAACCAGGAGAGGGCTGTGGGCACAAGAGTCCCGTCCCTTCCCACTATAAATTGATGGTGGTGCCCTTCCTCTTCCTGGCTGCCCAGCCACCCCACTAGGGATTCTTGGTCCCAACCAGGACAGCCCCTCCCTGGAGCAGCAAGAAGTGTTAACTAACACTTTATTTCCCAAGCAACGTCCCCCTGCCCCTACTCACACACACAATGCTGGAACCTGTTATCACGATGGTACTCCGTGCTGCACACTGTGGCCTTGGTCTCTGGAAGTGCTCTGCTACCTGGTGTGCGGCTGCCTGCCAAAAGGCTCCTCCTCCTCCCACTTCAGCCATCACTCCAGAAGCCCTGTACTGCCTCCTTTGGAGGGGAATAGACTCTTTTGCAGGAACTTCTTGGTCACCTGGAGCACATCTGACTCTGCCATTTGGGGTGTTTTGGGGTCTTCCTTCTTGGGTGACTTTGTGGCCAGCCACTGTAGCATCTTCTGGGTGCTGTCACTTGCCTTGAGCTCCTTTTTGAACAGTAAGTCGACAGGAAGCAGACACTCAGGAGTGTTCTTTCAGGAGTTATTCACCATGGCGGATGGTAGTGTTCTCTGGAGTGTGAGTTAACTTCAGAACTTCATGAGCTTACCAAAGCTCATGAAACTTCATAAGCTTACCAAAGAACCCAAATTCTTACCAAAGTCCAGTCACTTAGAGACTGCCTCCTGTCCATCTAATGTGGCAGGCATCGTGTTGGGGGATTTCATTTAAGCCTTTGAAGGAATCTCTTGTGATAATGGTTTTGGAACACAGGCTGTCTTTTTCCTCTGGAAGCTCCCAGCAGCCAAAGATCCTGGCCATTGTTAGTGGCCTCCAACTGTCCCAGACTTCCTCCTAGTTCTCAGGGCTGTCTACAGCACTCACTCTCTGACTTTTCTGTTTTGATTTGGGGGAATAAGAAGAAGTAGGGCTGCCTCTGGGTGTTCCCTGACATTGCTGCCACTTGGAGAATCCATCTGCTAAAACAACATAGCATCTTTCCTTTCCCAGAAGCATCTTAAGGGACAGTTTCTCCATTATGGTCTCTTAAGCTGGTGGTGTTGAATTGCAGCTTGAAAGAATCAGCTTCTTTAAACCAAGTCAGTAAAAGCCACCTTGCATGGGAGCTGTGATACACTCAAATGAATCTGCACTCTTCTCCAAGTGCAGCTGGGACAAGAGTACCCAGCTGGGGGACGGCAGGCTGTTGTCTGAGGGGCAGTACTGGTCTGGGTTCCCACACTCCAGTAGCCACCAGTGTCCTTGCTGGTCCTGTTGGGTGCAGCCTCAAGTGAGGGTGTCCCTGAGCAGGTGGCAGGAAATTGCCTGTTCATCCTTGGCCCCACCTTTACACCACAGGTCCCTCTACTTCAGGTACCACATCTGCTTTGCTGTCTGGGTTCTCCCCTATTGGAGCCATTTTCAGTGACTCAAAAACATTCAGAATCTTATTCTGGAGCACTCTAATACACACATTTAGTTTACTCTCAATTATATTGCTGCCACTTAGATCTAATAGGTTTCAAATCAGGCCTCATACATGTTCTCCAGCTTTCTGTTAGTATCAGTTCAGTTCAGTTCAGTTGCTCAATCATGTCTAACTCTTTGCTACCCCATGAATCACAGCACGCCAGGCCTCCCTGTCCATCACCAACTCCTGGAGTTCACTCAAACTCACATCCATTGAGTCCGTGATGCCATCAAGCCATTTCATCCTCCGTCATCCCCTTCTCCTCCTGCCCCCAATCCCTCCCAACATCAGTCTTTTCCAATGAGTCAACTCTTCGCATGAGGTGGCCAAAGTACTGGAGTTTCAGCTTTAGCATCATTCCTTCGAAAGAATACCCAGGGCTGATCTCCTTTAGAATGGATTGGTTGGATTTCCTTGCAGTCCAAGGGACTCTCAAGAATCTTTTCCAACACCACAGTTCAAAAGCATCAATTCTTCGGCACTCAGCTTTCTTCACAGTCCAACTCTCACATCCATACATGACCACAGGAAAAACCATAGCCTTGACTAGACGGACCTTTGTTGGCAAAGTAATGTCTCTGCTTTTGAATATGCTATCTAGGTTGGTCATAACTTTTCTTCCAAGGAGTAAGTGTCTTTTAATTTCATGGCTGCAATCACCATCTGCTGTGATTTTGGAGCCCAAAAAAACAAAGTCTGACACTGTTTCCACTGTTTCCCCATCTATTTCCCATGAAGTGATGGGACCAGATGCCATGATCTTAGTTTTCTGAATGTTGAGCTTTAAGCCAACTTTTTCACTCTCCACTTTCACTTTCATCAAGAGGCTTTTTAGTTCCTCTTCATTTTCTGCCATAAGGGTGGTGTCATCTGCATATCTGAGGTTATTGATATTTCTCCTGGCAATCTTGATTCCAGCTTGTGTTTCTTCCAGTCCAGCGTTTCTCATGATGTACTCTGCATAGAAATTAAGTAAGCAGGGTGATAATATACAGCCTTGATGTACTCCTTTTCCTGTTTGGAACCAGTCTGTTGTTCCATGTCCAGTTCTAACTGTTGCTTCCTGACCTGCATATAGGTTTCTCAAGAGGCAGGTCAGGTGGTCTGGTATTCCCATCTCTTTCATAATTTTCCACAGTTTTTTGTGATCCACACAGTCAAAGGCTTTAGCATAGTCAATAAAGCAGAAATAGATGTTTTTCTGGAACTCTGTTGGTATAAATTGGCAAAATTAGGGCATATTGCATCTTCTTGTGAATAACACTTTTTAACTTATTTGCTAGAAGCCGAATTTGGTTATAAGACTAAAAATAATGCAGAATGAGAATGGATTATTGTACATTTAATGAAGTGCTGACTTTGACTACAATTGTTGATCCATGTGGTTTTTATTGTTTTTGTTGTTGCTGTTTTTTGCTTGAATGAAACAATAAATGTCCTGGAACATGGTATGCAGTTGTGGATCTGGAATTTTTTTTTTTACTTGATATGAAAAGTCATCAGAGCAGTTTACTTTCAGGTCTTAGGACAAGCAATATACTCAGCAATGCACATCAACCTTCTAAACCTTTGTCATATTCTAAACCATGAAACTTGATCGCCTCTCTATTCTATAAGATATCACATTGGTATGTTTTCCTGATGATATCATGTGTTGATACAACCAGGTGAACAGGAAGTAGCAACTATCCCAAGACTTACGTGACACATATATGGAAATATCTCTACAAATTCTAAGTCCTATATCACCAAAAGTCATACTGGTGATCTTTCTATGGTATCAGTGGTCTCAAACATGTCAAGATACACCTCCTAAAAGCAAATGGCAAATTTCTGCTCTCTTATTAATCAATAAACATCTCTTAGTCATGTCCAACTATTTGCAACCCCATGAACTGCAGCATGCCAGGCTTCCCTGTCCTTCACCATCTCCCAGAGATTGCCCAAGCTCATGTCCATTGAGTTGGTGATGCCATCCAACCATCTCATCTTGTCATCCCCTTCTCCTCTTGCTTTCCATCTTTCCCAGCATCAGACTCTTTTCCAGTGAGTCAGCTCTTCGCATCAGGTGGCCCAAGTATTGAGGTGGCTTCAGTTTCAGCATCAGTCCTTCCAATGAATATTCAGGATTGATTTCTTTTAGGATTGACTGCTTTGATCTCCTTGTAGTCCAAGGGACTCTCAAGAGTCTCCTCCAACACCACAGTTCAAAAGCATCAATTATTCAGCATTCAGCTTTCTTTATAGTCCAACTCACATCTATACATGACTACTGGAAAAACCATAGCCTTGACTTGATGGACCTTTGTTGGCAAAGTAATGTTTCTGCTTTTTAATACACTGTCTAGGTTTGTCAGAGCTTTTCTTCCAAGGAGCAAGAGTCTTTTAATTTCATGGCTGCAGTCACCATTTGGAGTCATTTTGGAGCCAAAGAAAATAAAATCTCTCACTGTTTCCACTGTTTCTCCACCTATTTGCCATGAAATGATGGGACCGGATGCTACAATCTTAATTTTTTGAATGTTGAGTTTTAAGCCAAGTTTTTCACTTTCCTTTCACCTTCATCAAGAGTCTCTTTAGTTCCTCTTTGCTTTCTGCCATAAGGGTGATGTCATCTGCATATCTGAGATTATTGATATTTTCCCCGGCAATCTTGATTCCCACTTGTGCTTTGTCCAGCCCAGCATTTCATCTGATGTACTCTGCATGCAAGTTAAATAAGCAAGGTGACAGTATACAGCCTTGACGTACTCCTTTCCCAATTTTGAACCAGTCTGTTGTTCCATGTCCAGTTCTAACTGTTGCTTCTGAGTGTATACAGATTTTGCAGGAGGCAGGTAGGGTGGTCTAGTTTTCACATCTCTTTGAGAATTTTCTGCAGTTTATTGTGATCCACACAATCAAAGGCTTTGGCATAGTCAATGAAGCAGAAGTAGATATTTCTCTGGAATTCTCCTGCTTTTTCTATGATCCAACGGGTGCTGGCCACTTTATCTCTTGTTCCTCTGCCTTTTCTAAATCCAGCTTGAACATCTGGGATTTTCCAGTTCTCATTCTTGAAGCCTAGCTTGGAGAATTTTGAGCATTACTTTGCTAGCATTGGAAATGAGTGCAATTGTGCAGCAGTTTGAACATTCTTTGGCATTGCCCTTCTTTGGGAGTGGAATGAAAACTGATCTTTTCCAGTCCTGTGGCCACTGCTGAGTTTTCAAATTTGCTGGCACATTGAGTGCAGCACTTTAACAGCCTCATCTTTTAGAATTTGAAATAGCTCAGCTGGAAATCCATCACCTCCACTAGCTTTGTTCATAGCGATGCTTCTTAAAGCCCATTTGATTTCGCATTCCAGGATGTCTGACTCTAGATGAGTGATCATACCATCTTGATTATCTGGGTCATTAAGATCTTTCTTGTATGGTTGTTTTGTGTATTCTTGCCACCTCTTCTTAATATCTTCTGCTTCTGTTAGGTCCATACTGTTTCTATTCTTTATCGTGCCCATCTTTGCATGAAATGTTCCCTTGGTATCTCTAATTTTCTTGAAGAGATCTCTAGTCTTTCCCATTCTATTGTTTTCTCCTATTTGTTTGCATTGTTCACTTAGGAAAGCTTTCCTATCTTCCCTTGCTATTCTTTGGAACTCTGCATTCAAATGGGTATATCTTTCCTTTTCTCCTTTGCCTTTCACTTCTCTTCTTTTTTCAGCTGTTTGTAAGACCTCCTCAGACAACCCTTTTGCCTTTTTGCATTTCTTTTTCTTGGGGATGGTTTTGATCACCAGCTTCCATACAACGTTATGAGCCTCTGTCCATAGTTTTTCAGGTGTGTTGTCTTTAGATCTAATCCCTTGAGTCTATTTGCCGCTTCCACTATAATTGTAAGGGGATTTAGGTCTTACCTGAATGGCCTAGTGGTTTTCCCTGCTTTCTTCAAATCTTTCTTCAGATTTTGCAGGCAACATGTACCTCATTTGAGTCTGCGATTTGAACTTCTTGACCAAGTAATCCAAAAAGTTGCCATTTTTGAGTAGGGGACAGAAAAGAAAAGATATCTGCAATTGGTCCAGCCTGCTGTGAAAGCTACTTTGCCTCTTGGGCTACATCCCCAGTAGATACAATGGTTCTTAAAATACCTGAGGCAGGTAGAGATGCTGCATGGAATTTGGTCAGCCCCTCCAGATGGATCACTGGATAGACCTTAGGATGTTAAGCAAAGACAACCCATTCTTTTAGAGAGCAGTTTTCCTTTCAGATTGCCACTGGGCCCTAATAGAGGCTGAGCACTTGACCATACATCACCAAACTGCAATGCAGCCTAAGCTGCACAGAATGAGCTGGGTGTGGTCTGACTCACCAAGTCTTAAATTCAGGCAAGCACAACAGCACTCTGTTATCAATTGAAGGTGATATATACCTGACAAGGCTCAAGTAGGTTTAGAGGGCCAAGCATTTGTGTAAGTAAGTGGCTCAGAGAACTATGGTACCTGTTTCTACTACATTTTCTTCTCTCTCTCAATCCACACCTATGGCCTCAAGGAGAATTCCCCACAGTCAAGAGGGAAGAAAAAATGAATCTGATTTAAGATGGCTCTGCATGATTTGTTGCATCATTTGGAAGGGGACAATTGTGGCCTCTAATCCTCGGTGGTCCTAAAAGACAATGGTAAAGAAATTTCCTCCTGGTGAGCAGAATAAATGGAATTCCATTTCCATGTTCTGCTTCAAGACAACTTTCCATTTTATAACTGAGGAAACAGATCTTGAGTGTGGATGTGGTCCATTTCTGTCACTCATACCTCACAAAGCCACCACAGCTTCCTAGTGTAGTGGAAGGAATCATGCCTTCTTCCATTTTGCATATATCAGGTTGGGTTCATTTTCACATAATATAAACTGTTTCACCATTTTAAAAACAGAGTGTTTTAATATAGAGAATTAAGAATTTATGATGTTGACATTGTTACAAAGGCTGGAGGCACAACCCCCAGGCTGGGACTGTGGAAGTTATTCTCAGAACAACACTGCAAAATTGACCCACCCGAGGATGAATTATCTCTGCCACACACAAGAAACTAGGCCATCAGATAGTGGCTCTCACAACAGCAGGGACCAGGATCACACCACCTTAGCTACAATTCTATGATCACAAGCTTTTGCTGGAATTGCTGGCTTCAGAGCCTCAATGTATATGCTAGATCTGCATCAGCAAACCGAATGTGACACTTTTTGTCTCCTTTCCTCCTTACTTACTCTGAAGCAGGACCTGGAAAGGGACATTCCATGTCTTCCACTTAATATTAATTGTAAGAATTTATTGTGTCTATGGAACCAGTCAGTATGCTAAGGTATTTGCATTCATTGTATCAATGAATCCTTAAATTTAAGGTCACAACCTCTATTTTGAAATGAGGAAAGTAAAATGCAAAGAGGCTAAGAAACTTGGCCAAGATTCTGTTCTTATCGGTAGGACACCTGGATTAAATTAGAATTTAATCTTATCCAGAATTTAAGGGATCTAAGAGTTGTAACAGTACTTTGCCAACAAAGGTCCGTCTAGTCAAGGCTATGGTTTTTTCCAGTGGTCATGTATGGATGTGAGAGTTGGACTGTGAAGAAAGCTGAGTGCCGAACAATTGATGCTTTTGAACTGTGGTGTTGGAGAAGACTCTTGAGAGTCCCTTGGACTGCAAGGAGATCCAACCAGTTCATTCTGAAGGAGATCAGTCCTGGGATTTCTTTGGAGGGAATGATGCTGAAGCTGAAACTCCAGTACTTTGGCCACCTCATGCGAAGAGTTGACTCATTGGAAAAGACTCTGATGCTGGGAGGGATTGGGGGCAGGAGGAGAAGGGGACGACAGAGGATGAGATGGCTGGATGGCATCACTGACTCGATGGACATGAGTCTGAGTGAACTCTGGGAGTTGGTGATGGACAGGGAGGCCTGGCATGCTGCAATTCATGGGGTCTCAAAAAGTCAGACACGACTGAACGACTGAATTGAACTGAACTGAAGAGTTGTAATGTTCAGCTTTCTAACCTCTGCAGTTAAAAAACAAAAGATGCCTACTAGAACATTGGATCAGATGTTGAGATAGTCATTTTACCAAATCCTCAACCTGACTTAGATTTAAGATAACTGTTGAAATATTTCCCCCCTTGACTGTAAACTCCTTAAAGCTATCCACATTTCTTCTCTACCATACATCTTTACCTATACTCAGTAACTGGTAAATCTGTTTTGTGAGGCTGATCCCATAGGCATTTTGGTTTCAATCCATGTCAGCAGCACTTGTTAAGCTTATAGGAAACCACTGCCTTTTTGTAGACTGGTTTCACAGAGGAACAGACCAACTTAGGTCTTCTCCCTGACTTTAGAAATAAAAAGTATTTTGATTTTACCAAAAGTCTTTTTATTCCCCAGACTTTGTTGTGGTTACATCAAAAGCACACAGCAACATTCAGAATGTGTCATAGTTACAGAAATTGAGGAATAGCATTTTACTGAGATAAAAAAAAAAATCATAAGGAAGACTGAGTGATGCCCAGAGCACCAGTCAGGAGTTTGAGTTTTAGAATAGAGCTTGGTTAGCAGACGTGTAGGCCACACCTAGAATCAGCAGAACATGATGAGCTGGTAGATACTCTGGTCAGAAGAAGTGTGTCAGGAAGAAGAGATGAACTGAACCTCTCCCAGGCTGCCATCAGCTTCAGGGAGAGTGAGTTGCAAACAGTAGAGACCAGCCAGCTGATTCTAGTGATTTTTCAGACTTTCCCAGGAGAGATGGGGAATGTACAAACTAAAAATGACTTCCTTGTGAAATACAGCACATTCAGATTTGGATAAATTGAGTATGAAGAGCCATGGGACATAGACAATTTTTCTGTCCAGTCAACAGCTACTTGTGAAGGCACGTTGCTCAGGAGACAAGATCTTTGGCTAGAGATAAAGATCAGGCTGTCATCTTGGTATGAGTGGCAGCTGAAACCTTGTGTGGATAAAATTGCTTAGAGTGTGAGGATATAGAACTTTCTGCAATGATGGAAAATCCCATAACTCTATTCTGTTCAACAAGGTAGGCTTTTGTCATGGAATATAGCACATGGGACTTAGGATATGAATTTTTATTTTATTTTAATGAATTTAATTTCATACAGCCCCATGTGTCTGGTGGCTATCCTATTGAATAATGCAGGTATAGGAATAAAGACAAATAATGCTGAAAATGAAAAACTTAGTAATAACAATAACAATATTATAACAATATTAGTAATATTGGTGCAAGGAGATCCAACCAGTCCATTCTGAAGGAGATCAGTCCTGGGATTTCTTTGGAGGGAATGATGCTAAAGTTGAAACTCCAGTACTTTGGCCACCTCATGCGAAGAGCTGACTCATTGGAAAAGACTCAGATGCTAGGAGGGATTGAGGGCAGGAGGAGAAGGGGACGACAGGGATGAGATGGTTGGATGGCATCACTGACTCGAAGGACGTGAGTCTGAGTGAACTCTGGGAGTTGGTGATGGACAGGGAGGCCTGGCGTGCTGCGATTCATGGGGTCACAAAGAGTCGGACATGACTGAGCGACTGAACTGAACTGAACTGAACAGTATTAGTAATAACAATATTATATTAAAATAATGATATTTTAACTTATATTGATGTCACCAAAGATAAAAAAAGAATAAATGCCTTTTTGAATAATTTTCCTTCCATATTTTATCAAATAAATGGTAAATGAAATCAAACAATACAGAAGAGATGTGTTGGAAACCAAATGCTTCCAATTCATATCTTTCAACTTAGTGGTTGAAAGTTAGTGGCAAGTTCTTTTAAGAGTCTTTCTAGTTCTGCTGATAGCAATTATCATACCTTTGAAAAATATGTTTCTATTTCTCTATTTATTTGCCAATATCTATTGACTTCCTTCTAGGAAAAGACTCAACATAGTTCACATACACTATCCTTCACACTTCTCTTTCCTCCCTACTTATTTTCACTTTTCTATTGATAGCATATATTACTCACATAATAAGTTTTCACTAGATTTCTATAACAGCTCCTATTTTTCACTTTTTGTCAAATATGCATTTGCTTCTGTCTTATCCAGGTTATAAACTTTCTGTCCTGAAATCATATTAGGTGGTTACACTTGTCTGCCCTTAGTAATTCTGAAGAAAGAAGTGGCAGGGCTTGTGGAAGGAAGAATGTGAACCAAACCATCTGCTGCTTTGCTTCGATTCTCCATTTTATTTTGCAGATGCAAAAATCATAACTCATTATCTATATGTCTCTAAATTTACCATATATTATCTTCTGATTTCTTACAGGCTTGTAAGTTATTAATATCTTTGTTTTATAGATAAAGAAATCAAAATAGAAATACATAGAATGACTTTACCAAGGTCATGCAACTGGGAAGGAGGGAAGGTGCCAGTCAAGTTAGGTTTTCTGATGACATATTACCTTGCAAATCTTTCTCAGTAAAATTCCCTAACCACTGATGTTGGCAAAAGAGTAATGGGTTAAGTTTCTTGCTCTAGGTTCAAAATCTGTGGTTGACTTTGGAGCAGAAAAATTTGAAGCTTGTGTACTGTGACCACATTTTCTTTCAAGGAATTGTAGAAACACCTCTAGGCATCTGAATCCTTCATGACTCCAAGTTGGCAGTGCTTATCCATAGGTAAAGACTCAACCAGCATTAACATCTGTCAGTACTAGTGCTTGTGTATGGCTGAGAATATTTTATAGGCAGTATTGCATTATTTTATTTGCTCTTCACAGAAACTGTAAGTAGTGGACATATCAGAGATGGAATTAAGTAACTTGAATGCTAATAAATCACCTCATCTCTGAGTCCTCTCCTCCTGTAAAATAGGGTAGAACAACCTGTCCCCCAGATATATCCCACCATCAGTAGCAGTGGCCATGAGGAGATAGCCAACAGCTATGGTAAGGAGCAGAGGCTGCACTTTGCTGGAGCAGCCGTGAAGAGATATGCCCCCCTCCCCATCCAAGGTAAGAGAAACCCCAGTAAGATGGTAGGCGCTGAGAGAGGGCATCAGAGAACAGACAGACTGACACCACAATCAAAGAAAACTAACCAACCTAATCACATGGACCACAGCTGTGTCTAACTCAATGAAACTAAAGCCATGGCATGTAGGGCCACCCAAGATGGATGGGTCATGGTGGAGAGTTCTGACAAAGTGTGGTCCACTGGAGAAAGGAATGGCAAACCACTTCAGTATTTTTGCCTTGAGAAACCCATGAACAGTAGGAAAAGGCAAAAAGATAGGACACTGAAAGATGAACTCCCCAGGTCAGTAGTTGCCCAATATGCTACTGGATATCAGTGGAGAAATAACTCCAGAGAGAATGAAGAGATGGAGCCAAAGCAAAAACAAAACCCAGTTGTGGATGTGACTAGTGATGGAAACAAGGTCTGATGCTGTAAAGAGCAATATTGCATAGGAACCTGGAATGTTAGGTCCATGAATCAAGGCAAATTGGAAGTGGTCAAACAGGAGATGGCAAGAGTGAATGTTGACATTTCAGGAATCAGCGAACTAAAATGGATTGGAAAGGGTGAATTTAACTCAGATGACCACTATATCTGCTACTGGCTATTATTTCCTAGTAGCCATCATAGTCAACAAAAGAGTCTGAAATGTAGTACTTAGATGCAATCTCAAAAATGACAGAATGATTTCTGTTCATTTCTAAGGCAAACCATTCAATATCATGGTAATCCAAGTCTATGCCCCAACCAGTAATGCTGAAGAAGCTGAAGTTGAACGGTTCTATGAAGACCTACAAGACCTTTTAGAACTAACACACAAAAAAGATGTCCTTTTCATTATAGGGGACTGGAATGCAAAAGTAGGAAGTCAAGAAACACCTGGAGTAACAGGCAAATTTGGCCTTGGAGTACAAAATGAAGGAAGGCAAAGGCTAATACAGCTTTGCCAAGAGAATGCACTTGTCATAGAAAACACCCTCTACAACACAAGAGAAGACTCAACACATGGACATCACCAGATGGCCAACACTGAAATCAGATTGATTATATTCTTTGCAGCCAAAGATGGAGAAGCTCTATACAGTCAGCAAAAACAAGACCGGGAGCTGACTGTGGATCAGATCATGAACTCCTTATTGCCAAATTCAGACAAAGATTGAAGAAAGTAGGAAAACCACTAGACCATTCAGGTAGGGCCTAAATTAAATCCCTTATAATTATACAGTGGAAGTGAGAAATAGATTTAAGGGACTAGATCTAATAGGCAGAAAGCCTCATGAACTATGGATGGAGGTTCATGACATTGTATAGGAGACAGGAATTAAGACCATCCCCAAGAAAAAGAAATGCAAAAAAAGCAAAATGGCTGTCTGAGGAGGCCTTACAAATAGCTGTGAAAAGAAGAGAAGCAAAAAGCAAAAAAGAAAAGGAAAGATATAAGCATCTGAATGTAGAGTTCAAAGAATAGCAAGGAGAGATAAGAAAGCCTTCCTCAGTGATCAATCAAAGAAATAGAGGAAAACAATAGAATGGGAAAGACTAGAGATCTCTTCAAGAAAATTAGAGATACTAAGGGAATATTTCATGCAAACTCAATAAAGGACAGGGCTTTATTCAGGGCTCAATAGAGGACAGAAATGGTATGGACCTAACAGAAGCAGAAGATATTAGGAAGAGGTGGCAAGAATACACAGAACTTTACAAAAAAGATCTCCACAACCCAGATAATCACGATGGTGTGATCACTCATCTAGAGCTAGACATCCTGGAATGTGAAGTCAAGTGAGCCTTAGGAAGCATCACTACCAACAAAGCTAGTGGAGGTGATGGAATTCCAGTTGAGCTATTTCAAATCTTAAAGACAATACTAAAGTGCTACGTGCAATATGCCAGCAAATTTGGAAAACTCAGTAGTGGCCCCAGGGCTGGAAAAGGTCAGTTTTTATTCCAATTCCAAAGAAAGGGAATGCCAAAAAATGTTCAAACTACCACACAATTACACTCATCTCTCATGCTAATAAAATAATGCTCAAAATTCTCCAAGCCAGGCTTCAGCAATAGGTGAACTATGAACTTCCAGATGTTCAAGCTGGTTTTGGAAAAGGCAGAGGAACCAGAGATCAAATTGCCAACATCCTCTGGTTCATTGAAAAAGCAAGAGAGTTCCAGAAAAAAACATCTATTTCTGCTTTACTGATTATGCCACAGCCTTTGATTGTGTGGATCACCATAAACTGTGGAAAATTCTGAAAGAGATGGGAATACCAGACCACCTGACCTGCCTCTTGAGAAATCTGTATGCAGGTCAGGTAGCAACCGTTAGAATTGGACATGGAACAACAGACTGGTTCCACATAGGAAAAGGAGTACATCAAGGCTGTATATTGCCACCCTGCTTATTTAACTTGTATGCAGAGTACATCATGAGAAATGCTGGGCTGGATGAAGCACAAGCTGGAATCAAGATTGTCAGGAGAAATATCAATAACCTCAGACATGCAGCTGACATCACACTTATGGCAGAAAGTGATAAAGAACTAAAGAGCCTCTTGATGAAAGTGAAAGAAGAGTGTGAAAAAGTTGGCTTAAAGCTCAACATTCAGAAAACTAAGATCATGGCATCTGGTCCCATCACTTCACAGCAAACAGATGGGGAAACAGCAGAAACAGTGACTGACTTTATTTTTTGGGGGCTCCAAAATCACTGCAGATGGTGACTGCAGCCATGAAATTAAAAGACACTTACTCCTTGGAAGGAAAGTTATGACCAACTTAGACAGCATATTAAAAATCAGAGACATTACTTTGCGAACAAAAGTCCATCTAGTCAAGGCTATGGTTTTTCCAGTAGTCAAGTTAGACTATAAAGAACGCTGAGCACCAAAGAATTGATGCTTTTGAACTGTGGTGTTGGAGAAGACACTTCAGCGTCCCTTGGACTACCTGGAGATCCAACCAGTCCATTCTAAAGGAGATCAGTCCTGAGTGATCATTGGACGGACTGATGTTGAACCTGAAACGACAATACTTTGGCCACCTGATGCGAAGTTCTGAGTCATTTGAAAAGATCCTGATTTTGGGAAAGATTGAAGGCAGTAGAAGGGGATGACAGAGGATGAGATGGTTGGATGGCATCACCGACTCGATGGACAGGAGTTTGGGTAAACTCTGGGAGTTGGTGATAGACACAGAGGCCTGGTGTGTTTTGGGGTCACAAAGAGTTTGACATGACTGAGTGACTGAACTGAACTGAACTGAACAAATATATTTTGCAAATGTGCATATTTGGACAATGAATTGAATCTTGTAAGAGGAAATGAGCTTAAGTGGCTTGGTTACTTGGGAGACAGGTGTAGACAAACATAACACTGATGAGTCACTGATGAGTAATAGTGAAGCAGTATAAGGTTTGAACCTGTTACTGGCAACAAAACTGACCCTGTGAATTGGAGTTGGGAATTGCTCATGTACAAAATGCAGATGACTCTGAACACTATACTATACTGCTTAATTCCAATGAACATTATGCTGGCATGACTGTACAATAATTATGGGTTCCTGATCCACAAAACCCACCTAGGATATTTCCTATCATTTTTGGCAATCCTGTGATTAATGCAAACTCATTAAACAGGTGTCTCAGGCAGGAGACAGAGGCAGGTTTTATGCAACTTACCTGACAAAAGAGCTCCCTTTCAGAAAAAAAGAAAGACTATAATATTATAAATACAAAATTATGTACAAAAATGAATATTTTTTGAATGACAGAATACATCTAAGTCAATTAAAAATATTATAAACCTAAAATTTCCAAAAAATTAAAAATTCAGAAAATACCACAATACCATTGTTAGTTAACACACCTATACAATACTTCATTCATACTCATTAAGACTGCATATTATTTGACTACCTCTTCCTATGATAATAGATTTAAAAATCTATTTTCTATAAAGAGAAGAGATACGTCAGTTTTCTTCAATTTATTGAAGTGTATCTTTATAAAATTATTATTAATAGTTTTGAAAAGTTTCATTCAACTTTATAATTCATTGTTGATGATGGAAAATGTCTATGAGGTTTATTCCCCATGTGAGATAGATTTGAGAGGATTTTTATAGACTACCCCCTGGCTTCTGTATTTTAACCACCATTCTTCTCCACTGCCCTCTTGTTTCCTGTGCCAAACACTTGAGGGACCATTTGTATCTTCATAGGAGCTGAACTTTGGTTTTGCCTTTCCTTTGAACCTTGGTGTTAGTTGGTTATGTAAGTGAAAGCCAGTCCTAAGTCAAGATAAAGAGCAACTTAGCTCTTCATAAATTAACTGAGAACCATGTAATTTTATCCTACTTACTTTTGTGTTAGTTGCTCAGTCATGTCTGACTTTTTGCGACACCATGGACTACAGCACACCAGGCCTCCCTGTCTATCACCAACTCCCAGAGTTTACCCAAACTCCTCCTCTGTCCATGGAATTCTCCAGGCAAGAATACTGAGGTGGGTTGTGATTCCCTTTTCCAGGGGATCTTCCTGACCCAGGGATCAAACCCAGGTCTCCTGCATTGCCAGCAGATTCTTTACCATTTGAGCCACCAAGGAATCTCTCCTACCTACTTAACCCCAACTGAATGCTAACGTAACTCAACTTCCCTTTAACCATATCTCACAAATGTGACACCCAACTTGAGAGGAAGAGTGATGAAGGGGGAGACAGAATGGAAAGGAACAGCACTCCTAACCAATTTCAGTTAAATAAAATTTTTTTTGAAAATTAAGGGTAAAAAAGAAGCAAGAAAAATTGACATGGGAATACATTGCTAGGGCCCTTCTTAAAGCCTCAGAAGGGACTCACTAAGGGAGGTACTTTGAAATTTAACCTTTATTAGCTTCATATCAAATTCATTCTGACCCAAGGATTGTGGAATGAGTAATAAATTTAGAGTGCAAA